>NC_058519.1:468401815-469819315 GCF_904849725.1 Hordeum vulgare subsp. vulgare
ATCCTGTGTGGAGGGAGGACCTCTGCCATGGAAGCGTTTCTCTAGGGATTACCTGAGGAACAAGAACAAGGATGAAGAGTGAAATCTTCATGGGTAATGGCATTCCCTTAGCTTGTTCCAAGCTTGGGGGAGTGCCCGGTATCTTTATTTTTATCCTTTACTTTTTATGGTCAAGTTTAGTGTCATATCATGTCTAGGGAAATTATCTTATGAAATAGGTGTTTGCATTGAGGTCTATCACTCCTTTCTGGAGAGTCTTGTATCCGTGAGCGTGTAGTGTCTATGATGGAATATTAATGAGAAGTCTATTGGTTTCTTTGCTGCACTTGGTATTCTCTTCATGCAAACGATCTTATATGCTGATTCTTATGGGAGTATTGATCTTACATATCAGGTATGGCGTTGAAAACTTTAGTTAATCTTAGCAAACATAGCATTGGTCATAACAACAAGCATGAGTTTATCAAGTAGCGACATAGCCAAAACCTTTATGTTCTTATGCTTGAAGTGTAAGCTGACAAGGAAGACAACTTGATGTTTTATGCCAATTCTTTATGTTAAACTTTATATTGTTTTGAATCCAAGTCAACATTATTTGTCTGCTCTCAAAAGCCTTTGCTAGCCAACCCTTGCACTAAGAGGGAATACTACTTGTGCATCCATATCCTGAAACCTCAACCCTCCCAAGAGTCCACCATACATTCCCAATACGTGGTATTTCACCGCCACTCCTAAAGTATATTACTCATGTGCTATCTTTAAACCTTCAAATATTACTCCCTGTTTTGTGCCTCTGTTTTACCTCATGAGGAAGTAGTAGATAATTCATGATCTTCTCATACTAGACAAGTTTTATCTTGGGTTTGCATGTGATCTGCGAACCCCTAATACGAGGAGGGACTGGCATGAGCGCGTCCAGCTCGTAAAAGATAATAACAACAAACAAAACCTCCTTCACTCTTTGTGGATGAGAAATCAGAAAACTTTGGTAGTGATAAACAAAGGAGACTAAGAGGATGTGATCGTCCCCACTTTGGGATCCGTTCCTCAAAACTTGTCCAGCATGAGAAGTATTGGGCTATCTACTAGCATTCGTTGACAAAGTATGCACCTCTGAAAAGCCTGTTTTACATTCTTGTTGATTTCAAAATCCCTAAAAGCTCTAGCACATGAGTTTTCCCTACTACCCTCTGTGAAGGGCCAATCTTTTACTTTTATGTTGAGTCAGTAAACCTACTTATTTCTATCCTGAAAAGAGCAGACACTTTATGTTGACAAAGATGCATGCATTTATATTGTTTCATTGAGAATTGCCATACCACACCTTTGTTGACATTATCATTAAGATAAGTGAGTTGTTTGTTAAGCCTAGCTAAAGCAAACATCTTCCTTTGTGTTAGCATTTTCACTTCTTGACTAATAACATGTTCTTTCAAAAAGCTTCAATTGATCTCATCAAAATATAAGAATAAAATTTATTAGTTGTTCTCTGACCAAGGACATGTTTGCCATGGTTTGATGAGTTTTCTTAGCTCTACTTTTGATTGTAATTGAAGTTACTCTTTCATAAGGGCCTTATGAGTTGAGATCGTTGTTGAGGATGCTTGAGTTTAGTAGAGAAATTATGATGCTTCTTGTCCGTATTCTAATCGACACTTCACTCTCTAAACTTGTGGACAGGTTTACTTAGCTCAGTATTCGCTTGGGGGAGTTGATACGTCCAAAATGCATCACTATTTTGTATCATAATTTGTCTCTATTCATTGATATATTTCACGTTATTATGGTGTACTTATAGTGTTTTGGCTTATTTACACAATTTACAACTTTTCGGTGCTGAAACAGCAGACGCATGATTCAGCGGAGAAAATAGCACGAAGAGTTGCAATATCAGAACATTTCCAATTGCGCTGAAATTTTGAGGGAAGAATTTTCTGAACAGATCCCGAAGACAGGCCAAAGAAGGGCCGAAGGGGGTCCACAGGTCACCCATGCGACCTGCTGGCGTGCCCCCCTAGGCTGCACTAGGAGGCCGCGTGGGTGATGGGCCCCACCTCCGGTGCTCTCCTTTGGCCTATATGTTCCTCTTGACCTATAAGTTTCGGGGACAGAAGAGTTTTCGCGATTCCGCTGCCGCTCTGCGGCGAAAACCTACACAGAAGAAAAGACCTTTCCGACGGTAAGATTCCGTCGGGGAGAATTCCTCCCGGAAGGGGAGATGGTCCTCATCGTCATCACCATCATCACGGACATCATCGAGATCATTATCACTATCATCACCAACACCAGCACCATCTCCACCTTCATCCCATCTACTTCAGCATTGCAATCGGAGTTGTACTTTGCACTATTCATCCCCTCTACTCTACCGGTGTTGATTACTCTTTTGTGGTGAATGCTATTGAGTTTTGTTGGAGAATTATTGTTATGACCAGATTGTTAATCATATTTTCATCACCTCTGATCATGACCGCTTTTATGTCTTGTGAGTAGTTTCGTTAGTTCTCAAGGACATGCGAAAAGTGTAGATGCTAGTAGTCATATGATGTTGAAGTAATATGTGTTCATTGATATTTAAGTTTTGGTGTTATTCTTCTAGAGGTGTTATGTGAACGTCGACTATATAACACTTTGCCTTTTTAAGGACCTAGTGGAATGCATAGTGTATAAAGAATGCTTATGGTGGGTTGCCGGAGTGACAGAAACCTGAACCCTAGTTTGCATACTTTTGCATGAGGGAGTATTGGATCCTAAAGCTTATTGCTATGTTTAGGCTTTGCCTTAATTTCTCTTTTGTATTTGCGGATGCTTGCAAGAGGGATTAATCATAAGAGTGTACTTGTCTTAGCTTAGACGGTGCACTAGTTAAGATCCACCCACATAACACTTATCAATACAAAACATAGTACTAGGCGGAATATGGCGAAAGGACTTGACTATCTCTCCCGTATGTACTCAGGAACGCCTTAGTCTTTATAAGTTTAGTCCCTCGGCTTATCCTTTTTGTTTAAAAGTATTAGGCCACTTGCTGCACCTCGGCACGATTTATTTTACTTGCATTTATTTCCTTGTTCCTTATACTATAAAACCCATAAAAAGTTACCTTTCGGCCGGTGCCGCCGGCGCCGGAGATGAAGCGGAAGAGGGGCAAATGGCGTTGGTGTTTCAATCTGCTTGGTGTCAGAGAGACGTACGTGGGGGTGAGATCTACTGGGTTATCTCGATTTGCATCTTGACCCGTATAGAGAACATGGGAGAGAGAATGTGAGAGAGAGAGGGGGGGGGACGTGGTGGGGTAGGTTTGGGATGGTGGGAGACAGATCACGGAGACCCCATCTATCCGCGAGTCTCATCCGCAGGGTGTGTGTCTTCTTTGTCGTCTGTGTTTTTTATTGCAGACAATAAAGTATGATATTTGTCGTCTGTAATTAAAAGGGTAGACGGCAAAGATTTTGCCGTCTGTATATGTTATTACAGACGACAAAGTACGCTTCTATCGTATGTAATAAAAACCGCGGACGACAAACATATACTTTGTCGTCTGTAATAAAAAAAAGAGACAACAAATTATGATTTGTCGTCTCTCATTATTTGCCGTCACTAACTGAAGGCAAAAGTGCTCTTTGCCGTCTCCCTCGACAAAAAGGTGACGGCAAAGTCGCCCACTGACGACAAAGTAGCAGTTTCCTATAGAGATAGTATACAAGAATAAAGTTGTGTAGTAGACATCAAACTCTTTTCTGGCGCCGCTGCGAGGGAGGTGAGTGCTTGAAGGTACAATTAAATGTTTTAGTTTCTTGTTTTTCACTAGTTTGATTATAAGATAAAACTACAAAAAAGAATGGAATTTTGGTTGCCTCATTTGCTTCGCCTTTATAATGTATTTCGTGAAAATGATGGTTCGGAAAATTTGGCTCAATTGCTAGACGAAGAATTTATGAAAATGCTTAATGTGAAATCCTTCAATGATGAGCATGATATCAAATGTGTTGGTATGAATTCTCTGGATATGCATGATGCCAATTATATGTAAAGTCACAAGCTTGGGGATGCTATGTTTGACGAAGATGCTATTTTTAGTCCCCCAAGTTTCGATGAGCAAATTTATTATGAGGAAATCATGCCACCTATCTATGAGGATTATTGTGATGACATTTATGCTATAAATATTAAGGATAACCATGAAACTTGTCATCATGATTTTATTTTTCACATGGATTATATCAATCAAGTATCTCATGATAGTTATTTTGTTGATTTTCTTCCCACTACTATGAATGATAAGAATTTTGCTTGTGTGGGTAGTAATAAAAACTCTATGCTTGTGCATCATGAAAAGAATGCTTTATGTGATAGTTATATTGTTGAATTCCGTCATGATGCTACTGAAAATTATTATGAGGGAGGAACATATGATCGTAGGAATTGCAATGATGCCAAATTTCTTCCCTATGTGTTCAAAGTTTTGAAGTCATGCTTGTTTTGCATTCCTATGCAAGTCGATTATTGCTACATTAAATTGTTTTCTTGAAAAATCCCTATGCATATGAAGTGGGTTAGACTTAAATGAACTTATCATGTGATTCATGATGCTCTCTTCCATGCCTCAATTACTACATTTTATACGAGCATCATTGAAATCATCATGCCTAGTTAAAAGGCATTAAAGAAAAGCGCTTGTTGGGAGACAACCCAATATTTATCCTTCCTTTTTTTGTGTTTTGACATGATTAAGATATTGTGGTACTCATCTATTCTGTCATTTATTTCAATAAGGTGCCAAGTAAAGCCTTTGGGATAGTGCGGGTACTTGCCTATTTGATTCTGTGCAAAAACAGAAACTTTTATGTCTAGTGCAGAATTTCTCTGATTTTACTGGAACGTAAAAAATTTAAGATTTTTTACACATTTTTCATATGCAAATTATGTGCATTGTCCCAATTTTTTGAAAAAAAATATAGTCATGGAAGTAAGGTGTGCATTCACATCTTCATAGACTGTTTTGTTTTTGATAGATTATGTTTTGCATGTATAGTTTGCTTATTTTAATGTTTACATAGCTTATACTGGGTGATATAAATTATAGGAATGATATAATACAGTAGTTATTATGCGATAACAATTATGAATCTTGTCTTTACAGTACCTAAGTGAATGATCTATCATTATTACACTAACCCATCTCACGAAGTTCCGCTAAATTTGGTGTGATTGAAATTTTCAAGTTTTGGGCAAGATACGATATGAGGTGAATAAGGAACAACAAAAACCTAACCTTGGGGATGACCAAGGTACTGCCAAGGTAATATCGAAGGAAGACTCAACCGTCCAAGCTTGGGGATGCCCCGGAAGGCATCCCCTCTTTCGTCTCCAACATTACCGGTATATCTTACTTGGAGCTATATTTTTTATTCGTCACATGATATTTGTTTTTCTTGAAGCATTATTTTATTTTTTTGTTCTCTGTTAGATGTTATTTATATAAAAAAATCAATAAATTTTTTCAAGAATTGCCTTTAGAATGATGGAATTGCATGTGTGATGTGTGTCGTACAAAAAGAGAAACTTTTTTTCTGTAGTATTCGAATTATCAAATTTTACTCGAACGTGGAAAGGTTCTGAATTTTTTACACAATGTGCATAATACAATATATTTATCATGTCCTAAATTTTCATAATATTTTGAGTTACGTAAGCACATAGTTTTAATACCTTGCTACAGATTGTTCTGTTTGGACAGATTATTGTCATAGTTTTGTTACCTACTTATCCTAGAGTTTTCATGGCTTATAGTGGTATGCAATGTATTGGAAATGATAGTATACAGTACCTAATGTTTGAAATCTATTATGCAACTTGTCTTTGTAGTACATGACGTGTTGATTTGCTTTTATGTGTACTAACCTATCTCACGAGTTTTTTTCAAGTTTTGTGTGGATGAAGTTTTTGAGACTTAGGTGAAATCGGGATATGAGAAGATTAAGCGAGATACAAAAGCTCAATCTCGGGGATGCCCAAGGCATACCTAGTAAATATTACAAGAATTCTCAAGCATCTAAGCTTGGGGATGCTACGCATCCCACCTCTCTTCATCAACAATCATCGGTTAGCCTATGTTGATCCTAAGTTTTATTTGTCCACATGATATGTACTATTCTTGGAGTGCATTTTTATTTAGTTTTTCTGTTTGAATAAATCTAGCAAAGTGGCCCTCGCAAATGCGAGGGCATCATCTTTAGGTTATCGATTGTTTTTTAAAATTAAACCTATGCTTTCATGGATATTCACATCTCGTAAAATGAAAAAATTAATTCTATATGCACTCGGAATAAATTTCAACACAAAAAATCACATTTTAAGTTAACTTCTACAATATTTATTTATGGGTGGATAACCATTTTGATTAGTAAAAGTACTTTATCTATGACCATGGTTGCCATTTGGGCTTTGCGTGTAGTATCATGCGATGTTAACATTTAAATCATAGAGTTTTCATGCTAGATGCACAATTATAAAATGCTATGTTCGGAAATAGTTATGTGAGCTTAGCATGGATTAGGTGATCTTAATGTGATCTTTAGATGGAATAACTAAATAAACTGTATGAATAGAGTTACTAAGAACTAATTAAGTCAATAGGACATGTAAACAATGAAAATACCAATTTAAATTACCTTTGTAAGTGTTTTTGTCTCTCAATTACAAAATTTATTAAGAAACTTATAACATTTTAGACATGGATACTATTTCATAGTGAAACCATATGAATATGTTCCGAAAGTCACTGAAACCATAAAATAATTAAAAATGATTTATTATTTCTAATAGCGTCATCAGTACATTTGTATATTCGGAGTCAAAGTTAGATAAGTTCTACTTCAAGTATTCTAAGACACATACTAGTCCTAATTAGTTATATTACTTCTACTTATATTGTATAAATATGTCCTAGTTGTTCCCTTATTTTAGTGTTTTACAATCTCGCTCATGCGTATGTTTTGTATCATATGACATGACTACACAAGCTAAGACAAAATAGTTCTAGAACTTAAATCTGTGTTATTGAGTTTACTCTATGATTGCACCAACACCTCCTTTTATATTGACACCAACAAAATTTTATTTGTATCATATAAAAGATAGATGACCCATGAGACATAAATTTAGTTTCCAAAAATTTAGGTGCCAAATTATTTTTCCCTTACTAAGTCATTAGTGTATACAAGCCTAGAATCCTACATGTCAAACAATCCCTCTAGTAGAAATTAATGATATTTATAATTCAACTTTTGAAAACAGATTGGATAAATAAAGTTGTATATGTGCATTGCGAATATATAAGATGAAACCTAACACTTAATTCTCCTATATCAAACATATTTTTGTTTGTATTGATATTTCTATAGTAGTACCATTTTCCTCCCTTTTGAAAGCACATGTGTAATGCTCCACCACCAATCCAATATAGTTCACTTTTTGACACAAACGCGTAATGTTACTTGTATAATATGGTACGTTAAATTTGTACTTGCAAGCTTAGAAAGGCACTTCATCAAAAATAAAATGATAATCTAAGGACTGTGATTCACAATAAATTTTTTTAAGAAGGTATTACTTTTTGAGGTTATTCTCTCATAAACATAACATGTGCGTTCTTGAGTGGAAAATTTCATTAACATAAATTATTTTTAAAACTTGTTTCACTTTACAATGTACTTTAATTAATGATATTGTTGTATTCCAGTTAGTTTTGTAGAGTCACTGGTCTGTACGTATATCATAGGTTATACAGTATGACCTATTTAGTATATGTCGAGTTAGTTTTGTATATTTATTCGTCCATATGTATAGGATAGTTTATACTCTATGACCAGTTTAGTATATGTTGTGTCCCGGAACAAACTAATTATTCCTAGATATAAGATTAGTACAAAGAAATTATGTTTGGATGTTGGGCTAATACTTGATTGTTTAATGTCAAATTGAGTTGTCTACGTGATATTTATCAGTATGTAAAAGTAAATCTTGAAACATGATCTAGACATTTTGTCCTTCGTACAAAGCAATTGACTTATTAACGTCGCATATAATCATGAGTATAAGTATAAATTTGCATTGCAAAAAAATGTGAAAGTGTGCGCATTATGTTGTCATCTGTGTTTCTAAAAATTCTAATTTTAAATCTGATATGTCATTCATTACTACCAAGTTAGTCCATGGAAGAAACCAAAAATTGGTTTCAATATTATATGACTAACTACCTCAAATATTTGACATGACTATATATAATCGTGTGACACGATCATGTATGAGTTTGTGAGGTACATATATATTCACTGTTTTGATTTTTTAGAAGGATCGTTTGTGCATACATTTGCTGTCCAAATAAGGTGACAGCCGTTTCTTTTCTTGGGGAGTACCTTAACAATTTTGCTGTAGAGACCATCTTTTGTTTTTGAGTCAGAGGCCAACATATTCATTTTACTGTAGAGACCATCTTTTATATTTAAGGCGGAGTCCGGCTTTTTTTAGAAAGCTGAATACTGCAGTTGTTCTTCCGTTAGGCTGCAGGTTGGGTGCCAACATCTTTTTTTATTGTACAGGTCAATCTGTGTTTGACAACCAAATAATGAAGTAGTATTTCTTTTGTAGGATGTACGTTGGGGCTGCATGCTCGTTCATCAAAGAGTCTAATTTATTTTAGATAGCTCGATAATCAAGTTTTTTTTTCTGCAAGTTGTATGTTGAAGGGTTGCACGTCTTTTTCTTATCAAATACTGTTTGAACATATATATGTACATGTGCACGTAAGTGTTTCTCAGGCCCACCGTGTTAGATATGTACGTGGATCATACAGTCACGAAATATCAATTTAAGAGATCTGTCAGATTGAGGGCCAGTATATTTTGACTAACATGGGATTTTCTAGCATGGTTCTCTTTTCTTAACTCATATTTTCCTTTTAGTATATAGTAGAATTCTCAGATCTGAAAATATTTATTGAAAAAAAGTCCTCACAAAGCTACGTAATGGTTTGAGTACTCGTTGATCTTCACTTATAACTTTTTGAGAGCAGTTTGATGTTTACTCTTGTGCTTCATTTATTTTCTAAGAGTAAATTGTGAATGAATTGAATGTCATAAATATGAAATTATCCATGTGCTTTATGCTTATCAGTAGCCTCACATCTGGTTTAGAAGGTAAATCTATTGAAGTTTTACAATCACAATATTGATCATACAAGCAATTCATGAATGATAAGTATAAGAAAGAAAACTTTCACATACAAATATATAACCTTGGACATCTTTTATGATTGTGAATACCCGTTAAATATTTTCAAACTTGATCAAATAGTTGAAGTTGGACAAGGAAGACAATATCATGGTTATGTTTGGGTATATTTGCATAAAATTTATATTTCTATGGATCGTCCAACGTGTGGTGCTTGTTTAAAACCTTTTACAACCCAAAACTTCGTACTAAGTAGAAATACTACTTGTGCATCCAAATCCTTCACCCAAGTTTCTTCCATGAGATTTCACCATACCTGCCTATATATGGTATTTCATTGCCATTCCAAGTAAATTTGCATGTGCCACTTCTAAACATTCAAATAAACATTTTTTTGTGTGCTCGTACCGCTCATGGAGCGACGGGGCGTGTCGAGGATATACCCCGCGGTGTAACCCGGCGTGAAGTATGACCCGGGCGAGCTTGGCGACTCACCGGTGACTCACCGGTGACTCACCAGTGACCTGGCGGGCGGCTCATACATGACCCCGCAGGCGACTAAGACAAACGACGAAGGCCTAAGGCCCGACGTGCACCCTGGCATAAGGCGACTCATACAGAGGCCAGGAGGGCCGTCTCACAAGAGAAGGCCCAAGAAGAGGAAAGACTCCCTCACAAAGGAAAAAGACCCGGATTAGGATTCAAGAGAGACTAGTCATGATCCTACTCCTATTAGGACTCTACATGTAAACTTACCCCTTTCACCTATATAAGGAGGGGCAGGGGTAAGGCGTCCCAAGAGGGACAAGTTAGACATATTCATAAGTTCAAGTCATTAGAGATAGACAGATTAGACACCCTCGAGATTAGAGGTAGCGATTCCGCACCCTTGTAATCGATACCATCATCTTCATCTATGAAACACAAGCAAAACGTAGGCTTTTACCTCCATCGGAGGGGCCGAACCTGAATAAACTAACGTCTCTCGATTCCAACCAACACCTCTCAAGCCACCGCATAGTTGCGATGGCCTCACACCTAAATTCTGTCACGAAGATATATGCCGTAATAGAAACCACGATATTTGACGCCCACCGTTGGGCCGATTGCTCGGTGGTATTGTGTTCTTGAAGGGAGCCCTTCAAGAATCGATAAGCTCGCAGGAAGATCTACATCAAAGTGCTTAAAATCATCAGCTTCAACTTCACAACAGTTGATTTTTCCGTCGTGGTCGTTTTCAGCGTCATCGCGGCTCGTACTGGTGGACGATTCGTGTTCAACATCAAGATATGCTTCAACCTGGCAGGAAGAACGCAGAAAAATTTCGATCACGGAATATGAGCTTTTCAGTTTACGAGTCGCGACATGTCAAGACCAAAAGAAATCTATATGAGTCAAGTTTCAATGGACCAGCAAATAAAAGTAAGGGAACTCCGAGCGACAAGAAGGTTAATTATCGGTGGTAGAGTTTGGATTGATCAAGGAGATCCTTTCTCTAGTACTGCCATACGCTAGGTTAGAGAGTCTATCTTGAATCGTTCAAGTTCCAAGGAAAAGCATTGCCGCCGTGAGAGCATGGTTAATAGTATAGCCAACTAATGCTATAAGTCATCTTATAGCCCATCTTATAGCTAGCTTGTATTCCTCACAGAGCACCTACAATAGTTAGCTATAAAAAATACTACTTTTATCATATATGATTGGCACATGCTAGAGCTAACTCTTCACGAAGGCCCGCTTTCTTTCTCTCTCATCTTCTCTCTCATTCAACTCGCAAAAAATATAGTATTTTAATCCTTACAGCCCGCTGATTGTATCTCATTGTATTTGCTCTGATGACGAGAATTGAACAAGGAAAGAAAAAAAAAGGCCATCGTAGGGAAGGGACCAGTCTCGACGAGAACGGTCTTGATCGAAATCGTGGTGGTTTGCCTTGCGGCCGTGGCGTTTCCTCCGCGCCTCAGAGCATCTCCAACAATTTGCCGCGCGTTGGTCGCCTGGTTTTGCGCGTCGCGCAACGCTCGCTCCAACAGCCGCGCTATAATGCAGCGCGCGCCCCGCTCCAGCAGTGCCCAAAAATGCAGTGTGCGCACAAATTCTTTTAGTAAATAGATTGCATTAAATAAAAAAGATACAAAGTTATTTTACATAGATAGCAGCTAGATAGGTAGTTCAAAAACATAGATAGATAGTTCGGTGCTAGATAGTTCGATAAAAAAAAACTAATCCTGGTCGCTCCAGTCATCTGCACCACCATCATCGTCGGTGTCGTCGGAGGTTGACAACCAGATGTCAAACCAACGTTCATCTTCTTCAGTGAAGAAGGACCTCCCGCCTGCATTGACGAGGTCGGCCTGCGCACACGCCAAAGCCTTCCGACGACGTCTGTCCAACCGCTCCTCGCGGCGCCGGCGCGTGTCCTCCTCGCAGCGCCGTTCCCAGTATTCCTGCTCGTAGGCGACGTCTTCCGGGTGGCGCCGGCGCCACTCCGCCATGACCCGCTCGTCCTCCTAGGCGACGAGGAGGCGGCGCTGCAGCGCAGTGTGCTCCGCACGGTCTTGTGCGGAGTTTAGACGAGGCAGCGGGGCCAGGTCTAACGCCTGCTGGAGCGTGCGGACGTCCGGGAAATTCATCTGCAGTCGCGGCCTGCCTAGGCGCCACGCCGGCGCGTCGAACGTGCGGGCGGCCTCGTGCGCCGTGTCGTAGGTGCCGAGGCTCAGCCGGAGATCGCCGGAGCGTATCTCGGCGTAGAACCCGCCGTTGGGGCGCTGGCGAACGCCGCGGTAGCCCGACGCAGAACGGCGGCGCGACGGCATGGTGGCTCGTCGTCGGCGGCGGCGGCGCGAGAGGCAGAGAGAGCGCGGCGCGAGAGGGAGAGAGAACGCGGCGGCGGCGGCGCGAGAGGCAGAGGGAGAGAGAACGCGGCGCGAGAGGCAGGGCAACGCGCTGCCTTTTATGGGCGCGTGGGACGCGGCGCCGCAAAAATGGCGCGCGCGCTAGCGATTCCCTCGCGCGCGGTTTTCCCGCCGCCGCTGGAGCGCGCATTTCAGTCCCGCGCGCGGTAAACTGCCGTTTTTTAACGCGCGGCTGTTAGAGATGCTGTCACGCACGTGCTGATCGAGCGGCCCCGCGCGAGCCTTGCACTGTTCCCGTGCGACCCGCCTCCGTCATCGCGTGGAGAAGAATGAAAAATTCAAAAAAGGAAGTGGGAAACAGGTGGCCATGACCCGGACGCGGCCCGATCTATGCCATCGCGGTCTCTCGTTGAACCGGCTCATAACATCACACCTGTAAGAACGAAGAAACGGCAGCACAACTCCTACCCGGAAGCGGGCGTGGGCGCGGACTCAGCTCTCTGCCGCCTCTGTTGCCGTAATTCGCCCAGCCGGCCCGCATCCGAGCTCGGCCTCAACCAGCTATGCCCGCAGTGTCCGTCGGCTCGTTGCACCTCCCCTGCCGGTCTGGCCGCACCGCTACGCCAAACTCCACTGGGCACCCGCCGCGCAGCCCGACACTCCTGCCGCTCTGGCCATGCGTCGGACACGCGTCCGCGCCGGCACGTCGCGCCTTCCTTGCTCTGATCCGATTTGTTCATCTGCGCCCCCGTTTGGGCCTATTTGCGCTGCTCCTTTGCCCGGCCGAGCCTCGATTGGCCTCGCCTTTCCCTTCTTGCCCGGCAGCTCTGCCTTCCAGCATCCCAGCGTTGGTCGCTGCTTCCGCTCGCTAGCCTTCTGCCTCCGCTATCCACCGCACAAGGCCTATGCAATCTTAGATACCCCAGGTGGAGTGCATGGCGTGATCAATTTGCATGAAAGTGCAGATTCTCGTGTTGGTAGAAGAGCAAACCTCAAAAGTGCAGACTCTGATCAGCTCCTGAGTTGGTCGGCCCTCTTTGTTTTTGCCAGTTCCTCAAGGTGATGCTGCATCTACAAAAGCTTACTTAATGATTTTAGGTATAAACTAATGTGTAGGATTGTGATTGGTAATTGGGAATGAGGACCCCACCCTCACTGAAAATCGGGGAAGAGAAGAATTAGTTTGGATGGTTAAGTAAACCTTTGAACAAGTAATGCCCTAGCCCGACGTAGTAGATAGGATTAGCTTTCCCTCTTTCAGTTAGCAGAATAAGCGGGACGATGACCCGGCAGTAGTTCAGGTTAGTTGCTTTTTCAGTTCTATTAGAGATTAGCTAGCTTCGCGCGCCCGTTTACTGAGCATGGGATGGTATGCTGCCGCAGCTAGCGGGCGCGATTCAGCCGCATCATGAGGGTCGTGGGATGGCACGACCATTAGACCGGGGTGGTGGTTGATCACTTGATGTAATTCTGCTTTCAAATAAGTGAAATAGAAGAGAGAAAAGCTGCAGTTTTGCACGCAGCACAAACACTGTCTTCGTCTACCTTCAGCCTGGTCTGAACCACGAGCGAGGGAGAGAGCGGCGAGAGCATTCCATAGCTTTCGGTTCCAACAAGTGGTATGAGAGCCGCGACGATTCCTGGAGACCATGGCCGGCTCTCGCTCCCCCAACGGCACACCCGCGACCGGCGACTCTGCAATGGCGAGGCGCACCGGGAGGACTGACGACGCTGTCGACGATGGCGCACGATCCATAACTCCGACACGAGGTCGGAGCCGCACACGCAGGCGCGGGAAGGAGATCGTCGTGCACGAACGCACGGTCCAGGAGCGTCTCGTCCCGGCCGGTTCCACGGTGTGGCCCATGCTCACCCCGACGAACTACTTTGAGTGGTCCATGCTGATGCAAATCAACATCGAAGCCAACTTGATGTGGGACGCCGTGGTGGGGAACCCGTCCAGCATCCCCAACGACAAGACGGCGCTGGCGGCCATCCTACGGTCTATCCCACCGGAGATGGTCGGGGCGATCGTGGTGAAGAAGACGGCGAGGGAGGCATGGGAGACAATCAGGACCATGCACATGGGCGTCGCGCGTGTACGAGAGGCCACGGCACAACGACTGCGCTCCGAGTTCGAGACGATTGCGTTCCGCGACGGCGAGACGCTCGACGCATTTGGCATGCGGATCACCTCCCTCGTCAACCATCTACGATCCCTTGGTGACGCCATGGACGAGGTGAGACTGGTTCAGAACTTCCTCCGTGTTGTCCCCTCTCGATACATGCAGATCGCCCTCGCTATCGAAACGATGCTCGATCTCAACACGCTCTCCGTTGAGGAGCTCGTCGGTCGCCTTCGCTCCGCGGAGGAGCGCTACCTCACCAACGATCAAGGAGGAGGAGGCGGGGCTCAGCTGCTGCTGACAGAGGCGCAGTGGCAGGCACGCAAGAACCAGCGCGCCCAAGGCCAGAACGGTGGCCAGGGCGGCGGACAAGGTGCTTCCGGAGGGCCAGGTGGCTCCGGCGGACAGGGCGGCGGTGGAAATCGTCGCCGCGGCAAGCAGCAAAACCGTCGAGGCGGAGGCTCGGGCGGTGGTGGAAACGGTGGCCATGACGGCGCGCCGAACGGGGAACGCGACATGTCTCGGGTGAAATGTTACAACTGCAACAAACTCGGGCACTACTCGAAACAGTGCACCGAGCCGCGCCGAGAGCGCAAGGATGAGGCGAACCTTGCGGTGGCACATGACCAGGATGATCAGGCTACTCTCCTCCTGGCCACGGTCACCACCGAGCGCTCGGTAGAGCGCGTTCTTCTGAACGAGGAACGCTCCCAGGCGCGCGCCCAGGAGGACGGCATCTGCGACACCGCCTGGTATCTGGACACTGGTGCTAGCAACCACATGTCCGGCCGCCGCGAGATCTTCTCCGAGCTCGACGTGGGAGCGCAGGGGATTGTGAAGCTCGGCGACGGCTCCAGCGTGCAAATCGAGGGCAGGGGAACGATCCTGTTCGAGTGCCGCAGCGGCGAGCACCTGACGCTCTCCGAGGTATACTACATACCCCCGTCTCCGCAGTAACATCCTGAGCATCGGTCAGATGGATGAGCTCGGCTGCGAGACGACGATCCACGCTGGGGTCCTTCGTCTCCGCAACCCGGACGGGCGTCTCCTCGCCTGCGTGGAGCGCAACGCAGGGCGTCTCTACATCCACCGTCTATCCCTCACCAAGCCTGTGTGCCTGCTGGTGAGCGTGGACGACAAGGCCTGGCTATGGCACTCGCGCTACGGCCATCTGAACTTCAGGGCACTGCGCGATCTTGCGCGCCTCGAGATGGCAAACGGCGTACCCCTCGTCGACCGCGTGGATCAGTACTGCGACGGATGCGCGCTAGGGAAGCAGCATCGACTCGCGTTCCCGCAAGCCTCTGCGTACCGCGTCGAGCACGCGCTGGAGCTCGTCCACACGGACCTCTGCGGTCCGACCAAGCCCGCGACAACTGGAGGTAACAGATACTTCCTGCTGGTTGTCGACGACCACTCACGCTATATGTGGTTGGAGGTGATCACATCCAAGGCGGAAGCATTCCAGCGTTTCAAGAAGATCAAGGCTCTGGCCGAAGCAGAGTCCGGACGCAAGCTTCTGGCGTTCCACTCTGACCGGGGCGGAGAGTTTAACTCCGTCGAATTCCGCCTGTACTGCGAGGATGGAGGGATCAAACACTGCACCACTGCGCCGTAGACGCCCCAGCAAAACGGCGTAGTTGAGAGGCGAAACCAGACCGTGGTGGAGATGGCACGATGTCTGCTCAAAAGCAGGGCCGTGCCCGCCACGTTCTGGGGAGACGCCGTCAAGACCGCAGTGTACCTGCTCAATCGGTCGCCCACTCGCAGCGTCGACGGACAGACACCGTACGAAGCTTGGCACAAGAAGAAGCCGACAGTTCATCATCTCCGCACTTTTGGGTGCGTCGCCCACGTCAAGCGCGTCGGCCCCGGCATCGACAAACTGGCCGACCGCTCGGCGCCTATGATCTTTCTCGGGTATGCGGAGGGATCCAAGGTGTACAGGGTGTTTGATCCAACCACGAACAAGATGCACGTCACATGCGATGTTGTATTCGAAGAGAAAAGGAAGTGGGACTGGACGCCAGCCCCAGGAGCAGTGGCGCTCCCATCGGACGAACACTTCGTGGTCGTCTACAGTGACGAGGAGACCGTCGACGTGCAAGCTTCCTCATCACCCGCAGCAGGAGCTCCCTCTCCACCATCCATGCTGGCTGGCTCCCCCATCATGTCGTCATCATCACCATGCACTCCAGACTCTGTTGAAGACGGATGGGCCACGCCGCCAGGTGACGATTGGGAGCGGCACGATCTCGACCACACGCCGCCCCACTACCGCAAGATGAAGCACGTCCTCGCCGAGGTAGATGCAGTGGCAAGAGAAGAGCACGTCGGTCTCTGCCTTGTCGCTGCTGATGAGCCCGACAGCATCGACGTGGCCCTGGATGAGGCATGCTGGAGGAGTGCCATGGACGCCGAGCTGGCCGCGATCCGGGAAAATGGCACCTGGGAGCTCGCTATGCTGCCGTCCGGCCACCGTGCCATAGGACTGAAATGGGTTTTTAAAGTCAAAAGAGACCCCTCTGGCAAGATTCTGAAGCACAAGGCACGCTTGGTGGCGAAGGGCTACGCACAGCGCCAGGGGGTGGACTACGACGAGGTCTTCGCGCCCGTGGCTCGCATGGAGACAGTCCGTCTGCTGCTGGCTCTAGCGGCGCACAAGGGGTGGCAAGTCCACCACATGGACGTCAAGTCTGCATTCTCGAACGGTGACTTGATCAAGGAGGTTTATGTACATCAGCCCCCAGGCTTCGTCATCGCCGGCGAGGAAGGGAAAGTACCGCGACTTCACAAAGCGTTGTACGGCCTGAAGCAGGTGCCGCGAGCGTGGTATGCCAAGCTTGATGCTTCCCTTGCCTCGCTTGGATTCGAGCGTAGCCCTCTGGAGCATGCAGTATACAGAAGAACTACCGCAGCGGGAACACTGCTCATCGGGGTGTACGTAGATGACCTGATCATCACCAGCACCAGCATCAACGAGATCACTGCATTCAAGGAGCAAATGCAGAGGGTGTTCGATATGAGCGATCTTGGCCTCCTGAGCTACTACCTTGGGATTGAGGTTCGTCGGGGGAATGAGGAGATCACGCTCTGTCAGAACGCCTATGCGAGGAAGATTCTCGATGATGCTGGGATGAGGGGGTGTAATCCCTCAGACACTCCGATGCGGAGTAGGCTCAAGCTGGGAAAGACGGGCGCTGGCGAGCTCGTGGACGCCACACGTTACAGAAGCGTCGTCGGAAGCCTTCGATACCTCTGCAACACCAGGCCTGACATCTCGTTTTTGGTGGGGATGGTGAGCAGATATTTGGAGGCCCCTGCAGCAGCTCGCTGGGCTGCCGTCAAGCAGATACTTCGCTACGTAAGTAGCACGTTAGACCACGGCTGCTGCTACAAGCATGGAGGCGCAGCGGCACCGGCAGTGATCGGCTACAGCAACAGCGATCACGCCGGAGATGTTGATGATCGTCGTAGCACAACTGGGGTTGTGTTCTTCCTCAACTCCAGCCCGATCACATGGACTTCACACAAGCAGAAGGTTCTCGCCATATCGTCTTGTGAAGCTGAATATATGGCGACGGTAACCGCAGCCTGTCAAGGTGTGTGGTTGTGCAGGCTCCTCGCTGAGCTCACCGGCAACACACCAATGAAGGCAAAGCTGCGCGTCGACAACACGTCGGCGATTGCGTTGAGCAAGAATCCGGTGCACCACGACAGGAGTAAGCACATCGATATCCGCTACCATTTCATTCGTGATTGCATCAACGACGGAAAGGTGGAAGTCGACCACATTGGCACTGACGGATAGCTTGCCGACTTCCTCACCAAGGCGCTGGGACGAATCAAGTTCATCGAAATGTGACAGAAGGTCGGCATCGTCATGGTGAGCCTCGGGCGTCGGGATTAGGGGGTGAATTGTTGAACAAGTAATGCCCTAGCCCGGCGTAGTAGATAGGATTAGCTTTCCCTCTTTCAGTTAGCAGAATAAGCGGGACGATGACCCGGCAGTAGTTCAGGTTAGTTGCTTTTTCAGTTCAGTTTCTGTTAGAGATTAGCTAGCTTCGCGCGCCCGTTTACTGGGCATGGGATGGCATGCTGGCGCAGCTAGCGGGCGCGATTCAGCCGCATCACGAGGGTCGTGGGATGGCACGACCATTAGACTGGGGTGGTGGTTGATCACTTGATGTAATTCTGCTTTCAAATAAGTGAAATAGAAGAGAGAAAAGCTGCAGTTTTGCACGCAGCACAAACACTGTCTTCGTCTACCTTCAGCCTGGTCTGAACCACGAGCGAGGGAGAGAGCGGCGAGAGCATTCCGTAGCTTTCGGTTCCAACATATATGTCTAGCATTATTGGGTGATAAAAGGTGATGCTACATCTATAAAAGCTTATGCTCGTATGGTTAAGGGATATGCTCGTATATGGTTAAGGAAGTCGACTCGAATTGATACTGACGAGATGCTTGCACCCAAAATTTAGTCAAAGTTCATCACGTGAGTCTCCCAATGCCCTGGCTCACGAACAAATAAAAGAAAAGGAGTACTGTCTAAAGCCGCAATCAGCAAAGTGCCACTGGGTGTTGACACACTAGACGACGACGTCCCGCGCAGGCATATCATGCTAGTTTCATTGAAGTAAGATTCAACATTATTTTATCATATACATGCACCATCTTGCATTGCATCATCCATCATACATACATATCATGCCGGTCTTCAAACTGGGTAAAAGCATAAATTTCTGCAGGGGTAAATAAATCTTTAATAGCCAATATGGATGGATTTTCATCATGGTTTATCATGACGAGTATTAAGTGATTTGGGTTTTTCTAAACCAGCTTGGAAGAATTGACTATTGTCGAAGAGCCGCCCTATCACATATAATGTCGGGTCATCTAATTGACCGGCTCTTGAATTTCTTTAACTTGTGCTTTGGATTAAATTACAACACTTATGGATATCTCAAACATATATTTGTCGGGTTACATTGCAACCACAGTTAAGGATTTCTTTCATCAAAATGCATCATCAGTTCACACAAGTGGATATGATTTTTTTCTACAATGGAAGGAATAGTCTTGAGTCGCTGCCGGCACACGACCCTGCACTTGGGGGCTACATTATTCAAATCAAGATTACATCAAAGTATGGAAGTCCCATGTCGCTGCAGGCATGCACCATCGCACTTGGGGGCTTATGCAAACTGCTCTATCAAAACATCACATCAGACCCGACTCTCTCAAGGAGATAAGCCGGCCCTGGGGCTACATATCACTCTTTATTCAAGTATGGATTCAAGGAAGAACCGGCTCATCATTTTTATAATTACCCGGCCCTTAGGGGCTACACATTGCTGCTCAAGTTTACATAATCGGATCTACAAAGTCCTTGCTCATTATTGCATAACGACCCTCCCCTTGGGGGCCACATCATATGTTGTTTTACTTTCAAAGGAGAAGAACGTGGAAGTCCCGAGTCGCCGCAAGCAATCGACCCGACACTTGGGGGCTACACTATTTAGATCAAAGATTTCTAAAAATGCCAGGTTGCTGGAGGCAAGACAACCCGACACTTGGGGGCTACAACACTCAGTTGTTTTCACAGATCATGAGGTCCAAATTGAAGACCCGGCCCATCAGACACTGATGAGCCGGCCCTTGGGGGCTACATCAGGTGAAGCTTTATAAATATAAGATGATTACAAGTCCGAGGCTGCTGCAAAAAAGACAAACAGGCACTTGGCATGGTCAAAGATATTATTGCAAGCCACCAAGTCATCAAAAACTAATAAACTTGGAGCTTGGGGGCTACAGATAATATGGATATATCAAAAATTTGAAGAGCACTTTCAAGATGTCAATTATGAGCAAGACCGGCTCAATATATTATTATGTAGTTGAAGCATTGAAAGACCAGCTCAACATTACATGGATTTCTTTATTCTCAATAATTTGATCAAGCCAATTGGAGTTCAGTTGTTTGACCAGGCATTACTACCAATCATGACCCGGCATTACAATCATAACGCGGCAACTTCGACGACCGCAGACAAGCTCTAAACATCTTCAAGTCAGAAGTATTCAAAGCTCGCTCAGCACCACAAGGATATTTTAACTCTAATATTTTCATCAAGCCAAAGCATTGAAGGAGGGCTCAATGGCATATGTATTTTATTGCAAATGACATGTACCTGCAAGACGATTGTGAAGACGGCTCGAAGAAACCCGGATTTTCAAGGAGCCACTTCACTAAATCAAGACGACCAAGGAGCAACTCGATCCCTTAAACAATTTTTTATTTATTTTCAGGAGCTTATCATGAATAAATTCAAGCTAACCTGGGGGCTAATGTCGAGGATATACCCCGCGGTGTAACCCGGCGTGAAGTATAACCCGATCAAGCTTAGTGACTCATCGGTGACTCACCAATGACCTGGGGGCGGCTCATACATGACTCCGCGGGTGACTTAGACAAATGACGAAGGCCCAAGGCCCGGCGTGCACCCTGGCATCACTACAAGAATAATGCTCAATTATGACAAAAAATGACGGTGTTTTAATTGGTCATTGATCCATGACCAAAATTCCGAAATTAGTCATGGCAAGTCTAAGAGGGTCCAACGCCCATAACGTTATGACCTTTTGTGTCCATTACTTCATGATACTATTGCACAAATTGGTCATTAAATGCTACTGATTGAAAAAAGAAGAAGAGAAAAAGTTATAGAGGTGTGTTGGATGAGGGGAGGGTTTTGCGGCGTTGGATGTAGGAGGAGTGGATAGCCAGGATCTGTTTCTGAGGAGGAATCCGTGGCCTCACATGTGATAGGCTGTCTGCTGAAAGTGAAAAGAAACGAGAGAAAAAAGTGAAAGACAGAAATCCCACGACCCCATCTCTCTTGGAGATCCCCATCTCTCTCTCCCCATGACCTATGGCGGCCAATCCTCCCCTCGGCCCAAATACCAAAATCGACGGAACCTCCTCCGTCTCCGCCTCCTCATTCCCCACCTCCTCCGCCCGGTCCCCAGACGTGGCGCGGTGGGCATTGAGGTCGACGACGTGGCGCCGCACGGCGGGGGGTGAGGGCGGGGAGCCGCCCCGCATCCGGCGACTGGAGGAGTCGGTGGTGAACCACATCGCCGCGGGGGAGGTGATCCATCGGCCCTCGTCGGCGGTGAAGGAGCTCGTCGAGAACAACATCGACGCCGACTCCTCCACCATCTCCGTCACCGTCAAGGACGGCGGCCTGAAGCTCATCCAGGTCTCCGGCGGCGGCCACGGCATCCGAGTACGCTCGCCCGCCCGCTTCCTAAATAAACCCTAAACCCGGAACCCTTAGTGCTGCCGCGGGAGCCTACCAGCGCAAAAATCCTTCAGATGCGAGTTGTTAGTCATGATTTCTGTTGATTGCGAGCTGCTAATCCTTAGTGCGTACATGATCCGTTGAGTTAAAGACCAAACACACAGGACCTGGAGGAGTTGATCTACGAGACCAAAAGGTCCAGACCTTGTGTGTTTGGTCTCCGTTCCCTTGAGTCAATCACCATGATTTTACATCAAGATGATGTTTCTTCTTTAACAGGGGATGATGAACAACATGGTAACAAGGAGGAACTTTAACCAGCCTGTTATAGACTAAGCACTGAAAGCATGTTTGCATTTACATTATCTCGGTCATTCTGTTACAGGGCAGTGCATTCGTTATTTGTATGATGCTTATTGTTTATTAAAACATCTGTTCCAAGGAATAGATTCTGATCTTTTTAGACTATGCTTTTTTTAATGAAAAGTGGAATTACTTGTAATGATAACCTTTATAAGGTGGACTTTTATGGACGTTGGAAGTTTTATAATAATGGTTGTTGTACATATGTTATCATCATACGAGAGATAATATATTCTTTTGATCCTCACAAACTGTTGTTGCAGATGGAGCTCATTTTGGCTGAGTTTTCTACCGAGTTGCCACATTTGAGGGCATGCAATTGAAGAATACACCACTTTTTTCCAACGATACTAGAGTAATCATATCTAATGAAAGAGAGATGTATTTTATTTTTGTTGGAGATATTCTGCATCTTAATTTTATGGACAGTAACATTTTAGACAATAATTTGATGTCCTAACCATCAAGATCAACTTCGGCATGTATGGTCTCTAGAAGTTACTATTGACCATCATTGGTGCATCTTGTAAGGTATAGTCGGTACTATGAGTAACTTACTAGACATGCATTGACTGTAGAAGTTGATATACAACTCTTGTGAATTCTAACCATGTTATTCATTTAGGATATACACCTAGAAGTGTGTGGGCGTGATTTACAACTCACTAACAGAGCTGCTCAGGCTCGCGACCGAGATGAACGTCCTCGGCGATGGTGGTGCCGCGTGTGAGATCCTCCTCCCTAACAAGGCCGTTGCTGCATCATCTACTCTCTGCCATTGGATCCCCTCCTCTCCGACAAGGCCACCATCGGATCCCCTCTTCTCCGACAAGGCCATGGTGAGCACCCCTCCGGCCGAGTCCGCCTCGGCTCCGGTCTCGGCGCTCGCAGCTCTGGTCGTACAAGTGCCTAATATAACCTCCCTTGTCTCCCTTCGCGGATCATCTCCAAGAAGAACCGCCTGAGATCTACATGTACCTCTTCGAGGGTGAGCTCCTCCCCCACTCCCTCGCCCATTTTTCGCCCCGGTTGTTGTTATGATTTAGATCTGCTGCGTGTACAGAGATTTGCTATGATTTGTCATTGCTAGACTCAGTAGTAAGCCAGATTTGCTGCTATGTAGTTTTCAACCATATAGAGATTTGGTATGATTTGTCATTGCTAGACTCAGTACTAAGCCAGATCTGTTATTTGTCAAGTATATGTTAATTATTTTGGCCCTGTAGAAGTTAATCATGTTGTTTCTTTAGGATTAGGAAAGAAAGCCAAACCGAGTCCTAGTAGTATTAGGATTCCTAGTCCTAGTCTATTTCCATAGTCCCTTGTGGACGTGTATAAAAGACACCCTAGGGGTGTTGATTGTAACACCAGAAAAACAAAAAGCAATACAAAGCAAAGGCTCGACACGGGCCTTTAGCCATCAAATCCATCGATCAGTTTTATTCGTGTCGCTAGTTACGCAAGTTCCGTCAAGTAGCCGGCCAAAGCAAGAATCGCGTAGGCACGCCTGTACAGCTGCATACGCACGTTCAAGAGCCAACAATTGGTATCTAGATCCTGGACGATCTACGATCTACGATGACGGATAGCGACGCTGAGTCGGTCGAGTCCGGCAGCGGCGGTGCTAAGGCGAACAAAAACGGCGACAAGGTGAAGAAGGGCGGCAAGTCAGCAACGAGTGGTGGAGGAACGAGCGGCGCCAACGTCCAGGCGCATCGCAACATCCCCATCCAGTACCCGATGCTCACCGACGCCAACTACGGCGTGTGGGAGGTGAAGATGAAGATTATTCTCCGATCTCTTCGAGTGTGGGAGGCCATCACAGACGACGACGTCGACGAGGAGCGCGACGAAGGTGCCATGGCCGCCATAGCCCAGTCTGTGCCAGATTTCGTGCTGATGACATTGGCGGAGTTCGAGACGGCAAGAGAGGCGTGGAACGCACTCAAGGAGATGAGGATCGGATAAGATCGCGTCACCAAGGCTCAGGCACAAGTGCTGAAGCGCCAATTTCACAAGTTGCAGATGGAGGAAACTGAATCGATGAATGACTATGCCATGCGTCTTACTACTTTGGTGGGAGAGATCCGCGTGCTTGGTGCAAAGCTCGAGGAGACCGAGATTGTGGAGAAATTTTTCAGTTCAGTGACTGATAAATTCACGTACATCATCGGCACGCTCGAGCAGCTTTACGACATCGACGACATGACCATAACGGAGGCAATCGGACGCTTGCGGACATGGGAATAGAATGCTCGTGGCTGTCGGAAAGGCAAAGGAGGAGGTAGCGACCAACTCATGTACTCGCGCGCAGATTGGAAGGCCCCAAGTAGCAAAGGAAGGTGTGATGGTGGCGAAGGCTCAAGCAACACGAAGGGCGATGGACAAACCGGAAAAGGCAAAGGAAAAGGCAAACCACAAGGTTGTGGTAAGGCGGGCCAATCTAAAGAGCAGAAACCACGGAACTTGGACTTGTCCGAGGTCAAGTGCTATAACTGCAATAAGATGGGTCACTTTGCGAAGGATTGTCCAAAGCCTAACAAGCGGGAGATCAAGGCAAATTTGGCAAAGCAGGAAGACGAAGGTCCGGTCTTCTGATGGCCGAAGTTTGTGATCTCGCTGAAACGGTGGTTGTGAGACCAAGCCGGAAGGTGCTACTTCATGAGGAAAGAGTGACACCAAAGTTATCCGATGATCAGAACGTGTCGTGGTATCTCGACACGGGTGCTAGTAACCACATGACGGGGTGCAAGGAGAAATTCCTCGAGCTGGAATACGATGTTGAAGGCTCGGTCAAGTTCGGTGATGGTTCAGCTGTGGAGATTTGTGGGCAAGGATCTGTCCTCTTTGAGGGTCTCACAGGCGCACATCGCATACTCACCGGAGTGTACTACATTCCACGACTGCGCAACAACATCATCTCTATTGGGAAGCTTGATGAGAATGGATGCAAGGTGAATATCGAGAGCGGAGTGATGACGATCTTCGACAACCTCCGAAACGTGCTAGCTCGTGTTAATCGCACACGGAATAGGCTATATATCCTCAACCTTGATCAATCTCAACCGGAGTGTTGGCTCGCCAAGAGTGATGATGATTCGTGGTTATGGCATGCTAGATTTCGACACGTTAACTTCTACGCCTTGAAGAAGATGTCAAAGATGGAGATGGTATCCGGGATGCCAGGTATCGACCATGTTGATCGAGTATGTGATGGGTGCTTGGTTGGAAAACAGCACCGCAGGCCATTCCCTGCTTAGTCTACCTATCGTGCAAGTGATGCACTCAAGCTGCTCCATGGTGATCTATGTGGCCCTATCACCCCGGCAACTCACGCTGGAAAGAAGTATTTCTTCCTTGTGGTAGACGACTACTCGAGATATATGTGGGTCATTCTCCTACGATCTAAAGATGAGGCGTTTGAAGCATTCAAGAAGCTGAAGGCTGCAACAGAGATGGAACACAAGCTGAAGGTTCGCGCTCTACGGACAGATCGCGGCGGAGAGTTTACGTCGAATGAGTTCAACGACTACTGCAAGAAGATTGGCATAAAGAGGTTCCTCACGGCACCTTACACGCCGCAGCAGAATGGGGTCGTTGAAAGGCGCAATCGAACCGTCGTTGACATGGCAGGGAGTTTACTCAAGAGCAAGAACCTGCCGGGGACTTTTTGTTGAGAAGCTGTCTCGACGGCGGTCTATCTTCTCAACCGGGCTCCAACGAAGGTGGTGATCGGCAAGACTCCGTATGAAGCAATTTACGGACGTAAGCCGAATGTGTCTCATCTACGGACATTTGGGTGCGTGTCACATGTGAAGACGGTGGAGCCGCACCTCTCAAAGCTTGCCGATCGTAGCACCAAGATGGTGTTCATCGGATACGAGAGCAGTTCTGGCACCAAGGCATACCGTTTCTACGATCCACAAACCAAGCGTCTACGGATTTCATGCGACGTCGTGTTTGAAGAAAACCAAGCGTGGAATTGGAGCGCCGCAGCCGACGATGCTCCAAACAGTAACATATTTGCAGTTGAATTTCCAACTGATGATGATGCAGGGGAGGATGTCCAGGTGGTTGGCAAGACGCCCAACCAAGGTGACCACAATGGTAGTGATCATCATGGTGCCGACACCGACGACGACGCGCATAGGTCGCAAGGAGATAGCGACAACGCCGCGCACGACACAGGCGGAGATCTCGATGACAACATCGACAACGAGGCGCATAGTGACGACGACAATCAAGATGATGGTCACGGTCACGACGACTACGCCGACGACACGGATGTCTATGACACACCAGGGTCTCAGCCGTCTTCCTCCAGTGCATCAACACTGACACAATTTGTGTCGCCTCCTTCGCAAGCCACAACGGATTCCTCAGGGCCTCGTCGCTACAAGACCCTCAAGAAAGTCTACAAGTACACAAAGCCAGTTACGCTCGAGTACTCGGGACTATGTCTGTTCGGAGTTGAGGAGCCGGCGAACTTCGTACAGGCGAGCAAAAGTCCTAGCTGGACGCACGCCATGGATGAGGAGATGAAGGCAATTGAGAGCAATGGCACGTGGACTTTGGTAACCCGACCTCCAAACCAAAAGACGATAGGTTTGAAGTGGGTTTGCAGGTTAAAGAAGGACACGGAGGGTGCCGTTGTGAAGTACAAGGCAAGACTCGTTGCAAAGGGCTACGTTCAACGTCAAGGAGTTGACTATGATGAGGTGTTTGCACCGGTTGCTTGAATCGAGACGGTGAGAGCGCTCCTAGCTTTGGCAGCACAAGAGGATTGGAAGGTTCATCATATGGATGTTAAATCCGCTTTCCTCAACGGCGATCTCACAGAAGAAGTGTACGTAGAACAACCCCTCGGCTACGAGAAGAAAGGTGAAGAAGGGAAAGTTTACAAGCTCAAGAAGGCACTTTACGGGTTGAAGCAAGCGCCACGAGCTTGGAACTCAAAGTTAGACCGGAGTTTGGTCTCGCTCGGCTTCAAGAGATGTCCCCTCGAGCACGCAGTCTATACAAAGAACTCCAAAGGCTCAAACCTGCTAGTTGGAGTTTATGTCGACGATCTGATTATCACCGGAGATAGCGTACAAGAAATTGAACGTTTCAAGGCGCAAATGAAGAAAAAGTTTAGCATGAGTGATCTGGGATTACTCAGCTATTACTTGGGCATCGAAGTGAAGCAAAGCTCCGGAGAGATTTCCCTATGTCAATCGGCTTATGCGGTCAAGTTATTGGACAAGTGTGGCATGTCAGATTGCTACGCGACACAAGTTCCAATGGACCAACGTCACAAGTTGAGCAAGCGTAGCTCAAATCCGCCGGTGGACACCACAATGTATCGAAGCGTTGTGGGCAGCCTAAGATATTTGGTGCATACCCGACCTGACTTGGCTTATTCAGTCGGGATCGTGAGTCGTTTCATGGAGAATCCGACAACCGAACACATGAGCGCGGCACAATTAATCTTGGCTGCACGTACAGAAAGGGAAAGGAAGGATTGATCCTTCGTGCATATTCAGATAGTGACATGGCAGGTGATGTTGATGACCGAAAGAGCACAACAGGCATGGTTTTCTACCTTGGCCCGAATCCGATTAGCTGGAATTCTCAGAAGCAAAAGGTGGTGGCACTGTCTTCATGCGAGGCAGAATACATAGCGGCAAGCACGGCGGCTTGTCAAGCAGTGTGGCTGAGAAGACTCCTAGCTATTCTTGGAAAGCGGGAGGTGTAGAAGGTGTCACTGAAGATCGATAACCAAGCTGCAATCTCGTTGTGCAAAAATCCGGTTCATCACGAAAGGAGCAAGCACATAGATACCCGGTTCCACCATATCCGGGAGTGCATTGAAGAAGGGTTGATCGAGGTTCAACATGTGAACACAAAAGACCAACTTGCCGATATTTTCACCAAGTCCCTCGATCGACAGAAGTTCATCGAGATGAGGAGGAAAGTCGGAGTGCAAGAAGTGAAGTCAAGCAACAAGATTAAGGAGGTGAATATAGAAGTTAATCATGTTGTTTCTTTAGGATTAGGAAAGAAAGCCAAACCGAGTCCTAGTAGTATTAGGATTCCTAGTCCTAGTCTATTTCCATAGCCCCTTGTGGACGTGTATAAAAGACACCCTAGGGGTGTTGATTGTAACACCAGAAAAACGAAAAGCAATACAAAGCAAAGGCTCGACACGGGCCTTTAGCCATCAAATCCATCGATCAGTTTTATTCGTGTCGCTAGTTACGCAAGTTCCGTCAAGTAGCCGGCCAAAGCAAGAATCGCGTAGGCACGCCTGTACAGCTGCATACGCACGTTCAAGAGCCAACAGGCCCACATTACAAATTTGCTGTTATTTGTCAAGTATACCAGGACGTCTCCTCATTATGTAGCCACCGACCTTGTCCTGCTCGAGAATGAGGAGCAGGAGGGGTGAACACACCCACCACTTCTCCTCACTGGTTGCAAAAGCCTAAAAAATGATATGTTGTACAAAATATGATATTTTGTATTCCCTTTTAGTCATTAGTCACCCTTTAAGTTGAATGCACATGTCTAATATGTGTGTCATGGCTGCATTTTGCGGCCCCTAACTACTGGAAAGTAATCTCCTTTGAATGATTTGTATTTTTTCTGGAATTTGAACTTACATAGCACATCCAAGGAAGGAAGGAGATTGAGGTCGCCGTCTCTTGAAGCATGCTCGACGTCGAGAGAGGGAAGGGCAACCTGGTGAGTTAATGAACTATCATTTCTGTTTTCTGCTTATGAATGCATACTTGGAGTTGGAGGTTTATTCAATTTAGAGAGTGTATATATATATATATATATATATATATATATATATATAAAGTCTATTAGTGGCCTAGGGTGAAGAATTATGATCGATTGACCCAGCCATATGCATGTGTCGTTCCCTACTTAGACTGCACCGTCCTGAGTTTGAGATAAAGGCCACAAGTTCCCTGCATGGTCCCACAAACCAAGCCTGTCGTGTCTGTCGAGTGGTTGCACGCCAACAGCAGGACACTGATGTGAAGGTAGCATATGCTTGTGCTGAATTACACTAACCTACTGTGCTTGTCCTGTGAAATCTGAAATTCTGAATTGTTACTTAAGACGGAACCCATCTGCCTAGTGTACTGTCATCATGGCAATTTGGGGGCGTTGCTAGAAGAATCTTGGTTTTGTCATGCCAAGCTCATATAGCTTCCTTTTGATTGGCTGTGAGATGTTGATTCCTATTTTTCAAACCATTTTAATTTTGATGCTCCAAAGTTACAGAGTTAGTGAGATTTGATTTCTTGTACCTAGACGAGCCAGCTTTAACTGAATTTGTGGTGGTACAGAAAAAAATGTTTATGTTCTTGTTGTCTATGTTTCTCACTTCAACTGAATTTGTTTCTTTTCCGTGTAAACACATGCTACCATCTGAAAAAGCAAGTTGTGTCTCCCCTTGGCATTCCAACATATATGGGATAGTAATTTACAATGGAAAGGGCCAGTTTAATTCTGCTTATGTTTGGAGGTAAATTTCTTTTGTTTTCTCTTACAGAACAAAGTGCAACAAACCAGAGTATAGTTTTGGCAGAAAAACATACAATTCTTGTTCTCTGATTTTCTTAAATGAGTGTGGGGTCATTACTTGCCATGAGCGATATCTGCCATTTATATTTGTTTTGATATGTAAAAGTACACTGACTAGATGTGTCACAGTCACTGAATATTTTAATTTTTATGCCTTGCCTGAATAGCTTCAGATATCCTTAACATGAAATGCCAAAATTTGTAGGATAATGTTAGTAAAAAAATAATCATATTTTCATATGTTTGATTAATAGACCAGCCTTTCTGGTGGCGTACAAAAACTCATATTACACTTGTTGGTCAAAGAGCTTGTCGAAGTTCTTTTAGCTTTACGGTAGATTTGGTGTGCTGGTTTGGTTCCTCGAGTCTATGAACTAAAATTACCTCACAAGTTTATGGTGGGTTTCCCTTGAAAAAAGTGCACGGTGGTTCTCGTCTGTGAGTAGTTTCCCACTCCACTTCGTAAGTCATAACTAGATGAATGAGAAAACAATTTTCTACTGTTTTATCATTGGTTATCGTGCGTGTAATTTTACTAGTTTCTTTGGTCTCAAAGCCTTAACATCATTTTCTTATTGCAGGCGGCAATGGCAAGAGCATATTGTGCAGAGGGAGAGGATGAGAAGAAACTAGTGGTTCTCATCCAATCTTCGTGGAACTCTCTTTATGTGCGATTGTGCACTTGTTGGGTCTTTTTTTGTGCGCTTGCACCTGCATAAGTATTCTGTTGTGCACATGTAAAATTATTTTGATGTGCCCTTGTTAGGCGTTGAACCTTAATGCGTGGAGTCGGTGGATGATGTATTGTATTTGATGTGATATGCTATTGAAATGAAATATACATTTTATTTGCAATCTTTTATTCTGTTGTACTTATTTTTAATGTGCCTATCCTGAGATATGGGTGCTTCTAGCAAAAAAAATGCTTCAACCCAAACAAATCAGACATTTTCAATAGTAAAATAGGTATTGGGCCAGGCCCGTGTAGGCTAGATTGGTGGACAGGGATCTGAAATTTATGATGATTCCATTTGGTCACTAGCAATGTCACGTCAGCTTGGCCACGTTAAATCCTACATGGCTCACACAAATGGGTAATGACCAAACCAAAATTTTGGTCGATAGAGACCTATGACCAAATTTTTAGAAAGGTCAGGTTTGTTCATTCTTGACGGCCAACTGTTGACCTTGTAAATTTGGTCAAAAAGAGGTCAATAAACGACAACAATGACGAATCAATGACCAATATAGGGAGTCATAATTGACCTTATTTCTTGTAGTGCATAAGGCGACTCAAAGAGAGGCCAGGAGGGCTGTCTCACAAGAGAAGGCCTGCTACGACAACAAAAGACCTTCCCTGGAAACGGCGCCAGGAATCCTTCTGCTATGGGCTACGCCTACAAGGACTTCCTTGGCAAATATGCAAAGGATTTCCCCGCGGCCTTGGAGCCTTGCGTTGGTGTTCCTTTGAAGCGGAAAGGGTGATGTAGAACAGCGGCAGTAAGTATTTCCTTCAGTTTGAGAACCAAGGTATCAATCCAGTAGGAGGATCGTGTCAAGTCACAAGTACCTGCACAAATACAAAGAGCTTGCACCCAATGCTACGAAGGGGTTGTCAATCCCTTATAGATTGTTTGCAAAGTGAGAACTGAAAGCAAAAAGTAAACAAATCAAAGTAAAAGTAAAAGTGGAGACGATAGTTGTGAATAGACCCGGGGGCCGTAGTGTTCACTAGTGGCTTCTCTCATGAAAGCAAGTAGACGGTGGGTGAACGAGTTACTGTCGAGCAATTGATAGAACCGCGCAAAGTCATGACGTTATCTATGGCAATGATCATATCTATAGGCATCACGTCCAAAGCAAGTAGACCGATACTTTCTGAATCTACTACTATTACTCCACAAGCCGACCGCTATCCAGCATGCATCTAGTGTATTGAGTTCATAAGAACAGAGTAACACCTTAAACAAGATGACATGATGTAGACGGACAATCTCAAATCTATGATGAAAGCCCATCTTGTTATCCTTGATGGCAACAACATGATGCGTGCCTTGTTGCCCCTTCTGTCACGGGGAAAGGTCACCGCACGGTATGAACCCAAAATCAAGCACTTCTCCCATTGCAAGAATCATAGATCTAGTTGGCCAAACAAAACCCAAGATTCGGAGAGACTTACAAGGATATCAAATCATGCAAATAAGAAATCAACAAAGACTCAAATATAATTCATAGATAATCTGATTAGAAATCCACAATTCATCGGATCTTGACAAACACACCGCCAAAGAAGATTGCATCGGATAGATCTCCATGAAGATCATGGAGAACTTTGTATTGAAGATCCAAGAGAGAGAAGAGGCCATCTAGCTACTAACTACGGAGCCGTAGGTCTGAAGTGGACTACTCACGAGTCATTGGAGAGGCGATGATGTTGATGTAGAAACCCTCCAACTCCAAAGTCCCCTCCGGCAGGGCACCGGGAAGGGTCTCCAGATGAGATCTCGCGGAAACGGAAGCTTGCGGCGGCGGAAAAGTGGTTTCGAGGACACCCTGATTTTTTCTGGGATTTTAGGGAATTTATAGGCCAAAGGGCTAGGGCAGGGGAGCTCCAGGGGGGCCACAAGCTTGGTAACCGCCGCCCCCTGGTGGCGGCTACAGGGCTTGTGGCCCCCCTGTGGCTCTCCTGCCTTGGCCCTTAAGTCCCCCGATCTTCTTCTGTTGTGGAAAAATTTATTTTGGGGATTTTATTCCGTTTGGACACCGTTCCAAAATCAGATCTGAAAAGAGCTAAAAACACAGAAAAAACAAGAGCTGGCACTTGGCACTGAATTAATAAGTTAGTCCCAAAAAAGATGTAAAAGGTACATAAAACATCCAAAGTTGACAAGATAACAACATGAAACCATCAAAAATTATAGATACATTTGAGACGTATCAAGCATCCGCAAGCTTAACTCCTGCTCGTCCTCGAGTAGGGAAGTGATAAAGAATGAATTTTTGATGCTTTCATGCTACCTAGCATAGATGTCCGTTGTAACTCCTCTTATGTGACGTGAATGTTCAGATCCATTAGATTCAAAACAATAGTTTGCTATTGACGTGGAGACAATAATACTTCAAGCAAACTAGCAAGGTAATCATGAACTTTCAAAATAACAAGGCCAAAAGAAAGGTATCCCTACAAAATCATATAGTCTGGCTATGCTCTATCATCCTTGCACAACGAATTGAAATCATGCACAACCTGAGTATTGGCCAAGTAATTGTTTTCACACTTTTACTTTCTCAAACTTTTTCAACTCTCACGCAATACATGAGCGTGAGCCATGGTTTTAGCACTATAAGTGGAATGGAGTGTGGTGGAGGTTGCAAGACAAACAAGGAGAAGATGGTTACATTAACTAGGCATATCAATGAGCTATGGAGATGCTCATCAATAGATATCAATGTGAATGAGTAGGGATTGCCATACAAATGATGCACTAGAGATAAGAGTATGTGAAAGCTCTTAAGGAAAACTAGTGGGTGTGCATCCAACTTGCTTGCTCACGAAGACCTAATGCAATTTTGAGGAAGCCTATCATTGGAATATACAAGCCAAGTTATATAATGAAAATTTCCCACTAACTATATGGTGGTGACAAAACGAGAGACTCTCAATCATGAAGATCATGGTGCTTAATAAGCACAAGTGTGGAAAGGTAGTAGCATTGTCTTGATACGTGTCAAACATATCTATAATTTTTGATGGTTTCACGCTGTTATCTTGCCTTCTTTGTAGGTTTTATGTACCTTTTTATATCTTTTTGGGACTAACTTATTAATTCAGTGCCAAGTGCCAGTTCCTGTTTTCTCCGTGTTTTTGACTCTTTTCAGATCTGATTTTGGAACAGAGTCCAAACGGAAGAAAAACCCCGAAATGATTTTTTCCCGAACGAAAGAAGTCCAGGGGGCTTTTGGGCCAAGCCAGGTGGGCTCCAGGGAGCCCACAAGCCCCCACTCCGCCACCAGGGGGGCGGCGGTGGGCAGGCTTGTGGCCTCCCTGGCCGCCCCCTGACCTAGGTCTTTGGCCTATAAATTCCCAAATATTCCTTAAAAAATCAGGGGAGCCTCGAAAATACTTTTTCGCCGCCGCAAGCTTCAGTTTCCGCGAGATCTCATCTCGAGACCCTTCCCGGCACCCTGCCGGAGGGGACTTTGGAGCTGGAGGGCTTCTTCATCATCAGCATCGCCCCTCCAATGACTTGTGAGTAGTTCACTTCAGACCTACGGGTCCGTAGTTAGTAGCTAGATGGCTTCTTCTCTCTCTTGGATCTTCAATACAAAGTTCTCCATGATCTTCATGGAGATCTATCCGATGTAATCTTCTTTGGGGGTGTGTTTGTCGAGATCCGATGAATTGTGGACTCGTGATCAGATTATCTATGATATATATTTGAGTCTTTGCTGATTTCTTATATGCATGATTTGATATCCTTGTAAGTCTCTCCGAGTCTTGGGTTTTGTTTGGCCAACTAGATCTATGATTCTTGCAATGGGAGAAGTGCTTGGTTTTGGGTTCTGCCATGTGGTGACCTTTCCCAGTGACAGTAGGGGCAGCAAGGCACACATCAAGCAGTTGCCATCAAGGGTAAAAAGATGGGGTTTTTATCATTGGTTTGAGATTATCCCTCTACATCATGTCATCTTGCTTAAGGCATTACTCTGTTCTTATGGACTTAATACACTAGATGCATGCTGGATAGCGGTCGACGTGTGGAGTAATAGTAGCAGATGCAGAAAGTATCGGTATACTTGTTTTGGACGTGATGCATATAGAAATAATCATTGCATAGATATCGTCACGACTCTGCACAGTTCTATCAATTGCTCGACAGTAATTTGTTCACCCTCCGTCTATTTGCTTTCATGAGAGAAGCCACTAGTAAACACTACGGCCCTCAGGTCTATTCACATCCATCGTTTACAACTCCACTTTTACTTTGCTTTGTTACTTTGTTGCTTTCAGTTCTCACCTGGCAAACAATCTGTAAGGGATTGACAACCCGTTCATAGCGTTTGGTGCAAGCTTTTTGTGTTTGTGCAGGATCTTGAGATACTCTTCCGCCGGATTGATACCTTGGTTCTCAAACCGAGGGAAATACTTACCGTCGCTATGCTATATCACCCTTTCCGCTTCGAGGGAACACCAACGCAAGGCTCCAAGGCCACGGGGGAAAGCCTTTGCATACTTGCCTAGGAAGTCCCTTAAGGCGTAGATGTAGCTGAAGGATTCCTGGTGCCGTCGACACAACTATTTCTGGCGCCGTTGCAAGGGATAGATAGCAAACATCAGAAGTATTTCTGGCGCCGTTGCCGGGGAGGAGAAATCAAGATCTATCCAAGTAGGTCTCACAAACTCTTCTCTTGCATTTACTTTTGTTGCTAGTTGCCTCTCGTTTTCCTCTCCCCCACTGCACTTTTCCCATTTTCATTTGCCTTTCTCCTTTGCCTTTTTCGTTCGCCCTTTTCTCTCGCTTGCTTTCTGTTCGCTTGTGTGCCATGTGCCCTCAATATGCTTGCATTTTCGCTTGCTGAAAATCTAGTGATATGGATCCTCATTCACTTGCTAGTCTCTTTAAGAGACCCACTCGTGTGGAACAAATTGCTAGTGAGTTGAGGGCAATTGACAATTTCTTTGGAGTTTTGCATAAGATGCGTGAATCTGAAAATTGTGAGGAAGAATTTCATGAAGGGATTCACGAGGGTTCCTTGCATGAAAAGCATGATTGCAATGGTTTCACTATAAATTCTATTAGTGACAATCATGTTAAGAGTATGCAAAACCCTAAGCTTGGGGATGCTAGTTTTGCTATGACCACTACTTATTGCAATAATCATGATTGGGGTGATGATCTTTCTTATGATCTTGAAAATTTGTTCAAACCTCATGATGAATATGATATTTGCAACAATATTGAAAGTGGGATTGGAGAAGTCATGACTTTATTTGATGATAATCCCACTATTTTTGAAGAGCGTCAACTTTGCATGCATGTGGATCATGAAAAGAATATCCTATGGGATAGCTATATTGTTGAATTTGAATATGATCCCACATGTAATTGCTATGAGAGAGGAAAATATTTTGGTAGAAACTTTCATGTTACCAAATCACCTCTCGTGATGTTGAGATTGCTCTTGTCTCTTTCTTCTTCCTTGCATATGGAAACTATTGGTTGTCTTGACAATCTGTTTTCCTATAAAATGGCTATGCATATGAAGTATGTTAGACTTAGATTTGGTTTTCACATGCTTTAGGATGCTCTCGTTGTGCTTTAATTCTTGTCTTTTGTGAGAGCATCATTGAATGCCTAGCTAAGGGCGTTAAACAAAAGCGCTTGTTGGGAGGCAACCCAAGGAATCTATCTTTTTTCTTTCCATTTTGTGTTTTCCACACTTCCATAATTCTTTTATGATTGTGTTTTTTGTGTTTCTTTTTGCGTTTGTGCCAAGCAAAACCGTTATGATTAGTCTTGGGATGATCGTTAGATCATGCTGGAAAAGACAGAAACTTTCTGCTCACGAAAAGATTTTTTTTTTCTGTGAGAGCTTTTGAGTTGATTCTTTTTTCTGAGGATTTCTATGCAAATTCTTTAGACTGTCGTAATGTTTCCGAATTTTTGAAGTACCAGAGATATACAAAACATACAGATTGCTACAGACTGGTCTGCTGTTAACAGATTCTGTTTTTGTTGTGTTGGTTGCTTATTTTGATGAAACTATGGATAGTATCGGGGGGTATTAGCCATGGAAGATTGAAAGTACAGTAACCCAACATCAGCACAAGTAGAATGTAAGTTTTCTACAGTACCTAGGGAAGTGGTGGTTTGCTTTCTTGTACTAATGTTATCACGAGTTTCTGTTTAAGTTTCGTGTTGTGAAGTTTTCAAGTTTTGGGTGAAGTTCTTATGGACAAAAAGATAAAGAGTGGCAATAGCTCAAGCTTGGGGATGCCTAAGGCACCCAAAGATATTCAAGGATGCCGTAAAAGCCTAAGCTTGGGGATGCCCCGGGAAGGCATCCCCTCTCTCGTCTTCAATCCATCGGTAACGTTACTTGGGGCTATATTTTTATTCACCACATGTTATGTGTTTTTGCTTGGAGCGTCTTGTATCGTAGGAGTCTTTTATTTTCATTGTGTCACAATCATCCATGCTGCACACCTAGAGAGAGAGACATGCACACACCGTGATTTTGTCGAGCTTCACTTATATCTTTTGGTAGACAATTCAGCTCACATGTGCTTCACTTATATCTTTTGAGCTAGATACTTTTGCTCTATGTGCTTCACTTATATCTTTTAGAGCACATCGGTGCGTGGCTTGGTAGTTGATCTATGCTTTGAAAGTATTCTCAAAAGGGTAGTTATCCAAAGGGATACGAAAACTTCCACCTTCATGTACATTGAATAGTTAGAAAAGTTTGATTCATCTCAATTAGTTTTGAGTTGTGGTTATGGTAATATTGAAGTCATGCTAGTAAGGTGTTGTGGATCTAGAAATACTTGTGTTGGAGTTAGTGATTCCCGTATCATGCACGTATGGTGAACCGCTATGTGATGAAATCTGAGCATGATTAGTATATTGATTGTCATCCTTTGCGTGGCGATCGGGATCGCGTGATGGTTTATACCTACCAACCCTTCCCCTAGGAGTATGCGTTGAATGCTTTGTTTCGATTACTAATAAATTTTTTGCAACAAGTATATGAGTTCTTCATGACTAATGTTGAGTCCATGGTTTAGATGCACTTTCACCTTCCACCATCACTATCTTGTTTGTGCCGTGCAATTTTCACCGGTGCACAAAACCACCATTAGCCTCCCTCAAAACAGCCACCATACCTACCTATTATGGTTTTCTCAAAGTCATTCCGAGATATATTGCCATGCAACTACCACCATGACATGTGCCACCACGTCTACATTGCCTTTGCACGATCGTAAAATAGCTAGCATGATGTTTCCATTGATGTCTATGCCATGCTAGATCATTGCCACGGTACACTACCGAAGGCATTCCATATAGAGTCATAGTTACTCTAAGTTTTGAGTTGAAAGTGTGATGATCCATTATTGGAGCATTGTCCCATGTGAGGAAATAAAAGAGGCAAAAGAAGCCCATAAAAAAGAGGCCAAAGAGCCCACCAAAATAAATAAAAAAAGAGATAAAAAGAGAGAAGGGACAATGCTACCACTTTTCCACACTTGTGCATATTGAGCACCATGATCTTCATGATTGAGAGTCTCTCGTTTTGTCACCACCATATAGCTAGTGTTAAATTCTCATTATATAACTTGGCTTGTATATTCCAATGATAGGCTTCCTCAAAATTGCCTTAGGTCTTCGTGAGCAAGCAAGTTGGATGCACACCCACTAGTTTTCTTTAAGAGCTTTCACATACTTGTAGCTCTGGTGCATCATTTGTATGGCAATCCCTACTCATTCACATTGATATGTATTGATGAGCATCTCCATAGCTCATTGATATGCCTAGTTAATGTGACTATCTTCTCCTTTTTTGTCTTGCAACCTCCACCACATTCCACACCATCTATAGTGCTATAACCATGGCTCACGCTCATGTATTGCGTGAGAGTTGAAAATGTTTGAGAAAGTAAAGTTGTGCAACAATTACTTGGCCAATACCGGGGTTGTGCATGATTTAAATTCGTTGTGCAATGATGATAGAGCATAGCCAGACTATATGCTTTTGTAGGGATAACTTTCTTTTGGCCTTGTTATTTTGAAAGTTCATGATTACTTTGCTAGTTTGCTTGAACTATTATTGTTTCCACGTCAATAGGAAACCATTGTTTTGAATCTAATGGATGTGAACATTGATGTCACATAAGAGGAATTACAAAGGACACCTATGCTAGGTAGCATGAAAGCATCAAACATTCATTCTTATCACTTCCCTACTCGAGGACGAGCAGGAGTTAAGCTTGGGGATGCTTGATACGTCTCAAACGTATCTATAATTTTTGATGGTTTCACGCTGTAATCTTGCCTCCTTTGTATGTTTTATGTACCTTTTTATATCTTTTTGGGACTAACTTATTAATTCAGTGCCAAGTGCCAGTTCCTGTTTTTTCCGTGTTTTTGACTCTTTTCAGATCTGATTTTGGAACGGAGTCCAAACGGAAGAAAAACCCCGAAATGATTTTTTCCCGAACAGAAGAAGTCTAGGGGGCTTTTGGGCCAAGCCTGGTGGGCTCCACGGAGCCCACAAGCCCCCACTCTGCCACCAGGAGGGAGGCGGCGGTGGGCAGGCTTGTGGCGTCCCTAGCCGCCCCCTGACCTAGATCTTTGGTCTATAAATTCCCAAATATTCCGCAAAAAATCAGGGTGCCTCGAAAATACTTTTCCGCCGCCGCAAGCTTCCGCTTCCGCGAGATCTCATCTCGAGACCCTTCTCGGCACCGTGCCGGAGGGGACATTGGAGCTGCAGGGCTTCTTCATCAGCATCATTGCCCCTCCAATGACTCGTGAGTAGTTCACTTCAGACCTACGGGTCCGTAGTTAGTAGCTAGATGGCTTCTTCTCTCTCTTGGATCTTCAATACAAAGTTCTCCATGATCTTCATGGAGATCTATCCGATGTAATCTTCTTTGGGGGTGTGTTTGTCGAGATCCGATGAATTGTGGACTCGTGATCAGATTATCTATGATATATATTTGAGTCTTTGCTGATTTCTTATATGCATGATTTGATATCCTTGTAAGTCTCTCCGAGTCTTGGGTTTTGTTTGGCCAACTAGATCTATGATTCTTGCAATGGGAGAAGTGCTTGGTTTTGGGTTCTGCCATGTGGTGACCTTTCCCAGTGACAGTAGGGGCAGCAAGGCACACATCAAGCAGTTGCCATCAAGGGTAAAAAGATGGGGTTTTTATCATTGGTTTGAGATTATCCCTCTACATCATGTCATCTTGCTTAAGGCATTACTCTGTTCTTATGGACTTAATACACTAGATGCATGCTGGATAGCGGTCGACGTGTGGAGTAATAGTAGTAGATGCAGAAAGTATCGGTCTACTTGTTTTGGACGTGATGCATATAGAAATAATCTTTGCATAGATATCGTCACGACTCTGCACAGTTCTATCAATTGCTCGACAGTAATTTGTTCACCCTCCGTCTATTTGCTTTCATGAGAGAAGCCACTAGTAAACACTACGGCCCTCAGGTCTATTCACATCCATCGTTTACAACTCCACTTTTACTTTGCTTTGTTACTTTGTTGCTTTCAGTTCTCACCTGGCAAACAATCTATAAGGGATTGACAACCCCTTCATAGAGTTGGGTGCAAGCTTTTTGTGTTTGTGCAGGATCTTGAGATACTCTTCCGCCGGATTGATACCTTGGTTCTCAAACTGAGAGAAATACTTACCGTCACTGTGCTACATCACCCTTTCCGCTTCGAGGGAACACCAACGCAAGGCTCCAAGGCCACGGGGGAAATCCTTTGCATACTTGCCTAGGAAGTCCCTTAAGGCGTATCTGTAGCTGAAGGATTCCTGGTGTCGTCGACACAACTATTTCTGGCGCTGTTGCAAGGGATACACAGCAAACATCATGTCCCTTCTCTCTTTTTCTCTCATTTTTTTGGTGGGCTCTTTGGCCTCTTTTGGTACGGCAACAAAAGAACTTCCCCGGCAACGGCGCCAGAAATACTTCTGCTACGGCAACAAAAGACCTTCCCTGGCAACGGCGCCAGGAATCCTTCTACTACTGGCTACGCCTATAGGGACTTCCTTGGGAAATATGCAAACGGCGCCAGGAATCCTTCTACTACGGGCTACGCCAGGAATCCTTCTACTACGGGCAAGGAAGATTGTGACACAACAAAAATAAAAGACTCCTACGATACAAGATGCTCCAAGCAAAACACATAACATGTGGTGAATAAAAATATAGCCCCAAGTAACGTTACCAATGGATTGAAGACGAAAGAGGGGATGCCTTCCCGGGGCATCCCCAAGCTTAGGCTTTTACGGCATCCTTGAGTCAACTTGGGGTGCCTTGGGCATCCCCAAGCTTGAGCTCTTGCCACTCTTTATCTTTTTGTCCATAAGAACTTCACCCAAAACTTGAAAACTTCACAACACGAAACTTAAACAGAAACTCGTGATATCATTAGTATAAGAAAGCAAACCACCACTTCCTTAGGTACTGTAGCAAACTTAAATTCTACTTATTTTGATGTTGGGTTACTGTATTTTCAATCTTCGAGGGCTAATACCCCCCGATACTATCCATAGTTTCATCAAAATAAGCAACCAACTCAACAAAAACAGAATCTGTTAACAGCAGATCAGTTTGTAGCAATCTGTATACTTCGTATACTTCTGGTACTTCAAAAATTCTGAAACATTACGACGGTCTGAAGAATTTCCGTAGCAATCAGCAGCAAAAAGAATCAACTCAAAACCTCTTACAGAAAAAATGAAAATTCTTTTCGTGAGCAGAAAGTTTCTGTCTTTTCCAGCATGACCAAACGATCATCCCCAAGACTAATCATAACGGTTTTACTTGGCACAAACACAAAAAAAACACAATCATAACAGAATTATGAAAGTGTGGAAAACACAAAACAGAAAGAAAAAGGATAGATTCGTTGGGTTGCCTCCCAACAACCGCTATTGTTTAACGCCCTTAGCTAGGCAGAAGGTGATGGAATCACGTATAGTCATCTTTGGTGCTCAAACCATAAGTAGCCCTCATCATAGATTCATAAGGCAATCTTATTTTCTTTCTAGGAAAATGCTCCATGCCCTTCTTTAAAGGAAATTGAAATCTAATATTCCCTTTCTTTATATCGATGATAGCACCAATAGTCCTTAGGAAAGGTCTACCAAGAGTAATGGGACATGAAGGATTGCAATCTATGTCAAGTACAATGAAATCCACGGGTACATAGTTCTTATTTGCAACAATAAGAACATCATTGATCCTTCCCATGGGTTTCTTGATAGTAGAATCCGCAAGATGCAAATTAAGAGAACACTCTTCAATCTCATGAAAACCAAGAATATCACATAAAGACTTTGGAATCGCGGAAACACTAGCACCCAAATCACACAAAGCATTGCATTCATAGTTTTTGATTTTGATTTTGATAGTAGGTTCCCACTCATCATGAAGTTTTCTAGGTATAGATACTTCTAATTCGAGTTTCTCTTCAAGAGATTTCATCATAGCATCTACGATATGTGTGGAAAAGGCTTTGCTTTGGCTATAAGCATGTGGAGAGTTTGCAATGGATTGCATCAAGGAAATGCATTGAAACAAGGAGCAACTATCATAATTGAATTCCTTGAAATCCAAAGTGGAAGTTTCATTACTACCTAATATTTTGATTTCTTCTACTCCACTCTCCACACCTTTATCAGCAAGATAGGTGGACTCAGGATCATTGGGGCGTTTTTCAACCAAAGTGGATTCATCCAGCCCCTTCATCAATCGGTTTGACACGCGAAAACAAAGATTCAAGAGGAGTCACAGAAAGCACTTTAAGATTTTCGTGATTTGCATCACAAATTTCAGGTTTAGCTGCCATCTTATTGACTAAGGTAGCCTGCTTGTCAGAAATTTGGCCCACCAATTTTTCAAGGTGAGAAAGCCGAGAATTTAGTGCAAGGAATTCTTTGGCCATATCATCAACTTCTTTATTCAAATAGGCCATAAAAGAATTTTGCTCTTTTAATTCCCTACGGAAGTAACTATTTTGGTCAAACTGAGAAGACATGAAACCTTTGACACCAGTTTAAATCTCTTCCAACCTTCTGAAATAGTTTGGTTTGGCCATGAGGAAAGATCTCTCACGAACAAGCCCAAAAGCAAGCGAGAAAAACGGGCAGAAAAAGAAGACAAAAGACAAAAGAAAGCGGCACAGGAGAAAGGCAAAAGGCAAATGTGAAGTGGGGGAGAGGAAAATGAGAGCCAACTAGCAAAAAAGGTAAATGCAAGAGATCAGTTTGCGACACCTACTTGGATGGATCTTGACTTGATCTCTCCCCGGGAACGGCGCCACAAATACTTTTGCTACGGCAACAAAAGACCTTCCCTGGCAACGGCGCTAGGAATCCTTCTGCTACGGGCTATGCCTATAGGGACTTCCTTGGCAAATATGCAAAGGATTTCCACGCGGCCTTGGAACCTTGCGTTGGTGTTCCCCTGAAGCGGAAAGGGTGATGTAGAACAGCGGTGGTAAGTATTTCCCTCAGTTTGAGAACAAAGGTATCAATCCAGTAGGAGGATCGAGTCAAGTCACAAGTACCTCCACAAACACAAAGAGCTTGCACCCAACGCTATGAAGGGGTTGTCAATCCCTTATAGATTGTTTGCAAAGTGAGAACTGAAAGTAAAAATTAAACAAAGCAAAGTAAAAATAAAAGTGGAGACGATAGTTGTGAGTACACTCGGGGGCCGTAGTGTTCACTAGTGGCTTCTCTCATGAAAGCAAGTAGACGGTGGGTGAACGAATTACTGTCGAGCAATTGATAGAACCGTGCAAAGTCATGATGTTATCTATGGAATGATCATATCTATAGGCATCATGTCCAAAACAAGTAGACCGATACTTTCTGCATCTACTACTATTACTCCACACGTCGACCGCTATCCAGCATGCATCTAGTGTATTGAGTTCATAAGAATAGAGTAACGCCTTAAGCAAGATGACATGATGTAGATGGTGTTGGAATTATGCCTTAGAGGCAATAATAAATATAGTTATTATTATAATTCCTGTATCAAGATAATCGTTTATTATCCATGTATTTAATTCTATTGAATGAAGACTTATATACATGTGTGGATACATAGACAAAACACTGTCCCTAGCAAGCCTCTAGTTGGCTAGCCAGTTGATCAAAGATAGTCAGGGTCTTCTGACTATGTACAAGGTGTTGTTGCTTGATAACTGGATCACGTCATTAGGAGAATCACGTGATGGACTAGACCCAAACTAATAGACGTAGCATGTTGATCGTGTCATTTTGTTGCTACTGTTTTCTGCGTGTCAAGTATTTGTTCCTATGACCATGAGATCATATAACTCACTGACACCGGAGGAAACCTTTGTGTGCATCAAACGTCGCAACGTAACTGGGTGACTATAAAGATGCTCTACAGGTGTCTCCGAAGGTGTTCGTTGAGTTAGTTTGGATCGAAACTGGGATTTGTCACTCCGTGTGACGGAGAGGTATCTTGGGGCCCAATCGGTAATACAACATCACACACAAGCCTTGCAAGCAATGTAACTTAGTGTAAGTTGCGGGATCTTGTATTACGGAACGAGTAAAGAGACTTGCCGGTAAACGAGATTGAAATAGGTATGCGGATACTGACGATCGAATCTCGGGCAAGTAACATACCGAAGGACGAAGGGAATGACATACGGGATTATATGAATCCCTGGCACTGAGGTTCAAACGATAAGATCTTTGTAGAATATGTGGGATCCAATATGGGCATCCAGGTCCCGCTATTGGATATTGACCGAGGAGTCACTCGGGTCATGTCTACATACTTCTCGAACACGCAGGGTCTGCACACTTAAGGTTCGACGTTGTTTTACGCGTATTTGACTTATATGGTTGGTTACCGAATGTTGTTCGTAGTCCCGGATGAGATCACGGATGTCACGAGGGTTTCCGGAATGGTCCGGAAACGAAGATTGATATATAGGATGACCTCATTTGATTACCGGAAGGTTTTCGGAGTTACCGGGAATGTATCGGGAATGACGAATGGGTTCCGGATGTTCACCGGGGGGGGGGGGTGCAGCCCACCCCGGGGAAGCCCATAGGCCTTGGGGGTGGTGCACCAGCCCTTGGTGGGCTGGTGGGACAGCCCAAGAAGGCCCTATGCGCCATAGATAGAAAATCAAAGAGAAAAGAAAAAGAAAATAGGTGGGAAGGGAGAGAAGGACTCCACCTTCCAATCCTAGTTGGACTAGTATTGGAGGAGGACTCCTCCTCCCCTTGGTGCGCAGCCCTTGGGTCTCCTTGAGCCTCAAGGCAAGCCTCCCCTCCCTCCACCTATATATATGGAGCTATTAGGGCTGATTTGAGACAACTTTTTCAAGGCAGCCCGACCACATACGTCCACGGTTTTACCTCTAGATCGCGTTTCTGCGGAGCTCGGGCGGAGCCCTGCTGAGATTAGATCACCACCAACCTCCGGAGCGCCGTCACGCTTCCGGAGAACTCATCTACCTCTCTGTCTCTCTTGCTGGATCAAGAAGGCCGAGATCATCGTCGAGCTGTAGGTGCGCTGAACGCGGAGGTGCTGTCCGTTCGGCACTAGATCGTGGGACAGATCGCGGGACGGTTCGTGGGACGGTTCGCGGGGCGGATCGAGGGACGTGAGGACGTTCCACTACATCAACCGCGTTCACTAACGCTTCTGTTGTGCGATCTACAAGGGTACATAGATCGGAAATCCCCTCTCGTAGATGGACATCACCATGATAGGTCTTCGTCCGCGTAGGAATTTTTTTGTTTCCCATGCGACGTTCCCCAACATTGGCATCATGAGCTAGGTTCATGCGTAGATGTAATCTCGAGTAGAACACAAAAGTTTTTGTGGGCAGTGATGTGCGTCTTGCTTCCCTCCTTAGTCTTTTCTTGATTCCGCGGTATTGTTGGATTGAAGCGGCTTGGACCGACATTACTCGTACGCTTACGAGAGACTGGTTTCATCGCTACGAGTAACTCCGTTGCTCAAAGATGACTGGCAAGTGTCGGTTTCTCCAACTTTTGTTGAATCGTATTTGACCGAGGAGGTCCTTGGATAAGGTTAAATAGCAATTCATATATCTCCGTTGTGGTGTTTGCGTAAGTAAGATGCGATCCTACTAGATACCCATGGTCACCACGTAAAACATGCAACAACAAATTAGAGGACGTCTAACTTGTTTTTGCAGGGTATGCTTGTGATGTGATATGGCCAATGATGTGATGTGATATATTGGATGTATGAGATGATCATGTTGTAATAGATAATATTGACTTGCACGTCGATAGTACGGCAACCGGCAGGAGCCATAGGGTTGTCTTTAAACTAACGTTTGTGCTTGCAGATGCGTCTACTATTTTTCTAAGATGTAGCTTTAGTAGTAATAGCATGAGTAGCACGACAACCCCGATGGTGACACGTTGATGGAGATCATGGTGTGGCGCCGGTGACAAGAAGATCGTGCCGGTGCTTTGGTGATGGAGATCAAGGAGCACGTGATGATGGCCATATCATGTCACTTATGAGTTGCATGTGATGTTAATCCTTTTATGCACCTTATTTTGCTTAGAACGACGGTAGCATTATGAGGTGATCTCTCACTAAAATTTCAAGACGAAATTGTGTTCTCCCCGACTGTGCACCGTTGCTACAGTTCGTCGTTTCGAGACACCACGTGATGATCGGGTGTGATAGACTCAACGTTCACATACAACGGGTGCAAAATAGTTGCACACGCGGAACACTCGGGTTAAGCTTGACGAGCCTAGCATGTGCAGACATGGCCTCGGAACACATGAGACCGAAAGGTCGATCATGAATCATATAGTTGATATGATTAGCATAGGGATGCTTACCACTGAAACTATACTCAACTCACGTGATGATCGGACTTGAGCTAGTGTAAGTTGGTCATGAACCACTCAAATGACTAGAGAGATGTACTTTTTGAGTGGGAGTTTAGCAAGTAATTTGATTAAGTTAAACTCTAATTATCTTGAACATAGTCTAAGTCCACTTTGAATATATTTGTGTTGTAGATCATGGCTCACGCAACAGTCACCCTGAATTTTAATACATTCCTAGAGAAAGCTAAGTTGAAAGATGATGGAAGCAACTTTGTAGACTGGGCTCGTAATCTTAATTTGATCCTACAAGCTGGGAAGAAGGATTATGTCCTTAATGCTGAGCTAGGAGATGAACCACCCGCTACGGCTGACCAAGATGTTAAGAATGCTTGGTTAACACGTAAGGAGGACTACTCAGTAGTTCAATGTGCAGTCTTGTATGGCTTAGAGCCAGGACTTCAACGTCGCTTTGAGCATCATGGAGCATATGAGATGTTCCAGGAGTTGAAGTTTATCTTTCAGAAGAACGCCCGGATCGAGAGGTATGAGACCTCCGATAAATTCTATGCTTGCAAGATGGAGGAGAATTCGTCTGTCAGTGAACATGTGCTCAAAATGTCTGGGTACTCAAACCGTCTAGCTGAGCTGGGGATTGAACTCCCGCAAGAGGCTATCACTGACATAATTCTTCAATCACCGCCGCCAAGCTATAAGGGCTTTGTGTTGAACTACAACATGCAAGGGATGAACAAGTCACCCAGCGAGTTGTTTGCGATGCTGAAAGTCGCAGAGTCTGAACTCCGTAAAGAGCATCAAGTGTTGATGGTGAATAAGACCACTAGTTTCAAGAGAAACGGCAAAGGGAAGAAGGGTAATTCAAAGAAGATCGCAAGCCTGTTGCCAATCCGACGAAGAAACCTAAAGCTGGACCTAAGCCTCAAACAGAGTGCTATTATTGCAAGGGTATGGGTCACTGGAAGCGCAACTGCCCCAAGTATCTGGCTGATAAGAAGGCGGCCAAAGAAAAATCAGGTATATTTGATATACATGTTATTGATGTGTACTTAACCAGCTCTCGTAGTAGTTCCTGGGTATTCGATACCGGTTCTGTTGCTCATATTTGCAACTCGAAACAGGAACTACGGAATAGGCGAAGGCTGGCGAAAGATGAAGTGACGATGCGCGTAGGAAATGGTTCCAAGGTTGATGCAATCGCCGTCGGCACAGTTTCACTTCAGTTACCATCAGGATTAGTTATGAACTTGAATAATTGTTATTTAGTGCCTGCGTTGAGCATGAACATTATATCTGGATCTTGTTTATTGCGAGACAGTTACTCTTTTAAGTCAGAGAACAATGGTTGTTCTATTTCTATGAGTAACATCTTTTATGGTCATGCACCCAATGTGAGAGGATTGTTCATATTGAATCTTGATAGTGATAATACACATATACATAACATTGAGACCAAAAGAGTTAGAGTTAACAATGATAGCGCCATGTTTTTGTGGCACTGCCGCTTAGGTCATATTGGTGTAAAGCGCATCAAGAAACTCCATACCGATGGACTTTTGGAGTCACTTGACTTTGATTCACTTGACACGTGCGAACCATGCCTCATGGGCAAGATGACTAAAACTCCGTTCTCCAGAACAATGGAGCGTGCCAGTGACTTGTTGGAAATCATACATACCGATGTGTGCGGTCCGATGAGCGTGGAGGCACGCGGCGGATATCGTTATTTTCTCACCTTCACTGACGATTTGAGTAGATATGGTTATGTCTACTTAATGAAGCACAAGTCTAAAACATTTGAAAAGTTCAAGCAATTTCAGAGTGAAGTTGAAAATCATCGTAACAAGAAGATCAAGTTCCTACGGTCTGATCGTGGGGGTGAATATCTGAGTTTCGAGTTTGGTGCTCACTTAAGACAATGTGGAATTGTTTCACAGTTGACACCGCCTGGAACACCACAGCGTAATGGTGTGTCCGAAGATCGTAATCGTACTTTATTAGAGATGGTGCGATCTATGATGTATCCTACCGATTTGCCGTTATCGTTTTGGGGTTATGCATTAGACACAACCGCATTCACTTTAAATAGGGCACCATCAAAATCCGTTGAGACGACACCATATGAACTGTGGTATGGCAAAAGGCCAAAGTTGTCGTTTCTTAAAGTTTGGGGATGTGATGCTTATGTCAAAAAGCTTCAGCCTGAAAAGCTGGAACCCAAAGCGGAAAAGTGCATCTTCATATGTTACCCAAAAGAGACAGTTGGGTACACCTTCTATCTCAAATCTGAGGGCAAAGTGTTTGTTGCTAAAAACGGAGCTTTTCTCGAGAAGGAGTTTCTCTCGAGAGAATTGAGTGGGAGGAAGATAGAACTTGATGAGGTTGTCAAACCTCTCATCCCTCTGGATGGTGGTGCAGGGCAAGGGGAAACCCCTGTCGTTGCAACGCCGGTTGAATAGGAAGTTAATGATGATGATCATGAAACTCCGGTTCAAGTTCCTATCGAACCACGCAGGTCGACGAGACCACGTGCTGCTCCAGAGTGGTACGGTAATCCCGTTTTGTCAATCATGTTGTTAGACAACAATGAACCTGCAAATTCTGAAGAAGCAATGGTGGGCCCAGATTCCAACAAATGGCTGGAGGCCATGAAGTCCGAGATAGGATCCATGTATGAAAACAAAGTGTGGACTTTGGAAGTACTACCTGAGGGCCGCAAGGCTATTCAGAAAAAATGGATCTTTAAGAAGAAGACGGACACTGACGGCAATGTGACCGTTTATAAAGCTCGACTTGTGGCAAAGGGTTTTTCACAAGTTCAAGGATTTGACTACGATGAGGCATTCTCACCCGTAGCGATGCTTAAGTCCGTCAGAATCATGTTAGTAATAGCTGCATTTTTCGATTATGAAATCTGGCAGATGGATGTCAAAACGGCGTTCCTTAACGGTTTCCTTAAGGAACAGTTGTATATGATGCAACCCGAAGGTTTTGTCGATCCTAAAATGCTAACAAGGTATGCAAGCTCCAGCGATCCATTTATGGACTGGTGCAAGCATCTCGGAGTTGGAATAAACGCTTTGATGAGGTGATCAAAGCATTTGGGTTTATACAAGTGGTTGCAGAATCTTGTATTTACAAGAAAGTGAGTGGGAGCTCTGTGGCGTTTCTGATATTATATGTGGATCACATATTGCTGATTGGAAACAACGTAGAGTTTTTGGAGAGCATAAAGGATTACTTGAATAAAAGTTTCTCTATGAAGGACCTAGGAGAAGTTGCTTACATTCTAGGCATTAAGATCTACAGGGATAGATCGAAACGCCTGATAGGACTTTCACAAAGCACATACCTTGATAAAGTTTTGAAGAGGTTCAAAATTGAACAGTCCAAGAAAGGGTTCTTGCCAGTTTTACAAGGTACGAGATTGAGTAAGACTCAGTGCCTAGCAACTGATAAAGATAGAGAGCATATGAGCACCGTCCCCTATGCTTCAGCCATAGGATCTATCATGTATGCAATGCTGTGCACTAGACCGGACGTTAGCAGGCAGGTTCCAGAGCAATCCAGGAGTGGATCATTGGACGGCGTTCAAGAATATCCTGAAGTACCTGAAAAGGACTAAGGAGATGTTTCTCGTGTATGGAGGTGACGAAGAGCTCGCCGTAAAGGGTTACGCCGATGCAAGCTTTGACACAGATCCGGACGACTCTAAGTCACAGACCGGATACGTATTTATTCTTAATCGGGGTGCGGTAAGCTGGTGCAGTTCCAAGCAAAGCGTCGTAGCTGATTCTACATGTGAAGCGGAGTACATGGCTGCCTCGGAGGCGGCTAAGGAGGGTGTCTGGATGAAGCAGTTCATGACGGATCTTGGAGTGGTGCCAAGCGCACTGAATCCAATAACCTTGTTCTATGACAACACGGGTGCCATTGCCTTAGCAAAGGAACCACGGTTTCACAAGAAGACCAGACACATCAAACGGCGCTTCAACCTCATCCGCGACTACGTCAAAGGGGAGGACGTAAATCTATGCAAAGTGCACACGGATCTGAATGTAGCAGACCCGCTGACTAAACTTCTTCCACGGGCAAAACATGATCAACACCATAACTGTATGGGTGTTAGATTTATTACAATGTAATTCGCATGGTGATGTGAGGGCTAGATTATTGACTCTAGTGCAAGTGGGAGACTGTTGGAATTAGGCCCTAGAGGCAATAATAAATATAGTTATTATTATAATTCCTGTATCAAGATAATCGTTTATTATCCATGCTATAATTGTATTGAATGAAGACTTATATACATGTGTGGATACATAGACAAAACACTGTCCCTAGCAAGCCTCTAGTTGGCTAGCCAGTTGATCAAAGATAGTCAGGGTCTTCTGACTATGTACAAGGTGTTGTTGCTTGATAACTGGATCACGTCATTAGGAGAATCACGTGATGGACTAGACCCAAACTAATAGACGTAGCATGTTGATCGTGTCATTTTGTTGCTACTATTTTCTACGTGTCAAGTATTTGTTCCTATGACCATGAGATCATATAACTCACTGACACCGAAGGAAAGCTTTGTGTGCATCAAACGTCGCAACGTAACTGGGTGACTATAAAGATGCTCTACAGGTGTCTCCGAAGGTGTTCGTTGAGTTAGTATGGATCGAGACTGGGATTTGTCACTCCGTGTGACGGAGAGGTATCTTGGGGCCCACTCGGTAATACAACAGCACACACAAGCCTTGCAAGCAATGTAACTAAGTGTAAGTTGCGGGACCTTGTATTACGGAACGAGTAAAGAGACTTGCCGGTAAACGAGATTGAAATAGGTATGCGGATACTGACGATCGAATCTCGGGCAAGTAACATACCGAAGGACGAAGGGAATGTCATACGGGATTATATGAATCCCTGGCACTGAGGTTCAAACGATAAGATCTTCGTAGAATATGTGGGATCCAATATGGGCATCCAGGTCCCGCTATTGGATATTGACCGAGGAGTCACTCGGGTCATGTCTACATACTTGTCGAACACGCAGGGTCTGCACACTTAAGGTTCGACGTTGTTTTACGCGTATTTGACTTATATGGTTGGTTACCGAATGTTGTTCGGAGTCCCGGATGAGATCACGGACGTCACGAGGGTTTCCGGAATGGTCCGGAAACGAAGATTGATATATAGGATGACCTCATTTGATTACCGGAAGGTTTTTGGAGTTACCGGGAATGTACCGGGAATGAGGAATGGGTTCCGGATGTTCACCGGGGGGGGGGGGGGCAGCCCACCCCGGGGAGGCCCATAGGCCTTGGGGGTGGCGCACCAGACCTTGGTGGGCTGGTGGGACAGCCGGAGAAGGCCCTATGCGCCATAGATAGAAAATCAAAGAGGAAAGAAAAAAAAAGAGGTGGGAAGGGAGAGAAGGACTCCACCTTCCAATCCTAGTTGGACTAGGATTGGAGGAGGACTCCTCCTCCCCTTGGTGCGCAGCCCTTGGGGCTCCTTGAGCCTCAAGGCAAGCCTCCCCTCCCTCCTCCTATATATATGGAGGTATTAGGGCTGATTTGAGACAACTTTTTCAAGGCAGCCCGACCACATACCTCCACGGTTTTACCTCTAGATCGCGTTTCTGCGGAGCTCGGGCGGAGCCCTGCTGAGATTAGATTACCACCAACCTGCGGAGCGCCGTCATGCTGTCGGAGAACTCATCTACCTCTCCATCTCTCTTGCTGGATCAAGAAGGCCGAGATCATCGTCGAGTCGTACGTGTGCTGAACGCGGAGGTGCCGTCCGTTCGGCACTAGATCGTGGGACGGATCGCGGGACGGTTCGTGGGACGGTTCGTGGGGCGGATCGAGGAACGTGAGGACGTTCCACTACATCAACCGCGTTCACTAACACTTCTGTTGTGCGATCTACAAGGGTACGTAGATCGGAAATCCCCTCTCGTAGATGGACATCACCATGATAGGTCTTCGTGCGCGTAGGAAATTTTTTGTTTCCCATGCGACGTTCCCCAACAGATGGACAATCTCAAATCTATGATGAAAGCCCATCTTGTTACCCTTGATGGAAACAACATGATGCCTGCCTTGCTGCCCGTTGTGTCACTGGGAAAGGTCACCGCACGGTATGAATCCAAAACGAAGCCCTTCTCCCATTGCAAGAATCATAGATCTAGTTTGCCAAACAAAACCCAAGAGTTGGAGAGACTTACAAGGAGATCAAATCATGCAAATAAGAAATCAGCAAAGTCTCAAATACAATTGATAGATAATATGATCACAAATCCACAATTCATCGGATCTCGACAAACACACCGCCAAAGAGGATTACATCGGATAGATCTCCATGAAGATCATGGAGAACTTTGTATTGAAGATCCAAGAGAGAGAAGAAGCCATCTAGCTACTAATTACGGACCCCTAGGTCTGAAGTGGACTACTCACGAGTCATTGGAGAGGCGATGATGTTGATGTAGAAGCTCTCCAACTGCAAAGTCCCCTCCGGCAGGGCACCGGAAAGGGTCTCCAGATTAGATCTCGTGGAAACGGAAGCTTGCGGCGGCGGAAAAGTGGTCTCGAGGACACCCTGATTTGCTCTGGGATTTTAGGGAATTTATAGGCCAAAGAGCTAGGGCAGGGGAGCTCCAGGGGGGCCACAAGCTTGGTAGCCGCCGCCCCCCTGGTGGCGGCTACAGGGCTTGTGGGCCCCCCTGTGGCTCTCCTGCCTTGGCCCTCAAGTCCCCCGATCTTCTTCTGTTTTGGAAAAATTTATTTCGGGGATTTTATTTCGTTTGGACTCCGTTCCAAAATCAGATCTAAAAAGAGCCAAAAACACAGAAAAAACAGGAACTAGCACTTGGCACTGAATTAATAAGTTAGTCCCAAAAAAGATATAAAAGGTACATAAAACATCCAAAGTTGACAAGATAACAACATGAAACCATCAAAAATTATAGATACGTTTGAGACGTATCAAGGCCCAAGAAGAGGAAAGAATCCCTCGCAGAGGAAGCAAGACCCGGATTAGGATTCAAGAGAGACTAGTCTTAATCCTAGTCCTAGTAGCACTCTACATGTAAACTTAACCCTTCCACCTATATAAGGAGGGGTAAGGCGTCCCAAGAGGGACAAGTTAGATAGATTCATAAGTTCAAGTCATTAGAGATAGATAGGTTAGATACCCTCAAGATTAGAGGTAGCGATTCCGCACCCTTGTAATCGAGACCGTCATCTTCACCGAGGAAACGTAAGCAGGACGTAGGCTTGTACCTACATCGGAGGGGCCGAACCTGGGTAAACTCGCGTCTCTCGATTTCGACAAACCCCTCTCAAGACGCCACATAGTTGCGATGGACTCACACCTAAGTTCTATCACGAGGACATATGTCGTGATAGAAACCATGACAGGGCAGTCATTGTATTCCGTACTAAGCGAGTTATTCTCCAAACGAGTGTTTATTCACTTGTCATTGCATGAGATAGGATGGTAAAAAGGATGCCTAGTCCTGCATAATACAAAAAAAACAAGAACTCCCCCTAGAAAGTTGATTGTTTGGAAGGCACCTCTCGATATGGCTAGCCATGGAATGTGATTGAATGGTTGAAGCGGAGTAAAATTTCAATTCAATTGTGTTTGGAAACTGCCAATAATGTGATTAGCATGGAATACATTGAAAACTTTTTCTTGTTGTTCACATGAAAGACACACCATCCAAAATTATATATTCATCTCTATTTTAAAAGAATGAGCTCTTGCACCTCTGCAAATCCATGCTTCCCTATGCGAATGGACAATCTATTTACTTTCATGTTACTTACTTCTTATGTTGAGTCAACATCTTATTTCAACCTCAGTCTATTAGTTGGAAAGTGTTAGGGATATTACCCCGCCATGAGATCCGCACTAGGAGTCTGGGTCAAGACGATGGCGGCTCAACATTTCATACTCAAGACGGGCCCTGAGTTAGGAACCAGAAGGTACAAGGCGTTTACAACAAGAGCCAGCTATGGCCCAAGACAAGAAGAGGGCGACTCACGACCCATGCAGGAGAAGGGTCACCAGGGGTTTCCTTGCTTAAGGGGCAAGGCGAGTTAGAGTCATATTAGGTCACGAATCGTAACACGGCTCGGACTCTTGTAAAACCTAGAGCCTCGACCTGTATATAAAGCGAGTCTCTAGGGCTGGTAGGATTAAGTTAACATCGATCGAGGGCTAGGTCGGGCGAATCCGCAACCCTTGTAATCGATTTCCACAATAATATACACATAGCAGGATGTAGGATTTCACCTCAATCTGAGGGGCCGAACCTGGGTAAACTCGTCTCCCGTTCACGATCAACCCCTTTGAGTCGCCAGATAGTTGCAATGGCTTCACCACTAAGTCCTTTCACAAGGACATCTCTCGTGCAAAAACCACGACAGTTGGCACCCACCGTGGGGCTAGCGCACGATGGAGTTGAGTTATCAAAGGGAGTCCTTCTAGGGTTCGGGAGCTACGCGATCGGCCTCATGACCAAGAGTCTCCGCGGAAAGTGATACATCAAAAATTCAAGCTGGGGTCCTGAGGCCGGTTGAATCGAATCAGGATATCGGGTCCCCTTCAGCAAGATCCACATCTTCATCAACAAGATCAGAGCGCCGGTTCTCGATCCGGACACCAGCACCCACACCATCGAGCCGGCTCGGCTCGCCCAACCCGCCATGTCTCGAATTGGACGACGTCGCGTCTTCATTGGCTTCACACAGGGGGCTAGCCTCCCGGATGAGCCAGAAGCTAGTGGATATACCCCTGTCAATTCTGATGGTGAGTCATCAATCGGAGATATTGACTCGATCTGCCCTCTCAACGAGAGAAGGTTGGGTGGTTTCCCTGAGGCGGTGATCTTTGAAGGGCCACAAGAGCTGCCCTGCCAAGTCGCCATCTATATGGCAGGAGCCGCGACAGCTCAGAACGAGCCAAACGCGGCAACCGCAAATGAGGCTAGCAGATCTGGGAAGATGCCAGCCGAGGCCATGTCAGATTTGATGGTTGATATATGAAAACTCATGGCAGTAGCCGTGACGGATGATAACCAAGAGGAAGTTAATGCTAAATTGGCCAAACTTCGTGTAGAGATGGCTCAGATTCAATGCCAGATTGATGCGAAGAAGACCCGGATGGTGGATCAGCAGGTTCAGATCGACGAAGAGGTGGAGCGTTTGAAGGTGGAGGCGTGGCGACTTGAACGCGAGTGAGCCGCCTCGAAAGCTGTTTATCAGAGAAGACGCCAGAGCCGTGTCCCGCCCAACCTTAACACTGCTCGCTTGTTCAGCAGCCCGCATACACCCGGCGCGGACCATAACCCACCTCGCCAGGGTGATCCGCAGGTTGAGATTATCCAGCAGCCAATGCAACCCCCATTGAACCCACATGCGGGTCAACACTTCCAAACGCCTCAAGGTCACTTCTCCAACCCGGCGGATAATGTGCTGGCTATGACCCTCCATTTGGAGTCTCTTCCTATTCGTGGGGATACCACGTTGGAAGTGGAGGCAAGGAATGCAATTGAGATGTTAAAAACGACAATAGTCCAGCAGGCGTAGTTGTCATACAGTCGTGATCGGCTGAACCCCACGCCACAGGCAAGCCACACGAAGAGTCGCCTAGATGATCCTTCGGCGGTTTCCAGCGATGTCCGTCGACACCAATCTCAGATCAATCCTCCACAGCTGCCAGCATCAAATGCTCAGGCGCTTGTCAATGCTGCTCGAGCCGCCCGGTAGGCAGAAGCAGAAGCAGCGACGACATTGGCGGGTGAGGCAGTCCCACCATATACCCAGCTGGATCCTGGATACAATGGGCAAGTATGAAGGAATCTAAGTGTCCCCTGCCTATCTTTTTCTCTATGCAATGAGCGCATGCCCAGAGACTTTAAGTGCCCTTGTAAGGTACCCAACTATACACCCGATCTTGAGCCAAGGGTGTGGGTTGAGAGCTATGAGCTGGCTATGGGCATGATTGACGCTAGCGAAGTAGTCTGCGCCAAGTATTTCACCATGATGTTGGAAGGGCCGGCTCGCACGTGGTTGAAGAATCTACCCCCCAACTACATTAAAACTTGGGAGAAACTCAAGGAGCACTTCGTCAAAAACTTTCGAGGAACCTGCAAGGGACTGATGACCATTGTAGATCTACAACATTGTGTCCAGCGGGGGGATGAATCAACTCATCATTGGACAAGGCGGGTCACGGAGATCATCCACTCTTCAGATGACATTACGGTGGCTAAGGCCGTGCTGATCCTGGAGAAGAACTGTCATTCTTAGCCTTGGTGTTGAAAATTGGCCGCCTCAAGCGAAGGTGCAAGATATGGGCAAGCTGATGGACACCCTCACTAGGTATGCCGAGTCGGACGACATGAAGAATGCCGGCTCAGATGTCGAGAAGGCCAGTGAAGTTAAAAGGGGAGACTGAGCTAAAGGTCACTTCCAGACTCCTGGGCGCAATAACAACTAGGGAGGTCAAGGAAAAAGAAGGCAACAAGATGGCGTGTTTGATTTTGTTGCTAACACCAATGTCGGGCCCCGGAACCAGCGTCGGAACATGAGTGAGGGCATTTTTCGGGACCGGGGCTTTAGCGGAAGGAAGCCATGCAATTATGAAGAGCTGCTCAAGGGACCTTGCCCTAAGCATAGTAATCCTGATGCCCCGTGTACTCACTCTTGGGAAAACTATTTTGTGATGCAGGAGTTTCGTCTCCAGGCATCCCAGGATCACCAAGGAGGTAACAATGGTGCCTGGCAGGGTCAATTTGGCCCGGGCGGGTCACGAGGAGGCTCGTTCAGTGACTTTCCTAATCCAGGTCCTCAAGGGCGAGGCGGCTCACATAATAATGGTGGACAGTCATCTGGCCAAGGCAGTCAACAGTATAATGTCCAGGGAAGTTTCCAGGAGCCAAACAACCAAGGCGGTTTCCAGAGAAATCCTAAGAAGTTGAATGGCGGGCAATACCATGTCTTCACCACTGGTACATGTAAGAGGGATAAGAAGGTAAAGCAGAGGACCATCAATATGGCTGAGCCGGTGGTTCCAAGATACTTAAACTGGTCTGAACAGCCTGTCACGTGGAGTAGAGTTGACCACCCGCCTCGGATTGATAACCCTAGCGACTTGGCATTGGTGGTGGTGCCTCAGGTTGGGGGATACACACTCTCTAAGGTTCTTATGGATGGAGGTAGCAGTATCAACATCCTGCACTATGACACCTTCTGAAGGATGAACTTTGATGAGAAAGATTTGATGCCCTCAACCACGGTTTTCCACGACATTGTCCCAGGCAAGTCGGCATATCCTGTTGGGGAGATCAAGTTGAATGTGGCTTTTGGTGATGAGTCCAATTACAGGAGTGAGTCATTGATGTTTGAGGTGGTCAAAATTAAAAGTCCTTATCATGCTTTGTTCGGGCGGCCGGCTTATGCTCGCTTCATGGCTCGTCCTTGTTATGTGTACCTTAAGCTTAAAATGTCAGGTCTCAAGGGCACCATCACGGTCAATGGGGATCAAAAGATAGCTCAGGAGTGTGAAGAAGGAGATGCCGCATATGCTGAGTCAGCATGCACTGTCGAAGAGTTGAAGTTCCACAAGGCCAATGTGGACCCAGCTGATATGAGCCTGCTCAAGAAGACAACGATAGATTCTGAGCCACCCCTTAAGTTCAAACCGACAGATGATACCAAGCAAGTTGATTTCATCCCTGGCAACTCTTCGAAGAAGTTTACTATTGGGACCATCTTAGATGCCAAATAGGAAAGCGCGCTCATCGAATTCATCTATGAGAATCGGGACATCTTTGCACGGAAACCTTGTGACATGCCTGGAGTACCGAGAGAATTCGCTGAGCACATTCTCAATGTGGATCCCAAGATAAGCCAGTTTGTCAATACCTTCACCGTTTTAATGAGGAGAGGCATAAGGCAATTGGAGAAGAAGTCGCCTGGCTCTTCGCTGCCTGGTTCATCCTCGAGGTTTTTCACCCTGAGCGGTCGGCTAACCCAGTCTTAGTTCTCAAGAAGAACGACACTTTTCGCATGTGCATTGACTATACAAACCTCAACAAGGCTTGTCCTAAGGATCCTTTTGCCCTTCCCCGTATCGATCAAATCATTGACTCTACGGCGGGTTGTGAGCGTTTGTGCTTTCTGGATGTGTACTCTGGTTATCATCAGATCAAGATGGCCAAGGAGGATCAGGAGAAGACGGCCTTTATCACCCCCTTTGGTGATTTTTGCTATGTCTCGGTGCCTTTTGGGCTTAAGAGCGCGGGGCAACTTATCAGCGTTGCATTCAGAATTGTTTGCACGACCATATTGGACGTAACGTCCATGCTTATGTCGATGACATTGTGGTGAAGTCACAGAAAAAGGGGACACTTCTAGGCGACCTCAAGGAGACATTTGACAACCTCCGGGTGTATCACATGAAGCTTAACCCAACCAAGTGTGTGTTTGGGGTTCCTGCAGGAAAATTGATGGGATTCCTGGTGTCCGAGCGTGACATAGAAGCTAACCCGGGAAAGATCAAGGCGATAACTTTGCTTGGGAAGCCAACCAACATTCGTTAGGTCCAGCGTATAGCAAGTCGTATTGCAGCACTGAGTCGTTTCATAAGTCGCCTTGGTAAGAAGGCTATACCTCTTTATCAGTTGCTCACGAAAACAAATCACTTCGTGCGGACCGATGCGACTAATGAGGCCTTCGAGGCCCTTAAGAAGAAACTTGCTGAGCCGCCCGTGCTGGCAGCCCCGGCTGACAAAGATCCAATGCTCTTGTACAGTGCCGCTAACTCTAAGGCTGTGAGTGTGGCGGTGGTTGTTGAATGCAAGGAAGAAGGCAAAGAATATCCGGTTCATCGGCCAGTGTATTTCATGAGTGAAGTATTGACCCTATCCAAACAGCAATATCCGCATTGGCAGAAGCTGGTCTTTGGGATTCTCATGGCAAGCCGGAAGTTCAAGCACTACTTCCTGGAGCACCCAATCACTATAGTTAGTTCTGTGCCAATTGAGGACATTATACAGAACCGAGAAGCCACTGGGCGGATTGCTAAATGGGCAATAGAGCTTAGTCCTCATCATGTGAAGTATATGCCTCGCACAGCTATCAAGTCGTAGGCTCTGGTAGACTTCATCAATGATTCAACCGAGTTGCAGATTCTGGAAGATAGGCTTGATGACACATATTGGACAATTCATTTTGATGGCTCCAGGCAGTTGGAAGCCTCATGAGCTGGAGTGGTGTTATCATCCCCAAGAGGAGACAAGTTTTGCTATGTTCTACGACTCTTGTTTCCTTGCTCAAACAATGCAGCTGTGTACGAGGTGTTGCTCCATGGGCTGAGGATAACTAAGGAGATGAACTTGAGCCGGGTCAGGTGCTTAGGCGACTCAGATTTGGTGGCTCAGCAAGTGTCAGGAACCTGGGATTCCAAAGATCCATTGATGGCGGCTTATAGGCGTGCGATAACTGAGGTGGCGGGTTATTTCCATGGCTACCAAGTTGATCATATTGATGGCAGTTTTCTTGGATGTCTTACATAATCCTTCTGTGAAGTTGCTTTCTGAAGAAGACATAGCGGTTCCTGACATGGAGTCACAATCAGTGGCGGCTCTCCGGGCGATTCCTGACTGGACGGTACCTTACATGGCTTATCTAGCTTGAGGCAAGTTTCCAGCTGATGAAGTTTTTGCTAGGAAAATCGTGCAGTGATGCAAGTCCATGGTTATACACAAAGGAGAGTTGCACAAGAGAAGTACTTGTGGGGTTTTTCAACGCTGTGTTTTGCCGGAAGAATGGCGAGATATCCTCAATGAGATACATGCTCGCGATTGTGGACATCATGCTGGGTCACGATCTTTGGTGTCAAAAGCTTTTCCTCATGGTTTCTACTGGTTGACGGCTCATGCCGATGCAGAGGATATAGTGCGCCGATGTGATGGATGTCAGAAGTATGGACGTCAAGCACATATGCTGGCTCAGGAGTTGCGCATGATCCCAATTACATGGCCTTTTGTAGTTTGGGTGCTTTATATGGTTGGCCCGTTTAAAATGTCTTCCAACAAAAAGACCCATCTCTTGGTGGCGGTTGATAAGTTTACCAAGTGGGTTGAAGCAGAGCCGGTTAGCAATTGCAAAGCAGAGACGACAGTCAAGTTCCTCAAAAAGATGATTTTCTATTTTGGTTATCCCCATAGCATCATTACTGATAATGGTACTAATTTGTCTAAAGGGCAATGAAGGAGTTTTGTCAACGAGAACACATCCGTCTTGATGTATTCGGAGTAGCTCATCCACAGTCCAATGGTCACACTAAAGAGGCTAACCAGGAAATCTTGCGTGGGATCAAGCCCCGGCTCATAGTTCCTCTGCAGCACACTCCGAGTTGTTGGATCGAAGAGCTTCCTTCCGTACTTTGGAGTATCAGGACAACACCAAACAAATCTACTGGTTACACTCTTTTTTTCCTCGTCTATGGGGCTAAGGCGGTTCTCCCAAGTGATATAAGGCATGATTCTCCCAGAGTCGCCACATACGTAGAAGCCGATAATGAGAAAGCACGTCAAGATTCTTTGGATGCTCTCGAGGAGGAGCGTGATTTAGCCGCAGCTCGATCGGCTATCTACGAGCAAGACTTGCGTCGTTACCACATTCAACGGGTCAAGATCCGGGTCTTCCATGAGGGCGACTTGGTGCTTCGACTGATTCAAGATCATACTGGTATGCACAAGCTTTTGCCTCCATGGGAAGGACCCTTTGTTGTGAGTAGAAACCTTTGCAATGACTCTTATTACTTGATTGACCTACGTCCTCACAAGCCAACCTCGGAAGAAGAGACAACCCGCCCATGGAACATTGCTCATCTGCGGCCTTACTACACTTAGAGCCATTGGCTCGTTATCCATGTACATATTTTGGTATTTGTACTCTTTACATCAAATCAATAAAGCCGGCGCCCGCAAAATTCTGGGTGTGTGCCGTTTCAGCCTATATTTCGAGCATGAGTCTTTATTGATTAAATAAATCACCCACGAGGATGAGTCGCCGCCAAGGAGACCATCCAAACATGGACGCTATTATTATCAAAGAGAGCGAGTCGCCCTATTGTGATCGCTCAAACATGGATACTAATAAGCCAAAGAGGATTAAGTGCCATGATGCACCGTTTAGCAGTAATAGCATTGTCTTCTGCTATCCTATGCCCGTTTTTCCATGATCATAGGTCACTTGGGGGCTTCTAACTCATTGAGTCCCGCCTTTACTACCCACTTGGCTAGCAAAAAATTAACGCATTACAATGGTTATACTGGAATGTATGTTTTTCGACTCGCCCATAAACCCCATGTACTCTTAGCTAGTCAATCCAATATTGGACCCTGAACTTCCAAAGTTAAAACATTGAGGTACTTGCAAGAGCCAGCATATGGAAAATAGACAAACCATGGGTTCACTGAACCCGTTCACTAAAGCTTGACTTGAGCCTGATCAGTGAGTCTAAAAACATAAAGGTTTTTGCAAAAACCTATTAGGGTACGACTAGAGCCTTGCAAGCCCGTCTACCCGTCGTGACTCATTGAGCCGTCTTATTTATAACAATTCAATACCCTATATGGTGTTATCCTTTTTAGGCAAGGATTCAATATTCTTACCGGCTCATGCAAAGCATGGTGACTACGAAGTCCTTTTTCTCATAAAGGGAAAATCCAAATTGAAAGGCAATAAAGCTTAGAAGGGCGACTTGTATTAAAAGGTAATGCCAAAAGCTTCAACATCCATAAAGGTATTGTGCAAACATAGTAGTTTAAGAATACTCGAAAGAAAATTACATGGCTCGTAAAGGCCAAAAGTTTTCTATATTAACCCGGTGGCAAGTTTCCTCCTGGTTTAGTCTTTTTCTTCAGGTTGAAGTTCCAAGGGTCACCACATCTGAGCCGCCTCCGGGTCACCCAGTGCCAAGTTTTAGGGGTCTTGGATCTGGAAGCTGTCCACATCCCAGGTGCAATTGATTAAAGCATGAAATTCAGATTCCTCTGTCAAAATGGTTGACGGGTTAGCATCAGAGGCAAATCGATGCTTACGATGTTGAGTAATCAAGTCCATTGGTGCAAAACTGGGAATCACCATACGCTTATAGTCATCATCATAGGTCGCCTGATACCTTGACAGGTCAGGACTCTCAGCAAGCTGGCTTGCCGCAGGACGAACAACCTTTATGCACTGGGCCTAGTCTTCTTGCGTGAACTCTGAGCCGTCATACTTGTACTCAGGGAACCCGCCGACTATTTCATCCAGCTTGAGTTCTGGAGCATAGGCTAAGCATCGGCTCATGGCTGTGAGCACGCCTTTCCGTGCAGACGATTTCCTTATTTCCTATATATGTTGTCGTATGGTTGAAAGCCGCCTCAGCATGTCCGTGATATATTTCACCGGGTCTTTTTCACCCCATACAGCTTTGACGTGAGCAAGCTGCCAGCATAGAGTTGCTCTGTCAGGGTGAATATCGCCTTTTGCTTCAGCACACAGTCATCATGAAGGTTGGCGGATCGAGGGCCTTCAAGGAGCAAATGAAACATAAGTCGCGTGGCACCTTGTGTCCTTTACGATGATTATAATAGGCACTATCTCAAGGACTTACCAAACATAGCATTGGTCATATTGGAGATGTGTCGACGAAGACTAGTTAATTCTTTTTGTCACTTTATTCAGTTGACCCTCGACATTTTCAGCAAGTTTCACTAGGGCCGCTTTCTCAGCTTCAGTTGACTCTTTGTATGGGAGGTGTTTCACCTTGGCTTTTTCGAGTTGGGCCATAGTGGCTCGAATTTCTTCTTTTGCTTCAGCTCTGGCATCCTGTTGATGTCCCAAACTCTTTTTAATCCCACTTAAGGATGCGTCATCTTGACTTATAGTCTCCTGCAAAATCAAGCAGGGTGGATCAGTTACCTTGTTGCTACTTGATGTAATTGATAGATTGACATCAATTCTCAAGAAGATTGCAAGCAATACACTTGACACTTAGGGGCTAATGTACTTGTTTTCTTAAAGTTATTAAACAAGACCCTACTCATCTTCAAGAAGATGACCTGGCCCATGGGGCTACAGGTTGACGTTTTCAAGATTATTAAAGAAGGCACAACTCATCTTCAAGAAGACGGCTCGACCCTTGGGGGCTACGGGTTGAAAATTTCAAGATTATTAAACAAGACGTGGCTCGTATTCAAGAAGACGACCCGGCCCTTGGGGGATACAAGATAAAATTTTCAAGATTATTAAACAAGACCCGGCTCATCTTCAAGAAGATGACCCGGCCCTTGGGGGCTACAGGTTTAAGTTCTCAAAATTATTACACAAGACCCGGCTCATCTTCAGGAAGATGACCCAGCCCTTGGGGGCTATAGAGGGATATATGGGGTAATTTATGACACAACACCATACCTCGTATCTTTTCTTCATCATGTTACTAGGCCAGTTACAAGGTCTTGGCTCATGGAAAGGCGGTTTAGATATCCCGCATGCAGCTCTTCAAAGTTCAGCTTCTCAATATTGGGAAGCTCAAGTGCAGCTTTCCCCTTGGCTATCTTGGTCGAGGTGTCCCCGGCAATATGCTTAGCCAAAACATTATAGACGGGCGTCGTGTGACCTGTCCCAGTAATGAGAACAACATCTTCTTTGAACATGGCATCTTTTGATGACTTCGAGGGGCTTGGCAGGTTGAGATTTTCTTTCTGAGTCGGATCCATGTTCACACCATCAGCTTTTGGTGGATTGGCTTGAATATCAGGGATATTATCCAAGGTGGTTCTTTCTGGAGGTTCAGTAGAAGTTTCTGCTGGTTCAGCCGGAGTGTCATGGATAGAGCCATATGTCTCTTCCACTTCAGGCGTTTCAATGTTTGGAGCTGACCCGCCGGTTTTCCGTTTCTTCGCTTGAGCTCTGAAAAATGAAAGGTTAAGGTATATATAATTACATGTGAATGGCGTGTGAAATATTGAAGTAAGTGGTGATGAAAAAATAGTAACATACCCTGCGAGACGAACAAGGGGTGGCAATTTTGAGGATGCTGAATCGCCAGATCGAGGAGGAGACACGTATTACAGTGGAAATATTTGCTGAGCTTGACAAAATTGACATTATATTTGACAAGGAAAAATAAGGTACCTCAGTGCGGCGTTTGCTGCCGGATGTTTTCTCAGGCAAACCCGCCATAAGATCACCTGAGGAGCTATGGGTGTGGCATTTTGGAGTATATAGAGCCTTCTTAAAAAGGAAGTTAGGATCCAAATGAGCACCTGGATGATTCATAGGGACTTTCCTACAAACCCGCCTTTGAGGTCTTTCCAAGGAAATATTTGATTCAGAAGATATTGAAATTACGTCAGCATCTTCAGCGTCACTTTCCACATCATGTCCGTGAGAATAAACTAAGTGATTAGAATAACATGTGACACAACAAAGGGACAGTCTAGATACCTCACACAATTCCTCAATATTTTGTGACTCACCCACAATGGATGACTCGCTTGCACCTGTCTTGGCTTTCTTCTTCTTCTTCGGAAGAGTCTTGACCCTTTTTACAGGCGGCTTTACTGGCCTACGCTTCCGGAAGGGCGCGTTTTTCTACAACATGGGAAGTTACTCCTACAAAGAACAAGGGGAATACCAAATAAGGCGGGTGATGTTTGGATTTATTTACCTCAGGAGCCGGATTCATGACGCAAAATGGTTTCAAACAGATTTTGGAACATGTTTCTTTGGACTCACCATATAATTTCTTCACAAGGCTATTAATTTCTTCAGTGTCGAGCATTACGTTGGTGAAGCATTGAGCATTATTCAAGTCGTCGTTGTAATGACACATCAGTCCATCTCAGCAGCTTAAGGGCATAATACGCCATTCCACCCAGCATCGGATTAAGTCAACTCCGGTCAAGCCGTTGGCATTCAGAGCTCTTAGTTTTGCCCAAACAAAGGTGTGGGCGGCTTGTTCCTCTGGAGTCAGTGTGTCAGGGAGCTGAAAGTCCATCGTAAGACACTCTTCTGTGAAACCCAACTGAGGATTTTCTTGAGACGACATGGCATATTTGCAATAGAAGCAGGTTTTTCCCCAGCCTTTGGGATGACTGGGTAAGGTGGACGCAGGAAAGCCGAGCTCACGCCGCCTCTCGATTGTGACTCCACCGAGTTCTAAGTTGGGGCCGTCAGCCCATTCTGTCCGGCGGTTAAGTAGAAGAACTCCCTAAATAAGGCAACGGTGGGTTCTATTCCAAGGTATGCCTCACAAAAGACTTGAAACTGACATAAGTTACTGATTGAATTGGGACCTAGATCTTGGGGGTGAAGGTTGTAAAAGCTGAGAGCATCCCGAAAGAATTTTGAGCCAGGAGGAGAGAAGCCTCGCTATAAGTGATCAGCGAAAAGCACGACCTCTCCTTCAACAGGTTGAGGTCGCGCCTCTCTAGCAGCGGCTCTCCATCCATTTATCTCCTTAGGAGACAAGGTCCCTACCGACACGAGTCGTTGCAAGGCACCATCACTAATTTCTGAGGGTAACCAGTCACATTTTGATGGTCTCGACATGACTCACAGATTCAGGAAGAAGCAAGCTGCATAAGCATGATTGGCGGGTTATTTTAGCAAATGAAAATCGTTGGGAGAAGTGAGGAATTGAAGAAATAGGAAATAAAGAAGCTCATAATACTTGAGTCTCCTGAATACAAGGCGGCTCACGAATATGGCGAGTTACAAAATGTTTAAGCCGGCTTGTGAGAGAATAACACGGGTTCACAAGGGAGATGTTGGATTGTGCTAAGTGTTGGATAAACAGTTTTCTACCCAAACATATAGAAAGATGGATCTACAAACGCTATGTAAAAAGAAAATTTAATGGCTCCAGATGACATTAAAATGGGGGCAGTAACAACTAATGTACACGAGGTTCTCGCCAAAATACCCGTGAAATCTATGCGAGATTAGATTCATCTCCATCCCACAACCTATCAAAGGAGGGTGTTCTTGCTAAAGAGGTTGAAGAGATCTGCATCTTTAATGGTGGCGAGACTAACCCTAAGAACTCCGGTGAGCTAGGTTGTATAACCTAAAGCAGATCTATTGCGGGGAATGAAATGTTACCTGATGGCGTCAATGGAGGCGGAAGGAGTTGTCAACTCGAAGCAGAATATGTGCGGAAATGGAACCCTCATACCGGAGTGCTCGTCTGTGGAGGTGCAACGACGTCGCGTCGCAGACTCAACAGCTCGAGGTAGAAGACTCCAAATCCATGCTTCCCTGTGCGAATGGACAATCTATTTGCTTTCATGCTACTTACTTTTTATGTTGAGTCAACTTCTTATGTTAACCTCAGTCTATTAGTTGGAAAGTTTTGGGGATATTATCCCACCATGAGACCCACCCTAGGGGTCCGGGTCAAGATAATAGCGGCTCAACATTTCATACTCAAGACCGGCCCTGGGTTAGGAAGAAGAAGGCACAAGGCATTTACAACAATAGCCGGGTATGGCCCAAGACAAGAAGACGGCGACTCACGGCCCATGCTAGAGAAGGGTCGCCAGGAGTTTCCTTTCTTAAGGGGCAAGGCGAGTTAGAGACATATCGGGTCACGAATTGTAACGCGACCCGGACTCTTGTAAAACCTAGAGCCTCGACCTGTATATAAAGGCGAGTCTCTAGGGCTGGTAGGATTAAGTTAACATCGATCGAGAGCTAGGTCAGGCGAATCCGCACCCCTTGTAATCGATTTCCACAGCAATATATACATAGCAGGACGTAGGCTTTTACCTTAATCTGAGGGGCCAAACCTGGGTAAACTCGTCTCCCGTTCCGGATCAACCTCTTTGAGTCGCCACATAGTTGCGATGGCTTCACCACTAAGTCCTTTCATGAGTTCATCTTCCATGACAAAACCACGATAGAAAGCACTATGTGGTGGGGAAAGATCCAAACATATGTATCCACTCACATATATTTGATCATGATTCATTATTGTTGACAATTATCTTTATGATAAGTATGTTGGGAGGCAAAACTCTAAGCTCCTATCTTTCTCTCTGTTCGATGGATGTTATTTGTTCTAAAAATATGCTTTTAGTATAAGAAATCATAGAAGATTATATGATATTTGAGTATATGCAGCTCTTACTTACACTTGGTGATGCATTGAAGTTGCTTGATGACAAAGAACATATGTTGTTAAGTTTCACTAGTAGAAAACATGGCTTTGGTTCGGGCCTGGACAACCCATTAGTCCCGGTTCTTCACGAACCGGGACCCATGGGGGGCATTAGTCCCGGTTCATGAGCCCAGGGGGCCGGCCGGGGCCTCGTGGGCATTGGTCCCGGTTCGTCTGGACCGATTTGTCCCGGTTCGTCTGGACCGATTTGTCCCAGTTCTAGGCACGAACCAGGACCAATGGGCTTAGCTCCTGGCCCACATCCATTGGTACCAGTTCGTGCCTTGAACCGGTATAGAAGGGGGGCGTTAGTCCCAGTTTATGCCACGAATCGGGACAAATAATTTGCCTATATATACCTATCGCCGCGGCAGAGCACTCTGTTTTTTCTGGCCGGCGAGGGGAGGGCATTTGGGTGCTCTAGCTCACCTCCTATGCACGTGAGGTGTTCGATGAAATGCCTGAGCCACACTAGTTAAGCTTTCTCCTCTCGAAGCTCGACCTCGGAGCTCCATTTTTCCCGAGATTTGTCTATATTTAGCGGTCCATCATGCCCCGTCCCTGTTTTCACCGCTGTTGATCGCCCGCATCGATCTCGTCACCGGCACCACCGTGGTGAGCCTGTTGTTCTTATCTTCTTTCTGATTTTCTTACTTTAGATAGATACTTGTCTGATTTTATTACTTTTGACACACATAATTATATATAATGCACGCAGATGAACCGGCAATGGATGTATGGTGACATACACACCTCTGAGTACATTAAGGGCATGCATAATTTTCTCGAAGTGGCTGAGGCAAACAAGAAGAATGGTTTTATGTGTTGTCCATGCCCTACATGTGGGAATACGAAGTCTTACTCTGACCGGAAAATCCTTCACACCCACCTGATTTACAAGGGTTTCATGCTACACTATAATGTTTGGACGAGGCACGGAGAAATAGGGGTTATGATGGAAGACGGCGAAGAAGAAGAGGAAGATGAAAACTATGTGCCCCTGAATACCGTGATGCTGCAACGGGGGGAGCTGCTGAAGATCAAGAAGAACCAGACGATGTGCCCGATGATGCTGCAACGGGGGAAGCTACTGAAGATCAACAGGAACCAGACAATGTGCCCGATGATGATGATGTCCGCCGGGTCTTTGACGATGCAAAGACGCAATGCGAAAGTCAAAAGGAGAAGCTGAAGTTCGATCGCATGTTAGACGATCACAAAAAAGGGTTGTACCCCAATTGCGAAGATGGGAACACAAAGCTGGGTACCGTACACGAATTGCTACAGTGGAAGGCAGAGAATGCTGTGCCTGACAAAGGATTTGAGAAGCTACTGAAAATATTGAAGAAGAAGCTTCCAAAGGATAACGAATTGCCCGACAGTACGTACGCAACAAAGAAGGTCGTATGCCCTCTAGGATTGGAGGTGCACAAGATACATGCATGCCCTAATGACTGCATCCTATACCGCGGTGCATACAAGGATTTGAACGCATGCTCGGTATGCGGTGCATAGCGGTATAAGATCAGACGAGATGACCCTGGTGATGTTGACAGCGAGCCCCGTAGGAAGAGGGTTCCTGCGAAGGTGATGTGGTATGCTCCTATAATACCACGGTTGAAACGACTGTTCAGAAAAATCGAGAGAGAGTACTGGGCTGAGTTTGCACGTGACCCAAGGAACGTATGGTTTTGTTTAAGCGCGGATGGCATTAATCCTTTCGGGGAGTAGAGCAACAATCACAACACCTGGCCCGTGACTCTATGTATGTATAACCTTCCTTCTTGGATGTGCATGAAGCGGAAGTTCATTATGATGCCAGTTCTCATCCAAGGCCCTAAGCAACCCCGCAACGACATTGATGTGTACCTAAGGCCATTATTTGAAGAACTTTTACAACTGTGGAATGGAAACAATGTACGTGTTTGGGATGAGCACAGACAGGAGGAATTTGACCTGCACGCGTTGCTGTTTGTAACCATCAACGATTGGCCCGCTCTCAGTAACCTTTCAGGACAGACAAATAAGGGATACCACGCATGCACACACTGTTTTGGTGACACTGAAAGTATATACCTGGACAAATGCAGGAAGAATGTGTACCTGGGCCATCGTCGATTTCTTCCGACCAACCATCAATGTCGAAAGAAAGGCAAGCATTTCAAAGGCGAGGCAGATCACCGAAAGAAGCCCACCATGCGTAACGGTGATCACGTACTTGCTATGGTCAATGATTTAAAAGTAATCTTCTGAAAGGGTCCCGTCGGACTATCTGTTCGGAGTGACGTTGCGGGACACACACCCATGTGGAAGAAGAAATCTATATTTTGGGACCTACCTACTGGAAAGACCTAGAGGTCCGCTCTTCGATCGATGTGATGCACGTCATGAAGAACCTTTGCGTGAACCTGCTAGGCTTCTTGGGTGTGTATGGGAAGACAAAAGATACAACTAAGGCATGGGAGGTCCTGCAACGTTTGCATGAAAAAGACGGCATGCCTACAAAGCAGTATGAAGGTCCTGCCAGCTACGCTCTTACCAAAGAAGAGAAGGAAATCTTCTTTGAATGCCTTCTTAGTATGAAGGTCCCGACTCGCTTCTTGTCGAATATAAAGGGAATAATAAATATGGTAGAGAAAAAGTTCCAGAACCTAAAGTCTCATGACTGCCACGTGATTATGATGCAACTGCTTCCGGTTGCATTGAGGGGGCTTCTACTGGAAAACATCCGATTAGCCATTGTGATGCTATGTGCATTCCTCAATGCAATCTCTCAGAAGGTGATCGAGCTGTTGTGATGCTAAGGCTAAGGAATGATGTGGTGCAATGTCTTGTCAGTTTCGAGCTGGAGTTCCCACCATCCTTCTTCAATATCATGACGCACGTCCTAGTTCATCTAGTTGACGAGATTGTCATTCTGGGCCCCGTATTTCTACACAATATGTACCCCTTTGAGAGGTTCATTAGAGTCCTAAAGAAATATGTCCGTAACCGCCCTAGGCCAGAAGGAAGCATCTCCATGGGCCATCAAACAGAGGATGTCACTGGGTTTTGTGTTGACTTCATTCCTGGCCTTAAGAAGATAGGTCTTCCTGAATCGCGGTATGAGGGGAGACTGACTGGAAAAGGCATGCTTGGAGGGAACTCAATAATATGCAGGGACGGATATTCTTGGTCTCAAGCACACTACACAGTACTAATGAACTCTACCTTGCTGACACCGTATGTCAATGAACACAAGAAAGTGTCACTCCAAACACCCGGAGCGGTGCGACGACTGGATTACAAGTGAACACATTAGGACTTTCAGCAGTTCGTTGGAAACACGTCTCAGAGGTGAGAACACTGTTTGTGCTAAGCTGTACTCGTTGTCCAGGGGACCATCTTCAACTGTATTGACTTACAAAGGATACGAGATAAATGGGAATACATTTTACACGATCTCCCAAGATCAAAAGAGCACCAACCAAAACAGCGGTGTCCGCTTTGATGCAGCAACCGAGAGGGGAATAGACACATATTTTGGTTACATAGTGGACATATGGGAACTCGAATACGGACATGATTTTAAGGTCCCTTTGTTTAAGTGCAAATGGATCAATCTGTCAGGAGGCAGGGTACAGGTAGACCCATAGTACGGAATGACAACAGTGGATCTGCACAATCTTGGGTACACTGACGAACCGTTCGTCCTAGCCAATGATGTCGCACAGGTTATCTATGTGAAGGACATGTCTACCAAACCGAGAAAAATAAAAGATAAGGAATCGAATACATCATACGATGAGCCAAAGCGCCACATAGTTCTTTCAGGAAAAAGGGACATCTTGGGAGTGGAGGGCAAGACAGACATGTCCGAAGATTATGAAAGGTTTCATGAAATTCCTCCCTTCAAAGTCAAGGCTGACCCAAGCATCCTGATTAATGATGAAGATTATCCATGGTTACGGCACAATAAAGAAAGGACACAAGCGAAGAAAAAGTGAAGACTTTCTCCACAACTATTATGATGATAACATGCCAACTTTCAACCTTTTCGTAGTTCATTTGAAATTCCTGTTGTAACAGACAAGTTTCCGTATGAAATCCTGATACTTCGAAAGAGATTGTCCGTTTTGTACACGAAGTGCATCCAGTGTTTGCCGTAACCCTCTCAACTTTCTTGCATATGCTACGTGGATGAAATGATGATACCATGCCAAATTCCAACCTTTTCAGAGTTCATTTGAAATGCTTTTCAATTTCAGGGTCTTATAGCTCAAAATAATCAGTAAATGCATGAAAAATAACATATGAAGTCAAAAAGGGATGAAAATTAATGATGTAAGTAGAAACCAAATAAAATAAAATAAACTTTAATAAAACAAGAAGTTCGGACTAAAAGAATTATCATAAAAGAAAATAAATAAGTAATTAGAATTTGTTACAAAGTTTAATAGCAAAAAGAATTATCATAAAAGAAAATAAATAAGTAATTAGAATTTTGTTACAAACTTTAATAGCAAAAATAATTATCATAAAAGAAAATAAATAAGTAATTAGAATTTCGTTACAAACTTTAATATCAAAAAGAATTATCATAAAAGAAAATAAATAAGTAATAACAAACAAAAAATAAAGCAAAAAAACTAGAAAAAAATTAAACATAGCACCGCACCGAACCAACACACGGCCTTTGGTCCCGCTTGGTGCCAAAAAACAAAAAATTTAGTTGTAAGTAGAAACAAAAGAAAAAAAATAAAGCAAAATATGAAAAAAATTAAACAAAATTAAAAAAAATTAAAAAAATTAAAAAAAATAGGTGAAAATTTATAGAGAAAATTCAACCCAAATTCAAAGTGCTAGTTAGCCAGTTAAGCTAACTAGCACTTTGAATTTACGTTAAATTTTGTCTTTAAATTCGAGCTCGATGTTGCACCCGCGGTGGAGCTTATAAACAGGTTCGGGAGCCCTTCGCTTGGCGAGGTGGGACTAAACATCCAACCGCACCGCAACGGTGGCAGGCACATGCCTTTAGTCTCGGTTTGTGGCTCCAACCGGGACCAAAGGCCTCCCCTTCCCGCCCTTCGGGCTATTGAAAAGAGACCTTTGGTCCCGGTTGGTGGCTCCAACCAAGACTAATGCCCCCTTTAGTCGCGGTTGGTGCCACTAACCGGGACCAAAGGTCTCTGTTTCCCGCCCTTTGGGCTGCTGAAAAGAGGCGTTTGGTCCCGGTTGGTGGCACCAACCGGGACCAAAGGCCTTTGCTATATAAACCAACACTTGAAATTTTCAGATTGGTATCGCCACCATTGCCCCCCCGCCCGACGACGCCGCGAGCTCATCCACGCCGCCGCTAGGCTGCCCTCGTCGCCGTCGTCCGTCGCCCGTCGCCCTTCGCCCCCCAAGCCCACACCGTCGCCCTCCGCCCCCCGCCGCTGTTGTCTTCGCCCTCCGCCGCCCCGAGCCGTCGCCCGTCACCGTCTCCCTCGCCCTCCGCCCCCACCGCCGTCGCCCTCGCCGTCCACACTGTCACCCCTGATGTGAGCCATTGCCGCCACGGCTCTGTTCTTTTTTTTTGATTTATTGTTTTCAATTTTTGATTTGTAACACAACAATTTGTTGATTATAATAAAAAAAATACAAATAAATATATACATAGTTTTGGATACAAATTTGTACTAAAATGAGCCTCTCAAGTGTCCATCTTATTCGAGAAAAGGCTTGGAAGTTCCACATCGACATAAGAAAATGAAGTCTTCATATATTTTATTTCCTTGTTACCCAATGGAAAAAATTTACGACCATTCGATTATCTATTTTCTTAGATTAAGCAACTAGTCTATAACTGGTTATTCTTGAATGGATAGCAAGCAATACAATGTTTGTTTCTAGGAAACTAGAAATGCAATGCTAATGTACCATATTCTTGGAACTCTTGACTATAGTTATTGCGTATTAAAGGCACAATATGTTTGAAAAATATATGAAAAAATCTCCCAAAGATGAAACCATATGTTTTGTGGATCTGATGGACCCCTTTTCATAGCCATACCCTAACTAATAAGTCACCGTAAGCATCATCACCTATATTGTGAAACAATTCATTACATTTGCACTGAGATACATTTGTTATTTAATTTTAGAAGCACACTGATATAAGAAGGATTGTCCAAGGTTTTATCATAAAAGACTATGTCCATGTTTCAAAATCACGTATTTTAAAATGTGGTGATGTGGTAGTCCTACTACCATATGCCTATATAATATGCCTATCCCGCATAGAACTAGTTTATTTTTTTAGTTCATTTTACGATGATATAATATGCCTATCCCGTATTTTAAAATGTGGTGATGTGGTAATTTGTTATTTATGTTTGGAAGCACGCTGATATAAGTAGTTTATTTTTAGCAAGAAAATTAATAGAACTAGTTTATTTTTTTAGTTCATTTTACAATGCATATCCCGCATCCTCGTCGTCGACTCGGCGGAGGACACCTGCTTGATCAGAGGGGCCCTGTCCGGGACTGGGCTCCGCCCAGCTGGTATGGGGAGGTGCTACCTTCTGAGGGGCGTAGGTTGGTGAGGAGCCAGCCCGTTGTTGACCCGATCCTTGTTTGGTGGCAGTCGCGTGGGCCAGTGACGGTGCCGAGGCTTCCGGACACCGCGGAGGTGGTACGTCACCGTGTGAGCGAGAAGGACGAGCACGTCCGTTGCTGCATGGTTGCGTTGGAGGGCAGGTTCGACAATACCTGGCAGGTTCTTTAGGGATCTCACTGGAGCTATGATCCTGTGATGGTTCCTTCTCTTTGGGTGTCCACCGCCCGCGACGATATCCGTCGGGCGCTACGGTTCCAGCTGTATTAGTGATGCTATATGTATGACAAGAGATGATGTAGTTTTGCTTATAATTGAATGCATGCTACTTCGAATACTACTTTATTTTACGATTTAGTTTTGCTTATTGAATGCTCAAATTGGAAAAGTACTCATACTTGGAATGCTAAAATTGGAGAGCACTATGCAGAAACGTCCTACCTAATACTCATGATCATGTTGTTGTAAATGTTGTATGACAATGTTGTAAAGGGTAGTAATTGGCCTCTTCAGCTGCTTTTCAGAGATGGAGTTCTTCACGATTATACTTAAGAAATCCTCTAGCAGGCAGGTGCTGCCAGACAATTATGTGAAGATGCTGGATGGCCATCGGCCCCAGAACATGAAGCTGAGGCAGGCCGGCAACGGGCTTCGCAAGCTGTGGGACGTGGAGGTGGTGTTCGACACCGATGGAAGCATGTACCTAGATCGTGGCTGGAAGCAGTTCGTCCATGCCTATGACGTGCGGCACGGGTACTTCCTTGTCTTTAGGTACGACAACAACGCCACGTTCGCCATGAAGGTGTTTGACACGACTATGTGTTGGAGGCGCTACCAGGACTACGACGATGCCTGTACGCTCTGTCTGTTCTTCCTCTCCATTAGGCTATGTCTCACACCCATTTAATTTTTTTTTTGCATTTGGCAAGGCAATGGGAGTAGGAGAAGTGAGTATTAACAATGTTGTAAAGGGTAGTAATTGGTCTCTTCTGCTGCTTTTCAGATATGGAGTTCTTCATGATTATACTTGAGAAATCCTTGCTACGACAACAACAGACCTTTCCTGGCAACGGCGCCAGAAATCCTTCTGCTACGGGCTACGCCTATAGGGACTTCCTTGGCAAATATGCAAAGGATTTCCCCGCGGCCTTGGAGCCTTGCGTTGGTGTTCCCTTGAAGTAGAAAGGGTGATGTAGCACAGCGGCGGTAAGTATTTGCCTCAGTTTGAGAACCAAGGTATCAATCCAGTAGGAGGATCGCGTCAAGTCACAAGTACCTGCACAAACACAAAGAGCTTGCACCCAATGCTATGAAGGGGTTGTCAATCCCTTATAGATTGTTTGCAAAGTGAGAACTGAAAGCAAAAAGTAAACAAAGCAAAGTAAAAGTAGAAGTGAAGACGATAGTTGTGAATAGACCCAGGGGCCATAGTGTTTACTAGTGGCTTCTCTCAGGAAAGCAAGTAGACGGTGGGTGAACGAATTACTATTGAGCAATTGATAGAACCGCGCAAAGTCATGTGTTATGTATGGCAATGATCATATCTATAGGCATCACGTCAAAAACAAGTAGACCGATACTTTCTGAATCTACTACTATTACTCCACAAGCCGACCGCTATCCAGCATGCATCTAGTGTATTGAGTTCATAAGAACAGAGTAACGCCTTAAGCAAGATGACATGATGTAGATGGACAATCTCAAATCTATGAGGAAAGCTCATCTTGTTACCCTTGATGGCAACAACACGATGCGTGCCTTGCTGCCCCTTCTGTCACTGGGAAAGGTCACCGCACAGTATGAACCCTAAACCAAACACTTATCCCATTGCAAGAATCATAGATCTAGTTGCCAAAACAAAACCCAAGACTCGGAGAGACTTACAAGGATATCAAATCATGCATATAAGAAATCAGCATAGACTCAAATATAATTCATAGATAATATGATCACAAATCCACAATTCATCACATCTCGACAAACACACCGCCAAAGAGGATTACATCGGATAGATCTCCATGAAGATCATGGAGAACTTTGTATTGAAGATCCAAGAGAGAGAAGAAGCCATCTAGCTACTAACTGCGGACTCGTAGGTCTGATGTGGACTACTCACGAGTCATTGGAGAGGCGATGATGTTGATGTAGAAGCCCTCCAACTCCAAAGTCCCCTACGGCAGGGCACCGGGAAGGGTCTACAGATGAGATCTCGTGGAAACGGAAGCTTGTGGCGGCGGAAAAGGGGTTTCGTGGACGCCCTGATTTTTTTTGGGATTTTAGGGAATATATAGGCGAAAGAGCTAGGGCAGGGGAGCTCCAGGGGGGCCACAAGCTTGGTAGCCGCGCCCCACCCTAGCGGCGGCTACAAGGCTTGTGGGCCCCCTGTGGCTCTCCTGCCTTGGCCCTCAAGTCCCCCGATCTTCTTCTGTTCTAGAAGAATTTATTTCGGGGATTTTATTCCGTTTGGACTCCGTTCCAAAATCAGATCTGAAAAGAGTCAAAAACACAAAAAAAACAGGAACTGGCACTTGGCACTGAATTAATAAGTTAGGTCCAAAAAAGATATAAAAGGTACGTAAAACATCCAAAGTTGACAAGATAACAGCATGAAACCATCAAAAATTATAGATACGTTTGAGACGTATCAAGCATCCCCAAGCATAACTCCTGCTCGTCCTCGAGTAGGGAAGTGATAAAGAATGAATTTTTGATGCTTTCATGCTACCTAGCATAGATGTCCTTTGTAACTCCTCTTATGTGACATGAATTTTCAGATCCGTTAGACTCAAAACAATAGTTTGCTATTGACGTGGAGACAATAGTACTTCAAGCAAACTAGCAAGGTAATCATGAACTTTCAAAATAACAAGGCCAAAAGAAAGTTATCCCTACAAAATCATATAGTCTGGCTATGCTCTATCATCCTTGCACAACGAATTTAAATCATGCACAACCTCAGTATTGGCCAAGTAATTGTTTTCACACTTTTACTTTCTCAAACTTTTTCAACTCTCACGCAATACATGAGCGTGAGCCATGGTCTTAGCACTATAAATGGAATGGAGTGTCGTGGAGGTTGCAAGACAAACAAGGAGAAGATGGTCACATTAACTAGGCATATCAATGAGCTATGGTCAGGCTGTAAGTGGGATGCTCCGCGGAGACCCGCGTCCGCCTTGCATATGGTCGCGTAGGTTAAGTGGGATACTTGTCAAAGCCCACATATTATCATGTGGGATATGTGGGTTTAGTGGGATACCTACTAAATTTATGTAGATATACCCAGGTATTGAAATACGTCGGTGTTGTTATCGGAGATGCTGAGCTACCATGACCGGTTTCTTGGGAGCTCTAACAGCTCGTGTGCATGATGTGCACGTACAGCCGGCATGCACGGCATGCCTTGGCCTAGTGCTCTTGTGTTGTTGTACTGTACAACACCAATTTTCCTTCTCCTACCAATTACAGATTCCTCCTTTTGGAACTTCTTCTTCTAGATTCTTGATTGATGCCTGGGGTAGGCCTCTTCTTGCAGTCGTTTCCAGCGGCGCCGGCGGCAGGAATGGTGGGAGAAGGAAATGATTTGGTGATGGAAAGAGTTGCCACTGTGGAGGTACATGGCGGCGCTGGGATGGCTGGCAGCCGCGACGGAGGTAGAAGGCGACACTATGACGCCCACGGCAGGGATGGACGACGATGCTAGAGTGGCCATTGAGGGGGTCGACAGAGTCTGCTAGGTAGGACGTTGAGGACGTAGGCCGGCCATGGCTGGCGGCTGGTCCTAATCCCTATGGCGTGTACTCAGGCTAGTTTAGATAGGTGGGTTCGATGTGGGCATCGTGGGATAACCCACATATTTCACATATAAGGATGTACTGATCGTGGGTGTCCACGAACATAAAATAAATGGATTTTTAAGTGGGCACCGTGGGAGGCACGTGCCCACCTGCAGCCTGAAGCTATGGAGATGCTCATCAATAGATATGAATGTCAATGAGTAGGGATTGCCATACAAATGATGCATTAGAGCTAAGAGTATGTGAAAGCTGTTAAGGAAAACTAGTGGGTGTGCATCCAACTTGCTTGCTCATGAAAACCTAAGGCAATTTTGAGGAAGCCTATCATTGGAATATACAAGGCAAGTTATATAATGAAAATTTCCCACTAGTTATATGGTGGTGACAAAACGAGAGACTCTCAATCATGAAGATCATGGTGTTTAATAAGCACAAGTGTGGGAAGGTAGTAGCATTGTCCCTTCTCTCTTTTTCTCTCATTTTTTTGGTGGGCTCTTTGGCCTCTTTTTTATTATTTTTATTTTATTTTTGTGGGCATCTTTGGACTTTTTTATTTCCTCACATGGGACAATGCTCCATCAATGATGATCGTCACACTTACAACTCAAAACTTAGAGCAATGATGACTCTATAAGGAATGCCTTCGGTAGTGTACCGTGACAATGATCTAGCATGGCATAGACATCAATGGAAACATCATGCTAGCTATCGTATGATCATGCAATGGCAATGTAGAAGCTATGGCACATGTCATGGTGGTAGTTGCATGGCAATATATCTCGGAATGGCTTCGAAAAAGCCATAGTAGGTAGGTATAGTGGCTGTTTTGAGGGAGGCTAATGGTGTGTTTTGTGCACCGACAAAAGTTGCACGGCACTAAAGAAGATAGTGATTGTGGAAGGTGAAAGTGCATCTAAACCATGGACTCAACATTAGTCATGAAGAACTCATATACTTGTTGCAAAAGTTTTAGTAGTAATCGAAACAAAGCATTCAACACATACTCCTAGAGGAAGGGTTGGTAGGTATAAACCATTGCACGATCCCGACCGCTACACAAAGGATGACAATCAATAAACTAATCATGCTAAGACTTCATCACATAGCGGTTCACCAATCGTGCATGCTACGGGAATCACTAACTTTAACACAAGTATTTCTAGATCCACAACACCATACTAACATAACTTAAATATTACCACAACCACATCTCAAAACTAATTGAGAGGAATCAAACTTCTCTAACTATTCAATGCACATGAAGATGGAATTTTTCATATCCCTTTGGATAACTACCCCTTTTGCGACTACTTTCATAGCATAAGCCAACTACCAAGCCATGCACCGCTGCACTCTAAAATATATAAGTGAAGCACATAGAGCAAAATCAACAAGCTCAAAAGATATAAGTGAAACACATGTGAGCTGAATTGTCTAACCAAAGGATATAAGTGAAGCTCGACAAAATCACGGTGAGTGCATGTCTCTCTCTCTAGGTGTGCAGCAAGGAATATTGTGACACAACAAAAATAAAAGACTCCTACGATACAAGACGCTCCAAGCAAAACACATAACATGTGGTGAATAAAAATATAGCCCCAAGTAACGTTACCGATGGATTGAAGACGAAAGAGGGGATGCCTTCCCGGGGCATCCCCAAGCTTAGGCTTTTATGGCATCCTTGAATCAACTTGGGCTGCCTTGGGCATCCCCATGCTTGAGCTCTTGCCACTCTTTATCTCTTTATCCATAAGAACTTCACCCAAAACTTGAAAACTTCACACCACGAAACTTAAACAGAAACTCGTGATAACATTAGTATAAGAAAGCAAACCACCACTTCCTTAGGTACTATAGCAAACTTACATTCTAGTTATGTTGATGTTGGGTTACTGTATTTTAAATCTTCCATGGCTAATACCCCCCGATACTATCCATAGTTTCATCAAAGTAAGCAACCAACTCAACAAAAACAGAATTTATTAACAGTAGACCAGTCTGTAGCAATCGGTATTCTTCGTATACTTCTTGTATTTCACAAATTCTGAAAAATTACGATAGTATGATGAATTTGCGTAGCAATCAGCAGCAAAAAGAATGTACTCAAAAGCTCTCACAGAAAAAATGAAAATTCTTTTCGTGTGCAGAAAGTTTCTGTCTTTTCCAGCATGATCAAACGATCATCCCCAAGACTAATCATAACGGTTTTACTTGGCAAAAGCGCAGAAGAAACACAAAAAACACAATCATAACAGAATTATGAAAGTGTGGAAAACACAAAACAGAAAGAAAAAGGATAGATTCGTTGGGTTGCCTCCCAACAAGCGCTATTGTTTAACGCCCTTAGCTAGGCATTGATAAATCAATGATGCTCACACAAAAGTCAAGAATTGAAGCACAACAAGAGCATCATAAAGCATGTGAAATTCACATCTAAGTCTAACATACTTCCTATGCATAGGCATTTTATAGGAAAACAGATTGTCAAGACAACCAATAGTTACCATATGCAAGGAAGAAGAAAGAGACAATAGCAATCTCAACATAACGAGAGGTGATTTAGTGATATGAAAGTTTCTACCACCATATTTTCCTCTCTCATAATAATTACATGTGGGATCATATTCGAATTCAACAATGTAACTATCACAAAGCATATTCTTTTCATGATCCACATGCATGCAAAGTTGACTCTCATAAAAAATAGTGAGATTATCATCAACGAAAGTCATGACTTCTCCGAACCCACTTTCAATCTTATTGCAAACATCATATTCATCATGAGGCTTAAATAAATTTTCAAGATCATAAGAAAATTATCACCCCAATCACGATCATTGCAACAAGTAGTGGACATAGCAAAACTAGCAACCCCAAGCTTAGGGTTTTGCATATTTTTAGCATGATTGTCACTAATAGAATTTATAGTGAAACCATTGCAATCATGCTTTTCATTCAAGGAGCCCTCATGAATCACTTCATAAATTTCCTCATCATGATTTTCAGATTCACGCATCTCAAGCAAAACTCCATAGAGAAAGTCAAGTGCACTCAACTCACTAGTAATTGGATCAACATAATTGGATCTCTTAAAGAGATTGGCAAGTGGATGAGGATCCATATCAATAGATTTTCAACAAGCGAAGATGCAAGCATATTGAAGGCACATGGCACACAAGCGAACAGAAAGCAAGCGAGAGAAAAAGGCGAACGAAAAAGGCAAACGAAAAAAGGAAAAGGAGAAATGCAAATGAAAACGGCAAATGTGAAGTGGGGGAGAGGAAAACGAGAGGAAACCCGCAAAAAAGGTAAATGCAAGAGATGAGTTTGTGACACTTACTTGGATAGATCTTGACTTGATCTCTCCCCGACAACGGCGCCAGAAATCCTTCTGCTACGATGACAACAGACCTTTCCTGGCAACGACGCCAGAAATCCTTCTGCTACGGGCTACGCCTATAGGGACTTCCTTCGCAAATATGCAAAGGATTCCCCCCGCGGCCTTGGAGCCTTGCGCTGGTATTCCCTTAAAGAGGAAAGGGTGATGTAGCACAGCGGCGGTAAGTATTTCCCTCAGTTTGAGAACCAAGGTATCAATCCAGTAGGAGGATCGCGTCAAGTCACAAGTACCTGCACAAACACAAAGAGCTTGCACCCAACGCTATGAAGGGGTTGTTAATCCCTTATAGATTGTTTACAAAGTGAGAACTGAAAGCAAAAAGTAAACAAAGCAAAGTAAAAGTAAAAGTGGAGACGATAGTTGTGAATAGACCCAGGGGCTGTAGTGTTTACTAGTGACTTCACTCATGAAAGCAAGTAACGGTGGGTGAACGAATTCTGTTGAGCAATTGATAGAACCGCGCAAAGTCATGACATTATCTATGGCGATGATTGTATCTATAGGCATCACGTCCAAAACAAGTAGACCGATACTTTCTGCATCTACTACTATTACTCCACACGTCGACCGCTATCCAGCATGCATCTAGTGTATTGAGTTCATAAGAACAGGGTAACGCCTTAAGCAAGATGACATGACGTAGATGGACAATCTCAAATCTATGATGAAAGCCCATCTTGTTATCTTTGATGGCAACAACATGATGCGTGCCTTGTTGCCCCTTCTGTCACTGGGAAAGGTCACCGCATGATATGAACCCAAAACCAAGCACTTCTCCCATTGCAAGAATCATAGATCTAGTTGGCCAAACAAAACCCAAGACTCGGAGAGACTTACAAAGACTCAAATATAATTCATAGATAATCTGATTACAAATCCACAATTCATCGGATCTTGACCAACACACCGCCAAAGAGGATTACATCGGATAGATCTCCATGAAGATCATGGAGAACTTTGTATTGAAGATCCAAGAGAAAGAAGAAGCCATCTAGCTACTAACTACGGTCCCGTAGGTCTGAAGTGGACTACTCACGAGTCATTGGAGAGGCGATGATGTTGATGTAGAAGCCCTCCAACTCCAAAGTCCCCTCCAGCAGGGCACCTGGAAGGGTCTCCAGATGAGATCTCGCGGAAACGGAAGCTTGCGGCGGCGGAAAAGTGGTTTCGTGGACGCCATGATTTTCTGGTATTTTAGGGAATATATAGGTGAAAGAGCTAGGGCAGGGGAGCTCCAGGGGGGCCACAAGCTTGGTAGCCGCGGGCCCCCCTGTCGGCGGCTACAGGGCTTGTGGGCCCCCTATGGTTCTCCTGCCTTAGCCCTCAAGTCCCCCGATCTTCTTCTGTTCTGGAAAAATTTATTTCGGGGGTTTTATTCCGTTTTGACTCCTTTCCAAAATCATATCTGAAAACAGTCAAAAACACAGAAAAACAGGAACTGGCACTTGGCACTGAATTAATAAGTTAGTCCCAAAAAAGATATAACGGGTACGTATAACATCCAAAGTTGACAAGATAACAACATGAAACCATCAAAAATTAGAGATACGTTTGAGACGTATCAATCCTCCAGCAGGCAGGTGCTGCTGGACAATTTTGTGAAGATGTTGGACGGCCATCGGCCACAGAACATGAAGCCGAGGCAGGCCGACAATGGGCTTTGCAAGCTGTGGGACGTGGAGGTGGTGTTCGACACCGATGGAAGCATGTACCTAGATCGTGACTGGAAGCAGTTCGTCTGTGCCTATGACCTGCGGCACGGGTACTTCCTTGTCTTCAGGTACGACGACAACGCCACATTCGTCGTGAAGGTGTTCGACACGACTATGTGTCGGAGGCGCTACCTGGACGACGACGATGCCAGTACGCTCTGTCTCTTCTTCCTCTCCATTAGGCTATGTCTCACACCCATTTTTTAAAAAACTTTTTTGCATTTGGCAAGGCAATGGGAGAAGGAGCAGCAAGTACTGCGATAGGTGCTATGTCTACGGCAGCAGCGACTCTGGCTACAACAAAAGTAGCAGCGACTCTGGCTACAGCAAAAGTAGCAGCGACGATGGCCTCGCGATGGTGATCCCACTGCTGGGCGATAGGGCCATGCCAATTGTGGTAGAGGAGTACATCCCACAGCCTGGCCTGGGGCTTCGCCGCTCTAAGCGCATCAGGATGATGAAGGAGAAGGTGAAGAAGCAGGAGTGAAGATCTTAAGAACCTGATGGAGCTTTAATCTTTATAGTGTAAACCTTTTAAGCAAGATAGTGTTGAACTGCTACTGCACTTTTAAGTATGATGGTGGTGTGCCTGATGAAATTTTGTGCATACTCATGGATGAAAGATAAAATTATTTCCTTTTGTGATTGCTCATGGATGCTCCTTGGTTGGTGTATATAACTACCTAGATTAACCCCTAAACCAGCCCCTTTAAAAAAAGCTCAGCTTCAGCCAGGTGCTCACGCGTGGATGCCTTTTGGTCCCGGTTGGTGTCACCAACCAGGACTAAAGGCCCCCCTGCCTGGCCTGGCCGCAGCGGCCACGTGGAGGCCCGTCTGTCCCGGTTGGTGTAAGAACCGGGACTAATGGTCGAGGGCATTAGTAACAACCTTTTAGTCCCGGTTCCAAAACCGGGACAAAAGGCCCTTTTTCTACTAGTGTTTCAAGAGAACGCATTGTTTGAACTATGACATGTGAATTGATTGCTACTCAACCATGATGATTTTTATGAAAAAGTTGTTGGTTATGATGCTTGAAAAGTGATTGGAATTATCATTGATAAAATTTATATACTACCCTAGCATTCACACTTCATAACTTATTATTTTTATCATTTACCTACTTGAGGACGAGTATGAATTAAGCTTGGGGATGCTGATACCTTTCCAACATATCGATAATTTATAAAGTATTCATGCCATGTTTTCCTTTGTTTACAATACTTTTATATGGTTTTGATGCACTTTATATGATTTATTTAGAACTAACCCGAACTGGCGTTTTTTTTCAGCAGAATTACCAAAGTGTTGTTTTTGTGCAGAAAATGGAATTTCTCGGAATCACCCGAAACTTTTTTATATTTTTTCTGGAGGAAATAAGAAATATTGGAGCGAAGAACCACCATAGAGGAGCCACTTGTGGGCCACAAGCCAATAGGGGGTGACCCCCATAGGCCACACCGTGATGGCATGTGGGGCCCACATGGCTCCATTTGGTGTGATTCCAACATTGAAAAATCCTATATATACCAGAAACCCCAGAAATGAAGGGAGAACTTCCGCTCCGCCGCCACAAATCTCTGTATTGACAAAACCCCCATCTAGAGCCTTTTCATTACCCTACCGGAGAGGGGAAATCATCTCCGATGGACATCTTCATCATCCCGGTGAAGGCCATGACGAGGATGGAGTAGTTCACCCTCGGGGCTGAGGGTATGTATCAGTAGCTATGTGATCAATCTCTCTCTCTATCGTGTTCTTGAGATGGCACGATCTTGACGTATCACGGGCCTTGTTAATCTAGTTGGCTCATATGATGTTATTCCCTTACTACCTTGTTGTTATGAATTGAATATTTCCCTTTAAGATCTTGTTATGTTGTATTGAATATTTTGGTTTCAGAACACTTGATGTATGTCTTGCATGCGGATACTCGTAGTGATATTGGGATCTTCAAGTGATTCACTTGATATATGTCATGGCATCAACTTGCGGATTCCAGTGACCTTGGGGATCTATGCATAGGGGTTGATTGCACGTTTTCATACTATGTTCTACGATAGAAATCTTGGGGTGCTCCTTGAAGTTCTTTGTGTTGAGTTGAATACAATAGATCTGAAAGTGTTTGATGGATGTCGCATAATTTACCCACATATACTTGACGTGACATTGGTGTATCTAGGTGACATTAGGTTCGGTCGCCACCTTTTAAGGGCACCACTAGTGGAATCATGACATATCGTATTGTGTGAGGGTGTGAGGGTAATACATTGGCCCTTGTGGCTTCTTGGGGAGCATTGTGCTTGCACACTGCTCCAACAGAGACATACTTATCCTCAAAGGGAAGGAACTTGGGTAACACATCCTCGTCTCCATCAATTTCACTTGTGGTTATTTCTTACCTTTACTTTATGCAATCTTTACTTGTGTTCTATCCTTTGCTTTCTTGTATTGTTGTTGTTGCTAGCTTCATATATGTTGCTCACCTTGTAGCAAATCTAGACAACCTATTTGTTGCTAAACCTAATTTTTTAAGAAAAGCTAAAAATTGGCAGTTGCCTATTCAACCCCCCCTCTCTAGTCAACCATATCGATCCTTTCAATTGGTAACAGAGCTACATCTCTTTTAAAGGATTAACCACCCTAAGAGTATGGTTTACGAAGTAAGGGACGGAGTGGAGGACTCCATGGCTGGGTATGAAACTGTGGTCACCTGTGATGATTTCAATGAAGCCATCACCTTGCTCAAATCATCCATCATGGACAAGGTTAAGGACACGCTAAATAAATTCCTTGTGAATCTTGAACTCTGCACCGATCAGAAGGAATATAATTCTTTCCATTCTAAGACATATGTCGGTTCCATAAAGGAAAATGGTAGTACCGAGCTACCCAAATCCTCTCTTGGAGTAAATGGACCGGGCACCCATGCCGCGGTTTCCCCTCCCCGGTACTATGGTGGACCTAACGCCTCATATTAATTCTAATGGCCCCCACCCAAACTTGATTTGACTATATTTCCTGATTGGGTTTGTCATATCAAGTCTCATTTGAATCACATCTCAACACAACTATGGAGAGTGGTTGAGCAAGACTTTCACCCTCATGATCCTAACAACATGACACCAAGATAAGAAGTAGACAACCTACTAAATGCTTCCGCTTTGTTCATTCTTGAATCCGCCTTGCCATCCGAAGAGCTCTCCCCCTTGCATCCATTCACCATTGCCAAAGAAGCATGGGCGCACATTAACTCGTTGTACAAAGGGAGCTCAAGCCTTCAACAATTCAACTTTGAGATGGTTCTTGATGAAGCCGGTGCGTTTGTGATGAAGGAAGATGAATACACAAGAGAGATCTAATGAAAATGGACCACCCTTGCCGTCTCTCTTCGAGATCATGGGAACAAGGACATGGATGAAACTTGGGTCAAGCGCAAGGTCCTCGAGTCCGTCATGCCATTGAACAAGAGCATGTCTTTCATGATTCATCAAAGAACAGATTTCCACTCCTTGTCTTTGAGTGAAGTGCTGGATGAGTTCGTTGCTACGAATATGTTGAACAAGACCGCGGACAACGCACTAGCTCGTGTTCAACGATCAAAGAAGCCCTACCTTGCTTTCAAGTCCAAGGTAATCACTAAAGAGGAAGAGGAGGAAGACGAAGAAGATTGATGCCCCGAAGACACCAAATATGCTTACCACTAGCACATGGCTATTGCGTCAAGGCTATTTTGGGACAAAGGGAGGAGCTCTAAGCCTAACTTCTCCAAGAACAACTCAAATGCATCCAAGGGCAAGAAGCGGGTGAGGACATGCTAAAATTTTGGTAATGTAAGTCACTTTGTTGTAGATTTCCCCTACGATAAGCAAGAAGATAATGGAGGCAAGCTCATTTTCAAGGACAAGTCCAAGTCCACCCTCTCCAAGAACAACTTCACTAAGAGGGTGCCTCCAAAGGGGCTGACGATGCAAGAACAGTACAACTCCGATGATGATTATGCAAGTGGAGAAGGAATGGCAACGACGTCTTTAGCCACTGATATCTCTCCTCCTACAATAGCGTAACTCTTGAGCTCCCCCAACGAGGATCACATCCCCATCGCTTGGTGCCTTATGTACAAGGCCTCCAACAAGGTAACCTCCAACATCAAAACTACCATCTCCACTACTCCTTCTACGGATAATGGATTTAAAAAGTAGGAGGTAAAAGTAATTGGAAATCCCTTTGAGAAATTTATGTGTAAACTCAAAGGTGATACCAAGAAGAATGTAATTGCTCTCTTGGAACAATTAGGTGATGCCGATGATACCATTGACTCTCACAAAGAGACCACCTCTAAGACGGAAGGGCATAGCAGACTATGTTTCTGAGAGTGCACATCTTTCCAATGCTTTAGAAGAAGAGCAAAGTGTTTGTTTAGCTCTTGAGGTCTCACACAATGTTGACTTGGCTAGACTTAAGAAAGATCTTGATCATTCTCAACTTCTTACTCGTGGCTAGACTTAAGAAAGATCTTGGTCATTCTCAACTTCTTACTCGTGTGCTTAAATCCGAGAAGGTTGAACTTGGGGTAGGCAATGAGAAAAACTTAATGAGGAGTTTGGGTTGCTTGATAAGGCTCATAAGACCTTGAAGAGTACTCACGCTAACCTCAAAGCTTCTTATGATCAACTCCAAGTGAAGCTAACAAAGGAAATTGCTACTTGTCCTCCATTTGTGTTACTTGATAATGCTCGTGCTTCTAACCATTGTTGTGAGAATGTCCACCTTGTGCAGGAAAATCTTAAGTTGAAATAGCAACTTGAGAAGGTCCTTGTGACTTGCATCCAAGGCGATAAGAACCTCAACGACCTTTTGAGCAATCAAAAGGAAGTTGTGTCCAAGGAGTTACTTGGGTTTGTACCCAAGTCAAAGAAGAAGCAATCCAAGAAGAAAGACAAGACAAAGAAATCTCCCCCTCTTAAAGAAACATTTGTCAAAGAGGGAGAGTATGCTCCTAAAGGAAAGAAGAATAAGGTGATGGGTGGAAAAGCCAAAAGGGGCAATGCCACCCAGCCCAACAAGACTGGTAATTTTAACCCATCATATGTTTTGTGCCATGCTAGTGATGGGCATGTTTATGCCAAATTTGTTAGATCTTCTTATGAGTACATTGAATGCTCTATTTATGTTCCTAATACCCTTGATACTAACGTCAAAGGATCCATTCAAGAATGGGTACCTAAATACAAAAATTGATTTTATGTAGGAATTTGATTACGGAGGAGGATCATGGTTTCTCGATAGTGGAGCAACAGATCGTTTGTCCCATGGCAAGGATTTGGTGGTGGACGTGCAAATTAACTCATCTATGGCCACTCAAGTCCAATTTGGTGATGTTTCAAGTTAAAAGGTACTAGGTCTCGGCATGGTGGTAATTTCTATGGATTTAGCCATTGAAAAAGTCATGCTTGTTGAGACCCTTGCTTTCAATTTGATTTCTGTTTGTCAACCTACACTCATGGGCTTTTCTACTTTCTTTGATATTGGTATTGTGGCCCTCTTGTGGAGCAAGAATCTTTAAGTCGCATATGTTTGATATCTTGAGAGCGGCCCCTATGTGGTCAACTTCTCGGAGAAGCCCACTAAGACCGCAACATGTTTAACGGCTAAAGTTAATGTGGGATGGTTTTGGCATTGCCGTCTATCCCATGTCAATATGAGATCTTTGCAAAGTCATCTAAAAGGGAACCATGTCCATGAAATAACAAATGTAAGTTTTGCCAAAGATCATGCTTTCTGTCCTTGTATCAAAGGGGAGCTTCATGAGATGCCTCACCGCCCCGTGACTATTATTTACTCAAATAGGCCCCTAGAAGTCCTCTACATGGATCTCTTCGGTCCCCCATCTTTTGATAGTCTTGGGGGAAGAAAATATTGCTTGTTAATTATGAATGATTACTGAAGATACACATGAGTATATTTCTTCAAGAGGAAGAGTGAGACCCAAAAAACCGTCATCGACTTTGCAAATGAAGCTCAATGACAACATAGAGGAAATACTTTGATGATTAGAAGTGACAATGGCTCTGAGTTCAACAACTACACCTTGGATGAGTTTTGAAGTGATGGGGGTATCAAACACCAATTCTCCGCACCATATACCCCTCAACAATGGTGTTGCAGAGATGAAGAACCAGACATTGATGGACACGGCAAGGACCATGATGGCAGAATTTAGAGCTCCATACAACTTTTGGGCCGAAGCCATGAACACCGCATGTCATGCATCCAATCGGCTCTACCTCCGTAGAGGCGTGAACAAGACTCCATATGAGATACTCACCGGTGAAAAGACCAACCTAAAGTACTTTTGGGTGTTCGAGTGTAAGTGTTTCATTTTCAAAAAAAGAGTTTATTTATCTAAGTTTGATTATAGATCTCATGAGGGCATATTTGTTGGTACAAAATCTCGTGCTTACTGTGACCTTAACAAGTCCACCAGACTCATTGAGGAGACGTGTAACATGGAGTTTAATGAAAATGATGGCTCCCAAATGGAGCAAAGTGTCTTTGTGGTAAAGGTGATGAAATGTCTCCCCAGGCCATAAGAATAATGGGTGTGGGACACTTCCTACCTAATGAGGAACCCCTTCTGGCTGAAGGAGAAGGACTTTCTTCTACTCAAGTGGAACCCTCACCATCACTTTACCCACACGCTTCCAAAGAACAATGTGAAGGCTCTCAACCAAGTGCACAAGGTTAAGGGCAAGATCAAACTTGTGATGGTGGTGCCTCACCAAGTGATTTGTTCATGACTCCGAGCAAGAGAAAGATCAAGAAGAAGTTCAAAATAAAGAGCAATCTCAAGACGATGCTCAAGATATTAATCGTGTTTCTCCTCGACCTTCCTTGGAGGAGATTTTGGAGCGTCGTGCTGCCAAAGTAGCCACCAAGCTCAAGAATCAAGAACATGTGTTGGATAATGTCTACAGAAGCTTGAATAAAGGGGTAACTACTCATAAACAATTAACAAAAGTTTGTTGGCATCATGCATTTGTTTCCTGTATTGAACCCCTAAAGGTACAAGAGACGCTCGAGGATTCATTCAAAGAAGAATGCTTGATGAACTCAGCATCTTCGATCACAACAAGGTGTGGAAATTAGTTCCAAGACCAAAGAAGAATCGTAATGTCACTGGGACCAAATGGGTTTTCAAGAACTAGTAAGATGCAAATGGTGTTTTCATTCGAATCAAGGCAAGATTGGTTGCTCGGGGCTACTACCAAGTCAAGGGTATCGACTATGGTCAAACCTTTGCCCCGTTTGCTCACCTTGAATGTATTCACATGTTGCTTGCATATGCTTATCATCATAATTTAAAATTGCAACAAATGGATGTGAAAAGTGCATTCTTAAATGGTCCTTTGAATGAGTTGGTATATGGCAAACAAGCCCCATGGTTGGAGGATCCCAAGTTTCCCAATCATGTCTATAAGCTCAATAAGGCACTCTATGACCTTAAACAAGCCCCACGTGCGTAGTATGAGCACCTTACCGAGTTGTTAGAAGATCGTGGGTTTGTAATTGGGAAAATCAAGCCCACTCTTTTAACTAAGAGTTTTAAGGGGTATTTGTTCATATACCAACTATATGTAGATGATATTATCTTTGGTTCCCCAAACAAATCTTTCAACGATGAGTTTGCTTCACTCATGACCATAGAATTTGAGATGTCTACGATGGGAGAGTTGAAGTTCTTCCTTGGATTCTAAGTAAAGAAACAAAGACAAGGAAACTTCGTCAACCAAGCAAAATACACTCAAGACATGCTGATGTCAAGAAGGCAAAGACAACAATTCGTCTCAAATGCCAACTTGACATTAATCCCAATGGTAAAGATGTGGATGAAAAGCTATATTTCTTCATGATTGGAGCCTTGCTACCACTACTAGTATAGCTAACCGTTAGCAATGAAGTAAAGGTAGTAAACACATGGCGTTGCATCTCATACAATAAATTAAGACAACTCCTATGGCTCCTGCCGGTTGTCATACTCATCGACATGCAAGTCCTGAATCCTATTACAATAACATGATCATCTCATACATCACACATGCAACATCACAACTTTGGCCATATCACATCACAAGTCAAACCCTGCAAAAACAAGTTAGACGTCCTCTAATTGTTGTTGCAAGTTTTACGTGGCTGATTTGGGTTTCTAGCAAGAACGCCTTCTTACCTATCTGACAGCCACAACGGTGATATGCCAAAGCTATTTACCCTTCATAAGGACCCTCTTCATCAAATCCAATCCGACTAGAGTGGGAGAGACAAACACCCGCTAGCCAGCTTTATGCACGGTGCGCATGTCTGTCGGTGGAACCTGTCTCACATAAGCGTACGTGTAAGGTCGGTCCGGGCTACTTCATCCCACAATACCACCAGAAAAGAGTAAGACTAGTAGCGGCAAGCAATTGACAAATCATCGCCCACAACCTTTTGTGTTCTACTCGTGCATAGAATCTACGCATAGAAAACCTGGCTCGGATGCCACTATTAGGTAACGCAACATAAATGCAAAATTTTCCTACGCCATATTCAGATCTTCCTATGGAGATACCAGCAACGAGAGAGGGGTGAGTGCATCTTCATACCTTTGAAGATGGCTAAGCGGAAGCGTTGCAAGAACACGGTCGATGGAGTCGTACTCGCGGCGATTCAGATCGCGGTGTGATTCCGATCTAGTGCCGAACCACGACACCTCCGTGTTCAACACACGTGCATCTCGGTGACGTCTCCCACACCTTGATCCAGCAAGGAGGAGGGAGAGGTTGGGGAAGATCTCCGGCAGCACGACGGCATGGTGTCAATGGAGAGATGAAGTCTCCTGGCAGGGCTTCGCCAAGCACCGTGGGAGAGGATGAAGGAGGGGAGCAGGGCTGCACCGAGGGAGAGGGAAAATTGTGTGCAAAACAGCCCCAAAACCCTAGCTATATATAGGAGGAGGGGAGGGCGGTGTGCCACCCCTAGAGTTCCCACCCTAGTGATGGGGAACATCGCATGGAAAACAAAAAATTTCCTACGCGCACGAAATACCTATCATGGTGATGTTCATCTACGAGAGGAGATTTTTGATCTACGTACCCTTGTAGATCGCACAGCAGAAGCGTTAAGAAACGCGGTTGATGTAGTGGAACGTCTTCACGTCCCTCGATCCGCCCCGCGAACCGTCCCACGAACTGTCGCACGATCCGTCCCACGATCCGTCCCGCGATCTGTCCCACGAACCATCTCACAATCCGTTGCACGAACCGTCTTAAGATCCATCTCACGATCCGTTCAGATCTAGTGCCGAACAGACGACACCTCCGCATTGAGCACACGTACAGCTCGACGATGATCTCGGCCTTCTTGATCCAGCAAGAGAGACAGAGAGGTAGATGAGTTCTCCGGCAGCGTGATGGCGCTCCGGAGGTTGGTGGTGATCTATCTCAGCATGGCTCCGCCCGAGCTCCGCAGAAATACGATCTAGAGGAAAACCGTGGAGGTATGTGGTTGGGCTGCCGTGGAAAAGTTGTCTCAAATCAGCCCTAATACCTTAGTATATATAGGAGGGAGGGGAGTGACCGTGCCTTGAGGCTCAAGGAGCCCCAAGGGGTCGGCCGAAGTGGGGGGAGGAGGATTCCTCCTCCAATCCTAGTCCAACTAGGATTCGAAGGTGGGGTCCTTCTCTATTTTCCCACTTCCCCTTTTTTTCTCTTTGATTTTCTTTCTCTCCTGCGCAGGGGCCTTCTTCGGCTTGCCCACCAGCCCACTAAGGGCTGGTGTGGCACCCCTAAGCCCTATGAGCCTAACCGGGGTGGGCTTCCCCCCCCGGTGAACATCCAGAACCCATTCGTCACTCCCGGTACATTCCTGGTAATGCCGAAAACTTTTCGGTAATCAAATGAGGTCATCCTATATATCAATCTTCGTTTCCGGACCATTCTGGAAACCCTCGTGACGTTCGTGATCTCATCCTAGACTCCGAACAACATTCGGTAACCAACCATATAACTCAAATACGCATAAAACAACGCCAAACCTTAAGTTTGTAGACCATGCGGGTTCGAGAACTATGTAGACATGATGTCACGCCCAAGATGTGACTCTATCCTCAATTTGGCATGAGGGCCTCGTCAGGGATAGATGCGCATCTCGTCGTTTTGCCAGAATGGATATCGTTACAAGTACATGTACTGAAAAGAAAAGGTATATAAATAGAGTTGGCTTACACTCGCCACAAGCTACATCAGAGTGACAGCAGTACAATACATAATCATCATGAAGAAGAGCAGGGTCCGACTACGGAAGAAAACAAACAAGAAAAGAAGAACGACGTCCATCCTTGCTATCCCAGGCTGCCGCCCTGGAACCCATCCTAGATCGATGAAGAAGAAGAAGAAGAAGAAGAAGAAACAAATCCAAATGAACAAGCAACGCGCTCGCGTCGAGTAACCTTTACCTGTACCTGCAACTAGTGTTGTAGTAATCTGTGAGCCACAGGAAACTCAGCAATCTCATTTCCAAAGGTATCAAACTAGCAAAGCTTAATGGGTGAGGTATGGTTAAGTGGTGAGGTTGCAGCAGCGCTAAGAATATATAAGGTGGCTAACTTACAAGTACAAGAAATAAGAGGAGGAAGATCTACGCATAACGGACGTGAGCTACTGATGCTCAAATGAATGATCCTGAACACCTACCTACGTCAGACATAACCCCACCGTGTCCTCGATCGGAGAAGGCACTCACGAAAGAGAGAGTCACGGTTACGCACACAGTTGGCAAGTTTTAATTAAGTTAACTTCAAGTTATCTAGAACCAGTGTTAAACAAAGTTTCCACGTTGCCACATAACCGCGGGCACGGCTTTCCGAAAGATTTAACCCTGGAGGGGTGCTCCAACTAGTCCATCACAAATTACCACAAGCCGCATAGAAATCCTCCATCACGAAGCTCGCGATCTCGTCGGGTTACTTAGTGGAAAACCTCAACTCTGAGATTACCCAAAGCATCACCAGAATCCCGATGCACAAGATATCTCGTCAAAGGTAAAACTAATCCAGCAAGGCCGCCCGACGTGTCGACGATCCCGATAGGAGCCGCGTATCTCGTTCTCAGGACACGACGGATGGAACTAGCTACGGGTGCCAAACCTCGAGTTTCCTCGCGGTGGCCCCGTAGGCAAATCGTTTGGGACCAACACCATCAGCACTGGCCCCCTTGTATTATGTAGAATTACTACTCGGGTAGCACTAACTCCCTATGCATTTCAGTATTATCAGAATTATTATGTTGGGAGAATAGTACCAATGTTGGGCCTTGCGAGACCAGCTTTAATCTAAAACGAATTATCAAGGGGGTCCCCATAACAACCCCGATCGTGTTAGGAGCGCTCAAATATGGAACATAACACCAGTAGCCGAAACTAAGCGGGCAAAGGTGGAACAAACCACCAGGCTGGAAAGGCCGAGCCTTCCACGTTTTACCAAGTATATAGGTGCATTAAATTAAATATAATTTAATAGGGTGATATAACAAGGAACCCATGTTTTCACATGGAAGTAACTGCACCTGCAACTAGCAACGCTAACACAGGGTTAAGCAAGCGGTAACATAGCCAATAAGTGGTTTGCTAGGTTGAACAGGTTGAAGGTTTTCATGGCATTGTTGAGAGGCTGATATTTAACATGTGGTAGGCAACGCGACATAATCGATAGAAGCGATAAAACTAGCATGGCAATGATAGTAATGATATCTGGGGAAATGGTCATCTTACCTGAGATCCCACTTAGAAGAAGAATGACTCCGTGAAGGAGACGAACCGACGTAGTCGAACGGGTCCTCACAATCCGGCATGCTTGCGAAACTCTATCAAGACGAAGCAAACCGGAAACAGAAATCAACACACGATATTCACCACACGATGCCACAACACATATGATGCATGAGCAGTTGAACACATGCAAGACACGGCATGGCAATTCACAACACTCAAACACTACACATTAAGTGAAGTTCAATATTCAACGAGTTGAATAATGACGAAACTCCACATATGATTTATTTAGTTCTATCCCGATTAGGTACTCGGCAATATTAAATGTGATTAAACATGGCAAGAGGTGAAGCACGGTTAATCTACCTATCTAGGCATTTTAAATGAGGTCGGAAATGACATATAGCACCTCCGAGACGACCTCACATGTTAATTTACAATTTTATCCAGATCTGAACTAACACATTTAATTAGTTGTTAAAAATCAAAACAAATAGGTTCACGTGATTCTACGCGTCGTTACAAGCAATTTACACATAGAGATCATCTCCAACGGAGCTACAGTGCAAAAGATACGGACACCGCAAGATATGATGGCATGAATGCAATATGTGTGCAACGATCATCACGAGCACTTCAAAACATACAACCAAAAAGAGAAAATGAAACTACACGAGGTTCTAAGAAATTTTCATATAGAACACGATCAAAACGGAGCTACGGATCAGAAACTACGAGCAAAACAAGATATCACTACAATTTGCCAAAATCAGCCACATAGCATCTTCTACACCCCACAACTATGAGCTACACAACTCCGATATGCTCAAGCAAGACATGACACGAAAGAGGGCAAGAAGCACTACAACATACAACCAACAACAACTAGCATGGCATCATGGAACACTAGGAAAAGAAGTCACAAAATGGCATCTCACACACTATTTCAGACTTTGTGAAAATAACAGTTTATGAAGCTGCAGTTTTCGATCTGAAGGCATATTGACAACAGAAAAACCACTAGCTACAGGACTCTAAATTGCATGAAAATTCATAACATGCTAGAGAATCACAATGTCTACAACTAACTCCATTGCACCAACCTGAAAAGAGCTACAGATCACAAGGTAGAAGCAAGACAAGACAACAACAAAATATAACAGATTCCAGACTTTGAAATATTTCAGCACCTCCAAATCAACACTATTTCTAGCAACTTGAGAGCAAGAAAACCACACCTAAGCATTCATTTCTATTACGTCCAAAAATATGAGGGGCTAGAGTAAACATCCAAGAACAACTCCCTAGTTGACAACTTAATCAAACGAAGCACGGAATAAATCCTACGAAAAAGACAAGAGGGCAACTTGGCAAAATATCACGCGAACTAACTTGCTCAAAAGCTAAAACTAAATACACAGAAAAATCCCATGGATTTTTCTAACCCGAAAACATATAAAACATGTGGGGTTGCAACACAAAAATATTGCCACACGTAAATGGGAGAATATGTCCTAAACACGGGAAATAAACTAGCGGCAAATCCCTACACGCAAAAATACCAATGACCACTCTAAAATTCATGAAAAACTGGTTCCTAAAACATGGGCTTTTCTAATACGGCATACGAGCAACCCGGTCTTGCACGAAAAATAAATGCGGGCGTCTATCCAATTGGAACAACACGTTAATCTATGCATTTGGCATGGTAAACCACGTCAAACAAATATGCAAGTTTTATAATAGGATTCTACGCACATAACTACACCAAATACATATACAACTCATCGCGATTCGACTGACGGATCAAAAGATACGATCGATCTACTACATGTCTATTTTGTGGAATATAAATAATTCCAAAAATCATCTATATTACTAACGGGCCTACAACATGCCCAACACAATTAAAATGCGCCGTGGGCGGGGAATAGCCTCACCTTTGGGCCAGCTCGGACCGGCCTGGTGAGGAGGCTGGTGGAGTGGGCTGGCGTGGGAGGCGGCCAGCTGGGCCTGTCACGGGGCAAGGCAGAGGCGACTGGGCCAGCGGCTCGGGGCGATGGAGGGGCGGCTCCCTCCTCTGCACGAACAGAGGCACGAGGCGGCCATGGCGGGGCAGGAGGTTCCAGCGACGGCGGCTCGCTGCGGTGCACGGCGACGGGAACAGAGGACGAGGCAGCGCAGCGCAGCGCAGGTGGAGGACGACGGGCAGCAGGGCAGCGGGGTCGCGGGAGGCGAGACCTGCGCGGGAGGCGGTCGGCTCGATCTGGCGGCAGTTGCCGGCGGCAAAGAAGCTGCTGCAGGCGACTCATGATGAGGTGGGGGCCAGCGACGGCGGCTCTGGCCGACGAGCTGCTGCCCGCAGCGGGGCAGGGTAGCTTGGGGCGCGAGCTCCGGCGCAGGGATGAGGCTGCTGCCTCGGGCAGGGGCTCCATGGGGAGGGACCTCGAGTCTTGGTGGCGGCTGCGGGGCGATCAGGGCCCGGGCGGGCCGGATATGGGCCTGGCGGGCCCGCTCGAGGAGAGAGGAGGTTATGCTGGCGGCTAGGGTTTGGGAAGGCACGGGAAACGAGGAGAGAGGGGGTTTGGCTGCCTTAAAAATAGGAGGGGTACATATAGACAAATGGGGGGCTAGGTTAACCGGAATTCCATTCCGGATCCAACCGTGCGGTCGGATTTGGATAATTCCGAACGCGAGAATGGTTACGAGGCCGTGTAGAGTGGTTATCCGGAGACGAGAGGGAGAACGGGCGGCGTGGCAACGATTTTTAAAACACCGACAATGATCCGACGGTAGACCGAATACGGTGCCGCTACGGTCGACCGTTCGGGTACCAGACGGACTCCGATCGCGACGAAATTCGACAGGCGGCCTACCTATAACTAAGCACGATCGCATGCCAAGTTTCACCCCGATCATAGAAAGTTTTCAACACACTTTTAAAAACAAGTTTCGAACGATGCCGCGGGCGCGTGCGTGTGCGGCCGGGCTCAGAACGGACAACGACGAGAATCGGCAACTAACAACAGATGCAAGTTTTGAAAACTGGCGGCAACGGGGTGCCGATGGAATGCTGATGATGCGCATGATGCGATAATGATGTGACAACTAAAAATAACCACACGACAGAAACGGAATAAAGGGGGAATCTTGTGGGGCGTCGGTCTCGGGCTGTCACAACTCTCCTACACTACAAGAGGATCTCGCCCCGAGATCCAAGAATGAAAGGGGGAGAGGATGAGGAAGAAAACAAGGTAAAACTTAGTCACTTCTTTGACAAACGACTGAAACCAACGATCTTTGAAGGTTGCAAAGAGATGAGGAATGATATGAGAAAGAAGCAAGAAATTCATGGAAAATTTCGGCAGCACTTCGGTAGGAAAAAGGGAAAAAAATTCGATAAGATGGGAAAAATAGACAATAATCATGACAAACAACTAAATAGAACAAGTGAACACCATGATCTTGATAGAACAACATGATAGACCCAAAAGAGCAACATCACAATGCCTCCGGAACAATAGAATAGGAACAACTCATACGGAAGAAGAGAATGAAGAGAGAATGACAACTACTAACTCCAATGAACTTGGCAAGCATCCTTGCAAGACGAATTGGATGGAGTTGTTGGAAAAACAATCAACGAAAAGAACAAGGAAGTAGTGGGCTTATGGAAACCTTTTCAAACTAATGAAGTGACAACCAGCCACTAACAGAAACAAGGATTGATTGGGAGAAACAAGATATGAACAAATTCTTACACCAAGAGGATACATTGAGAACTTGGATTATTGACAAGCACCATAATAGCAACAATCCATAGGAAAAGATTTAGGTGAAATCCAAACAAAGATAGCGCAATGAAGAAATCATGGGTTGAAAATATCTCATGATCATAGAATTGGTGGGTTTATTTATCTCATCCTTGAAAGGAATTCTCTTCGAGGCTCCTACACTAACAAGAATGCTATAATACCATCTCAAAGGATAAAGGAAGAACAAATGCACTTGGAAATGCAAGAGAAAAAAAACTTGAGGTTCTCCAATAAGAATCTTGGAGAACACTTGAGAATGAATTGATATCATGAACCGCTCCGGAAGAAGAATTGAAATCTCTTGGAAGAAGGAAGAACAAGAATAAGAATTATGTTATGCTCATCCTTCACCAAATTAAATTTATGACAAGCAACGGATTTAGCATACAACTTATTCTACTTGAAGAGATAGAGGAGATATATGAGCACAAACTAGAAGAAATGTTGCAAGAAACACCGGTGAGAATTGAAATAATGAGGCCACCATGAATGAATGGAGACACAAGAGAATGAAGAGATCATGAGCCACCTGAGAGAAAAACTTGAACAAGGCACCGGAATAACCGAGAGACGAACGAAGAGACAACAATTGAGAAGAATTGAGGATGAAAGCTAAAAGCTAAGAACGAATAATCTTCTAAAATGATGGGCTTTGTAGGATCGAGAATGAAAACAACTCAGAAAAGCACCGGGTAGATATGGAACGAATACTCATGATTGTAACAAATGAGAGGATAACACGAAGGTGAGAAGACAATCTTTGAGGGAATGAACCAAGATTTGAGAGAAACACTCCTTCGAATTTGCAAGGTGAGAATGATGACGAGAAACAACACCAAGAATTACTGAGACACTCCGAAACAAAGAAGAATGAAAGGTTGAGCCAAAGATGAAAATAAATTCAAATTGAACTTGGAGAAGGAATATTACTGATGGAAATCATTCTTACGTCATAGTTGAAAAGATTTAGAGATCTGTGGAAAAATGACAGAGCTATATAAGATCCTGGGAAAACCTAGGGTTATGAGCCCACTCAAAGAAACCACCGTTAGAAAAGATTGCTTAGAAGAGAGATATTGCATCGGTATGAAGAGAACTAGATGAGGTTAGCACCTCGAAATAATTAAAAGAATTGAAAACACGAAACTTCCGAGATATCTTCAACACTCCGGATAGACTAGAGAGAAATAAATAACAAGATAGGCTGATAAGAATCTCCATCATAGGAAAGAATTACAAGGACGAAAAGGATATGATGAACACGGACAACTGAATTGAATTCACCGGAAAAGATGACAAGAATGAATAAATATGAACACGAAGCTCCTGAGAATCTTCACAATGAATCACCGGCTACAAAAGGGAGAAGAGATAGCGGAACCATCACTGAATATAAAGGCACTAGGATGATGACTGAAACATTGAAGAAAAGGGCGGGAAAAACAAAGACAACTTGGGCTAGATGAGATGAACTCTGGAAAGAAATGAGAGAATGATCTTGAAAAATTGGAGAGGATAGAATTACTGAAGAGAAGCACACGGGTTGGAAAAGAATTAACATAAAACAATTCCGGTTGACAAGAGTTGATATGACAATTTGAATGAACAAAATAATTTGCATTCTCACATAAAAATATGAGAAGACCTCTTAGGAAAGATCTGAAATCACCACTTGACATCGAAGCAACTTGAATTACCATACTCAACAAAACAAAGGAATGAGGCTTATGAAATAAGCCAGAACAAACTCATGAGGAAGATTTCCGTTCGATATATTCGTGGACAGGATTGCACGGGCTCGAACCTTACAGTAGCCATCAAGTGCAAGGCAGTGCACCCGACATACGAAGCGTCCCCGAGTCGTAGCAAGCTACAAGGACTCTTTAAGACACAATGAGAACCGCTGTAAGTCGACTGTCAACAAATGAATCCACTAGATGTCGAACCCCAACCTAACATCATGTATTTGTTGGAAGATTGTCCTATAAGCAACTACTTGAATTCCCACCTAAGAATTCCCGAAATTTCTGGTCATGCAATCTAGTACACGGATACAAGGAGTAATAATCACACAACTCCTATACTAACCCGTCACCTGTATCACATCCATCAACACACAACCAGAATCTCGGACCTTCTTCTACTACAGACCCTCGTGATCACAATGATACAAAGTATGGCAGTACTCCCGAACAATCTGCACCAGTACTGGGGACATCGGGGTTATCTCGCTGATGGGGTTATAGTCCTAGGGTAGGGTCATAGACCTGTCCTATAGGTCCTACCCAAGGACTAACCTTCATAGAGTATAAGGCCCTTAGACAGTTCCGACTGAACTAAGGACTCCACCCACCATCCAGTCGGTGACGAACACTCGGAGCGTATTTAACGTACCGACTGGATTCCACGCTGTACATCGTAACCTCCCACGAGGCCAACGGTCGTACGTTTTCCTACACCATTATTAGAATTTAAGGCATACGTTACCTGTAACGTAGGCATTTATTCGCCACTATTCCACCCCTGTCCACCGGGCCGTTGTGAAGGGCAGCGCACTCTATATAAGCCGCCCTTCCCCACTGGTGCAGGGGTTGGCTTTTACTGTAATCCTATATTCCACTCGACACTAAGCTCCCAAGAGCACTGAGACGTAGGGCTTTTACCTCCACCGTAGAGGGGCCTGAACTCATAAAACCTCGCTGTAGCTAAGGCTCTGCCCATCCTTTCGTACCCTACACATCTACTGTCACACTTATACCCACGACAGTTGGCGCCCACCGTGGGGCAGGCGTCTAAGCGACTTCCGGCGAGTTTTCAACTTCATCTTTTCATCATGTCGTCCGGCGGAGATTCATGCATGGGTCATGAGATCCTCTTCAGCGCACTCTCCTTCATCATCGACGATTCGGCATGGCTTCGGGATGCGCCTCTCGACGTCGAGAGGCGCTCCCCAGTCGTGGGGCTACGTACTTCCGTGCCGGCGCCCGCGGCGTCCTTCTTCTCCAGCAATCGGCCCCGGTGTCGATCTTCACCCCCGTCACGCGCCGCAACAAGCGGTCCCGCCGTCCGCGGCTCCAGCGTTGGGTGCGACACGCCCAGGCGCGACAGAACGCGTCCTCTCAAGTGGCGGTCCTCGAGTCGGTTGTGGTCGCGCCGCCGTCCCAGTGCTTGGACTCAGTTCCGACTAAGTTACCTTCCGAGTACTTGGGTCGCGGGCCTCCAACCGAAGTTCTCATGGCCGATTCCCATGAAAGTCCCCGCCGAACTGGTCGGAACGAGCATGAGGTTGGCGAATCATCCGGCGCTCGTCGTCAACACCACCGCTCTGCCAGTCGACGCACTCGTTAGAGCAACGTCGAGGTGTTCCGCACACCCATCCTCAACCTGGCTGCCACTGCCAAGATGGCCAATTCCGTCCAACCGACTTACTCAGAGGCTGGTAGAGGGATCGAGCAGATCCGCGCCCTGTTGCATACGGCGCAGCAGTAGAATTTGGCGGTCTCCTAATCGCACAACAGGATCCAAAACAGTTATGTTCACGCGAACACGCATCTGTCGGTTTTCAGCCCCGACTCTCATCAGCGACGCAGAGGGGGCAGCCGTTCCATGAATCCTGAAGATCGTCGCCGTTCACGCACTCCTCCGCGGGGTGGGCCTTACGAGCCCCGACATCATGATGATCGGCGTTCAGTCGGTGACGCGTATGATCCAAGGCCCGACGCAAGAGGGTACATCGCCCAGAGGAAGGTCGACAGGAGTCGAGCCCACCGTGATGGTCACGATAGAGACCGTCCGAGTGGAAGCAGGACCATCGTCTCTGGTCCTGAGTGCTTCAGTCGAGCCATCCGTTCAGCTGACATCCCTCCCAACTTCCGATTGGCGACGGGGATCAGCAAGTTCACAGGAGAATCCAAGCCAGAAACATGGTTGGACGACTACCGAGTGGTGGTCCACATCGGTGGCGGAGATGACCAGGTCGCCATGAAACATCTCCCCCTGATGCTCGACGGCTCGGCATGAGCATGGCTGAACCAGTTGGCCCAATCAAGGATCTACAGCTGGGCAAATCTAGCCCGAGTCTTCATCAGGACCATCGAGGGCATGTGCAAACGCCTTGCTGGTCTCGTGGAGCTCCAGCACTGTGTCCAGAAGCAGAATGAACCCCTTCGCGATTTCATCCAGCGCTGGACGACCCTCTACCAGACGGTGGAGAACATCACAGAGCACCAAGCAGTCTGCGCCTTCAAGGCAGACATGCGGTATAGAGATCTGTACCTGAAGTTCGGTCGGACGGGTGACATCTCCATGAGCGAGATGATGGAGATAGCCGGAGCGGCTGCAAATGGCGAAGAAGAGGACCGCATACGTAGCGGCAAGCATAAGGCAGTCGACGATGGAGATGGGAACAACAATCCTAAGCAAAAGCAGAAAGCTCCATCCACTCCGCAGGCAGAGGCAGCAGCCGTTACAAACGCCAAGTTCAAGGGCAAGGGGAAAGCTCAGTACACCCCCAAGAAGAAGCAATTCGGAAACTCCATCCTGGATCAGCCATGTCCAATCCATACGAAGGTGGACGAAGAAGGCAACGCCATATTCCCGAAGCACACCACTCGGCAATGTCGCCTCCTGATCCAAGGGTTCGGCGATGAGCAGCCGAGTGACAACGAGCAGGATGATGAGGACAAGGAGGATCCGTTCCCCCAAGTCCATGCAACATTGATGATTTTTGCTGACGTGGAAAGCAAGAGTCGACTGAAGTTGGTGAACAGAGAGGTGAACATGGCAACCCCAACCAACCCCACGTAACTCAAATGGTCTCAGACTGCGATCACCTTTGACCAGTCGGACCATCCAGCACACGTGCCCACCCCAGGGAGGCAGGCTCTGGTGGTCGACCCGGTGGTGGAAGGAGTCCGACTGCGCAAAGTCCTCATGGACGGCGGCAGCGGCTTGAACATCATGTACGCCGACACTCTCAAGGGGATGGGCATTCCGATGTCCAAACATAGCGAGAGCAGCATGCAGTTCCACGGAGTCGTCCCTGGACGAAAGGCCAAGTCACTCGGCCAGATCGCGTTGGATGTCGTTTTTGGCTCCGACAAGAACTTCCGTAAGGAAAAGCTGACATTCGAGGTGGTGGACTTCCAGAGTGCATACCATGCGATTCTGGGCCGTCCGGTGTATGCGCGTTTCATGGCCCGTCCATGTTACGTGTATTTGAAGCTGAAGATGCCAGGTCCCAAAGGTGTGATCACGGTCACAGGCAATCGGCAGCGGGCCGAGGAGTGTCTGCAGCAGGGGTCGAGGATTGCCGATCAGCAGATGGCTATCCTCGAGCTGGATGAGTACAAGAAGACAGCCGACCCTGCTGACTTGATGCATTCGAAGAAGCCAGCTTCGGTGTCCACATTCCAGTCGGCGGGAGACACGAAGAAAGTCAGCATCCACCTGACGGACGACACCGCCGCCCCGACGAACATCTCCACCACCCTTGATCCAAAATAGGAAGCCGAGCTCATCCAATTCCTCCGTGAGAACTGGGACATTTTCGCATGGAAGCCCGCTGACATGCCAGGTGTACCCAGGGAGTTGGCTGAGCACCCACTGCATGTGGATCCTGTTGCTCGGACCGTCCGAGAACGCCTGCGTCCGGTCCGCCGTGCACAAGGGGAAGGCAATCGGAGAGGAGGTGGCTAAACTTTTGGCAGCCAACTTCATTCGCGAGGTACCCCACTCCGAGTGGCTCGCCAATGTTGTCATGGTGCCCAAGAAGGACAAGTATCTCCGTATGTGCATCGACTTCAAGCATCTCAATAAGGTCTGCCCGAAAGATCGTCTCCCGCTCCCCCGGATTGATCAAATTGTTGATTCGACTGCGGGTTGCGAGCGTTTATCATTCCTTGATGCCTACTCGGGCTATCATCAGATTCGTCTGTATGGTCCCGATGAATTAAAAACAGCCTTCATCACCCCATTCGGGTGCTTCTGCTACATTACTATGCCATTCGGTTTGAAGAATGCAGGAGCAACTTTTATGCGCATGATCCAAAAATGCCTCCTTGACCAGATCGCTTGAAATGTGGAGGCATATATGGACGATATCATAGTCAAGTCACGGAAAGGTTCCGACCTGCTGACTGACTTGGTAAAAACATTCGCCAACCTTCGTAGGTACGATATCAAGCTCAACCCTGCCAAGTGTTCATTCGGTGTTCCCAGCGGAAAGTTACTCGGTTTCTTTGTTTCCAAACGAGGGATCGATGTCAACCCCGAAAAGATCGGGACCATCGTCCGAATGGAGCCGCCGGTCAGAATACATGATGTTCAAAGGCTCACAGGTTGCCTAGCGGCTTTGAGCAGGTTTATCGCTCGACTCGGCGAGAAGGTGTTACCTCTGTACCGACTCATGAAGAAATCAGATACTTTCGAGTGGACAGACGAAGCCCAATTGCATTCGACGACCTCAAAGCCCTCCTTTCCACCCAGCCGGTTCTTACTGCCCCGCTCAGTAAAGAATCCCTTCTTCTGTACATCGCGGCTACAAATCAAGTCGTCAGCACTATTCTCACAGTCGAACGCGAAGAAGAAGGCAAAGCGTACCAGGTTCAGCGGCCAGTATATTATGTCTCCGAAGTCCTGACTCCTTCCAAGCAGAGGTATCCCCATTATCAAAAGCTTATTTATGGGATCTACATGACTGCAAAGAAGGTGGCTCATTATTCCCAAGACCACTCGGTGTCCGTCATTTCTGATGCTCCGTTGTCGGAAATCCTCCACAATCGAGACGCATCAGGCCGAGTGGCGAAGTGGGCAATGGTGATGTTATACTGCGACATCAAGTTCGAAGCCAAGAAGGCTATAAAGTCTCAAGCTCTGGCTGACTTCATAGAAGAATGGGTAGAACAACAGCAACCAACTCACATCTACTCGTCTCATTGGACAATGTTCTTCGATGGGTCCAAGATGTTGAATGGCTCCGGCGCTGGCGTAGTGATCATATCGCCAAAAGGTGATAAACTTAAGTATGTGTTGCAGATACATTTCGATTCTTCCAACAATGAGGCAGAGTTCGAAGCTCTCCTTTATGGATTGCGCATGGCCATCACACTCGGCGTCCGTCGCCTGATGTTCTATGGCGATTCGGATTTGGTGGTTAATCAAGTGATGAAGGAGTGGGATGTAAGGAACCCCACCATGACTACATACTGCAATGCAGTAAGGAATCTCGAGAAGAAGTTTGAAAGTCTGGAACTTCACCATGTTCCGCGATTGAAAAACCAAGTGGCTGATGAATTGACAAAACTTGGATCCACTCGGAGACCAGTCCCGAGTGATGTCTGCCTCGAGCACCTATCTCCCCTCGGTGAAAGAAGATCCTTTTACAGAAGAACCAGTACAACCGAAGAGCTCAACAGATCCGACTGAAGTTGAGGTCCCTGCTGTGGTTGATTTGATCATGGAGATTCTTGTTCTCATCCCCGATTGGACTGTGCTGTTCATTGCGTACATCCTGAGGCAAGAATTACCAGAAGACGATGTCCAAGCGAGGCAGATCGTCCGCAGGTCGAAGTCCTTCACCGTTATTGATGGCCAGTTGTACAAGGAAAGTGTTTCAGGCGTCCTTCAGCGGTGCATCTCCCTTGAGGAGGGACAGTTAATCCTGGAAGAAATTCATTCGGGAACTTGCAGCCATCATGGCTCCTCAAGAGCAATCGTCGCCAAAGCATTCAGAGCTGGCTTCTTCTGGTTGCAGGCGAATGAAATGGCAAAAGATATGGTCGACCGATGCGAAGGTTGTCAGTTCTATTCGAACAAGTCCCACAAGCCAACATCTGCGCTGAAGACAGTCCCTCTTGTTTGGTCGTTCGCAGTGTGGGGATTAGATACAGTCTGACCATTCAGAACAGGCCAAGGGGGATTCACTCATCTGTTGGTAGCAGTCGATAAGTTCACCAAGTGGATTGAAGCCAAGCCCATCAAGAAGCTCGACGCCCTTACGACCATCAAGTTTGTCAGAGCCATCATCGCCAGATTCGGGGTTCCACACAGCATACTCACCAACAATGGCACAAACTTTGACTCGGACAGATTCAAAGGTTTTTGCACGAGCCATGGTATGCGAGTGGATTTTGCATCTGTGGCGCATCCCCAAAAAAACGGACAAGCAGAGCAGGCGAACGGACTTATTCTTCAAGGGTTGAAGCCTCGACTCCTGTGAGAAGTTGGACATGCCGCCGGCACATGGGTCACCGAGCTGCCTACGGTGTTGTGGGGTCTCCGCAAAACTCCGAATAGATCTACAGGGCGATCCCCGTTCTTCCTCGTTTATGGAGCAGAGGCAGTCCTTCTGAGTGACTTGCTTCACAACTCTCCCCGAGTCGAACTCTTCTCCGAAGCCGATGCAGAGCAAGCCAGGCAAGACGGAGTGGATCTTCTAGAAGAAGAGCGCGAGATGGCACTGACTAGCTCAACAATTTATCAACAAGATTTGTGGCGTTTTCACGCACGGCACGTCAGGAGTCGCACATTCCAAGCAGGTGACCTGGTGCTCCGAGTGGATCAGCAGAGACCTCACAAGTTGGCTCCCGCCTGGGAAGGACCCTTCATCATCTCTAAGGTGCTGAACAACGGAGCATATCGACTCTACAACCTCGACAGGGAAACGGACGAGCCGCGAGCATGGAACGGAGATCTCCTGAAGCGCTTCTACACATGACCATCGACGAGGGCAATGTAAAGAACAAGTATCATTGAAGTAATACAAAGCAGATTGATTTCTTGCAGGTTCAAAGTTCTTCCGTGTTTGCAGACTCCGGTCTAAAAAATCCGCTCCGAATGTGCACTAAAAGCCGCACTCGGGGACTTAACTGCGACCCAGAATCGCCTAAGTACAAACTCGCTCTGAGTGTGCACTAAAAGCCGCAATCGGGGACTTAGTTGCGATCCAGAATCGCCTAAGTACAAACTCGCTCCGAGTACGCACTAAAAGCCGCACTCGGGGGTTAGCTCCGATCCAGAATCGCCTAAGTACAAACTCGCTCCGAATGTGCACTAAAAGGCGCACTCGGGGACTTAGCTGCGACCCAGAATCGCCTAAGTACGAACTCGCTCCGAGTGTGCACTAAAAGCCGCACTCGGGGACTTAGCTGCGACCCAGAATCGCCTAAGTACAAACTTGCTCCGCGTGCGCACTAAAAGCCACACTCGGGTACTTAGCTGCAACCCAGAATCGCCTAAGTACAAACTCGCTCCGAGTGTGCACTAAAAGCCGCACTCGGGGATTTAGCTGCGACCCAGAATCGCCTAAGTACAAACTCGCTCCGAGTGCGCACAAAAAGCCGCTCTCGGGGACTTAGCTGCGACCCAGAATCGCCTAAGTACAAACTCGCTCCGAGTGCGCACTAAAAGCCACACTCGGGGACTTAGCTGCGACCCAGAATCGCCTAAGTACAAACTCTCTCCGCATGTGCACTGAAAGCCGCACTTGGGGACTTAGCTGCGACCCAGAATCGCCTAAGTAGAAACTCGTTCTGAATGCGCGCTGAAAGCCGCACTCGGGGGTTAGCTGCGATCCAGAATAGCCTAAGTACAAACTCGCTCCGAATGTGCACTAAAAGGCGCACTCGGGGACTTAGCTGCGACCCAGAATCGCCTAAGTACAAACTCGCTCCGAGTGTGCACTAAAAGCCGCACTCGGGGACTTAGCTGCGACCCAGAATCACCTAAGTACAAACTCGCTCCAAGTGCGCACTAAAAGCCACACTCGGGGACTTAGCTGCGACCCAGAATCGCCTAAGTACAAACTCGCTCCGATTGTGCACTAAAAGCCGCACTCGGGGACTTAGCCGTGAGCCAGAATCGCCTAAGTACAAACTCGCTCCGAGTGCGCACTAAAAGCCGCACTCGGGGACTTAGCGGCGACCCAGAATCGCCTAAGTACAAACTCGCTCCGAGTGCGCACTAAAAGCCGCACTCGGGGACTTAGCTGCGACCCAGAATCGCCTAAGTACAAACTCGCTCCGAGTGTGCAATAAAAGCCGCACTTGGGGACTTAGCTGCGACCTAGAATCGCCTAAGTACAAACTCGTTCCGAATGCGCGCTAAAAGCCGCACTTGGAGACTTAGCTGCGATCCAGAATCGCCTAAGTAAAAAAGCTTCCTTCGAGTGTATCCTCGAGATCCACTCGGAGGCTTAGCAGATCCTCATTGAGGCTCATGTGGATGTGAAGACAACCGACAAATACATGAGTAACAACTCGTTCCGAATGCGTGCTAAAAGATGCACTCGGAGACTTAGCTGTGATAAAGAATCGCCTAAGTAAAAAGCTTCCTTCGAGTGTATCCTCGAGATCCACTCGGAGGCTTAGCAGACCCTCATTGAGGCTCATGTGGATGTGAAGACAACTACATGAGTAACAACATGCTCCGAGTGCGAGCTTACAGCCGCACTCGGGGACATAGCTGCGATCCACAATCGCCTAAGTACAAACTCGCTCCGAATGTGCACTGAAAGGCGCACTCGGGGACTTAGCTGCGACCCAGAATCGCCTAAGTACAAACTCGCTCCGAGTGTGCACTAAAAGCCGCACTTGGGGACTTAGCTGCGACCCAGAATCGCGTAAGTACAAACTTGCTCCGAGTGCGCACTAAAAGCCACACTCGGGGACTTAGCTGCAACCCAGAATCGCCTAAGTACAAACTCGCTCCGAGTGTGCACTAAAAGCCGCACTCGGGGACTTAGCTGCGACCCAGAATTGCCTAAGTACAAACTCGCTCCGAGTGCGCACTAAAAGCCGCTCTCGGGGACTTAGCTGCGACCCAGAATCGCCTAAGTACAAACTCGCTCCGAGTGCGCACAAAAAGCAGCACTCGGGGACTTAGCTGCGACCCAGAATCGCCTAAGTACAAACTCGCTCCGAGTGTGCACTAAAAGCCGCACTTGGGGACTTAGCTGCGACCCAGAATCGCCTAAGTACAAACTCGTTCCGAATGCGCGCTAAAAGCCGCACTCGGGGGTTAGCTGCGATCCAGAATCGCCTAAGTACAAACTCGCTCCGAATGTGCACTAAAAGGCGCACTCGGGGACTTAGCTGCGACCAGAATCGCCTAAGTACAAACTCCCTCCGAGTGTGCACTAAAAGCCGCACTCGGGGACTTAGCTGCGACCCAGAATCACCTAAGTACAAACTCGCTCCGAGTGCGCACTAAAAGCCACACTCGGGGACTTAGCTGCGACCCAGAATCGCCTAATTATAAACTCGCTCCGAGTGTGCACTAAAAGCCGCACTCGGGGACTTAGCCGCGACCCAAAATCGCCTAAGTACAAACTCGCTCCGGGTGCGCACTAAAAGCCGCACTCGGGGACTTAGCTGCGACCCAGAATCGCCTAAGTACAAACTCGCTCCGAGTGCGCACTAAAAGCCGCACTCGGGGACTTAGCTGCGACCCAGAATCGCCTAAGTACAAACTCGCTCCGAGTGTGCACTAAAAGCCACACTTGGGGACTTAGCTGCGACCTAGAATCGCCTAAGTACAAACTCGTTCCGAATGCGCGCTAAAAGCCGCACTTGGAGACTTAGCTGCGATCCAGAATCGCCTAAGTAAAAAAGCTTCCTCCGAGTGTATCCTCGAGATCCACTCGGAGGCTGAGCAGATCCTCATTGAGGCTCATGTGGATGTGAAGACAACCGACAAATACATGAGTAACAACTCGTTCCGAATGCGTGCTAAAAGATGCACTCGGAGACTTAGCTGCGATCCAGAATCGCCCAAGTAAAAAAGCTTCCTTCGAGTGTATCCTCGAGATCCACTCGGAGGCTTAGCAGACCCTCATTGAGGCTCATGTGGATGTGAAGACAACTACATGAGTAACAACACGCTCCGAGTGCGAGCTTACAGCCGCACTCGGGGACTTAGCTGCGATCCAGAATCGCCTAAGTAGCAACTCGCTCCGTGTGCGACCTTACAGTCGCACTCGGGGACTTAGCTGCGATCCAGAATCGCCTAAGTAAAAAGCTTCCTTCGCTTGTATCCTAGAGATCCACTCGGAGGCTCATGTGGATGTGAAGACAACTGACAACTACATGAGTAACAACTCGCTCCGAGTGTGCACTATGAGTCGCACTCGGAGACTTAGCCGCGACGAAGAGTCGCCTAAGTAAAAGCTCGCTTCGAGTGCACACTCGGAGACTTGGCAGACCCTCATTGAGGCTCATGTGGATGCAAAGACAACTAACAACTACATGCTCCGCATGTTTGCCATTGGCTTCACCAAGAAACGCCAAACAAAAACCACGAGCCAAAATCGTGTCAAATTTTTTTTTTGGCGAAAGAAGAGCTAAATATTCGATTTGAATTCAATGTTGGATCTACGATAGTGGACTCGGTGTGGATCAAGCTTATCCACACCGAACCGCGAGTGTGACGGCCAACAGCAGTGGCCAAAGTTTGATACAGATACCACTCGACATACCGAGGTAAAGTTTTTCAAGCGTCATCGGGACTGGCACCGGGACTGGGAGGCTCCACAAAGGTGTCAAGGTCGATCCCATCTGCGATGCGAGTGGGTGTCTCGAGGAAGGTCTCCATGAAATCTTCGAAACGAATCTTCTTGGTGTTGGCAACCTGCAACACCTTCAGCTTTTCTTCGTGAGCTTCCTTGCAGTGCACTCGGACCAGCGACATCGCCACGTCCGCACCACAATGAGCGGCAGACTTCTTCCATGCCTACACACTGTTCGGGGCGTCCTCCAGCTGAGTCATCAGCCCTTCTATTTCCCGCCGGGAATCGTCTTCGGGCCACAACTCCTTGTTGATCCGGCCGATGACTTCTCTCAGGCGGCCAATGAAAGGTCCCACTCTGCCAAGGCGAATATGCACTCGGAGCAAGTGCCGGTTGGCTTCGTCAATGAGTGGAACATTCGGAACAGCCGACCGCTCAATGGCAGCTCCTTCAGCCTCAGCGTCCACACAAAAATCTGCAAAGAAAAGACGAGCAGAAAGTAAGGGCAGAATGAACTACAAAGTCAAGAAGCACTCGGCAAAAAGCTTACCACCGAGTAGTGCAATCATCTTCCTTTCCCAGTCGCTGACGTACTTCTCCTGCGCCATGCACCGATTGTTCATCAACTTTAGCTGAGCCATCCGTTCGGTTCTTTGACTCTTCAACTTTTCAATTTCGGCTACAAATGCCTTGTTGGTCTAACGGGACTCCTCCAAAGACTTCTCTCGGTCAGCAAGAGCCCCCTTCACACCAGCCAGGTCATTCACAGCCGCCTCCAAGTCCGAAGCAAGCTGAGTCTTTTCAGCCTTCAAAGCATTGTACGCGGATCCCATTTCGCAAGTGTTCTGCCAAATAAGCGCAAAGGGAAGATCAGCCACATTCAACAAGGAAAACAATCAAAGCTCAAAGTTCTTCAGACCCCTGCTGATGCAAGCAATCGATAGCGGTCTCGGGGACTACACCCAGTGGGTTCACTAAGAGTGACCCCACTGGCATGGAGCTCGAACAGGTCGGCCCTATTGAGCTACATGACAAACAGACAAGCCTATTAGACTACTATTACCCGACCTGAGTAAAACTACTCTCGGGGACTACACCCAGTGGGTGCACTCGGAGTGCCCCCCCTAGTACCATTCGGCCAGATCAGCTCTGATCTGATCAAGTCACAGAAAATGCATATAAAGACAACTGCCGGTGCAAGCACTCGACAGAAGTCTCGGGGACTACACCCACTGGGTTCACTCGGAGTGAACCCACTGCAACAAACATCCTACTGTATCCGAGTCGATCACTGAAACCCCCAGTGGATAACAAGAGGAAAGTAAACACTTACTAGCGCACTTACTCGGATATCGTCCCGAAGTTCCAAGCTTTGCTTGTACAAAGACATGATGGAGTCATACGCTCCCTTGGCATCACCCACCATCAACTCCACCTGCACCATGGCCTCCTTGGCGGCACCCACCTGGTCTTCCGAGAGGTGTCGAGCGTCATATTGAACGGTCGACGGACCCGGCACGACAGAAGACTCCTTGGGCATCCCAAGCTCCGCTCCAGTCGGTCGTGCCGCGAGAGGCACCGCCTCAGTCGACGGCATCGTCTCGGTCAACGGAGCGTCCATGGTGGGAGCAGCAGCAGATGGGACAACCTCAAGGACAGGCGCCAAATTTGGCACTGACCCCCTTTGGTCGTCCTCCTCCAGATGAATCACCTCAGAAGGAAGCCCGACTGAACAACATGAGATTACAGAAAAAGGTCAAGATTAAAGACAACACTTGCGAAACAATAATACAAACTCTCAGAGTCGTGACAACGTACCTTGCTGGGATGTTGCAGCGTTATCCGTATCCATGGGATCATCGTCCTGGCGCGACAGAGAGGTGGCGGAGGTAGAAGCCCTGTCTAGTAAAATCCACTCGACGGATAAGCACGAGTTAAACTAGAGACTGAAGGAAGATGGGAGAACAAGACACTTACGCTGAGGCGACTGGAACAGCGATCCTCATCCGAGGCAGAGCTTTCCGAGGCTTGGGCCTGCTAGGTTTGGCCACCTTGGACGGCTGGTCTGTGGGCTCGGCAGCAGCGTCCCTAGTCCTCTTCACGCTCCGAGCACTCGGAGCCACGGGACAGGCTGGCGGAGCACTCGGGGCCGCTGGAGGAGCCGGCGGAGCTGCGGGTTCGTGACGGCGCTTAGTTCGAGGCTCTGATGGTGGAGGTGGTGAGCTCTGCTCCCCAACCTCCCCCTCCTCCTCTTGAGTCTCCTCCTCCGTCTCCCCACTATCGGAGACGTACTCGGCGCTGTCCATGCTGCCCTCCTAGCGGCCCTCCTCTTCCTCAGCTGGATTCCCGTTCGAGACGGGAGAATACCAGTTGGTCCACTCCTGCACAAAATACAGTCGACAACGTCAGACGTCAGGCGGTGGTGCAAGAAAAAGCGATAAATCTAAGAAGATTGAAAGCACTCGACAAGATGTGCTCACCTCATTCGGAGGAGGATTGTCGGCACGGAAGGGCTTCACCTGCCGGGCTCCTCGGGGGTTATCGCACGCGCCTGTGATGCCACGGACCCACGCCGTCACAACCTCCCCGGTCACGCATTCTGGATGAGTCCAAGTGGAGTCCTCAGGCTCCACGTAATGCCACATGGCGTGGTGCCGGGCTTGCAGCGGCTGGATGCGCCGACCCAGAAAGGTCTCCAGCAAATCCGTGACGGTGACCCCCTTGCGGACGACAACAATTAGTGCGTCGACCAGAGGTTGGATATGGATCTTCTCCACCTTTGAGAGCGCAAGCTGCCTAGGAGGGGCCGGACGGTCTAGGCTAAAGGGTGGCAACACAGTCGCGGCATTCGGACAAGCTATGTCCTGGCAGTAGAACCAGGTCGACTGTCTGTTCCTAACTGACTCGGACAACTGAGAGGAGGGTAGCTACTCTTCGTTTTCTTCTAGAAGCCTAAGCCCCTGCAGGGCTGGAGGAGATGGGTTATATCGTCCGACTGGCTAAGATTTTTGACAGTCTGGGACCTAGCGGAGAAGATGTACTTAAAGAGCCCCCAATGGGGGGGGACACCCGATAAAGCACTCGCAAAGGGTGACGAATGTGGCAAGATGGGCTATCGCGTTCGGAGGAAAATGATGGAGCTGCGCCCCGAAGTGATTCATAATACCTCTGAAGAAGGGGTGGGGAGGCAAAGAGAAGCCCCTGAACACATGGCTTAGCAGCAGGACGCGCTCCCCCTCCTGCGGCGCCGGCTCCGTCTCGCCCTCCATCGGTAGCCTCCACGACTTGTTGGCAATCATGCCATGCTCCACCAGTTCCAGCAAGTCGTCCGCCGTCACCGTGGAGGGGAGGAAATTCCCCTGGATCCATCCCGCCGACAGAGCCCGCTGTCGCCGCTGAGCAGGGGCCGCCCTCTTCTTCTTCTTCTTCTGTGACTCGAGTTTACTGGTCTGCCCCTTCGTCATGGCGAAGGCAGCAGATCCGGCAAGGAGGAGAGGAAGGAGGAGGCTTGGAGCGCGCAGGAAGCTACGGGAGGAGCGAGATGAATGCGAGTAACAAGGGTAGCGCAACAAGAAACCCCCGCCGGAGAGACTTATATAAGCTTCCGACTGAGTCACTAGCAGGTGGCCCCGAAATCTTATCCCCCGAACCGCTGCTGTAAGTTTAGTGGAGAAGATAAAGGCTCGGTAATGGAGGCGGCAGAAACTACTCGATGGCGATGTCGACATCCTCGCTGAGCGCTCCGCAACCGAAATTTGAGGATCCCAGAAAATCCGCCCCTGTCAGTTGACCGGTCACATCGAAAGATTCCGTGGAAGCACTCGGTCCCTGACGGTTCGTTTCACTGGTATATTCACTCGGATCACTGGTTGAAAGGACAAAATGGATTGAGGCAAACAACGCCAAAGTCATGTCCATACCAGTCGGATCCGTACTCCAGGCATCACTTCGTCGTTCCAACCCCGATCCATTCGGGGACTAATGATGGGGTTATAGTCCTAGGGTAGGGTCATAGACCTGTCCTATAGGCCCTACCCAAGGACTAACCTTCATAGAGGACAAGGCCCTGAGACAGTTCCGACTAAACTAAGGACTCCACCCACCATCTAGTCGGTGACGAACACCCAGAGCGAATTTAACGTACCGACTGGATTCCACTTTGTACATCGTAACCTCCCAAGAGGGCAACGGTCGTACGTTTTCCTACACCATTATTAGCATTTAAGGCATACGTTACCTGTAACGTAGGCATTTATTCGCCACTATTCCACCCCTGTCCACCGGGCCATTGTGAAGGGCAGCGCACTCTATATAAGCCGCCCTTCCCCACTGGTGCAGGGGTTGGCTTTTACTGTAATCCTATATTCCACTCGACACTAAGCTCCCAAGAGCACTGAGACGTAGGGCTTTTACCTCCACCGTAGAGGGGCCTGAACTCATACGACCTCGCCGTAGCTAAGGCTCTGCCCATCCTTTCGTACCCTACACATCTACTGTCAGACTTATACCCACGACACTCGCCACTACTAGTATTGAAGCAATTACGAACATCCTTCGTTCTGAGATACTAAGAAATCTGAATGATAGAGATGTGCTCAAGAATCCCCTGGAGCTCAACTCCCCGGAAGAAATCAAGTCAGACAGGAGGCACCAAGACAGAACTCCGTCACATCGGCATCATATAGATTCCAAAAATATCCGCATGATCCTAAAAAAATTTTGAGTGAGAAGAGGAGTAGAATTAAAATATTACCTCAAGATTCCTCAGTAGAGCATAGAAGAGGAGAAAAAACAATCCTACTCACCGATATATAACTAGACTCAAAGCAATTTTTCACTAGACTTGACTCGTCCAAGTTCGATCAATCAAGGGGGCTCCTAGGTCGGTACAGCCCTGATACCAACTTGTCACGCCCAAGATGCGACCCTGTCCTCAATTTGGCACGAGGGCCTCGTCAGGGATAGAAGCGCATCTCGTCGTGTCGCAAGAATGGATATCGTTACAAGTACTTGTACTGAAAAGAAGAGGTATATAAATAGAGTTGGCTTACACTCGCCACAAGCTACATCAGAGTCACAGCAGTACAATACATAATCATCATGAAGAAGAGCAGGGTCCGACTACGGACGAAAACAAATGAGAAAAGAAGAACGACGTCCATCCTTGCTATCCCAGGCTGCTAGCCTGGAACCCATCCTAGATCGATGAAGAAGAAGAAGAAGAAGCAACTCCAAATGAACAAGCAACACGCTCGCGTCGAGTAACCTTTACCTGTACCTGCAACTGGTGTTGTAGTAATCTGTGAGCCACAGGGGACTCAGCAATCTCATTTCCAAAGGTATCAAGACTAGCAAAGCTTAATGGGTGAGGTATGCTTAAGTGGTGAGGTTGCAGCAGCGTCTAAGCATATATAAGGTGGCTAACTTATGAGTACAAGAAATAAGAGAGGGAAGATCTACGCATAACGGATGTGAGCTACTCATGATCAAATGAATCATCCTGAACTCCTACCTACGTCAGACATAACCCCACCGTGTCCTCGATCGGAGAAGGAACTCATGAAAGAGACAGTCACGGTTACGCACATAGTTGGCAAGTTTTAATTAAGTTAACTTCAAGTTATCTAGAACTAGTGTTAAACAAAGTTTCCACGTTGCCACATAACCGCGGGCATGGCTTTCCGAAAGATTTAACCCTACAGGGGTGCTCCAACTAGTCCATCACAAATTACCACAAGCCGCATAGAAATCCTCGATCAAGAAGCTCGCGATCTCGTCGGATTCCTTAGTGGAAAACCTCAACTCTGAGATTACCCAAAGCATCACCGAAATCCCGATGCACAAGATATCTCGTCAAAGGTAAAACTAATCCAGCTAGGCCGCCCGACGTGTCGACGATCTCGATAAGAGCCGCTTATCTCGTTCTCAGGACACGACGGATGGAACTAGCTACGGGTGCCAAACCACGAGTTTCCTCGCGATGGCCCCGCAGGCAGACCGTTTGGGACCAACACTATCAGCACTGGCCCCCCCTGCATTATGTAGAATTACTCCTCGGGTAGCGCTAACTCCCTATGCATTTCAATATTATCAGAATTATTATGTTGGGCGAATAGTACCAATGTTGGGCCTTGCCAGACCAGCTTTAATCTAAAACGAATTATCAAGCGGGTCCCCATAACAACCCCAATCGTGTTAGGAGCGCTCAAATATGGAACATAACACCGGTAGCCGAAACTAAGGGGGCAAAGGTGGAACAAAACACCAGGATAGAAAGGCCAAGCCTTCCACCTTTCACAAAGTATATAGGTGCATTAAATTAAATAGCATTTATAGGGTGATATAACAAGGAACCCATGTTTTCACATGGAAGCAACTGCACCTGCAACTAGCAACGCTAACACAGGGTTAAGCAAGCGGTAACATAGCCAATCAGTGGTTTGCTAGGTTGAACAGGTTGAAGGTTTTCATGGTATTGTTGAGAGGCTGACATTTAACATGTGGTAGGCAACGATACATAATGGATAGAAGCGATAAAACTAGCATGGCAATGATAGTAATGATATCTGGGTAAATGGTCATCTTGCCTGAGATCCCGCTTGGAATAAGAATGACTCCGTGAAGCAGAGGAACCGACATAGTCGAACGGGTCCTCACAATCCGACACGCTTGCGGAACTCTATCGAGACAAAGCAAACCGGAAACACAAATCAACACACGATATTCACCACACGATGCCACAACACATATGATGCATGAGCAGCTGAACACATGCAAGACATGGCACGACAATTCACAACACTCAAACACTATACATTAAGTGAAGTTGAATATGCAACCAGTTGCATATTGACGAAACTCCACATACGAGTTATTTAGTTCTATCCCGATTAGGTACTCGGCAATATTAAATGTGATTAAACATGGCAAGAGGTGAAGCGCAGTTAATCTACCTATCTAGGCATTTTAAATGAGGTCGGAAACGACATATAGCACCTCCGAGACGACCTCACATGTTAATTTACAATTCTGTCCAGATCTGAACTAACACATTTAATTTGTTGTTAAACATCAAAACAAATAGGTTCACGTGATTCTACGCGTCGTTACAAGCAATTTACACATAGAGATCATCTCCAACGGAGCTACGGTGCAAAAGATACGGACACCGCAAGATATGATGGCATGAATGCAATATGTGTGCAACGATGGTCACGAGCACTTCAAAACATACAACCAGCAAGAGAAAATGAAACCACACGAGATTATAAGCAAGTTTCATATAGGACACGATCAAAATGGAGCTACGGATCAAAAACTACGAGCAAAACAAGATATCAGTACAATTTGCCAAAATCAGCCACATAGCATCTTCTACACCCCACAACTACGAGTTACACAACTCCGATATGCTCAAGCAAGACATGACACGAAAGAGGGAAAGAAGCACTACAACATACAACCAACAACAACTAGCATGGCATCATGGAACACTAGGAAAAAAGTCACAAAATGGCATCTCACACACGATTTCAGACTTAGTGAACATAGCAGTTTATGAAGCTGCAGTTTTCGATCCGAAGGCATATTGAATGCAGAAAAACTACAAGCTAAAGGACTCCAAATGGCATGAAAATTCACAGCATGCTAGAGAATCACAATGTCTACAACTAACTCCATTGCACCAACCTCAAAAGAGCTACAGATCACAAGGTAGAAGCAAGACAAGATAGCAACAAAATATAACAGATTCCAGACAGAGAAATATTTCAGCACCTCCAAATCAGCACTATTTCTAGCAACTTGAGAGCAAGCAAACCACACCTAAACATGCATTTCTATTGCAAACAAAAATACCAGGGGCTAGAGTAAACATCCAAGAACAACTCCCTAGTTGACAACTTAATCAAACGAAGCACGGAATAAATCCTACGAAAAAGACAAGAGGGCAACTTGGCAAAATATCGCGCGAACTAACTTGCTCAAAAGCTAAAACTAAATACACAGAAAAATCCCATGGATTTTTCTAACCCGAAAACATATAAAACATGTGGGGTTGCAACACAAAAATATTGCCACACGTAAATGTGAGAATATGTCGTAAACACGGGAAATAAACTAGCGGCAAATCCCTACACGCAAAAATACCAATGACCACTCTAAAATACATGGAAAAGTGGTTCCTAAAACATGGGAATTTCTACTATGGCATACGAGCAACCCGGTCTTGCACGAAAAACAAATGCGGGCGTCTATCCTATTGGAACAACACGTTAATCTATGCATTTGGCACGGCAAACCATGTCAAACAAATATGCAAGTTTTATAATCGGATTCTACGCACAAAACTACACCAAATACATATACAACTCATCGCGATCCGACTAACGGATAAAAAGATACGATCGATCTACCACATGTCTATTTTCTGGAATATAAATAATTCCAAAATCATCTATATTACTAACGGGCCTACAACATGCGCAACACAGTTAAAATGTGTTGGGGCGGGAAATAGCCTCACCTTTGGGCCAGCTCGGACTGGCCTGGTGAGGAGGCTGGTGGAGTGGGCCGGTTGCGGTGGCCACCTGGGTCGGCGTGGGAGGCGACCAGCTAGGCCTGTCACGGGGTGAGGCAGATGCGACTGGGCCAGCGGCTCAGGGTGCTGCAGGGGCGGCTCCCTCCTCTGCACGAACAGAGGCACGAGGCGGCCATGGCGGGGCAGGAGGTTCCAGCGACGGTGACTCGCTGCGATGCACGGCGACAGGAACAGAGGACGAGGCGGCGCGGCGCGCCGCAGGTGGAGGACGGCGGGCAGCAGGGCGGCGGGGTCGCGGGAGGCGAGATCTGAGCGGGAGGCGGTCGGCTCGATCTAGCAGCGTTTGCCGGCGGTGAAGAAGCTGCTGCATGCGGCTCATGACAAGGTGGGGGCCAGCGACGGCGGCTTCGGCCGGCGAGCTACTGCCGGCAGCGGGGCAGGGGAGCTTGGGGCGCGAGCTCTGGCGCAGGGATGAGGCTGCTGCCTCGGGAAGGGGCTCCATGGGGAGAGACCTCGGGTCCTGGCGGTGGCCGCAGGGCGATCCGGGCCCGGGCGAGCCGGATCTGGGCCTGGCAGTCCCACACGAGGAGAGAGGAGGGTATGCTGGCTGCTAGGGTTTGGGAAGGCACGGGAAACGAGGAGAGAGGGGGTTTGGCTGCCTTAAAAATAGGAGGGGTACATATAGACAAATGGAGGGCTAGGTTAACCGGAATTCCGTTCCGGATCCAACCGTTTGGTCAGATTTGGATAATTCCGAACGCGGGAACGGTTACGAGGCCGTGTAGAGTGGTTATCCGAAGACGAGAGGGAGAACGGGCGGGACGGCAACGATTTTTAAAACACCGACAACCATCCCACGGTAGACCGAATACGGTGCCGCTACGGTCGACCGTTCGGGTACCAGACGGACTCTGATCGCGACGAAATTTGACACGCGGTCTACCTATAACTAATCACGACCGCATGCCAAGTTTCACCCCAATCAGAGAAAGTTTTCAACACACTTTTAAAAACAAGATTCGAACGACGCCGTGGGCGCGTGCATGTGCGGTCGGGCTCAGAACGGACAACGACGAGAACCGGCAACTAACAACGGAGGCAGCAACGGGGTGCCGATGCAATGCTGATGATGCGCATTATGCGATGATGGTGCGACAACTAAGAATGACCACACGACAGAAACATAATAAAGGGGGAATCTTCTGGGGCATCGGTCTCGGGCTGTCACACATGACCCGAGAGACTCCTCGGTCAATATCCAATAGCGGGACCTGGATGCCCATATTGGATCCTACATATTCTCCGAAGATCTTATCCGTTGAACCTCAGTGTCAAGGATTCATATAATCCCGTATGTCATTCCCTTTGTCCTTCGGTATGTTACTTGCCCGAGATTCGATCGTCGGTATCTGCATACCTAGTTCAATCTCGTTTACCGGCGAGTCTCTTTACTCGTTCTGTAATACAAGATCCCGTGACATACACTAAGTCACATTGCTTGCATGGCTTGTGTGTGATGCTGTATTACCGAGTGGGCCCCGAGATACCTCTCCGTCACACGAAGTGACAAATCCCAGTCTTGATCCATACTAACTCAACGGACACCTTCGGAGATACCTGTAGAGCATCTTTATAGTCACCCAGTTACGTTGTGACGTTTGATACACACAAGGTATTCCTCCGGTGTCAGTGAGTGATATGATCTCATGGTCATAGGAACAAATACTTGACTTGCAGAAATCTATAGCAATAAAACGACACGATCAATATGCTGCGTCCATAGTTTGGGTCTTGTCCATCACATGATTCTCCTAATGATGTGATCGTTTTATCAAGTAACAACACTTGCCTATGGTCAGGAAACCTTGACCATCTTTGATCAACGAGCCAGTCAACTAGAGGCTTACTAGGGACAGTGTTTTGTCTATGTATCCACACAAGTATTTTGTTTCCAATCAATAAAATTATAGCATGGATAATAAATGATTATCATGAACAAAGAAATATAATAATAACTAATTTATTATTTCCTCTAGGGCATATTTCTAACAGTCTCCCACTTGCACTAGAGTCAATAATCTAGTTCACATCACCATGTGATTCTAACGAATCTAACACTCATATAGTTCTGGGGTCTAATCATGTCCTGCTCGTGAGAGAGGTTTTAGTCAACGGTTCTGAAACTTTCAGATCCGTGTGTTATTTACAAATCTTTATGTCATCTTATAGATGCTGCTACTATGTGCTATTCGGAAATACTCCAAATATCTATTCTACTATACGAATCCGTTTCACTACTCATAGTTATTCGGATTAGTGTCAAAGCTTGCATCAACGTAACCCTTTATGATGAACTCTTTAACCACCTCCATAATCGAGAAAAATTCCTTACCCCATTAGTTACTAAGGATAACTTTTGACCGCTGCTAGTGATTCAATCATGGATCACTCTCTGTACCTGTCAACAGACTTTGAGGCAAGGCACACATCAGGTGCGGTACTCAGCATGGCATACTTCAGATTCTACGGCCAAGGCATAGAAGACGACCTTCGTCTATTCTCTTTATTCTGCCAGGGTCAGGTTTTGAGTCTTACTCAAATTCACACCTTACAACACAACCAAGAACTCCTTCTTTGCTGATCTATTTTGAACTCCTACAAAAACTTGTCAAGGCATGCATCTTGTTGAAACTTCTATTAAGCGTTTCGATCTATCTCCATAGATCTTGATGCTCAACGTTCAAGTAGCGCAATCCAGGTATTCCTTTGAAAAACTCCTCTCAAACAACCTTTTATGCTTTACAGAAATTCTACGTTACTTATGATCCACAATATGTCAACCACATATACTTATCAGAAATTCTATAGTGCTCCCACTCACTTCTTTGGAAATACAAGCTTCTCATAAACCTTGTACAAACCCAAAATCTTTGATCATCTCAGCAAAGTGTATATTCCAACTCCGACATGCTTGCACCAGTCCATTGAAGGATCGCTGGAGCTTGCATACTTGTTAGTATCCTTAGGATCGACAAAACATTCTGATTGTATCACATACAATCTTTCCTCAAGGAAACCGTCGAGGAAACAATGTTTTGACTTCCTATGTGCAATATTTCACAAATAATGCAGCAACTACTAACATAATTCCAACAGAGTTTTAGCATCACTACGAGTGAGAAAGTCACATCATAGTCAACTCTTTGATCTTGTCGAAAACATCTTTGCAACAAGTCGAGCTTTCCTTAATAGTGACTTATCACCATCATCGTCTGTCTTCCTTTTAAAGATCCATCTTTACTTAATAGTCTTACTACTATCAAGTAGTTCTTCCAAAGTCTACACTTTGTTTTATACATGGATTCTCTCTCGGATTTCATGGCCTCCAACCATTTGTCGGAATCCGGGCCCACCATTGCTTCTCCATAACTCGTAGGTTCATTGTTGTTCAACAACATGACCTCCAAGACAGGGTTACCGTACCACTCTGTAGTAGTACGCGACCTTGTCGACCTACGAGGTCTGTAGTAACTTGATCTGATGCTCAATGATCACTATCATCAGCTTTCCACTTCAATTGGTGTAGGCGCCACAGGAACAACTTCCTGCGCCCTGCTACACACTAGTTGAAGTGATGGTTCGATAAACTCATCAAGTTCTATCACCCTCCCACTCAATTCTTTCGAGAGAAACCATTCCTCGAGAAAGGACCTGTTTCTAGAAACAAACACTTTGCTTCCGGATCTGAGATAGGTGATGTACCCAACTATTTTGGATATCCTATGAAGATGCATTTATCCGCTTTGGGTTCGAGCTTATCAGACTGAAACTTTTTCACATAAGTGTCGCAGCCCCAAACTTTCAAGAAACGACAGCTTAGATTTCTCTAAACCTCAGTCTATACTGTGTCATCTCAACAGAATTACGCGGTGCCCTATTTAAAGTGAATGCGGTTGTCTCTAATGCATAACCCATAAATGATAGTGGTAATTCGATAAGAGACATCATAGCATGCACCATATCAAATAGGTCACGGCTATGACACCATCACACCAAGGTGTTCTTGTTGGCATGAATTGTGAAACAACTTCCACATTGTTTTAACTGTGTACCAAAACTCGCAACTCAGATATTCATCTCTATGATCATATCGTAGAAAGTTTATCCTCTTGTTACGACGAACTTCACTCTGAAACAGAATTGAACTTTTTCTATTTCACACTTGTTATTCATTAAGTAAATAGTCCTGTATCTACTCAAATCGTCATTGAAGTAATAACATAATGATATCCACTACGTGCCTCAGCACCCATTGGACTGCATCCATCAAAATGTATTACTTCCAACAAGTTACTATCTTGTTTCATCTCAATGAAAACAAGGCCTTTCTGATGTGGTATGATTTGCATGTCTCAAGTGATTCAAAATCAAGTGAGGATAAAGATCCATCAGCATGGAGCCTGTTCATGCAATTTGTACCAACATGACTCAAGCGGCAGTGCCACAAGTAAGTGGTACTATCATTATTACCTTGTATCTTTTGGCACCAATATCATGAACATGTGTAACACTTCGATCGAGATTCAATAAACCATTGAAGGTGATTATTCAAGCAAATAGAGTAACCATTATTCTTTTTAAATGAATAATCATATTGCAATAAACACGATCCAATCATGTTCATGCTTAACGCAAGCACCAAATAACAATTATTTAGGTTTAACACCAATCCCGATGGTAGAGGGAGCGTGCGACGTTTGATCATATCAACCTTGGAAACACTTCCAACACGTATCGCCACCTCGCCTTTAGCTGGTCTCCGTTTATTCCGTAGCTTTTATTTTGTGTTACTAATCACTTAGTAAACGAACCGGTATCCAATACCCGCCCGCTACTAGGAGTACTAGTAAAGTAGACATCAACATCATGTATATCAAATATACTTCTGTCGACTTTGCCAGCCTTCTTATCTACCAAGCATCTAGGGTAGCTCCGCCTCAGTGACCGTTCCCCTCATAACAAAAGCACTTAGTCTCGGGTTTGGGTTTAATCTTGGGTCTCTTCATTAGTGCAGCAACTGTTTTGCCGTTTCACGAAGTATCCCTTCTAGCCCTTGCCTTTCTTGAAACTTAGTGGTTTTACTAACCATCAACTATTGATGCTCCTTCCTGATTTCTATTTCGCAGTGTCAAACATCGCGAATTGCTCAAGGATCATTGTATCTATCCTTGATATGTTATAGTTCATCACGAAGCTCTAGCAGCTTAGTGGCAGTGACTTTGGAGAACCATCACTATCTCATCTGGAAGAATAACTCCCACTTGATTCAAGCAATTGTTGTACTCACACAATCTGAGAACATGCTCAACGATTTTGAGCTTTTCTCCTTTACTTTGTAGGCAAAGAATCTTGTCGGAGGTCTTATATCTCTCGACAAGGGCACGAGCATGAAATCTCAATTTCATCTCCTTGAACATCTCTTATGTTCTGCGACATTTTCAAAACGTCTTCGGCCCCTTGCTTCTAAGCCATTAAGTATTGTGCACTGAACTATCACGTAGTCATCAAAAAACGTATATGTCAGATGTTCGCAACATCCACAGACGACGCTCGAGGTGCAGCACACCGAGTGGTGCATTAAGGACATAAGCCTTCTGCGCAGCAATGAGGACAATCCTCAGTTTTACGGACTAAGTCCGCAAATTTGCTACTATGAACTTTCAACTAAATTTTCTCTAGGAACATATAAAAACAATAGAGCTATAGCGCAAGCTACATATTAATTCGCAAAGACCATTAGACTATGTTCATGAGAATTAGTTCAATTAATCATATTACTTAAGAACTCCCACTCAAAAAGTACATCTCTCTAGTCATTTGAGTGGTACATGATCCAAATCCACAATCTCAAGTCTGACATCACGTAAGACGAGAATAGTTTCAATGGTAAGCATCTCTATGCTAATCATATCAACTATACGATTCATGCTCGACCTTTCGGTCTCATGTGTTCCGAGGCCATGTCTGCACATGCTAGGCTCGTCAAGCTTAACCCGAGTGTTCCGCGTGTGCAACTGTTTTGCACCCGTTGTATGTGAACGTTGAGTCTATCACACCCGATCATCACGTGGTGTCTCGAAACAATGAACTATCGCAACGGTCCACAGTCAGGGAGAACACAATTTCGTCTTGAAATTTTAGTGAGAGATCACCTCATAATGCTACCGTCGTTCTAAGCAAGATAAGGAGCATAAAGGATCAACATCACATGCAATTCATAAGTGACATGATATGGCCATCATCAAGTGCTCCTTGATCTCCATCACCAAAGCACCGGTATGATCTTCTTGTCACCGGTGCCACACCATGATCCCCATCATCATGATCTCCATCATCGTGCCGCCATCGAAGTTGTCGTGTATGCTATGCTATTACTACTAACGCTACGTCCTAGCAATATAGTAAACGCATCTGCAAACACAAACGTTAGTTTAAAGACAACCCTATGGCTCCTGCCGGTTGCCGTAGCATCAACGTGCAAGTCGATATTAACTATTACAACATGATCATCTCATACATCCAATATATCACATCACGTCGTTGGCCATATCACATCACAAGCATACCCTGCAAAAAAAAGTTAGACATCCTCTAATTGTTGTTGCATGATTTACGTGGTTTCCATGGGTATCTAGTAGGATCGCATCTTACTTACGCAAACACCACAACGGAGATGTATGAATTGCTATTTAACCTCTCTCCAAGGACCTCCTCGGTCAAATCCGATTCAACTAAAGTTGGAGAAACCGACACTCGCTAGTCATCTTTGAGCAATGGGGTTGCTCATAGCGATGAAACCAGTCTCTCGTAAGCGTACGAGTAATGTCGGTCCGAGCTGCTTCGATCCAACATTACCACGGAATCAAGAAAAGACTAAGGAGGGCAGCAAATCGCACATCATCGCCCACAAAAACTTTTGTGTTCTACTCGATATAACATCTATGCATGAACATAGCTCATGATTCCACTGATGGGGAACGTCGCATCGGAAACAAAAAAATTCCTACGCGCACGAAATACCTATCATGGTGATGTTCATCTACGAGAGGAGATTTACGATCTACGTACCCTTGTAGATCGCACAGCAGAAGCGTTAAGAAACGCGGTTGATGTAGTGGAACGTCTTCACGTCCCCCGATCCGCCCCGTGAACCGTCCCACGAACCGTCCCACGATATGTCCCATGATCCATTCCGCGATCCGTCCCACGAACCATCTTGCGATCAGTTGCACGAACTGTCTTGTGATCCATGTCACGATCCGTTCCTATGTAGTGCCGAACAGACGGCACCTCCGCGTTCAGCACACGTACAGCTCGACGATGATCTCGGCCTTCTTGATCCAGCAAGAGAGACGGAGAGGTAGATGAGTTCTCCAGCAGCGTGACGATGCTTCGGAGGTTGGTGGTGATCTATCTCAGCAGGGCTCCGCCCGAGCTCCGCAGAAATACGACCTAGAGGAAAAACCGTGGAGGTATGTGGTCGGGCTGCCGTGGAAAAGTTGTCCCAAATCTGCCCTAATACCTCAGTATATATAGGAGGGTGGGGAGGGACCTTGCCTTGAGGCTCAAGGAGCCCCAAGGGGTCGGACGAAGTGGGGGGAGGAGGATTCCTCCTGCAATCCTAGTCCAACTAGGATTGGAAGGTCGAGTCCTTCTCTATTTTCCCACTTCCCCTTTTTTTCTTTTCTCTTTGATTTTCTTTCTCTCCTGTGCAGGGGGCTTCTTGGGCTTGCCCACCATCCCACTAAGGTCTGGTGCGGCACCCCTAAGGCCTATGGGCTTCCCCGGGGTGGGCTGCCCCCCCGGTGAACATCCGGAACCCATTCGTCACTCCCGGTACATTCCCGGTAATGCCAAAAACTTTCCGGTAATCAAATGAGGTCATACTATATATCAATCTTCGTCTCCGGACCATTCCGGAAACCCTCGTGATGTCCGTGATCTCATCCGGGACTCCGAACAACATTCGGTAACCAACCACATAACTCAAATACGCATAAAACAACGCCGAACGTTAAGTGTGCAGACCCTGCGGGTTCGAGAACTATGTAGACATGACCCGAGAGACTCCTCGGTCAATATCCAATAGCGGGACCAGGATGCCCATATTGGATCCTACATATTCTCCGAAAATCTTATCGGTTGAACCTCAGTGTCAAGGATTCATATAATCCCGTATGTCATTCCCTTTGTCGTTCGGTATGTTACTTGCCCGAGATTCGATCGTCGGTATCCGCATACCTATTTCAATCTCGTTTACCGGCAAGTCTCTTTACTCGTTCTGTAATACAAGATCCCGTGACATACACTAAGTCACATTGCTTGCAAGGCTTGTGTGTGATGTTGTATTACCGAGTGGGCCCCGAGATACCTCTCCATCACACGGAGTGACAAATCCCAGTCTTGATCCATACTAACTCAACGGACACCTTCGGAGATACCTGTAGAACATCTTTATAGTCACCCAGTTACGTTGTGACGTTTGATACACACAAGGTATTCCTCCGGTGTTAGTGAGTTACATGATCTCATGGTCATAGGAACAAATACTTGACATGTAGAAAACTATAGCAATAAAACGACACGATCAATATGCTACGTTCATAGTTTGGGTCTTGTCCATCACATGATTCTCCTAATGACGTCATCCCGTTATCAAGTAACAAACTTGACAATGGTCAGGAAACCTTGACCATCTTTGATCAACGAGATAGTCAACTAGAGGCTTACTAGGGACAGTGTTTTGTCTATGTATCCACACAAGTATTGTGTTTCCAATCAATACAATTATAGCATGGATAATAAACGATTATCATGAACAAACAAATATAATAATAACTAATTTATTATTGCCTCTAGGGCATATTTTCAACACCTAGGTGGTGCGGCAGCCCCCCCCAGATGGGAGGTGCAGCGGCCACGGCAGGGAGAGGGGTTGGCGCACCTCTAGGTGGACTTAGGCCCACCAGCGCCTAGGGTTTCCCCTCCCTCCCTCTTGGTTGCGCATGGGCTGGGTGTGGGGGGCACACCAGCCCTCCTAGGGGCTGTTCCCTCCCGCACTTGGCCCATGTAGCCCTTCGGGGATTGTGGCCCCTCCCGGTGGGCCTCCGGAACCCTTCCGGTGGTCCCCCCACTTTGCCGGTGGTGCCAGAAACATTTCCGGCGTCCAAACCCATCCATCCTATATATCAATATTTACCTCCGGACCATTCCGGAGCTCCTCGTGACATCCGGGATCTCATCCGGGACTCCGAACATCCTTCGGTAACCTCGTATAACAATTCCCTATAACCCTAGCGTCATCGGACCTTAAGTGTGTAGACCCTACGGGTTCGGGAGGCTTGCAGACATGACTGAGACACTCTCCGGCCAATAACCATCAGCGGGATCTGGATCCCATGGTGGCTCCCACATGTTCCATGATGATCTCATCGGATGAACCACGATGTCAAGGATTCAATTAATCCCGTATACAATTCCCTTTGGCTATCGGTATAGAACTTGCCCGAGATTCGATCGTCGGTATACCTATACCTTGTTCAATCTTGTTACCGGTAAGTCTCTTTTATCGTTCCATAGCATGTCATCCTGTGATTAACTCCTTAGTCACATTGAGCTCATGATGATGTTCTACCGAGTGGGCCCAGAGATACCTCTCCGCTACACGGAGTGACAAATCCCGATCTCGATTCATACCAACCCAGCAGACACTTTCGGAGGTACCCGTAGTGCACCTTTATAGTCAACCAGTTACGTTGTGACGTTTGATACACCCAAAGCACTCCTACGGTATCCGGGAGTTGCACAGTCTCACGGTCGAATGAAAAGACACTTGACATTAGAAAAGCTTTAGCATACAAACAATACGATCTAGTGCTATGCTTAGTATTGGGTCTAGTCCATCACATCATTCTCCCAATGATATGATCCCTTTATCAATGACATCTAATGCCCATGATCAAGAAACCATGAACATCTATTGATCAACGAGCTAGCCAACTAGAGGCTTGCTAGGGACACATTGTGATCTATTTATTCACACATGTATTACTGTTTCCTGTTAATACAATTATAGCATGAACAATAGACGGTTATCATGAACAAGGAAATATGATAATAACCATTTTATTATTGCCTCTAGGGCATATTTCCAACATATGGAACCTCTTTTGACCATTGTCTCCACAACCTTAATAAAGTTTTGCAGAGATGTGAGGAGGCGAACTTGGTACTTGATGACCCACAAGTATAGGGGATCAATCGTAGTCCTTTCGATAAGTAAGAGTGTCTAACCCAACAAGGAGCGGAAGGATCTGACAAGTGGTTTTCAGCAAGGAAATATCTGCAGGCACTGAAATTGTCGGTAACAAGTGATTGTGTAGTGAGATGATTCGTAGCAAGCAACAAGTATCAAAAGTAGCAACGGTGCAGCAAAGTGGCCCAATCCCTTTTGTAGCAAGGGACAAGCCTGGACAAAGTCTTATAGGAGGAAAAACGCTCCCGAGGACACACGGGAATTTCTGTCATGCTAGTTTCATCATGTTCATATGATTCACGTTCGTTACTTTGATAGTTTGATATGTGGGTGGACCAGCACTTGGGTACTGCCCTTACTTGGACAAGCATCCGACTTATGATTAACCCCTCTCGCAAGCATCCGCAACTACGAAAGAAGAATTAAGACAAAGTATAACCATAGCATTAAACTAGTGGATCCAAATCAGCCCCTTACGAAGCAACGCATAAACTAGGGTTTAATCTTCTGTCACTCTAGCAACCCATCATCTACTTACTACTTCCCAATGCCTTCCTCTAGGCCCAAATAATGGTGAAGTGTTATGTAGTCGATGTTCACATAACACCACTAGAGGAAAAACAACATACAACACATTAAAATATCGAACAAATACCAAAATCACATGACTACTATTTGCATGACTTATCCCATGTCATCAGGAACAAAAGTAACTACTCACAAAGCATAATCATATTCATGGCCATTGAGGTAACGAGTAGCATCAAGGATCTGAACATAAACTCTTCCACCAAATAATCCAACTAGCATCAACTACAAAGAGTAATCAACACTACTAGCAACCTTACAAGTACCAATCGGAGTCACGAGACGGATATTGGTTACAAGTGATGAACTAGGGTTTGGAGATGAGATGGTGCTGATGAAGATGTTGATGGTGACGAGCCCCCTATGATGAGAGGAGTGTTGGTGATGACGATGGCAACGATTTCCCCCTCCGGGAGGGAAGTTTCCCCAGCAGGATCGTCCTGCTGGAGCTCTAGATTGGTTCTGCTCAAGTTCCGCCTCGTGGCGGTGGCGAAACCACGAAAAAGCTCCTCCTTGATTATTTTGTGGACGAAACCCTTCATATAGCAAAAGAGGGGGGCAAGTGGGCCAGAAGGTTGCCCACAAGCCCTCATGGCGCGGCCTGGGAGGTGGCCGCGCCGTGCAGGCTTGTGGCCAACCCCTGGCGTCCCTCTGACACTTCTTCGGCCCAGTATTTTTGATAAATCAGGAAAAAAAATCCTCATTAATTAATACGGTGTTTGGAGTTGCGCAGAATAGGTATCTCAACTTTTCTCCACTTTCAAGCCAGAATTCCAATTGCCGGCATTCTCCCTATTCATGTAAACCATGAAAAATAAGAGAGAAAAGGCATAAGAATTGTACCGTGAAGTGAAATAACAGCCAAAGAAGCGATAAATATCAACATGAAAACATGATGCAAAATGGACGTATCAATACTCAACTGGGAGAAGTACCACTTCATGGTCAATGAGGGAATTGTTCTTGGCCACAAGATTTCTGAAAAGGGAATCGAGGTGGACAGGGCAAAGGTGGAAGCAATCGAGAGAATGCCTTATCCGAAGGACATCAAAGGTATTCGTAGTTTCCTCGGTCATGTTGGTTTCTATAGAAGATTTATTAAAGACTTCTCTAAGACTTCGAAACCCCTCACTAATCTTCTCTAGAAGGATATTCCTTTTGTGTTTGATGAAGATTTTAAGGAAGCATTCGAAGTTCTTAAGAAAGCCTTGATAACCGCCCCTATAGTGCAACCACCTGATTGGAACTTGCCTTTTGAAATCATGTCCGATGCTAGTGATTTTGCGGTTGGAGCTGTGTTAGGACAAAGGGTTGATAAGATATTGAATGTTATCCATTATGCTAGCAAAACCCTTGATAGTGCTCAAAAGAATTACGCTACTACTGAGAAAGAATTTTTAGCGGTAGTGTTTGCTTGTGATAAGTTTAGGCCTTACATTGTTGATTCTACAGTCATCATTCATACCGATCATGCTACTATTAAGTATCTTATGGAAGAGAAGGATGCCAAACCAAGGCTTATCAGATGGGTCCTTCTTCTTCAAGAATTTGATTTGCAGATTGTTGATAGCAAAGGAGCAGACAACCCTGTTGCAGACAACCTTTCTAGGATGGAGGACATAACACATGATCCTATTCTGGTCAATGATAGTTTCCCTGATGAACACTTAGCTATTTTGCACATGAAATCTAATTCAGATCCGTGGTATGCAGATTATGCTAACTTTATTGTTGCAAAGTTTTTTCCTCCAGGTTTAACATTCTAGCAGCGGAAGAAGTTCTTCCATGACTTGAGGTATTTCTTTTGGGATGACCCACATCTTTTCAGAGAAGGTGCAGATGGAATTGTGAGGAGATGCATACCGAACCATGAGCAAAAGGATATCTTGAGACAATGTCATAGCAGTCCTTATGGAGGACATCATGCCGGTGAGAGGACCGCATACAAGGTTCTCCAGTCAACTTTTTATTGGCCTACTCTTTTTAAAGATGCTAGAAATGATGTTTTATCTTGTGATAAGTGCCAGAGAGTTGGTAATATTAGTAGGGGGAATGAGATGCCTATGAATTATTCTCTAGTGATTGAGCCTTTTGATTGCTAGGGTTTTGATTTTATGGGTCCTTTCCCTCCTTCACACAAGTACACTCACATCTTAGTAGTTGTTGATTATGTGACCAAGTGGGTTGAAGCAATCCTCACTGAAAGTGCTGATCACAAGACATCTTTGGAAATGCTCAAGGATGTAATCTTCCCTAGGTTTGGTGTACCTAGGTACCTCATGACCGATGGAGGATCACATTTTACACACGGTGCTTTTAGAAATGCTCTAGCCAAATATGCTGTTAATCATAGAATTACTTCACCTTACCACCCTCAAACAAGTGGGCAAGTTGATCTCACAAATAGAGAGATCAAGATGATCTTGCAAAAGACAGTGAATAGTTCTAGAAAGGACTGGTCCAATAAGCAAGGAGATGCCTTGTGGGCATATAGAACTGCTTACAAAAATCCCATGGGGATGTCTCCGTATAAGATGGTCTATGGCAAGGCATTCTATCTAGCTCTAGAGTTAGAGCACAAAGCTTTCTGGGATGTTAGAGAGCTTAATGTTGATCCAAAGCTTGCTGGTGAAAAGCATCTCATGAACTTGACTTCTCTAGATGAGTAGAGAAGTGAAGCTTACGAGAGCGCAAAAATGTTCAAAGAAAAGGTAAAGAAGTGACATGACAAGAGAATTTTGAAACATGAATTTAATGTTAGTGATAAAGTTTTGTTGTATAGATCTCGTTTCAGGTTTTCTCCAGGTGAATTACTTTCCAAGTGGGAAGGACCATACCATATCGAAGAAGTCTATCGCTCCGGTGCAATCAAGATTAATCATTTTGAAGGCACAGAACCACATGTTGTGAATGGACAAAGACTCAAGCATTACGTAGCTGGAGACCCCCATCAATGTAGAGGTGGTTGTGATACAGGTAGTCACTCATGAAGAACATATTGCAACACTGTATCAGACACCGACAGAAGCAAAAGAAGAATAGGTATGAGATACCGTAAGGAAACTTCGCGAACATCAATAAAAGTTCCGAATTATGTGTTTTTGCAAAATTAGGAAAAATCCCAGCCATAGCAGAGCCGGAGAGGAGCCCCAGGTGCTCGAGGCGACCTGTGGATGCGGGCTACCTCCTGGCCATGCCAGGAGGCCGCCTGGACAACCCGGAGTCCATCTCCGACTCTACTTTGGCTTGTTACCTTCCTTTTGGTGCAGACATTTTTGCTATATATTTTCCCGGATCGTCCCGGCTTTGTATCTTACGATTCCGTGTGTTTTCTCTTTCGATCTTTTCTGCCAGGCTAAGAAGCTATTGGTCGATATCTCTTCTTGCGACTCAAGCAAGGAAGACTACACGGGTCGTCGTGTCTGCCGTGTCCAGCAAGATATCAACCAAGGGAAGGTCACCGAATGGGCTACTAATGAAGAGATAGCCGCAAGACAAGCGGAGATGGAGCACTTCGTGAGAGAGGAAGTCAAGATGATCACCACCCAACAAGAAGGAGATCCTTCATCACGAGGATCCAGCTCCAAAAACCCCATCCTCGTGGGGTTTATTAACCATCAACATGATATTTCTCTAAACCTTTCAGAAACTGTTCCTCCACTAGGAGCTCCACCTGTGTCATCTACTATATCCGAAGCTTACAGAATCACTAACCAATTCTGTGAAAACTTCCTTGTGCTTAAAGTACAGGTGGCCATATTGGAAGCTGAAAACCAAACCCTTCGGCGCATAATAGCGAACTTGAAGAACAACAAGTAGGACGAAAAGTGAAATATTCATGGGTAATGGCATTCCCTTAGCTTGTTCCAAGCTTGGGGGAGTGCCTAGTATCTTTATTTTTATCCTTTACCTTTTATGGTCAAGTTTAGTGTTGTATCATGTCTAGGGAAGTTACCTTGTGAAATAGGTGTTTGCATTGAGGTCTATCACTCCCTTGTGGAGAGTCTTGTATCCGTGAGGTGCAATGTCTATGATGGAATATTAATGAGAAGTCTATTGGTTTCTTTGCTGCACTTGGTATTCTCTTCTTGCAATCGATCTTATATGTTGATTCTTATGGGAGTATTGATCTTACATATCAGGTATGGCCTTGAAAACTTTATTTAATCTTGGCAAACATAGCATTGGTCATAACAACAAGCATGAGTTTTTCTAGTGGCGACATAGCCAAAACCTTTATGTTCTTATGCTTGAAGTGTTATGCTGACAAGGAATACAACTTGATGTTTTATGCCAATTCTTTATATTAAACTTTATATTGCTTTGCATCCAAGTCAACATTATTTGTCTGGTCTCAAAAGCCTTTGCTAGCCAACCCTTGCACTAAGCGGGAATAATGCTTGTGCATCCATACTCTGAAACCTCAACCTTCCCAACAGTCCACCATACCTTCCCTCTACGTGGTATTTCACCGCCACTCCTAAAGTATATTACTCATGTGCTATCTTTAAACCTTCAGATATTACTCCCTGTTTTATTCCTCTGCTTTAGCACATGAGGAAGTAGTAGGTAATTCAGGATCTTCTCACACTGGAGAAGTTTTATCCTGGGTTTGCATGTAATCTGCGAACCCCTAACACTAGAAGCGACTGGCATGAGCGCGCACAGCTTGTAAAAGATAATAACAACAAACAAAACCTCCTTCACGCTTTGTTGATGAGAAATCAGAAAACTTTGGTAGTGATAAACAAAGGAGACTAAGGGGATGTGATCGTCCCCATTTGGGAGCCATTCCTTAAAACATGTCCAACAAGAGAAGTATTGGGCTATCTACTAGCATTCGTTGACAAATTATGCACCTCTCAAAAGCTTGTTTTACAATCTTGTTGATTTCAAAATCTCTAAAAGCTCTAGCACATGAGTTTTCCCTAATTCCCTCTAGGAAGGCCCAATCCTTTACTTTTATGTTGAGTCAGTAAAACCGACTTCTTTCTATCCTAAAAAGAGAAGACACCTTATGTTGACAAAGATGCATGCATTTATATTGTTTCATTGGGAATTGCCATACCACACCTTTGTTGATATTGTCATTAAGATAAGTAAGTTGTTTGTTAAAGCCTGGCTAAAGCGAACATCTTCCTTTGTGTTAGCATTTTCACTTCTTGACTAATAACATGTTATTTCAAAAAGCTTCAATTGATTTCATCAAAATATAAGAGGAATAGAAAAAAGTTAAAAGTTACTAGTTGTTCTTTGACCAAGGAGATGTTTTCCATGGTTTGATGAGTTTTCTTATCTCTACTTTTGATTGTGATTGATGTTATTCTTTCATATGAGCCTTATGAGTTGATACGTCCAAAATGGATCACTATTTGGTATCATAATTTGTCTCTATTCATTGATATATTTCACATTATGATGATGTACTTATAGTGTTTTGGCTTATTTTACACAGTTTACAACTTTACGGTGCCGAAACAGCAGACGCGTCATTCAGCGGAGAAAATAGCACGAAGAGTTACCATGTCCGAACATCTCCAACTGCGCTGAAATTTTGAGGGAAGGATTTTCCGAACAAATCACGAAGACTGGCCAAAGAAGGGCTGGAGGGGGGCCACAGGTCACCCAGGCAACCTGCTGGCACGGGCCACCCCTAGGCCGTGCCCAGAGGCCGCTTGGGTGGTGGGTCCCCCCTCCGGTGCTCTCCTTTGGCCTATGTCATCCTCTTGACCTAAAAGTTACGGGGACAAAAGAGTTTTCGCAGTTCCGCTGCTGCTCCATGGTGGAAACCTACAAAGAATAAAAGACCTTTCCGGCGGGCAGATTCCGCCGGGAAGAACTGCTCCTCGAAGGGGAGATCGTCATCACCATCATCACGGACATCATCGAGATCATCTTCACCATCATCACCATCACCAACACCATCTCCACCTTCATCCCATCTACTTCACCATTGCAATCGGAGTTGTACCTTGCAGTATTCACCCCCTCTACACTACCGGTGTTGATTACTCGTTTGTGGTGAATGCTATTGAGTTTTGTTGGAGGATTATTGTTATGAATAGATTGTTAATCATATTTTCACCACCTCTGATTATGATCTATTTTATGTCTTGTGAGTGGTTCCGTTAGTTCTTGAGGACATGGGAAAAGTCTAGATGCTAGTAGTCATATGATGTAGAAGTAATATGTGTTGATTGGTATTTAAGTTATGGTGTTATTCTTCTAGTGGTGTTATGTGAACGTCGACTACATAACAATTCGCCTTTTTAAGGACCTAGGGGAATGCATCATGTATAAAGAATACCTATGGTGGGTTTTCGGAGTGAGAGAAACCTGAACCCCAGTTCGCATACTTTTGCATGAGGGAGTATTGGATCCTAAAGTTTATTGCTATGGTTAGTCTTTGCCTTAATTTCTCTCTTGTGTTTGCGGATGCTTGCAAGAAGGATTAATCAGAAGAGTGTACTTGTCATAGCCTAGACAGTGCACTAGTTAAGATCCACCCACATAACACTTATCAATACAAAACATAGTACTAGACAAAATATGGCGAAAGAACTTGACTATCTCTCCCGTGTGTCCTTAGGAACGCCTTAGTATTTATAAGTTTAGTCCCTTGGCTTATCCTTTCTGTTCAAAAGGATTGGGCTACTTGCTGCACCTCGGCACCATTTACTTTCCTTGCATTTATTTCATTGTTGCTATTACTAGAAAACCCATAAAAAATTACCTTTCAGTACTTGAAGTTATTCCTTGCTCAAGATCACTTGTCAATACCTGCTACTCCTTGTTGGGTTCGACACTCTTACTTATCTAAAAGGCTATGATAGATGCCCTACACTTGTGGGTCATCAGGCACCTCGGGGAGCGAGGGCGTCGCCACACAACTTCGAGACACGTGGGTCGCCAGAACCGCACGCAAATGAGGTCGCGACGTTCCGGGTCGTCTTCAAGGTTTCGCTAAGAAGCCAACCCAGGCGCGCCTTGGGCCCGGGGTCTACTTTCAACGTTCTGGGAACGGGGGGTACCCAGACCTGCGTGCATGCGGCCCAGGGCTGGCCCACTTCGTCAGCACAAGATCGGGAAGGAACACCACCACCCTGAACAAGGCCCTCATGAGGGGCCAAGCCTCACGAGGAGGAAGAGCTTCAAGACCCGCGGGGTGGCTTCTCCAGGACCCCTCCAGAGCGGCGGATATTTCGGGGTAAGCATGGGACTCAGGAGTCGAGGGTGATGCCAGGAAAGGGCCAGCGATTAGAAGGTGGCAGAGCAGGACAACTTCCCCTCTTGGTGCAAAGAAGGCGGGAGCGAATCAGGACCCCAAAGGCATCTTCTAAAGGTTTCCCTTCCGTTGCAACAAGACCCTGTTCACCCGCCGGCAGGACGGACATCACCCCTGCACTCACCTATGTGGTGCTGGCAGCGGCTTTGCAGGCGAAGACCACTTTTGACAGGCGAGGCATGTTCCCTTGTCTCAGACCAAAACCGGCCGTTGTGGGATCCCTTCCCGCCTATGATAAGGGAAGAGGACCGTGGCCTCCACTATAAATAGAGATGCTAGGATACCTGAGAAAAGAACGGAGAGATCGGAAACCTAGAACAACAAACTTCGCCACTTGGCCTCCGGAGGCACGAAAACATTGTACTATCTCACCCATCAACCTCCGTGAGAGGCAATCCACCAAAGCAGGAGTAAGGTTTTACGCTTCGCAGCGGCCCGAACCTGGGTAAACTGTTGTGTTCTAAGTTCTCCTCACCTTCGAGCGAGTTTTTCACCGTTCCCATTGAGTAGAGGCTAGGCAAGACGAAGCGGGGAGGATCCTACGCACACGCCCCTGTGTTCGAATCCTTAGGGTTTTGCGAAGCCCGAAATTCGACGCATGCGGTACTACCGCTTATGGTAAGTGGTACTACCGACGGTGGTGCCAAATACACATATCTCTTAATTAAACTTTAGATTTACTATATCTTTTGTGTTGTCTGTGTTGTTCCTTGCCATACCCTTCTTTGGTGGCTAGGACTTGGGTCCATCTGTCGTTGATGGAGTCATGTTTGGATTGGTCTGTTGTTGGTTGATCTTGAGGATCCTGGCAGTGGCTATTAGTTATTGCTTGAATCATTCCTCATCCAATGGGTGTTCAGGGATGATGAAATCCTCATCTCTGTGGCTACACTCCTCTTCGAAGAGAGGGAGGTAGTTTTTAACCTCGGAATCATCGAGGTCCATGAATTCATCCAGATCTGTGTGTCCCTCTGAATTGTCACGCCTTTGTTTGGGAGTAGCGGGATTAATAAGGTTCTCTTGGTCATCCAAGGTGGTGTTTTGATTAGTTCTTGTATTTCTCTACTTTCCCTTACGTGTTCTATGATTTTTGAGATGCCGACGTTATTAGGGTTCATCACCACTTCTTTTAACTCGGGTGTCTTCATCACTCCTCCATGTGGCATTATCGTCCTTAGGGGTGTCCACCATGTACACATCATATGTGTAGTTGGCGGTCCATCGTTCTGTTGTGGGAGGAGTGGGTGTATCAACATCCGTAAATGTGTCTTCGGCCTCTTATGCCAAGAAGTCCAGCATATCAATTAAGTCATCGATAGTGACTACTAGGTGGGAGGTGGGTGGGAAATAAAGTTCATTTCATCTCGGCTTAGAGAAGAACGTACCATAGATTGGGGCTGAACTGTCCAAACTTTCCATGGTTTAGATCCGGACCAACGTCTTGTATGACAACAAGGGATTGTCCGGACTATTCCTCGGTGCTTCAGCGGAGTTGATCTCCGATGCGTCAGCACGGGAGGTGTGTTCGGACAAGATTAACTCCCCACTTCCAAACGCAATGATTGGATCCGTGCTCAAGGCCGGATTTGAAGTAGGTAGTATCTCGGACTCGAGGTCGGGGAGGGGACCCACAGTCAAGGCTTTGGGGTTTTCGGGCTCTTTGGCCTAACCCCTGATCCCAGCGAGGATCAGATCGCCTTGGTCATCGGCGACGTAATCTAAGTCATTGAACTTGATTCCTTGGCCCGGGGAAAACCCGTCAATATGATAATGGTGATAATTTGCTTTGATATGCGGGGCAATGATGCCGAATGCGGGGAGTTGGTCGGGGACAAATATATCCATGGTGCTCATGCCTTCGTTCGCAACCAGGAAAGACATCGATCCTTGTGATGATCCTTCAGTGGAACTCTGAATGAAATCACCAATATCGGTGTCAAAATTGGCGGATCTTGAGGAGGGGGTCCAAACTAAGGATCTTAGATCGATGGGTAACACGAGACAAAGGAGACAGTGTTTACCCAGGTTCGGGCCATCTTGATGGAGGTAAAACCCTACATCCTGCTCTTGTTTATATTAATGGTGGGGTATCGAGTATGTTGTGGTCTAAACCCTAGGATTAATGAGCTTAATCTCCCCTATGAACTAAAGCCCTCTAGTTTATATAGATACTAAGGGTGCTAGGGTTACACAACATCGGTTATACATCAAGGAGGGAACATGTTAGTTGCGTAACCATGGAGTACATGACAAGTCTTCCGAAGAGTCCATCTTGTATACACCATCACTTTATTTATTTGAAGCCCAATAGTGATGATAGAACGGCCCGGGAGTTTGGCACATGAAAGTAGGTAAGTGGCCCGAGGACACCTTAGTCCCAAACTCCCTAAGGATGATCATATGATCCTACTATGTTAGCATTGTTGAGAGATTGCACTACTAAAAGTATGAACGCTAGGCCTTATTGCCAAGAATTTATACAATGTTTTGCTCATTGTTTTCCACTTGCTACCTTGCTGTTTTAATATTTTCGTATTGCAAATATATATATATATATCTACTATCCATACTATACTTGTATCACCATCTCTTCGCCGAACTAGTGCACCTATACCATTGTATTGGTCGTGTTTGGGACACAAGAGATTTCTTGTATTTGATTGCAGGGTTGTTTGAGAGAGACCATCTGCCTCCTACACCTCACATGGTTTGATAAACCTTAAGTCATCCACTTGAGGGAAATTTGTTGTAGTCCTACAAAACTCTACACTTGGACGTCCAACAACGTCTGCAAGATTAAACTTGCATAGTAAACATCACACCGCCCAAGCAGAGGACCAAAAAGATGGCTAACAATACTTAGAGGGCCTACGCAATGAGTGAGCTGCCAAGCAAGGAGTCATGTCTATCCGTCGTTGTAACCCTTACGTCGGACCTTAAGAGCAAGCTCTTCTCAACCGCCCATTCTGGACTAGGCAATAGGGTTCTATTTATCATGATGTGATCAACAAGAAGTAGAACCTTTTTGTCCCTCGTGTCAAGTCCATTGATATGGACCACTTGCAAAGAATGTCAGCTATTTTGCATGAGCTCCTAAGTTATATATGTGGGAAGCTGTATATTTTCAAGCTCATGGAGTTCAAGATTTTGATGCAGAGATAGAGGTTGTGTTCTTTTCTACGGTCCACCTTGGTTCTGATGAGGAGAGGACCATGACCTGGATGACATATGGAAGAAGACTCTCAGCTACATGGAAGGATTTCATGGATTTGCTAGGCTATGATGATCATGGGCTCCATACCCCAATTGGATTTTGTCCTCATAAGGAGATTCCTTCCACTCACAAGAGTCATCTTTGGCCTTTCTCTACTTAGAAGATCTCCTCCGCCACTAGAAAAGCAACCTATGTGCTAGAACCATTTCTTGACACCATCCACCGCATCTTCAGGCACACTCGCTTTGATCGTGTTGGAAACATGGATCAGGTTCACTCCTATCTAGTGGATATGCTGCTCTATTATTAGAATATGAAGTCCTTAGATGAGGTAGAGGTTTTAGATGTTTCCTATGTCATGTGGTCGGAGCTTCTTTGAGCTGTGATAGAGCACAAATTCCCTATATGCGCTCCATTTCTGATGCTTCTTATTGACAGGACCTAGGAACCACCTTTCCAGACGAGTTGTTTGGTTGTGGTGGGCTGGTTTCCCATGAAATTGTGCAACTGCGACTTAAGGATAAGTGGAGTACCCATGCTACTCCGAAGGTGGATGGTTCAAAGGATCATGAGTATGAGGTTGCTGGTGGTGGTGATCCCACCATTGGGCCCAAAAGTTGAAGGAGAAGATGACAAAACTATTCTACTTGCAGGCTCATGGTCAGTATAAGACTCATGTTGCAGAGAAGCAGTCCCACAGCCGTCACAAGAAACTCAACTGGCACCTGGGGATTGAAGTGACTAGCGGGTGTGAGGGCAGAGTCACTAATGAGGATACGTGGACTTCCCAACACTGCAAGTGGGATTTCGATGTTTATCAATGTTGCACAACAGCTCACAACTTCGGCGAGTCTGGGGAGTATTGATGATGGTCTCTCGAGTTGGTACCACCTTGGGACATAGATGTGCTCTTTGCCCTTTTGGCATTTCGATTCCAAAGAGGGAGAGAGTTTTAGGGATTTGCCGAGTCACGAGCGCGTCTTTGTTGCTTGCTTTCTTAACTCGTGAACTCTTTTAGCATTTGCTTTGGTTTGGTTTGTGTTTGTGAAACTTAAGGACCAAGTCATATTGTGTGAGACATATGCTACCCTATAATTATCTATATGTCTTAGTATTCTCAATAGTATGTGAGCTTATGATTATCTTGTGCCTTATGATTATGCTCATACGCCATCTCTTGTATATATGCTTAGAGCTTTTTTGTTATTGCAATTATTGCTTGTCTACAAAATATAGGGGGTGTGTTGATCCTATTGTGTGTGTTTTGCATTCCAAAATCATATCTAAAATAGTGCGCACATCTAGGGGGAGCACGCCTATATTTTGTAGGTGTTGGGGTTTGTTTTCTATATTATATCATTCCTTGTGCAAATTACGCATTGTAATCAATCTACCAAAAAGAGGGAGATTGTTAAGGCATATTTCTCCATTAATAGTTTTGGTGATTGAGGACAATGCAATTACGTACTAATCGTGTGCATTAAGCCTTTGAGATAATTCATCATGTGACACAAGACGATTCTAGACCCTCGATAGATAATAGTGAAGATGGTTATTTTCCGGCATTTCACTTTTGGTGGAATTGAGTCGTAGGAGAACCGTACTATTAAGAGGGGGTCTGCTTCGGAAAGGTTTGGGTGGAATCAACACATACAAATCTTCTTTCTGGACGGTAGTACCACCCTCGCGTGGTAGTACCGCCACGCACTACCGCTCTACTACCGGCTAACCTTCTTTTACCTCAAAACTCCATGTTAGTTTAAGCGGTAGTAGGGCCGGTACTGTGGCGTGGTACACTACTAGGAAAACCTTATAGGCAGGACATCAGTAGTAGCGCTGGAAAACAAAAAACGCTGCTGCTAATTAACAGTAGCGCTTCCCCGGCTAAGCGCTACTACTAACAGCTTAGCAGCAGCGCTCGTTATATACCCAGCGCTACTACTAAAGGAGGACCAACGAGGTGCATAGACGGTAGTGTTAGTAGCAGAGCACGCTTGTGTAAAGCACTACTGATAAGTTGAATAGAAGTAGAGCTCTCCTTAAACAAGCGCTGCTGATACAATATATCTTATCCGCTTATCCACCTAATCCCCTCTCCACTCCAATTCACTCTCCCACTGTCTGTGCACCTCGCTCGTCGTCCGTTGCCGCCGCCGTTCCCGTCGTCTGTCGTCTGCCACCGCCGTCGTTCCCGTCGCTCGCCGCCCACCGCCGCCGCTCCTGGTTCACCTCCTCCCTCCTCCCTCCTCCTCCTCTCTCCTCCCTCCTTGTGGTGTTTGTGGTGTTTGTGTAAGTAAGATGCCATCCTACTAGATACCCATGGTCACCATGTAAAACATGCAACAACAATTAGAGGACGTCTAACTTGTTTTTGCAGGGTATGCTTGTGATGTGACATGGCCAACGATGTGATGTGATATATTGGATGTATGAGATGATCATGTTGTAATAGTTAATATCGACTTGCACGTCGATGGTACGGCAACCGGCAGGAGCCATAGGGTTGTCTTTAAACTAATGTTTGTGCTTGCAGATGCGTTTACTATATTGCTAGGACGTAGCTTTAGTAGTAATAGCATGAGTAGCACGACAACCCCGATGGCGACACGTTGATGGAGATCATGGTGTGATGCCGGTGACAAGAAGATCGTGTCGGTGCTTTGGTGATGGAGATCAAGAAGCACATGATGATGGCCCTATCATGTCACTTATGAATTGCATGTGATGTTAATCCTTTATGCACCTTATCTTGCTTAGAACGACGGTAGCATTATGAGGTGATCTCTCACTAAAATTTCAAGACAAAATTGTGTTCTCCCCGACTGTGCACCGTTGTGACAGTTCTTCGTTTTGAGACACCACGTGATGATCGGGTGTGATGGACTCAACGTTCACATACAACGGGTGCAAAACAGTTGCACACGCGGAACACTCGGGTTAAGCTTGACGAGCCTAGCATGTGCAGACATGGCCTCGGAACACATGAAACCGAAAGGTCGAGCATGAATTGTATAGTTGATATGATTAGCATAAAGATGCTTACCACTGAAACTATTCTCGACTCACGTGATGATTGGACTTGAGATAGTGGATTTGGATCATGTACCACTCAAATGACTAGAGAGATGTACTTTTTGAGTGGGAGTTCTTAAGTCATATGATTAATTGAACTAATTGTCATGAACATAGTCTAATGGTCTTTGCGAATTACGATGTAGGTTGCGCTATAGCTCTACTATTTTTATATGTTCCTAGAGAAAATTTAGTTGAAAGTTGATAGTAGCAAACTTTGCAGACTGAGTCTGTAAAACCGAGGATTGTCCTCGTTGCTGCGCAGAAGGCTTATGTCCTTAATGCACCACTCGGTGTGCTGCACCTTGAGCGTCGTCTGTAGATGTTGTGAACATCCGACATACACGTTTCTGATGACTACACGATAGTTCAGTACAAAATACTTAATGGCTTAGAAGCAAGGCACCGAAGACGTTTTGAAACGTCACGGAACATAAGAGATGTTCTAAAGAGATGAAATTGTGATTTCATGCTTGTGCCCTTGTTAAGAGGTATGAGACCTCCGACAAGATTCTTTGTCCACGAAGTAAAGGAGAAAAGCTCAATCGTTGAGCATGTGCTCAGATTATCTGAGTACAACAATCGCTTGAATCAAGTGGGAGTTGATCTTCCAGATAAGATAGTGATGGTTCTCCAAAGTCACTGCCACCAAGCTGTGAGAGCTTCGCGATGAACTATAACATATCAAGGATAGATACAATGATCCTTGAGCGATTCGCGATGTTTGACACTGCGAAAGTAGAAATCAAGAAGGAGCATCAATAGTTGATGGTTAGTAAAACCACTAAATTTCGAGAAAGGCAAGGGCTAGAAGGGATACTTCGTGAAACGGCAAAGCAGTTGCTGCACTAATGAAGAGACCCCAGATTAAACCCAAGCCCGGGACTGAGTGCTTCTGTTATGAGGGGAACGGTCACTGAGGCGGAGCAACTCTAGATACTTGGTAGATAAGAAGGCTGGCAAAAGTCGAAAGAAGTATATTTGATATACATGATGTTGATGTGTACTTTACTAGTACTCCTAGTAGCACGAGGGTATTGGATACCGGTTCGGTTGCTAAGTGATTAGTAACATGAAATGAAAGCTACGACATAAACGGAGACTAGCTAAAGGCGAGGTGACGATACGTGTTGGAAGTGTTTCCAAGGTTGATATGATCAAACGTCGCACGCTCCCTCTATCATCGGGATTGGTGGTGAAACCCAAATAATTGTTATTTGGTGTTTGCGTTGAGCATGAACATGATTGGATCGTATTTTTTGCAATACGATTATTCATTTAAAAGAATAATAGTTATTCTATTTGCTTGAATAATTACCCTCAATGGTTTATTGAATCTCGATCGTAGTGTTACACATGTTCATGATATTGGTGCCAAAAGATACGAGGTAATGATGATAGTACCACTTACTTGTGGCACTGCCGCTTCAGTCATGTTGGTATATATTGCATGAAGAGGCTCCATGCTTATGGATCTTTGTACTCACTTGATTTTGAATCACTAGTGACATGCAAATCATACTACATGAGCAAGGCCTTGTTTTCATTGAGATGAAAACAAGATAAGTAACTTGTTGGAAGTGATACATTTTGATGTATGCAGTCCAATGGGTGCTGAGGCACGCAGTGGATATCATTATGTTCTTACTTCAATGACGATTTGAGTAGATACAAGAGTATTTACTTAATGAATCACAAGTCTGAAATATTGAAAAGTTCAATTCTATTTCGGAGTGAAGTTTGTCGTAACAGGAGGATAAACTGTCTACGATATGATCATAGAAATGAATACCTGAGTTACAAGTTTTGGTACGGAGTTAAGTCAATGTGGAAATTATTTTGCAGTTCATGCCACCTGGAACATCATACTGTGATGATGTGTCTGAACGTCATAGCCACACACTATTTGGTATGGTGCATGCTATGATGTCTCTTATCGAATTACCACTATCGTTTATGGGTTATGCATTAGAGACAACCGCATTCACTTTAAATAGGGCACCGCGTATTTCCGATGAGATGACACAGTATAGACTGAGGTTTAGAGAAATCTAAACTGTTGTTTCTTGAAAGATTGGGGCTTCGACGCTTATGTGAAAAAGTTTCAGTCTAATAAGCTCGAACCCAAAGCGGATAAATGCATCTTCATAGGATATCCAAAACAGTTGGGTACATCTCCTATCTCAGATCCGAAAGCAAAGTGTTTGTTTCTAAAAAGGGATCCTTTCTCGAGGAAAGGTTTCTCTCGAAAGAATTGAGTGGGAGGGTGGTAGAACTTGATGAGGTTATTGAACCATCACTTCAACCAGTGTGTAGCAGGGCGCGGGAAGTTGTTCCTGTGGCTCCTACACCAATTGAAGTGAAAGCTGATGATGGTGATCATCAAGCATCGGATCAAGTTACTACCAGCCTCGTAGGTTGACAAGGTTGCGTACTACTGCAGAGTGGTACGGTAACCCTGTCTTGGAGGTCATGTTGTTGAGCAATAGTGAACCTACGAGTCATGGAGAAAGCAATGGTGGGACCGGATTCCGACAAATGGCTGGAAGCCATGAAATCCGAGAGAGGGTCCATGTATGAAAACAAAGTGTAGAGTTTGGAACAACTACTTGATGGTCATAGGACTCTTGAGTAAAGATGGATCTTTAAAAGGAAGACAGACGATGATGGTGATAAGTCACTATTAAGAAAAGCTCGACTTGTCGCAAAGATGTTTCCGACAAGATCAAACAGTTGACCATGATGAGACTTTCTCACTCGTAGCGGTGCTAAAAGTCTGTTAGAATTATGTTAGTATTTGCTGCATTATTTATGAAATATTGCACATAGGATGTCAAAACATTGTTTCCTCAACGGTTTCCTTGAGCAAACATTGTATGTGATACAACCAGGAGGTTTTGTCGATCCTATAGATACTAGCAAGTATGCAAGCTCCAACGATCCTTCAATGGACTGGTGCAAGCATCTCGGAGTTGGAATATACACTTTGATGAGATGATCAAAGATTTTGGGTTTGTACAAGGTTTATGAGAAACTTGTATTTCCAAAGAAGTGAGTGGGAGCACTATAGAATTTCTGATAAGTATATGTGGTTGACATATTGTGGATGAGAAGTAATGTAGAATTTCTGTAAAGCATACAAGGTTTTTTGAAAGGAGTTTTTCAAAGGAATACCTAGATTGCGCTACTTGAACGTTGAGCATCAAAGATCTATGGAGATAGATCGAAAGTGCTTAATAGAAGTTTCAACAAGATGCATGCCTTGACAAGTTTTTGAAGGAGTTCAAAATAGATCAGCAAAGAAGGAGTTCTTGGTTGCGTTGTAAGGTGTGAATTTGAGTAAGACTCAAAACCCGACCCCGGCAGAATAAAGAGAATAGACGAAGGTCGTCTTCTATGCCTTGGCCATAGAATCTGAAGTATGCCATGCTGGGAACTGCACCTGATGTGTGCCTTGACTCAAAGTCTGTTGAGAGGTACAGAAAGTGATCCATGATTGAATCACTAGCAGCAGTCAAAATTTATCCTTAGTAACTGATGGACTAAAGAATTTTTTCTCGATTATGGAGGTGATTAAAGAGTTTGTCGTAAAGGGTTACGTCGATACAAGCTTTGACACTAATCCGAATAACTATGAGTAGTGAAACGGATTCGTATAGTAGAGTAAATGTTTGGAGTATTTCCGAATAGCACATAGTAGCAGCATCTATAAGATGATCTAAAGATTTGTAAAGAACACATGGATCTGAAAGTTTCAGAACCGTTGACTAAAACCTCTCTCACGAGCAAGACGTGATCAGACCCCAGAACTATATGGGTGTTGGATTCGTTGAAATCACATGGTGATGTGAACTAGATTATTGACTCTAGTGCAAGTGGGAGACTGTTGAAAATATGCCCTAGAGGCAGTAATAATTAGTTATTATTATATTTGTTTGTTCATGATAATCATTTATTATCCATGCTATAATTGTATTGATTGGAAACACAGTGCATGTGTGGGTACATAGACAAAAACACTGTCCCTAGTAAGCCTCTAGTTGACTAGCTCGTTGATCAAAGATGGTCAAGGTTTGCTGACCATAAGCAAGTGTTGTCACTTGATAACGGGATCACATCATTAGGAGAATCATGTGATGGACTAGACCCAAACTAATAGACGTAGCATGTTGATCGTGTCATTTTGTTGCTACTGTTTTCTGCGTGTCAAGTATTTGTTCCTATGACCATGAGATCATATAACTCACTGACACCGGATGAATGCTTTGTGTGTATCAAACGTCGCAACGTAACTGGGTGACTATAAAGATGCTCTACAGGTATCTCCGAAGGTGTTCGTTGAGTTAGTATGGATCAAGACTGGGATTTGTCACTCCGTATGACGGAGAGGTATCTCGGGGCCAACTCGGTAATACAACATCACACACAAGCCTTGCAAGCAATGTGACTTAGTGTAAGTTGCGGGATCTTGTATTACGGAATGAATAAAGAGACTTGCCGGTAAACGAGATTGAAATAGGTATGCGGATACTGACGATCGAATCTCGGGCAAGTAACATACCGAAGGACAAAGGGAATGACATACGGGATTATATGAATCCTTGGCACTGAGGTTCAAATGATAAGATCTTCGTAGAATATGTAGGATCCAATATGAGCATCCAGGTCCCGCTATTGGATATTGACCGAGGAGTCACTCGGGTCATGTCTACATAGTTCTCAAACCCGCAGGGTCTGCACACTTAAGGTTTGACGTTGTTTTATGCATATTTGAGTTATATGGTTGGTTACCGAATGTTGTTCGGAGTCCCGGATGAGATCACAGACGTCACGAGGGTTTCCGGAATGGTCCGGAAATGAAGATTGATATATAGGATGACCTCATTTGATTACCGGAATGTTTTCGGAGTTACCCGGAATGTACCGGCAATGACGAATGGGTTCCGGGTGTTCACCGGGGGGCAACCCACCCCGGGGAAGCCCATAGGCCTTGGGTGTGGTGCACCAGCCCTTTGTGGGCTGGTGGGACAGCCCAAGAAGGCCCTATGCGCCATAGATAGAAAATCAAAGAGAAAATAAAAAAAGGAGGTGGGAAAGGAGAGAAGGACTCCACCTTCCAATCCTAGTTGGACTAGGATTGGAGGAGGACTCCTCCTCCCTTGGTGGCGCAGCCCTTGGGGCTCCTTCAGCCGCGAGGCAAGCCTCCCCTCCCCTCCTCCTATATATATGGAGCTATTAGGGCTGATTTGAGATAACTTTTGCCACGGCAGCCCGACCACATACCTCCATGGTTTTACCTCTAGATCGCGTTTCTGCGGAGCTCGGGCGGAGCCCTGCTGAGATTAGATCACCACCAACCTCCGGAGCACCGTCACGCTGCCTTAGAACTCATCAACCTCTCCGTCTCTCTTGCTGGATCAAGAAGGCCAAGATCATCGTCGAGCTGTACGTGTGCTGAACGCGGAGGTGTCGTCCGTTCGGCACTAGATCGGAGCGGATCGTGGGACGGATCACGGGACGGTTCGCGGGGCGGACCGAGGGACGTGAGGACGTTCCAGTACATCAACCGCGTTTCTTAACACTTCTGTTGTGCGATCTACAAGGGTACGCAGATCGGAAATCCCCTCTCGTAGATGGACATCACCATGATAGGTCTTCGTGCGCGTAGGAAATTTTTTGTTTCCCATGCGACGTTCCCCAACACTATCCTCATGATCTAGTCTTAATCTCATCCGAATCCAACTCATGTGGTCATCGACCACTCCTCTCATAGCCATGCCATGGCTAACATGTCATATACCGGACATCTTCGATTTCTGCACAAGACGAGTTTTTCCATCATTATCATCACTCTTACGGTTGATCACTTACTGAGGTCTGGTCGGGCTGTCTAATACCGTAGACTCGGCTATTTGAATAGATTTGACACTCTGCAGAGGTTGCACACTTTACCCACACTCTGCAGCACTGACCTCGTGATCCCATTCGGGTGGACCAGCATTACTCCAATGAAACTTGCCTGAACCGTGACCCTCTCATCATACCACCGGCAACCACTCCTCCCTAGGAGTCCTGCCCTGGGTGGCCCTGTGTCTTCATGACACATGTGTCCTCATGACACGTGCCACCGTCGTGGCCAAACAATATTGTCCCAAATGGGGACGGGCCTAACTCAACTTAACTGGGCTCACAGGATTATCACCGCCTACCTGATCAGGGTCAGCGCGTGTGAATAATCCTCCCTCTTTGGAGGTACCGGTGAGAGCGGTCACGCGAACAAGTCAAGTCACGGCCATCCCATATCGGTAAGAGCTGGTTGTACGATAAAGCCCGGACAGGTGACTCGCGACCAACACACTAAGTTTAATTTATCAATGTGTTTATCAATCTTGGCTACTTGGCAACAATAATGCATACCGATGAATGCAATAGAAATGATAAGAACACTATAGACTATATCTATATCATGAACCATTAATACCACAGAATGTGAATAGCAAATTATTACTTGACGATTTCTAAATGTAAAGTAGACCCTCGGAACCCTCGCATAAAACCGACAATTAAATCGGTAGCGACCAGAACGGTCTTTACAACACAGATCTGGGACGTTACCGATATAACTCAACCCCGACTCAAGACGGCTGGAAAGCAGCTCAAAGCATGAGGCAATGTTGATAACAAGAACGTTGCAGTTCCCTAAGACGGCCGAAGATCAGCTCAGAGCATAGGGTCACTGCCACGGAAAGAAATTCAACAGCTACCCACGACGGTCGAAAAGCAGCATAGAACACGGGACCACTGCTGACAAAAGAAATATAAAGTTGGCATCCACCTGGATGGCCGCAAGCAGCTCAGAATCGGGCGTGGTGCGATCCTCAAAGAGAATGCGAGCAAGCGTTCGTCGGAGTCACATACAATCCACTACTACGCATACAATTACAAGCATATTAATTTAATCATGCACGAAAAACACAGAGCAATGCTTAGGGCATATATCAGATGGTCGGCTTGCCTGGGTCGAAGAATACTCCCGGAAGAGGTGCGGAGAGTCCGCAGAAACGATCGCCGGATACAGCTCTCTCTCGAAGGGGGCTGATTGGATACAAGAGAAAAAGGGTCATTTTCATTGTGTCACTACCTTGTGAAAATGATATCATCATGACGGGCTCGATGAGACGAAGACAAGGGCTTTGGAATCACCCCAATCGGGGTCTCGAGCAAAAAGATACAAGCATTTGAAGCGGAAGGACCACTCTGCAAATAAAATAATTGCCCTCGGGTCCCTCAGATAACAGCCGCTGGCGCCTTCTCTGGAAATATGCTTTCTGAAGAGGAAAGCGCATTCCCGGGTTTTGCGCTTCCACTTGTCCAGCTGGTTTCCTCTCTCACGTTGACAGGTGGGGTCGGGGCCCACCTGTCGGGTCCCTACCTCTCTCTCCTCTCTCTCCCTTACCTACGGGGCCCGTCCAAGCTTCTCTGTCTCCTCCTTCCTACTCTTCTCCTTCCTCCCGACACAACCACAGGGGTAGCCGGCCGCGGCAGATGCTGGCGAGGCGAGGCACGGCGGCCTCGGTCGGCCATGGGGATGGGCTCACAGACTCTTCCCGCGCTCGTGGTAGTCGAGGTGGAGGCGGGGGCGCTTGGAGGCGGCCGGTTGAGGAGGAGGCAGAAGGCGGCGGCCATGGCGAATGGCGGCGGACAGAGAGTAGAGGGGCTACTCTAGCGAGCTTAGAAGGAGGGGGATGGCTTGCTGGAGGGGAGGGGAGCAAGGGAGTGCCTTACATAGGCTCGGGGGGAGCTAGCCGACGTCGGCCGATGCTCCCAGAAGCTTGCCGTCCTGGCGGCGATCTGGTGGAGCATCCGAGGTCAGAACAAATGACCGTGGGCTAGGAGACGAATGGGAGAGACCTCCAGAGGATTCACGCTCACAAAGAGAAGCTCCCCGACGTCCCTAGGCCAGCTAGAGCTCACTGGAGACGCCCTCGTGTCCACTCCATGCACAGGGCAAGGTTTTGGCGTGCTCTGCACGTGATCACCATGGACAAAGCACGCTCTCGCCCACCTCCTCTTATCACACCATGTCAAAAGGCTCCTTCACTGCTCCAGGAGATAGGAACGGGGGTTGGAATGAGCTGGGAGGCTCTAGGGGAGAAGAAACATGCTGAGGAAGATTCTGGCAGCAAGGTGTTTGATATGATTTATGAGAAATTGGCTAAGGGAAACAAGCTGGATTTTGGCATGGAGTAGTCATCTACTAAGGTGGTCATTATGCCAAAAATTAAGCACCAATGGACCAGTGTAGATGGTACTTCCTTTGAACCCTTACAGACTGGCCAGAAACTACAATTTGAAGCTGGGCTCAAATGGCTGGATGAATTTGGCTAAATTTTGGAGGAAGATGATGATTTTAATATATGGAGATGCTGGAGAAAATTCAGCTCATTTGGGAATTTCTACATGGTACGTCCTTCACAAAGCTTCCAAATAGGTAGAAACTTAGGAGAATTTCTTGGACAATATAGATAAAAGGGATTGAGCTGATTTTTGGGATTCACTAGTAATTTAACAATGTAGTCCACCATGAAAGTTTTCAGCTCAAGGAGATTAAGGAATAGAGAACTTCCTTTGGAAATTTCCCAACTGGACAGAGCTTGCAATTTGATGTAGTGCTCAAAATTTGAACTAGGGAACTTGGGATTTTAATATAAACGGGGGATATATATATATAGGAGAAGCTTCAAAATTTATTTGGGATTTTTCCTAGCTACCAAAATGGTAGTTCCTTTAGAAAGTGCCCAAAATGCAATATTGGCATTAAATAGGAAAATGCAATTTTCCTTTATTATATGATGGCCAATATTTTATGGGAGCTCAATATGATCACCAAGAATATCTCTACAAGATTTCATGAGCATTGAAGATGGATAGCTATTTTCCTGGATTTAATTTCTTCAACTAGCAGAAAAAGGAATTAATTGTAAATAAAAAATATTGCAAATGACTTAGCAATATTTTTGCATATCTAGGGTTTAAAGACAAGGGATGATCATTGGGAAAAGGTTTGGGAGGCAACAACGCAAAAGAAATTGGGGTTCCTTTGAAACAGGAGGGATCAGGGTTTCCCTTCCGGCATTTCGGAAGGTAGGGTTTTGACTGCAAAACCCCGAGAAGATATCTTGGGTGGAAAGTCTAGACTAGGGAGAATCTCTGGTTGGATAGGGAAGGCAAGACTAGATGACCATCTTTACATTCCCAGGGTGAAAGAAATCCATAACACCGAGAAAAACACGGGTGTCAAATCTCACAAATGAAAAAAATCAGGGAGCGAAAACCAGGGTGTTACAGCGATAAGTGGCGAAAGCGTGTGTGAAGAAGTACACCCCTGCATGGTTATGATCTTTTCAAATAGCCACGTCCTCGGATATGGACTACTTGGACACATATGTTGTTCATAGATAACTTTAATGGCTAGTCATAAAAGTATCAAGATAAGTGTGAGTATCATGTATGGCATTTCCGTACGGAGACGGGAAAGAATCCATGATGGTGTATTGTTGTGGTGGTAGTTGACTCGTATACGACTTATCAAAGTTTGTTCAAAAATAATTAAAGTTGTAGTATAGGCTAGCCAAGAGTCAAAGTTGGCTTGCTGCATGAAACCCCACAACCCCCTTTGTAGATACTTGTGCATGAGTAGATAGATCTGATTTAAAGTCTTGTTGAGTACATTCGTACTCATGTTTGCTTAATAAATGTTGCTGAAGACACCCACGAGCCATCAGGTGGGTTCTACTTAGACTTCGATGATGACGAGTAGCTGGAGTCCCAGCTACGACCTGGCCCCTTTCAGAAGGGATCTGTAGAGAGTCAGGCTTTATGCCTTTTCCTTTCATCTGTCTGTACTCAGACAGCTTTAATGCTTCCGAATGGCTTGTATGACTGGTCTGGTTAGGGTGAGGTGCTAGGGTTTATTCATTCCCCATTTCATTTTTAATGCAAAATAAAACATGATGCACAATCTAGTTAAACACCAAGTGGTAAATCTAGGGATGTGACAACTCACCCCCACTCAAAAGAATCTCGACCCGAGATTTGGAAGTCGTCAGGAAGAGCGCGAGGTACTCAAGTCGAAGACGGTCCTCCCTTTCCCATGTTGCTTATTTTCCAGAATGATTAGACCATTGAACTTTAAGAAACTTAATGTTCCGACGTCGAGTGGTACGCTCAGCTTGATCAAGAATACGAACAGGGTATTCTCGGTATGAAAGGTCATTTTGGAGGTCAAACGTTTCGTGGTCCACTTCACGGATAGGATCCGAGAAGCAACACCTGAGTTGGGAAACGTGGAAAACATCATGAACCTTGGAAAGGTGCGGACGGAGTTCCAATTGGTAGGCAACTTCTCCTTGTTTAGCAAGAATGCGAAAAGGACCAATGTAACGAGGAGCCAATTTGCCTTTGATACCGAATTGCCCTTTAGAGGTGTAACCCGAAGGTAAGCCTTCTCGTCAACTTCAAAAGTTACGGCCTTATGATGGCGATCATATTGGCTCTTTTGACGAGATTGGGCTGTTTTCACCTTTTCTTGAATAATGCGAACTTGCTCTTCTCCTTCCTGAATCATATACGGACCAAAGAGTTGCCTCTCTCTTGTTTCTGACTAGTTAAGAGGTGTTCGACATCTTCGTCCATAGAGAACTTCAAAAGGAGCTTTGCCTAAGCTTGATTGATAGCTATTGTTATAAGCAAATTCGGAGAACGGAACACATTGTTCCCAATTCATGCCAAAAGATATAACACAAGCTCGAAGCATATCTTCTAAGATTTGATTGACTTGTTCCACTTGACCACTTGATTGGGGATGGAAAGCAGTGCTAAAGGAAAGGTGGGTCCCCATGGCATTTTGAAAGCTTTCCCAGAAACGAGAAGTAAAAATACTTCCACGGTGTGAGTTAATCTCCAAAGGAACACCATGAAGAGACACTATTCGAGAAATATATAACTTCGCTAGCTGGCTAGCTGTTATACTCTCACGAACTGGAAGGAAGTGAGCTACTTTGGAAAGATGGTCAATGACCACAAAGATAGCATTATTACCTTTCTTGGTCTTGGGAAATCCGGTGATGAAATCAATACTGACTTTATCCCATTTCCATTCAGGAATACCTAAGGGTTGAAGGGTGCCAGCAGGCCTTTGATGTTCTGCTTTAACTCGACGGCAAACGTCGCAGTTGGCTACGAACTCAGCAATTTATCTCTTCATCCTAGTCCACCACAACCTCTAACGTAGGTCCTGATACATTTTGGTACTACCGGGATGTATCGTGAGAGGAGATTCATGAGCCTCCTTAAGGATCAGGCGTCTCAAGTTTCGTACCTTGGGAACCACAAGACGATCCCCAAAGAACACAATGCCTTGGTCATTAATTGTGAAACATCCTGCACTCCTCTTATTGATGTTCCTTCTGATACGGGAAACCCCAGGATCAACCTTTTCAGCCTCAATGACCTGATCCCTAAGAGTAGGTTTCGCCACCAAGGTGGAAAGGACACCTTGAGAAACAATGTGGTGGTTCAACTTCCGAAATTCCTCATAGAGACGTGGTTGACTTTGTTGTAACATCAGATTGTTACAATAAGACTTACAACTTAGTGCATCAACCATGACATTGGCCTTCTCCGAGGTGTAAGTTATCCCTAAGTCATAATCCGTGATCAACACGACCCACCGTATTTGCCTGAGATTTAAGCCCGGTTGGGTGAAGATGTATTTCAGACTTTGGTGATCAGTGTAAATTTCGCAACGATTACCTAGAAGGTTATGTCGCCAGGTTTTTAGTGCATGGACTACAACTACAAGATCAAGATCATGTGTGGGATAGTTATCCTCATGTGTACGCAGCTGTCGAGATGCGTATGCAATCACATGACGATCCTGGATGAGAATGCAACCTAATCCTTGTTGCGAGGGGTCGCAATAGATAACAATATCCTTGGAGAAATCTGGTGGTACCAACACACGTGCGGAAGTCAGGCGTCTTTTCAGTTCCTGAAAACTATGCTCACACTCTGGTGTCCACTCGAACTTTTTATCTTTCTTGAGGAGTTCAGTTAGAGGCTTTGCAACCTTGGAGAAGTTCTCGACAAAGAGGCGGCAATAGCTTGCTAGACCAAGAAAACTCCTAACTTTCTTAACCAATTCAGATTGAGTCCAATCAAGGACGGCTTGAACTCTCTCAGGATTGACATCTATACCTTTACCAGAGATTACGTGGCCTAGATAGGTCACTTCTAACAACCAAAATTCACATTTAGAGAACTTGGCATAAAGTCGATGCTCTCGAAGTTTCATCAATTCCAGTCTTAGATGCTCGGCATGTTCTTGTTCGTTCTTCGAGTAGATGAGAATATCGTCGAGGTATACCATGACGAATTTATCCAAGTACTCCATGAAGATCGAATTCATCAAGCGAGAGAAGGTGTCTTGGGCATTGGTTAAGCCGAAGGACATGACGGTGTACTGCTATTGGCCATAACGAGTGACAAAGGCCGTTTTTGGAATGTCCCCGTTCTTGATCTTGATTTGATGGTATCCCAACCTAAAATCCATCTTGGAGAAGACTGAGGATCCAGTGAGCTGATCATACAGGTCGTTGATCCTGGGGAGCGGATACTTGTTCTTTATGGTGACCAGATTAACTGGTCGATAATCTACAATCATCTGATCCGTTCCATCCTTCTTCTTGATGAAGAGGACATGACAAGCCCAAGGAGAAGAGCTAGGACGAATGAAACATTTATTCAAGGCCTCATCTAGTTGTTTCTTAAGTTCGGTTAGCTCTAAGGGTGCCATCTTGTAGGGTCTTCTGGCTATTGGGACAGTTCCTGGAATAAGATCTATCACAAACTCCACATCCCTGTCACGTGGAATGCCTGGGAGTTCTTCTGGGAAAACATCCGGGAAGTCACGGACTACCGGAATGTCTTCTAGCTCTAGAAGAGAACTAGCATTGAGGGAATAGAGTTGGCATTTGGCAACTCGAGTTGAGACATTAACTATCTCACCTGATGGATGTGTAAGCTGAACATTCCTAGAATGGGCATCAATCTTGGCGTAATGAGCTGACATCGAGTCCATTCCCAATATGATATTGATATCTGAAGACTTAAGAGCTATCAATGATGCTAGGTAGACTAGCGTGTCCACAAGAATTTCATTGTCATAACTTATCCTAGAATTTTTCCATTTACTACCAGGAGTTTGAACCAGTAATGGAATTGGCATATCACAAAAGGACATGTTATGCAACTGTGCATAACTTTCGGAAATGAAGGAATGAGATGACCAAGTATCAAAAAGAACAGACGCTGGGTGACGATTGACAAGGAGCGTACCCAGAATGACGTCGGGATCCTCTGCAGCTTCTTCTGCTGAAACATAGTTCACGCGGCCACGCGCAGGAGTTGGCTTCACATAAAATGCTTTGCCCGTATTGCCTCGCCCAACAGACTTTCCAGGTTGCTTGGCAGCGTTATTCTAAGGACACTCACGTGAATAGTGACCTAGTTCTAAACACTTGTAACAAATCACTTGATTGACACGTGGTACAGCAGTGGTAGCTAGACCACCATAGGTCTTGGCTCGAGAGTTGGTATGATTTGCCTGAGGCGCCACATAGGATGGCCTCGGAGTATATCTTGGCGGCAGAGAACTATTCCGGATCCACACCCCCGGCGCTTCTAAAACGCTAAACCGGATGACGAGCCAGAATCACGGGAGTGCTTCTTCGTTGCTTCATAGTCGGTAGTACCAGTCTTAGCACTGATCGCCTTGTTGACAAGAGCTTGGAAACTCGTATATTCATGAAGGCGCAGATCACGACGGAGTTCTAGGCTCAGTCCCTTGCGGAACCTTGCTTGCTTCCGAGCGTCAGTTGACACCTCTTCAGTTGCATAGCGGGCGAGGTTTCCAAACTCATGGTTGTATGCATCTACAGTCAGCTTCCCTTCAGTGAATGCACAAAACTCCTCTCTCTTGTGATCCATTAACCCTTCTGGAATATGATGCGGACGGAAAGCTGCGCTGAAATCAGCCCAGGTGGCTGCTAGTCCAGCAGGACGCATAGCTTCATAATTCTCCCACCACATATTGGCGAGGCCTTGCAGAAAATAAGCAACAAATGTCACCTTATCAACCTCAGCAACGTTGGCAAAACACATCTTGCGTGATATACTGCACAACCAATCATCAGCGTCGAGGGGATCAATGCAATGATGGACCTTGGGTGGATTGAGCTTCACAAAGCCATTGAGGGACACTGAGTCATTTCCCGGCTCACGGGCCGTATTCTTCTCAATACGCTCTAAGAGACGGTTGGTTTCTCTCTTATTTCTTTCTGCCTCTAACACAACCTCCGCCAAAGATGGCGCTTGAGGCGGGTTCTCCTGAGCAGCTTGAACGGTTGATCCTGGTGATCACCATCCTCACAAACAAACCCACAACTTAGACTAGATAGTCATCAACTCTAGCTAAGAATTAAGAAACGCACTGAACAATATGGAATTCGAAAATGAACATCCGAACAACATGGCAACAAGCAAACTATTATATATACACCATGGTTCATACACACCATAACATAGTTCAGTACAAACTCAAACCGAACAGCAAACTACTAAAAAGATGATACTCCTCATCAGAGGTTTTCCAATCTTCCTATACATTATTTATCTATGCCTCTGGAACTCATCTCACAACATAGTCATATTCCACATGCTCCAAGCTCCATTTTCGCCTGATCTCTCTCCCTAACCAACAAAACTTGTTAATCTTCTAGGGTTTGGTTGAGAGGGCCCCGATCTACACTTCCATCAATAGATATTTGATCCCCCCACTAATCTCTTGTGGATCTTGTTGCTCTTGGGTGTTTGAGAAACCTGAATGGTTCAGGTCACCTCGGTGCCACGGTCCATTGTGGTGACGCTTCCTGGTGCTGTTGGGAGCCTCCAATTAAGTTGTGAATATTGCCATAACCTTTTATAAAGGTTCGGTCGCCATGTTCTAAGGGCACCACTAGTAGAATCATGGCATCTCGGATTGTGTGAGGGTGTGAGGAGAATACATTGGCCCTAGTGGCTTCTTGGGGAGCATTGTGCCTCCACAATGCTCCAACACAGACGTACTTCCCCACAAAGGGAAGGAACTTCAGTAACACATCCTTGTCTCCACCAAATTCACTTGTGGTTATTTTACCTTTACTTTATGCAAGATTTACTTGTGGTGTATCCTTTGCTTGCTTGTATTGTTGTTGTTGCTAGCATCATATATGTTGTTCACCTAGTTGCTGGAAATATGCCCTAGAGGCAATAATAAAATAGTTATTATTATATTTCCTTGTTCAATATAATCGTTTATTATCCATGCTAAAATTATATTGGTTGGAAACTAAAATACATGTGTGGATACATAGACAACACACTATCCCTAGTAAGCCCATATTGGACTAGCTCGTTGATCAAAGATGGTCATGGTTTCCTAACCATGAACATGAGTTTTCATTTGATAACGGGATCACATCATTAGGAGAATGATGTGATAGACAAGACCCAAACTATAAACGTAGCATATGATTGTGTCAGTTTACTGCTACTGTTTTCTGCATGTCAAAGTATTTGTTCCTATGACCATGAGATCATGCAACTCCCGGACATCGGAGGAATGCTTTGTGTGTATCAAATGTCAAAACATATCTGGGTGACAATAAAGGTGCTCTACAGGTATCTCTGAGGGTGTCTGTTGGGTTGGCATGGATCGAGACTGGGATTTGTCACTCTGTGTGACGGAGAGGTATCTCTAGGCCCACTTGGTAATACAACGTCACAATAAGCTTCTAAGAGATGTGACTAAGGGGTTACTCACGGGATCTTGTATTACGGAACGAATAAAGTGACTTGCTGGTAACGAGGTTGAACTAGGTACGGATATACAGACGATCGAATCTCGGGGAAGTAACATGTGGAAGGACAAAGGGAAGAACATATGGGATTGATTGAATCCTTGACATTGAGGTTCAACCGATGAAAGATCTTCACGAATATGTAGGAACTAATATGGACATCCAATCCCCGCTATTGGTTAGTAACCGGAGAGTGTCTCGGTCATGTCTGCATAGTTCTCGAACCCATAGGGTCTACACACTTAAGGTTCAGTGACGATATAAGCACAATTGAGTCAGAGTGTTTGTGACCGAAGGTTGTTCGGAGTCCTAGGTGAGGTCCCATAAATGACGAGGAATTCGAGAATAGTCCCGAGGTGAAGATTGATATATAGGATGAAGTTCATCGGAGTCTGGAAGTGTTCCGAGGTGTACCGAGGGTTTCACGGAGTACGAAAGGGGATTGGGAGGTCCCAACAATTGTTGGGGGCCTCATGGGCCAAGGAGAGGGGCATTGCAGCCCACCAAGGGGATGGGCACAACCCCTCTCCCCTACCACTTCGCCCAAAATGGGGGTGGCAAGGCGCCCAAGTGGGGGGGCACCCTAACCCTAGCCACCGCCCCCCTCCTCCCTTGGTGTACGGCCCGTAGGGGGTAACCCTAGGGCATCTTACCCTCTCCCTTCCTCCTATATATAGAGAGGTAGAGAGGGGGCAGCCACACGACAATCTTTTCGTGGCGCTGCCCCTCCTCTCCCTCGCAGTTTCTCTCCTCCATAACCCCTCGGCGAATCTGTGTCGGGCTGTCACCACCAACACCTCACCACGCCGTTGTCCTGTCGGAGGACTCGGGCTTCTACTTCACCGTTTCTCACTAGATCGAGGGGGTGAAGGTGTCACCAAGCTGTACGTGTGTTGAGTGCGGAGGTGTCGTCCGTTCACCACTTGATCGGGAGATCATTGGACGGTTCGTGATTGGATCATGAAGACGTACCACTACATCAACCGCGTTCTTGAACGCATCCGCTCAGTGATCGACAAAGGTATGCAGATCCAATCTCTCCACTCATAGATGGTCATCACTATGGATAGATCTATTTGCACGTTTGAATTTTTTTCCCATATAATGTTCCCCAACACTAGTTGCATATCTAGACAACCTATTTGTTGCTAAATCTAATTTGTTAAGAAAGTCTAAAAATTGGTAGTTTCTATTCACCCCCTCCCTCTAGTCAACCATATCGATCATTTCAATGGTATGCCTCGTCCTTTTTCGTGGTCATGCTTGATCATATCGTCGGGGGGCATGTGGAAGATGGTGTGTCCTCAGATCTGGATCTTCGTGTCTGGATTTTTTTCTTCTGGAGGTTTGTCTTGTTCACACTGTCATGTGTAATGGAGAACATGATTGTATGTCTTGGTCCTTCAACTCCAATTCCCACCAATGAATGTTCCATAGTCTCGTCCATGTGAGAGTATGTGTGAGATTTGTGTTCTTAGACTCTGTCTGGCCAAGACCGTAATTTTTTTGCATTTTATTTCTTGAATTTGGGTGACACGTGTTATGAAGTTAATTTAAAATTGTGTGCACTTATTTTTTTTACGGTTACTTAACTGAATCTTTGTGACACTTCAAGTACTAGACTTAACTCGAATAGTTGGTTAAGTGAATTGCTGAATTTGCTTAACTATTGTATGTCGTGTTAGTTAACCGTACTTTGAAATTGTTGTGTCACCAATAATAGTACATTTAACAGGTTTTTTGTGCACTATTTTATCAATTATGTGAACTTATTACCCGCATTTGGGCTACTTTGTCCATGCAGTATCATTTGATGGTTTGTTTACTTCGCATCCATCCCAAGGGTTTCTTTTGTAAAAGTGGTAACAACATGGCATATATGGAATATGAAGTGTGCATATTTCACCATTGTCAGAGTGACACTTTGTCAATTATATGGATCATTCACTTTCTAAAACAACAGTGATATGACAAAGTAGTCTTACATGTGGGTGATGGTTGGAAATTGCTGATATGTGATGCACACATACTTGCAAATTATAGCTACAACAATATAGCATAAGAACTTGCTAGTACTTGTAGACCATGGTGGATTACTCCATAGAAATACCATGCTCATCACATGGATTGATCAAGGAAAAGAAGATTCGAACAGATGATCATGTCACCGGTTAATCTAACAAAGATAGGGAGAGGGACGGTATAACTCACCACACGATGTTGTTGATTTGCCCAACATTCAACAGTGAGGGTCCCCATGACCTTTGGGAGCGTTCACCGTGACACACCACCTCCGTTACTGCCTTGGAACAATCGGGGTGGAGAGAGAGAGACGACGGGGAGAGGAAGCTATGGGGAGTGTGAATGAAGATGTTAAACATTTGCGGGACATATGTGCAAAAGTTAAACAATTGTCTTTTCCCACCGTTGGAGGGGCTCTTTTGCAGAATTAAAAAAGAATAGTAATGGGTTTCTTCAAAAAAAGACCATGCGGGACAACTAGTTCCTCCCCATATCCCACCCACTAACATTGGTACATGACCATTGTGATGTACCAGGATGTAGTAAGAGCATCTACAGCGAGACCCCTCAAACCCTCCTCAAATGCCCGGGCACGCAGTCCGGTCACTATCCCGTCACAAAAAAATGACTCACACGGGCCTCTCAAACCGGCCTCAAATGCCCGGGCTAACCAGCACCCCCCATTTCTTGCCCAAATATGGGGTGGATATGGGGAGCCCGGGAACGCCCGCCACGTCAGACTAACGGCTTGGCCCCATGCGGACTCACCGGGAAACTCGACGGTCTGGCGGGCGCCTCTACCGTGGCGCGATGTGAACAACGCGTGGCGTGGCTCTGGGGTCGCAGCCGGCTATTTAAGCCGTCCAACGCCCCCCATCCCTAGCACATATGCCTGCTCCCTTTCTCCGCCGCCACCCAAGCACTTCCCTCTCCGAGCCCATCATCCATGTCACCATGCTGCTGGCATTACACGATCTATCATTGTTTGTTCCTCCTTCAGCAAGTCCAACCGGAGGTGGATTTCAAGGAGGGGAGGATATGGGGAAGAGCCCGAGGAAGATCCACAGACGCTGGAGGAGGAGAAGGAGCACGAGGAGCCATAGGAGGAGGCGGCACCGCAGGAGCTGGAGGAGGAGCCATCGGTGATGGTCGGTCTATGGCCAGAGCAGCTGGCAATCCTCAATTCCATATGCTCTGAGCCGGCTGTGGTGGCCAGGCGTCGGATGGAGGAAGCGTGGGCGGCTCATGAGGAGACGTGGGAGGCTCAGGAAGCGGCGCACGAGGCGGCGCAGGTGGAAGAGAAGGCGCAGGAGGCGATGCAGACGACGGAGGAGGCGTAGGAGGCGCACGCCATCTTCGATGAGGAAGAAGCTTACTACAGTAGTACTTAGTACGTAGGATGTAGTTTGCATGCTTTTGTATGGATATTTGAGATGAAATATGAGGGATTTCGATGTGCGAAGGGAAATTTGAGGCGTAACCGGTCAGTGTCCGCGGATGTGCCCGGACGCGTCCGTTGGCGGTTGAGGGGCCGGATTTGAGGGGTCCGGCCATAGATGCTCTAAGACAGCATATGTTACTTATGTTTGATAACTAAAAACATTAATTTTATGAGTTTTAGCACTAAATTGACCATGCAGCACAATTGTATCACTCCTAGTGTAAATATACTTGTTGTCACTTGACTGAATTTCTGTAAAACTCAACCACCAAAAACGCACACTAGATGAACTCCCTTGTATGAGGTTTTCATTTCGGGTGGGCTTGGGTCTAGGCGTCCTTGTCTCTAGCCCATACGACATGCCTTATTTAATAAATAATGGGTTTGTGGGTGTCTTTTGTTGACTGCGTGTTGTATCATTTTGGATTTGGTTTTCCTCATTTAACTGAACCAACTCTCTTCTTCTTAACTGCATTGTAGGATACCCCCCCCCTCTTGACGAGGTTACATACGAAAACATGTACATTACCAATCATAGTCTGGAAATTGTGAAATTTTGAACGTTCAACAAGTTTTAGTCCACATGTGATATATAGAGTGATGAGGAATGAATATGGTTCTATGTTGATCCAGAAACTTGAAAAACAGCTCATATTTATGACATGCCTTGTAATCTCCCTTTTACTCGCAAAAAAAGGAAAACGTTCGGGAAAGTCGAGCCCGCGGAACACTCGGGAAGGTGACCACATCACATGTTGAAAACAACTAACCCCAGGTTGACACGTGCTCCTGCGGTTCCATACTTATTTTTTTTCCTTCTCTCTCCAATTTGTCTCCCAACTTTGTCTTCCCTTATCTCATCCCTTCTCCATCTCCCTGGCTCCCGTACATGCCCCCCTCCTCCCCCCCCGCACATTGTGGCAGGGGATCTGTTGCCCATCTTTTCCCCCGCTCTTTCGTGGCCGATGCTACTGGTGTTCGAGACAAGATGAGGTACGACCTATGTTGCAACCGGCGACGAGAAAAGTTACGATCAGAGGCGACGAAAGTTCGGTTAGCCGCTACACAACAGCAAAAGATGCAACCGACCATCGATAATGTTATAACCCGCATTGACGAAAGCTTGAACCAGAGATGGCAGGAATCGAGGCCGGCCACCGCACAACCGTGGAAGCTGCAACTAGTGATGAAAAAACCTTCAACCGGCTCAAAAAGAGCTACAACCAGTGATATAGAAAGCTTCAATCGGCATGGGCATACCGTAAAGCTGTAGCAGCGAGCCATAGATGCATCCAAGGCGTTGTTGCGTCTGATAGCCTTTTTCTCCAAAGGAGGCACCGACAAGTGGGCGCCGGTGTTGCAACCGGAGAGCAAGCGCCGCTCATCGCTTTGAGGTAACACGCGAAGGGTCGACGGATTCATTGTCTTTTTTTTACTAGACACGCGCGAGATGAAAAATCAGCTAGGCGAATCTGGTTCATTCGAGTCAGACAAATTGATGGCTCCTAGGCGTTGTCGACATTTGCTGTTGGAAATATGCCCTAGAGCTAATACTAAATTGGTTATTATTATATTTCCTTGTTCATGACAATTTTGTATTATCCATGATAGCATTGTATTGATTGGAAACTCAAATACATGTGTGGATACATAGACAACACACTGTCCCTCGTTAGCCTCTATTTGACTAGCTCGTTGATCAAAGATGGTCAAGGTTTCCTGGCCATAGACAAGTGTTGTCACTTGTTAATGGTATCACATCATTAGGAGCATGATGTGATGGACAAGACCCAAACTATGAATGTAGCATATGATCGTGTTAGTTTATTGCTACTGTTTTCCGCATGTCAATGTATGTGTTCCTATGACCATGAGATCAGACAACTCCTAGACACTGGAGTGTCGGCGATACTAGGTCGACACCTATGGGGATCAACGTCATACCCTTGTGATCGTAGGGCGGGGAAGACAACGTCATGAGCAGATCTAACGATCAACACCCGGCAAGCCTTTTTACCCAGGTTCGGGCCGCTTACGCGTAAAACCCTATGTCCTGCTCGTCTGATTGTATTAAGCGTTCTTTTGTTGTTCATTACAGTGATGATAACCGTCTTCTTGGCCAATCTCCAAAAAGTCTATCCCCTTGTGAATGAGCAAAGGGCCTCCATTTATAGGCAAAGGGTTGACCTATAGTGCTTGATGGTAGGTTCACGAGATGTTATAATGAACCTAGAGTGGTGCTTATCCATCTATCGCTGTCAGGTGCATTAAATGCACGTCTTGTCCTTGTCAGCAAAGTGCTGGTGAAGACATGTGTCCAGGTGTTTCGACACATGGACGCCCCGCTGGCGCATGCAAAATGCGCTAGAACTCGAGAGGGCGGTGTCACTGTGGTAAGGGCGGTCGCCCTCCAGTGCCTAGCCACGTCATCCCGGCAAGGGTGATTGTCGGGGCCTTGTGTCTTTGTCCCGACAAGGAAGCTTGCCCGGGGTTTCGGCTGTCTTCCCGGCGAGGGGAGCCCACCGGGGTCTTGTGCTTGGTGCGTTCATCACGTCCATTAAACGGACGTGGCCTTGGATGTCTTCCCGACAAGGCAGGCTTGCTGGGGCCTCGGATATCTTGGGGGTGCGTCTTGTCTGGACTCTGCCATGCCCTGCCGTCAGGGGCTTTTCGCGCCCGTGCACAAGTCTGGGGCACTAGAGACCCCAGTCTGTAGTGCACCGACACGGAGGAATACCTTGTGTGTATCGAACGTGGGTTGGCATGGATCAAGACTAGGATTTGTCACTCCGTGTGACGGAGAGGTATCTCGGGGCCCACTCGGTAATACAACATCACAACAAGCCTTGCAATCAATGTGACTAAGGAGTTAGTCACGGGATCTTGTATTACGGCACGAGTAAAGAGACTTGTCGGTAACTAGATTGAACTAGCCATAGAGATACCGACGATCGAATCTCGGGCAAGTAACATACCGAACGACAAAGGGAACAACATACGAGATTAATTGAATCCTTGACATAGAGGTTCAACCGATAGATATCTTCGTAGAATATGTAGGAGCCAATATGGGCATCCACATCCTGCTATTGGTTATTGACCGGAGAATGTCTCAGGTCATATCTACATACTTCTCGAACACGCACGGTATGCACACTTAAGGTTCGGTGACGTTTTGGTATAGTTGAGTTATAGGTGGTGGTGACCGAAGGTTTTTCAGAGTCCTGGATGAGATCATGGACGTCACGAGGAGCTCCAAAATGGTCCGTAGGTAAAGATTGATATATAGGAAGTCATGTTTTGGTCACCAGAAAAGTTTCTGGCTCATCGGTAATGTACCGGGGGTGCCGGGACGGGGTCAGGGGACCAACAGGAGGGGTGTGACGACCCAAGAGCCTTATAGGCTGTGAGAGGAGTTAGAACAGCCACTGGTGGGCTGGCCGAAGCCTCTCTCAAAACGTCATGCGGCTAGGAGGGGAGATAAAAGGCAAAACTCCTTTAAAAGGAAAGGAAGGAGGAGTCCTCCCAAAGTAGTACACCTCCCTTGTGGGAAGGTGGACTCTTCCTTGTAGGGTTCGGACGACCCCTTCTCCTTGGAGTAGGGGCCAATGCTGCCTCCTCTCTCCTCCTCCTATATATACTAGAGGTTTTGAGGGTTTTGAGACATAGAAATCAGCCACGTACTGCCCTCGCTCTAGATCTGCTTCTCCTCTAGTCTAGTTTCAGCGGTGCTCAGGGGAATCCCGGCTGGAATAGCTCCAAAACCATCGCCGTCACACCGTCACACTGCCGGAGAACTCATCTATCTCTCCGCCTCCTCTTGTTGTATCAAGAAGGCGGACATCATCGTAGAGATGTACATGTGCTGAACGCGGAAGTGTCGTCCGTTCGGCGCTTGATCGGGACGGATCGTGGGACGGGTGCGATTTGGATCGCGAAGACGTTCCACTACATCAACCGCGTTTCTTAACGCTTCCCGCTTAGCGATCTACAAGGTTATGTGGATCTGAACTCCCCTCTCGTAGATGATCATCACCATGATAGGTCTTTCGTGTGCGTAGGCAATTTTTTGTTTCCCATGCAACGTTCCCCAGCAGTAGCATCATGACCTAGGTTCATGCGTAGATGATATCTCGAGTAGAACACAAAGGAGTTTGTGGGTGTTGATGTTCACTTTGTTTCCCTCCTTAGTCTTTTCTTGTTTTGGAGGTATTGGTGGATTGAAGCGGCCCAGACCAACATTACTCGTACGCTTACGAGAGGCCGGTTTCATCGACATGCATGTTGCGTAAAAATGACTAGCGGGTGTATGTTTCTTCAAATTTAGTTGAATCGAATTTGACCGAGGCGGTCCTTGGAGAAGGTTACATAGCAACTTGCATATCATCCTTGTGGTTTTACATAAGTAAGATGCGATCATACTGGATACCCATAGCAGCCACGTAAAACATGCAACAACATATTAGAGGACGTCTAACTTGTTTTTGTAGGGTATGCATGTGATGCGGTATGGCCAAAGACATGATATGATATATTGGATGTATGATATGATCATGTTGTAATAGTTAAATATCGACTTGCGTGTCGATGCTATGGCAACCGGCAGGAGCCATAGGGTTGTCTTTAATTATTTTTGCGCTTGGTGATGCTTTGCTTTATTGCTAGTAGTGGCTTTAGTATAACAACATAGTTAGCGTGACAACCTCGATGGTAACACAATGATGGAGATCATGGTGGGCACTGGTGACGATGAAGATCATGTCGGTGCTTTGGTGATGGAGATCAAGAAGGACAAGTTCATGGCCATATCATGTCACTTATGATTTTCATGTGATGTTAATCCTTTTATGCACCTTATTTTTCTTAGGACGACGGTAGCATTATAAGGTGATCCCTCACTAAAATTTCAAGATAAACATGTGTTCTCCCTGACTGTGCACCGTTGTGACAGTTCGTCGTTTCGAGACACCACGTGATGATTGGGTCTGATAGACTCAACATTCACATACAACGGATGTAAAATAGTTGCACACGCGGAACACTCGGGTTAAACTTGACGAGCCTAGCATGTACAGACATTGCCTCGGAACACAAAAGACCGAAAGGTCGAGCATGAATCATATAGTTGATATGATCAACATGGAGATGTTCACCATCGAAACTATACTCAACTCACGTGATGATTGGACTTGAGTTAGTGAATTTGGATCATGCAACACTCAAATGACCACATGGATGTCAATTTGAGTGGGAGTTCTTAAGTAATATGATTAATTGAACTCATTATCATGAACATAGTCAAAAGGTGTTTGTAAATTATATTGTAGCTTGCGATGTAGCTCTACTATTTCTGATATGTTCCTAGAGAAAACTTAGTTGAAACATGATGGTAGTAATTATGCGGACTGGGTCCGTAAACTCAGGATTGTCCTCATTGCTTCACAGAAGGCTTATGTCCTTGATGCACCGGCCGGTGTGCTAAATACCAAACGTCGTCTATGGATGTTACGAACATCTAACATACACGTTTTTTATGAATACATGATGGTTTAGTGTGTAAAGCTTAAACGGCTTATAATTGAGGCGCCGATGACGTTCCGAACATCACGGGACAGACGAGATGTTCCAAGAGATGAAATTGACATTTCGGGCTCGTGCCTGTGTTGAGAGGTATGAGACCTCCGACGAGATTCTTTGTCTACAAAGGGAGAAAATCTAATCATTGAGCATATATGTGCTCAGATTGTCTGAGTACTACAATCGTTTGAATCGAGTGGGAGTTGATCTTCCAGATAAGATAGGGATTGACATAGTTCTCCAAATTCACTGCCACCAAGCTTTAGAGCTTCATGATGAACTATAACATATCTGGGATAGAGATGATGGTCCTTGAGCTATTCGTGATGTTTGACATCGCGAAGGTAGAAATCAAGTAGGAGCGTCAATTGTTGATGGTTAGTACAACCACTAGTTTCGAGAAGGGCAAGGGTTAAAAGGGATACTTCATGAACTAGCAAACCAGTTGCCACTCTAGTAAATAAAACCAAGGTTAAACCCAAACCCGAGACTAAGTGCTTCTATTATGAGGGGAACGGTCACTGAAGCAGAACTACCCTAGATACTTGGTAGATGAGAAGGCTGGCAAAGTCAACAAAAGTATATTGGATATACATGATATAGATGTGTACTTTACTAGTATTCCTAGTAGCACTAGGGTATTAGATATCGGTTTGGTTGCTAAGTGTTAGTAACTCGAAATAAAAGCTACGGAATAAACGGGGACTAGCTAAAGGTGAGGTGACGATATGTATTGAAAGTAATTCCAAGGTTGATGTGATCAAACATCGCACGCTCCCTCTACCATCGGGATTAGTGTTGAACCTAAATAATTGTTATTTGGTATTTGTGTTGAGCATAGACAAGACTAGATTGTGTTTATTGCAATATGATTTTTCATTTAAAGAGAATAATGTTTATTCTATTCCTTGAATAAATACCTTCAATGGTTTATTGAATCTCGATCGTAGTGATGCACATGTTCATGATATTGATGCCAAAAGATATGAAGTACTAATGATAGTACCACTTACTTGTGGCACGGCCGCTTGAGTCATATTGGTGGAAAACGCATGTAGAAGCTCCATACTGATGGATCTATGGACTCACTCGTTTTTGAAACTTTTGAGACATGTGAATCATGTCTATTGGTATAAACGCATGAAGAAACTCCATACAGATGGATTGTTTGGACTCACTTTATTTTGAATCACTTGAGACATGCAAATCAGGCCACATGGCCATGATGACTGAAGGCCTCGTTTTCTAGTGAGATGGAACAAGAAAGTAACTTATTGGAAGTAATACATTTTGATGTATGCAGTCCAATGAGTGTTGAGGCACGCAGCGGATATCGTTATGTTCTTACTTCATAGATGATTTGACTAGATACTAGTATATTTACTTGATGAAGCACAAGTCTGAATTACTGAAAGGTTCAAGTAATTTCAGAGTGAAGTTGAAGATCGTCGTGATAAGAGGATAAAATGTCTATGATATGATCATAGAGATGAATATATGAGTTGTGAGTTTGGTACACATTTAAGACAATGTGGAAATTGTTTCACAATGAATGCCACCTGGAACACCATGGTGTGATGGTGTGTCTGAACGTCATAGTCTCTTATCAAATTACCACTATAGATTTTGGGTTAGGCATTAGAGACAACCGCATTCACTTTAAATAGGGCACCACATAATTCCGTTGAGATGACACCGTATGAACTATGGTTTGGAGAAACCTAAGCTGTCATTTCTTAAAAGTTTGTGGTTGCGACGCTTATGTGAAAAGTTTCAGTCTCATAAGCTCGAACCCTAAGTGGATAAATGCATCTTCATAGGATACCCAAAACAGTTGGGTATATCTTCTATCTCAGATCCGGAAGCAAAGTGTTTGTTTCTAGAAACGGTTCCTTTCTCGAGGAAAAGTTTCTCTCAAAAGAATTGAGTGGGAGGATGGTGGAACTTGATGAGGTTGTTGAACCGTCACTTCAACTGGTGTGTAGCAGGGCATAGGAAATTGTTCCTGTGGCGCCTACGCCAATTGAAGTGGAGGTTGATGGTAGTAATCATTAAGCTTTGGATCATGTTACTACAAACCTTGCAGGTCGACAAGGTCATGTACTGCTACACATTGGTACTATAACCCTGTCTTGGAGGTCATGTGGTTGGACAACAATGAACCTACAAGCTATGGAGAAAATGGTGGGCCTGGATTCTGACAAATGGTTGGAGGCCATGAAATCTGAGAGGGGGTCCATGTATGAAAACAAAGTGTGGAGTTTGGAATAACTACTTGATGGTCATAAGACTGTCAAGTACAGATGGGTCTTTAAAAGGAAGACACACGATGATGGTGAAAAGTCGCCATTAAGAAATCTTGACTTATCGCAAAGATGTTTCCGAAAAGTTCAAAGAGTTAACTATGATGAGACTTCCTCACTCGTAGCGATGCTAAAAGTCTGTTGGAATTATGCTAGCAGTTGTTGCATTATTTACGAAATCTTGCAGATAGGATATCAAAACATTGTTTCCTTGACGGTTTCCTTGACGAAAGGTTGTGTGTGATACAACCAGAAGGTTTTGTCGATCCTAAGGATGCTAACAAGTATACAAGCTCCTACGATCCTTCTATGGACTGGAGCAAGCATCTCGGAGTTGGAATATACACTTTGATGAGATGATCAAAGCTTTTGGGTTTATACAAAGTTTATGAGGAACTTGTATTTCCAAGTTAGTGAGTGGGAGCACTATAGAATTTCTGATGAGGATATGTGGTTGACATATTGTTGATCAGAAATAATGTAGAATTTCTAGAAAGCATAAAGGGTTGTTTGAAAGGAGTTTTCAAAGGAAAAACTGGATTGAGCTACTTAAACATTGAGCGTCAAGATCTATGGAGATAGATCAAAACGCTTAACAAAACTTCCAACGAAATGCAGGCCTTGACAAGTTTTTGAAGGAGTTCAAAATAGATAGGAGAAGAAGGATTTATTGGCTGTGTTGTAAGGCGTGAATTTGAGTAAGACTATGCCTTAGCCGCAGGCTCTAAAGTATGCCATGATGTGTACCGCAGCTGATGTGTGCCTTTCCATGAGTATGTCAAGGGGTACAAAGAGTGATACAAGATTGAATCACTGAACAGCGGTCAAATTTATCCTTAGTAACTAGTGTACTAAGGAATTTTTCTTGATTATGGAGGTGATAAAAGAGTTCGTCGTAAAGGCTTTCGTCGATGCAAGCTTTGACACTAATCTGGATACCTCTGGGTAGTAAACCGGATTCATATAGTGGAGGAGTCATTTGGAATGGTTCTGAACGACGCGTGGTAGCAGCATCTATAGGACGACATAGAGATTTGTAAAGCACACACGGATCTGAAAGGTTCAGACCTGTTGACTAAAAACCTCTCTCACAAGAAAGACATGATCGAACCCCAGAACAGTATGGGTGTTAGATTCATTACAATCACATAGTGATGTGAACTGGATTATTGACTCTAGTGCAAGTGGGGGACTCTTCAGAATATGCCCTAGAGTCAATAATAAATTTGTTATTATTATATTTCCTTGTTCATGATATCATGCAACTCCCGGACATCGGAGGAATACCTTGTGTGTATCAAACGTTCCAACGTTCCTGGGTGACTATAAAGGTGCTCGACAGGTATCTCCGAAGGTGACTCTTGGGTTAGCGTGGATCAAGACTGGGATTTGTCACTCCGTGTGACGGAGAGATATCTCGTGGCCCACTCGGTAATACAACGTCACAACAAGCCTTGAAAGCAATGTGACTAAGGAGTTTGTCAAGGGATCTTGTATTACGGAACGAGTAAAGAGACTTGCCGGTAATGAGATTGAACTAGGTATAGAGATACCGACGATCGAATCTCGGGCAAGTAACATACCGAAGAACAAAGGGAACAACATACGGGATTAACTGAATTCTTGACATAGAGGTTCAACCGATAGAGATCTTCGTAGAATATGTAGGAGCCAATATGAACATCCACGTCCTGCTATTGGTTATTGACAGGTGAATGTCTCAGGTCATATCTACATAGTTCTCGAACCCGCACGGTCTGCACACTTAAGGTTCAATGACATTTCGGTATAGTTGAGTTATAGGTGTTGGTGACTGAAAGTTGCTCGGAGTCCCGGATGAGATCCTGGACGTCACGAGGAGCTCCGAAATGGTCCGGAGGTAAATATTGATATATAGGAAGTCATGTTCTTGTCACCGAAAAAGTTTCAGGCACATCGGTAATGTACCACGGGTGTTGGGAGGGTGTCGGTGGACCAACGGGAGGGGTGTGACAGCCCAAGAGCCTTATGGTCTGTGAGAGGAGGTAGGGCAGTCCCAGGTGGGCTGGACTAAGCCTCTCTCAAAAGCCCATGCGGCTAGGAGTGGAGATAAAAGGCGAAAGTCCTTTAAAAGGAAAGGAAGTAGAAGTCCTCCCAAAGTAGTCCACCTCCCTTGCGGGAAGTGGACTCTTCCTTGAAGGGTTCGGCTGACACCTTCTCCTTGGAGTAGGGGCCAAGGCTTCCTCATATCTCCTCCTCCTATATATACTAAAGGTTTTGAGGGTGTTGAGACATAGAAATCAGCCATGTGTTGCCCTCTCTCTAGACCTGTTTTTCCTCTAGTCTAGTTTCAGCGGTGCTTAGGCAAAGCCCTGCTGGAATAGCTACACCACCATCGTCGTCATGTCGTTGTGCTACTGGAGAACTCATTTACCTCTCCGCCCCCTCGTGCTGGATCAAGAAGGCAGAGATCGTCGCCGAGTTGTACGTGTGCTGAACGCAAAGGTGCCATCCTTTCGGCGTTAGATCGGGACAGATCATGGGACAGTTGCGATTTGGATCGCGAAGACGTTCCACTACATCAACCGCATTTCTTAACGCTTCCCTCTTAGCGATCTACAAGGGTATGTGTGTTCGATCTCCCCGCTCGTAGATGATCGTCACCACGATAGGTCTTTCGTGTGCGTAAATTTTTTTTGTTTCCCATGCAACATTCCCCAACATTTGCACCGTTGCGCCGGCGCCTAGCATTGCGCAAGAAAAATGTGTAGAGGATTAGGTTTAAGCTATGCTACACTCAATATTGATTGGGTGCACTAGGCACATATATATAGGTACAAGATGGGCCTCTACCTCAACTATACAAGGAACTAGGAGGTGGGCCCAATGAAACAATATACATGCAAGATATATACTCAACAACCCCCCCCCCCCGCGCTCGTAGTCGAATCGTCACCAGAGACACAGAGACTGGAGCTAAACTCCTCGAAAGTGGAAATAGGAAGTCCCTTAGTCATCACATCAGCGAACTATTGTGTGGTCAGAACATGAAGAACCCGAATGTGACCAAGGGCGACCTGTCCGCGCACAAAGTCGATATCAAGCTTGATGTGCTTCATCCGGCGATGCTGAACGGGGTTGGCGGAAAGATACACAGCATAGATGTTGCCATAGTAGACAAACGTGGCCTTTGTGAAAACATGATGAAACTCTTGTAGAAGTTGTCGAAGCCAGGAACACTTGGCAACTACGATAGCCACTGCTCGGTACTCGGCCTCCACGCTTGAGCGCGAAACTGTTGGTTGTCGTTTGGGAGGCCATGAGACAAGTAAAGGCCAAATATAGACGCAGTAGCCGGACATGGAGCGTCGTGTGTCAGGACAGCCAGCCCAATCAGCATCAGAATAAGCCACCAGATAAAAAGAGGGAGAATCCGTGAGTGTGTGTCTGAGGGACATCGTGCCACGGATATACCGGAGAATCCGTTTCGCGAGCATATAGTGGGAATCACGAGGAGCGTGCATATGGAGGCACACCTGCTGCACAGCATACTGCAAGTCTGGTCTTGTGAGTGTCAGATACTGAAGAGCACCAACAATGGAGCGATAAAATTGAGCATTCGACGCCAGTGAACCCTGCTGAGCAAACACCTTGGCCTTCGTGTCAATAGGAGTAGCGACAGGATGACAGTTGAGCATACCGGCACGCTCAACCAGCTCATGTGCATACTTCTGTTGATGAAGAAACAAACCGTTAGGTCGCCGAACAACCTCAATGCCAAGGAAGTAATGAAAAGCCCCAAATCCTTGATGGCAAACTCGTTACGCAGCCGTAGAGTAATCTGCTGAAGAAGAGCTATGGAGGAGGCCGTGAGGATGATGTCATCGACATATAGTAGTAAATAAGCAGTCGTGTCGCCGTGGTGGAGAACAAACAAGGAGGTGTCCGAGAGAGTAACACAGAAGCGTAGTGTGTGCAGAAAACTAGCGATACACTGGTACCAGGCGTGTAGAGCTTGCTTAAGGCCGTAGAGAGACCGGGACAACAAGCACACATGACTGTGATGAGTGGCATCAATGAAACCAGTGGGTTACTCACAGTAAACCTTCTCGGCAAGGTGACCATGGAGGAAGGCGTTAGAGACATCCATCTCATTAATAGGTCAGCCACGAGAAACCACTAACTGGAGAACAGTGTGGATCATGCCTGGTTTGACAACTGGCACAAACTTCTCAGTGAAGTCAACACCAGCTCGCTGAGGGCAACCGCGGACCTGTTGGAGAACGTTGCATGGGAAACAAAAAACTTCCTACGCACACGAAGACCTATCATGGTGATGTTCATCTACAAGAGGGAGATCGGATCCACGTACCCTTGTAGATCGCTAAGCAGGAAGCATTAAGAAACGCGGTTGATGTAGTGGTACAGCTTCGTGATTCAAATAAGCGTCGTCCCACGATCCGTTCCGATCTAGTGCCGAACGGACGGCACCTCCGCGTTCAGCACACGTACAGCTAGATGACGATCTCCGCCTTCTTGATCCAACAAGAGAGACGGAGAAGTAGATGAGTTCTCCGGCAGTGTGACGGTGCGCCGGTGATGGTGATGATCTATTCCTGCAGGGCTCCGCCCGAGCTCCGGAGAAAACCGATCTAGACGAAGAACTATGAAGTAGAGGTTTAGGGTTGCACGTGGCAAACTTGTCTCTCAAAAACCCTAAAACCTCTAGGATATATAGAAGGAGGGGAGGGGCTAGCCTTGGGGCTCAAGAGAGCCCCAAGGGCGTCGGCCGAGAGAGGAGGAGGAGGACTCCAACTCCAATTCGGTTTGGGGAGGAGGAGTCCCCTCCGTCCTTCCCACCTCCCTCTTTTTTTTCTTTTTTTCTTTGGTTTTTTCCTTAGCTGACATAGCCCACTTGGCATGGCCTCACCATCTCACTAAGGGCTGGTGCGCCACCCTTGGGCTATTAGGCTCACTCCCATGTGGGTGGGCCCCTCCCGGTAAAAACTCGGAACCCATTCGTCACTCCCGGTACACTGTCGGTAATGCCCAAAATCATTCCGGAGACCAAATGAAACAATCCTATATGTCAATCATCGTTTCCGGACCATTCCAAAAACACTCGTGACGTCTGCGATCTCATCCGGGACTCCGAACAACCTTCGGCCACCAACACCTATAACTCAACATTACCGAAACGTCACCGAACCTTAAGTGTGCAGACCCTGCGGGTTCGAGAACTATGCAGACATGACCTGAGACACTCCTCGGTCAATATCCAACAACGGGATCTAGATGTCCATATTGGATCCTACATATTCTACGAAGATCTTATCGGTTGAACCTCTCTGTCAAGGATTCATATAATCCCGTATACCATTCCCTTTATCCTTCGGTATGTTACTTGCCCCAGATTTGATCGTCGGTATCCCTATACCTATTTCAATCTCGTTACCGTGAATTCTCTTTACTCGTTCCGTAATACAAGATCACGTGACTAACACATTAGCCACATTGCTTGCAAGGCTTATATGTGATGTTTTATTACCGAGTGGGCCCTGACATACCTCTCCGTCACATGGAGTGATAAATCCCAGTCTTGATCCATGCTAACTCAACGGACATCTTCGGAGATACCTGTATATCACCTTTATAGTCACCCAGTAACGTTGCGACGTTTCATACACACAAGGCATTCTTCCAGTGTAAGTGAGTTACATGATCTCATGGTCATAGGAATGAATACTTGACACGCAGAAAACAATAGCAACAAAATGACACGATCACATGCTACATTTATAATTTGGGTCTTGTCCATCACATCATTCTCCCAATGATGTGCTCCAGTCATCAAGTGACAACACTTGCATATGGTCAGAAAACCTTAACCACCCTTGATCAACTGGCCAGTCAACTAGAGGCTTACTAGGTACATTGTTTTGTCTATATATCCACAGATGTATCTATGCTTTCATTCAATACAATTATAGCATGGATAATAAATGATTATCTTGAAACAGGAAATATAATAATAACTATTTTATCATTGCCTCTAGGGCATATTTCCAATAGTCTCCCACTTGCACTGGAGTCAATAATCTAGTCTCACATTGCTATGTGATTTACATTGAAATGAATCTAACACCCATATTGTTCTGGTGTTGATCATGCTTTGCTCGTGGAAGAGGTTTAGTCAGCGGATCTGCAACATTCAGATCCATGTGCACTTTGCAATAACTTACGTCCTCTCCTTCGACATAGTCGCGGATGAGGTTGAAGCGTCGTTTGATGTGTCTGGTCTTCTTGTGAAACCTTGGTTCCTTTGCTAGAGCAATGGCACCAGTGTTGTCACAGAATAGAGTTATTGGATTTAATGCGCTCGGCACAACTCCAAGATCCTACATGAACTGCTTCATCCAGACACCCTCCTTAGCTGCCTCCGAGGCAGCCATGTACTCCGCTTCACACGTAGAATCTGCTACGATGCTTTGCTTGGAACTGCACCAGCTTACTACACCCCCATTAAGAATAAATATGTATCCGGTTTGAGACTTAGAGTCATCCGGATCAGTGTCAAAGCTTGCATCGACGTAACCCTTTACGACGAGCTCTTCATCACCTCCATAAACGAGAAATATTTCCTTAGTCCTTTTCAGGTACTTCAGAAAATTCCTGACTGCCGCCCAGTGTTCCACTCATGGATCACTTTGAAACCTGCCTGCCATACTTATGTCCAGGCTGACGTTCGGTCTTGTGCACAACATTGCATACATGATAGACCATATGGCTGAAGCATAGGGGACGGTACTCATCTTTTTTCTATGTACCACAGTTACTAGACACCGAGTCTTACTCAACTTTATACCTTCTAACACTGGCAAGAACCCCTTCTTGGACTGCTCCATTTTGAACTTCTTCAAAACTTTATCAAGGTATGTGCTTTGTGAAAGTCCTATTAGGCGCCTCAATCTGTCCCTATAGATCTTAATGCCTAATATGTAAGCTCCTTCTCCTAGGTCTTTAATTGAAAAACATTTTTTTCAAGTAATCATTTACGCTCTCTAAAAACTCCACATTGTTGCCAATCAGCAATATGTCATCCACATATAATATTAGAAATGCTACAGATCTCCCACTCACTTTCTTGTAAATACAAGATTCTCCAACAACTTGTATAAACCCAAATGCTTTGATCACCTCATCAAAGCGCTTATTCCAACTCCGAGATGCTTGCACCAGTCCATAAATGGATCGCTGGAGCTTGCATACTTTGTTAGCATTCTTCGGATCAACAAAATCTTCGGGTTGCATCATATACAATTCTTCCTTAAGAAAACCATTAAGGAACACCGTTTTGACATCCATCTGCCAGATTTCATAATCGAAAAATGCACCTATTGCTAACATGATTCGGACGGACTTATGCATCACTACCGGGGAGAATGTCTCATCGTAGTCAACTCCTTGAACTTGTGAAAAACCCTTTGCCACAAGTCAAGCCTTATAAACGGTCACATTACCGTCCGCGCCCGTCTTCTTCTTAAAGATACATTTGTTCTAAATAGCCATGCGACCTTCAGGTAATACTTCCAAAGTCCACACTTTGTTTTCATACATAGATCCTATCTCGGACTTCATGGCCTCTAACCATTTGTTGGAATCAGGGCCCACCGTTGCTTCTTCATAATTCGCAGGCTCATTATTGTCTAACAACATGATAGATAAGACAGGATTCCCGTACCACTCGGGAGCAGTACGTGATCTTGTCGACCTGCGAGGTCCGACAGTAACTTGATCTGAAGCTTCATGACCATCATCATTAGCTTCCTCCTCAACCGGTGTTGCCTCGACAGAGATTTCTCTCTACCCTGCGCCACCATCTAAAGGGAGCAGAGGTTCCACAACCTCATCAAGTTCTATCTTATTCCCACTCAATTCTTTCGAGAGAAACTCTTTCTCAAGAAAATCTCTGTTCTTAGCAACAAACACTTTGCCCTCGGATCTGAGATAGAAGGTGTACCCAACTATCTCTTTTAGGTAACCTATGAAGACACACTTTTCCTCTTTGGGTTCTAGCTTTTCAGGCTGAAGCTTTTTGACATAAGCATCACATCCCCAAACTTTAAGAAACGGCAACTTTTGCCTCTTGCCATGCCATAGCTCATATGGTGTCGTCTCAACGGATTTTGATAGTGCCCTATTTAAAGTGAATGCAGTTGTCTCTAATGCATAACCCCAAAACGATAATGGCAAATCGGTAAGAGACATCATAGATCGCACCATATCTAACAAAGTACAATTACGACGTTCGGACACACCATTACGTTGTGGTGTTCCAGGCGGTGTTAAGTGTGAAACGATTCCACATTGTCTTAAGTGAGCACCAAACTCGAAACTCACATATTCACCCCCTCGATCAGATCGTAGGAACTTGATCTTCTTGTTGTGATGATTTTCAACTTCACTCTGAAATTGCTTGAACTTTTCAAACGTTTCAGACTTGTGCTTCATCAAGTAGATATATCCATACCTACTCAAATCATCAGTGAAGGTGAGAAAATAAAGATATCCACCGCACGCCTCCACACTCATTGGACCGCACACATCAGTATTTATGATGTCCAACAAGTCACTTGCATGCTCCATTGTTTTGGAGAACAGAGTCTTAGTCATCTTGCCAATGAGGCATGGTTCGCACGTGTGAAGTGATTCAAAATCAAGTGACTCCAAATCCCATCAACATGGAGTTTCTTCATACGCTTTACACAGATATGACCTAAGCAGCAGTGCCACAAAAACGTGGCACTATCATTGTTAACTCTACATCTTTTTGTCTCAATGTTATGTATATGTGTGTCATCACAACCAAGATTCAATATGAACAAACCCCTCACATTGGGTGCATGATCGTAAAAGATATTACTCATAAAAATAGAACAGACATTATTCTTTGACTTAAATGAGTAACCGTCTCGCAATAAATAAGATCCAGATATAATGTTCATGCTTAACGCATGCACTAAATAAAAATTATTTAAGTTCATAACTAATCATGATGGTAACTGAAGTGAGATAGTGTCGACGGCGATTGCATAAACCTTGGAACGATTTCCCACTCGCATCATCACTTCATCCTTCGCCAGCCTTTGTTTATTCCACAGTTCCTGCTTCGAGTTGCAAATATGAGCAAAAGAACCGGTATCAAATACCTAGGGACTACTACGAGAGTTGGATAAGTACACATCAATAACATGTATATCACATATACCTGGTTTGGCGTTGGCCGCCTTCTTATCAGCCAAATACTTGGGGCAGTTGCGTTTCCAGTTACCCATCCCCTTGCAATAATAACACTCTGTTTCCGGCTTAGGTCCATCCTTGGGTTTCTTCGTTGGATTGGAAACAGTTTTGCCTCTCTTCTTGGAGTTACCCTTCTTGCCTTTGCCGTTTCTCTTGAAACTAGTGGTCTTATTGACCTTCAACACTTGATGTTCTTTCCGGAGTTCTGACTCTGTGACTTTCAGCATCGCCGTTATAGTTCATCCCTTGCATGTTATAGTTCAACACAAAGCTCTTATAGCTAGGTGGCAGTGATTGAAGAATTCTGTCAGTGATAGCCTCTTGTGGGAGTTCAATCCCCAGCTCAGCTAGACGGTTTGAGTACCCACACATTTTGAGCACATGTTCACTGACAAACGAATTATCCTCCATTTTGCAAGCAAAGAATTTATCGGAGGTCTCATACCTATCGATCCGGGCATTCTTCTAAAAGATAAACTTCAACTCCTGGAACATCTCATATGCTCCATGACGTTCAAAGCATCGTTGAAGTCCCGGTTCCAAGCCATACAAGACTGCACATTGAACTACTGAGTAGTCCTCTTACGTGATTGCCAAGCGTTCAAAACATCTTGGTCAGATGTAGCGGGTGGTTCATCTCCTAGCCATACATCAAGGACATAATTCTTTTTCCCAGCTTGTAGGATGAGCCTTAGATTACGAGCCTAGTCTACAAAGTTGCTACCATCATATTTCAGCTTAGCTTTCTCTAGGAACATATTGAAATTCAGGGTTACTACTGCGTTAGCCATTGATCTACAACATAAAATATTGCAAAGTGGACTTAGACTATGTTCAAGATAATTACAGTTTAACTAATAAAATTACTAATAAACTCCCACTCAAATAGACATCCCTCTAGTTACTTGAGTGTGGCATGATCCAAATTCACTAACTCAAGTCCAATCATCACGTGAGTTGACTGTAGTTTCAGTGGTACACATCTCTATGCTAAACATATCAACTATATGATTCATGCTTGACATTTCGGTCTCTTGTGTTCCGAGGCCATGTCTGCACATGCTAGGCTTGTCAAGTTTAACCCGAGTGTTCTGCGTGTGCAACTGTTTTGCACCCGGCGTATGTGAACGTTGAGTCTATCACACCGGATCATAACGTGGTGTCTCAAAACGACGAACTGTCGCAACGGTGCACAGTCGGGGAGAACACAATTTTATCTTGAAATTTAGTGAGGGATCAACTTATAATGCTACTGTCGTTCTAAGCAAGATAAGGTGCATAAAAGGATTAACATCACATGCAATTCACAAGTGACATGATATGGCCATGATCTTGTGCTTCTTGATCTCCATCACCAAAGCACCGGCATGATCTTCATCGTCACCGGCGCCACACCATGATCTCCATCCTCATGATATCCATCATCGTGCCGCCATCGAGGTTGTCGTGCTATCTATGCTAATACTACTAAAGCTACATCCTAGCAATATAGTAAACGCATCTGCAAACACAAATGTTAGTTCAAATACAACCCTATGGCTCATGTCGGTTGCCGTAGCATCGACGTGCAAGTCGATATTTAACTATTACAACATGATCATCTCATACATCCAATATATCACATCATGTCTTTGGCCATATCACATCACATGCATACCCTGCAAAAACAAGTTAGACGTCCTCTAATTTCTTGTTGCATGTTTTACATGGCTGCTATGGGTATCTAGTATGATCGCATCTTACTTACGCAAAACCACAACGGAGATGTGCAAATTTCTATTTTACCTCTCTCCAAGGACCGCCTCGGTCAAATCCAATTCAACTAAAGTTGAAGAAACAAACACCCGACGGTCATCTTTATGCAACAAGTTGCATGTTAGTCCATGAAACCAGTCTCATGTAAGCGTACGAGTAATGCTGGTCCGGGCTGGTTCAATCCAACAATACCGCCGAATCGAGAAAACACTAAGGAGGGCAGAAAATCGAACATCAACACCCACAAAAACTTTTGTGTTCTACTCGAGATTACATCTACGCATGAACCTAGCTCATGGTGCCACTATTGGAGCACGTTGCATGGGAAACAAAAAATTTCCTACGCACAAGAAGACCTATCATGGTGATGTTCATATACGAGAGGGAGATCGGATCCACATAACCTTGTAGATCGCTAAGCGAGAAGCGTTCAAAATGCGGTTGATGTAGTGGTACAGCTTCGTGATTCAAATCGTCATCGTCCCGTGATCCGTTCTGATCTAGCGCCGAATGGACGGCACCTCCTCGTTCAGCACACCTACAGCTCGATGACGATCTTCGCCTCCTTGATCCAGCAAGAGAGACTGAGAAATAGATGAGTTCTCCGGCAGCGTGACGGCGCGCCGGTGATGGTGATGATCTATTCCTGCAAGGCTCCGCCCGAGCTACGCAGAAAATCGATCTAGAGGAAGAACTACGAAGTAGAGGTTTAGGGTTGCACGTGGCAAAGTTGTCTCTCAAAACCCCTAAAACCTCTAGTATATATAGGAGGAGGGGAGGGGCTAGCCTTGGAGCTGAAGAGAGCCCCAAGGGCGCCAGTCGAGGGAGGGGGAGGAGGACTCCAACTCCAACTCGGTTTGGGGAGGAGGAGTCGCCTCCTTCCTTCCCACCTCAATCTTTTTTCTTTTTCCTTTGGTTTTTTTCCTTAGCCGACATAGCCCACTTGGGCTGGCCTCACCAGCCCACTAAGAGATGGTGCGCCACCCTTGGGCTATTAGGCTCACTCCCGGGTGGGTGCGCCCCTCCCGATAAAAACTCGGAACCCATTCGTCACTCCCGGTACACTCCCCGTAATGCCTGAAATCTTTCCGGAGACCAAATGAAACAATCCTGTATATCAATCTTCATTTCCGGACTATTCCAGAAACCCTCGTGACGTCCGTGGTGTCATTTGGGACTCTGAACAACCTTCGGTCACCAACACCTATAACTCAACTATGTTGAAATGTCACCGAACCTTAAGTGTGCAGACCCTGCAGGTTCGAGAACTATGCAGACATGACCTGAGACACTCCCCGGTCAATATCCAACAGCGGGACCTGGATGTCCATATTGGATCCTACATATTCTACGAAGACCTTATCGGTTGAACCTCTATGCCAAGGATTCATATAATCTCGTATACCATTCCCTTTCTCTTTCGGTATGTTACTTGCCCGAGACTTGATCGTTGGTATACCTATACCTATTTAAATCTCCTTACCGGCAAGTCTCTTTACTCGTTCTGTAATACAAGATCCCGTGACTAACACATTTGACATTTAGAAAACAATAGCAACAAAATGACACAATCACATGTTATGTTTATAATTTGGGTCATGTCCATCACATCATTCTCCTAATGATATGATCCAATCATCAAGTGACAACACTTGCATATGGTCAGAAAATCTTAACCATCCCTGACCAACTGGCCAGTCAACTAGAGGCTGACTAGGGACATTGTTTTGTCTATATATCCACACATGTATCTAAGCTTTCATTCAATACAATTATAGCATGGATAATAAACGATTATATTGAAATAGGAAATATAATAATAACTAATTTATCATTGCCTCTAGGGCATATTTCCAACAGGGCCACCCAGCGAGCATTGTAGCGCTCAAGAGTGCCATCAGAGCGGGTCTTATGGCGAACGACCCACTTGCCACTGATGACATTGGCGCGAGGAGGTCGCGGAACCAAATGCGATTCCGCTAAAGGGCGTCAAACTCTTCTGGCATCGCAGCCAGCCAGTGCGGATCACGGAGTGCAGACCGCACAGAGGCAGGAAGTGATGACGGCTCGGAGCTGGATGCTGCAAGAAGGTAGTCGTCGCTGGAGTACCGCAGACTCGGTCGGTGAATGTCGCCCCTAGCCCGCGTCATGGGGCCGGCTGCCGAGGGGCCAGCTGCCTATGTGTCGGCTGTAGAGGAGCCAGGTGCCGAGGGGTCGGCTGCCAAGGGGCCGGCTACAGAGGGGCCGGTTCCAGAAGGGTCGGCTACATAGGGGCCGTCTACAGATGGTGTTGGGGATATTACCTGCGGTGTAACCCGCCCTAGCTGGGCCGGATCACTAAAGGCGCGACTCATCATTATGTAATACAAGCCTTGGCCCAAGGGGTCGAGGAGCCAGATGGCGGTTCAGGAGCTATGCAGAGGATAGGCCGCCAAGGAGGTTTTCAGTCTTGGAAAGCACGGCGACTTAGAGATAAAGAAAACCACGACCTGTAGCATGGCTAGGACTCTTGTAAATCCTAGGGCCTCGACTTGTATATAAAGGCGAGTCCCTGGAAAGATAGGGCAAGTTAGAAATTATCGAGAGCTAGGTCAGGCGAGTTACGCCCTCCTTTTAATTGAAACCATCATCAATCTACACAAACCAGGACGTAGGCTTTTACCTCCACACGAGGGGACGAACCTGGGTAAATCTGAATCTCGCTTTCGCTCTCCCCCTTTGAGTCACCACCAAGGTGCGACGGCTCCTTCATTAAGTCCTTTCACGAGGACATTTGTCGTGACAAAACCATGACAGTTGGCGCCCACCATGGGGATAGTGCACGGTGGAGTTCAGTTCTCAATGGGAACCCTACCAGGGTCAGAAAGCTATGCGATCGGCATCATGACGAAGAGCTGCCGTGGAAGGTACTACATCGATAACTCGTTGTGGGGGCCTGAAGCCGATTCAGTCGAATCTGGTTACGGAGTCCCCTTCGGCAAGATCAACATCTTGATCGGCATGATTGGAGCACCCGTGCCTGAGCCAGACACCTCCACCAACACCATCCAGCCGGCCAGGTACGTCCTCCCCATCACACGTCGGGACAGGAGACGCCATGTTTTTGTCGGTTTTACGTAGGGAGCGAGCGTACAAGACGAACCGACAGTCCAGGAGGTCACCCCGTCAATTCTGATGGCGAGTCATCCATGGGCGAGACAGATTCAATTCATCCCTTCACGAAGGACTACTCGGAGGGTTGTCACTCGCGATGGACCCCAAGATCCTTGAAGGATCCCATCAACAAATCGCCATCTACATTGCAGGGGCGGCACAACCTCAGCAAAACCCGACCGGTAACAATGAGACAGGCGAGACGTCGAAAACCTCGGCTCAAGCCATGGCGGACTTAACGGCGGAGGTCACCAGACTCATGACAACTGCTATGACGGCAGAGAATCAGGAAGCGATCAACGTCGAGCTGGAGAAGCTGCAGGAGGCGATGGCCAAAGCCCAGCGGGACGTGGAAGCGGAAGCCGCCAGGATGGCGACACAGCAGGCCAGGATCACTGCACAGACGGAACGGCTGAACACCGAAGGCTGGCAGCTCGAGAGAAAACAGCGCGCGTCCGATGCTATTCACCAGAGGAGGCATCACGGGCGCCTCCCGGCCGACTTACATCCAGCTCGCCTCTTCGACACCCCACGCACTCCTGGGGCGGGACCTGATCGACCTTTGCAAGTCGCTCCAGGGGGAGGTCCGGTTCAACCACCTAACCCGCCACCGCCTCAACCAACGGATGACCATGCAACTCGCTTCCAGACACCACGAGGTCACTTCTCAAATCCCATGGATAATATGTTGGCGGCAACCCTCCACTTGGAGTCCCTCCCGATCTACGGAAACTCCCTGGCCGAGGTGGAGTCAAGAAACGCCATCGAGATGTTGAAGACAACAGTGGTCCAGCATGTGCAATACTCACACAGCCTTGACCGGTTACACTCCATGCCCCAGGCGAGTCACACCAGGAGTCGCCACGAGGACCAACCCACGGTGACTAGTGGGCAACGGCGTTTGCCTCTGACCAACCCGCTTGTAGTGCCTCATACGTGAGCCCAAGACATTGTGGATGCAGCGCAAGCCGCGCGTCAGATGGAGACGGCAGCCGCGGCGGGTCAGGGCTATCCGGCTTATACCCACACACCTCCCGCACCTCTCGGTGCCGGAGGCTGACACATCGGGGTGTCGTGTCTCATGCCCGCTCTACGCAATGAGCGGATGCCGAAGGATTTCAAAGGACCAAGTAAGGTACCCAATTACACACCAGATCTCGAACCAGGGTCATGGATTGAGAGTTATGAACTTGCGATGGACATGCCCGACGTGAACGAGGCGGTTTGCGCCAAGTATTTCACTATGATGCTTGACGGAACGGCGCGTGCATGGTTGAAAAACATGCCACCTAACTCCATCAACACTTGGGCAGAGTTAAAGGAGCGCTTCATCAAAAATTTCCGAGGGACTTGCAAACACCCGATGACCATCGTCGACTTACAACACTGTGTTCAATGACCGGACGAGTTGGCCCATCATTGGACACGGCAAGTTGCGGAGGTCATTCATTCGTCGGACGGGATCTCAGCGGCTCAGGCGGTGTTGATTCTAGAGAAAAATTGCCATTACGAGCCTCTGGTGCTGAAGCTGGGGCGACTTAAGCATAAGGTGGAGGACATGGGCGAGTTGATGGACACCCTCACCAGATACACCGAGTCAGATGACACCAAGGATCCTGGAGAGGACGATGACAAGGTTAGCACTGCCAGGAAGGGCGAGTCATCAAAAGGTCACTCCCAGTTTCAAGGACGGGGTAACCACAACCATGGTGGGGAAGGTAAAAGAAGACAACAGGAAGGTCCCACAGACTTTGTCGCTAATAACAATACCGGCAACGGAAACCAGCGCGAGAAGAAGTGGGGTTTCTGTGGGAAGAAGTCGCGCAACTATCATGAGATGCTCAAGGGCCCCTGCACACAGCATGCTACGGCTGAGAGGCCGGTGACCCACTCTTGGGAGGATTGCTATGTGATGCAGCATTTCCAAGCTGAGGCGCCCAAGAAAGGCCAAGGAGGTGATCAGGGCCAGCGATAGGAGCAGTTCGGCGTGCCCGGGTCACGCCAAAGCCCGTTCTGCGGTTTCCCTAACCCGGGTCCACAGGGCAGGTCACAGCCTAATAGCGGACAGTACCAAGTTCACAACCAACAACAGTATAACCCGCCGGGAGTGTTTCAGCAACCACCCCCGCAAGGAGATCTCCAGCGATAGGATGATCATAGCGGTTTCCAGAATAACCTAAGTAGCTGAACGGTGGGCAGTAGCATGTGTTCACCACCAGCACCTGCAAACTGGACCAGAAGGTGAAACATACAACTTTTAGCGTGGTTGAGCCGGCGCTCCCCAGGTACCTTCATTGGTCTGAATAGCCCATAACCTGGAGTAGGGAGGATCACCCGCCCCGAGTTGATAACCCTGGTGACTTGGCTTTGGTCGTGGCTCCCCAAGTCGGAGGATACACCCTTTCCAAAGTCCTTATGGATGGAGGCAGCAGCATTAACATCCTATGCTTCGATACTTTTCGAAGGATGAATCCCTTGGAGAAAGACTTGATGCCATCGTCCACGGTTTTCCACGGCATTGTTCCGGGTAAGTAGGCATATCCAGTTGGGCGGATTAAACTTAACGTGGCTTTTGGCACAGAGTCCAGTTACAGGAGCAAGTCACTAATGTTTGAAGTGGTCAAAATCAAGAGCCCTTACCACGCATTGTTTGGAATGTCGGCTTACGCTCGATTGATGGCTCGCCCATGTTATGTTTATCTCAAGCTCAAGATGCCTGGTCCTAAGGGGCCTATTACAATCAGCGGAGATAGGAAGATAGCCCAAGAGTGCGAAGAAGGAGACGCAGCTTATGCCCAGACGGCTTGCGCGGCCGAGGAGCTCAAGTTTCACCAAGCCAATGTTGACCCGACAGACATGACGCCGCTCAAGAGGTCAACAATCGACTCTGAGCCGCCCCTCAAGTTTAAACCAACGGATGATACGAAGGTTATAGACTTCATGTCTGGCGACTCAACCAAGAAGTTCACTATTGAGACGGGTCTGGATCCCAAATAGGAAAGCGCGCTCATCGAATTCATCCGTGAGAATCGGGACATCTTTGCATGGAAACCTTTCAACATGTCAGGTGTACCGAGAGAATTCGTTGAGCACCTTCTTAATACTGACCCCAAAGTAAAGCCAGTTCGGCAGTACATTCGCAGGTTTAATGAGGAACGACGTAAGGCGATTGGAGAGGAAGTCGCTCGGCTTTTGGCCACCGGGTTCATCATTGAGGTTTTCCATCTTGAATGGTTGGCTAACCCGGTCCTGGTGCTAAAAAAGAACAGCACTTTCCGCATGTACATCGACTACACCGACCTCAACAGAGCATGTCCGAAGGATCCCTTCGCCCTTCCCCGCATTGATCAAATCATTGACTCAATGGCGGGTTGCGAGCATTTGTGTTTCCTGGACGCTTATTCAGGATACCACCAGATCAAGATGGTTGTGGCAGACCAGGAGAAAACGTCCTTCATAACCCCCTTCGGAGCCTTCTGTTACGTGTCTATGCAGTTCGGGCTCAAGAGTGCGGGGGCGACTTATCAGCGTTGCATCCAAAATTGTTTGCATAACCAGATCGGACGCAATGTCCACGCTTATGTTGACGACATTGTAGTCAGATCTCAGAAAAAAGAGTCTCTCTTGGAGGATCTCAAGGAGATTTTTGACAATTTGCGCATTTACCAGATGAGGCTTAACCCCACCAAGTGTGTGTTTGGTATTCCTGCACGTATGTTATTGGGTTTTCTGGTGTCGGAACGTGGCATTGAAGCTAACCCGGACAGAATTGAAGCGATCACTTTGCTAGGAAAGTCGGCCAATATTAACCAAGTCCAACGCATGGCGGGTCATATCACGGCTCTAAGTCGCTTTATAGGTCGCCTTGGGGAGAAAGCCATTCCTCTTTATCTGTTACTCAAGAAAACTGATCGTTTCATATGGACGGACGAAGCCAACGAAGCCTTTGAAGCCTTGAAGCGACAACTGGCCTAGTCGTCAGTGCTGGCGGCTCTGACGGACAAGGAGCCTATGCTCTTGTACATCGCGGCCAATTGTAAAGCAGTGAGCGTGGCAGTGGTTGTCGAGCGGAAGGAAGAAAGGAAGGAATATTCGGTTCAGCGACCAGTATATTTTATCGGCAAAGTCCTGACCCTCTCTAAACAACGCTACCCGCATTGGCAGAAGCTGGTCTTTAGGGTCTTTATGGCGAGTCGGAAGCTGAAGCACTATTTCCAAGAGCATCCCATCACGGTAGTCAGTTCTTCCCCCCTTGGTGACATTATATAAAATCGAGAAGCAACTGGATGGATTGCTAAGTGGGCCATCGAGTTAGGGCCTCATCACGTGCGGTATACTCCCCGTACGGCCATTAAGTCTCAAGCACTAGTGGATTTCATCAACGATTGGACCAAGTTGCAGATTCCAAAAGATCGGCCCGATCACACATATTGGACTATCTATTTCGATGGATCTAGGCAGTTGGAAGGCTCAGGGGCTGGTGTGGTATTAACTTTGCCTCACGGTGACAAATTCTGCTATGTCCTCCGGCTCATGTTTCCACGTACCAACAATGCAGCAGAGTACGAAGCCCTGCTCCATGGGTTGTGACTCGCCAAAGAGATGAACCTCACGCGAGTCAGATGTTTGGCGACTCAGATCTGGTGGCACAACAGGTTTCTGGCACCTGGGATTCTAGAGATCCCTTGATGGCGGCTTACACGCAAGCTATGTCGGACGTGGCGGGTCACTTTCATGGTTATCAAGTGGATCACAGCGACCGGCGACTCAATGAAGCAGCAGATGCTCTTTCCCGACTCGGTTCACAGCGTAAGCCGGTTCCTCCCAATGTCTTTTTGGATGTATTACATAACCGTTCGGTGAGGCTACCTTCAGAGGAAGATTTGGCGATGCCAGACCCTGAGTCTCAACTTGTGGCGGCTCTTCGTGCCACCCCAGATTGGGCGATTCCCTACATGGCGTATCTCACACAAGGCGAGTTACCCGCGGATGAGTTATTGGCTCGCCAAATCGTCCGTCGGTGCAAATCAATGGTCGTACACAACGGCGAGTTGCATAAGCGAAGCACTTCATGGGTATTTCAGAGGTGTGTCTCTTTTGAGGAAGGATGTATGGTTCTCAATGAAATTCATGCGGGTGGCTGTGGTCATCATGTCGGGTCATGCTCCTTGGTTTCTAAAGCCTTTAGGCATGGGTTTTATTGGTTGACGGCTCATGCAGACACGGAAGAGATAGTTTGCCGATGTGATGGTTGCCAGAAATTTGGACGCCAGATGCACGTGCCGGCTCAGGAGTTACCGATGATTCCAATCACTTGGCCGTTTGCAGTCTGGGGGCTGGACATGGTTGGTCCTTTCGAGATGTCATCCAAAAGAAGACTCACCTATTGGTAGCGGTTGACAAGTTCACTAAGTGGGTTGAAGCAGAACCTGTTAGTAGCTGTGATGTAGATACGACTGTGAAATTCTTGAAAAAGTTGATCTTCCGGTTTGGATACCCTCATAGTATCATTACTGACAATGATACTAATCTATCAAAGGGCGCAATGCAAGAGTTTTGCGGTCGAGAGCATATCCGGCTTGACATTTTGGCAATCACACATCCCCAGTCTAATGGGCATGCAGAAAGGGCGAATCAGGAAACACTGCAAGGAATGAAGCCCCGGCTTATGGTCCCTTTGGAGCGTACTCTAGGATGTTGGGTGGAAGAGTTGCCCTCGGTATTATGGAACATCAGGACCACCCCAAACCGCTCCATGGGTTTTTATCCTTTCTTTCTGGTCTATGGGGCAGAGGCGGTGTTGCCAAGTGACATCAGACACTTTTCACCGCGAGTCGCCGCCTATGAGGAACGGGACAACGAGTTGGCACGACAACATTCGTTGGATGCTTTGGAGGAAGAGCGAGACTTGGCTGCATCGGGTTCAGCGATCTATCAACATGACTGGCGACGCTATCACAACCGCCGTGTCAAGAGCCGGACTTTTCAAGAGGGCGACTTAGTGCTCCGGTTGATTCAAGACCACATCGGTATGCATAAGTTATCACCTCCATGGGAAGGAACGTTTGTCATCAGCAAGAATCTTTGGAACGGCTCATACTACTTGGTGGATCTTCGCCCTGATCAGCCAACTACAGAGGTTGAGACAACTCGCCTGTGGAATATAGCCCATCTTTGGCCTTACTACACCTAGAGCCATGGGCTCCTTTCTTTTTTGCAAATCTCAGAACTTGTAATCTTTTATTTATAAATCAATAAAGTCGGCACCCACGAACTACGGGGTCATTTGCCGTTTCAGCTTCTCGAAAGCATGAGTCTTTATTGTTCTATGAGTCATCCAAGCATGGACGCTATCAGTACCAAAGAGCATAAGTCACCAAGCTGCACTTGTTTCAAAACTGGGTATTGATAAGCCAAAGAGGACCAAAGTTGCCATGTTGCACGGTTCAAACATGAGCGCCTTATATGGTTTTGAGAATAAAGTTGGCTTACTTGGGGGCTACTAGTTCCCAAGTCATTTTGCAGTAAGAGCGTTAAAACACTTCTGCAATCCTATGTACGACTTTTCCCTAATCATAGGTCACTTGGGGGCTTCCACTCACTAAGTTCAGCCTGAATACCCTCTTGGCTAGCAAAAAATTACCGCATTACAAATGGTTATACTGGACTATCTGTTGGACGAGTCGCCATATGGACCCATGTACTCTTGGCGAGTCAATCCGCTTTTTGGACCCTGAACTCGCCTTGGTTAAAACATGAAAGCTACCGGCCAGAGCCACACATGGAAAGTAGAGAAACCATTGGTTCACTGAACCTGCTTCACTGAAGCATGACTCGCACCTGATCAGCCGGTCTAAAAAAACTTGGGCTATTGCAAAAGCCTTCTTCGGGTAGCACTAGAGTCTTGCAAACTCGTCCTATCATCGAGCCGACAAATTTTTACGACTATCTTCGTGGCACTGCCGCAGGTGTTGGGGATATTACCTGCGGATAACCCGCCCTTAGTGGGCTGAGTCATCAAAGGGGCGACTTACCATTCAAGGCGTGTCTCGTGGCCCAGAAGCTGGATGGCGGTTCGAGAGGTCGTGCAGATGGTAGATTACCAAGGGAGTTCCCAATCGTGGAGAGCACGGCGACTTAGAGATAGGGAAAGCCACAAGGAGTAGCATGGAAGGACTTTTGTAAACCCTAGGGCCTCGACCTGTATATAAAGGCGAGTCCCGGGGAAAGGTGAGGCGAGTTAGAGAGAATCGAGAGCTAGGTCAGGCGAGTTACGCCCTCCTTGTAATCGAAATCACCGTTAATCCACACAAAGCAGGACGTAGGCTTTTACCTCCTCACGAGGGGCCGAACCTGGGTAAATCTGAGTCTTGCTTTCGCTCACCCCCTTCGAGTCGCCACCAAGGTGCAAGGGCTCCATCTTTAAGTCCTTTCAGTAGGACATCTGCCGTGACAAAACCACGACAGTTGGCTCCCACCGTGGGGCTAGCTCACGGTGGAGTTGAGTTCTCGAAGGGAGCCCTACCAGGGTTAGAAAGCCATGCGGTCGGCATCATAACAAAGAGCCACCGCGGGAGGTATACTACATCGACAACTCACTGTGGGAGCCGAAAGCCGATTCAGTCGAATCTGGCTACCGAGTCCCCTTCGGCAAAATCAACGTCTTCATCGGCATGATTGGAACGCTCGTGCCTGAGCCGGACACCTCCACCGAGATCGTCGAGCCGGCCAGGTACGTCCTCCCCATCACACGGCAGGACACGAGTCGCCACGCTTTCGTCGGTTTTATGCAGGGAAACAACGTACAAAACGAAGCGCCGGTCCAGGAGATCACCCCCATCAATTCCAACGGCGAGTCATCCATGGGTGAGACAGATTCAATCCACACTCTCCAGGAAGGACAACTCGGAGGGTTGTCATTGGCAATGGACCCCGAGGTCCTCGAGAGATCCCATCGACAAATCGCCACCTACATGGCGGGGTCAGCGCAGCCTCAGCAAAATCCAACCGGCAACAACGAGACATGTGGGACGTCCAAACCCCCAGCACAAAACATGGCGGAATTAGCGGCGGAAGTCGCCAACCTTATGGCAACCACCGTCACGTCCGAGAATCAGGAGTCTATCAACGCCGAGCTAGCAAAGCTGCGGGAGGCGAAGGCCAAGGCGCAGCGGGACATGGAAGCACAAGCCGCCCGGGTGGAGACGCAGCAGGCTACGATCGCAGCAGAGACGGAGCGGCTGAACACCGAAGGTTGGCGGCTCGAGAGCCAGCAGCACGCGTCCGACACCGTTCACCAAAGCAGGCACCACGGGCGTATCCCGACCGACTTACATCTAACTCGCCTTTTCGACACTCCGCGCACCCCCGGGGCGGGTCCTGATCGACCTTTACAAACTGTTCCGAGGGGAGGTCCGGTTCCACCGCCCAATCCGCCGCCGCCTCAACCAATGGATGCCCATGCAACTCGGTTCCAGACGCCGCGGGGTCACTTCTCAAATTCCGTGGACAATGTGTTGGCGGCAACCCGCCACTTGGAGTCCCTGTCGATTTACAGAAACTCCTCGGCCGAGATAGAGGCCAGAAACGCCATCGAGATGCTAAAGACGGCTGTGGTCCAGTACGCGCAGTATTCCCATAGCCTCAATCAACTGCACTCCATGCCTCAGGTAAGTCACACCAGGAGTCTCCACGACGACTTACCCGCTGTAACCAGCGGGCCGCAGCGATTCCCTCAACACAACCCGCTCGGGATGCCCGACACACGAGCTCAAGATATCGTGGACGCAGCACGAGCCGCACGTCAAATAGAGACAGCAGCCGCGGCAGGTCAGGTCTACCCGGCTTACACGTCATCACGTCTCGCGCCCCTGGACGCCGGGGGCAAGCACATCAGGGTATTGTGTCTTGCACCGGTTTTCTGCAACGAGCGAATGCCAAAGGACTTCAAAGGCCCCCGGAAGGTCCCTAATTACTCGCCGGATCTCGAATCAGGGTCATGGATCGAGAGTTATGAACTCGCGATGGACATGCTCGACGTAAATGAGGCGGTTTGCGCTAAGTACTTCACTATGATGCTCGAAGGGACGACACGTGTGTGGTTGAAAAACTTACCACCCAAGTCCATCAACACTTGGGCGGAGCTAAAAGAGCGCTTCATCAAGAATTTCAGAGGAACTTGCAAGCGCCCAATGACCATCATCGACCTACAGCACTGCGTTCAGCAGCCGGATGAGTCAGCCCACCATTGGACCCGACGAGTCGCGGAAGTTATTCATTCATCAGAAGGCATCTTGGCGCCTCGGGCGGTGTTGATCCTGGAGAAGAACTGCCATTACAAACCTCTGGTACTAAAGCAAGGGCGACTTAAGCAGAAAGTACAGGACATGGGCGAATTAATGGATACCCTTACTAGGTATGCTGAGTCAGACGACACCAAGGATCCTGAGGAGGACGATGACAAAGTTAGTTACGCCAGGAAGGGCGAGTTACACAAGGGCCATTCTCAGTTTCACGGCCGGGGCAACCACCACCATGGCGGGCACGGCAAGAAGAGACAACAGGAAGGTCCTACAGAATGTGTCGCTAATACTAATACCGGCAACGGAAACCCGCGCCAGAAGAAGCAGAGCTTTAGTGGGAAGAGACCGTGCAATTATAACAAGATGCTCCAAGGCCCTTGTCTGTAGCATGCCACGGCGGAGGGACCGGCGACTCATTCTTGGGAGGATTGCTACGTGATGCGGGAATTCCGGGCCGAGGCGCTCAGGAGAGGTCAAGGTGGTGAACAGGGCCAGCGACACGAACAACTCGGCGCATCCGGGTCATGCCAGGTCCCGTTCGATGGTTTTCCTAACCCAGGACCACAGGGCGGGTCACAGCCCAACGCTGGGCAGTACCAAGTTCACAATCAGTAGTACCACCCGTCGGGCGTGTTCCAGCACCCCCCCCCCCCCCCCCCGCAAGGGGATCCCCAGCGACAGGAAGATCGTGGCGGGTTTTAGAATAACCCCCAACAATTGAACAACGGGCAGTATCACATGTTCAGCACCAGCACCTGCAAGCGGGATCATAAGGTGAAGCATAGAACCTTCAGCATAGCTGAGCCGGCGCTCCCCCGATACCTTCACTGGTCTGAACAGCCCTTAACCTGGAGCATGAAAGACCATCCCCCCCCCCCCCCGAGTAGACAACCCTAGCAACTTGGCTTTGGTTTTGGCTCCCCAAGTCGGAGGGTACACCCTTTCCAAGGTCCTCATGGATGGAGGCAGCAGCATCAACATCTTATATTTCGATACTTTCCGACGGATGAACCTCTTGGAGAAGGACCTGATGCCATCATCCATGGTCTTCCACGGCATCGTCCCCAGTAAGTCGGTGTATCCAATTGGGCGGATTAAACTTAACGTGGCCTTTGGCACGGAGTCAAATTAAAGTAGCGAGTCTCTCCTGTTCGAAGTGGTCAAAATCAAGAGCCCCTATCATGCGTTGTTTGGACGGCTGGCGTATGCCAGATTCATGGCCCTCCCATGCTATGTCTATCTCAAACTCAAGATGCCCCGCCCTAAGGGTCCTATTACCATCAGCGGAGATAGGAAGATAGCTCAAGAATGTGAAGAAGGAGACGGGGCTTACGCCGAGTCAGCTTGCGCGGCTGAGGAGCTCAAATTTCACCAAGCTAATGTTGACCCAGCAAACATGACGCCGCTTAAGATCCAACCATTAATTCTGAGTCGCCCCTCAAGTTTAAACGACGGATGACACCAAGGTTATAGACTTTACACCTGACGACTCCACCAAGCAGTTCACTATTGGGGCGGGTCTCGACCCCAAATAGGAAAGCGCGCTCATCGAATTCATCCGTGAGAATTGGGACATCTTTGCATGGAAACCTTCTGACATGCCGGGTGTACGGAGAGAATTCGTTGAGCACCATCTTAAAACTGACCCCAAAGTTAAGCCAGTTCGACAAGTACCTTCGCAGGTTCAATGAAGAGCGTCGTAAGGCGATCGGAGAGGAAGTAGCCCGGCTTCTGACCGCCAGGTTTATCATCAAGGTTTTCCATCCTGAATGGCTGGCTAACCCGGTCCTGGTGCTCAAAAAGAACGGCACTTTTCGCGTGTGCATCGACTACACTGACCTCAACAGAGCCTGTCCGAAGGATCCCTTCGCCCTTCCCCGCATCGATCAAATTATTGACTCGACGGCGGGTTGTGAACGTCTATGTTTCTTGGACGCTTATTCGGGATACCATCAGATCAAGATGGTGGTGGCGGATCAGGAGACGACATCCTTCATAACCCAATTTGGGGCCTTTTGTTACGTGTCTATGCCGTTTGGGCTCAAGAGTGCGGGGGCAACTTATCAGCGTTGCATCCAAAATTGCTTGCACAACCAGATAGGCCGTAATGTCCACACTTATGTGGATGACATCGTGGTCAGGTCTCACCGAAAGGACTCGCTCTTGAAGGATCTCAAGGAAACCTTTGACAACCTGCGTGTTTACCAGATGAGGCTTAACCCCACCAAGTGTGTTTTTGGTGTCCCTGCGGGGAAGTTATTGGGTTTCTTGGTGTCGGAGCGTGGCATTGAGGCCAACCCGGACAAGATTGAGGCAATTACCTCACTGGGGAAACCGGCCAACGTTAACCAGGTCCAGCATATGGCGGGTCGAATTGCAGCTCTGAGTCGCTTTATAAGTCGCCTCGGGGAGAAGGCCATCCCTCTCTATCAGTTGCTCAAGAAAGCTGATTGTTTCGTATGGACGGACCAAGCCGACGAAGCTTTTGAATCCTTGAAGCGGCAATTAGTTAACCCGCCAGTGTTGGCGGCTCTGGCGGACAAGGAACCTATGCTCCTGTACATTGCAGCCAATTCCAAGGCAGTCAGCATGGCAGTAGTTGTCGAGCGGAAGGAAGAAGGAAAGGAGTATCCAGTCCAGCGACCAGTGTATTTCATCAGCGAGGTCCTCACCCTCTCCAAGCAACATTACCCACATTGGCAGAAGCTGGTTTTTCGGGTGTTTATGGCGAGTCGAAAGCTGAAGCACTACTTCCAGGAACATCCCATCACAGTCGTCAGTTCCGCCCCCCTCGACGACATCATACAGAATCGAGAGGCCACTGGACGGATTGCTAAGTGGGCCATCGAGCTCAGATCCCATCATGTGCGGTGTACGCCTCGGACGGCCATCAAATATCAAGCACTAGTGGATTTCATCAATGATTGGACCGAGTTACAAATCCCGGAGGAGAGGCTCGATCTTACTTATTGGACCATCTATTTCGACGGGTCCATGCAATTGGAACGCTCGGGGGCTGGTGTGGTGATAACTTCGCCTCAAGGTGACAAGTTTTGCTATGTCCTTCGGCTCATGTTCCCATGTACCAACAATGCAGCGGAATATGAGGCCTTCCTCCATGGTTTGCGACTCGCCAAAGAGATGAACCTCACGCGAGTCAGGTGTCTGGGCGATTCAGATCTGGTGGCACAGCAGGTTTCTGGCACCTGGGATTCACAAGACCCTTTGATGGCGGCTTACAGACGAGTTGTGTCAGATGTAGCGGGTCCCTTCAATGGTTATCAAGTGCATCACATCGACCGGCGGCTTAACGAAGCAGCAGACGCTCTTTCCCGTCTCGGTTCACAATGTAAGCTAGTTCCTCCCAATGTCTTTTTGGATGTATTGCATAACCCCTCGGTAAAACTGCCTTTAGAGGAAGATTTAGCAGTACCAGACCCCGAGTCTCAACTCATGGTGGCTCTTCACACTACTCCAGACTGGGCGACCCCTTACATGGCATATCTCACCAGAGGCGAGTTACCTGCCGACGAGTTATTAGCTCGCCAAATCATCCGTCGGTGTAAATCCATGGTTATACACAATGGCGAGTTACACAAACGAAGCACCTCGGGGGTATTTCAAAGATGCGTCTCTCGTGAAGAAGGATGTATGGTCCTAAATGAGATTCACGCGGGCGATTGTGGTCATCATGTTGGGTCCCGATCCTTGGTTTGTAAGGCTTTCATACATTGGTTCTATTGGCTGACGGCTCACGCAGACGCAGAGGAGATCGTTCGCCGATGTGATGGCTGCCAAAAATTTGGACGTCAGATGCACGTGCCGGCTCTGGAATCGTGGATGATACCAATCACTTGGTCGTTTGCAGTCTGGGGGCTTGATATGGTTGTCCCTTTCAAGATGTCTTCCACTAAAAGACTCACCTATTGGTGGCGGTTGACAAGTTTACCAAGTGGGTGGAGGCGGAACCTCTTAGCAGCTGTGATGCAGACATGGCCGTCAAATTCTTGAAGAAACTGATTTTCAGATTCGGATATCCTCATAGTATCATTACTGACAATGGTACTAATCTATCCAAAGGTGCAATGCAAGAGTTTTTTTCACGAGAGCATATCCGGCTTGATGTTTTCGCGGTTGCACATCCCCAATCTAATGGGTAGGCGAAAAGGGCGAATCAGGAAATATTGGGAGGGACTAAGCCTCGGCTCATGCTACCTCTGGAACGCACTCCACGGTGTTGGGTGGCGGAATTGCCGTCAGTATTATGGAGCATCAGGACAACTCCAAATCGCTCCACGGGTTTTACTCCTTTCTTTCTGGTCTACGGAGCAGAAGCGGTGTTACCAAGTGACATCAAACACGATTCACCATGAGTCGCCGCCTATGTGGAACAGGACAACAAGCTGTTGCGACAACACTCGTTGGACGCCTTGGAGGAGGAACGTGACTTGGCCGCATCACGATCGGAGATTTACCAACAAGACTTGCGACGTTACCACAGCCGTCGGGTCAAGAGCCAGACTTTCCAAGAAGGAGACTAGGTGCTCCGTTTGATTCAAGATCATACTGGTATGCACAAGCTATCACCTCCGTGGGACGGATCGTTTGTCATCAGCAAGAATCTTCGAAATGGCTCATATTACTTGGTAGATCTTCGCCCAGGTCGGCCAACTACAGAGGTTGAGACAACTCGCCCCTCGAACATAGCCCATCTGCGGCCTTACTACACTTAGAGCCATGAGCTCCCTTTTTTACCAGTTTTAAGAAAATTGTAATCCATGAATTATGAAAGCAATAAAGCCAGCACCCACGAATTTCGGGGTCCTTTGTCGTTCAGCTTTTGAAAGCATGACTCTTTATTGTTCTATAAGTCGTCCAAACATGGACGCTATCAAAGTCAAAGAGCGTAAGTCACCATGCTACACTTACTTCAAAAATGGGCCTTGATAAATCCAAAGAGGACCAACGTTGCCACGTTGCACGGTTCAAACATAGGCGCCTTATGTGATTTTGAGATTTAAGTCGGCTTACTTGGGGGCTACTAGTCCCCAAGTCGTTTCGCAGTAAGAGCGTATACGCTTCTGTGATCCTATGCCCGGCTTTTTCCTGAATCATAGGTCACTTGGCGGGCTTCCACTCATTGAGTTCAGCCTGAATACCCAAAATTACCGCACTACAAATGTTTATACTAGACTATGTGTTGAACAAGTCGCCACATGGACCTATGTACTCAGAGCGAGTCAATCCGTCATGTGGACCCTGAACTCGCCTTGGTTAAAACATAAAAGGTACCCTCCAGAGTCACACATGGGAAATAGAGAAACCATTGGTTCATTGAACCTGCTTCACGGAAGCTTGACTCGCACCTGATCAGCCGGTCTAAAACAACAAGGCTTTCTGCAAAGGCTTTCTAACGGTAACACCAGAGTTTTGCAAACTCGTCTTATCCTATCGTAACTCACTGAGTCGATAAAATTTTATTTCTTGATGGCAAGACCACAAGGTTTCCTAATATCTTTGAGTCGTCTTTTGGTCATAACTCGCCCCGACTCATTTTTTAACCACTATTTGCCATAACCAGGGGCACTGATCTAATTTTTGCCATAATCCAGGGAGCTGGTCTATTCTTTGCCATGCACTCACTGAGTCGGCTTATGTTTTTCTTGACACATAAGATGAAGACTTTTTTGTCAAATTATGACACTCCCTGGTTCATCAAATTTACACGCAATTCACTCATAGATTCATGGAATAAAAGTGGTTCAGGAAAAGTTCCATCAAAAGGTACTACTGATTGATTGTTGTTCCACAAAATCTAACAAGCTATTACATGGCTCGCATGGCCAAAACGGGTGTCATCCCCTAGTGAAGAAAGGAACAGTGGACGAATCAAGACGCCTCTGAGTCACCTTGCCTTGAGCTCTCTCCGCCTTCGATTTGTAAGTCGCCCAGTTTCCAATTACACTTGGATAGGGCAACAAACTCATCTTCATCATCAAGGAAGAGGGATAGGTCCATGTCAAGATCAAAAGGATTCTTGGATCGGCAAGGAACCAAGCTAGCAGTTTTGTACGAGGGAGGTGTCACCTTCCTTTTCTTCTCGTCATAGGCGGCTTGGTATTTACTCAAATCCAAGCTGGCTGCGAGTTGAGTCGCCGAGAAGCGAGATTCTATGATTACTCCGTGGTAGTCCACCTCGGTGAACTTTGAACCGTTATCCTTCAGCTCAGGGTAGCCAGCGGCTATTTCTTCTGGTTTGAGCTCCGGGGCATAGGCTAAACACCGACTCAGAGTGTTCAGGACTCCTTTCCGAGCGGCTGATCTTTTCAGTTCCTCTATTTGAGGAGGCAATGTGGACAGATAGCCGAGCATGTGCTTAATGGTTCTGACTGGCTCCTTGCTGCCCATCACCGCCTTAATTGTCAGCACTCCCCCGGTATATAGCTGCTCGGTGAAAGTATATATAGTCTTTAGCTTCAGCATGCAGTCGTCTCGAAGATTGGCGACTCATGAACCTACAAAGGACACATTAGTATTTGGTAGTTTTTTGGGAGATCAGATTATTTCTTCAATGGGCAAGGGTTAATGCTTACCAAACATAGCGACAGTCATGTTGGGAATGTGCCTTTTTAAGCCTAAAAGCTCTTGCTGGGCGGCTTCCAATTTTTCCTCAGCTTGCTCAGCACGCTTAAGGATGGAGGCTTGGTCAGCTTTGGCTTTCTTCTCCAGTTTTTGATGGTCAGCCTTCATCCTCTCGAGCTCAGCCAGAATCAAGCGGTATTTCCTCTACTCAGATTGTGCATCTTGTTGTTCAGCCAGATTCTTCCTTAAGTGTGCTAAAGCCGACTCAGTCTGGGTCATAGACTCCTGCACATAAAATTTGGGGAGACAAGTTTCAACATTATTGCAAGCAATACTACTGACACTCGGGGGCTACTGTATGATTATATACAAATTCATACCGTATTTGAGACCCGGCTCATCTTTCAAAAGATGACCCAACCCTTGGGGGCTATAGGTTGCAGATTTTAACTATATTCAAGACCCGGGTCATCTTTCAAAAGATGACCCGACCCTTGGGGGCTACAGGTTGGATATTTTAACTATATTCAAGACCCGGCTCATCTTTCAAAAGATGAGCCGGCCTTTGGAAGGCTAATGGGTGGAAGAGAATACATAAGTAGATGTACCTCACGCTTAACCTTCATAAGATGAATTAAGATTTTGTTCATCTCATAATCCCTGGCTAGGTGACTTACGAAGCCAGAGAAAAGTTGGTCCAATTCCAGCTTCTCATAATGGGGGAGCTTGAATTTATTGGTGTCTTGATCAGGGGAAGGACGAGATTCCTTGGAGGTATGCTTGGACAGTACCGCAACTAGAGGAGTGGAGTAGCCAGTAGCGGTGACTACGACATCATCTGGATCTTCATTCGCCTTGAGAGGGCTTGGTGGGTTAACCTTGTCAGCAGTTTCCTTCAAAATTACGGGCGAGTCATCCTGGACATCGGGAATATCGTCCACAGGAATATCATGAGCCGCCGCTTGCTCCTCATCAATCTCTGGGATAGAGGCGCTCATGCCTAAGGCTTCAGCTGTTTTAGGAGCAGAAGATAAGTCGCCAGTTTTCCTTCTCTTTGCTTGTGCTCTGAGACAAAGGCACCAAGATTAAAAGCACATATCATTATTTATAAGAAATTGGGATTAACAAAGGGACTCACCCTTTCACACGAACCATTGGTGGGAGAGCTGCTATTGCTGAGTCGCCAGATGTAGGGGGAGAAGTCTGGTAGAATAAAGGCTTAAAAAATAAAGAAGTTGTGACTCATATTTTACACATAAAGACGCATGGTATAAGCATGAGTGAAAATACACAGGTAATGAGTGAGGGGGGAGTCTTACCTCTGAGTGTTCTTCGTCAGCTCGTGACTCGCCGACAACAGATAAATCTTTGGCGGCGGCTTTACCTTTGCTTGTTTTCTTCTTCTTCTTTGGTGGCGGCTTGGTGGTCTTTTGGGCGGTCACTTTGGGGCCCCTTCACCAAAATGGATCACTTTTCTGATGAATAGAACTGAATTTCAAACCAAGAGCATTGGTAAGTATAAAGAAACGAAAGGCGGCTTGGATTCTTATTGGCGGCACCAGGTTGGAGCGGCAGAAGGCCTTGAGCCCAATCTTGGCACATTCTTCCAAAGGCTCACCGGTTAGCTTCTTGATGATTCCAACAATTTCACTCTCTGAGAGTCTTTTGTGGTGGAAGCACTGCGGATGGTTTACCGTACCATCATATTCATACATTAGCCCATCTCGGCGACTCAAGGAAAGAATATTCCACTCCACCCAACAGCGGAACAAATCAATCCTGATGAGCCCGTTGTTGGTCAAAGACTTTAACTCAGAGAAAATGGGGATAAATTCCGACTCTTCCTCTTCTGTGAGTTTCTCGGGCAGTTTGAAGTCCATAGGCACGCGATCTACTCTGAAACCCGGGACTGGGTTTTCGCCAGGTGGAGAGGTGTCCCGGCAATAAAACCATGACTCAGCCCAGCCCTTGGGATGGCTGGGCAGAAGGACTGATGGAAATCCACGCTCGCGACGTCTTTGAATGTTGACTCCTCCAAGTTCATGGTTGGGACCGTTGGGAAACTCGGTCTGGAGATTCAAATGGAAGAAGTTCCAAAATAAAGGAACTATGGGCTCTCTCTGCAAGTATACCTCACAAAAGACCTGGAATTGGCAAAGATTGCTGATGGAGTTGGGTCCCAGGTCTTGAGGATGAACGTTAAGGAAATGCAAGACGTCTCGAAAAAACTTTGACCCAGGCGGTTTAAAACCTCGTTCAAGGTAATCGGTAAAGATGACTACTTCTCCTGCAGCAGGATTGGGAATCAACTCGCCCAGGGCGGTTCTCCAACCAATGGTTTCCTTGTTGTCAAGAAGACCCGCCTTAACAAACTTCTCGAGAGTAGCGTCATCGATTTTTGTTGGTAACTAATTGCACTTCAAAATAGCCATGACTACAAAAGAGAGGGCAACAAGGCAATTCAGTAAAAACTATGAAGTGTTCTAACTCGCCAGTATGGGTCTACAATATGTTCAAAAAGTATTTGGTGACTCGCTAATGGGTGACGTACATCATAACTCGCTACTCGGGCGATTCATGGGAGTATCTTTGAAGTATTGTAACTCGCTTTTCAATTGGAAAGGAAGGGGGCATAGCTATGGTAATAAATTTAAGTCGCTGTGGAAGTAGGAGCTAAACGGCGACTCGCAAAGGTCCTTTTTCCTTAGGGATGCTCTCGGGAGACGAACAAACATGTTTCTAGAAACAAGCAGTAAACTATAGAACTACGAGTGGATCAAAATAAAGGAATACTGCTCGGAAAAATGGTGAAAGGCCATGAGCATAAGGCAACGACAGTATTGGATCCACGGCGTGAAGGCTTAAGATAACAAAAGTACGTGATAAAATGGCCATGGTTTGCTACTGCCTGAGTCTATTACGAAGATACAAAGCGGATCTAAAGCAGGAAAGGACGTTTGTCGCATCATGGAGCTAGCTCGCGGGAACAATGGCCATGGCATTCTCGTCTTAACCCTAATAAGGGAATTGTGTACCTGAAGAAAGGAGGCCGGTGCCGGGGACGAAAGCAGAGAACTTTGTGCTTCTTGTTGACTTGAAGGCGCCCGGAAGACCATGATCGACAGAGGAGCTTCAGGAGCCGGTGACGACGCCAGGGTGCTGGCGCAGGAAGAGGAAGAGCGCGAGGAAGACGAGGGAAGAGATGGAGGTAGGTGACGAAGCTTCCCCCCCCATTTCTCCTGCAGTTATGTAAACGGCTAGAACGGGAATCGAGGCTGTCAAGGCGGAGATCGAGGCGACAAGTCAGAAACTGCGATGATGGCGCCTAGGTTTCCGGGATAAGTGAATATGGAGGAAAAGATTCGCTGGATGGTTGCGGTATTAAAAACACCGGAATTAAGGGGATAAGGTGATGTCATCAAAGATTACACGGTGGGTCAGATAAAATTACAACGAGTGGCGACTTACCATTTGTCGAAAGATAGAAATGGTAAGAGTCGCCCCAAATTGGTTAAGGTTTATTGACATGAATGGATTCAAGACAATATGGGGCCTAATGTTGGGGATATTACCTGCGGATAACCCGCCCTTAGTGGGTCGGGTCATCAAAGGGGCGACTTACCATTCAAGGCGTGTCTCGTGTCCCAGAAGATGGATGGCGGTTCGAGAGGTCGTGCAGATGGTAGATTACCAAGGGAGTTCCCAATCATGGAGAGCATGGCGACTTAGAGATAGGGAAAGCCACAAGGAGTAGCATGGCAGGACTTTTGTAAACCCTAGGGCCTCGACCTGTATATAAAGGCGAGTCCCGGGGAAAGGTCAGGCGAGTTAGAGAGAATCGAGAGCTAGGTCAGGCGAGTTACGCCCTCCTTGTAATCGAAATCACCGTCAATCCACACAGAGCAGGACGTAGGCTTTTACCTCCTCACGAGGGGCCGAACCTGGGTAAATCTGAGTCCCGCTTTCGCTCACCCCTTTCGAGTCGCCACCAAGGTGCGATGGCTCCATCTTTAAGTCCTTTCACGAGGACATCTGCCATGAAAAAACCACGACAGTAGGGTTTCGTAAAACTTTATATGACTCGCCGCGACTCACTGAGCCGGCTCCTTGTTTATATCTCGCCATGAATTATTGAGTCAGCCTATGGAATTTTCTCCCTGATGAACAGGTTTAAGAAGTTTTCTCTTGTCGACATATGACACTTCCTAAACTATCAAGCATCAAGATTGGTAAAGGCGGCTCATGATTTGCCTAAAGGATAAACTATTCAGCAATGTCAAGCAAAAGTCATGGATGGAAGATTGTTTCCCTAAACAACTATTACATGGCTCACACGGCCATACCGGGTATCACCTCCCGGTCAAGGAAAGATTAAATTATTTTTCCAGCAATGACTACACCCTGGTTAGACATAAGCCGCCTCCGGGTCGCCTTGCCTTGAGCTCTTTCCATCTTCACTTTGTAAGTCGCCGAGTTTCAAGTTACACTTGGACAAGGCGACGAATTCATCTTCGTCATTCAAAAAGACAGATAAGTCTGCTTCAAAGTCGAAGGGATTCTTGGGCCAGCAAGGAGTCAGGCTGGTAATTCCAAACGAAGGAGGAGTCACCTTTTTGTTTTTGTTGTCATACGCAGCCAGGTATTTGTTCAAATCCAAACCGGCCGCCAGCTGAGTCACCGCGGCACGGGACTCTTTCACAACCCGGTGGTAATCATCTTCAGTAAACTCCGACTCATCGTCCTTCAGCTTAGGGTAACCAACTGCTACTTCCTCTGGCTTGAGTTCTGGGGCATACGCTAGGCATCGGCTTAGGGTGGTCAGAGCTCCCTTGCGGGCGGCTGGCCTCTTTAGCTCCTCTACTTGTGGTGGCAACGTTGACAAGAAGCCCAGCATACTCTTGATGGACTTGTTTGGTTCCTTGTTGCCCATTACTGCCTTCACCGTCAGCATGCTCCCTGTATACACCTGCTCCGTAAAGGTGTAAATCGCCTTAAGCTTCAGGATGCAGTCGTCTTGGAGATTGGCGGCTCAGGGACCTACAAAGGATAAAACAATGACAATCAAGATTTGAAAACTAACATTATGACTTCTCTTTTTGCACGAGGGAATTGCTTCTTAGAAAATATGGCTTGAGTCATGTTGGAGACATGCTTTTTAGCCCGGAAAGCTCCTGTAGGGTGGCTTCTAACTTTGCCTCGGATTTTTCTGCCCGCTTGAGGAGGGCGGCTTGATCAGCATTGGCTTTCTTCTCAAAAAATTTATGGTCGGATTTCATCTTCTCCATGTCAACCAGAGCCAACTGATATTTTTTTGTCAGACGCAGTCCGAGCATCCTGCTGTTCAGCTAAGCTTTTTTTCAAGTCAGCAAGAGATGACTCGGCCCGGGTCATAGATTCCTGCAAACAAATTTTGGGGAGACAAGTTATAGAACTGTTGCAAGCAACAACCCTAACACTTAGGGGCCAATGTATGATTCTATTCGAACTCATACAAAATACAAGACCCGAGTCATCTTTCAAAAGATGACCCAGCCCTTGGGGGCTACAGGTTAAAGTTTTTATCTAATGCAAGACCCGGCTCATCTTTCAAAAGATGACCCGGCCCTTGGGGGCTACAGGTTGAAGTTTTCATCTAATACAAGACACGGCTCATCTTTCAAAAAATGACCCGGCCCTTGGGGGCTACAGGTTGAAGTTTTTATCTAATGCAAGACCCATCTCATCTTTCAAAAGATGACCTGGCCCTTGGGGGCTACAGGTTGAAGTTTTTTCTATCAATTCGAGACCCGGCTAATCTTTCAAAAAGATGAGCCGGCCCTTTGGGGCTATGGACAGATATGGGTCTACCAGTGATTGCAACAAATATTATTTCATCAAGAAACACTAGTTTCCTGGAAGGCTAATGGGTGGAAGAACACATAATAAAGGGCGTACCTCATGTTTGACTTTCATCATGTGGATCAAGCTCTTATCCATTTCATAACTCGTTTCCAGGCGACTTACGAAGCCAGAGCAGAGTTGGTCAAATTCGAGCTTCTCATAATGAAGTTTCAACTTAGTGACATCTTGTTCTGCGGAAGGATGGGATTCTTTTGATGTGCGTTTGGATAACAACGCCGCTATAGGTTTGGAGTAACCAGTACCAGTGATAATTACAGTGTGTGGATCTTTAGTCGCCTTAGAAGAGCTCGGCGGGTTAACATTGTCAGTGGTCTCCTTTAAAGGGCCTGGAGAGTCATGTCGGACGTGAGGAATGTCATCCGCAGGATCATCATGAGCCGCCGCTGGCTCCTCATCAAGATCTGGGGTAGAGGTGCTCACACCTAACACATCAGTCGTTTTAGGAGCAGAAGACAAGTCGCCAGTTTTTCTCTTCTTTGCTTGTGCTCTGAGGTAAAGACATCAAAGTTAGAACAAATATCATTATTGGGAAGGGAGAAAGTTAATAAAAGAACTTACCCCTGTACACGAATCATTGGCGGAAGAGCTAACATCACTGAGTCGCCAGATGAAGGAGGAGAAACCTGAAAGAATAAAAGTTCAAAGAGTGAATGAGTTGTGAATCACATTTTTACAAGAAGGGGAGTGTGTTAAACAAGATTATACCTCACTTGTGCGCTTTCGACTGGGTGTCTTTTCAGGTAACCCGGAAACTAAATCGCTAGAGCAGCTCCGGGTTTTCGTTTGGTAGTATATTTTGCCTTCTTCAAAAGGAAATCAGGGTCCATATAAGCATTTGGATGAGACATGGGAACTTTTCCACAAATCCACCTGGCCGGCCTAGGTGAAGAGGAAGTTGGGTCGGAAGAAATAGAAATTACCTCGACCACGTCATCTCGGCTCTCATAGCCATCGTCCTACGTACAAAGGTAACCGGACATAAGCATAAGTCGGAACATAATGATGACAAACGAAAGGGTAAATTTTTACCTCTGACTATTCTTCGCCGGTTTGGGACTCGCCGACGACGAAAGAATCCTTGACAGCGGCTTTGCCCTTGCTCGTCTTTTTCTTCTTCTTTGATGGCGGCTTAGTTGTTTTCTGGGCAGGCACCTTTGGCCTTCGAGACCAAAATGGATCACCTTTCTGGTGGATAGAATCAAAATTAAAACCTTGAAAGCCGGCACATATGTTGAAAAAGGTAGAAGGAGGCAACTTAGAATGTTACTGGTGGAGCCGTGTTGGTGAGGCAGAAAGGCTTGAGTCCGGCCTTGGCATAGTTTTCCAAGGACTCGCCGGTTAGCTTCTTGATTATGTCAACAATATCTCTCTCGGGGAGTCTTTTATGATGAAAACATTGCGGGTGGTTCACGCTACCATCGTATTCGCACATCAGACCATTCCGGCGACTCAGAGGGAGAATATTCCACTCCACCCAGCAACGGAACAGGTCAACCCCGGTGAGCCCATTATTGGTCAAAGACCGCAACTCAGAGAAGATGGGGATGAATTCTGATTATTCCTCTTCGGTAAGCTTCTCTCGCAGTTTGAATTCCATGGATAGGCGACCTTCCCTATAACCCGAAAGTGGGTTCTCACCGGGAGGAGAAGTGTCATGCCAATAAAACCAAGACTCGACCCAGCCTTTGGGATGGCTGGGCAGGAGGACAGATGGAAACCCGTGCTCATGGCGCCGCTGGATGTTGACCGCCCCCCCCCCCCCCGAGTTCCAAGTTGGGCCCGTTGGAAAACTCGGTCTGGCGGTTCAGGTGCAAGAAGTTCCAAAATAATGGAACCGTGGGCTCTATCTGCAGGTATGCCTCGCAGAAAACATGGAACTGACACAGATTGCTCATGGAATTGGGTCCCAGATCCTGAGGGTGAACATTGAGGTAATGCAGAGCGTCTCTAAAGAACTTTGATCCAGGCGGTTTGAAGCCTCGTTCAAGATGATCAATGAAAATAACTACTTCCCCCTCGGCAGGATTGGGAATCACCTTGCCTGGGGCGGTCCGCCAACCAATGACTTCCTTACTATCAAGATGACCCTTTGACAAATTTCTCAACAAAGGCGTCATTAATATTGGTTGGTAACCAGTCACATTTTGAGATGCTAACCATGACTACAAAAAAGGGGAACATGGCGGCTCATTAAGGACCATAAAGTGTGGTAACTCGTCAGTTGGAGATTACAATATGTCTGTGTGGGCCTTATGACTTGCCATTAGGTGACCAAAAATACCTAAATATGAGGATATTCTAACTCGCTAGTTGAGCGACTTATGGTATGTCTACGAAGGCGTTATGACTCGCCCTTCGGCGATCAAGGGCATAGCTTTGGCAATGTTCTAACTCGCTGTGGTGGAGGATGGCGAGTGGCGATTCAAAAAGGATTCTTTCCTTAGGGATATTCCGAGAGTGGGATAAACAAGTCTCTAAAAGTAAGCAATGAAATACGGATCTACGGGTGGATCAAATTAAAGAGATAATGCTTAAACGAAGCCGCGAAGACTACGAACGCAAGAACGCGGCAGGACTGTCGTATGAATCTATAAAGTGAAAACATCAAACTGGCCAGCGGAGGCAGCGATGCTACCGTGCTTAAAAACTACGAAGGATATATCGGGATCTAAGATAGGAAAGGGATCATCACTACATTCCGAAGCTAACCTAAACTAGACATGGCAGCAAGGTCTAAACCCTAATGTGGGAAGAACGCTTACCTGAGAAAGGAGGACGATCCTCGAAAGAAGATGCGGAAGGCAAGCGGTGGATCTTGCTCCTTCGGCCAGCCTGTAGACGTCCGGACTGCGATGGCTGGCAGCGAAGCTTCGGGAATGGCGAAGAGACACGGGCGCTGGCGCGAGGAAGACGAAGGTCGATGAGGGAGTCAAAGTGGGGGTAGGTGATGGGGCCCCCAATCCCCCTGCAGTTATTTAAAGGCCAAGAGCTGTAATCGAGGCGGCACGCGCGGGAATAGAGGCGACAAACCAAAAATTTGCAATGATGGCGCCTGGATTTTCGGGATAAATAAATGGCGGTGAGAAAGATCCGTTGGGTGGTTGCGTCATTAAGTTCCGAGATTGGAGGGATAAGGTGATGTCATCAAAAACTGCTTGGCGGCTCAAACATATTCATTATGGATGGCGGCTTGCGTTCGTCAAAAGATAGGAATAATACAAGTCACCCCACATGAGTGGGAGTTTATTGGCGTGAATAAATTCAAGACAATCTAGGGCCTAATGTTGGGGATATTACATGCAGTGTAACCCGCCCTAGCTGGGCCTGGTCACTAAAGGGGCGACTCATCATTAGATAATACAAGCCTTGGCCCAAGGGGCCCAGGAGCCGGATGGCGGTTCAGGAGCTATACAGAGGATAGGCCACCAAGGAGGTTTCCAGTCTTGTAAAGCACGGCGACTTAGAGATAAAGAAAACAACGATTTGTAGCGTGGCTAGGACTCTTGTAAATCCTAGGGCCTCGACCTTTATATAAAGGCGAGTCCCTGGGGAAGATAGGTCAAGTTAGAAATCATCGAGAGCTAGGTCAGGCGAGTTACGCCCTCCTTGTAATTGAAACCATCATCAATCTACACAAAGCAGGACGTAGGCTTTTACCTCCACACGAGGGGCCAAACCTGGGTAAATCTGAGTGTCGCTTTCGCTCACCCCCTTTGAGTCGCTACCAAGGTGTGATGGCTCCTTCATTAAGTACTTTCACGAAGACATATGACGTGACAAAACCACGACAGACGGGTCGGCTGCGTAGGGGCCGGCCACAGAAGGACTGGCCGCAAGGTGGCCGGCTGCATAGGGGCCGGCCATGGAGTGGCCGGCTGCAACGGGACTAGACATGAAGGGGCCGGCTGCAGATGCTCCGCAGCCGGCCGTGGAGGAGCCGGTCACGGCCCCGGAGGAGCCGGTCGATCCATAAGTCCGAACCCACGGTTGTTGAAGAAGCATGGTCGGCAGTCTGGTCCATGGCGCGAGAAGCACCAAAACCTGGTGGTGGTCCAAGGGCCAACCGAGACCGTCCACCAGAGGGGTATCGAAGGGCCGCTGGTGGCTGGCGGTGATGCGACACCTGCAGGTACGTGCTGAAATGGAAACACCTTCTCGTCAAAGTAAACGTGTCGCGAGGTGAAGACACGGTGGGAGACGGTATCATAACGGTGTTATCCTTTGGTGTTGGGTAGGTAGCCAAGGAAGTTGCAGGCAACAGAGCGAGGGGCAAGCTTACGGGGTGCGGTAGCGTTGATGCTCGGGTAGCCGAGACAGCTGAAGATGCAAAGCTCGGCATAAGAGGGTGGGGAACCAAAGAGAAGATGATGAGGTGCAAAGTTGTCGCGAGTACGGCAATGTTGTATGCTAAGGAGAAGGGATGTGGTGGTGAGGGCATTAGGCCAAAAGCGCGTGGGCACATTGGCATGAAAGAGAAGCATGCGAACAGAATCATTGAGAGTGCGTACGACGCGCTCAGCGCGACCGTTCTGTTGCGAAGTATAGGGACAAGTGAGACGAAATACCGTGCCATGGGTGGTGAGGAGAGTACGAACAGCTAGGTTGTCGAACTCCTTCCCATTGTCTGTTTGGAACACAAGGATGGGACGCCCAAACTGCATAGAGACATAGGAGTAAAAGGCAGCAAGGGTGGTGATGGCATCGGACTTGTGCCACAACGGGAAGGTCCACACATAGTGTGAAAAATCATCAAGGATGACGAGGTAGTAAGAGAAGCTCGTTTTACTTGCAACATGAGATGTCCACACATCACTATGAATTAACTCCAATGGGTATGAAGCAACATGAGAAGAAGCACGAAAAGGAAGACGAGTATGTTGGCCAAGACGACAAACGTGACAAGAGTGATTGTCGTTCTTATTACATGTGAAAGAAAACTGCGAAGAATATGACGAAGGGTGGCCGGGTTGGGATGAGCCAAGCGAGCATGCCAAAGGTCCACGCCGGTGGCGAGTGCAACAGGAGCCGCGGAGCTGGAGGAGGCAGTGGACCCGACCGGGTAGAGGTCTTCAAGACTGTCACGTCGGTGAAGCACCATCCTCGTACAGGCATCCTTGACAGAAAAATCAAACTCGTCAAATTCAACACTAACAGGATTTTGACGTGTGAAGTAGCGAACGGAAACAATATTTTTGATAAGGTCAGGTGAAACTAAGATATTGGATAGAGAAAGTCGGGTGGAAGAGGATGGAAAAGAAGCATGTCCTATATGAGTAATGGGTAGAGAGGAACCGTCACCTACGGTGATGCAAGTAGAGGTGTTGACCGGATAGGAGGTGTGGAGGGTACCGGGTTGAGCAGCCATGTGGGCCGTAGCATCGGTATCCATGTACCCGTCACCACCGCGAGTGTAGTTTGTCGGTGTAGGGGCGAAGTGGAGTGCCACGAGCAGAGCCAGCTCCCAAGGGACCGGGGGAAGCCCGCCTGACTGCGCCGGCTTGACTGGCAGGGGCGACGGTTGCCCGTTGATAACCCACAAGTATAGGGGATCACAACAGTTTTCGACGGTAGAGTATTCAACCCAAATTTGTTGATTCGACACAAGGGGAAGCAAAATAATATTCTCGAGTATTAGCAGTTGAGTTGTCAATTCAACCACACCTGAAAGACTTAATATCTGCAACAAAGTTTCAGTAGCAAAGTAGTGTGATAGTAACAGTAGCAACGATAATAGTAGCAGTAGTGACAGCAGTAGGAGCAAGGTAACGTAACAAGGACGAGTAGGAAAAGATTCGTAGGTATTGGATCGGTGATGGATAATTATGCCGGATGACATTCATCATGCAACAGTAATAACATGGGGAGATATGTAACTAGCTCCAGTTCGTCAATGTAATGTAGGCATGCATTCCGTATATAGTCTATTGTCCATCCCTCCCGTGGCAGCGGGGTCCTAATGGAAACTACGGGATATTAAGGTTCTCCTTTTAATAGAGAACCGGAACAAAGCATTAGCACTTAGTAAATACATGAACTCCTCATACTATGGTCATCTCCGGGAGTGGTACCGGCTATTGTCACTCCGGGGATGCCGGGTCATAACACATAGTAGGTGACTACAACTTGCAAGATAGGATCAAGAACACAAATATATTGATGGAAACATAATAGGTTCAGATCTGAAATCATGGCACTCGGGCCCTAGTGACAAGCATTAAGCATGGCAAAGTAGTAGCAACATCAATCTCAGAACATAGTGGATACTAGGGATCAATCCCCATCAAAACTAACTCGATTACATGATAGATCTCATCCAACCCATCACCGTCCAGCAAGCCTACGATGAGATTACTCACGAACGATGCAGAGCATCATGGAATTGGCGATGAAGGAAGGTTGGTGATGACGACGGCGGAGATCTCCCCTCTGTGGAGCCCAGAACGGACTCCAGATCTTCCCTCCAAAGGAAGAACAGATGGTGGCGGGGCCTCCGTATCGTAAAACGCGATGAACTCTTATCCTTGATTTTTTTCTGGGCGAAAGGGACTAAATAGAGCTGGAGTTGGAGGCGGCGGAGCCCCGAGGGCCCCACAAGCCTGCCAGGCGCGGTTAGGGGGGCCCGCGCCTCCTGGGCTTGTGGGCTCCTTGCTCCACGTCTCTGGTTGATTCTTGTGCCAGTATTTTTTATATATTCCACAAAAAATCCTCATAAATTTCCAGGTCATTCCGAGAACTTTTATTTCTGCGCAAAAACAACACCATGGCAATTCTGCTGAAAACAGCGTTAGTCCGGGTTAGTTACATTCAAATCATGCAAATTAGAGTCCAAAACAAGGGCAAAAGAGTTTGGAAAAGTAGATACGATGGAGACGTATCAACTCCCCCAAGCTTAAAGCCTTGCTTGTCCTCAAGCAATTCAGTTGACAAATTGAAAGAGACAAAAGAAAAACTTTTACGAACTCTCTTTGATCTTGTTGTTGTAATTATGTCTAACTCATATTCAGAATTTCAGCAAGATCATAAGCTAACCACATAAGCAATGACATTTAGGTCTCATGGCAAACTCATATCAATGGCATAATCAACTAGCGAGCAATAATAGTAAGTTTCAAACGTCAACACTTCAATCAAATCAATCATTAAGCAATATGAACATATGGTATCTCGCTAGCTCTTTCTGAGACTGCAAAACATAAATGCAGAGCACCTTCAAAGACCAAGGGCTGACTGAATATTGTAATTCATGACAAAGAAGATCCAGTCACAGTCATACTCAATAACAATTAAAAGCAAAGCATCAAAATGACAGAGGTGCTCTCTAATTGGTGCCTTTATAAGGAGAGGATGACTCAACAGAAACATAAATAGATAGGCCCTTCGCACAGGGAAGCATTGATTTGCAGAGGTGCCACAGCTCTAGCTTTGAAGACAGAGATAAATAATTTTGGGTGGCATGCTTTCATTGTCAACACGATGACCAAGAGTTTTCACCATCTTCCATGCTACACATACTATAGGCGGTTCCCAAACAGAAAAGTAAAGTTTTGACTCCCCCACCACCGATCAATCACACTCCACGACTAGCCGAATACTTGGGTGCCGTCCATACCAACAACAATCCAGGGGGAGTTTTGTTTGCAATTATCTTTTCGATTTGAGCATGGAACTCAGCATTCCAATTACCGGCCCCTTTCTCGTGAGTGATAGTGAATAAACACATATCAAGGATAACACACCTAGCATGGAAGATACTGATCGCCCCTTGTCACCACATGAGCGGTTCGGGCATACAAAACAGATTACTATTTGAAGATTTAGAGAGTGGCACATGCAAATTTACTTGGAACGGCAGGTAGATACCGCATATAGGTAGGTATGGTGGACTCATAGGGAACAACTTTGGGTTTATGGAAGTGGATGCACAAGCAGTATTCCCGCTTAGTACAAGTGAAGGCTAGCAAAAGACTGGGAAGCGACCAACTAGAGAGCGACAACAGTCATCAAAATGCATTGAAATGAACCAACATTGAGTGCAAGCATGAGTAGGACATAAATCACCATAAACATGAATATCATAGAGGCTACATTGATTTTGTTTCAACTACATCTGTAAACATGCGCCAAGTCAAGCCACTTGAATCATTCAAAGGAGGATACCATCCTATCATACTACATCATAATCATCTTGGAATTCATGTTGGCATACAAGACAAACCATTATAAGCTCCTAGCTAATTAAGCATGGCTTCAGAAACTATGATCTCTAAGTTGTCATTGCAAACATGTTTCTCTCACAACAGAGCTGAATTAGGAACGATGAGCTAGTCATATTTACAAAAACAAAATAGATCGAGTTCATATCAGCTTTTCCAGGCTCAGTCACTTCATCATATATCGTCACTATTGCCTTTCACTTGCACGACCGAATAATGTGAACAATAATAAGAGTGTTCGTGCATTGGACTACGCTACAATCTGCAAGCAAACACAAAGGAGAAGACAAAGTAGTATGGCTCTTTGACAGATAAACAGATATGCATGTGAGAGCCACTAAACATTGTAACCATGATCTTCTACCTTGACCCAAAGAAAAAGAAAACTATTTACACGGGAAATCTCCCAACAAGCAAAAGAAGAAAGGGAAATATTTTTGGGTTTTGTTTTTGAACACCACTAAGCAAGCTGGAAAGCAAACTTAATTTTTTTGTGTTTTTATCAAACTAAACAAACACACGAGAAGAAAGCGAGAAAAAGGAATAAACTAGCATGGATGATACAGTGGCAAAGTGTGAACACCGACTAACAAAGTGAAAGCGTGAGAAAGAATGTAAAGTCGGTGAGAAACACATACTCCCCGAAGCTTAGGCTTTTCGCCTAAGTTGGTCTACTCCCAAGGAGGGAAGTAACCGTCTCCAGGGTACTCCGGAGTGGACTGAGGGTGCCACTACTGAGTGAGCTCCTCTGGCTCCCACTGATAAACTGGCGTCTGGTACTCGACTCGTAGCTCGGGCACGGGAGCCTGTGGTGGCGCTATGTCCCAATATGCGTAGATGTCCGAGGGCATAATAATGTACCTGCCTAGATGAAGATTGAACAAAGAAGGAGCAGGCAAAGTAATAGTCTCACGAGTACCCTGACTAAATACCAAGTTATAAATCATCCTCTTATTTATATCTTTATCAAGAAAGTCATGGCGAACCATGCTATCATAATCTAGATATCTCTGAGGAAGAAGGATTTCTTCTTCCTCGTGCAGTCTAATAGGTATCTCAAAATGTCTAGCAAGACGAGTAGCATAGATACCTCCATAAACATCGCCTTTAGTACGGTTCGTGTTCAACCATTGAGCCACTATAGCGCCCAAGCTATAAGTTTTATCATTATAAAGAGCTTCGCGCAAGATCGCAAGATCTGGGGAAATAAGGGCTCCAGCTTTCCCACGGCCAATCAAACATTTTCCCACGAATAAAGAGAAATATCGAAGCACGGGAAAATGAATGCTAGCAACTCTAGCGCAAGATACTCCTCTATCCTCTCCTACAGCAATAGTATCAATGAAAGCCTCCAAGTCACGTGGACGAGGTTCATGAATATCCCCTACATAAGGTAATTTGCAAACATTGCAAAAATCCTGAAGTGACATGCGCTGGGGGATATCATATAACTTGAACTCAACCATAGGAGGATTCTTCCTTGGATAGAAATTAAAGCTTTGCACGAAAATATTAGTGAGGAGGAGGTATTGTGGACACTTATCTTTGACAAATACGGTAAGGCCTGCGTTCTCCACCAAGTAATAAAAATCCTCATAAAGACCGGCGGCATGTAAGAACACATCGCTTGGCCGTTCGCACGCTCGAACTTCTGCAACTCGGGGGACCGGATACTTGGGTTTCTTCTTCTCATTTTCATCATCCTTGGGGTCACGGCTTGAAGAGCCTCTTAGGAACCTCCTCATCTTTTCCTTTTTATTTCTCTGAAAATTTCTAAATTTTTTAGTGACTCAAAGGACAAGTGAACAAGGCTCAATAAAACTCATAGCAACTACTCCAACAGGTGCCTAGAGGCCATATCATGCATCAAAACTACTTGGGACCAGCTAAAATTAGCATGCAAAGCTCAAGAACAGGGTCACCAAGGCAACAAAAATACGCAACGAATAAGGCACTAGAGCAAAAATTAATTGGACCAATGGAGGAATCACATACCAAGGAACAATTCCCCCAAAACAGTTTGGTGAATCGAGCCTTGCATAAGGAGATCGAAAAAGGCAGCAAGAAGAGCAAGAACATGGGTTTGAGCTGTGGAATGATTTTTTCTGGAGGTAGGAGAAGGAGATGGGAGCTGGAATAAGTGGAGGGGGCCACGTGGGCCCCACAAGCTAGGTAGGCGCGGCCAGGGGGGTGCCCGCACCTCCTGGGCTTGTGGCCCATTGGAGCATCCCCCTGACTTGCTCTTTGTCTCAGAATTTTACAAAAATTCCAGAAAAAATCATACTTTATTTTCATGGCATTTGAAGAACTTTTATTGTCGGGACACTTTTCTAAGGGACGCAAAAACAGAAAACTGGAAAAACTAAAGCTAAATCTATCATTTTTCCTCTAAACAACCGAAAATAAAAGTTTAGAACAGAGGGTGGTGACTCCTAGATTCATCCATCTCATGGTGATCAAACGAAATCTGTCAATGAGGTTGATCAAGTCTCCTTGACAAAAAAAAATTTGAATCGCATAAAACCGAAGAATTTTCGAATGATCACTAGGTGACCTCAATGGGGATGTGCATATCCCCGACAAGCAAATCCTACTTCATCTTGACAGCAGGTATAGGGCATTCAAAGCTCCCAATAAGAATCGATGAAGTTTTTTCAATAGCATTGATACAATGTACTCGATATTGTTTCTTCGGAAAGTGCACTGTATGCTCATTACCATTGACATGGAAAGTGACATTGCCTTTGTTGCAATCAATAACAACCCCTGTGGTGTTTTAAAAGGGTCTTCCAAGGATGACCGCCATGGCATCGTCCTCGGGAATATCCAGGATAACAAAGTCTGTTAAGATACTAACGTTAGCAACCACAACAGGCACATCCTCGCAAATGCCGATAGGAAAAGGAGTTGATTTGTCATCCATTTGCAAGGAGATTTCAGTGGGTGTCAACTTCTCCAATTCAAGTCTACGGTAAAGAGAGAGAGGCATAACACTAACACCAGCTCCAAGATCGCATAAAGCGGTTCTAACATAATTGCCTTTAATGGAGCAAGGTATAGTGGGCACTCCGGGATCACCTAGTTTCTTAGGAGTTCCACCCTTGAAGGTGTAGTTGGCAAGAATGGTGGAAATCTCAACCTCAGGTATCTTTCTTTTATTGGTCACAATATCTTTCGTGTACTTAGCATAAGGAGACATTTTGAGCATATCTGTCAAACGCATTTGCAGAAAGACAGGTCTAATAATTTCAACAAAGCGCTCAAAATCCGCATCATCCTTTTTCTTGGATGGTTTGGGAGGAAAGGGCATAGGTTTCTGAACCCATGGTTCTCTTTCTTTACCATGCTTCCTAGCAATGAAGTCGTTCTTATCATATCTCTTGTTCTTAGGTTGTGGGTTATCAAGATCAAAACTGGGTTCAATCTCCACATCCTTATCATTGCTAGGTTGAGTATCATCATGAACATCACTATCGATATTATCGCTAGGCTCATGTTCATCACCAGATTGTGTTTCGGCATCAGAAACTGAGATATCATTTGGATTCTCAGGTGCAACAGCAGCAGGTTTGCTAGCATGCAAGTTCCTATCATCTTTCTTTTTCTTCCTATCACCACGATGACTAGGTGCATGAGTGCTAACTCTTTGAGAATCTTGCTCAGTTCTCTTAGGATGACCCTCAGGACACAAAGGTTCCTGGGTCATTCTACCGCCTCTAGTGACGACTCTAACAGAATTATCATTCAACTCATTGAGCGAGTCATTTTGAGCCTTAAGTACTTGTTCTACCTGAGTAGTGACCATAGAGGCATGTTTACTCAAAAGCTTAAGATCATTGATATTTCTATCCACACAAGCACTTAAATGACTAAGCATACGAGCATTCTGTTCCAATTGTATGCTAACATAGTCATTGAAACTTTGTTGTTTGGCAACAAAGTTATCAAATTCATCTAAGCATAAGCTAGCAGGTTTATCAAAAGGAATATCACTCTCATTGAATCTACTAAGAGAATTTACCTCTACTACCTGTGTTGGGTTATCAAGACCATGGATCTCTTTGATGGGTGGTAGATTCTTGACATTTTTAGATTTAATGCCTTTCTCTTGCATAGATTTCTTGGCTTCATGCATATCTTCAGGACTGGGGAATAGGATACATCTTTTCTTTGGAGTTGGCTTCGGAGGTGGTTCGGGAATAGTCCAAGCATTCTCATTGCAGAAGATATTATTCAATAGAATCTCATCTTGTTCCACAGTTCATTCCCTGGAAACACAACCAGCACAACTATCTACGTGGTCCCTAGAAGCATCGGTTAGTCCATTATAGAAGATATCAAGTATTTCATTCTTCTCAAGAGGGTGATCAGGCAAAGCATTCAGTAGCTGGACAAGCCTCCCCCAAGCTTGTGGGAGACTCTCTTCTTCAACTTGCACAAAGTTATATATTTCCTGCAAGGCAGCTTGTTTCTTATGGGCAGGAAAGTATTTCTCACAGAAGTAGTAGATCATATCCTGGGGACTACGCACACAACCAGGAGAAAGAGAAGTAAACCAAGTCTTAGCGTCATCCTTTAGCAAGAAAGGAAACAGCTTAAGAGTATAGTAGTGGCGGATATTTTCCTCACTCGTGAATAGGGTGGCTATATCGTGCAGCTTAGTAATATGTCCTACAACCGTTTCAGACTCATAACCATGAAAAGGATCAGATTCGACCAAAATGATTAACTCGGGATCGACAGAGAATTCATAATCCTTATCGGTCACAAAGATGGGTGAAGTAGCAAACTTAGGATCGTATTTCATTCTAGTATTCAGAGATTTTTCCTTCACTTGCGCAGTAAATTCTCAAGATCATATCTATCCTCACAAGCAAGAAAGTCCTCAGCTATCTCTCCCTCCATAACATAACCCTCAGGTATATCAGGCAATTCATGTCTAGGAGAGCTAGTTCTAAGAGGTGAAGCAGCAGGTTCTACTTCAATAATTTCAGCAGTCTCAGAAGTATCATCACATTCAGCAGCAAGTCTAGCAATTTGTGCATCATGGAATGCACCTAGTGGCAAAGCAGTATCAAGCAACACATCATCACAAGCATCATGAATAGCACAAGTAGCATCATCAAGCACAGGCGACACATCAAAATTTCTAGCACGAGGTGGTGTCGCAAACTGACTCATAACTGAAGGTGAATCAAGTGCAGAGCTAGATGGCAGTTCCTTACCTGTCCTCATAGTTGAGGGAAAAACTTTAGTTTTTGGATCTCTTGGATTCCTCATAGTGATCAACAGATGTAAATCCCAAGTGACTCAGAGAATAGTGCTAGGCCTCCCCGGCAACGGCGCCAGAAAATAGTCTTGATAACCCACAAATATAGGGGATCGCAACAGTTTTCGAGGGTAGAGTATTCAACCAAAATTTGTTTATTCGACACAAGGGGAAGAAAAAGAATATTCTCGAGTGTTAGCAGTTGAGTTGTCAATTCAACCACACCTGGAAGACTTAGTATCTGCAGCAAAGTTTCAGTAGCAAAGTAGTGTGATAGTAACAATAGCAGCGGTAACAGTAGTAGTAGTGACACCAGTAGCTGCAAGGTAAAGTAACAAGGACCAGTAGGTAAAGATTCGTAGGCATTGGATCGGTGATGGATAATTATGTCGGATGACATTCATCATGCAACAGTTATAACATGGGGAGATATGTAACTAGCTCTAGTTCGTCAATGTAATGTAGGCATGCATTGTGTATATAGTCATACGTGCTTAAGGAAAAGAACTTGCATGACATCTATTGTCCATCTCTCCCGTGGCAGCGGGGTCCTAATGGAAACTACGGGAAATTAAGGTTCTCCTTTTAATAGAGAACCGGATCAAAGCATTAGCACTTAGTGAATACATGAACTCCTCATACTATGGTCATCTCCGGGAATGGTACCGGCTATTGTCACTCCGGGGTTGCCGGGTCATAACACATAGTAGGTGACTACAACTTGCAAGATAGGATCAAGAACACACATATATTGATGGAAACATAATAGGTTCAGATCTGAAATCATGGCACTTGGGCCCTAGTGACAAGCATTAAGCATGGCAAAGTAGTAGCAACATCAATCTCAGAACATAGTGGATACTAGGGATCAATCCCTATCAAAACTAACTCGATTACAAGATAGATCTCATCCAACCCATCACCGTCCAGCAAGCCTACGATGAGATTACTCCTGAATGATGAAGAGCATAATGGAATTGGCGATGAAGGAAGGTTGGTGATGACGACGGTGACGAAATCCCCTCTCCGGAGCCCAGAACAGACTCCAGATCTGCCCTCCAGAGGAAGAACAGAGGTTGGCGGCGCCTTCGTATTGTAAAACGCGATGAACTCTTCTCCCTGATTTTTTTTCTAGGCGAAAGGAACTAAATAGAGCTGGAGTTGGAGGCGGCGGAGCCCCGAGGGCCCCACAAGCCTGCCAAGCGAGGCTAGGGGGCGCGCCTCCTGGGCTTGTGGGCAACTCGCTCCACGTCTCCGGTTTATTCTTGCGCCAGTATTTTTTATATATTCCACAGAAAATCCTCGTAAATTTCCAGGTCATTCCGAGAACTTTTATTTCTGCGCAAAAACAACACTATGGCAATTCTGCTGAAAATAGCATTAGTCCGGGTTAGTTCCATTCAAATCATGCAAATTAGAGTCCAAAACAAGGGCAAAAGAGTTTGGAAAAGTAGATACGATGGAGACATATCACCCGCCTGACTGCGCCGGGTGGCCGAGTGAGAGAGTGCCATACGATGCTATGTACGGCTTGAGCACGGCATAGAATGCCTGATGCGACGGGGGGCGGGGTCCGAGGAGACCGAGAGCAGGAGCACGGGGAACCGGCATGGAATAAGCGTGCACAACGTCGGTCCATGGATTCTGCCCGACATACCGTGGTGTCGACTACTGTTGTGGAGGGCGAGCGATCCCACCCAGAGCGTCGTTCGGCTGCTGCTGCGGACGCCCACCGCGCTGATCGCCACGACGGTGGCCGTTTCCAGATGGTGTCGGCTCCGGCGGCTGAAAGGCAGCCGGCTGCGGGGCGGTCGTCTGCTGGGGAGCCGGCCGCGGGGGAGCCGGTCCACTGCTAGTAGCGGTGGTGAGAGCCGTGTGTGTGGCCCGGATCCGCACCATCTTCACGTGGCGTTCCTCAAGCTTGAGGTACACCACTACCTTGACGAAGGAAGGCTCCATGATAACAGTCGGGTTGGAGGCGGCGTTCCCGGAATCGTCGTTGAGGCCGGCGGTGACAGTGCTGATGAGGAGCTCGTCACGGATCATCTCGCCAAGATCACAGATCTCATCGGCAAGCTTTTTGAGGCGCATGTAAAATCATCAATGGATGAATCAAGCTGCTCGCACCCATAAAGCTTGGTCCATACGGTGTAGGCGTCATCCTCATCACACAGCACCATGTGAAAAAGATCTTTGAAGATGGTGAGGTAAAATCGGCGGATGATGGTGGCGTTGAGGATCATCCAGTCCTGGTCGTTCACTATGAGTGTCGAGTCCATGGTGCCATCGATGTGGCCGTGGAGCAGGTACTCACGGAACACCAAGGATAAGTACCTCTTCCAGCCGGAGTAGGAGCCAGTGGACTGGTCAAGAACCACCGGGACGCGGTCGAAGATGTTGAGATCACAAACAAGGGTGACATCCGGGCCGGCAAATGGATTGCTGTAGGAGGAGATCGAGGAGCACGGAGAGGCCATGGCAGCGTTGGGGGATGAAGCAGCATGGTGGCGGAAGCGGTGTAGTAGGGAGGCGGCGACATGAAGCGGCGGCGGCGGTGTAGAGAAGAGTGCAGCGGCGGCGGGTGTGGCGGCGGGAAGAGGCGGCAGCGGCGGCGGTGGGTGTGGCGGCGGGAAGAGGCGGCACTGGCGGCGCAGAGGAATGGTGCGGCGGTGGAGGAGGCTAGGTCAGGATCATGGAGGAAACTGATACCGTGTAGAGGATTAGGTTTAGACTGTGCAAGACTCAATATTAATTGGCACTAGTAGAAAATGTGGCTTTGGGTCGCAGCCCCAAATCACATTAGCCCCGGGTCGGAAAAAAACCGAGACCAATGCGAGGCATTGGTCCCGGTTCGAGCTGCCATGGCCTCGCGGGGCAATAGGCCCGGTTCGGTTTGACGCATTAGTCCCAGTTCGTTCCAAAAACCGGGACTAAAGATCCAGCGACTGGCACGTGGCGTGCCGGGGAGCATTAGTCCTGGTTGGGGGCTGGAACCGGGACTAATGGTAGGCTACTAGACCCGGTTTTAGACAAAAACCGGGACCAAAGAGCTGCCTATATATACCCTCGCCCCTGCCCACCCTCTCCTCTGTTTTTTGGTTGTGCGAGGTGTGCATGCCATGCTCTTGCCACCCTTCTATGCATGCACATGAAGTGCTGGATGAAATGCCCGAGCCACACTTAAGCTTTCTCCTCTCCAAGCTCGACATCTCCAAGCTCCATTTTCCTCAAGATTTGTCTAGGTTTCACGGTGCACCAACTACACAAGTGTTCTAAAGGTTAGCTACTTCATCCTTTCATCTCTCACTTCTAGTTTAGCTCATTCCAAATGCTCTAGAACTATACTCGTTTGTGGGTTTTAGTGTAGGAGTGTATGTGGGAGTTCTTTTAATTTAGATGCAAAACTTGAGCTCAAATTAACTTCTTAGAGTCTGCACATGTGTAGGGTGCTCTCTCGTGCCCGTCCTCACCGTTGTCGATCGCCCGTGCCGATCTAGTCGCGAGCACCACCGTGGTGAGCCTGTTGTTCTTATCTTCTTTTTAAAAGAAAAAATTCTTACTTGTATGATTTAGATAGATACTTGTATAAATTACTTACTTTTATTAATTTTTTATTATATAGTGCGATGGTTTTGGTATCTGCCTCCGTTGGCCCTCGTCCTGTCTATGATTCAGATGTGGTATATATTATCTTTTATAACTATTTGTTTTATTTAGTGTTTATGACAATTATGATGACCAACGTGACGTATATTTTTTAATCTAGGAGGTATGTAAACCAGAAATTCCAACCGACATAGAAATTCTTGTCGAGAAGTTAAATTTGGTTGAAAAAGAAAACAATTACTTGAAGAAAAAATTGAAAATAATTGAGGAGAAGAATATGGAACTCGAGTTGCATGTTGCCGATGTCGTTGATGATGACGAGATGAAGATGGATGCAATGTGCTTGAAGATGGATGCAATGCGCTTGATGATTAGGAATATTAGAAAATATGCCATTGATAAAGAGGCTTGGTATCATTATGATGTTGGGTAAATTGTTACCTTAGTTGTGATTTTGATCGCATTTTTTGTTGCATTTAAATGTTTTACATAGTTGTTTGTTGTTTTATGAGAGAACTTTATGTATTTATTTTTGGAATAATAACATTTGGTCACTACTGTACTTTGGTTTTAATGTGATGATAAACTTGTATTAATTTGGTCATTTCTATATTCATGATGTTCTGCAATGGTTTTTTAATATACTTAATTTCATAATACAGATGAACCACCAATGGATGTACAGTGACCGATGCACTTCGGAGTACATTACGAACCGGGACTAATGCCCAAGTCACACTTAAGTTCACAAAAAATGGTATCCTCAACCGAGGTTAGCAACCTTATCCTTTTCATGTGTAATTGATACAAAAATATTGCATGTGTCCATGTACGATGGTCATTTCACTATTCATGTATGATGCAGATCGATGCACGGAAGCGATGGATGTATGGCGAACGACGTGGTTCCGGATTTATTGCAGGCCTGCATAAATTTATCGATGTGGCTGAGGCAAACAAAGTGGATAATTTTATGCCTTGTCCATGTGTTGACTGTCAAAACGTGAAGGAGTACTCTAGCTCGAAAACCATTCAAGGCCACGTGCTTCGGAGAGGTTTCATGCCCACATATTATTGTTGGACCATGCACGGAGAAAGAGGGGTTAGGATGGAAGACAGTGAAGAAGAAGATGATGATGACAACTATCCTATGTTCACTGAAGAATATGGTGATATTGCAATCGAAGAAAATGAAGAAGAAGGAGGTGAAGAACAACCTACATCAGATGAGCCCGCTGATGGTCTTGGTCGGGTCATTTCTGATGCAAAGAGACAATGCGATACAGACAAGGAGAAGCTGAATTTGGAGGCCATGTGCTGACGATATGATGTATATACTTCTCGGGCCTCGTTGGTTACCCCAAGTGGAAGGTTGAGATGTAGTCAGCAACAAGTTTTCCCTCACACGGGAACTGTAAGGTTTATCGAACCAGGAGGACTCCTAGGATCAACAAGTAGGTGTCTTCCACCCTGGCGCTAGCAGAAGACGTGGACCTGCACACACAACAAATAACTTTTCTCCCAACGAGTACAGAGAGGTTATCAATCTCTCCGGCCTTGTAGTTTGCAAAGGATCAAAACACAAGCGGGAAAAGTAATAGTGATTGCAACGGAAAAATAAATGAAAAAGGTAAACGATGGAGGTGTAAACAATGATGGTGATATGGAACGGAGTCACATGATGTTCACTAGTGATGTCTCTCTCCCAAAAGACGATAAACAACTATGCTTGGGTAAACAAATTACAGTTGGGCAATTGACAGAATTATGAATGCACTGCAATGCTAATTATGCTACTTGATAGTTATAGGTTCAATAGTAATGGGAAGTACGCCAAGACAAGTAGACCGTTTATTCATCTACTTACTAATCATCCACCTTGAGATATCTATCCAGAACATCTCGTCGGTATTAAGTTGCGAGCCCCACCCAAAGTGTAAACTCAAAGCAACGGACAACTGCATTAATGAACTATGCGTAAGGTAAACAATCCTTGCAACTGTGGTCACAAGCACAGTTGTTTTCTCCCTGGTAGCAATAGCACATCCCCTAGTCTCATGTTTCTGTCACTCAAGCTAGACATCGAGGGGCATGAACCCACAATCATGCATAACGCTCCCTCTTGGAGTTACAATCTACTACTCGGCCAAAGCAATAAATAGCAATGGATAACATGCATGAATCACTAAGGAACATAATATAAAAGGATAATCAAATATATAACTCGTAACAATCTGAACATAATCTCATAATCCATCGGATCCCAACAAACCGAGCATAGCAATAGAAAGAGAATTACATAGATGCTTGATCATGTACGGAAGCTCACAAGGACTAACCATTCAAGCACAAGATTAGAGAGAAGACATCACATAGCTACTGGTCATGGACCCATGGTCCAAGGAGGACTACTTACGGCACGTCCGGGAAGCGTCCATGGTGGTGGAAAAGCTCCCGGAGGTCAATCCTCCCTCCGGCGGGGTGCCGGGAAGAGGTCTCCTAGCGCTCCTGATCTCGGTAGCGCTGCAGCGGAAGAACGATGGAGAAATTCGTGATTCTGGATGTTATGGAAGGGGTTTCTCTCAGAGGACAAAATATAGGCCAAAGGAGGGCACCGAAGGAGGTGGGACCCACCCAGGCACGCTCTTGGTGCGGCCTAGTGCCAGGTCGTGCCCACAGGTCGCCTGGGAGGCCCCTGGCCCCCCTCTGGCCCATCTTCGGTGATCTAGAACCTTCCGGTATGATGATTTTTTATATATTTTTCTTGGAATTTTTCGGGCTTCGGAAAATTGGGTAAAAGCCCCTGCAAAAAAGACATCGGTAGACAGGAACTGGCTCTGGGTGCACTGAGTTAGTAGGTTAGTCCAAATATGTGTAAAATGATATAAAAGTATAGCAAAGCATATAACAATGTCACCCAAAAGATCATGGAACAAGCAGAAACTATAGATACGTTTGGGACGTATCAATATCCCAAAGCTTAATTTCTGCTCGTCCTCGAGCAGATAAATGATAACACAATAATTTATGTGGTGACATGCTAATACACATATAAGAACTTCAAAGTAAAGGAAGTGAGATATGCAATTCAAGTCAAGACAATAACAAGGAAGAGTTTATATCTAGTATTGAAATTAGCAAAGTAAGAACATAAAGGTGCAAGAGCTCTCGCTGTCCGTGACTCGAATGTGTCCAAATGGTGTTTACATGCAAGAAGTGGGAGATGGGTTGAGATCATAAAATATTTTTTAATTGAGAACTCAATCTACTAAAATTTCACACTTGGTCTCCTTCGGAATCTTATTTTGACTCATCCCCAAACCACTAGCCGGCACAAGTCAAAATGATCCTCTCCCTTTCGACTTTGGGCACTCATGCAATGAATGAGCGTAAGCAAGATATGTTGGCACTTAGGATGGCAAATATAATAATGATGGGGAAGGAAGACAAAAAGGTGTGAAAGGATCACATCAATGAGGACAACCATAGGCGAGAGAAAGCCAAATGATACATATGATGTGAGGAGTGGGGATTGCCATGTAATAAATGCACATATGAGCTAAGGTAAGCTCTCCGATGGAACTAGTGGGGGTGCATCCAACTTGTTTGCTCATGAAGACCTAGAGCTCATTTGAGGAGGCTCATCATTGGAATATGCAAACCAAGTTCTATAGGGTCCCCACATAGTTATGCATGAATGACAATCTCTATGTAGTACAAATATAGCAATGGAGTATGAGTGTGGATCTTTCAAAAGGAATAGTAGTGTTGCCCCATTCTCTCTCTTTTTATTTCTCTTTTTTCTCTTTTTTTATTTTTTTGTGGCCTCTTTGGCTCTTTCTATTTATCTCTCATTTTCCTCTTTGGGATCTTTTGTTTTGTCCTCTTTGGGATCTTTCCCTCACTTAAGGGCAACACTCTATGTTTTACACGAATAAAGAGAAGATCATCACACTTTATAAGAAGTACTCAACATAAAGACAAGTGAAAACTATCATGATGTATGCAAATGTATGCCTCTGCCAGTGTAGCAGGATATGCAATGATACTAGCGCGTCATGTAGCAATAATATGGGCAAGGCCCAACTATCATGCGGCTCTACGATCAAGCAAAAGCATGTATGACATGAAGATCAAGTCATGAGATAGTGGATGTTGCATGGAAATGTATCTCGGAAAGGCTATGGAAATGCCTTAATAGGTAGGTATGGTGGCTGTTTTGAGGAAAGATATAATGAGGCTTATGTATGACAGAGTGTATCATGTCATGGGTTTGGATGCACCGGCGGAGTTTGCACCAACTCTCAATGTGATAAAGAGCAATGCACGGTACCAAAGAGGCTAGCAAAATATGGATGGTGGAAGTGCCAACAATCGAATACTCACATTAGTCCGAAGAACTCATACACTTACTATCGGTAACTCTCTATCTAGTTAGGAAATTCACAAAGAGACAAGTACACCGAGGAGGAGTGTTTGGGGGTTTGGTTATCCTTGCGCATCCTCGACTCATGGTAACGTGAGGGTACTCTATATATTCCAACCCCTCCAGAGGTTAGCGATCAATTTAGTAGCTAGAGTTCTCAACTAATTTTTAGTTTTTGAAAAACACACGGATTTCCCAAAATACGACACCTATCACTAATAGGCTCAAGCTCTTGGCACCAATAGTCCAAAATTAATCAAATCAATACCTCAAAACTATTGCAAGTTACTACTATACTTAAATAGCAACCTCAATTACCTACTCATGCAAGACACACAACTCAGTGCAACGAGCCAACTCTCTAAACAAGATAAGCCTGATAACTCAAGAGAGTTCCAAAAGCAACCTAAATAAAAGCTCTTAAAAAGATAAGCATGAAAACTAAGAGCTAAGCATGACAGTAGCTATGGAAAGATGAAGAACACACAAAAAAGATAAGCATGAAAACCTATGTTGTGTTCTAGAGTGGAATGGAGAGTGTCTCTCTCCCAAACAAGGTAGGATAGGTTCTAACTTGTTATGAACAGCAAACAAAACTAAAACAAACTAAAAAGTAAAGAGCGGGACGCTCCAAGCATAGCACATAACATATGAAGTGATAAAAATATAGCATGGAGATGGACGAAGTGATGATTGTCGATAGAGAAGGGGATGCACAGGGGCATCCCCAAGCTTAGACGCTTGAGTCTCCTTGAATATTTCTTGGGGGTGCATGTGGGCATCCCCAAGCTTGAGCGCTTGACACTCATGTATCTTCTTTCATCGTCTCCCATCGCATACTTGAAAACTCCCTTCATACGAAACTCGTCATAAGCTGATTAGAGTGGTTAGTACCGTTAATAAAATAAGTCATTACCCGCTGGAAATAAAGATTTTCATGAAAATATACTGCTTCTCATGATTGCCAAAAGGTTTTTTCAAATATAAAGTAAGCTTAGATTTTCAAAACAATGGAAACGCAAAACATGACAGAATCTGTGAAAAAGAGAACAGCAGGTAGTAAATAATTTATTTGGGGCACTTCTGCAACTCAAATCAAAAAAATTAGAACATATGCCAGAAAGGAAATTATGTAGAGCATGTTGTCAAAACAATTCAGATAAAAAAGATGATCTGGTGATTTTTGGCGAATTTTTCCGTCACGCAGACAGAATCTGTTTCTGGACAGCATGTCACAATTTTTGAACTTTCTTGCAATCGGAGGCTATAACTTGGCACAAAGCTTAAAAATAAAGATACAATGATGTTGCTATAATATTAACAAGCATCAATACCACTAAAAATTAAAGTAAAAACTCAAAGTAAAGATAACAAGGGTTGTCTCCCTAGAGCTCTTTCTTTATAGCCATAAAGATAGACTTAAGATTTTAATGATGCTCTCATAGGAATAAGAGTTGTAGAACAAAAGAGAGCATCAAGAAGTAAATACCAAACACATTTAATTATAACATGCTTCCTATGCATAGGAATATTGCAATAGAATAATTCATTGAAGCACAAAGCAATAAGCATAGGAAGGCAAAACAAGTGCAGCTTGAAAACCTTCGACATAAAGAGAGGGAACTTGGTATATTGAAATATCTATAAGTATATGTTCCCTTCTCATAATAATTTTCAGTGGGATCATGAATAAACTCAACAATATAAGTATCGCATAAAGCATTGTTACCATGATCCACATGGACCTCATGAAGAGGATAAAACTTGGAGTAAAAGACAAACGGAATCTCTTCCCAATCCCGTAGGTGAGAATCATCTAGTAGCCTATACCATTCCAATGCTTTTCCTTTCAGTGACAAGGCAAATAATTTCCTCATGACTCCATCTCTTGTCAAACCTGAAATATTAAACAACTCACAAAGTTCTGTAAGTTTCAACAAATGAATACTAGGATTGACTGTTCCATCTCCTACATAACAATCATTCCTATTTATTTCAATCATCCCAAGTGGTATTTTGAACGGGATACATTCAGTAGGTGGAGGAGACTTCTCTACCACGGGTGTGGTAAAGCGGCCTTCCCCAAGCAGCGAAGAAAGAGTGCAGTTTTCCATAAGCCTAACTAGTCATGCCAATCATGAAAAGCAAACTAACAAGACTAAAAAGCAAAGGTAAAAGATAGTGTGCAACTCCCCAATCTTGAAGACTGGAGTCCCCGGAAACGGCGCTAGAAAACTTTGCTTGATGACGAGATGATGTATATACTTCTCGCACCTCGTTGGTTACCCCAAGTGGAAGGTTGAGATGTAGTCAGCAGCAAGTTTTCCCTCACACTGGAACTGTAAGGTTTATCGAACCAGGAGGACTCCTAGGATCAACAAGTAGGTGTCTTCCACCCTGGTGCTAGCAGAAGACGTGGACCTGCACACACAACAAATAACTTTGCTCCCAATGAGTACACAGAGGTTGTCAATCTCTCCGACCTTGTAGTTTGCAAAGGATCAAAACACAAGCGGGAAAAGTAATAATGATTGCAACGGAAAAGTAAATTGAAACGGTAAACGATGGAGGTGTAAACAATGATGGTGATATGCACCGGAGTCAGATGATGTTCACTAGTGATTACTCTCTCCCAAAAGAAAATAAACAACTATGCTTGGGTAAACAAATTACAGTTGGTCAACTGACAGAATTATGAACGCACCGCAAAGCTAATTATACTACTTGATAGTTAGAGGTTCAATAGTAATGTGTAGTACACCAAGACAAGTAGAATGTTTATTCATCAGCATCTACTTACTAATCATCCACCTTGAGATACCTATCCAGAACATCTCGCCGGTATTAAGTTGCGAGCCCCACCCAAAGTGTAAACTCAAAGCAATGGATAACTGCATTAACGAACTATGTGTAAGGTAAACAATCCTTGCAATCGTGGTCACAAGAACCGTTGTTTTCTCCCTGGTGGCAACAGCACATCCCCTAGTCTCACGTTTCTATCACTCAAGCTAGACATCGAGGGGCATGAAACCACAATCATGCATAACGCTCCCTCTTGGAGTCACAATCTACTTCTCGGCCAAAGCAATAAATAGCAATGGAGAACATGTTTGAATCACTAAAGAACATAATATAAAAGGATAATCAAATATATAACTCATAACAATCTGAACATAATCTCATAATCCATCAGATCCCAACAAACCGAGCATAGCAATAGCAAGAGAATTACATAGATGCCTTGATCATGTAGGGAAGCTCACAAGGACTAACCATTGAAGCACAAGATTGGAGAGAAGACATCACATAGCTACTGGTCATGGACCCATGGTCCAAGGAGGACTACTCATGGCACGTCCGGGAAGCGTCCATGGTGGTGGAGAAGCTCACGGAGGTCAATCCTCCCTCCGGCAGGGTGCCGGGAAGAGGTCCCCTGACACTCCCGATCTTCTAAGTGGTGCGGCAGCGGAACGATGGAGAAATGCGCGATTATGGATGTTATGGAAGGTTTTTCTCTCAGAGGACCAAATATAGGCCAAAGGAAGGCACCGGAGGAGGTGGGACCCACCCAGGCGGCCTCTTGGTGCGGCCTAGGGCCACGTCGCGCCCACAGGTCGCCTGGGAGGCCCCTGGGCCCCCTCTGGCCCATCTTAGGTGATCTAGAAGCTTCCGGTACGCTGATTTTTATATATTTTTCTTGGAATTTTTCAGGCTTCAGAAAATTGGGTAAAAGCCCCTGCAAAAAAGACATTGGCAGACAGGAACTCGCACTAGGTGCACTAAGTTAGTAGGTTAGTCCAAATATGTGTAAAATGATATAAAAGTGTAGCAAAACATATAACAATGTCACCCAAAAGATCATGGAATAAGAAGAAATTATAGATACGTTTGGGACGTATCACCATGCTAAAGGATCATAAAAAGTTGTTGTACCCAAATTGCAAAGATGGCAGCACAAAGATCGGTACTACACTTGAATTGTTGAAATGGAAGGCAGAAACTGGTTTATCTGACTAGGGATTTGAGAAGTTACTGAAAATATTGAAGCCGAAGCAACCAAAGGATAACGAATTGCCCGAGACTACGTACGTAGCAAAGAAGGCTATTTGCCCTCTTGGGTTAGATGTGCACAAGATACATGCATGCATTAATGACTGCATCCTGTACCGCAGTGAGAAGTACGAGAATATGGACAAATGCCCGGTATGCACTGCATGTTGGTACAAGATCAGACAAGATGACCCTGGTGATGTTGACGGCGATGATGAGCCCCCCAGGAAAAAGGTTCCTGCTAAGATTATGTGGTATGCTCCTATAATACCATGGTTGAAACATCTGTTCAGAAACAATGAGCATGCCAAGTTGAGGTGATGGCACAAAGACGAGCATAAGAAAGACGGGAAGTTGAGACACCTCGCGGATGGGTCGCGGTGCAGGAAAATCGAGAGGGAGTGGTCGGCCTTTGTAGATGACCCAAGGAACTTACGGCTTGGTCTAAGTACAGATGGCATGAATCCTTTTGGGGAGCAGAGCTGCAGTCAAAGCACCTCTCCCGTGACTCTATGTATCTACAACCTTCCTCTTTGGTTGTGAATGAAGCGGAAGTTCATTATGATGCCAGTGCTCATCCAAGGACTGAAGCAACCTGGCAACGACATTGATGTGTACCTAAGGCCATTAGTTGATGAACTTTTGCAGTTGTGGGCCAAACCAGGTGTACATGTGTGGGATGAGCACAAACAGCGGGAATTTGACCTATGAGCATTGTTGTTCATAACCATCAATGATTGGTCTGCTCTTAGTAACATTTCAGGACAGTCAAACAACAGATACAATGCATGCACTCACTGTTTAGAGAAGACGAAAGGTACATATTTGGAAAAATCTAACAAGGTTCTCTACCTGGGGTGTCATCAATTTCTTTCGACCAATCATCCCGTAAGAAAGAAAGGCAAGCATTTCAACGGTGAGGCACATCACCGCAAGAAGCCTAACCTTCCTACTAGTGATGACTTATTGGCTATGGTCAAGGATTTGGATCAAATAGTAATCTTCGGAGAGGGTCCTGGCGGTCAATCTGTTCCAAAACATGACGTTACCGGACATGTGCCCATGTGGAAAAAAAATCTTTATATTGGGAGCTACCCTATTGGAAACACCTAGAGGTCCGGTCTTCAATCGACGTGATGCATGTGACGAAGAATCTTTGCATGAACCTGCTAGGCTTCCTGGGCGTGTATGGGAAGACAAAAGATACACCAGAAACACGGGAGGAGCAGCAATGTATGAAAGACCCATACGACAAGAAGACTGATAAATGGCTTCAATACTTAAGCAGCTACGCTCTTACAAAAGCAGAGAAGGAAATCTTTCTTGAATGCCTGAGCAGTATGAAGGTCCCCGCTGGCTTCTCGTCTAATATAAAGGAAATAATAAATATGGCAGAGAAAAAATTCCAGAACCTGGAGTCTCATGATTGCCACGTGATTATGACACAGTTGCTTCCGGTTGCATTGAGGGGGCTTCTACTGAAAAATGTTCGATTACCCATTGTGAAGCTATGTGCATTTCTCAATGCAATATCTCAGAAGGTAATCAATCGAGAACGTCGGGAAAGGATACAGAAGGATGTGGTCCAATGTCTTGTCAGTTTTCACTTGGTGTTCCCCTCGTCCTTCTTCAATATTATGATGCATCTCCTGGTTCACCTAGTCGACGAGATTTCCATTCTCGGTCTTGTATTTCTACACAATATGTTCCCCTTCAAGAGGTTCACGGGACTCTTAAAGAAATATGTTCATAACCGTGCAAGGCAATAAGGAAGCATCTCCAAGGGCTATGGAACAGAGGAGGTCATTGGGTTCTGTGTAGACTATCTTCCTGACCTTAAGCCGATTGGTGTTCCTGAATCGCGCCATGAGGGGAGACTGAGTGGAAAAGGCACGCTAGGAAAGAAATCAGTGATATTTAGGGACGGGCATTCTTTCACTCAAGAACAATACACAGCTCTAAAAATTTCCGCCTTTGTGGCTTAGTATATCGTGGAACATAAGAATTTTGTACTCTCCGAGTCCCCGGGGAAGGCTATCTCGTGGATTGAAGAAAAACACATGGATACTTTCGGCAGTTTGTTGCGAGCATGTCTCATGAATGACAACACTGTTGGAGATCAACTCTACTTGTTGGCCGTGTCACCTTGTTCGACTGTATTACATTTCCAAGGGTATGGGATAAACAGGAATACATTTTACACGACCGCCCAAGATAAAAAGAGCACCAACCAAAACAGTGATGTCCGATATGATACAACAGACGAGAACGGGAAAAAGGACACATACTATGGTTACATGGAGGAGATATGGGAACTTGACTATGGACCTACTATTAAGGTCCCTTTGTTTCGGTGTAGTTGGGTGAACATGAATGGAGAAGGGGTAAAGGTAGACTAGTTGTACAGAATGACAACAGTTGATCTCAAGAATCTTGGTTAGAGAGACGAGCCATTCGTCCTAGCCAATGATGTGGCTCAGGTTTTCTACGTGAAAGACATGTCCTCCAGACTGAAGAAAGAAAAAATAAGCAAATGAATACATCGGATGATGAGCCAAAGCGTCACATAGTTCTTTCAAGGAAAAGAAACATCATGGGAATCGAGGACAAGACAGACATGTCAGAATATTATAATAAGTTTGATGAAATTCCGCCCTTCATAGTGAGAATTGACCCAAGCATCCCGTTAAATAATGAAGATGCTCCATGGTTACGGCTAATGCGATCATAGGCAAGCGATCGAAATATAAATCTATGTAATGTATTAAACTCTATGTGATGTGTACTAATCTATTAAACTTTGAAAGAGATTGTCCGTTTTGTACACGAAGTGCATCCAGATTTTGGCGTAACCCTATCAACTTCTTAGCACATGCTATGTGGGTGAAATGATGATACCATGCCAACTTTCAACATTTTCAAAGCTCATTTGTAGTGCTTTTCAATTTCAGGGTCAATTAGCTCAAAAAAATAAGTAAATGCATGAAAAATACCAAATGACGTCTGAAATTGTTGAAAATTGATGATGTGCCTTTGAATGGTGCATTTTGAATACACAAAAAGTCTGGAGTTCAAATAAGTTCAAAAATGAAATCCCATTGTAACAGATGAGATTTCGTTCGAAACCCTGGTACTTCGAAAGAGATTGTCCGTTTTGTACACGAAGTGCATCCAGTTTTTGTCGTAACCCTTTCAACTTTTTAGCACATGTTGTGTGGGTGAAATTATGATAACATGCCAACTTTCAACATGTTCAGAGTTCATTTCTAGTGCTTTTCAATTTCAGGGTCAATTAGCTCAAAAATAAGTAAATGCATGAAAAATAGCAAATGAAGTCAGATTGAAAATTTATGATGTGCCTTTGAATGGTGCATTTTGAACACACAAGAAGTCTCGAGCTCAAATAAGTTCAAAGAAATGAAATCCCTTTGTAACAGATGAGTTTTCGTTCGTAACCCTGATACTTCGAAAGAGATTGTCCGTTTTATACACGAAGCGCATCCAGTTTTTGTCCTAACCCTTTTAAATTTTTAGCACATGCTATGTGGGTGAAATGATGATACCATGCCAACTTTCAACCTTTGCAGAGCTCATTTGTAGTGCTTTTCAATTTCAGGGTCAATTAGCTCAAAAAATAAGTAAATGCATGAAAAATACCAAATGAAGTCAAGAATTGTTGAAAATTTATGATGTGCCTTTGAATGGTGCGTTTTGAACACAGCAAAAGTCTGGAGTTCAAATAAGTTCAAAAAAGTGAAATCCCTTTGTAACACATGAGTTTTTGTTCGAAACCCTCATACTTCGAAAGAGATTGTCCGTTTTGTACACGAAGTGCATCCAGTTTTTGTCGTAACCCTCTCAACTTTTTAGCACATGCTATGTGGGTGAAATGATGATACCATGCCAACTTTCAACCTTTACAGAGTTCATTTGTAGTGCTTTTCAATTTCAAGGTCAATTAGCTCAAAAAAATAAGTAAATACATGAAAAATACCAAATGAGGTCACAAATTATTGAAAATTTATGATCTCAACTAAAAAGAATCAACTATAACATTAACTAAAAAGAATGAACTAAATTATCAAAGTGTTTATTTGTTAAAAAGAATCAAGTAAAACATTAACTAAAAAGAAACAAAAAAATATCAACTCAAAAGAATTTTCATAAAGTTTTTTTGTTAAAATCTTTAATAGAAAACTAAAATAAAAGAGAAAGAAAATCTTTAATAGCGAAGAATTAAAATATAAACTGGGACTAAAAATTATTAAAGTAAAAAAATAAAAATAAAAATGTCGCCTATTGGGCCATCACGGCCTGCATACGACTAGAAACCCTACAAGAAAGGTGGGCGAGGATGCAGGCCCGCGGGTCCAATAGGCCCAACAGGCAAAGAGAGGAATGTTAGGCCCATAGGCCTGCTTTAGAGAGGAGCTCGAAGGAGCTGCCGTGGCAGGGTTTATAAACCACAGCGAGCGGTCCTCGCTTGGTGGCGTGGAACTAAACTCCCACCACCCCGCGCCGGTGCGAGCCCTAGGCCTTCAGTCCCGGTTTGGGGCTCCAACCGGCATATCTGGCCAAACGGTTTGGCCCGGCACGGCCCGCGAGAATCGTGCCTGGCACGGCACGGCCCGCCGAGGCACGTTTATTAAACTGGTCGTGCCGTGCCGTCCCACGTGTCCGGGATCCAGGCCCAAGCACGGCACGGGGGCTATACGGGTCGGCCCGTCAGCACGCCAGGCCCGCTCGCATGCTAGGATTTTAGTATTTTAGGCCGTTATTTGGGCCGATTTCGGCCTGTTCGACTATTAGTTGGGCCGATTTTGACATACTCGGCTGTTTTTTGGGTTGATTTTGACCTACTCGGCTTTTTTATCTTATATATATATATATATAACAAAAAAACGGTAAACGGGTTGTGTTGTGTCGGCCTGCGTGCCTAGCCTCCAAGCCCAGGCACGACCCGAGGCATGCTTCGTGCCGAGCCCGAGCACGATTAGCCCGTGTCGTGCCACGCACACGGGCTGTCGGCTCGGCCCGGTTACATGGCCCGTTTGGCCAGATCTGCCAACCAGGACTAAAGACCCCCCTTTAGTCCCGGTTGGAGCCAATAACCGGGACTAAAGGCCCTTTTTCGGCAAGCCAAAAGGCGGGGACTAAAGGGGGGTCTTTAGTCCCGGTTGGATCCCAAACCGGGACTAGAGCTCAAACTATATAAACAGCTCGACAAATCCTCCAAATCCAAATCACCAGTTCATTCTTCTTCCTCCTCTCGCATGCAGACCGCACCGGACGACCACCTCGACGCTACCAGGCTGCGCGTCGTCGCCATTACCGACGACCTGCCATCCTCCTCGCCGGCACTAGACCTCCGACGTCCTCCTCCGTCTCCTGCAACCATCGCTACGGCAACAAAAGTCCTTCCCTGGCAACGCCAGGAATTCTTCTTGCTACTTCTCTTGTTTGCGTCGGTTTTTCCCTTGAAGAGGAAAGGGTGATGCAACACAGGAGCAGTAAGTATTTCCCTCAGTTTGAGAACCAAGGTATCAATCGAGTAGGAGAATCTCATCAAGTCTAGAGTACCTGCACAAACACAAAAGAGCTTGCACCCAACGCTATAAAGGGGTTTTCAATCCCTTGAAGATTGTTTGCAAAGTGAGATCTGAAGGCAGAAAGTGCAACGAAGTAAAAAGTGTAAGGCTGAAAACATGGTTTGGAGTAGACTCGGGGGCCATAGTGTTCACTAGAGGATTCTCTCAAAATAGCCATTATTACGGTGGGTGAACAAATTACTGTCGAGCAATTGATAGAACCGCGCAAAGTCATGACGATATCTAAGGAAATGATCATACATATAGGCATCACGTCCGAGACAAGTAGACTGATACTTTCTGCATCTACTACTATTACTCCACACATCGACCGCTATCCAGCTTGCATCTAGTGTATTAAGTTCATGACGAACAGAGTAACGCCTTAAGCAAGATGACATGATGTAGAGGGATAATCTCAAACCAATGATGGAAACCCCATCTTTTTACCCTTGATGGAAACAACATGATGCGTGCCTCGCTACCCCTTCTATCACTGGGTGAGGTCACCGCACGGTATGAACCCAAAACCGAGCACTTCTCCCATTGCAAGAATCATAGATCTAGTTGGCCAAACAAAACCCACAACTCAAAGAGAATTACAAGGATATGAAATCATGCATAAGAGAGATCAGAAGAAACTCAAATAAGATTCATAGATAATCTGATCATAAATACACAATTCATCGGATCTCGACAAACACACCGCAAAAGAAGATTACATCGGATAGATCTCCATGAAGATCATGGAGAACTTTGTATTGAAGATCCAAGAGAGAGAAGAAGCCATCTAGCTACTAGCTATGGACCCGTAGGTCTATGGTGAACTACTCATGAATCATCGAAGAGGTCATGGTGTTGATGAAGAATCCCTCCGTATCCGAATCCCCCCTCCGGCAGGGCACCAGAACGTGCCCCAGATGGGATCTTGCGGAGACAGAAGCTTGCGGCGGCGGAAAAGTACTTTCGATGATCTCCTGATTCTTTTTGGGATTTTAGGGAATATATAGGCGCAAAACCTAGGGCAAAGGAGCCTCAGGGAGCCCACAAGCCAAGGGGCACGGGCCCCCCTGGCCACGCCATGAGGACTAGTGGGGTCCCTGGTGGCCCCCTGCCCTGATTCTCCGGCTTTCCGATCTTTTTCTGTTCCAGAAAAAATCTTTTTGGCAGTTTCATTCCGTTTGGACTCTGTTCAAAATCCTCCTCTGAAAGGGGTCAAAAACATGGGAAAAACAGGAACTAGCACTTGGCACTGAGTTAATAAGTTAGTCCCAAAAAATATAGAAAAGGCATACAAAACATTAAAAGTTTGACAAGATAATAGCATGAAACCATCAAAAATTATAGATATGTTGGAGACGTATCAAGCATCCCCAAGCTTAACTCATGCTCGTCCTCGAGTAGGGAAGTGATAAAGAATGAATTTTTGATGTGGAATGCTCCTAGCATAGTTGTCCTTTGCAACTTCTTTCACGCGATATGAATGTTAAGATCCGCAAGATTCAAAACAATAGTTTGCTATTGTCATGAAAATAGTAATACTTCAAGCAAACTAGCAAGGTAATCATGAACTTTCAAAATAACAAGGCCAAGGAAAGTTATCCCTACAAAATCATATAGTCTGGCTATGCTCCATCATCCTCACACAACGAATGTAAATCATGCACAACCCCGGTATTGGCCAAGTAATTGCTTTCGCACTCTTACTTTCTCAAACTTTTTATAACTATCACGCAATACATGAGAGTGAGCCATGGATATAGCACTATAGGTGGAATAGAGTGTGGTGGTGGTTGTGAGACAAAAAGGAAGAGATGGTCACATTGACTCGGCGTATCAAAAGGCTATGGATATGCCCAATAATAGATATCAATGTGAATGAGTAGGGATTGCCATACAAAGGATGCACTAGAGCTATAAGTATGAGAAAGCTCAAAAGTAGAACTAGTGGGTGTGCATCCAACTTGCTTGCTCATGAAGACCTAGGGCAATTTTGAGGAAGCCCATCATTGGAATATACAATTCAAGTTATATAATGAAGATTCCCACTAGCATATGGTAGTGACAAAGCAAGAAGCTCTCAATCATGAAGAACATGGTGCTATTACGAAGCACAAGTGTGGAAAAAGATAGTAGCATTGTCCCTTCTCTCTTTTTTTTATTTGGGCTCTTAGGCCTCTCTTTTTTCTCTTTTCTCTTTTTTTTGGGCTCTTTGGCCGCTTTTTTTTATTATTTCCTCACATGGGATAATGCTATAATAATGATGATCATCACACTTTTATTTACTCACAGCTCAAAGCTTAGGAATGACTCTATAGGAAATGCCTCCGGCAGTGTACCGGGATGTGCAACGATCTAGCTTGTGGTATGACGTTGAAACATCTCGCTAGCTATCTTGCGATCATGCAATGGCAATATGAGAGTGACGGCACAAGTCATGAGACGGAATGGTGGGAGTTGCATGGCAATATATCTCGGAATGGCTATGAAAATGCCATAGTTGGTAGGTATGGTGGTTGTTTTGAGGAAGGCATATGGTGGGTTTGTGTACCGGCGAAAGTTGTGCGGCACTAGAGAGGCTAGCAATGGTGGAAGGTGAAAGTGCATCTATACCATGGCCTCAAATTAGTCATGAAGAACTCACATACTTGTTGCGGAAGTTTTTATTAGTAATTGAAACAAAGTGCTAAACGCATACTCCTAGGGGATGGGTTGGTAGGTGTTAACCATCGCGCGATCCCGACCTCAACACAAAGGATGAAAATCAATAGATCAATTATGCTCCGACTTCCTAACATAGTGGTTCACCATACATGCATGCTACGGGAATCACTAACTTCAACACAAGTATTTCTAGATTCACAACAACCTACTAACATAACTCTTAATATTACCGAATCCACGTCTCAAAACTAATTGAGAGGAATCAAGACTTCTCTTTCTACTCAATGCACATGAAGATGGAGGTTTTTGTATCCTCTTTGGGTACCTATCACCTTTGGGACTAGTTTCATAGCATAATACAACTACCAAGTCACGCATCGCCGTGCTCTAAAAGATATAAGTGAAGCACATAGAGCAAAATTATCTAGCTCAAAAGATATAAGTGAAGCACTGTGAGCATTCTAGAAAAATCACGATGAGTGCATGTCTCTCTCTCTCAAAAAGGTTTGCAGCAAGGATAATTGTGACACAACAAAAATAAAAGACTCCTATGATACAAGACGCTCCAAGCAAAACACATATCATGTGGTGAATAAAAATATAGCTCCAAGTAATGTTACCGATGGATTGAAGACGAAAGAGGGGATGCCTTCCCTGGGTATCCCCAAGCTTAGGCTTTTTGGTGTCCTTGAATTTGGCTTGGGATGCCTTGGGCATCCCCAAGCTTGAGCTCTTTCCACTCCTTATCTCTTTGTCCATGAGAACATCACCTAAAACTTGAAAACTTCACAACACAAAACTTAAACAGAAACTCGTGATAACATTAGCACAAGAAATCAAACTACCACCTCTTTTGGTACTGTAGAAAACTTGAATTCTATATATATTGGTGTTGGGATACTGTATTCTCACTTTTCCATGGCTAGTACCCCCCGATATTAACCATAGTTTCATCAAAACAAGCAACCAACTCAACAAAAACAGAATCTGTCAAAAATAGACCAGTCTGTAGCAATCTGTATACTTCGTATGCTTCTGGTACATCAAAAATTCTGAAAAATTACGACTGCCTCGGCAAAAGGCATATAAACCAGCAGCAAAAAGAATCAACTCAAAAGCTCTTTCTGAATAAAAATGAAAAATCATCTCGTGAGCGAAACGTTTCTATCTTTTTCCAGCAGGATCAAACAACCATTACCAAGACTAATCATAAAGGTTTTGCTTGGCTCAAACACAAAAAGAAACACAAAAGACACAATCATAACATAATTATGATAGTGTGGACGCAACAAAACAGAAAGAAAAATAAATAAATTCATTGTGTTGCCTCCCAACAAGCGCTATTGTTTAACGCCCTTAGCTTGGCATTGATAATTCAATGATGCTCACATAAAAGACAAGAATTGAAGCACAACGAGAGCATCATAAAGCATGTGAAAATCACATCTAAGTCTAACATACTTCCTATGCATAGGCATTTTATAGGAAAACAGATTGTCAAAACAACCAATAGTTACCATATGCAAGGAAGAAGAAAGAGACAATAGCAATCTCAACATAACGAGAGGTGATTTAGTGATATGAAAGTTTCTACCACCATATTTTCCTTTCTCATAATAATTACATGTGGGATCATATTCGAACTCAACAATGTAACTATCACATAGGATATTCTTTTCATGATCCACATGCATCCAAAGTTGACGCTCTTCAAAATAGTGGGATTATCATCAACTAAAGTCATGATTTCTCCAAACCCACTATCAATAATATTGCAAATATCATATTCATCATGAGGCTTAAACAAATTTTCAAGATCATAAGAAAAATCATCGCCCCACTCATGATCATTGCAACAAGTAGTGGACATAGCAAAACTAGCATCCCCAAGCTTAGGGTTTTGCATATTTTTAGCATGATTGTCACTAATAGAATTTATAGTGAAACCATTGCAATCATGCTTTTCATCCAAGGAGCCCTCGTGAATCACTTCATAAATTTCTTCCTCACAATTTTCAGATTCACACATCTCAAGCAAAACTCCATAAAGATAGTCAAGTGCACTCAACTCACTAGCAATTGGATCAACATAATTGGATCTCTTAAAGAGATTAGCAAGTGGATGAGGATCCATATCACTAGATTTTCAGCAAGCGAAGATGCAAGCATATTGAAGGCACATGGCACACAAGCGAACAGAAAGCAAGCGAGAGAAAAGGGCGAACGAAAAAGGCAAACGAAAAAAGGCAAATATTTTTTGTAAAATTTTTGTTTTTCCAGAAGTGGGGAAGAGGAAAACGAGAGGCAAAAAACCTGCAAGAGATGAGTTTGCGACACTTACTTGGATGAGTTCTTGACTTGATCCTCCTCGGCAACGATGCCAGAAATTGGCACGTTGACACGAGACTATTCTTGACTTGATCCTCCTCCCCGGCAACGGCGCTAGAAATCCTTCTGCTACGGCAACAAAAGTCCTTCCCTCGCAACGCCAGGAATTCTTCTTGCTACTTCTCTTGTTTGCGTCGATTTTTCCCTTGAAGAGGAAAGGGTGATGCAGCACAGGAGCAGTAAGTATTTCCCTCAGTTTGAGAACCATGGTATCAATCTAGTAGGAGAATCTCGTCAAGTCCGGAGTACCTGCACAAAAACAAAAGAGCTTGCACCCAACGCTATAAAGGGGTTGTCAATCCCTTCAAGATTGTTTGCAAAGTGAGATCTGAAGGCGGAAAGTACAACGAAGTAAAAAGTGTAAGGCTGAAAATATGGTTTGGAGTAGACCTGGGGGCCATAGTGTTCACTAGAGGCTTCTCTCAAAATAGCAAGTATTGCGGTGGGTGAACAAATTATTGTCGAGCAATTGATAGAACCGCGCAAAGTCATGACGATATCTAAGGTAATGATCATACATATAGGCATCATGTCCGAGACAAGTAGACCGATACTTTCTGCATCTACTACTATTACTCCACACATCGACCGCTATCCAGCATGCATCTAGTGTATTGAGTTCATGACGAACAAAGTAACTCCTTAAGCCAGATGACATGATGTAGAGGGATAATCTCAAACCAATGATGAAAACCCCATCTTTTAACCCTTGATGGCCACAACACGATGCGTGCCTCGCTACCCCTTCTGTCACTGGGTGAGGTCACCGCACGGTATGAACCCAAAACCAAGCACTACTCCCATTGCAATAATCATAGATCTAGTTGGCCAAACAAAACCCACAACTCGAAGAGAATTACAAGGATATGAAATCATGCATAAGAGAGATCAAAAGAAACCCAAATAAGATTCATAGATAATCTGATCATAAATCCACAATTCATCGGATCTCGACAAACACACCGCAAAAGAAGATTACATCGGATAGATCTCCATGAAGATCATGGAGAACTTTGTATTGAAGATCCAAGAGAGAGAAGAAGTCATCTAGCTACTAGCTATGGACCCATAGGTCTATGTTGAACTACTCACGCATGATCGGAGAGGTCATGGTGTTGATGAAGAAGCCCTCCGTATCCGAATCCCCCCTCCGGCAGGGCACCAGAACGTGCCCCATATGGGATCTTGCGGAGCTAGAAACTTGCGGCGGCGGAAAAGTACTTTCGATGATCTCCTGATTTGTTTTGGGATTTTAGGGAATATATAGGCGCAAAACCTAGGGCAAAGGAGCCTCAGGGAGCCCACAAGCCAGGGTGCACGGGCCCCCCTGGCCGCGCCATGAGGGATTATGGGGTCCCTGGTGGCCCCGTGCCTTGATTCTCCGCCTTCTCGATCTTTTTCTGTCCCGAAAAAAATATTTTTGGCAGTTTCATTTCGTTTGGACTCTGTTCAAAATCCTCCTCTGAAAGGGGTCAAAAACATGGAAAAAACAGGAACTGACACTTGGCACTGAGTTAATAAGTTAGTCCCAAAAAATATATAAAAGGCATACAAAACATCCAAAGTTTGACAAGATAATAGCATGAAACCATCAAAAATTATAGATGCGTTGGAGACGTATCAACCATCCCTGCCGTCGGCCGGTGAGCCTCACCTCTCCTCTCGATCGATACTATACTTGTCGTTTCGTCTTCACAAGATAACCTGCAAGGAACGAAGAACATTTAAGTAGATGAGTTCATATGTTTTATTAGATGAGTTCACCGGAAAACGACATTAATTCGGCTACATTTTGGTAATAAGAACATTTAAGTATGTTGGTGTGATATATGGATTTGGGGTAGAAAACCCCAAGGAATCCAATGGTGGCATTAATTTTATCACCCTTGGTAAATTTTCTTTTATTTTAAGTTTGCTACTCGTATTTTTGTGTTAATATTTTAGAACTATTTGCAAAAGTTTGATGAATTTTGACATTTGCCAAAGTTTGCTATGTATTTGCAATTAATTAGTATATATATGTAGATAATAGATTCTCTTAGTATGTGCACAAGTTGATCCAAAAAAATTCTGATCTCATCTATGTAACCTAGCTAGCTAGCTTCTATATGTCACGTTGTGTGTCAAAGTATTGAAAAAATCCATGGCTTCATCATTACCTAGTAGTAATAGGCGCATGATGCTATGAAGCTCTCGAAAGTTGTTTTGGAACGGAGTTCCTGATAGGATAATTCATTTTTTGGTACGAAGTTCAACAAAGTCCTTCCAAATAGCGATATTCGAATGGCTCTTTTTGAACTGCGTACCAAAAAGCTAATTATCCTATTCGGGATTCCTTTAAAAAACAACTTTGTTGAGCTTCATAGCATCATGCGCCTATTACTACCAGGTAATGATGAAGTCATGGTTTTCTTGACTCCTTTGATAGTAGACAATGTGACATATAAAAGTTTAGAGAAGTTTATTAAATAGTAGGGATTTAAATAGTAGGACATACGATGCTCAGCCCGCATCCTCGTCGTCGACTCGATGGTGACCACCTGCTTGATAGGCGCCAGCATGTGTGGGACTGGGCTCCGCCGGGCTGGCACTAGGAGGAGTTACCTTCCGGGGCATGCAGCTTGGTGAGGAACCGGGCTCCCGTCGTCGACCCGGAGCTTCTTGGGTGGCGGTCGTGGGGGGCACTTTCGGTGCCGAGGGTGACGGCCCCCGAGGAGGAGGTATGTCGTCATGTCAGGGAGGAGGACGAGCACGTCCGTCGCTACATGGAGGCGTTAGATGCCAGGTCCTCCAATACCTGGCAGGTTCTTCAGGGATCTCACCCGAGCTATGATCCGGTGATGGTCCCTGCTCTTTGGGTGTCCACCGCCCGCGCCTCAATACAGTGACGGCTCTTTGTTGGTTGATCAGTTATATATTATTCGAGAGATGTATTACTGTATTCGAGAGATGTATTATTGATGTAATCCAGATTATGTATTCGATAATATTAAGTGGATTATTCTATGATGCATTAATTAAGTAGATTATTCGATGTATATATAAGCGGGAGTTTTAGTTGTTAGTTAATTTAGTTTTTTATGTTTAATTAATTTCCAGATACTATGGATCCAATACACAGCAGAGACGAATATCAGGAAGACGTGATGCGTGGTGTCATCCGCGGGCATGATTTTATTCTTGGCGATGTCACCAATCAGTTTCTGAACGAGTTCGGCAAGGGAGATGAGTCTCTCAACAGGGGAGGTAGAAGCTCCGGTGAGTTAGACGCCCACGCCTCGGGCGAGGGAGGACTCGGCAGCTCCAATGAGGAAGAAGCCAACGAGGGAGAAGCCGGCGGCTCCATCGAGGTGCATATATATATTAATAAATTAATTCTCTGTTGTTTATATACGTATATTAAAGCTCTTTCTTTTAGCCCTCTGGATCGAGCAAAACTTCAGTACGGACGAAACGAGGCCCAACCAAGAAGATGGATGACGGTGAGAGGTACAGGATCGAAAGAGTCTCAAATGTCGGGCAACCAATTGCTCCCACAGATGTAAAGTAGAAGTTTGTGAAGGCATGTCGAGTTGTTGTTAGGGGCCACGTCCCTATCACCACTCGAGAATGGATTAAGCCAAGGGAGGAAGGAGTCTCATATGTCGATAGCCAAAGAAAACCTTTGGAGAAAGCTCATGATTCATTTCACCCTGCCAGCGCCAGAGGTGGATCCAGATGAGGAGGAGCCAAATGAGGAGGAAATGGAGAGGCGAAAAGAGGCCCTAGAGAAGAAAAAAAGTCAAGGATTGGGCTCTTAAGAAGATGGCCAAGTCAAGGATTGGGCTCTTAAGAAGATGGCCGATCTATTCAGGGGCTAGAAGAAAAGATTGCACCAGGAATTTATCTTGCAAGATAAGACTCCAGATTTCGATAATGGCTATGAGAAGATAAAAGACTATTGGGCCGAATTTGTAGCGTACAAGAAATCGAAGGACGCCTTGAAAAATTCTGCAACAAATAAGAGGAATGCACGTATGAAGAAGTACCACCATGTTATGGGGCCTGCTGGCTACGCCGGTAACATGGCTAAGTGGAAAGCACTTGAGGCACCATTTCTGGCTAACAATATCACTCCAGAGCCCTTAACATGGATCGAATGGTCAAGAAACTGGTTTTATGGGCATGGGGGCATGTTAGACGCAGAAGGGAACGCAATATATAACCAAAGACACAAAGATAATTCCCTACTACCCATCGAGAACATTAGAAGTGCAGTAAAGGATGTTGAAGAGGGACGGTACGTTCCCGATAGAGAGAACGACGAGCTCTCACACGCCCTTGGGAATGATGAACACAAAGGACGAGCATGGGGCTTACCAGGCTCCCCGCCGTGGATGCTTGTGTTTTCCGAGGAAAGGAAGATATTTCCCGATAGAAGCCATCAGAGGAGAAAGGAAAAGGAGGCAGTTGAGAGAGCAGCTGATGCAGATCGGCTCCGTAATGTAGAAGAAGTAGTAAAGCGGCTGCAGTAGGATCAAATCGACAGACAGCAAGGTAGCGTTCAATCTCAGCGGCTCATGATAGAAGCTGCATCGAATCGGAAAAGCAGTGTCGCTTCCACACAGCTCCAGGATGATGGTGATGATGATGCACTGACGACGACTCCTCCTCGTCGCTAACCAGTGGATGATATCACAGAGAGCACACCTTGTGAGCTAATGGTGAAACTTGCTAACTTAAGGTTGACGGTGGCAGTCGGCATGGCCGTACCAATTGGACATAATCCAACTTAGCATTGCTCTCCGATTCCAAAAGGGTACACTGTCGTCGCGGTGGATGAAGTGATGAAAGATAATGAGGAGCTGAAGCCGGACTACCCTGCACGTGAAGATAGGGATTTGACTAAAGTTGAAGAAGTCAAGAAACAGACCGTTGTATGGCCAAAGGAGCACATCTTGCTTCCAAATTGGCCACCAAGGCCACCGACTCCTCACGGCAGCAATCCTTCTTCGCCTCCACCTCACCAGTCTCCAGCGCAACCGTCGTCTTCGCCGCCTCACCAGTCTCCAGCGCAACCATCGCCTTTGCCGCCTCATCAGTCTCCAGCGCAACCGTCTCCACCGCCGGATCAGCCTTCTCCACCACCCCGTCAGCCGTCTCCGTCCACTTAGGATCAGCGCAAAAAGCGGAAACGTACCACCGCTAATAGTGGCGGCAGAAAGGGGCTCCGATCACCGAAACGTAAGTTGTCGCCCCTCCCAAAAGTACCTCATAAGGATATGGAGATGAGACCTTGGGACTATAGTGGAGAGGAAAATAAGAAGAGGGCAGACGCCCAGTATCAACAGTGGATGGCTGACAGGGCTAACAAGAAGAAGCCGAAAGAGCCAGAGTTCCCGGTCACCCCAGAAGATCACGCCGCATGTGTGAAAATGTTGAATACCCTTGCAGATCCCCCGCTACCGTTGGCAGCAGACTATGAACGCTCTATTGTCAAGTCGGCTGAGGCAAAAAAGCAGCGGTTGAAGAGTAGTATGGAGCTGCGGTCGAGCAGAGGAATGATGAAACAGCTGATATCGATCCGGAGTTTATTGCACTATACGGAGAAGCAACCAAGGCTCATGGCATGTCTATTGATCAGTACTTAAACCATATACAGGAATTCGCTGACTTAACATACGTGTAACGGCACGGGTCTCCTCTCGTCAAACCTGAGTTAGTCAACGAGCTACCAACAAAAATGCGAAGATTGCATGACTGATACATGCGAGCATGTGCTGAACAGCAAAGCTGGATCTACTATGCATATAAAAACGAGCATTACGAGCATGGAGAAGGCATGCTAGTGATTGAATTCGACGAATTATATCAGTTATACAAACAAGATGTCCTCGACAAATCTATCATTAGTGTCTATTGTTTGTAAGTATTATTAATTTATGTCATTAAGTCTTACTCAACTCGTTCATTGCATGTATGATCTTACTCATCATTATATTAATTTTGCAGAATGAAGATTCTCGAATGCAAAAGAGGGCGAATCTATGACAATGGGTTCATTGACCCATATTTCATTCATGACAAAAGTCTCACACTGGATCCCCGCGAGACAGAGAATAACTTGGTACAAGGGTTAAGATTTTCCGCTGCCAAAAGGGAAATACTATTTCCTTCCAACTTCAAGTGAGTGTTACTACACACATTCTATTTTCTCTTACTCGATGTTATTAAATGTATAATTGACTCGCATGCATGCACATGTTCCACTTTATTCTGTTAATCATTGTACCCGACGAGGGATTAGTAAAAGTCATGGTCACGAAACACACACCCCTCACTGATTGGGCGAACATGCAGGAATGCCTCCGGAGGTAATTTCAATCATTATGGCACTATATCGGTAACTTTTCGTTCATTTCCTGATAGCAAGTAATAATATAGAACTCCTTTATTCATTTCATTTTCTTAGCAGGGCTTGGAAACGGTTCACCGCCAAGTGTCGAGGTGTTGGAAGCCAGAGCTTACATTTAGACAAATGGATGTAAGTAACTACTAGCTAGATCCACGCATCTCTTTATTCTAGTTTCAATACCATTATCATTCTTGATTATGTTTTTGACTGAACTCTGTTCTCGTAAAGTGCTTGAGGCAGGAACATGGGAACAATTTTTGTGGATACTATGTTTGTGAGTTCATTCCCCACACGATCCATGACACGGGCAAAAACCGGGACATAAAAAAATTGAAGTACGATAAACAATACTCACAACTTTATTTTATTACCGTCAATTGTGTTCGGTTTCATTGATATATATTGACCCCTTCTTTAAATTATATCGAACGCTTTTGGGACGGTCTTCTACCACAGGAACGTGTACGAGCAATTCAAGAGGAAATTACCGAATTCTTAGATGCAGAGGTCCTAGATGTGAGGATACTATTGGCCGTCGATGCAATTAATATGAAACGTTAAAGTGTAAAAAAGATGCATATGTGCATGTCGTGTCTATATTTTGTAATATGTTCGACAAAGCACGATGGATGAGATGGTGTAATATATTCGTGACGATGATGTGCAATATAGTTGTTCCTTTATTGTTGTGTATGTACCATCTAATTTAGTGCAAAACAAGAATTAAAAGTGTCCAAAACAAATAAATGGAAAAAATAAGACGCAGCAAAATAGCCCCATCCAATTTAGTGCAAAACCCTAAACACTAAAAAATGCTAAAAAAAGACAGCGAACCAATAGACCCGGTTCGTAATAAGAACCGGGACTAATGCCCCTCCCCCCCCCCCCCGGCGCCCCAGCCCCGCCACGTGGAGGACCATTAGTCCGGTTCGGGGCCGAACCGGGGCTGCATTAGTCCCGCTTTGTTAGTCTCAGTTCGTAAACCGGGGCTAATGGCCCAAACGAACCGGGGCTATAGCACCGTTTTCTACTACTGTGGGTGCACTAGGCACGTATATATATATAGATACAAGATGGTTCTCTACCTCAACGATTCAAGAAACTAGAAGGTGAGCCCAACGACATAATATACATGCACAAATATATATTCCACAAAAAAAATGTTTCTGCGTTCACAAGCGGGTATCAATGTATCATCCCTTTATGCCATCACAAAATGCCGTGGATGTATGATAGATTGCCGCACGCTACCAAGGAAGTTGTGTCACACATTTGTGGTGAGAAGAAAAAAGGATCCCGCCACACACTTATCTTGTTCCCTGGAGTGTGCTATACTGCTATCCCTAAGCTTTTTAATTTAGAGCATAATTTTGACGGATTGAGTGCGTCTGGTAGCGGACTGCTGTGTCCATCACGAGGTTCGTGCTCCTTACATGGTCGGCAATCCATGGACACTATATATAAGCAGAAGCTATGCGGCCGTTCAGCCAGGACAGCGCACACACACAGGAGTCATCGAGCAAAGAGAGCGTAAACCACCACGAATACAACAATGAGATCCCTGGTCTCGGTGTCCGCGGCCGCGCTGATCCTGGCCGCCGTCCTCGCCACGGCGCCGCGGCTGGCGGGGGGCAAGGGCGAGTGCGGCGCCACCCCGCCGGAGCAGGAGGCCCTGAAGCTGGCGCCGTGCATAGCGGCGGGGAAGGACCTGGACTCCAAGCCTTCGGACCGCTGCTGCGCGGCGGTGAAGGAGATCGGGGAGAGGAGCCCCGAGTGCCTCTGCGCGGTGCTGCTCTCCAACATCGTGCGCCGGGTCGGGGTCAAGCCGGAGGTGGCCATCACCATCCCCAAGCGCTGCGACCTCGCCGACCGCCCCGTCGGCTACAAGTGCGGCAGTACGTACTCTACGCTTCAACGTCCTAGCCACGGACGACGATGCAAACTGCTTGATTAACTCGTTGTGTGGTCGTGCCTAGAAATTGGTTGAATTATGCATGCAACGTTCGACGATGCTTTGGCGAGTAACCACGCTTCTTGTAAATTTTCCTTTTTGCAGACTACACCATGCCCAGCCTGCAGCTGAAGGACTGATCGAAGGTTTACCAAGATGTGGCACCACAGCACTTAAAATAAGGCTAGCGAGCAAGTTCGTGTCTCCGTATGCATGGGACGCTAGTACATTGTATGGAGAAAATGATTTTCTTTTTTGAATAGAAAGGGGTTTCCCCCTGCCCCATCTAGTACATTGTATGGAGAAAATTATCCCTGTGCTTCTGTGGCTTTGTTGGTAGCGTCAATCGAGGATGCAAAGATCGACGCCGTTTTGTTGGTCCCTGCATTTCTTTCTGATTGTTGATTTCATGTGTAGACCTTTTGGTTCTGATGTCGTGTAGAATTACACACACCAGTTAGTTTATCTAAAAGCTTAAGCTGATGAAAAAAATCGGATTATGCATTTATACGTCAACAGCATGAAACTTAAAATGGCAGCACAACCTCGTACAAACTTACAATAAAAGTCCCGTGTGATCCTACTCATCGTATGAAGCTTCATATGAAACGTGAAACAGTTCATGCGTATAAATTCTTTTACACAATATAATCGAAGCAGCTCACATGCACGAACCGACATAGCATCCTGAGATTTTAAAAAGTCAGTACAGACGCCTCGTAACCGACGAGAACGTCTTCTCTCATTGAACGAACATCATCAAAAGTCTGAAACAAATTTAGAAATAATGCAAGCATCAATCTCAAATCTAGGACTTCAACCTTGATGGATTGGGAATACAATGGTTCTTTTAACCATCCAATCACATGCTAGTTCTTAAGCATTCATATTTCCATGAAAACATATAGAATTAACATGGAAACTTGCGCCGAGTCGTCCCAAAAGCAGCATACAAACTGTAATGCCGAAAGGAAAAAAAGACAAAGGTCAAGATGGATTACTCATACATAATGACGCGACATCATTTGGTTGGTTATTCTTCTAGGAATAACCAACCTGTAATTACATGTTTAGCGTGTAACTAATATCTTATCTAATATTAGCATGTAATCATTTTCCTTCATAAAATCAAATCTGCACATATCGTATTTACTAGTGATATATAATAGCACATTATTTATTACAATGCAGTGTCATGCTATGATACTCGTCTCTTTCTTCATTTAATTGTCTGTCATATAGGAAAAATTACCTGGTTGACATGTATAACACATTTTAAAACATGCATAATACTTGCTATGATACCCTCACAATAGGGATCTAAGAATTGACCCTTATGTCCATATTTTTGGGTCGAAAGTCATGCTTCCGTTGTGGAAATTAACTATTCGGGATATCATTCCCTAACCCGGTCCATAGAATTTATTTGTGTACAAACGCATGTAATATCAATGGTATGGTAAGGGCATCTCCAACGATGACACTCAAACCTAACCGGACCGAGCGGCCCACGTGCATGTCAACATGGTACCCCATCGGTCAGTGGACCAGTCCGGACGTCCATTTTTCTGCAAACTGAGGTGCTCTATGGGAGTTCGGACAACCGCCACGTAGGAATCACAAACCTTCGGCCCACTCAAATCCTCCTCTCGATCAATGTTTCTTCCACTTTGCCCATGTCCCCCCTTGCTTTGCGTCCGCATCCTCTTTGTTTGTCACCGCCATTGTACCTCTTCGGCCGCTGACCAAACATCATAAGATGCGCTATTAGAAAAAAAAAGTCTAGTGGTGATGCGGGTTAACAAACTGGTAGTAGCTAGGGGATCGCCCTACTACTACCACGCTACAGCTAACAAGTAGTAATAGTGTAGGTTCCAGCCCGCGCTACTACTACTTCTATTAGTAGAAGTGCGGGGGGCACCTGCGCTGCTACTACTTAGTTATTGCGCGTGTGTGGCCTCCGCACGACAGCTATCTATGTGTTGTAGTATTGTGTTCCCTGCGCTACTGTTACCTTAAACAATGCGCTATTACTATTAGTTTCAATATATTCTTTCTTCTCTGTATTTGCATAGTATTTATAGAATAATTATACAGTCCAACATATACAACATTGAAACTATATGGTACAACTGTTGAAAATATGCCCTAGAGGCAATAATAAATTAGTTATTATTATATTTCCTTGTTCAAGATAATCGTTTATTATCCATGCTATAATTATATTGATTGGAAGCTCAAATACATGTGTGGATACATAGACAATACACTGTCCCTAGTGAGCCTCTAGTTGACTAGCTCGTTGATCAAAGATGGTCAAGGTTTCCTGGCCATAGACAAGTGTTATCACTTGATAACGGGATCACATCATTAGGAGAATGATATGATGGAAAAGACCCAAACTATAAACATACCATATGATCGTGTCAGTTTATTGCTACTGTTTTCTCCATGTCAATGTATCTGTTCCTATGACCATGAGATCATGCAACTCCCAGACACCGGAGGAATACCTTATGTGTATCAAACGCCGCAACGTAACTGGGTGACTATAAAGGTGCTCTACAGGTATCTCCGAAGGTGTCTGTTGGGTTGGTATGGATCAAGACTGGGATTTGTCACTCCTTATGACGGAGAGGTATCTCAGGGCACACTCGGTAATATGACATCACAACAAGCCTTGCAAGCAATGTGACTAAGGAGTTAGTTACGGGATCTTGTATTACGGAACGAGTAAAGAGATTTTCCAGTAACGAGATTGAACTAGGTATAGAGATACCGATGATCGAATCTCAGGCAAGTGACATACCGAAGGACAAAGGGAATAGCATGCGGGATTAACTGAATCCTTGACACATAGGTCCAACCGATGGAGATCTTCATAGAATATGTAGGAGCCAATATGGACATCCAGGTCCCGCTATTGGTTATTGACCGGGGAGTGTCTCAGGTCATGTCTGCATAGTTCTCGAACCCATAGGGTCTGCACACTTAAGGTTCGGTGATGTTTCGGTATAGTTGAGTTATAGGTGTTGCTGACCGAAGGTTGTTCGGAGTCCCAGATGAGATCCTGGATGTCCCGAGGAGCTCCGGAATGGTCCGAAGTTAAAGATTGATATATAAGAAGTCATGTTTTGGTCACTGGAAAAAGTTGCAGGCTCATCAGTAGTGTACCAGGAGTGCCGGGAGGGTACCAGGGAACCACCGGGAGGGGTGTGACGACCCAAAGGCTTCATGGGCTGTGAGAGGAGGTAGACCAGCCCTTAGTGGGCTGGCCAAAGCCTACCCTAAGGGCTCATGCGGCTGGAGTGGAGGAATAAGGCAAAAAGGCCAAAAGGTGGAAAGAGTTTCCAAGTGGAAGGACTCCTAATCCTACTATGATTGGAGTAGAACTCCTCCTCTGTTCCTTGCGGCCAAGGCAAAGGGGCCAGCCCTAGGGCATGGCCTACTCCCTCCCTCCTCCTCCTATATATACTAGAGGTATTGAGGGTTTTTGGACACCAAAAATCAGCCACGTGCTCCCTCTTCCTCTAGATCGTAGTTCTTCCCCTAGTCTAGTTCGGCGGTGCTTGGGCGAAGCCCTGCTGGATTAGTTCACCACCACCACCACCACGCCGTCGTGTTGGAGAACTCATCTACCTCTACGCCCCTCTTGCTGGATCAAGAAGACGGGGATTGTCATCGAGCTGTACGTGTGCTAAACGCAGAGATGTCGTCCGTTCGGCACTAGATCGGATGGATCATGATGGGATCGCGAAGATGTTCCACTACATCAACCGTGTTATATACTCTTCCGCTTAGCGATCTACAAGGGTATGTAGATTCACTCTCCCTCGTGTAGATGATCATCACCATGGATAGGTATTGCGTGTGCGTACGAAATTTGTTGTTTCCCATCCAATGTTCCCCAACAGTGGTATCAAAGCTAGGTTCATGCGTAGATGACATCTCGAGTAGAACACAAAAGAGTTTGTGGGCGTTGATGTTCAATTTGCTGCCCTCCTTAGTCTTTTCTTGATTCGGCGGTATTGTTGGATTGAAGCGGCCCAAACCAACTTTACTCGTACGCTTACGAGAGACCGGTTTCATCGACTGACACGCCTCTTGTTGCATAAAGATGATTGGCGGGTGTCTATTTCTTCAACTTTAGTTGAATCGGATTTGATCGAGGCGGTCCTTGGAGAAGGTTAAATAGTAATTTGCATATCACTGTTATGGCTTTGCGTAAGTAAGATGTGATCATACTAGGTACCCATAGCAGCCACGTAAAATTTGCAACAACAAATTAGAGGACGTCTAACTTGTTTTTGCAGGGTACTTGTGATATGATATGGCCAATGACATGATATGATATATTGGATGTATGAGATGATCATGTTGTATAGTTAATTATCGACTTGCACGTGATGCTACGGCAACCGGCAGGAGCCATAGGGTTGACTTTAAATTTATTTTGCGCTTGCAGATGCTCTTGCTATATCGCTAGGTAGTAGCTTTAGTAGTAACAGCACAGATAGCACGACTACCTCGATGGGAGAAGGATGATGGACATCATGATGATGGAGATCATGGTGCGGCGCCACTGACAATGGAGATCATGCCGGTGCTTTGGTGATGGAGATCAAGAAGCACAAGTTCATGGCCATATCATGCCGCTTATTATTTGCGTGTGATGTTAATCCTTTTATGCACCTTGTTTTGCTTAGGACAACGGTAGCTGTTGGAATTATGCCCTAGAGGCAATAATAAATATAGTTATTATTATAATTCATGTATCAAGATAATCGTTTATTATCCATGCTATAATTGTATTGAATGAAGACTTATATACATGTGTGGATACATAGACAAAACATTGTCCCTAGCAAGCCTCTAGTTGGCTAGCCAGTTGATCAAAAATAGTCAGGGTCTTCTGACTATGTACAAGGTGTTGTTGCTTGATAACTGGATCATGTCATTAGGAGAATCACGTGATGTACTAGACCCAAACTAATAGACGTAGCATGTTGATCGTGTCACTTTGTTGCTACTGTTTTCTGCGTGTCAAGTATTTGTTCCTTTGACCATGAGATCATATAACTCACTGACACCGGAGGTATGCTTTGTGTGTATCAAACGTCGCAACGTAACTGGGTGACTATAAAGATGCTCTACAGGTATCTCCGAAGGTGTTCTTGAGTTAGTATGGATCGAGACTGGGTTTTCTCACTCTGTGTGACGGAGAGGTATCTTGGGGCCCACTCGGTAATACAACATCACACACAAGCCTTGCAAGCAATGTAACTTCGTGTAAGTTGCAGGATCTTGTATTACGGAATGAGTAAAGAGACTTGCCGGTAAACGAGATTGAAATAGGTATGCGGATACTGACGATCGAATCTCGGGCAAGTAACATACCTAAGGACAAAGGGAATGACATACGGGATTATATGAATCCGTGGCACTCAGTTTCAAACGATAAGATCTTCATAGAATATGTGGGATACAATATGGGCATCCAGGTACCGCTATTGGATATTGACCGAGGAGTCACTCGGCTCATGTCTACATAGTTCTCGAACCCGCAGGGTCTGCACACTTAAGGTTCGACGTTGTTTTATGCGTATTTGAGTTATATGGTTGGTTACCGGATGTTGTTCGGAGTCCTGGATGAGATCACGGACGTCACGAGGGTTTCCGGAATGGTCCGGAAACAAAGATTGATATATAGGATGACCTCATTTGATTACCGGAAGATTTTTGGAGTTACTGGGAATATACCGGGAATGACGAATTGGTTCCGAGTGTTCACCGGGGGGGCAGCCCACCCCGGGGAAGCCCATAGGCCTTGGTGGTGGCGCACCAGCCCTTGGTGGGCTGGTGGGACAGCCCAAGAAGGCCCTATGCGCCATAGATAGAAAATCAAAGAGAAAAGAAAAAAAAAAAAGAGGTGGGAAGGGAGAGAACGACTTCACCTTCCAATCCTAGTTGGACTAGGATTGGAGGAGGACTCCTCCCCTTGGTGCGCAGCCCTTGGGGCTCCTTGAGCCTCAAGGCAAGCCTCCCCTCCCTCCTCCTATATATATGGAGCTATTAGGGCTGATTTGAGACAACTTTTCCAAGGCAGCCCGACCACATACCTCCACGGTTTTACCTCTAGATTGCGCTTCTGCGGAGCTCGGGCGGAGCCCTGCTGAGATTAGATCACCACCAACCTCCGGAGCGCCGTCACGCTGCTGGAGAACTCATCTACTTCTCCGTCTCTCTTGCTGGATCAAGAAGGCCGAGATCATCGTCGAGCTGTACGTGTGCTGAACGCGGAGGTGCCATCCGTTCGGCACTAGATCGTGGGACGGATCGCGGGATGGTTCGTGGGGCAGATCGAGGGATGTGAGGACGTTCCACTACATCAACCGCGTTCACTAACGCTTCTGATGTGCGATCTACAAGGGTACGTAGATCGGAAATCCCCTCTCGTAGATGGACATCACCATGATAGGTCTTCGTGCGCGTACGAAAATTTTTGTTTCCCATGCGACGTTCCCCAACAGTGGCATCATGAGCTAGGTTCATGCGTAGATGTAATCTCGAGTAGAACACAAAAGTTTTTGTGGGCGGTGATGTGCGTCTTGCTGCCCTCCTTAGTCTTTTCTTGATTCCGCGGTATTGTTGGATTGAAGCGGCTTGGATCGACATTACTCGTATGCTTGCGAGAGACTGGTTTCATCGCTATGAGTAACTCCGTTGCTCAAAGATGACTGGCAAGTGTCGGTTTCTCCAACTTTAGTTGAATCGGATTTGACCGAGGAGGTCCTTGGATGAGGTTAAATAGCAACTCATATATCTCCGTTGTGGTGTTTTGCGTAAGTAAGATGCGATCCTACTAGATACCCATGGTCACCACGTAAAACATGCAACAACAAAATTAGAGGACGTCTAACTTGTTTTTGCAGGGTATGCTTGTGATGTGATATGGCCAACGATGTGATGTGATATATTGGATGTATGAGATGATCATGTTGTAATAGATAATATTGACTTGCACGTCGATGGTACGGCAACCGGCGGGAGCCATAGGGTTGTCTTTATACTAATGTTTGTGCTTGCAGATGCGTTTACTATTTTGCTAGGATGTAGCTTTAGTAGTAATAGCATGAGTAGCACGACAACCCCGATGGTGACACGTTGATGGAGATCATGATGATGGAGATCATGGTGTGACGCCGGTGACAAGAAGATCGTGCCGGTGCTTTGGTGATGGAGATCAAGAAGCGCATGATGATGGCCATATCATGTCACTTATGAATTGCATGTGATGTTAATCCTTTTATGCACCTTATTTTGCTTAGAACGACGGTAGCATTATGAGGTGATCTCTCACTAAAATTTCAAGATGAAATTGTGTTCTCCCCGACTGTGCACCGTTGCTACAGTTCGTCGTTTCGAGACACCACGTGATGATCGGGTGTGGTAGACTCAACGTTCACATACAACGGGTGCAAAACAGTTGCACACGCGGAACACTCGGGTTAAGCTTGACGAGCCTAGCATGTGCATACATGGCCTCGGAACACATGAGACCGAAAGGTCGATCATGAATCATATAGTTAATATGATTAGCATAGGGATGCTTACCACTGAAACTATACTCAACTCACGTGATGATCGGACTTGAGCTAGTGTAAGTGGGTCATGAACCACTCAAATGACTAGAGAGATGTACCTTTTGAGTGGGAGTTTAGCAAGTAATTTGATTAAGTTAAACACTAATTATCTTGAACATAGTCTAACTCCACTTTGAATATATTTGTGTTGTAGATCATGGCTCACGCCACAGTCACCCTGAATTTTAATACGTTCCTAGAGAAAGCTAAGTTGAAAGATGATGGAAGCAACTTTGTAGACTGGGCTCGTAATCTTAAGTTGATCCTACAAGCCGGGAAGAAGGATTATGTCCTTAATACTACGCTAGGAGATGAACCACCCGCTACGGCTGACCAAGATGTTAAGAACGCTTGGTTAACACGTAAGGAGGACTACTCAGTAGTTCAATTTGCAGTCTTTTATGGCTTAGAGCCGGGACTTCAACGTTGCTTTGAGCGTCATGGAGCATATGAGATGTTCCGGGAGTTGAAGTTTATCTTTCAGAAGAACGCACGGATCGAGAGGTATGAGACCTCTGATAAATTCTATGCTTGCAAGATGGAGGAGAATTCGTCTGTCAGTGAACATGTGCTCAAAATGTCTGGGTACTCAAACCGTCTAGCTGAGCTGGGGATTAAACTCCCGCAAGAGGCTATCACTGACAGAATTCTTCAATCACTGCCACCAAGCTATAAGAGCTTTGTGTTGAACTACAACATGCAAGGGATGAACAAGTCACCCGGCGAGTTGTTTGCGATGCTGAAAGTCGCAGAGTTAGAACTCCGTAAAGAGCATCAAGTGTTGATGGTGAATAAGACCACTAGTTTCAAGAGAAACGGCAAAGGGAAGAAGGGTAATTCAAAGAAGAGCGGCAAGCTTGTTGCCAATCCAACGAAGAAACCCAAAGCTGGACCTAAGCCTGAAACAGAGTGCTACTATTGCAAGGGTATGGGTCACTGGAAGCGCAACTGCCCCAAGTATCTGGCTGATAAGAAGGCGGCCAAAGAAAAATCAGGTATATTTGATATACATGTTATTGATGTGTACTTAACCGGCTCTCGTAGTAGTGCCTGGGTATTCGATACCAGTTCTGTTGCTCATATTTGCAACTCGAAACAGGAACTGCGGAATAGGTGAAGGCTCGTGAAAGATGAAGTGACGATGCGAGTAGGAAATGGTTCCAAGGTTGATGCAATCGCCGTCGGCACAGTTTCACTTCAGTTACCATCAGGATTAGTTATGAACTTGAATAATTGTTATTTAGTGCCTGCGTTGAGCATGAACATTATATCTGGATCTTGTTTATTGCGAGACGGTTACTCTTTTAAGTCAGAGAATAATGGTTGTTGTATTTCTATGAGTAACATCTTTTATGGTCATGCACCCAATGTGAGAGGATTGTTCATATTGAATCTTGATAGTGATAATACACATATACATAACATTGAGACCAAAAGAGTTAGAGTTAACAATGATAGCGCCATGTTTTTGTGGCACTGCCGCTTAGGTCATATTGGTGTAAAGCGCATGAAGAAACTCCATACCGATGGACTTTTGGAGTCACTTTACTTTGATTCACTTGACACGTGCGAACCATGCCTCATGGGCAAGATGACTAAAACTCCGTTCTCCGGAACAATGGAGCGTGCAAGTGACTTGTTGGAAATCATACATACTGATGTGTGCGGTCCGATGAGCGTGGAGGCACGCGACGGATATCGTTATTTTCTCACCTTCACTGACGATTTGAGTAGATATGGTTATGTCTACTTAATGAAGCACAAGTCTGAAACATTTGAAAAGTTCAAGCAATTTCAGAGTGAAGTTGAAAATCATCGTAACAACAAGATCAAGTTCCTACGGCCTGATCATGGGGGTGAATATCTGAGTTTCGAGTTTGGTGCTCACTTAAGACAATGTGGAATTGTTTCACAGTTCACACCGCCTGGAACACCGCAGCGTAATGGTGTGTCCGAACATCGTAATCGTACTTTATTAGAGATGGTGCGATCTATGATGTCTCTTACCAATTTGCCGTTATCGTTTCGGGGTTATGCATTAGACACAGCTGCATTCACTTTAAATAGGGCACCATCAAAATCCGTTGAGACGACACCATACGAACTGTGGTATGGCAAAAGGCCAAAGTTGTCGTTTCTTAAAGTTTGGGGATGTGATGCTTATGTCAAAAAGCTTCAGCCTGAAAAGTTGGAACCCAAAGCGGAAAAGTGCATCTTCATAGGTTACCCAAAAGAGACAGTTGGGTACACCTTCTATATCAAATCCGAGGGCAAAGTGTTTGTTGCTAAAAACAGAGTTGTTATCAAGAAGGAGTTTCTCTCGAGAGAATTGAGTGGGAGGAAGATAGAACTTGATGAGGTTGTCGAACCTCTCATCCCTCTGGATGGTGGCGCAGGGCAAGGGGAAACCCCTGTCGTTGCGACGCCGGTTGAGGAGGAAGTTAATGATGATGATCATGAAACTCCGGTTCAAGTTCCTATCGAACCACGCAGGTCGACGAGACCACGTTCTGCTCCAGAGTGGTACGGTAATCCCGTCTTATCAATCATGTTGTTGGACAACAATGAGCCTGCGAATTATGAAGAAGCAATGGTGGGACCAGATTCCAACAAATGGCTGGAGGCCATGAAGTCCGAGATAGGATCCATGTATGAAAACAAGTGTGGACTTTGGAAGTACTACCTGAGGGCCGCAAGGCTATTCAGAACAAATGGATCTTTAAGAAGAAGACGGACGCTGACGGCAATGTGACCGTTTATAAAGCTCGACTTGTGGCAAAGGGTTTTTCACAAGTTCAAGGAGTTGACTAGATGAGACATTCTCACCCGTAGCGATGCTTAAGTCCGTCAGAATCATGTTAGCAATAGCTGCATTTTTCGATTATGAAATCTGGCAGGTGCATGTCAAAATAGTGTTCTTTAACGGTTTCCTTAAGGAAGAGTTGTATATGATGCAACCCGAAGGTTTTGTCGATCCTAAAAATGCTAACAAGGTATGCAAGCTCCAGCGATCCATTTATGGACTGGTGCAAGCATCTCGGAGTTGGAATAAACGCTTTGATGAGGTGATCAAAGCATTTGGGTTTATACAAGTGGTTGGAGAATCTTGTATTTACAAGAAAGTGAGTGGGAGCTCTGTGGCGTTTCTAATATTATATGTGGATGACATATTGCTGATTGGAAACAACGTAGAGTTTTTGGAGAGCGTAAAGGATTACTTGAATAAAAGTTTCTCTATGAAGGACCTAGGAGAAGTTTCTTACATTCTAGGCATTAAGATCTACAGGGATAGATCGAAACGCCTGTTAGGACTTTCACAAAGCACATACCTTAATAAAGTTTTGAAGAGGTTCAAAATGGAACAGTCCAAAAAAGGGTTCTTGCCAGTTTTACAAGGTACGAGATTGAGTAAGACTCAATGCTCAGCAACTGATAAAGATAGAGAGCATATGAGCACCGTCCCCTATGCTTCAGCCATAGGATCTATCATGTATGCAATGTTGTGCACTAGACCGGACGTTAGCCTGGCCATAAGTATGGTAGGCAGGTTCCAGAGTAATCCAGGAGTGGATCACTGGACGGCGGTCAAGAATATCCTGAAGTACCTGAAAAGGACTAAGGAGATGTTTCTCGTGTATGGAGGTGACGAAGAGCTCACCGTAAAGGGTTATGTCAATGCAAGCTTTGACACAGATCCGGACGAATCTAAGTCGCAGACCGGATACGTATATATTCTTAATGGGGGTGCGGTAAGCTGGTGCAGTTCCAAGCAAAGCGTCGTAGCTGATTCTACATGTGAGGTGGAGTACATGGCTACCTCAAAGGCGGCTAAGGAGGGTGTCTGGATGAAGCAGTTCACGACGGATCTTGGAGTGGTGCCAAGCGCACTGAATCCAATAACCTTGTTCGGTGACAACACGGGTGCCATTGCCTTAGCAAAGGAACCACGGTTTCACAAGAAGACCAGACACATCAAACAACGCTTCGACCTCATCCACGACTACGTCGAAGGGGAGGACGTAAATATATGCAAAGTGCACACGGAACTGAATGTAGCAGACCCGCTGACTAAACCTCTTCCACGGGAAAAGCATGATCAACACCAGAACTGTATGGGTGTTAGATTTATTACAATGTAATTCACATGGTGATGTGAGGGCTAGATTATTGACTCTAGTGCAAGTGGGAGACTGTTGGAATTATGCCCTAGAGGCAATAATAAATATAGTTATTATTATAATTCCTGTATCAAGATAATCGTTTATTATCCATGCTATAATTGTATTGAATGAAGACTTATATACATGTGTGGATACATAGACAAAACACTGTCCCTAGCAAGCCTCTAGTTGGATAGCCAATTGATCAAAGATAGTCAGGGTCTTCTGACTATGTACAAGGTGTTGTTGCTTGATAACTGGATCACGTCATTAGGAGAATCACGTGATGGACTAGACCCAAACTAAGAGACGTAGCATGTTGATCGTGTCATTTTGTTGCTACTGTTTTCTGCGTGTCAAGTATTTGTTCCTATGACCATGAGATCATATAACTCACTGACACCGGAGGAATGCTTTGTGTGTATCAAACATCGCAACGTAACTGGGTGACTATAAAGATGCTCTACAGGTATCTCCGAAGGTGTTCGTTGAGTTAGTATGGATCGAGACTGGGTTTTGTCACTCCGTGTGATGGAGAGGTATCTTGGGGCCCACTCGGTAATACAACATCACACACAAGCCTTGAAAGCAATGTAACTTAGTGTAAGTTGCAGGATCTTGTATTACGGTACGAGTAAAGAGACTTGTCGGTAAACGAGATTGAAATAGGTATGCGGATACTGACGATCGAATCTTGGGCAAGTAACATACAGAAGGACAAAGGGAATGACATACGGGATTATATGAATCCCTAGCACTGAGGTTCAAACGATAAGATCTTCGTAGAATATGTGGGATCCAATATGGGCATCCAGGTCCCGCTATTGGATATTTACCGAGGAGTTACTCGGGTCATGTCTACATAGTTCTCGAACCCGCAGGGTCTGCATACTTAAGGTTCGACGTTGTTTTATGCGTATTTGAGTTATATGGTTGGCCAACCGAATGTTGTTCGGAGTCCTAGATGAGATCACGGACGTCACAAGGGTTTCCGAAATGGTCCGGAAACGAAGATTGATATATAGGATGACCTCATTTGATTACCGGAAGGTTTTCGGAGTTACCGGGAATGACGAATGGGTTCCGAGTGTTCACCGGGGGGGCAGCCCACCCCGGGGAAGCCCATAGGCCTTGGGGGTGGCGCACCAGCCCTTGGTGGGCTGGTGGGACAGCCCAAGAAGGCCCTATGTGCCATAGATAGAAAATCAAAGAGAAAAGAAAAAAAAAGGTGGGAAGGGAGAGAAGGACTCCACCTTCCAATCCTAGTTGGACTAGGATTGGAGGAGGACTCCTCCTCCCCTTGGTGCACAGCCCTTGGGGCTCCTTGAGCCTCAAGGCAAGCCTCCCCTCCCTCCTCCTATATATATGGAGCTATTAGGGCTGATTTGAGACAAATTTTCCAAGGCAGCCCGACCACATACCTCCACGGTTTTACCTCTAGATCGCGTTTCTGCGGAGCTTGGGCGGAGCCATGCTGAGATTAGATCACCACCAACCTCCGGAGCACTGTCACGCTGCCGGATAACTCATCTATCTCTCTGTCTCTCTTGTTGGATCAAGAAGGGCGAGATCATCGTCAAGTTGTACGTGTGCTGAACGCGGAGGTGTCGTCCGTTCGGCACTAGATCGTGGGACGGATCGCGGGACGGTTCGTGGGACGGTTCGCGGGGCGGATCGAGGGACGTGAGGACGTTCCACTGCATCAACCGCGTTCACTAACGCTTCTGCTATGCGATCTACAAGGGTACGTAGATCGGAAATCCCCTCTCGTAGATGGACATCACCATGATAGGTCTTCGTGCGCGTAGGAAAAATTTTGTTTCCCATGCGACGTTCCCCAACAGTAGCATTATAAGGTGATCCCTCACTAAAATTTCAAGATAAAATTATGTTCTCCACGACTGTGCACCGTTGCGACAGTTCATCGTTTCGAGACACCACGTGATGATCAGGTGTGATAGACTCAACGTTCACATACAATGGGTGCAAAATAGTTGCCCACGCTGAACACTCAGGTTAAACTTGACGAGCCTAGCATGTATAGACATGGCCTCGGAACACAAGAGATCGAAAGGTCGAGCATGAATCATATAGTTGATATGATCAACATGGAGATGTTCGCCATTGAAGCTAAACTCAACTCACGTGATGATCGGACTTGAGTTAGTGAATTTGGATCATGCGACACTCTAATGACTAGAGGGATGTCAATTTGAGTGGGAATTCTTAAGTAATATGGTTAATTGAACTCATTATCATGAACATAGTCAAAAGGTCTTTGCAAATTATGTTGTACCTCGCGTTGTAGCTCTATGTTTTTGAATATGTTCCTAGAGAAATTTTAGTTTAAAGATGATAGTAGCAATTATGCGGAATAGGTCCGTAAACTGAGGATTGTCCTCATTGCTACACAGAAGGCTTATGTCCTTAATGCACCGCTCGATGTACTAAACCCCGAGCATCGTCTGTAGATGTTGCGAACATATGACATACAAGTTTTTTATGACTACATTATAGTTCAGTGCATAATGCTTAAACGGTTTAGAATTGAGGTGTAGAAGACGTTTCGAACATCACGGGACATACGAGATGTTCCAAGGGATGAAATTGGGATTTCAGGCTCGTGCCCTTGTTGAGAGGTATGAGACCTCCGACAAGATTCTTTGTCTACGAAGTAAGAGAGAAAAGCTCAATCGTTGAGCATGTGCTCAGATTGTCTCAGTACTACAATCGCTTGAATCGAATGGGAGTTGATCTTCCAAATGAGATAGTCATTGACATAGTTCTCCAAAGTCACTACCACCAAGCTACAGAGCTTCGTTATGAACTATAACATATCAGCGATAGATATGATTATCCTTGAGCTAGTCGCGATGTTTGACACTGCGAAAATAGAAATCAAGTGGGAGCATCAATTGTTGATGGTTAGTAAAACCACTAGTTTCAAGAAGGGCAAGGGTAAGAAGGGATACTTCATGAAAGGCAAACCGGTTGCCGCTCTAGTGAAGAAACCCAAGGTTAAACCCAAACCTGAGACTAAGTGCTTCTATTATGAGGGGAACGGTCATGTAACGACTAAGATGCGATCCTTTCCGATTTAGGGAACGAGGCCCCAAAATGGAAAGAAGCACATCTAAGCGTTTCGCAAGCACAATAACATAGCACATACATAATAATAGAATGACAAATAGGGAATCGTTTGCCATCTCATAGATAATATCAGAGTTTACATCACACATTTATTCAGGCAAGGTATTTCCGCTATGGACTACATAACATGAGAAAAGGCTATGCTACCCTGCATGCTTGCCCACGATCACGACCACGCCTCAGTCTTCTGGATAGTTCACGTACAAGCGGTCGTTCTCCTCATCGTACTGCCACGCCAGCTGCGTGCCATCGGGATTACCTGTGTCGGGCGTACCTGTACCTGTTGGTGTGTTGAAGTAATCTGTGAGTCACGGGAACTCGGCAATCTATGACCTCGGTGCCAGAACTAGTCAAGTTATTAGGTAAGGAAGGTTCAGTGTTTAGGTTGCAGCATCCTAAGCATTTATGGTGGCTAACTTACGTAGAACAAGTTATTGAAGGTGGTCTATTCTAGCGGGTGAAAAACTAGCTGACACTAAGTGATCCTGAACACCTACTTACGTCAACCATAACCCCACCATGTTCCCGATCGAAGAGAGGTCTTTGAAGGGGACAGTCACGGTTGCGCACACAGTTGGCAATTTTATTAGATTAGGTTCAAGTTATCTATAACCGGATGTTAACAAATATTCCAAGTTGCCACATAACCGCGGGCATGGCTTTCTGAAAGATCAAACCCTGCAGGGGTGCTCCAACTAGTCCATCACAAACGGTCATGGGCCGCAAAGTAATCCTCTATCATGAATCTCGTGATCTCGTCAGATTCCTTAGAGGAAAACCTCAACTCTGGAGAGAACCAAAGCTTCACCGGGATTCCTATACGCAAGATATATCGCTAAGGTAAGACAAGACTAGCAGGACCTCCCGTCGTGTCGACGACCCCGATAAGAGCCGCGTATCTCAGTCTCAGGACACGACGGATGAACTAGGCGTCGGGATGGCTAAACCTCTGGGCAACCAGGGGGGCCCCGGACATCGCTCAGGTGGGACCAACACTCATGAGGAGCACTGTCCCGGGTTTTTGATTAATTCCTCGGGGTAGCTATTCCCTATGCAGATTATTAAGTGATTAGCAGACTAAAACCAATGTTGGGTCCTGTCGGACAAGTCTTAACACTACACGATTTATCAAGGGGGTCCCCATAACAACCCCGAACGTGTTAGGAGCGATCAGTTATGGAACCAAACACCGGTAACCGAAAACTATGGCGGCAATAACGGAACAAAACACCCGGCAAAAGGCTAGGCCTTCCGTTATTTACCAAGTATATAGGTGCATTAATTAAATAACATATTTAACATAATGATATCAAACTCATGTTATCACATGAGACAATTGCACCTGCAACTAGCAACGCTAACATTACAAGCTGAGCAAGCCTACTTAGCCATTCAATATTTGCTAGGAGGGGAAAGTGTTTGGTTTTCATGGTAATATCAGGAGGCGATTATTTCAGTGGTAGGCAGCGAGCATATGACGAAGGAAACGTGAATCTATCATAACAAGTCTAGAGATGGAATCAAGGTCATATCATCTTGCCTATGATGTCCTTAGCTTGGAACTGCTCTTGTTCGTCCTGCACGTACTCTCCCGGATCCACGTAATCGCTCTCCGATCCCGGTGCTACCCAACATAAAAATAGCATCCAATGAACAACAGCACAACAAGATGCAACAAACACATGATGCATGAGATGAGAATGAACATGCGTCTCTATTCTAGTCACTAGCACATGCATGAGAAGAAACTACAACTTCTGGACAGAACTGCACTCTAAGCTATCTTAACAAGCATGAGGATGACATGAACATATGCATCACGCGAAAACGACGCAAAAACAAATAAAGAACGTTACGAACGGAGCTATGGATCTACCGGAAACAACGAAACAAGAAATGGAGTCCTACGGATCAAATCCATCACAACACACTTCAATGGCATACTTCTGGTATTCCCAGGTTGCCAAATCACAAAACAAACAAGTATGGATGGGGTGGTGCAAGGAATCTCACCACACCATCAACTATGCACTCACAAGCATCAAAACATCAAAACTATACATTCTGCCCTAAACAGCAACATGGCAGTTTGAGGGGTACATGCAAAGCACCTACAGCCACCCAAATGTGCCAAATAAGATATGTGGCAGAAGCTATTCAAAATCTCTACAAGCATGAGCAAAAATATAATACAAAGGAATTTCACACAGAAAGTTCTACAGCTGCTAACTTGGACAAAAATATCAGTTTTCAGGGACTTAGTGAAAATCTCAGATTCTCACTAGCTGTTTATGCTCTGAAGCATTTTGACAGCACCCAAAACAATATCTACAGGAAGCCAAATGGAATGAAAATTGACAGGAGCTAGACAAACACACAATCTACAACTTCTCAGTTTAATGCAGGGGCTGATTCCCAACACATGAACTTTTGCAAGCACCAATACAAGGGAAGAAAATAACAGCAGTTTCTCAGACTTAGTGAAAATCATAGATTTTCACTAAGCTGAAATTTTCAGCCACATGCCTACTTTGACTAGGCACAACTTGCACATGAAAACTCCTAAGCATAAAACAAAACCAACATGCTATAGAGGGGTTCACCCTCTACTGCCACAACAAGGAATCAATCTCTTGGGCTCATCACATCACGTGGAACCAAGCTCTAAACATTGAACAAAACAGAAATATGACATTCCCAGAAAGTGTCCAAAAGGGAAATCTGATTCCACCATTGGATTCCTATGATGATTCTACCCCCAAAACCATATATAATACCTAGGTACTTGCATAGAACAAAAGGGCACAAAGCTAAGAAGAAAAAATATACATGGAATCACATAGAGGTAAATAGTGCTATATCACATGCTTCTCACTAGATCACCGCCTACACTTGCACTTGCACACACTCACATATCCAATGGTGCACATGAGGGGTAGAGCTCATGCTCATGTGCCTTAGCACACCACCACACACACACATACATCAAGCACACATATAACAAGCACCTACACATGCTAGTTAAACACACACACTTACTTACACTCACAACATGCATTCCTACACCTACACATACAAGCTTGCACATGTGCTTGTCAAGGTAAACCATGCCTTGGGCATGTGGGTGTTACCCACACACATGCACACCCACACACACACCACATGAGAGTTGCACCCCCTATATACACATGCACACCTACATGATCACCTACACACAACAAGCATAACCACATGCATATAGTAGAAAGCACAACAAAAACTAATATCACCTACACATGCATACTAACACAAGCTACATACATATATATCACACCACACTAGGTTCTAGGAAGGGGAAACATCTAAACACAAAAGAACATCTACTTACTTGCTGTCCAAGCAAGGATATGCAACACCTAGTAGCAACAACAGAAGCAACACAAAGAAACAACAACAAAAATTAAAACGGTCAGAGGGGCTTCGAACCCATGACCTGCTGAACAACACACACACATATAAACCACTCTGCTACTGCACCTTGCTCGACAGAACAGAGGGCTTACACAGCATAAGCTACTTCCCTGCGCTACTGTGCCCGAGAGATAATATAGCAAAAAGGAGGGCGATGCGGGACTCGAACCCACACCCACCTGATGCCACAAAACGCCCCTACCACTACGCTGAGCGCTTGGATCTTGGCCTAACAGAGGGATCCTACTAGGTAACCTACGCAAGGGCCGCCCTGCTCTGCTCTGCATAGAGACGATGGCACCGACGCTCATCGGAGCGGCCTCCTACTTCTACTGCTACGCCAGAGGGAATCATCTACGCCTACCAACTCCTACCGTGTTGGAAGCAGTTGCCCTGAGCACCGGGACGAGCCCGAGCACACACAAACACATCCACACATGATCTGCCGAACTCCTCTCTGAACAAAGAGGCACGGCCACGAACACCTACGCCGCATATAACGAGGGGGGAAGGGAGGAAGGAGCTAGGCTCACCGAGAGGAAGGAGTGGAGAGGGTCCCGATCGGAGGGAGAAGCCTGAAGATGAACTGTATGTTGGAATTATGCCCTAGAGGCAATGATAAATAAGTTATTATTATAATTCCTCTATCAAGATAATCATTTATTATCCATGATATAATTGTATTGAATGAAGTCTTAGATACATGTGTGGATACATAGACAAAACACTGTCCCTAGCAAACTTCTAGTTGGCTGGCCAGTTGATGAAGGATAGTCAAGGTCTTCTGACTATGTACAAGGTGTTGTTGCTTGATAACTGGATCACATCATTGGGTGAATCATGTGATGGACTAGACCGAAACTAATGAACGTAGCATGTTGATCGTGTCATTTTGTTGCTACTGTTTTCTGCGTGTCAAGTATTTATTCCTATGACCATGAGATCATATAACTCACTGGCACCGGAGGAATGCCTTGTGTGTATCAAACGTCACAACGTAACTGGGTGACTATAAAGATGCTCTACAGGTATCTCCGAAGATGCCCGTTGAGTTAGTATGGATCAAGACTGGGATTTGTCACTCCGTGTGACGGAGAGGTATCTCGGGGCCCACTCGGTAATACAACATCACACACAAGCCTTGCAAGCAATGTGACTTAGTGTAAGTCACGGGATCTTGTATTACAGAATGATTAAAGAGACTTTCCGGTAAACGAGATTGAAATAGGTATGCGGATACTGACGATCGAATCACGTGCAAGTAACATACCGAAGGACAAAGGGAATGACATACGGGATTATATGAATCCTTGGCACTGAGGTTCAATCGATAAGATCTTCGTAGAATACGTAGGATCCAATATGGGCATCTAGGTCCCGTTGTTGGATATTGACCGAGGATTCCCTCGGGTCATGTCTACATAGTTCTCGAACCCGTAGGGTCTGCACGCTTAAGGTTCGGCGATGTTTGATGCGTATTTGAGTTATATGGTTGGTTACCAAATGTTGTTCGGAGTCCCGATGAGACCACGAACGTCACGAGGGTTTTCGGAATGGTCCGAGAATGAAGATTGATATATAGGATGACCTCATTTGATTACCGGAAAGTTTTCGGCATTATCGGAAATGTACCGGGAGTGACGAATGGGTTCCGGGTGTTCACCGGGGGGGCAGCCCACCCGGGGGAAGCCCATAGGCCTTAGGGGTGCCGCACCATCCCTTAGTGGGCTGGTGGGACAGCCCAAGAGGCCCTATGCGCAGGAGAAGAAAAAATCAAAGGAAAAAAGAAAAGAAAGGGGGAAGTGGGAAGGAAGAAAAGGACTCCACCTTCCAATCCTAGTTGGACTAGGATTGGAGGAGCACACCCCTTGGGGCTCTCTTGAGCCTCAAGGCAGGTCCCTCCCCCTCCCACCTATATATACTGAGGTATTAGGGCTGATTTGAGACAACTTTGCCACGGCAGCCCGACCACATACCTCCACGGTTTTTCCTCTAGATCGTATTTCTGCGGAGCTCGGGCGGAGCCCTGCTGAGATAGAACACCACCAACCTCCGGAGCGCCGTCACGCTGCCGGAGAACTCATCTACCTCTCCGTCTTTCTTGCTGGATCAAGAAGGCCGCGTCATCGTCGAGCTGTACGTATGCTGAACGTGGAGGTGTCGTCCGTTCGGCACTAGATCGGAGGGGATCGTGGGACGGATCGCGGGACGTTTCGTGGGACGGTTCACGGGACGGATCGAGGGACGTGAGGACATTCCACTACATCAACCGCGTTTCTTAACGCTTCTTGTTGTGCGATGTACAAGGGTATGTAGATCCAAATCCCCTCTCGTAGATGGACATCACCATGATAGATCTTCGTGCGCGTAGGAAAATTTTTGTTTCCCATGCGATGTTCTCCAACAGTGGTATCAGAGCTAGGTTCATGCGTAGATGTCATCTCGAGTAGAAAACAAAAGTTTTTGTGGATGGTGATGTGCGATTTTCTGCCCTCCTTAGTCTTTTCTTGATTTCGCGGTATTGTTGGATCGAAGCGTCTCGGACCGACATTACTCGTACGCTTACGAGAGACTGGTTTCATCGCTACGAGCAACCCCGTTGCTCAAACATGACTGGCGAGTGTCGGTTTCTCCAACTTTAGTTGAATCGGATTTGACCGAGGAGGTCCTTGGAGAGAGGTTAAATAGCAATTCATACATCTCCGTTGTGGTGTTTGCGTAAGTAAGATGCGATCCTACTAGATTCCCATTGTCACCACGTAAAACATGCAACAACAATTAGAGGACGTCTAACTTGTTTTTGCAGGATATGCTTGTGATGTGATATGGCCGACGATGTGATGTGATATATTGTATGTATGAGATGATCATGTTGTAATAGTTAATATCGACTTTCACGTCGATGCTACGACAACCGGCAGGAGCCATAGGGTTGTCTTTAAACTAACGTTTGTGTTTGCCGATGTGTTTACTATATTGCTATGACGTAGCTTTAGTAGTAATAGCATAGCATACACGACAACCTCGATGGCGGCACGGTGATGGAGATCATGATGATGGGGATCATGGTGTGGCGTCGGTGACAAGAAGATCATACCAGTGCTTTGGTGATGCAGATCAAGGAGCACGTGATAATGGCCATATCATGTCACTTATGAATTGCATGTGATGTTAATCCTTTTATGCACCTTATTTTGCTTAGAATGACGGTAGCATTATGAGGTGATCTCTCACTAAAATTTCAAGATGAAATTGTGTTCTCCCCGACTGTGCACCGTTGCTACAGTTCGCCGTTTCGAGACACCACGTGATGATCGGGTGTGATAGACTCAACATTCACATACAACGGGTGCAAAACAGTTGCACACGCGGAACACTCGGGTTAAGCTTGACGACCCTAGCATGTGCAGACATGGCCTCGGAACACATGAGACCGAAAGGTCGATCATGAATCACATAGTTGATATGATTAGCATAGGGATGCTTACCACTGAAACTATCCTCAACTCACGTGATGATCGGACTTGAGCTAGTGGAATTGGATCATGAACCACTCAAATGACTAGAGAGATGTACTTTTTGAGTGGGAGTTTAGCAAGTAATTTGATTAGTTAAACTCTAATTATATTGAACATAGTCTAAGTCCACTTTGAAAATATTTGTGTTGTAGATCAATGGCTCACGCGACAGTCACCCTGAATTTTAATACGTTCCTAGAGAAAGCTAAGTTGAAAGATGATGGAAGCAACTTTGTAGACTGGGCTCATAATCTTAAGTTGGTCCTGCAAGCTGGGAAGAAGGATTATGTCCTTAATGCTGTGATAGGAGATGAACCATTCGCCGCGGCTGACCAAGATGCTAAGAACGCTTGGTTAGCACGCAAGGAGGACTACTCGGTAGTTCAATGTGCAGTCTTGTATGGCTTAGATCCGGGACTTCAACGTCGCTTTGGGCATCATGGAGCATATGAGATGTTCCAGGAATTGAAGTTTATCTTTCAAAAGAACGCCCGGATCGAGAGGTATGAGACCTCCGATAAATTCTATGCTTGCAAGATGGAGTAGAATTCGTCTGTCCGTGAACATGTGCTCAAAATGTCTGGGTACTCAAACCGTCTAGCTGACCTCGGGATTGAACTCCCGCAAGAGGCTATCGCTGACAGAATTCTTCAATCACTTCCACCAAGCTATAAGGGCTTTGTGTTGAACTATAACATGCAAGGGATGAACAAGTCACCCGGCGAGTTATTCGCGATGCTGAAAGTCGCAGAGTCAGAACTTCGTAAAGAGCATCAAGTGTTGATGGTGAATAAGACCGCTAGTTTCAATAGAAATGGCAAAGGAAAGAAGGGTAATTCAAAGAAGAGCAGCAAGCCTGTTGCCAATCCGACGAAGAAACCCAATGCTGGACTTAAGCCTGAAACGCGGTGCTATTATTGCAAGGGTATGGGTCAGTGGAAGCGCAACAGCCCCAAGTATCTGGCTGATAAGAAGGCGGCCAAAGAAAAATCAGGTATATTCGATATACATGTTATTGATGTGTACTTAACCAGCTCTCGTAGTAGTGCCTGGGTATTCGATACCGGTTTTGTTGCTCATATTTGCAACTCGAAACAGGAACTGCAGAATAAGCGAAGGCTGGCGAAGGATGAAGTTACGATGCGCGTGGGAAATGGTTCCAAGGTTGATGCAATCGCCATCGGCACAGTTTCACTTCAGTTACCATCAGGATTAGTTATGAACTAAAATAAATGTTATTTAGTGCCTGCGTTAAGCATTAACATTATATCCGGATCTTGTTTATTGCGGGACGATTACTCGTTTAAGTCAGAGAATAATGGTTGTTCTATTTCTATGAGTAATATCTTTTATGGTCATGCACCCAATGTGAGAGGATTGTTCATATTGAATCTTGATAGTGATAATACACATATACATAACATTGAGACCAAAAGAGTTAGAGTTAACAATGATAGCGCCATGTTTTTATGGCATTGTCGCTTAGGTCATATTGGTGTAAAGCGCATGAAGAAACTCCATACCGATGGACTTTTGGAGTCACTTGACTCTGATTCACCTGACATGTGTGAACCATGCCTCATGGGCAAGATGACTAAAACTCCGTTCTCCGGAACAATGGAGCGTGCAAGTGACTTGTTGGAAATTATACATACCGATGTGTGTGGTCCGATGAGTGTGGAGGCACGCGACGGATATCGTTATTTTCTCACCTTCACTGACGATTTGAGTAGATATGGTTATGTCTACTTGATGAAGCACAAGTCTGAAACATTTGAAAAGTTCAAGCAATTTCAGAGTGAAGTTGAAAATCATCATAACAAGAAGATCAAGTTCCTACGGTCTGATCGTGGGGGTGAATATCTGAGTTTCGAGTTTGGTGCTCACTTAAGACAATGTGGAATTGTTTCACAGTTGACACCGCCTGGAAAACCACAGCGTAATGGTGTGTCCGAACGTCGTAACCGTACTTCATTAGAGATGGTGCGATCTATGATGTCTCTTACCGATTTGCCGTTACCGTTTTGGGGTTATGCATTAGAAACAGCTGCATTCACTTTAAATAGGGCACCATCAAAATCCGTTGAGATGACACCATACGAACTGTGGTATGGCAAAAGACCAAAGTTGTCGTTTCTTAAAGTTTGGGGATGTGATGCTTATGTCAAAAAGCTTCAGCCTGAAAAGCTGGAACCCAAAGCAGAAAAGTGCGTCTTCATAGGTTACCCAAAAGAGATAGTTGGGTATACCTTCTATCTCAACTCCGAGGGCAAAGTGTTTGTTTCTAAGAACGGATCTTTTTCTCGAGAAGGAGTTTCCCTCGAGAGAATTGAGTGGGAGGAAGATAGAACTTGATGAGGTTGTCGAACCTCTCATCCCTCTGGATGGTGGCGCGGGGCAAGGGGAAACCCCTGTCAAGTTCCTGTCGAATCTCGCAGGTCGACGAGACCACGTACTGCTCCAGAGTGGTACGGTAATCCCGTCTTATCAATTATGTTGTTGGATAAAAATGAGCCTGTGAATTATGAAGAAGCAATGGTGGGCCCGGATTCCAACAAATGGCTGGAGGCCATGAAGTCCGAGATAGGATCTATGTATGAAATCAAAGTGTGGACTTTGGAAGTACTACCTGAAGGCCGCAAGGCTATTCAGAACAAATGGATCTTTAGGAAAAGACGGACGCTGGCGGTAATGTGACCGTTTATAAAGCTCAACTTGTGGCAAAGGGTTTTTCACAAGTTTAAGGAATTGACTACGATGAGACATTCTCACCCGTAGCGATGCTTAAGTCCGTCAGAATCATGTTACCAATAGCTGCATTTTTCGATTATGAAATCTGGCAGATGGATGTCAAAACGGCATTCCTTAACGGTTTCCTTAAGGAAGAGTTGTATATGATGCAACCCGAAGGTTTTGTTGATCCTAAAAATGCTAACAAATTGTGCAAGCTCCAGCGATCCATTTATGGACTGGTGCAAGCATCTCGGAGTTGGAATAAACGTTTTAATGAGGTGATCAAAGCATTTGGGTTTATACAGGTGGTTGGAGAATCCTGTATTTACAAGAAAGTGAGTGGGAGCTCTGTGGTGTTTCTAATGTTATATGTGGATGACATATTGCTGATTGGAAACAACGTGGAGCTCTTGTAGAGCATAAAAGGTTACTTGAATAAAAGTTTCTCTATGAAGGACCTAGGAGAAGCTGCTTACATTCTAGGCATTAAGATCTATAGGGATAGATCAAAACGCCTGATAGGACTTTCACAAAGCACATACCTTGATAAAGTTTTGAAGAAGTTCAAAATGGATCAGTCCAAGAAAGGGTTCTTGCCAGTATTAAAAGGTACAAAATTGAGTAAGACTCAGTGCCCAGCAACTGACGAAGATAGAAAGACAATGAGTTCCGTCCCCTACGCTTCAGCCGTAGGTTCTATCATGTATGCAATGTTGTGCACTAGACCGGACGCTAGTGTGGCCATAAGTATGGCAGGCAGGTTCCAGAGTAATCCAGGAGTGGATCACTGTACATTGGTCAAGAATATCCTGAAGTACCTGAAAAGGACTAAGGAGATGTTTCTCGTATATGGAGGTGACGAAGAGCTCGATGCAAGCTTTGACACAGATCCGGACGACTCTAAGTCGCAGACCGGATACGTATTTATTCTTAATGGGGGTGCGGTAAGGTGGTGCAGTTCCAAGCAAAGCGTCATAGCTGATTCTACATGTGAAACGGAGTACATGGCTGCCTCGGAGGCAGCTAAGGAGCGTGTCTGAATGAAGCAGTTCATCACGGATCATGGAGTGGTGCCGAGCGCACTAAATCCAATAACCCTGTTTTGTGACAACACGGGTGCCATTGCCTTAGCAAAGGAACCACGGTTTCAGAAGAAGACCAGACACATCAAACGATGCTTCAACCTCATGTGCACCAACGTCGAGGAGGAGGACGTGAATATCTGCAAAGTGCAAACGGATCTGAATGTGGCAGACCCGCTGACTAAACCTCTTCCACGGGCAAAGCATGATCAACACCAGAACTGTATGGGTGTTAGATTTATTACAATGTAATTCGCATGACGATGTGAGGACTAGATTATTGACTCTAGTGCAAGTGGGAGACTGTTGGAATTATGCCCTAGAGGCAATGATAAATAAGTTATTATTATAATTCATGTATCAAGATAATCGTTTATTATCCATGCTATAATTGTATTGAATGAAGTCTTAGATACATGTGTGGATACATAGACAAAACACTGTCCCTAGCAAGCCTCTAGTTGGCTAGCTAGTTGATCAAGGATAGTCAAGGTCTTCTGACTATGTACAAGGTGTTGTTGCTTGATAACTGGATCACATCATTGGGTGAATCATGTGATGGACTAGACCCAAACTAATGAACATAGCATGTTGATCGTGTCATTTTGTTGCTACTGTTTTCTGCGTGTCAAGTATTTATTCCTATGACTATGAGATCATATAACTCACTGGCACCGGAGGAATGCCTTGTGTGTATCAAACGTCACAACGTAACTGGGTGACTATAAAGATGCTCTACAGGTATCTCCGAAGATGCCATTTGAGTTAGTATGGATCAAGACTGGGATTTGTCACTCCGTGTGACGGAGAGGTATCTCGGGGCCCACTCGGTAATACAACATAACACACAAGCCTTGCAAGCAATGTGACTTAGTGTAAGTCACTGGATCTTGTATTACAGAACGAGTAAAGAGACTTGTCGGTAAACGAGATTGAAATAGGTATGCGGATACTGACGATCGAATCTCGGGCAAGTAACATATCGAAGGACAAAGGGAATGACATACGGGATTATATGAATCCTTGGCACTGAGGTTCAATCGATAAGATCTTCCTAGAATATGTAGTATCCAATATGGGCATCTAGGTCCCGCTGTTGGATATTGACCGAGAGTCCCTCGGGTCATGTCTACATAGTTCTCGAACCCGCAGGGTCTGCACGCTTAAGGTTCGACGATGTTTTATGCGTATTTGAGTTATATGGTTGGTTACCGAATGTTGTTCGGAGTCCCGGATGAGATCATGGACGTCACGAGGGTTTCCGAAATGGTCTGGAAATGAAGATTGATATATAGGATGACCTCATTTGATTACCGGAAAGTTTTCGGCATTACCGGAAATGTACGGGAGTGACGAATGGATTCCGGGTGTTCACCGGGGGGGCAGCCCACCCGAGGGAAGCCCATAGGCCTTAGGGGTGCTGCACCAGCCCTTAGTGGGCTGGTGGGACAGCCCAAGAGGCCCTCTGCGCAGGAGAAGAAAAAATCAAAGGAAAAAAAGGGGGAAGTTGGAAGGAAGGAAAGGACTCCACCTTCCAATCCTAGTTGGACTAGGATTGGAGGAGGACTCCTCCTCCCCCCCTTCGGCCGACCTCTTGCGGCTCTCTTGAGCCTCAAGGCAGGTCCCTCCCCCTCCCTCCTATATATAGTGAGGTATTAGGGCTCATTTGAGACAACTTTGCCACGGCAGCCCGACCACATACCTCCACGGTTTTTCCTCTAGATCGTATTTCTGCGGAGCTCGGGCGGAGCCCTGCTGAGATAGATCACCACCAACCTCCGGAGTGCCGTCATGCTGCCGGAGAACTCATCTACCTCTCCGTCTCTCTTGCTGGATCAAGAAGGCCGAGATCATCGTCGAGCTGTACGTGTGCTAAACGCGGAGGTGCCGTCCGTTCGGCACTAGATCGGAGCGGATCGTGGGACGGATCGCGGGACGTTTCGTGGGACGGTTCGCGGGGCCAATCGAGGGACGTGAGGACGTTCCACTACATCAACCGCGTTTCTTAACGCTTCCTGTTGTGCGATCTACAAGGGTATGTAGATCCAAATCCCCTCTCGTAGATGGACATCACCATGATAGGTCTTCCTACGCATAGGAAAATTTTTGTTTCCCATGCGACGTTCTCCAACACTGTAGCCGATCTAATGCAGAACCGAAGCACGGGTACGGGTCCGTCGGGAACACGCCGGAGACGAGGTCCTGCCCGTCAATGTGGTCGCGCCCCGACCTCAACTACGACGGGAATGGAACGCGGGGGCTTCCCCCGAGCTCCCGGACATGCTTGCCGGCGCCGGAGGCGAGGGATGCGCGGTGGACGACGGCGGCGCTCTACTGCTAACTCTCTGCTACCTGCAACTACAGATCTTACCTTGGGGAAGGGAGAGAGAGATGGAGGGGAGGTGGCGGTGCTAGGAGGGGGACGCGGAACCCTAGGCTATAGGGCGCGCACGTCGAGGATATAAGGGCCGCGGATGGGTCCCACGCCATCAACTCCCTCGCACTCTCTCTGAAGCTTCTGGCAGAAAGCATGCACGGGGACGACGTCGTGAGGAGAAAGGAGATGGAGCGCGCGGTGGGCTGCCGCTGGGAAAACAGAGAGGAGAGATGGGCCTCGGGAGGGGGCAGGAGGCCCATGCTGGCGACAGGTAAGGGAGAAAATACCCGTGGGGGTTTTCTAATTAAAAACTACACCAGCAAAACAAATAAGCTCCCAGGGAAACCTATGGCACCAAAAATAAAAATAAAAATGCCCCTGGTCATAAGAAATTATGACCTGTTTGAATAAAATGAAAAAGGAATTTTTGGAGCATCTAAATATTTACAAAACAGAAATAATCACACTGTTTGTGAATATTTGCACCACTCAAACAAAGTTTGGGAACACTAAAAACATAGCATCACACCATCACAAATCATGCTAAAGCGTGGGCATTTTTGAAACAGGGAAGGGGCAAGTGAATCTTGAGCTTGAGATAAATAGAGAAGGGGAGTTTTTATAAACCCTATTGCAACTAACATAGATGCTTCCTACTTACAATTGCACCACTCCACAACTCTTAACATATAACCACATATCATCACATGTCATCACACCACATACACATGATCACATTAGCAACAACACAAGAGACATGGATGAATGGATGCATGAATGCAAAAGAAAACAAGGCATGCACATGAAATACCACATGGAATATAACTCTCATTGCAATGACAAGATGGACCCACATACAGAAGGTTCCAAATAAGGCAAGTACACTCTTGGGGCATTATAGGTCACTAGAGCGGAACTACCCTAGTTACTTGGTAGATGAGAAGGCTGACGAAGTCGACAAAACTATATTGGATATACATGATATTGATGTGTACTTTACTAGTAATCCTAAGTAGCACCGGGTATTATATACCGGTTCGGTTGCTAAGTGTTAGTAACTCGAAATAAAAGCTACGGAATAAACGGAGACTAGCTAAAGGCGAGGTGACGATATGTGTTGGAAGTGTTTCCAAGGCTGATGTGATCAAACATCGCATGCTCCCTATACCATCGGGATTAGTGTTAAACCCAAATAATTTTTATTTGGTGTTTGCATTGAGCATAGACATGATTAGATTGTGTTTATTGCAATACGGTTATTCATTTGAAGAGAATAATGGTTACTCTGTTTATTTGAATAATACCTTCAATGGTCTTGCACCTAAAATGAATGGTTTATTGAATCTCGGTCGTAGTGATACGCATATTCATAATATTGATGCCAAAAGATATAAAGTAGTAATGATAGTACCACTTACTTGTGGCACTGCCGCTTGAGTCATATTGGTGTAAAACGCATGAAGAAGCACCATACTCATGGATCTTTGGACTCACTCGTTTTTTCGTCTGAGACATGCAAACCATGCCTATTGGTGTAAACGCATGAAGAAACTCCATGCAGATGGATCGTTTGGCCTCACTTGATTTTGAATCACTTGAGAAATGCAAATCATGGGCAAGATGACTGAAGGCCTCGAGATGGAACAAAAAAGTAACTTCTTGGAAGTAATACATTTTGATGTGTGGAGTCCAATGAGTGTTGAGACACGTAGTGGATATCATTATGTTCTTACTTCAGAGATGATTTGAGTAGATACACTACTGGAATCAGAGAATTTTCCAGCTGCTGCTTCTTTGCCGTCTGCTGGCTCGTGGCAAAGACACTCTTTGCCATCAGCTACCCAAAACCTGACGGCAAAGAGCAGGCTGATGGCAAACATCATCTTTGCCATCTGCTGCTTCTTTGTCGTCTGCCAGCTGACGGCAAAGCACATGCAAGCAGACGGCAAAGAACCCACCCCACACCGCCCTCTAACCCATAACGGTCCACCTCTTTGCCGCCAGCCTGTTACCACTTTGCCGTTGGGGGTAGACGGCAAAGAGGCAACTAGACCTAACGTTGTCAACCCCCACCCCACCCCCTATCTCTCCCCCATAACGGCTCACCACAGCCCCCGACTCTCTCCCTGCACCGCCATCGGAGCTCGTCCTCCCTCCTCCCTCCTCCCTGCGACCCGCCGCCGGAGCTCGCCCCTCCTCCTCCGTGCGACCCCCTCCTCCACCATCGTGCCCCTGCTCCACCACCGCCCCCTCCTCTCCGTTCCCCTGCTCCACCATCGCCCCCTCTTCCCTGCGACCCCCTGCTCCACCACCGCCCCCTCCTCTCCGTTCCCCTGGTCCACCTTGCCGCCGACATTTCCCCCGAGCTCCACCTCGTCGCTGACGTCTCCCCTAGCCCCTTTTAAGTCCTCCGGCCCTCCTCTCCTCTCTTTGCCTCTTTGCTAAGGGTAATTTAGTTAAGTTAAGTTACTTAGGTTAATTTAGTTAGGTTATTGTTATTAGGTTCTTGTTTCTATTAGTTTCTTACTTTAAGTTGTTTAGGTTAATTTAGTTAAGTTACTTAGGTTAATTTTTATTAGGTTCTTAGGTTAAGTTACTTAGGTTAATTTTTATTAGGTTGCGAATTTTTCTTCAAGTTTCATATAGGCTATTTAAAGAAAAAACAGAATTGATTAACACTAGTTCCAAATATTGCAAAGAAAAAAGACTCTTGCATTTTGCTTCAAGTTCTATATTGTTCTTCCTATTATATGAAAATTTGAAGTGGACATGTCATATGTGGACATGTGATTTGGACACGTGATATTTGGAATTGGGACATGTCATGCCGAAATTTCCCATGGAAGGAGAAGAAGAGGAGAGGAGGAGGAGAAAAGGAGAGGAGGAGGAGGAGAAGAGGAGAGGAGGAGGAGGAGGAGGAGGAGGAGAAGAAGAAGAAGAAGAAGAAGAAGAAAAATACCTCCTCCTTCTTCTCCTCCTCCTCCTTCTCCTTCTTCTTGATTTCTTCTTATTCTTCTCCTCCTCCTCTTTCTTCTCCTCTTTCTTCTCCTCTTTATTATTCTCCTTACCTTATTTTCCCCAACAATGAGATAATTATCCCATTTAGCTATAAAATGACATAATTAGAATATTTGTGTTGATCGGGTGGATTTACATGTGATAGTTGTCTCGTCATTGTGAGGTCTGTTGTGCGAAGACCTGCCCGTGCGTTGTACGAGCTCCGCCCCTGCATACGTGGGTCAGTACAAATTTCATCTCCTCCCCCACCCCTTCATTTACTGTGGCTCGGTTTCCGGATGAAACTTTCTAGATTTAGGTAATTAAATTAATTTACCAGTATGCGTGACCAGTATGCGTCTCCTGTTCGAAAGGGCGACACCTATAAATATGCATGTCTTTGCATATTTATAACCGCCATCCTTTCGAATTGTCCAACATTATCCATGGACAGCCCGAGTGTGTGTAGATTGGGTTCGTTTTCCCGTATGTTGTGCTCTGGATCCGATGCGCAATTTCGTCAGTGCCTCCCTGTTGTTCTCCGGATGCACATCCTCTCTGTTTATTGCAGAGACGTGTATCAGGAGAATAGCAGGGAGGTGCTGCCGAAATTTTGCGTTGGATCCGGAGCAGAGCATGGGAAAACGAACCCAATCTACACATACTCAGGTGGGATTAGGACCTATCTTTACCTATTAGCGTGTAGGTTGCCTGGACGTAATAAAAATGCCGAACCTGATTAACCGATGAATATAAATGCTAAATTATATATAAATATATTTCTTCTGTCTTTAGTAGCTACGCAAGATGAGTGATCGTGCGTGGATGTATACCGGTCACCCTAGTCAGAAAGAGATGACGAAAGAATGGTTTGTAAAAACAAAGGAATTTGTGAAAGTCGCATTCGCAAATGGCCAGGAAAGAAACTATTGCCCCTGACCTGGATGTGACAACTATAAAAAGACGACAGAGGCTGTAATGATTAAACACCTGCAAAGGAGGGGTTTTAAGCCTAATTATACGGTGTGGACATTTCATGGTGAGTCTATACAACGCACAAGAGATGAGGTGGTCCGTCGTCGCACGGACGAGCATGGTACCGGGATCGAAGACATGGTGCAAGACTTTGATGATGCTCGGGATTCGGAAGATGAGATGGAGGAATCTGCAAAGGCCTTTTATGAAATGTTGGAGTCTTCAAAACGTCCTCTCCATGAGCACACTGAGATGTGTCAGCTGGATGCAATTACACAAGTAATGGCTCTGAAGGCTCAGTTCAACTTGGGAAGAGAATGCTACGACGCGATGATGACACTATTTGGACGCTTCCTACCCAAAGGTCATGTCATGCCTGCAAACCTGTACCAGTCGGACAAAATACTTCGTGTACTTAAGATTCCCTATGAGAAGATAGATGCATGTGAGAAAGGATGTGTCTTATTTAGGAAGGAGTATGCACACTTGGACTATTGTCCCAATTGCGAGTCTTGCAGGTATCTTGTGGTAGACAACGGTATGGGTGAGAAGAGGCAGACCAAAATCGTAGTTAGTGTTCTTCGGTATATGCCAATCGTACCAAGACTTCAACGTCTTTTCATGGTCGAAGAGACAGCCAGACAGATGACATGGCACAAATTGGGCAAAAGAACCGAACTAGATGCGGATGGGAATAAGATGATGGTACACACATCGGATGGGGAAGCGTGGAAACATTTCGATGGATTGCATCAGGATAAAGCGGCAGATCCAAGGAATCCTCGAGTCTGCGCCGCCACAGATGGTTTTAATCCCTTCGGCATGACGGCAACCCAATACAGTTGTTGGCCTGTATTTGTCATTCCACTCAATCCCCCCCCCGGCAGATTATGCAAAGAAAGAACATATTTCTGACGTTGATAATTCCAGGGCCTAATTATCCGGGGAAGAATATGAATGTGTACCTGCAACCGCTTAAGGATGAATTGGAAGAAGCTTGGGATAATGGGGTCAAGACATACGATGCCGCTAGAAAAGAAAACTTCAAAATGCATGTGTGGTACATGTACTCTATGCATGACTTGCCAGCGTATGCGCTATTCTCTGGATGGTGTGTGCATGGAAGGTTCCCGCCCCCAATGCAAGGCAGCTCTTCAGTTTCATTGGTTGCAGGAGGGTCGGAAGTATTCTTGCTTTGACTTGCATAGATAGTTCCTGGATCCTGACCATCCGTTCAGAAAAGACAAGAAGAACTTTACCAAAGGTAAAGTTGTCAAAAACTTGGCACCACCTGCGTTCACAGGCCAACAGATCCTGCATCAGTTAAACGCCCTCGAGCCTGATCCAGAGTGTCCAGGGTATTTCAAGGGGTATAATTCAAAACACACCTGGACTCACAAGCCATGCTTTTGGGATCTGCCTTACTTCAAAGACCTCCTTCTTCCACACAATATCGACATGATGCACACTGAAAAGAATAATATTTTTGGTACATTGTTCGACATAGATGGGAAGACAAAGGATAATATTAAGGCTAGAGTCGATCAAGAGACACTATGGCATAGACCATTACAAAACATGCGAGAAGGCAAAGGAAAGCAGAAGTGGTCGAAGCCAAAGGCCTGGTTCAATCTTGGAAGGCCAGCTATGAGGGAAATTATCTTGTGGGTCAAAATGCACTTGATGTTCCCCGATGGGTATGCAACGAAGCTAAAGAGGGGAGAGAGTCTTGAAAAAATAAAAATATTTGGTCTCAAGAGTCATGATTGGCACATATGGCTAGAGCGGGTAATGTCGGTGATGTTACGTGGCTTTATTCCTGAGGATGAATGGCTAGTACTGGCAGAGCTGAGCTATTTCTTCCGTGTTCTTTGTGCGAAAGAATTGTCTCCTGGCATGGTAGAAGACATGGAGGAGTTTGCACCGGAGTTGTTGTGCAAGTTAGAGAAGATCTTTCCACTGGGCTTCTTTAATACAATGCATCATTTGATTTTACGTCTACCGACCGAGGCAAGATTGGGTGGGCCCGTGCAAGATCGTTCGTGCTATGCAACTGAGAGGATGCAGAAGACCCTTCAAGCTAAATGTAAAAATAAGCGTAGAATTGAAGCATCGATGGCTGAGGCATTCATTACTGAGGAGGTGGCATACTTTGTGACGGCACACTACGAAGCCAAAAATCATCATTTGCATAATCTGAAGCCTCGGCACAATGATGCAGACCCTAAAAAAAGTGGGTCCAACCTCAGCCTATTCAAAGGGAAGCTCGCACCAGCCGGTGCTTCGAAACCAATAACGTTGGATGTTGAAGAATGGCGGAACATTTCGTTGTATATCTTCAACAACCTAACAGAAGAGCGGACGTACATCGAGTGAGTTCTCGGCACATTTTCCCGTAACTTCTAATTCATTTGAACTGCTCTTATTCCCGGATATTTCAAACAGCCGTTACGTCGCCAAATTCTTCGATGGAGAGGTGATCGAAAATGATTCCGTCGAAGAGTATGAGCTTCTGTCAAAGACAGGAGCGGCTATCCCGGTTTCATCTCTTGGTTCAAACAAACGGTAATTATCAATAATGGACCATTTCATTTATTGGTCTAACTTGTGGCTAATGCAACAATCATTTTGTATTAAACTTGTAGGCTAATTCAGAGTCTATGGACGCCGAATTGAGACAAGTCGCTAATGGTTTTGACTATAAGGTCCGTTCATTTGAGAAATACAACATCAACGGGTATCTCTTTCGTACCTTTGGCAAAGAGCTATCTATGCCCGACCGGAAATCTAAAAATTGTGGTGTCTCTGCTATCGGCGAAGGTGTTATCAAGTATTATGGAAGAGTTGAAGCAATTTATGAACTTCAATTCTATGGTGAAAACCCACCGAACGTCGTAGTCTTCAAATGTTATTGGTTCCAGCCGAAGAAGACTAGAAGGACTCATGAACATATAGGACTAGTCGAAATCAATCCAAACACCCATTTAGATGTTCCCAATGTCTATATTACGGCTCAAAGGCGACCCAAGTTTTCTATCTACCGTGGGCATGCCAAACGGATAAGAATTTGGAAGGTTGGTATGTTGTTTATGAAGTGTCGCCACATGTCAGACCACCTCTCCCAAATGAACAGGATTATGAACCTCACATTAACCCAAACACATATGATGGAGAATTCTTCCAAGAAACACGTCTTTCCAAGAAACGTTTCAAGAACCGCCGTGCTTCACCCAAGAACATGGAAGTAGACAGCGACAATGAATCCGACTCCAGCCGTGAGGCAGAACCAAAAGACCTAGAACTCGTAGAGGTTACTAATGTGGATGACCTGTCAATGCTTCAACGATTAAAGGAAGTCCTTTCAGAACTTCACGCCGTTGAACCCGACGAGCACGTCATTCATGAAGACATGCGTGATAGTCGTGATGATGATGCATTTATTGATGATGATTATTAGTTTGTAAGATTCACAACTTAAATTATATATATTTTAATCTTTATTATTCATGTACATATTATTATTCATGTCAGTTATTCAATTTTTTTATGTTGTACTAGTTTCTTTTAATCTTTATCATGGAAGGTGACCAGGTGTGGAAAGATGGTGGGCGCTGGTCCAGATCACTCGATGGGTTCTTCCCAGGCACCCCGCACGAGGGGTGGTACTTCCCTTCCACCCCTATCTCTCCGTAGAGCCTTGGCAGACAGTCTGTCGACACCACCCGTGGGTTCTTCTTCGTCGGCGGCATTGCCCACTGGGAGAGGTGTTGGTCGGGTAGGGAAGAAGGGGAAGGGTATAGGGAGAGGTGGTGGCCGCGGAAGATCCAGGAGGACTATTGAGTCGTCCTCGCCACCACCACCAGCTCATTCACCCGAGCATAGGACTACTATGGTCGACCCGTTTGCGGAGGAGGCTACGGGGACTCCATTCCAGGAGCCTGGTATTGACGGGCATTAGTCCCATGAGACTCCGGTCCAGGAGCAGCCTAGGGTCGAGGTGCATTCGGCCCACGAGACTACGGTTCCGGAGGCTTCACCCGACGTGGAGAGGGCCGGATGGGAGACCTGGCCGGATTGTACCGAGTTGCCGGATTGGACCGAGGGTCCGGGTGGCTCACGGGGCAGGGATGGCGGGGATGAGCTTACGGATAGTGAGAGTGATGTGCAGGTGGACGGGGCCACCGTGTACAAGCGTGGTAGTACACGTCTCCCGGTCGCGCCGGCTACCCGCGAGCAGAGGCCGGTGATTAAACCTCAAGGAGATAGGTAAGTACATTTACTCTTTTTTTAGCTTTTGCCTTCAAGTTTGTTCAAATATCTAATGCGTTGACTTTATCATACTGCAGGGGATGGGTACACCCTCTTGGAGTCCGTAGGCCGAACTCCGTCCTTGGTGTGCTTTGCCGGACAAATTTCCCGGGGTTTGTCACGTTGCCTTGTGAGGGTCAGGTTCCTACACTAGGATTTTCCTCAGAGCACTACCAAGATGTGCAGGCCCGACCAGAGGAGATTATAGATGGTGTCTTGTGCCACACGAGGGCCGAGATGGTGACAAGAGCTTTTGGGTAAATTATCCTTTTACAGAATCTAAAATTAACAATATAGCTAATTATTGTACTAATCGGTGTTTTCACGTTTGATTGTAGACCTTCTATAGATGTGAGGATGGATATGAGGAGGAGGCGGCCGGGGTTCTCGAGGCCGAGTGTAGGCGGTTACTACAGAACTTGCGCCACGAGGCCCGGCCGCAGGCTATTCGAGATTACTACGCCACGCGTGGTATTAAGAAGCAGAAGAAGGATTGCCGTGGAAAGTTTCTGAAGAAGGAGCAATACATGAAGGTAATTACCTATTCTTAAGTCCTTCTACGTAGTTTTCTTGATTTCATTCATAGGCGTAGCGCTGAAAATTCTTTCTAATAACTTACAGGTGCCCCCGAGATGGTGTGCGGATAAGATGGATTGCTGGGAGGCGTTGCTTGATGAGTGGTGCACAGACAGCTAGCGAGCCGTCCACGAGAATGTGAAGGATCGGCATAGCCAAATGGTTGGTGTGACACACCATCAAGGCAGCGCCAACTTACTTCAGTTCGGATGAAACTGGGTATGTGATTTGCTTCATGATTCATGCAATTCATTCTTGATGCTAATATTTTGTTCCTCTCTTTTAGGCGCATCACAATAAGACGGAGATGCCACACTTGTACGACCTTTATGGCATGGCCCATACTGCCTCATACAAGAACGCGAAGGCATTCTCTGAGTCTGACCTGGATGATCCCAATAACTTCACCAACATATCATCCCACCAGAAGCTCATGGCATACAGGGACGCAGGGAAGGCTACGAAAGGGGGTGACTTTAACCCTAGCCAGGAACCTTTGGATCCAGAGCTGGTGATGATATCTGGTGGCGGGAGGCCCCATGGCTCGATAGCCATTGGAGATGGGATAATACGTTGTCCACTCACTCTCTCGGAGATCAAGGCGCGCCAGTCGAGCAGTTGTCCTGAGATAATGCGTCGTCCACGGCCAGTCGATCTTGCCATTGAGGTTAGTTGTACGGACTAAGAACACTTTCATCCATTTCATTATGTGTGTCACCATAGATCATTAATGTGGTAACGAGGAATGGTGTTTCAGGCTGCTCTTCAGAAAGAGAGATTGGCAAACTAGGCTGCTCTTGAGAAAGAGAGATTGGCAAGCCAGGCTGCTCTTGAGGCTGCTCTTGAGAAAGAGAGATTGGCAAGTCAGGCTGCTCTTGATGAGAGGGACCAGACCACGGCACGATTGATTGAGGAGGAGAGGTCCCGGAATGAGGCGGGTCAACGGGCCCTGTACGAGCTTTTTGTGGTAAGGTTTTTTTCACATTAGCCAAATCATGTGTGTAATGTTTGTTTCATTACTAACTAATACGACCCACTCTTCAGGGTCTGTGCGACAAGAGCGGTCAAGTCCCTCCGCCGATGCCCGTCTTCTCTTTGATTGGCACGCTGAGTTTCATTATCAACTAGTATTAATAATTGAGTGTCATCATGCTAACTGAGACATTCCAAAATATCTATTCTGTAGAATAACTCCCGAGCGGCATCGCATGACCCTTCTCCAGGTGTTTCTCCGCCTTGATGACCACTACGGTAAGTTTCTCTTCTCCTCTTTCATATTCTCCTTGCCTTAATTTCCCCAACAATGACATAGTTAGCCCATTTAGCTCCAAAAATACATAATTAGCCCATTTAGCTCCAAAATGCCATAATAAGCTCAAAATGGCATAAGAACCTTGGTTAGCTCATTAATATTATATACTTAGCTTGTTTTCCTCTAAAATGAGATAATTAGCCCATTTAGCTCTAAAAAGACATAGTTAGCTAATTTAGCTCCAAGAAGAGGAGAAGAGGAGAAGAAATAGGAAAAATGAAAAGAAAGAAGAAGAAGAAGAGAAGAAAGAGAAGGAGGAGGAGGAGGAGAAGGATTAGAAGGTCATTGGCCTTCTCCTCCTTCTCCTCCTCCTCCTCCTCCTTCTCCTCCTTTATTTCTTCTTCTTCTTCTCCTCCTCCTCTTTATTCTCCTATTTCATATTCTCCTTGCTTTAATTTCCCCAACAATGACATAATTTTCCCATTTATCTACAAAATGCCATAATAACCTCAAAATGGCATAAGAACCTTGGTTAGCTCATTAATATTATATACTTAGCTCGTTTTCCTCTAAAATGGGATAATTAGCCCATTTAGCTCCAAAAAGACATAATTAGGTAATTTAGCTCCAACAAGAGGAGAAGATGAGAAGAAATAGGAAAAATTAAAAGAAAGAAGAAGAAGAAGAAGAAGAAGAGAAGAAGGAGGAGGAGGAGGAGGAGGAGAAGGCCAAGGACCTTCTAGTCCTTCTCCTCCTCCTCCTTCTCCTCCTTCTCCTCCTTCTTTTTTATTTCTTCTTCTTCTCCTCCTACTCCTATTTCTTCTCCTCTTTCATATTATCCTTGCTTTAATTTCCCCAACAATGACATAATTAGCCCATTTAGCTCCAAAATGCCATAATAAGCTCAAAATGGCATAAGAACCTTGGTTATCTCATGAATATTATATTCTTAGCTTGTTTTCCGCTAAAATGGTATAATTAGCCCATATAGCTCCAAAAAGACATAATTAGGTAATTTAGCTCCAACAAGAGGAGAAGAGGAGAAGAAATAGGAAAAATGAAAAGAAATAAGAAGAAGAAAAAGAAGAGAAGAAGGAGAAGGAGGAGCAAGAGGAGGAGAAGGCCAAGGACCTTCTAGTCCTTCTCCTCCTCCTCCTTCTCCTCCTTCTCCTCCTTCTTCTTGATTTCTTCTTCTTATCCTCCTCCTCCTCTTTCTTCTCATCTTTCATATTATCCTTGCTTTAATTTTCCCTACAATGACATAATTAGCCCATTTAGCTCCAAAATGCCACAATAACCTCAAAATGGCATAAGAACCTTGGTTAGCTCATTAATATTATATACTTAGCTTGTTTTCCTCTAAAATGGGATAATTAGCCCATTTAGCTCCAAAAAGACATAATTAGGTAATTTAGCTCCAAAAAGAGGAGAAGAGGAGAAGAAATAGGAAAAATGAAAAGAAAGAAGAAGAAGAAGAAGAAGAAGATAAGACGGAGGAGGAGGAGAAGGAAGAGAAGGCCAAGGACCTTCTAGTCCTTCTCCTCCTCCTCCTTCTCCTCCTTCTTCTTGATTTCTTCTTCTTCTCCTCCTCCTCCTCTTTCTTCTCCTCTTTCATATTCTCCTTGCATTAATTTCCCCAACAATGACATAATTAGCCCATTTAGCTCCAAAATGCCATAATAACCTCAAAATGGCATAAGAACCTTGGTTAGCTCATGAATATTATATTATTAGCTTGTTTTCCCCTAAAATGGTATAATTAGCCCATATAGCTCAAAAACACAAAATTAGGTAATTTAGCTCCAACAAAAGGAGAAGAGGAGAAGAAATAGGAAAAATTAAAAGAAAGAAGAAGAAGAAGAAGAAGAAGAAGAAGAGAAGAAGGAGAAGGAGGAGGAGGAGGAGGAGAAGGCCAAGGACCTTCTAGTCCTTCTCCTCCTCCTCCTTCTCCTCCTTCTCCTCCTTCTTCTTGATTTCTTATTCTTCTCCTCCTCCTCCTCTTTCTTCTCCTCTTTCATATTGTCCTTGCTTTAATTTCCCCAACAATGACATAATTAGCCCATTTAGCTCCAAAATGCCATAATAAGCTCAAAATGGCATAAGAACCTTGGTTAGCTCATGAATATTATATTCTTAGCTTGTTTTCCTCTAAAATGGCATAATTAGCCCATATAGCTCCAAAAAGACATAATTAGGTAATTTAGCTCCAACAAGAGGAGAAGAGGATAACAAATAGGAAAAATGAAAAGAAAGAAGAAGAAGAAGAAGAAGAAGAGAAGAAGGAGAAGGAGGAGGAGGAAGAGGAGAAGGAGGAGAAGGCCAAGGACCTTCTCCTCCTTCTCCTCCTTCTCCTCCTTCTTCTCCTTCTTCTTGATTTCTTCTTCTTCTCCTCCTCCTCCTCTTTCTTCTCCTCTTTCATATTCTCCTTGCTTTAATTTCCCCGACAATGACATAATTAACCCATTTAGCTCCAAAATGCCATAATAAGCTAAAAAATGGCATAAGAACCTTGGTTACCTCATGAATATTATATTCTTAGCTTGTTTTCCGCTAAAATGACATAATTAGCTCAAAAACATCATATTTTGTTCTTCTTCTGACTTTCTTATTCACATTTTTGAAGATTGGATATACTACATGCATGGAAGCTGGCATTCATGGAGTTGAACAATGTCGATGGATGAACTTTATATGTATATCATCTAGTTTTCATTTGAGTTGATGAACAATGTCGAACTATATGTATATGTACATATGGATAAACAGTGCAATACTTTGTATGTTGGTTCTTTCGATATATGGGGATGTACATTGATTTATATGTATATCATATATGTGTGGTGAATTATATATATGTGTTGGCAAGTATATGTGTGGTGAACTATATATCATATATGTGTGGTGAATTATATAAATGTGTTGTCAAATATATATATATATATATATGTGCTGTGAAATAATATAAAACAAAAAAACAGGTACTATATGGGCTCTTTGCCGTCTGCCAGCTGATGGCAAAGACCTATGCCATCAGCTGGCAGACGGCAAAGGTGCCACATGGCACCCAGCTGTGCATCCTCGGGTGTCTATATAGGCTCTTTGTCGTCTGCTTCCAGGGTGGGAAGACGGCAAAGAAGAGGGCACAGAGGAGGGGGGGAGGAGGAGGAGGCAGACGGCAAAGAGTGGAGGGGAGGAGGAGGATGCTGACGGCGAAGAAGAGGGGGGGAGGCAGACGGCAAAGAAGAGGGGGAGGCAGACGGCAAAGAAGAGGGGGAGGCAGACGACAAAGCCTCCGTTAACCCCTAACGGAGGCAACGCCTGTCGGCTGCCGTCTCGAGCACTTTGCCGACTGCTCCTATGAAAAGCTGACGGCAAAGCTCTTTGTCGTCCGCTTTGGGGAGACAGGCGGCAAAGAAGGTACGATGCCGTCGTAGGCTGACGCAGAAATTTTGCCGCCCATGAGATTCTTTGTCGTTTGTGGTATTCTCTTTGCCGTCCGGGATTTACTCTTTGCCGTCTGTGATGGCAGACGGCAAAGAAGCTGATTCATGTAGTGATACTAGTATCTTTACTTGATGAAACACAAGTCTGAATTATTGAAAGGTTCAAGTAATTTCAGAATGAAGTTGAAGATTGTCGTGACAAGAGGATAAAATGTCTACGATATGATCATAGAGATGAATATCTGAGTTGCGAGTTTGGTACACAATTAAGACAGTGTGGAAAATGTTTCAAAACTAATGCCACCAGGAACACCATAGTGTGATGATGTGTCCGAACATCGTAGCCACGCCCTAGTGGATATGGTTCATACTATGATGTCTCTTATCGAATTAACAGTATCGTTTTTGGGTTCAGCATTAGAGACAACCGCATTCACTTTAAATAGGGCACCACGTAATTTCGTTGAGATGACATCGTATGAACTATGGTTTGGAGAAGCCTAAGTTGTTGTTTCTTAAAATTTTGGAGCTGCGACGCTTATGTGAAAAAGTTTCAGCATGATAAGCTCGAACCCAAAGCAGATAAATGCATCTTCATAGGACACCCAAAACAGTTGGGTATACATCCTATCTTAGATCCGAAATGAAAGTGTTTGTTTCTAGAAATGGGTCCTTTCTCGAGAAAAGGTTTCTCTCGAAAGAATTGAGTGGGAGGATGGTGGAAACTTGATGAGGTTATTGAATCGTCACTTCAATCAGTGAGTAGAAGGGCGCAGGAAGTTGTTCCTGTGGCGCCTACACCAATTGAAGTGGAAGTTGGTGATAGTTATCATGAAGCTTCGGATCAAGCTACTACCAAACCTCGTAGTTCGACAAGGAAACTTACTGCTCCAGAGTAGTACGATAATCCTGTCTTGGAGGTCATGTTGCTGGTCAACAATGAACATGCAAGCTATGGAGAAGCGATGGTGGGCCCGGATTCCGATAAATGGTTGGAGGCCATGAAATCGGAGAGAGGATCCATGTATAAAAACAAAGTGTGGACTTTGGAAGAACTAGTTGATGGTCATAAGACTATTAAGTACAGATGGATCTTTAAAAGGAAGACAGACTGTGATGGTGAAAAGTCACCATTAAGAAAGCTCGACTTGTCGCAAAGGTGTTTCCGAAAAGTTCAAAGAGTTGACTATGATGAGACTTTCCACTCGTAGCGATGCTAAAAGTATGTTGAAATTATGTTAGTAGTTGCTGCATTATTTGTGAAATATTGTAGATAGGATGTCAAAAATTGTTTCCTCGACGGTTTCCTTGAGGAAAGGTTGTATGTGATACAACCAGAAGGTTTTGTCTATCCTAAGGATGCTAACGAGTATGCAAGCTCCAGCGATCCTTTTATGGACTGGAGCAAGCATCTTGGAGTTGGAATAAGTACTTTGATGAGTGATCAAAGCTTTTGGATTTATACAAAGTTTATGAGAAACTTGTATTTCCAAGAAAGTGCATGGAAGCACTATAGAATTTCTCATGAGTATATGTGGTTGACATATTGTTGATCGGAAATAATGTAGAATTTCTGGAAAGCATAAAGGGTTGTTTCAAAGGAGTTTTTCAAAGCAAAACCTGGATTAAGCTACTTGAATATTGAGCATCAAGTTCTATGGAGATAGATCAAAGCGCTTAATAGAACTTTCAACGAAATGCATGCCTTGACAAGTTTTTGAAGGAGTTCAAAATAGATCGGCAAAGAAGGAGTTCTTGGCTGTGTTGTAAGGTGTGAATTTGAGTAAGACTCAAAGCCCAGCTACGACAGAAGAAAGAGAAAGGACGAAGGTTGTCCCCTATGCATTAGTCGTAGGATCTATAGTATGCTATGCTGTGTACCACACCTGATGAGTGCCTTGCCATGAATTTGTCAAGGGGTACAAAAGTGATCCAAGAATGGATTACTGGACAGCGGTCAAAAGTTACCCTTAGTAACTAGTGGACTAAGGATTTTTTTCTCGATTATGGAGGCAACAAAAGAGTTCGTCGTAAAAGGTTACGTCGATGCAAGCTTTGACACTAATACGGATAACTCTGAGTAGTAAACTGGATTTTTATAGTGGAGCACTCATTTGGAATAGTTCCAAATGGCGCGTCGTAACAGCATCTATAGGATGAAACAGAGATTTGTAAAACACACGCGGGGCTGAAAGATTCAGACCCGATGACTAAAACCTCCCTCACAAGCATGACATGATCAAACCCCAGAACTGTATGGGTGTTAGATTCATTGCAATCACATAGTGATGTGAACTAGATTATTGACTCTAGTGCAAGTGGGAGACTGTTGGGAAGATGCCCTAGAGGCAATAATAAATTAGTTATTATTATATTTCCTTGTTCAAGATAATTGTTTATTATCCATGCTACAATTTTATTGATTGGAAACTCAAATACATGTGAGGATACATAGACAAAACACTATCCCTAGTGAGCCTCTAGTTGACTAGCTCATTGATCAAAGATGGTCAAGGTTTCCTGGCCATAGACAAGGGTTTTCACTTGATAACGGGATCACTCATTAGGAGAATGATATGATGGACAAGACCCAAACTATAAACATAGAATATGATCATGTCAGTTTATTGCTACTGTTTTCTTCATGTCAATGTATCTATTCCTGTGACCATGAGATCATGCAACTCCTGGACACCGGAGGAATACCTTGTGTGTATCAAATGTCGCAACATAACTGGGTGACTATAAAGATGATCTACAAGTATCTCCGAAGGTGTCTGTTGGGTTGGCATGGATCAAGACTGGGATTTGTCACTCCTTGTGACGGAGAGGTATCTCAGGGCACACTCGGTAATACAACATCACAACAAGCCTTGCAAGCAATGTGACTAAGGAGTTAGTTGCGGGGTCGTGTATTACGGAACGAGTAAAGAGACTTGCCGGTAACGAGATTGAACTAGGTATGGAGATACCGACGATCGAATCTCAGGCAAGTAACATACCGAAGGACAAAGGGAATAGCATACGGGATTAATTGAATTCTTGACATAGAGGTTCAACCGATGGAGATCTTCGTACAATATGTAGGAGCCAATATGGATATCTAGGTTCCACTATTGGTTATTGATCGGGGAGTGCCTCACGTCATGTCTGCATAGTTCTCGAACCCGCAGGGTCTGCACACTTAAGGTTCGGTAACGTTTTGGTATAGTTGAGTTATAGGTGTTGGTGACCGAAGGTTGTTCGGACTCCCGGATGAGATCCTGGACGTCACGAGGAGCTCCTGAATGGTCCGGAGGTAAAGATTGATATGTAGGAAGTCCTATTTTGATCACTGGAAAAGTTTCGGGCTCATCGGTAGTGTACCGGGAGTGCCGGGAGGGTACCGGGGGACCACCGGGAGGGGTGTGACGACCCAAAGGCTTCATGGGCTGTGAGAGGAGGTAGACCAGCCCCTAGTGGGCTGGCCAAAGCCTCCTCTAAGGTTCCATGCGGCTGGAGTGGAGGAATAAGGCAAAAAGGCCAAAAGGTGGAAAGAGTTTCCAAGTGGAAGGAGTCCTAATCCTACTAGGATTGGAGGAGGACTCCTCCTCTCTTCCTAGCGGCCAAGGCAAAGGGGCCAGCCCTAGGGCGCAGCCTCCTCCCTCCCTCATCCTATATATACTAGAGGTATTGATGGTTTTTGGACACCGGAAATCAGCCACGTGCTCCCTCTTCCTCTAGATCGTAGTTCTTCCTCTAGTCTAGTTCGGCGGTGGTTGGGCGAAGCCCTGCTGGATTAGTTCACCACCACCACCACCACGCCGCCATGCTGGAGAACTCATCTACCTCTCCGCCCCTCTTGCTGGATCAAGAAGGCGTGGATCGTCATCGAGTTGTGCGTGTGCTGAACACGGAGGTGTCGTCCGTTCGACACTAGATCGGGATGTATCGTGATGGGATCGCGAGACGGGCTGCTATTTGGATCACGAAGATGTTCCACTACATCAACCGCGTTATATACGCTTCTGCTTAGCGATCTACAAGGGTATGTAGATTCACTCTCCCTCTCGTAGATGATCATCACCATGGATAGGTATTGCGTATGCGTAGGAAAGTTTTTATTTCCCATGCAATGTTCCCCAACAACAGCGATGTCTCATCATCATCGTATGAATAGAAAATAATCACCTTTATTAATAATTACACAAGATACAAAGTCTCAAGGATTTACATCGGATCAAAAAGATAATGAAAACCCTAAAACTAAACCTATATTGGATCTTCTAATCTTGTTCTTATTCTTCTTCTTCTTGTGGAGTTAAACGTGCTAAACAAATAAGGAGAAGAGAAGGTTGTGTTATGTTAAACTGTTGCATTTTTCTAAGAGTTTGCACCCGCGTAGCGCAAGTCAAATAAGGTGTGTCATTACTAGAAAAAAACCCTACGCGGGTACCTCTTAGTAGTGGGACGCCTTATTTGACTTGCACCCACTACAAACGTCACTACAGATAGGTTTTTTCCTAGTAGTGACGTTTGTAGCCCCCACCAACGCGCATGCCTGCCTTGGACTACGATGTCATCCATCCAAGATCCCTCCACAACCAGGTACCATATGTCCCCCTGCCGACGACATCATGGCAGACACCACGTCCGGTAGTTGTTCGGTCAAATGCCATTAAGCTATTTTGTTGATTTTTTAATGTTTTATAGAGTAATTCAATGAGGGGAGTACTCGGTGATGGAGACTGGGTTGTTGTGCAATGCATGGTTAGTTGTATATGTGGACTTTGAGTTGTTGTGCAATGAGGGGAGTACTCGGTGATTGAGTTATTTATTCATTCACTCAACGTGGCTTAACACATTGTATAGAATACACACATTATCATGATATACTACAGCAGACATACATTGTTGGATGAATCTCAAGAGATAGTAAGTGTAAAATGACATGTGCCATTTCTGACTAATGTCATTGAATTTGAAATCGATGTCAAAAAACTTGTTGAACATCCTATCTCAGATGTAATATTTACATTTAAATTGTACTAGTTTCATGTTATCCATGGATGAGGTGTCCCATTTTTATACTTATTTTGAGTGATGTGGTTTTGGGGAAAAAAGGAAATACATTTAGTGAACAAGGCTGAATCGTGGGTTCTCGCATCAATATTCACGGACTGGTCCAAACCAGTTTGCACACAAATAACGTGTTTGGTGGTTTACGGTTAGTGTTTGAGTTAGCCTAACATGCGGTATCAGCTAGCATATGCATGCCTCGACATTGGCCTTTGAAAAGTAAGAGCATCTCTAGCAGATCCCGTAAAAATTGATTATTAAAAACACATATAAAGGGTACTCTAAATCGTTTTTATGGTTAGAAATTGCTCCGGACAGAACATACCCCGTAAATAAAACTATATCCAGTTATAGCCCTTTTTTGCTTTTTTTTTTCTTTCTCCTCCCGTCCCAGCGAGTCCGTCTCCGGCCACAACGTGCCTTGCCCTGCCGCCCTGGCTCGCCCTAGTGCCGGCCGCCTCACCCCGTCTCGTCCTGGCGCCGCCCGTTCCCAACCATGCATGCAGTGAAGGAGCCCTGCCCCGCTCGCTCCCGATTGAGCTCGGCACTGCCCGTCCCTGATTGAGCTCGACATTGCCCGCCGCCGCGCGTACATTCCCCATCGTGGTCGTGCGAGCTCCCTCACCCTGTCCCGCTCTTCTCCTATGCCACCCCGCCCTAATTCAGGCCGCCGGTGTCCTGCTCCATCCTGTGTGTGGACGGCCTCACCTCGGCAATGGAGGTCGAGCTGGCCGCAATTCGGACTGGCAACGACAAATTCGGCGTGCGGCGGCTTCTTCCGACATGTGGCGATGGATTCCGGTGAATTCCACATAGATTCCGGCCAGTTCCGCGGCGATTCGTTTGCTCTGACGAGGTTTGACCAGTTTACGGGTTGAACTGTATATTGCCTCCAAAACTGCACATATAAGAGCATCTCCAGCAAACCCCGTATAATGCCTCGACCCGCAAAATAATCGTCAAAATACGGGTTTGCGCGGAAAATGCTCTCTGATCAGACCACGTTCGACACGTAAACTTTTTTGAGGGGCGGGGCAAAATCCCCGCCCCGACCCGCGAAAACGCAGGTTTCCTTCTCGCCTATACGGTGCCATGTATCAGAGGAAAGCGGTTGGCGGGTGGGACATTTCAACCCGCGCCCTTCCCCCACCCCCTTCCATCGCCGCCCCTCCATTAGTTCATCCCGTCCGCTGCCGGCGATTCCGCCAAATCTGTGGGCTGAATCAGGCCGCGGGGGGGGGGGGGGGGGCGCTCCTGCCCTCTTCCGTCGAGCCGCTGGACTGGCTCCCCTGGATCCGCCAATCCACCATGGCCGGAGAGCCGCCGTCGGAGATGGAGTTGAGCTTGTGCAAGAAGGTTTTGCTCGAGGATTCATCCAATTTGGATGACTCGGATGTTGAGACAATGCTTCTCACATTTCGCCAACAGAGTGTGGTGATGGCCCTTGCCGTGAACGAGCACGAAGACGAGAACCGAAAGAGGCGGCGAGGATAGACCGTCGGTCGTCTTTGCACTCCTCAAAATCACCATCTCGGGAACGAGATGCTAATGCAAAAGTACTTCGCAGCCAATCCAACATATCCGCCCCACCTCTTTCGGAGAAAGTATCGTATGCGCAGATCCCTCTTTGTAAAAATTGTTCAAGCTTCGAGGCCAATTGTCTATATTTTACTCAAAGAAGAAATGTCGCGGGCTTGAAGGGATTTGGTGCATATAAAAAAATATTGGTAAATATGCGGGTAATTTCATACGGCGTTCCGACTGACTATACCGATGAGTACCTTCGCATTGGGAAAGATAGTACAATTGAGTCAGTGCGTAGGTTTGCCAAAGTGATCCTCCGTGTTTTTTATCCTAAATGTCTTCGGGCACCGAATGAGGAAGACACAAAAAAATTGATGGCATTTAATGAAAGAAGAGGTTGGCCTGGCATGATAGGAAGCATAGATTGTATGCATTGGACTTAGAAAAATTGCCCAAAGGCATGGCAGGGAATGTATTGTGCCAAGTCTCATGATGCAACAATTATGCTAGGGGTCGTAGCTTCACAGGATTTCTGGAATTAGCATTGCTTTTTTAGTATGTTGGGTACTCTCAACGATATCAATGTGTTGCAACGGTCTCATTTGCTTGCTAGGCTTGCTAGTGGTGATGCTCCAGCTTGCAACTATACTATCAATGGGCATGAATACACAAAAGGTTATTATCTTGTAGATGGTATACACCCTTGTTGATGCACATTTGTGAAGAGCATCAAAGACCCCCAAAGTAGGAAAGAGTCTGAATTCGCAAGGGAAAAAGAGACAGCCCGAAAAGACATTGAAAGAGCATTTGGGGTTTTGCAATCTAGGTTTGTCATTGTTCGTGGTCCTGCTCGGTTTTGGGACAAGCGATCCTTGAAAAACATCATTACATGTTGTGTTATTCTTCACAATATGATTCTCGAAGATAAGAGAGGCATGAAATTAGAGCTTTTTTCATAACTACATGGAGATTGATAATTCTTCACAATATGACAACGTGGGTAGCCGTGTCAAACCAGCTAGAGACCCTAACCGAATTAGAGCTTTTTTTCATAACTACATGAAGATTGATAATGCAAACACCCACTTCAACTTCAGAATGATCTCATTGAGAGCATCATTGGCAAAGGGCTAGACAATAACACATTCTATTTTTTCATTCATTTTTATTTCATTTATGTGTGATTTGTATACAGGACAAGTTTTGTATTGAATTATTTAGTTTGCTACGGTGATTTGAATAATTATTATACTTTGAATGATTATTGTATTGTAATATTAACATTTTGCTTATATAACACATTATTAATTCTGATTTACGGGGTCTTTGGTTTGCGAGTCGACGCGGTGGTGCCCGAGCAGCCCCCGCATTGTCGGCCCGTAAAAAAGCATCTTCTACGAATATCTTGTTTTACAGGTCCAATTTGCGGGGTCTGACTCTGTCCGCGCCCGCGCCGACCCGTAAAACTCTTTTTCCGCGAACTGTAAACGACTTTTATGGGCTGGCTCTATACAGAGTCTGCTAAAGATCCTCTAAGGTTTTCGTGAATGGAATTACCGTGTCCCTTAAAAAATTTACGGGTCAAACAAGTTTTACGGGTCTGCTAAGCAACATTTTTCCGACCGAAACTGTAAATATATTTTTTTACGGGTTTGACTAATATACGGGTTCTCTAAGCTCCTATTCCACGGATTGTATAGGCACTCCCATGTCCTTACTTTTATGCTGAAAGTCCTCTTCCGCTGTGGAAGTTTTTTTCCAGGCATCGTTCCCCCCGCCTCTCACCCACAGATTCAGTCCGTATACACACGCCTGTAAGTAATCCCGATGGTTACGTGCGGGTATCCGCTAGCCTGCTCATGTGTATGAAAATCATTCGACAAATTGGATAACTGAAGAAATACTTCCTCCGTCCCAAAATAAGTGTCTCAACTTTGTACTAGCTTTAGTATAAATTTGTATTAAGCTTGAGACACTTATTTTGAGACGGAGGAAGTAGTATATACACTAGCAACAAAAGTGTAAAAGCAATGAGCTATTGGCCCTGCGCCTGGACCCTTTCGGGGCGTGTCGAAACATTGCGCTCCACGTAGCACCCCGTACATACTCAATGGCGCAGCGATGGCTACTTGTCACCCGCTTCTACCTCACGTTTGCATTCCGTGGGCATCGATCCCAGCCGTCGAACCCCGATTCCTATCTCGTCCCCGCCCCCTCCTTCGGCGGTCTTCGCTCTGCATCCTCTGCTGGTTCCACTCCATCCAATCGTCCGTACCGTGCTCCATCCATGGCCGCACCAGCTCTGCCCCTTGCCAACCACGCCGCGGCCACGGCCACGGCCACGGCCAGATACCTCCACCGCAACCACCAGTTGCTGCAGCCCAAGAGGCAGCTCCCACCCGGCTTCCTCGCCGCTCGGCCTCTCCGGCAGCCGCGCCGGCCGCTCTCCGCCGTGCCGGAAACCAAGGAGGAGGAGGCCAAGACGGCCGATGAGATCACCGAGAAGTACGGCCTCGAGGTCGGCCTCTGGAAAGTAAGCACCTATGCCACCGCAGCGTACTGCTCCTAGTATATATGAAGTGAAATTTGCAAGGTTGGGTCATTTTTGAGTCATTTATTTTAGGACGGAGGGAGTACATGCGAGCTGAATCGTGTGACGTCTGACGTGTTTGGTTGCTTCAGATATTTAGCTCGAAGGAGGAGGAGGAGGGAGGCGAGGAGGGGAAGACAAAGAAGTCGAGAACTGACCAGGCCAAGGAGCTCCTGGGCAAGTACGGCGGCGCGTACCTGGCCACCTCGATCACGCTCTCGCTCATCTCCTTCACCGCATGCTACCTCCTCATCAACGCCGGCGTCGACGTCCAGCAGCTGCTCGGCAAGGTCAGAGCTACTAAACCACTCCCCAAGTTTCGACTCGAGCTCGTCACCAACTTACCATGGACGGGGTGTGTGCTTTTTTGTGTAATGTAAATGTAAATGCAGATTGGGATCGCCACGGACGAGACCGGAGGCAAGGTGGGGACATTCGCGCTGGCCTACGCCGCGCATAAGGCAGCGTCGCCGATAAGGTTCCCGCCGACTGTGGCGCTGACGCCGGTGGTCGCCAACTGGATAGGGAAGATCGCCAAGGGAGGCGAAGGCGACTGACTGATGCAGCAGTAAAGTATAGGCACTTCGATCGATGTGCACTTGCTGGTAGTTATGCATCACTCCAAGCTTAGGTGTTCTATAGTAGTGTGAATGAATCTGGCTAAGTACAATTTTGCCTACTTGTTTTGGATGTTTGCTGCTCTTGTAAAACAGGACGAAACCATAGTAATCCCAATGTATCAGAGACAAATTAGTACTAGTAACTGGGAATATATTGAATTTTAGCTAGTACTAATAACAATGAATGATGAGTGCAGAAACCGTCAATGCTTGGGAAATGATATGTAAACTCCTCCTACTATAATGGTATATAAGTCATGCATCGTACTTTGTACACGGCTGCCAGAATATTCATTTTTGCAGAGGAAGAACCAGGCGCCCGTATCAGGGGATTCCAGTTGGAGAAAACCACCTGATGACACAAAATAAAACACTAGCGACTCAATATACATACGCTAACTGGAAGGAGGTGAAACCACTGAGGCACGGCAAAGCAAAAAGTTACTGAACACATGTCACCAGACCACTGCCAGAAAGGTCGCAAAATTCGGTAAAAATCACCAGCCTCCAAGAGTCCCAGGAAGAACATTTGCCATCCCCAAGAAACGAACTCTGTTGTTCCAGAATGCCCTAATCATGCTGTTGTCTATCCACAGGTTGGGCCTACAGCTGTGGATTTACCGACAACTGCTGGCTGTCGCTTGGGTGTACGAGGGGCGGTTGCCTCTTCGGCTAACAACTGATCCCACTGCACTTCTGCTGTTCATTAGTTAAGTACTTCAAAGTTGAGGTCAGGTTGTGCCTGTTTAAACAACATCACAGTGAATGCACTTCTCAAAGGATACGTGCTGTTCTCCACATATCTGTAATGCTGCTGCCATCGCCGTCAGTGAGAAGGAAGTAGTCAGCATCAACCTGCAAAAGTGTGTAGAAGCATTGGGTCACTGGGTCTTTGAGGGTCTGGGTATCATATTATTACAAGATAAATAAAAAACTAAAAATAGATTACTGTTATTGCTACCAGAAAGGTGACTGGTTAGTACAAAGGTCAAGAGTCCAAGAATATGCAACTAATGCGAGTTGACGTTCACAGATGTCATGGACAAAAAAATTATAAAGTGAGAAAAAAACAATCCCATGTACTTTTCAGTTCAATGATATGATTGTTTTTTTACCTTCCATAACAGTTTATCTATACAGAACATAAACTTCATATCAACTTGCTTCAATATTATTTTAGAAGGAACTTACATCAAAAACTGGAGTTATCTTTGCCATCCCTCCAAACTCTTGAGCATTTAGATCTGGAGTTCTGTGGATATGCTGGATATTCGGCAACTTGTCTTTTGATCTGCTGCTTTGTCCAGCTTCTGTTGCTATGAATCTGTCTGTGGAGGCAGGTCCTGCCACATTTGCATGCCTTGGAGGCGTTGCCACACCAACCAGCTCTTCCATGTTTTCCTCAAATTTACTAGAAGTATAATAAGAATGTTAATCAGACAACGTACCGTTTAATGCATAAGCCTCAAAGAGAAGACTGACACATTACCTAACCAGGTAAAGATCGATGGAACCCATTGCACTCCTTATTACGATTGTGTATCTCCTTTGGGTATAATCACCAGCCTGATTAAGGAACAAATTTACAGAGCTCGCAAAATTGTTAGTAATTATTAAACAATAGATAAAGTAGATGGAAAACTCATCACTTTTCTGTTTCATTACCTCATCAGGATCTGGTACTTCCAGTGTAGTACCATGAGGTGCTTTTATCGCGATTAGTGTTTCATTCTGCAGAACGACAAAGACCATATGAGATCCCAACATAATTATCTCCGTACAGATTATTATAGCTGGTCTGTTAGGCTAACTCTCAACAATCAGCAATAAAGGGACCTTTGGAAATGAATAATATTGCATTTCTCAGTAAAACAGACAGACCTGAAAGCAGGGCAGTCCCTTGATGTCATCCTCGGTAAGGTATAGCCACCTGAAGGTAGGAATACCAGAAAAATAGAAAAAGTATGTGATTAGAAAGTGGCATGCTATTAAGTACAAAAGCCAAACATGGAAGGAATATAATTTACCTCTTATTGTTCTCCTCTTCAGTTAACTCCCTCACCTTTTCCTGCATTTCACTGCAAGGATAATTATTTTCAGATCATGCAACTATTTTATTTTAGGTAGCAGACAAATTACAGTCAATAATTTTGCAACCTCCAGTAGCTACCAACCTTATACGTTTATCCAATGCTTTTTCTTGGAGACCAAGATCTTCAAGTTCTGTCTGCAACAAGGTTACACAGAAGGCTGCTTAGATTAAAATGTTTTCTGTTTCTATGTTCAGAAGAAAATATCAATACTGTGATAATTTCAAGGTTGCAAGAACTAGAAAATTACAGCAGTAAGTACCTCCAAAACTGAAATTTCATTATCTAAGTTAGTTCCTGAGTCATCCAAACCCCTGCAGCATTGCAAGCTTAGCATTTCACGCCATAAATACAGGCATAAATAGTTAGAAGGAAGACAATGATTACCTCCAACGGATTCTGTTCTTAAGCTTCTTTTCTAACAGCCCAATTCCTTCAAGGACATTTGTGATGTCGTATATGCGTCTTTTTTTAACCTGTTGTTAGAAATCATCGGTAACCTTGTATCAAATAGGGACCAAGATATATGTTAGCTTTAATGAGAAGAGAAGAAATCTATACCACTAATATCTCTGCAACATTATTCAAATCTAAAATGCCATCTTCAGCCTGCTTGAGCAAACTGATGAACTTTTTAGTCAATTCCCCTGAACAAACATTACATAGAGAGCTTTCAGAAAAGCTAATATTTAACCGGGTAATCTCTTCTACTTAATGAATAGGCAGCACTCCTGCTGGGTATTCCCAGAAAAAAAAGGTAAAAGCTAATATCAAGCATGACGATGTAACCAGATATAAATGCACCATAAGCCGAATCCCAACAATCAAGGTGAGGAAAACTAGAGATCGTATGAGATGAGACAAACCTAATGAATGTTCAGCACGGGAAGAACCAGGAGTAAATGGAGTACCAGGTGAACCTGCAAAACACAGAGGTGCATGCAATCAAATATTAGTGAGAGAGAAAAAAACATGCAGATATTTAAAGTATAAGTTGTGCAAAAAAAAAACTATGTTGATGTAATCAGTAGTATAGAACAAGAGGAAACTACGTGCCAGCATTTGATATAGGGGTCTGCAATCCATCGTTGCTGCCTTTAGCCTTTGATTTGTATGTCCTAGCAGCTTTTCCAGATACAGGGGTCATATGTGGACTGCTAACTCCTTCAGTAAACCCAGGGTTGGTTATGATCCATTCAGTTGACTCAATGGCATCATTTTCTCCACTTGGAGCTTTTCTTTTTAGCTGCAAAAGGAGAAAATGCATCATTCAGTGATGTTACATCAGAAATTGCCTTAAGTGGCATATGCAAATAACAGATCTCAAACTCTCATGTATGCAATAAGTGTATCATGAGTAAGTCAACATGCCTCCTGGTTCTAGTAGGCAGATAATATTTTGTTTACATGCTGTATAATCAACACATGAACAATGAAAATGGACAGCAATCCGCATGATCACAATACAAATATGTAAGTAAACCTAGTGCAGTTAGCACCAGTGTCAGGTATAGGCCATAGCTGCATTAAACCTATGACTACACAAACAGTGATTGTATCATGGCAACCAATAATCCCAACTAACAATTTCCTTCACCAAAAAACTCAAAATATCTCTAAAAGAAACACAGCTACGTTTGTGGAGCTTCAATGTGAAAGTCTTGTACACTATTCAAGACAGGAAAGATCATGAAATCTTTTATATTGCGGGGAAGCAACCATCTAATAAGTACACAAACATATTTTTACTACAACATCGTCACATTAATCTGGAACAAGCAGAATGATCCAAAGAAAACAGATATCTTTAACAAAGTGCAGTGGAAATTACTACATGAGCAGCAACTTCTGTGCTGCAGATACATACACCTGAGGCATGACGAATTGAAGTAATAATAACTAAATTAACAATAACATGACTATTCACGGGAAAAAAACATGACAGAAGCACCAGAACCGAGAATTGTCAATCATAGTTGCAACAAAGTGAAGCGATAGCGAATTTACATCTAAACCGATTCTACAAAGTATCAAATGCTACTCTAGTATTTCTCAGGAAAAAAATGCTGCTCTGGTACCCTCCCAGGCCGATAAGAAGTGACTCTCAAGCAGCTTGGAAGGATTAAGGAACATAAACTGTATGTAGCATTTGCCATCCAAACATTAATACCAGCCCAAACCCCAAATCTCATCGCAGACAGGCAAACCACATACACAGATTACTCCACTTTGCAATCGATACCAGATAAACAGATAGACTATGCAATGCGATCGAAGTTTCACATCAATGTTTCCCCAAATTATTCAGCGAATGGTAATAAGGTGCCGACGAATCTACCGAAATCAAGATGCCAATATATAACTGTATAACATGTTGGATGTTCCGTTAAATGACAGCTCGAACTGCACAAAACCTCACCAAGTCCGTACGGAGACGAGACCCCTCCAAGAAACAATCACATGGTACAGTAAAGTTCATGGGTAAGCTCAAAGAGACAACTCACGGGCGTCCTGATGACGATCCCCTCCTCGACATCGCCGCCAGCGCTGCCCCGGGATGCTGCTGCCGCGGCGGAGGAGGACGGCGGCAAGGGGAACTGATGGTATTCGTCGGGGACGGCGAAGGGCGGACGCTCCGGGTCCAGCGGAACGCACTTCTGCACCGATTGCACGATCTGCTGCGCGGCCTGCGGCCGGCCGCCTCCCGACATGGTCTCCGACAGGAGGGCCGCAGCACCACCGAATCCGGCGATCACCGGCCCGGCGCGTAGAGAGCCTGGTCCTGGTCGGATCTCCGGCGATCGCCCCGATGCTGGCTCCTTAGGTAGGGTTCCGGCGAGGTCGGCGGCGGGGAGCGGAACGGGGCGGTGCGAGGGGTTAAGGGGGGAAAAGCGCGAGGAGAGGGAAAAAAAACGAGGGAAGGGAGGGAAATTGGTAGCGTTTGCGAGTTGCGACTTCGGATAGGTTATGAGGAGGGAAGCCGACAGAGAGGGTTGTTCTGCGACGGGGTTATTTTATTGAATTGTATTTCTTCGAGAGTCTGGATGTAAACGTACCGCGGGACTGGTTTCTGCCTCGGTGCCGTCCGTGTAAACACTACTCCCTATTTTATCTTCGAAAAATCTAAAAAGAGGCGTCGCATCATAGCTCTTCCATGCAGCGACTCGTATAGCCTCATGCATATATAAGAACCTTTTATTTTATGTTTACACCATCGTATTAAATGTTTTTTTGAATTTTAAAAATAATTTATCTCACAGGTTAATAATTTGATTGAAGATTCGTCTTCACCGTTAGGTTTGTCTCGACGAGACCTTCAAAATAATACATAGTTACCAGAACAATAATTTATATTTTTTAAGTATTGCAATGTTATGTAGAGCTAAAAAGTGGTTATTAAAGCACTAACAATAAGCAAGTAAATGCATGAACCAGCACTAGTACAATGAATCAAGTTTTTAGTGAGGTATATTATCATTCCTAAGTCTGATAAGCAAGTTAATTTAATGTGAGAACTATGTAACAAATAATACAACAAGTAAGTATAGTAATCTGACAAGTACCAACGAAAATAAAAGCTATCGAAGCACAGCGACATGGGATCTAGTTTTGATAATCTCGTCGCGAAAAAGTCAATGATGAAAGCGGATCATTAATTAAGATAACGGTTTGGAAAATGAATCTTCTTAAATACAAAATAAAAAATGATGTCATGCATGTGTAATGTTGCATGCATACAAGAAATGAATAGAAGGGAGCCCCCGCAAGGAAAGACTAATGTAGGGCGCCGCTCTCTAGTAAACTCTTTTTATCTTTGTTTTTCATTGAATTGGGAGCTTTTATTTCTGTTTGCTTTGGGATTGCTCACCACACACATCGGGTGGTAATTGAGAGATTTATAAAAAATCAATTAAGGGCATCTTTAGCCGATCCCTTAAAATCAGTTAGAGAAGTAAAAATAAATTAGGGTCTACTCTAACCGACACCTAGGTGAAGTCTTAAAGTGTATAGTGGAGTATAAAATTTACTCTGAGCGGCCGCTAAGGAGTAAAAACAATCGCCCGCTGGACCGATGACTAAGACAAGCAACGCGCTCGCCCCGTCGACCAAATCGACCCTATCGCCAAAACCCCCATCGTGTGCCTCCTCGTATGGTTGGATTCGAATGACGCAGCTCGTCGTCGCCCATCCTCACCACTTCGTCGGCGGGTTGACGTCGCGCCGCCACCTCTTGCCGCCCCTCCTCCTCCTGCGTCGGCGGCGCCTCCTCTTCTCATCCTCCTCATCTCGAGCCGCACAAGTGTTTCCTCACCTCGTACCATTGTCGTTGACAATGCCAAACTACCACGACATGTGGCAGCGCCAATCATTAACTTGGGTCACCACGATCTATGATCGAGACACTAGGAAGACGTATTGGTTGGGCTCCTTCCACTCGGCTAAGGTGGCGGTGCGTGCATACAACATCAACTGAGTGCACTTGTACGGTGTCGTGAGCCGTTGTAACTTCCCTGACGGCTATCTGTCGCCATCCGAGCTGCGTGTGAACAGACGGGTGAACAATCAAGGCGAGCGGTGATACGTCTCCAACATATCAATAGTTTATGGAGTATTCATGCCATATTTACACAAGTTTTATATGGTTTTAGTACACTTTTATATGATTTGAGTGGAACTAATCCGGACTTACTTTGTTTTTAGGAGAACTATCATGGTGTTAATTTTGTGCAAAAATAAAGTTATCCGATCAAGCTGAAAATTCACGATGATTTTTCGTGGACCAATGGAGACCCAGAGAGTGTCGGAGATGGACAAGGGAGTGGCTGAGGGAGCCACAAGCCTGGGGGCGCCCCTAGGGCGTGTCCCCCGAGCTCGTGGGCCCCTCGGGCACCTCCCTGGCGTGAAACCGGCGCTGAAAAATTATATATATTATAAAACTTTGAGGATTTAACCTAGAACTTCCGCTCAGTCGCCACAAGCCTTTGTTCTGAAGTCCTTTTTGTGGCACCTTGTTGGAAGGGGAAATCGTCACTGAAGGCCATCTTCATCATCCCGACGGTCTCCAAGTCAAGGAGGGAGTAGTTCACCCTCGGGGCTGAGGGTATGTATTGATATGTCATCAATGTATCCATAATTGTTTATTATTCCATGCTATTATATTATCATTTCAGGATAATTTTTAAGCAGTTACTTATTGTTTTATATTATTTTTTAGCACTAGCCTATTAACCTAGTGCCAAGTGCCAGTTGTTGTTTTATGCATGTTTTTGGCCTTTTAGGAATACTGTACCAAAGGAAGTCCAAATATCTCGAAACTTTTTGATGGATTTTTCTGGACAAAATAAGACATGGAAGCTTCAGAGGAAGACCGGAGGGCACATGAGGTGCCGCCAAGCCAATAGGGCGCGCCAAGGGGGACCACTCCCTCATGGCTTGAGGCCACCTTCCAGCTCTCATGGCCCTGTTCTCATTGCTATAAATTCACATGTATCCCAGAAACCCTAGACAGACTCCCAAAACACTTTTTCTGCCGCCGCAAGTCTCTGTTCCGCCATGTACCCATCTAGAGCCCTGTTCTCGTGCCCTGTCGGAAGGGGGTCGATCACGGAGGGCCTCTACATCAACCTTGCTGCTCCCATGGTGATGTGTGAGTAGTTCACCATAGACCTACGGGTTCGTAGTTAGTACCTAGATGGCTATATCTCTCTCTCTCTGTTCTTCATTGCCAGGATCATCCGATTCCCGTTGTGATCTATCTTATACAATCACTTTTACGATGTGTTTGTTGGGATCCGATGAATTGTGGGTTTATGTTTAGATATTCATGAATAAATATTTGGGTCTTCTCTGAATTCTTACATGCATGTTTGTTATAGCTTCGTAATTATTTCCGATCTATCAGTTTGGTTTGACCAACTAGATTGATTTATCTTCAATGGGAGAGGCGCGTTGTAGTGGGTTCAATCTTGCGGTGCTCAATCCCGTTGACAGAAAGGGTCATGACATGTATTGTATTGCTACCATTGAGGGTAAAACAATGGGATTCATTCATATTAACTGGATTTACTTTATCTACATCATGTCATCATCCTCGAAGCATTACTATGTTTTTACTTAATACTCTAGATGCATGTTGGATGGCGGTCGATGGGTGGAGTAATAGTAGTAGATGCAGGAAGGAGTCGGTCTACTTGCTTATGGACGTGATGCCTATATATATACATGATCATTGTCATGAATAAATATTGCATAAGTATGTTTTTTCTATCAATTGTCTAACAATAATTTGACTACACATCGTATGTTTTTTTGGGAGAGAAGCCTCTAGAGAAAACTATGGCCCGGGGTCTTTTCACAAATATATTTACAAATACTCTAAATACCTCACTGCCTTTTATTATTTTCATTTAATTTTTATATTTAATATATATATATATATTGTCTATCTATCACTACTTATTGCTTGCAAGTAACGAGTTCAAGGGGATTGACAACCCTCTTGCCCACGTTGAGTGCAAGTATGTGCTCTTTTGTTTGTAGGCACTGAAGACGAGAAATTGTGTGGTCCTCCTATTTGTTTGACAACCTTAATTCTCATTGAGGGAAATGATTACGTGATACATCCATTTTGCATCATGCTTTCATGTTGATATTTATTTCTTTATGGGATGTTATATTACTTTGTGGTACCATATTTATGCCTTTTCTCTCTTATTTTGCAAGGTTTATTTGAAGAGGGAGAATTCAGGCAGCTGGAATTCTGGACTGGAAAAGGAGCAAATCTTAGTCCACTATTCTGCACATCTCCAAATGCCCTGAAAAGTTACGTGCAATTTTTTGGGATTATATAAAAAATACTGGGCGAAAGAAGTACCGGAGGGGGGCTGCCAGGGCGCCACAAGCCCTGCCACCGCCACCCCCGTGGTGGCGGAGTGGGGGCTTGTGGGCTCCCTGACGGCCCACTAGCACCCCCCCCCTTTTGCTATATGAAGGGTTTCGTTCCAGAAAAAATCATTTGGGAGCTTTTTCGTGGTTTCGCCGCCGCCACGAGGCGGAACTTGAGCAGATCCAATCTAGAGCTCCGGCAGGACAATCCTGCCGGGGAAACTTCCCTCCCGGAGGGGGAAATCGTCGCCATCGTCATCACCAACACTCCTCTCGTCGGAGGGGAGGCATCTTCATCAACATCTTCATCAGCACCATCTCCTCTCCAATCCCTAGTTCATCTCTTGTAATCAATCTCCGTCTCACGACTCCGATTGGTACTTGTAAGGTTGCTAGTAGTGTTGATTACTCTTTGTAGTTGATGCTAGTTGGATTACTTGGTGGAAGAGTTTATGTTCAGATCCTTGATGATATTCATTACACCTCTGATCATGATTATGATTATGCTTTGTGAATAGTTACTTTTGTTCCTGAGGACATGGGATAAGTCATCCTGATAATAGTCATGTGAATTTGATATTCGTTCGGTATTTTGATATGTTGTATGTTGTCTTTTTCTCTAGTGGTGTTATGTGAACGTCAACTACATAACACTTCACCATATTTGTGTTGGGGAACATCGCATGGGAAACAAAAAAATTCCTACGCGCACGAAGACCTATCATGGTGATGTCCATCTACGAGAGGGGATGTGTGATCTACGTACCCCTGTAGACCGTACAGCAGAAGCGTTAGTGAACGCGGTTGATGTAGTGGAACGTCCTCACGTCCCTCGATCCGCCCCGCGAACCGTCTCGCGATCAGTCCCACGATCTAGTGCCGAACGGACGACACCTCCGCGTTCAGCACACGTACAGCTCGACGATGATCTCGGCCTTCTTGATCCAGCAAGAGAGACGGAGAGGTAGAAGAGTTCTCCGGCAGCGTGACGGTGCTCCGGAGGTTGGTGACGATCTCGTCTCAGCAGGGCTCCGCCCGAGCTCCGTAGAAACGCGATCTAGAGGTAAAACCGTGGAGATATGTGGTCGGGCTGCCGTGGCAAAGTTGTGTCAAATCAGCCCTAAAACCTCCGTATATATAGGGGGAGGAGGGGGGAGCCTTGCCTTGGGGTCCAAGGACTCCCAAGGGGGTCGGCCGAACCTATGGGGGGAACCCTCCCCTTCCAAACCGAGCCCAACTAGGTTTGGAAGGAGGAGTCCTTCCCCCTTTTCCCACCTCCTCTTTTTTTTCTCTTTGATTTTTCTTCCTATGGCGCATAGGGCTCTCTTGGGCTGTCCCACCAGCCCACTAAGGGCTGGTGCGCCACCCCCAATGCCTATGGGCTTCCCCGGGGTGGGTTGCCCCCCGGTGAACTCCCGGAACCCATTCGTCATTCCCGGTACATTCCCGGTAACTCCGAAAACCTTCCGGTAATCAAATGAGGTCATCCTATATATCAATCTTCATTTCCGGACCATTCCGGAAACCCTCGTGACGTCTGTGATCTCATCCGGGACTCCGAACAACATTCGGTAACCAACCATATAACTCAAATACGCATAAAACAACGTCGAACCTTAAGTGTGCAGACCCTGCGGGTTCGAGAACTATGTAGACATGACCCGAGAGACTCCTCGGTCAATATCCAATAGCGGGACCTGGATGCCCATATTGGATCCTACATATTCTACGAAGATCTTATCGTTTGAACCTCAGTGCCAAGGATTCATATAATCCCGTATGTCATTCCCTTTGTCCTTCGGTATGTTACTTGCCCGAGATTCGATCGTCAGTATCCGCATACCTATTTCAATCTCGTTTACCGGCAAGTCTCTTTACTCATTCCGTAATACAAGATCCCGCAACTTACACTAAGTCACATTGCTTGCAAGGCTTGTGTGTGATGTTGTATTACCGAGTGGGCCCCGAGATACCTCTCCGTCATACGGAGTGACAAATCCCAGTCTCGATCCATACTAACTCAACGAACACCTTCGGAGATACCTGTAGAGCATCTTTATAGTCACCCAGTTACGTTGCGACGTTTGATACACACAAAGCATTCCTCCGGTGTTAGTGAGTTATATGATCTCATGGTCATAGGAACAAATAATTGACACGCAGAAAACAGTAGCAACAAAATGACACGATCAACATGCTACGTCTATTAGTTTGGGTCTAGTCCATCACATGATTCTCCTAATGATGTGATCCCGTTATCAAGTGACAACACTTGCCTATGGCCAGGAAAACTTGTCCATCTTTGATCAACGAGCTAGTCAACTAGAGGCTTACTAGGGACAGTGTTTTGTCTATGTATTCACACAAGTATTGTGTTTCCTATCAATACAATTATAGCATGGATAATAAACGATTATCATGAACTAAGAAATATAATAATAACTAATTTATTATTGCCTCTAGGGCATATTTCCAACAGTCTCCCACTTGCACTAGAGTCAATAATCTAGTTCACATCACCATGTGATTCCAACGAATCCAACACCCATATAGTTATGGGGTCTGATCACGTTTTGCTCGTGAGAGAGGTTTTAGTCAACGGTTCTGAAACTTTCAGATCCGTGTGTTCTTTACAAATCTTTATGTCATCTTATAGATGCTGCTACTATGTGCTATTCGGAAATACTCCAAATATCTACTCTACTACACGAATCCGTTTCACTACTCATAGTGATTCAGATTAGTGTCAAAGCTTGCATCAACGTAACCCTTTACGACGATCTCTTTAACCACCTCCATAATCGAGAAAAATTCCTTAGTCTATTTAGTTACTTAGGATAACTTTGACCGCTGATCAGTGATTCAATCCTGGATCACTCTGTGTACCTCTTAATAGACTTGCTGCAAGGCACACATCAGGTGCGGTACTCAGCATGGCATACTTTAGAGTCTACGGCTAAGGCATAGAAGACGACCTTCGTTTATTCTCTTTATTCTGCCATGGTCGGGTTTTGAGTCTTACTCAAATTCACACCTTACAACACAGTCAATAACTCCTTCTTTGCTGATCTATTTCGAATTCCTTCAAAAACTTGTCAAGGCATGCATCTTGTTGAAACTTCTATTAAGCGTTTTGATCTATCTCCATAGATCTTGATGCTCAACGTTCAAGTAGCTCAATCCAGGTATTCCTTTGAAAACTCCTTTCAAACAACCTTATATGCTTTACAGAAATTCTACATTACTTCTGATCAACAATATGTCTACCACATATACTTATCAGAAATTCTATAGTGCTCCCACTCACTTCTTTGGAAATACAAGTTTCCCATAAACCTTGTACAAACCCAAAATCTTTGATCATCTCATCAAAGTGTATATTCCAACTCCGAGATGCTTGCACCAGTCCATTGAAGGATCACTGGAGCTTGCATACTTGCTAGTATCTTTAGGATCAACAAAACCTTCTGGTTGTATCACATACAATGTTTGCTCAAGGAAACCGTCGAGAAAACAATGTTTTGACATCCTACGTGCAATATTTCATAAATAATGCATCAACAACTAACATAATTCTAACAGACCTTTAGCATCGCTACGAGTGAGAAAGTCTCATCATAGTCAACTGTTTGATCTTGTCGAAAACATCTTTGCGACAAGTCGAGCTTTTCTTAATAGTGACTTATCACCATCATCGTCTGTCTTCCTTTAAAGATCCATTTTTACTCAATAGTCCTATGACCATCAAGTAGTTCTTCCAAAGTCTACACTTTGTTTTCATACATGGATCCTCTCTCGGATTTCATGGCTTCCAGCCATTTGTCGGAATCTGGGCCCACCATCGCTTTCTCCATAACTCGTGGGTTCACTGTTGCTCAACAACATGACCTCCAAGACAGGGTTACCGTACCACTCTGTAGTAGTACGCGACCTTGTCAACCTACGAGGCTTGTAGTAACTTGATCCGATGCTTGATGATCACCATCATCAGCTTCCACTTCAATTGGTGTAGGCGCCACAGGAACAACTTCCTGCGCCCTGCTACACACTGGTTGAAGTGATGGTTCAATAACCTCATCAAGTTCTACTACCCTCCCACTTAATTCTTTCGAGAGAAACCTTTCCTCGAGAAAGGATCCGTTTCTAGAAACAAACACTTTGCTTTCGGATCTGAGATAGGAGATGTACCCAACTGTTTTGGATATCCTATGAAGATGCATTTATCCGCTTTGGGTTCGAGCTTATCAGACTGAAACTTTTTCACATAAGTGTCGAAGCCCCAAACTTTCAAGAAACGACGGTTTAGATTTCTCTAAACCTCAATCTATACTGTGTCATCTCAACGGAAATACGTGGTGCCCTATTTAAAGTGAATATGGTTGTCTCTAATGCTTAACCCATAAACGATAGTGGTAATTCGATAAGAGACACCACAGCATGCACCATACCAAATAGTGCATGGCTATGACGTCCAGACACATCATCACACTATGATGTTCCGGGTGGCATAAACTGCGAAACAATTTCCACATTGTCTTAACTGCGTACCAAAACTCGTAACTCAGATATTCATTTATATGATCATATCGTAGACAGTTTATCCTCTTGCTACGACGAACTTCACTCTGAAACGGAATTGAACTTTTCAATATTTCAGACTTGTGACTCATTAAGTAAATACTTCTGTATCTACTCAAATCGTCAATGAAGTAAGAACATAATGATATCCACTGCGTGCCTCAGCACCCATTGGAGTGCATACATCAAAATGTATCACTTCCAACAAGTTACTATCTTGTTTCATCTCAATGAAAACAAGGCCTTGCTCATGTGGTATGATTTGCATGTCACTAGTGATTCAAAAACAAGTGAGTACAAAGATCCATCAGCATGGAGCCTCTTCATGCGATTTATACCAACATGACTCAAGCGGCAGTGCCACAAGTAAGTGGTACTATCATCATTACCTCGTGTCTTTTGGCACCAATATCATGAACATGTGTAACACTACGATCGAGATTCAATAAACCATTGAAGGTGATTATTCAAGAAAATAGAGTAACCATTATTCTCTTTAAATGAATAATCGTATTGCAATAAACACGATCCAATCATGATCATGCTTAACGCAAGCACCAAATAACAATTATTTAGGTTTAACACCTGTCGTGGGTATAAGCCTGACAGTAGATGTGTAGGGTACGAATGAGATGGGCAGAGTCCTAGCTACGGCGAGGTTGTATGAGTTCAGGCCCCTCTACGGTGGAGGTAATAGCCCTACGTCTCAGTGCTCCTGGAGCTTGTTACCGAGTGTAATATGGAGTACAATGTTTTTCTAACCCTTTTACCAGTGGGGGAGGGCGGCTTATATAGAGTGCGCTGCCCTCCACAGCGGTTCTGATTCAAGTGTGGAGTAGTGGCGATTTAATGCATGCGTTACAGGTAACGTATGCTATAAATGCTAGTTAATGCACCCGGAAACGTATGGCAGTTTCCCTCCAGGGAGGTTATGACGCACCGAGTGTATCCAGTCGGTAGGTCCGGTGTCCTCCGAGTCTTAGTCTCCGACTGGATGATTCTGGGCCCATTACCGACTGGATGACGGGGGCACCTTAATACAGTCGGGCATACTTAAGGTCCTGTCCCTTGCGTGGGGTAGTCCTTGGGTAGGACCTGTAGGACGGGCCTATGACCCTACCCTAGGACTATGACCCCATCATTAGTCCCCGAATGGATTGGGGTTGAAACGTCAAAGCAGTGCTCGATGCTCAGATCCGACTGGACTAGGTTTGGCTTGGGCGTTGCTTGCCTCTATCCATTCTATCTCTCCTGGCCAATGATCCGAGTGAATGTGTTTTGCGGAACGGACTGTCGGGAACCGAGTGCCTTCGCGGCATCTTTTGACACGACCGGTCAACTGACAACGGCGGATTTTCCGGGATCTCAAATTTTGGGTTCCGCGCGCTTAGCGGGGGCGAGGTCAGCGCGCTCGAGTAGCGCCTGACTCCTCGATCCTCGCGCCTTCAACTCTTCCGCCGATATCGCCACGGCTGGTTGGGCGGATAAGATTTCGGGCCCGCTCGCCAGCGACCCAGTCGGTGTTCTATTTAACTCTGGCCGACGAGACCCTTCGGTTACGCTCGCCGAATCCTCTGCTCTTGCTTGCTCCGTCTTCCTCGCCACCTCTTGCGCTCATACACCTTTCCCTTCCCATCCTTCTCGAAAGCTCGCCATCGCCGCCATGACCAAGGGCCAGACCAGCAAGATGGAGGCAAGGAAGAAGAAGGGCAAGGCGGCGGCTGCTCAGCGGTGGTAGCGGCCATTGCCAGCAGGATGGATCCAGGGAGACTTTATCCCCTCCACAGTGACGGAGGGGGACCTGCTGGAGCTGGTAGAGCACGGCCAGTTCGTGCATAAGTCTTGGAGGTTGCCGGCGGACGACGAGGTTGAGCCGGCGCCATGGGAGGGGGAGCGCGTCTTGCTCCTCAGCCACGTTCACCGAGGTTTCTCTCTGCCCCCCCACCCTTTCTTCAAGGGTATCATGAATCATTTTGGTGCACAACTCCATCATTTCCCTCCGAATGCCATCGTCCACCTTTCTGCCTTCATCGTTTTATGCGAATGCTTTATTGGTTGTCCTCCCCATTGGGGTTTATTCAAACACATCTTTTTCGTCCGCTCCCAAACCATAAAACGTCTTAGTCAATCGGATGACAAGACGCATCTCCTCCAGCTCTGTGGGGGTTTAGGGTTTCAGAAGAAGAATCGAAGTATTTACCCTGCTCTGCAGTTGAGTGAGTCGGTTAGGAACTGGCAGTCGACGTGGTTCTACTGCCAGGACATAGCCTGTCCGAACGCGTCGACTGGGCTGCCTCCATTCGGTCTAGACCGCCCTGCTCCGCCCAAGCAACTCGCTCTCTCGAAAGCGGAGAAGAAAGACATCCAGCCTTTGGTTGAGGCACTCGCGGATGTTGTTAGGAGGGGGGTCACTGGGATGGACTTGCTGGAAGTCTTCATCGGTCGGCGAATCCAGCCCCTGCAAGCCCGCCACCACGCTATGTGGCACTACGCAGGACCCGAGGACTCCACTCGGACCAACGTGGGCATACTCGAGGAGAAGGTGACCTCGATAGTGATCCAAATCACGGGACCTTGCGAGAACCCTAAAGGAGCTCGCCGAGTGGCGCCTTACAGCGCGGACAACCCGCCACCGAATCAGGTGAGTGGCATTAGCCGAATATATCGAACTGTTTCGATTTCAGTCGTTCATTTATATCCTCGTGTGATGCTTAATGTTTTCGACTGAATCTTATGTAGGAATGGACCAACTGGTCCTCCCCTGTCTCGAACGGGGATCCGGAGGAGGAGGAGGAAGAAGGTAGCCAGGAGGGGAGCGTGGAGAGCGCTGAATATGTCTCCGACAGCAGGGAGTCGGAGGAGGAGGACAACGAGGAGGAGGAAGAAGACGAAGAGCGCGACTCACCGCCCCCACCGCCAGAACAGCGGAGTAAGCGTCGACATGAGCCTGTCGTCCCTTCGGCTCCCCCCGCGTTGTCGAGTGCTCCACCTGCCGCTCCGGCGGTCCCGAGTGCTCGAGGCACGAAGAGGTCCAGGGACGCCCCCGCTGAGCCTGCAGGCCAATCTTCCAGGGTGCCCAAACAGAATGGGCCCAAACCTCGGAGGGCTCTGCCGCACATGAGGGTTGCCATCCCCGTCACATCCACGTAAGTGAATCCAACTCTCGGCTTTTTATGTTACCCGAGTGAACTCCCGCTTTACAGGTCGAATGGGCTTCACTTGACAGGGTCGCCACTTCTACAACCTCTCCGGTCCGCCAAGGGGATGACTCCATGGACATAGACAACGTCGTCTCGTCCCAGCCGGTATGTTGTAAGAGAGCCGGGTATTTTATTCCTGTAGAATGTACTATCCTTTTCTTTTTCTGAATCGTCGTGCCATTCGGCTTGTCAGGGGCGATTCACCCGGACGAAGACGGGCAAGGGAGAGCCGACCCGGCCGCGGAGCCTGTCCTTGAGGCTGCTCCTCCTGCTGCTGCCCCTGCCGCCGACGCTCCGCCGACTGAAGTGCCTCCACCGACCGAACCAGTGCCGGTGGGCGACGAACCGACTGGGGCGAATCTTGGGATGCCCCAGGATCTTCCCACGATTCCCGGTTCGTCGAATGTTGAATTCAGCATTCGGTGTGTCCCAGAGGAGCAGGTGGGAGCGGCCAAGGGAGCCATGGTCCAAGCGGAGCTGATGACCGGGGAGGCCAAGAGGGCTTATGACTCCGTTGCGGCTTTGTACCAGCGGAGCTTGGAGCTGCGCGACGACATCCAAGTAAGTAGTCTAGTAAGTACTTACTTTTATTTTGTAACCCACTGGGTGTTGTCGTAGTCTGTTGTTTGCAATGGGTTCACTCCGAGTGAACCCAGTGGGTGTAGTCCCCGAGACTTCTGTCGAGTGCTTGCACCGACAGTTGTCTTTATACATTTGGTCTTTATTTTTGTCGTGTCCGTAGACAAGATTTCTGAGTGCAAGTACTTACTATAGTCGGAGCACTCTTGCGGTAAGAGTTCCCTAGAGTAAACTGCACACAGGTGGAGTAGCTTTAGCCTCAGAGGCGTAGGTGAAAACGTGCACCTCAATAGGGCAGACCTGCTTGAGGTGCATGCTAGTGGGGTCACTCTTAGTGAACCCACTGGGTGTAGTCCCCGAGACCGCTGTCGATTGCTTGCGTCGGCAGGGGTCTGAAGAACGTAGTGTTTATTGAGAAAGTTGTTGATAACCCTTTGTTTCGTGTTGTAGAAAACTTGTGATATGGGGACCGCTTATGAAGCCTTGAGGGCTGAGAAGAACCAATATGCTGGTGAACTAGAAGCCGCAATGCTCGCCATGGCTGGCATGAAGAACGCGCTGGAAGTTCAAGATAAATCCTTGGAGGAGGCACTGGAGGCAAACAGGGCGTTGGTGGCGGAGGTGGAGAGGCTGAAGAAACAGAGGACCGAAGTGTACGATCAAATGGCTGCTCGGAACAAACGATGGACAGCTCAGGAGAAGTATGTGAACGACTGGGGCTGTCCAGATGATGAGTCGTCTGGCTGGTAAGTCTGATGATTTGTCGAGTGATTGTATCTTGTGACGAACACTCGGTTTGTAATTTCTATTTGCTCGTTTATTGCAGATTTTTGTGGTGACACCGAAGCTGAAGCGGCGGCCGTGGAACGATCCATGAAGGGCAATGTGCCACTCAGCGAGGACGCCAACCGGAATCTACTCCGGGCTCATATCCGCGTAGGCAAAGTGGGTCCGTTCATCAACCGACTGAAAGAAATCTTCGGCCGCATTGAGAAGGAGCTTTGGCCGGAAGACGAGTCGCGGGAGAAGATGGAGACTCTGTTGGGGCGGCTGGGGGAGATTCCGGCCCGAGTGCAATCTTGGAAGAAATCGGCAGCGCGTTGCGGTGCTGATGTGGCGCTGTCCTTGGTCCGAGTCCATTGCAAAGAAGTGCGGGAAGATAAGCTGAAAGCCTTGAAAGTCACCAACACGAAGAAGCTTCAATTCGAAGACTTCATGGAGACATTCCTGGAGACTGCGACCCGCATTGCTGATGGAATCGACCTGGATACCTTTGTGGAACCCTCCAGTCCTGACGCGGGCCCAACTGACTCATGATCGAACTCTATCCTCGGTATGCCGAGTGTTTGTCTGTAAGATATTCTGGCCACTTCTGTTGGCCGTCATACTTTTAGATCGGTGCGGGTAAGCTTGATCCGCACCGAGTCCGTTATCGTTTCTGGAATGCTGGTAGTCACAATGAAAACACTTATTCTTTTGCTTGAATGTTGTTTGGAGTTGAACACTTAATGTGTACTCGTAGAATATTAGGACTTAGGTGATTCATGATCAGTGCTAAGTTCCCGAGTGTAACGTATAGAGCACACTCGGAGGAGCGAATAGTACTTAGGCGATGCAGGATCGCAGCTAAGTCCTCGAGTGTGACATGAAGTGCACACTCAAAGGAAGATTAGTACTTAGGCGATGCGGGATCGCAGCTAAGTCCCCGAGTGCGACGTGAAGTGCACACTCGAAGGTAGTTAATACTTAGGCGATGCAGGATCTCAGCTAAGTCTCCGAGTGCGACGTGAAGTGCACACCCGGAGCAAGTTAATACTTAGGCGATGCAGGATCGCAGCTAAGCCCCCGAGTGCGACGTAAAGTGCACACTCGGAGGAAGTTAATAGGCGATGCAGGATCGGAGCTAAGCCCCCGAGTGCGACGTGAAGTGCACACTCGGAGATAGTTAATACTTAGGCGATGCAGGATCGCAGCTAAGTCCCCGAGTGCGACGTGAAGTGCACACTCAGAGAAGTTAATACTTAGGCGATGCAGGATCGCAGCTAAGCCTCCGAGTGCGACGTAAAGTGCACACTCGAAGGAAGGTGTTACTTAGGCGATTCGGGATCGCAGCTAAGTCCCCGAGTGCGACGTGAAGTGCACACTCGGAGATAGTTAATACTTAGGCGATGCAGGATCGCAGCTAAGTCCCCGAGTGCGATGTAAAGTGCACAGTCGGAGAAGTTAATACTTAGGCGATGCAGGATCGCAGCTAAGTCCCCGAGTGCGACGTGAAGTGCACACTCGGAGGAAGTTAATACTTAGGCGATGCAGGATCGCAGCTAAGTCCCCGAGTGTGACGTGAAGTGCACACTCGGAGGAAGTTAATACTTAGGCGATGCAGGATCGCAGCTAAGTCCCCGAGTGTGACGTAAAGTGCACACTCGGAGGAAGTTAATACTTAGGCGATGCAGGATCGCAGCTAAGCCCCCGAGTGCGACGTAAAGTGCACACTCGAAGGAAGGTGTTACTTAGGCGATTCGGGATCGCAGCTAAGTCCCCGAGTGCGACGTGAAGTGCACACTCGGAGATAGTTAATACTTAGGCGATGCAGGATCGCAGCTAAGTCCCCGAGTGCGACGTAAAGTGCACAGTCGGAGAAGTTAATACTTAGGCGATGCAGGATCGCAGCTAAGTCCCCGAGTGCGACGTGAAGTGCACACTCGGAGGAAGTTAATACTTAGGCGATGCAGGATCGCAGCTAAGCCCCCGAGTGCGACGTGAAGTGCACACTCGGAGGAAGTTAATACTTAGGCGATGCAGGATCGCAGCTAAGCCCCCGAGTGCGACGTGAAGTGCACACTCGGAGATAGTTAATACTTAGGCGATGCAGGATCGCAGCTAAGCCCCCGAGTGCAATGTAAAGTGCACACTCGAAGGAAGGTGTTACTTAGGCGATTCAGGATCGCAGCTAAGTCCCCGAGTGCGACGTAAAGTGCACAGTCGGAGAAGTTAATACTTAGGCGATGCAGGATCGCAGCTAAGTCCCCGAGTGCGACGTGAAGTGCACACTCGGAGGAAGTTAATACTTAGGCGATGCAGGATCGCAGCTAAGTCCCCGAGTGTGACGTAAAGTGCACACTCGGAGGAAGTTAATACTTAGGCGATGCAGGATCGCAGCTAAGTCCCCGAGTGCGACGGGAAGTGCACACTCGAAGGTAGGTGTTACTTAGGCGATTCGGGATCGCAGCTAAGTTTTTTTTTGTGTGTGTGTGACCGTAGTCTGCAACCACGGAAGAACTCTGAATCTGCAAAAGAAATTGAAACTGTTGTATATTATTTCTCCAAAACTTGTTCGTTACACTGCTTCAGTCGGCGATCACGTATAGAAACGCTTGAGGAGGTCTCTGTTCCACGCGCGGGGTTCGTCGGTCTCCTTCTGAATGTTGTAGAGTCTGTATGCCCCGTTGTTCAGCACCTTTGAAATGATGAAAGGACCTTCCCAGGCCGGAGCCAACTTGTGTGGTCTTTGCTGATCCACTCGGAGCACCAAATCGCCAGCCTGGAACGTGCGGCTTCTGACATGTCGTGCATGAAAACGTCGCAGATCTTGCTGATAAATTGTTGAGCGAGTAAGTGCCATCTCGCGCTCCTCCTCTAGAAGATCGACTCCATCTTGCCTTGCTTGTTCTGCTTTGGCTTCAGAGAAGAGTTCGACTCGCGGGGCATTGTGAAGCAGGTCACTCGGAAGGACCGCTTCTGCTCCATAGACGAGGAAGAACGGTGATCGCCCTGTTGATCTGTTCGGAGTGGTGCGGAGGCCCCAAAGTACTGAAGGTAACTCGGTTACCCACGCACCAGCAGCATGTCCTATCTCTTGCAAGAGTCGAGGCTTCAAACCTTGAAGGATAAGTCCATTTGCACGCTCAGCTTGTCCATTGGATTGCGGATGTGCTACAGAAGCAAAATCCACTCGGATACCTTGACTTGCGCAGAAACCTTTGAATATGTCCGAGCCGAAGTTTGTCCCATTGTCCGTGATTATGCTGTGAGGCACTCCGAATCTGGAGATGATGTCTCTGACAAACTTCACGGCTGTGGAGGCGTCGAGTTTCTTGATGGGCTTGGCTTCTATCCACTTTGTAAACTTGTCGACTGCCACCAACAGATGTGTGTAGCCTCCTTGGCCTGTCTTGAATGCTCCGACTGTGTCTAATCCCCAAACTGCAAACGGCCACACAAGTGGGATTGTCTTTAGTGCATATGTTGGCTTGTGGGACTTGTTGGAGTAGAACTGACAGCCTTCGCATCGATCGACCATAGCTTTGGCCATTTCATTAGCCTGCAGCCAGAAGAATACAGACCTGAACGCCTTGGCGACGATTGCTCTTGAAGAAGCATGATGGCCGCAGGTTCTCGAGTGGATATCCTCCAGGATCAACTGCCCTTCCTCTGGGGAAATGCAACGTTGGAGAACGCCTGAAACACTCTCCTTATACAATTGACCGTCAATGACAGTGAACGCCTTCGACCTGCGAACTATTTGTCGGGCCTGGACTTCATCTTCTGGAAGTTCTTGCCTTAGGATATATGCCATAATCGGCACAGTCCAATCGGGAATGATTACCAGAATCTCTGTGACCAGATCAACCATAGCAGGCACATCGACTTCAGTCGGGTCTGTTGCGCTCTTGGGTTGTACTGGCTCTTCCGTGAAGGGATCTTCTTTGACTGAAGGAAGATGGAGGTGCTCGAGGCAGACATCACTCGGGACGGGTCTCCGAGTGGATCCGAGCTTCGCCAACTCGTCCGCCGCTTGGTTCTTCAGTCTTGGAACATGATGAAGTTCTAGACCTTCAAACTTCTTCTCCAGCTTCCTGACTGCATTGCAGTAGGTTGTCATAGTGGGGTTCCTTACGTCCCACTCTTTCATCACTTGGTTAACCACCAAGTCTGAATCGCCGTAGACCATCAGGCGACGGACGCCGAGTGAGATGGCCATGCGCAATCCGTAGAGAAGAGCTTCATACTCTGCCTCATTGTTAGAGGAATCAAAGTGTATCTGAAGCACATACTTGAGCTTGTCACCCTTTGGTGATATGATCACAACACCAGCGCCAGATCCATTCAGCATCTTAGACCCATCGAAGAACATTGTCCAATGAGCCGAGTAGATGTGAGTCGGTTGCTGTTGTTCTACCCATTCTGCTATAAAGTCAGCCAGGGCTTGAGACTTAATAGCTTTCTTGGCCTCGAACTTGATGTCACAGTACAGCATCTCCATCGCCCACTTCGCCACTCGGCCTGATGCGTCCCGATTGTGGAGAATATCCGACAACGGAGCATCAGAAACGACAGATACCGAGTGGTCTTGGAAATAATGAGACACCTTCTTTGCAGTCATATAGATCCCATAGATAAGCTTTTGATAATGGGGATACCTCTGCTTGGAAGGTGTCAGGACTTCGGAGACGTAGTACACTGGCCGCTGAACTTTGTATGCTTTGCCTTCTTCTTCTCGCTCGACTGTAAGAACAATACTGACGACTTGATTTGTAGCCGCGATATACAGAAGAAGGGGCTCTTTACTGAGCGGAGCAGTAAGAACCGGCTGGGTGGAAAGTAGGACTTTGAGGTCGTCGAACGCGACTTGGGCTTCGTCTGTCCACTCGAAGGTATCTGATTTCTTCATGAGTCGGTACAGAGGAAGTGCTTTTTGGCCGAGTCGACTGATGAACCTGCTCAAAGCTGCTAAGCAACCTGTGAGTCGTTGAACATCGTGTATTCTGACCGGCCTCTCCATTCGGACGATGGTCCCGATCTTTTCGGGGTTAACATCGATCCCTCATTCGGAAACGAAGAAACCGAGTAACTTTCCGCTGGGAACACCGAATGAACACTTGGCAGGATTTAGCTTGATATCGTACCTACGAAGGTTGGCGAATGTTTCTGCCAAGTCAGTCAGCAGGTCGGAACCTTTGCGGGACTTGACTACGATATCATCCATGTATGCCTCCACATTGCGACCGATCTGGTCGAGGAGACATTTTTGGATCATGTGCATAAAGGTAGCTCCTGCATTCTTCAGACCGAAAGGCATGGTGATGTAGCAAAAGCACCCAAACGGGGTGATGAAAGCTGTTTTCAACTCATCGGGACCATACTGACGGATCTGATGATAACCCGAGTAGGCATCAAGAAATGATAAACGCTCGCACCCCACAGTCGAATCGACAATTTGATCTATGCGGGGGAGCGGAAAATGGTCTTTCGGTCAGACCTTATTGAGGTGCTTGAAGTCAATGCACATTTGGAGTGACTTGTCCTTCTTGGGCACCATGACTACATTGGCGAGCCACTCGGAGTGGTGAACCTCGCGAATGAATCTGACAGCTAGCAGCTTAGCCACCTCTTCTCCGATTGCCTTCCTATTGTGCGCGGCGGACCGGCGCAGGCGCTCTCGGACGGGCCGAGCAGCGGGATCCACATGCAGTCGGTGCTCAGCCAACTCCCTAGGTACACCCGGCATGTCAGATGGCTTCCATGCGAAGATGTCCCAGTTCTCACGGAGGAATTGGGTGAGCTCGGTTTCCTATTTGGGATCCAGGGTGTTGGAGATGTTCGTCGGGGCGGCAGACTCGTCCGTCGGGTGGATGCTGACCTTCTTAGTCTCTCCCGCCGACTGGAACGCGGACTCAGAAGCTGGCTTCTTTGAGCGCATTAAGTCGGCGGGGTCGACTGTCTTCTTGTACTCTTCGAGCTCGAGTACAACCATCTGCTGGTCGGCGATCCTCGACCCCTCTTGCAGACACTCCTCGGCTCGCTGGCGGTTGCCGGTGATGGTGATAACGCCTTTTGGACTAGGCATTTTCAACTTCAAGTACACATAACACGGTCGTGCCATGAAACTCACATATGCCGGGCGGCCCAGAATTGCATGGTAAGCGCTCTGGAAGTCCACCACCTCAAACGTGAGCTTCTCCTTACGAAAGTTCTTGTCGGAGCCGAAGATGACCCCCAATGCGATCTGGCCGAGTGATTTGGCCTTCCGCCCTGGGACGACTCCGTGGAACTGCATATTGCTCTCGCTGAGTCTGGACATCGGAATGCCCATCCCCTTGAGAGTGTCGGCGTACATAATATTCAACCCGCTGCCGCCGTCCATTAGGACTTTGCGCAGTCGGACTCCTTCCACCACCGGGTCGACGACCAGAGCCTGCCTTCCCGGGGTGGGGACATGTGTTGGATGATCCGACTGATCGAAGGTAATCGCAGTCTGAGACCATTTGAGAAACTTGGGGGCAGTCGGAACGGCCATGTTGACTTCTCTGTTCACTAGCTTCAGTCGACTCTTGCTTTCGACGTCAGCGAAGATCATGAGGGTTGCATGGACTTGGGGGAACAGATCCTCCTTGCCTTCCTCATCCTGTTCAGGATTCTTCTCACTCGGCTGCCCTTCGCTGAACCCCTGGATCAGGAGACGGCACTGCCGAGTGGTGTGCTTTGCGTATATGGGGTTACCTTCCCCATCCATCTTCGTATGGATTGGACAAGGCTGGTCCAGGATGGGATTGTTGAAAGGCTTTTTCTTGGGGGTGAACTGCGCTTTCCCTTTACCCTTGAATTTGGCGCTGGTTACAGCTGCAGCTTCTGCTTGCGGTGTGGGCGGAACCTTCGGTTTCTGCTTCCGAGTGTTACCTCCGTCGGCATCGCCGACTGTCTTGTGTTTACCGCTCCGGATGCGGTCCTCTTCTTCGCCATTTGCATAGCGAGTTGCTATCTCCATCATCTTGCTCATGGAGATGTCGCCGGTTTGACCAAACTTCAAGTATAGCTCCCTGTACCGCACGCCTGCCTTGAAGGCGCAGACTGCTTGATGCTCGGTGACGTTCTCCACCGTGTGGTAAAGAGTCGTCCATCGCTGGATGAAGTCGCGCAAGGGCTCATTCGGCTTCTGGACACAGTGCTGAAGCTCCACAAGACCTGCAGGGCGCTTGCACGTTCCTTCGAAGGTTCTGATGAACACTCGGGCTAGATCTGCCCAACTGTAAATGCTTGAGGGGGCCAATTGGTTCAGCCAAGCTCGGGCCGAGCCGTCGAGCATCAGAGGGAGGTGCTTCATAGCGACATGGTCGTCTCCTCCTCCGATCTGGACCGCCACTCGGTAGTCGTCTAGCCATGTTTCGGGCTTGGACTCTCCTGAGAATTTACCGATTCCCGCAGCCAATCGGAAGTTGGGCGGGATATCAACCGAGCGGATGGCTCGACTAAAACACTCGGGGCGAGATACGATGGCCCTGCTTCCACTCAGACGGTCCATATCGCGGCCATCGCGGTGGGCTCGACCCCTGTCGACTCTTCGCTGAGCGATTCGGCCCCTTGCGTCAGGTCTTGGGTCGTAAGTGTCGCCGACTGAATGCCGATCATCATGATGCCGGGACCCGCAGGGCCCACCGCGCGGAGGGGTGCGTGAGCGACGGCGACACTGATGAGATCCAGGGCTGTGAACCGATCTATGCGTGTTTGCATGGACAGAACTATTGTGGATCCGATTGTGTGACTGGGAGACTGCCGAATTCTGCTGTTGCGCCGTGCGCAACAGGGCTCGGATTTGTTCGATTCCCCTTCCTGCCTCTGAATCAGTCGGCTGGAGGGAATCGGCAATCTGGGCAGCCGCGGCCAGGTTGAGGAGAGGTGTGCGGAACACCTCCACGTTGCCCCGCCGAGTGTGTCGGCTGGCAGAACGACGAGGCGGACGACGCGCACCGGATGCTTCGCCAACTTCACCTCGGTCGGGCTGACGAGGATCTTCATGGGAGTTGGCCATGTGTACTTCTGCTGCAGGCCCATGACCCACGTACTCGGTATGAAGCTCAGTCGGAACCGAGTCCGAGCACTGGGAGCGTGGGGCTACTACAACAGACTCCAGAACTGCCACCTGAGAGGACGCGATCTGACGCGCTCGGGCATGCTGCACCCAACGTTGGAGACGCGGACTGCGGGACCGCTTACTGCGGCGATGACGAGGTGTAATCCAGAAATGGAGCCGATTGTTGGAGAAGAAGAACGCCACGAGCGCCGGCACGGAAGTGCGTGGCCCCGCGACGGGGAAGCGCCTCGACGTCAAGGGGTGCCTCCCGAAGCCACGCCGAATCGTCGACGACGAAGGAGAGAGCACCGAAGAGGATTTGGTGACCCATGCTCGAAACTCCACCGGACGACATGACGAAAGGAAGTAGTCGCAAACTCGCCGGAAGTCGCTTAGACGCCTGCCCCAAGGTGGGCAGCAACTGTCGTGGGTATAAGCCTGACAGTAGATGTGTAGGGTACGAATGAGATGGGCAGAGTCCTAGCTACGGCGAGGTTGTATGAGTTCAGGCCCCTCTACGGTGGAGGTAATAGCCCTACGTCTCAGTGCTCCTGGAGCTTGTTACCGAGTGTAATATGGAGTACAATGTTTTTCTAACCCTTTTACCAGTGGGGGAGGGCGGCTTATATAGAGTGCGCTGCCCTCCACAGCGGTTTTGATTCAAGTGTGGAGTAGTGGCGATTTAATGCATGTGTTATAGGTAACGTATGCTATAAATGCTAGTTAATGCACCCGGAAACGTATGGCAGTTTCCCTCCAGGGAGGTTACGACGCACCGAGTGTATCCAGTCGGTAGGTCCGGTGTCCTCCGAGTCTTAGTCTCCGACTGGATGATTCTGGGCCCGTTACCGACTGGATGATGGGGGCACCTTAATACAGTCGGGCATACTTAAGGTCCTGTCCCTTGCGTGGGGTAGTCCTTGGGTAGGACCTGTAGGACAGGCCTATGACCCTACCCTAGGACTATGACCCCATCAACACCAATCCCGATGGTAGAGGGAGCGTGCGACGTTTGATCATATCAACCTTGGAAACACTTCCAACACGTATCGTCACCTTGCCTTTAGCTAGTCTCCATTTATGTCGTAGCTTTCATTTCGTGTTACTAATCACTTAGCAACCGAACCGGTATCCAATACCCTCATGCTACTTGGAGTACTAGTAAAGTACACATCAACATCATGTATATCAAATATACTTCTTTCGACTTTTGCCAGCCTTCTTATCTACCAAGTATCTAGAGTTGCTCCGCCTCAGTGACTGTTCCCCTCATTACAGAAGTACTTAGTCTCAGGTTTGGGTTTAATCTTGGGTCTCTTCATTAGTGTAGCAACTGTTTTGCCGTTTCACGAAGTATCCCTTCTAGCCCTTGCCTTTGTTGAAACTTAGTGGTTCTACAAACCATCAACTATTGATGCTCCTTCTTGATTTCTACTTTCGCAGTGTCAAACATCGCGAATCGCTCAAGGATCATTGTATCTATCCTTGATATGTTATAGTTCATCACGAAGCTCTCACAGCTTGGTGGCAGTGACTTTGGAGAACCATCACTATCTCATCTGGAATATTAACTCCCACTTGATTCAAGCGATTGTCGTACTCAGACAATCTGAGCACACGCTCAACGATTGAGCTTTTCTCCTTTACTTTGTCGACAAAGAATCTTGTCGGAGGTCTCATACCTCTTAATAAGGGCACAAGCAAGAAATCACAATTTCATATCTTTAGAACATCTCTTATGTTCCGTGACGTTTCAAAACATTTTCGGCGCCTTGCTTCTAAGCCATTAAGTATTTTGCACTGAACTATCGTGTAGTCATCAGAAACGTGTATGTCGGATGTTCATAGCATCCACAGACGACGCTCGAGGTGCAGCACACCGAGTGGTGCATTAAGGACATAAGCCTTCTGCGTAGCAACAAGGACAATCCTCGGTTTTACAGACTTAGTCTGCAAAGTTTGCTACTATCAACTTTCAACTAAATTTTCTCTAGGAACATATAAAAACAGTAGAGCTATAGCGCAAGCTACATCGTAATTCGCAAAGACCATTAGACTATGTTCATGACAATTAGTTCAATTAATCATATTACTTAAGAACTCCCACTCAAAAAGTACATCTCTCTAGTCATTTGAGTGGTACATGATCCAAATCCACTATCTCAAGTCCGATCATCACGTGAGTCGAGAATAGTTTCAGTGGTAAGCATCTCTATGCTAATCATATCAACTATACGATTCATGCTCGAACTTTCGGTCTCATGTGTTCCGAGGCCATGTCTGCACATGCTAGGCTCGTCAAGCTTAACCCGAGTGTTCTGCGTGTGCAACTATTTTGCACCCATTGTATGTGAACGTTGAGTCTATCACACCCGATCATCACGTGGTGTCTCAAAACGAAGAACTGTTGCAACAGTGCACAGTCGGGGAGAACACAATTTCGTCTTGAAATTTTAGTGAGAGATCACCTCATAATGCTACCGTCGTTCTAAGCAAGATAAGGTGCAAAAAGGATTAACATCACATGCAATTCATAAGTGACATGATATGGCCATCATCATGCGCTTCTTGATCTCCATCACCAAAGCACCGGCACGATCTTCTTGTCACCGGCGTCACACCATGATCTCCATCATCATGATCTCCATCAACGTGTCGCCATCGGGGTTGTCGTGCTACTCATGCTATTACTACTAAAGCTACATCCTAGCAAAATAGTAAACGCATCTGCAAGCACAAACGTTAGTATAAAGACAACCCTATGGCTCCTGCCGGTTGTCGTACCATCGACGTGCAAGTCGATATTATCTATTACAACATGATCATCTCATACATCCAATATATCACATCACATCGTTGGCCATATCACATCACAAGCATACCCTGCAAAAACAAGTTAGACGTCCTCTAATTTTGTTGTTGCATGTTTTACGTGGTGACCATGGGTATCTAGTCGGATCGCATCTTACTTACGCAAACACCACAATGGAGATATATGAGTTGCTATTTAACCTCATCCAAGGACCTCCTCGGTCAAATCCGATTCAACTAAAGTTGGAGAAACTGACACCCGCCAGTCATCTTTGAGCAACGGAGTTACTCGTAGCGATGAAACCAGTCTCTCGTAAGCGTACGAGTAATGTCGGTCCGAGCCGCTTCGATCCAACAATACCGCGGGATCAAGAAAAGACTAAGGAGGGCAGCAAAACACACATCACCGCCCACAAAAACTTTTGTGTTCTACTCGAGAAGACATCTACGCCTGAATCTAGCTCATGATGCCACTATTGGGGAACATCGCATGGGAAACAAAAATTTTCCTACGCGCACGAAGACCTATCATGGTGATGTCCATCTACGAGAGGGGATGTGTGATCTACGTACCCTTGTAGACCATACAGCAGAAGCGTTAGTGAACGCGGTTGATGTAGTGGAACGTCCTCACGTCCCTCGATCCGCCCCGCGAACCGTCTCGCGATCAGTCCCACGATCTAGTGCCGAACGGACGGCACCTCCGCGTTCAGCACACGTACAGCTCGACGATGATCTCGGCCTTCTTGATCCAGCAAGAGAGATGGAGAGGTAGAAGAGTTCTCCGGCAGCGTGACGGTGCTCCGGAGGTTGGTGATGATCTCGTCTCAGCAGGGCTTCGCCCGAGCTCCGCAGAAACGCGATCTAGAGGTAAAACCATGGAGATATGTGGTCGGGCTGCCGTGGCAAAGTTGTGTCAAATCAGCCCTAAAACCTCCGTATATATAGGGGGAGGAGGGGGGATCCTTGCCTTGGGGTCCAAGGACTCCCAAGGGGGTCGGCCGAACCTAAGGGGGGAACCCTCCCCTTCCAAACCGAGTCCAACTAGGTTTGGAAGGAGGAGTCCTTCCCCCTTTTCCCACCTCCTCTTTTTTTTCTCTTTGATTTTTCTTCCTATGGCGCATAGGACTCTCTTGGGCTGTCCCACCAGCCCACTAAGGGCTGGTGCGCCACCCCCAATGCCTATGGGCTTCCCCGGGGTGGGTTGCCCCCCCGGTGAACTCCCGGAACCCATTCGTCATTCCCGGTACATTCCCGGTAACTCCGAAAACCTTCCGGTAATCAAATGAGGTCATCCTATATATCAATCTTCGTTTCTGGACCATTCCGGAAACCCTCGTGACGTCCATGATCTCATCCGGGACTGCGAACAACATTCGGTAACCAACCATATAACTCAAATACGCATAAAACAACGTCGAACCTTAAGTGTGCACACCCTGCGGGTTCGAGAACTATGTAGACATGACCCGAGAGACTCCTCGGTCAATATCCAATAGCGGGACCTGGATGCCCATATTGGATCCTACATATTCTATGAAGATCTTATCGTTTTAACCTAAGTGCCAAGGATTCATATAATCCCGTATGTCATTCCCTTTGTCCTTCGGTATGTTACTTGCCCGAGATTCGATCGTTAGTATCCGCATACCTATTTCAATCTTGTTTACCGGCAAGTCTCTTTACTCGTTCCGTAATACAAGATCCCGCAACTTACACTAAGTCACATTGCTTGCAAGGCTTGTGTGTGATGTTGTATTACCGAGTGGGCCCCGAGATACCTCTCCGTCATACGGAGTGACAAATCCCAGTCTCGATCCATACTAACTCAACGAACACCTTCGGAGATACCTGTAGAGCATCTTTATAGTCACCCAGTTACGTTGTGACGTTTGATACACACAAAGCATTCCTCCGGTGTTAGTGAGTTATATGATCTCATGGTCATAGGAACAAATACTTGACACGCAGAAAACAGTAGCAACAAAATCACACGATCAACATGCTACATCTATTAGTTTGGGTCTAGTCCATCACATGATTCTCCTAATGATGTGATCCGGTTATCAAGTGACAACACTTGCCTATGGCCAGGAAACCTTGACCATCTTTGATGAACGAGCTAGTCAACTAGAGGCTTACTAGGGACAGTGTTTTGTCTATGTATCCACACAAGTATTGTGTTTCCTATCAATACAATTATAGCATGGATAATAAACGATTATCATGAACTAAGAAATATAATAATAACTAATTTATTATTGCCTCTAGGGCATATTTCCAACAATTTGGGCCTAGAGGAATGCATTGGGAAGTAGTAAGTAGATGATGGGTTGTTGGAGTGACAGAAGCTTAAACCCCAGTTTATGCGCTGCTTCGTGAGGGGCTGATTTGGATCCAATAGTTTAATGTTATGGTTAGACTTTGTCTTAATTCTTATTTTGTAGTTGTGGATGCTTGCGAGAGAGGTTAATCATAAGTGGGATGCTTGTCCAAGTAAGGGCAGTACCCAAGCGCCGGTCCACCCACATATCAAACTATCAAAGTAACGAACGCGAATCATATGAACATGATGAAACTAGCATGACAGAAATTCCCGTCTGTCCTCGGGAGCGTTTTTCCTCCTATAAGACTTTGTTCAGGTTTGTCCCTTGCTACAAAAGGGATTGGGCCACTTGCTGCACCGTTTCTACTACTTGTTACCTGTTACTCTTTGCTTGCTACGTTTCACCTTGCTACACAATCACTTGTTACCGCTACTTTCAGTGCTTGCAGTTATTACCTTGCTGAAATCCATCTATCAGAGCCTTCTGCTCCTCGTTGGGTTTGACACTCTTACTTATCGAAAGGACTACGATTGATCCCCTATACTTGTGGGTCATGACCCCTTCAAAGAAGTTCTTCACTTCGGCTTCCACGATTTTCATGATTTCCTCCTGGCTCCTCTCGTATGGTAACTTCTCTGGAGTGTTCAGAGAAGGACCGTATGTGTATTGCCTGCCTTTGGCTGTACTGCTAGACGCCGGAGCAGACGGAGCGGCTGCGGCTGTCTTTCCTTTCTTACGAGGCGGAGGAGAAGGACGACGCGCCGGAGGAGCCGGAGCGCCGGTGGGTCTCTTCCGCCCTTGTTGACGAGGCGGAGAAGGAGGAGGCAGCTGGCTGCTCGGGCGCGCCGGCGCACGTGGAGAAGGAGGCGGAGTGCCGCCATGCGCCGGATAAGGACGTTGAGTGCCCTGATCACTCGCCGGAGGAGGCGGAGGAGGAGGCGGAGTGCCCTGACTCGCCGGAGGAGGAGGAGAAGGCGGAGGCGTCCAGTTCGGAAGGTTGATGAGCTCCTTCCGCCATAGGTATGGAGTCTTCAGAGAAGATCCCAGCCGAATCTCCCCTTCACCCGTAGGGTGGTCAAGCTCAAGGTCCTCAAATCTGTCCGTTATTTGATCCACCATCGCCTTAGCATATCCTTCTGGAATCGGCTGGCCGTGGTAGGTTGAGCAAGGTTCATTAGGTATAACAGAGCCAACAACCGTCTTGACTTTAAATGTCATCCATCACGTCATAAGGTGGAAATGTTGAGACTCTGTGATAGCATCCACGGGGTAGCCCGTGAAGACAGGCTCCAGCTGCTGAGTCTGCTCGGTGGAAGCCATGCTGCTTCTCCTTTGAGATGGCGGGGTAGCTTTAGGGGAAGCTTCGGCACGTCGTTTGCTGCGGTCTGCTTCTCGTTCCTCTAGCCCTTGTACCCTTTCGTGCAGCGCGTGCAGTTGGCTATGCTCCACTTTCTTCCTCCTCTCCTGGGTTTTGTAACCCCCTGCGTCCGGAAACCCAACGTTCCACGGAAGGGAGCCTGGCGTGCCTCGTGTCCGTCCAGGGTGCTCAGGATTCCCGAGGGCCATTGTGAGCTCGTCCTTCTCTGTGTCTAGAACGAACGTCCCTTCCTGTGCTGCGGCGATATAGTGCCGAAGCTTTGTGACGGGTATTCGCAGTTGCTCTTCCGTCCAAACGCACTTCCCTGATACAGGGTCCAAGGTTCCGCCAACCCCGAAGAACCAAGTCCGGCAATGGTCTGGCCATCTCAATGTCTCTGGTTCGACCCCTTTAGCAATCAAGTCATTCTCAGCCTTGTCCCACAAAGGTCGGGCTTTGAGGTAACCACCTGACCCCGTGCGATGGTGATGCTTCTTCTTCGCAGCATTTTTCTTGTTTGTCGCTGACATCTTCTTACTCTTTTCCAATGTCTTGTGGGCCACAAATGCGGGCCATTGATCTCTGATCTTCTCAAACCGGCCGGTGAATTCTGGTGTCTCTTCTTTGTCGACAAACGTTTTCAGCTCATTCTTCCACCTCGTGAATAGTTCTGCCATCTTCTTAAGAGCATGAGACTTGATCAATTCCTCTTTAACTGGCTTCTCTGGATCCTCCTCTGGCGGTAGGGTGAAATTTGCCTTAAGCGTTGTCCAAAGATCTTCTTTCTGCATATCGGAGACATAAGACGTCGGCACCTCAGGGTCTTCCTTCTTTAGCTTTAACCATTGCTAGATACTGATCGGGATCTTGTCCCTAACAAGAACCCCGCACTAAGCATGAAATGCATCCCTTGTCCGGATGGGTTCAATCTGCTTGCCATCGCGCGCGATTGCTGTGATCTCAAACCTTTCATCCGAGCGCAACTTTTTCTTCGGGACTCGTTTCTTTACCGAAATTTAGCTCGATCCGGAGGGCTAGAGAAAAAATAAGAAAGACGAGAGTTAATTAATATGTGTACATATGAAAACAATGAATGCATCAATTAACTAGTCAGCACGGGCTTAACTAATATATATATACCTGGTCGGACTCGGTTCGGTCACCAAAGCCGTCATCACGGTCTCCTTCTTGTACCTCCATTGGGTCACCGGAGCCATCATGAACATAGCCCTCTTCTTGTACCGGCATTAATGGGTCACTGGAGCCATCATGAACATAGCCCTCTTCTTCACCCAGTCCTTCCTGACCATCGATGTCGTAGAGAAACGACGCAACGACATCACTTCCTTGTGCGATTATCTCCCCCAACATCGCTTCTGTTGCTTTGTCTCGGGAGTGATCCATAGTTTCTGCAAATATTTACAATATGTCAATTATTATTCAAACATAGAACTAGCTAGCTAATCACAATAAGGAATCATGTTAGTGGCCTCGACGCTGCTTCTCTAGGGTTTGGGGTGGCCTAGACAACGCTTCAAGGGTTTGGGGTGGCCTCGACACAACGCTTCAAGGGTTTGGGGTGGCCTCGACGACAACGCTCTTTTAACTTGGTAAATTTGGGTGGCCTCGAGAGAGTTTGTCGGGTAGGGGCGCGGCGGGAGGGGGTAGGAGACCAACATCATTTTTTCTCTAGGGGAGTTTTGGTTGAGCGAGAGGGCCGAGGGGGGGGGGTGCTCCCGTGGTATAAGTTATCACAGTCGAGAGTGGGTATATATATCGACCGCCCCTCATGTCGAAGTTATCTGGGAGGGGGTTATATCGACAACGACGCGACATACATATACATGGGAAAATAATGTTATCGGGGAGGGGGTATACCGGTACCCCCCCCCCTCATGTTGAAGTTCGATCGGGAGGGGGTATATCGACAACGACATACCCGATAAAAATAAGAAGACAAAAGAAGAAATAAAAAGAGGAGAAGAAGAAAGGAATAGAAGAGAAGCAATCGAAGAAAAGAAAGAAGAATAAAAAGGAGAAGAAGAAAGGAATAGAGGAGAAAGAAGAAAAAATAGAAATTTTCTATTTTTTTCTTCTTTCTCCTCTATTCCTTTCTTCTTCTTTTCTATTTTTTTCTTCTTTCTCCTCTATTCCTTTCTTCTTCTTTTCTATTTTTTTCTTCTTTCTCCTCTATTCCTTTCTTCTTCTCCTCTTCTTTTTCTTCTTTTTTCCTGTTCTTATTTATTTCTCCTCTTCTTCCTCTCCTCTTCTTCTTCTTTCTTCCTGTTCTTATTTTCCTTTTTCTCCTCTCATTCTTTTTCTTGTTCTTCGTTATCTTCCTAGCTATATATAATACTTTTCTAAAAATGTAACTTTTGCATATATAAAACTTTTTATTCTTCTTCCTTCTTCCTTCTCTTCCTTCTTTTCCTAAATTTATAAAACTTTTCTAAAAATGAAACTAACCTAAAATGTACTAAATCAGAGAACATATATAGATAAAACTAACCTAAAATGTACCCAAATTTACTAAAAATCTAACTTTTATATGCACAGAGAACGTACATACATATATACATTTTTATAAAAATGCAAAAAACAAATCATCACTTATATGAACAAAAAATCTAAAAAAAGGACATATAATCAGATATACACACATATACACATAATCTGGAAAAAAAACATCATATAATCTAAAAAACAAAGGAGAGGACAGGGTGGGCGGCGCCGGCCTGACCAAGGAGAGGTGCGGCGTGGTGGGGGCAGGGGCAGAGGCACGACGCCGGCGTGGTCGGGGCAGGGGCGACGACGGCGTGGTCGGGGCAGGGGCGATGGCGATCGACGGGGCAAAGGGCGGCGGCGACGTCGACGGGGCAGGTAGGGGCGCGGTAGAGGCACGACGAGGGTGCGCGGCGTGGTCGGGGGGTAGGGGCGACGATGGCGTGGTCGGGCCGGGCAACGGCGGCGTGGTCGGGCGCGCGGCAGAGGCATGGCGAGCTCGGGCAGCCTGGCGGCGTCGTCGGAGGGATCGAAGAACTGACGAAATTTTCACAAGTGCTGGCTTATATAGCAAAGCCATTGGTACCGGTTGGTGCCACCAACCGGTACCAATGCCCCCTTTAGTCCTGGTTGGTGCCACCAACCCGGACCAAATGTCACTTTTCAGCAGCCCAAAGGGCGGGAAGCGGCGGTCTTTGGTCCCGGTTGGTGGCACCAACCGGGACCAAAGGTCAATTTTCAGCAGCCCAAAGGGCGGGAAGCGGCGGCCTTTGGTCCCGGTTGGTGCCACGAACCGGTACCAATGCGCCCCTTTAGTCCTAGTTGGTGCCACCAACCGGGACCAAAGGCCCGTGTGCTGCCCGCGTCGCGGCCAAAGTTTAGTCCCACCTCGCTAGTTGAGAGGGGCGCGCAGTGGTTTATAAGCCCCACTGCCGCACCCCTCTCGAGCTCCAGTCCACTTCAGGTTTACGGGCCTACTTGCTACTGCTTTTCCTGATGGGCCTTCTGGGCCTACCGCGGGCCTGAATCCTGGCCCATGGATGGGTTTCTAGTCGTATTCAAGCCGTGGTGGCCCAGTTGGTGGCAATTTTTTTTATTTTTTCCCAGTTTTTTTGTTTTCTTTTTTGCTTTATTTATTTTGTTTTTTTCTACTTACAACAAAATACTTATTTATTTCATTTTATTTTGTTTATAATTAATTATTAATTTTATTTTATGATAATTCTTTTTGCTATTAAAGTTCCTAACAAAAAAAGTTCTTTATGAAAATTCTTTTTGCTTTTAATAATTTTGAACAGAAAATACTTTGATAATTTTAGTTGCATGAATTTTAGGTAATTTTAGTTTCTATAATACTAGAAGTTGCTTATAATGTTTTGAACACAAAATACTTTGATAATTTTAGTTTCAAATATTTTATTTATGTTATTAAAGTTTTTTTTCTACTTATCTATTTTATTAAAGTTTATATTATTTTGTTTCAAATTACTTATTTATTTTATTTTATTTTGTTTCTGACTTCATTTGTTATTTTTCATGGATTTACTGATTATTTTGAGCTATAAGACCATGCAATTGAAAAGCATTTGAAATGAACTCTGAAAAGGTTCCAAGTTGGCATGGTATCATCATTTCACCCACATAGCATGTGGAAGAAACTAGAAAGGCTTATGGCAAAAACTGGATGCACTTCGTGTACAAAACAGACAATCTCCTTCGAAATATCAAGGTTTCATACGGAAACTTGTGTGTTACAAAGGGATTTCAATTTTTTTGAACTTATTTGAACCCCCTTGTTTTTCTGTGTTCAAAATGCACCATTCAAAGCCACATCATAAATTTACAACCCTTTCTGACTTCATTTGTTATTTTTCGTGCATTTACTGATTATTTTGAGCTATAAGACCATGAAATTGAAAAGCATTTGAAATGAACTCTGAAAAGGTTCCAAGTTGGCATGGTATCATCATTTCACCCACATAGCATGTGCAAGAAAGTAGAGAGGCTTACGGCAAAAAGTGGATGCACTTCGTGTACAAAACAGACAATCTCCTTCGAAGTATCAGGGTTTCATACGGAAACTCGTCTCTTACAAAGGGATTTCATTTTTGTTGAAGTTATTTGAACCCCCTTATTTTTCCGTGTTCAAAATGCACCATTCAAAGCCACATCATCAATTTACAACCCTTTCTAACTTCATTTGTTATTTTTCATGCATTTACTGATTATTTTGAGCTATAAGAGCATGAAATTGAAAAGCATTTGAAATGAACTCTGAAAAGGTTCCAAGTTGGCATGGTATCATCATTTCACCCACATAGCATGTGCAAGAAAGTAGAGAGGCTTACGGCAAAAACTGGATGCACTTCGTGTACAAAACAGACAATCTCCTTCGAAGTATCACTGTTTCATACGAAAACTCGTCTCTTACAAAGGGATTTCATTTTTGTTGAACTTATTTGAACCCCCTTGTTTTTCCGTGTTGAAAATGCACCATTCAAAGCCACATCATCAATTTACAACCCGTTCTGACTTCATTTGTTATTTTTCATGCATTTACTGATTATTTTGAGCTATAAGACCATGAAATTGAAAAGCATTTGAAATGAACTCTGAAAAGATTCCAAGTTGGCATGGTATCATCATTTCACCCACATAGCATGTGGAAGAAACTAGAGAGGCTTATGGCAAAAACTTGATGAACTTCGTGTACAAAACAGACAATCTCCTTCGAAGTATCACGGTTTCATACGGAAACTCGTCTCTTACAAAGGGATTTCATTTTTGTTGAACTTATTTGAACCCCCTTGTTTTTCCGTGTTGAAAATGCACCATTCAAAGCCACATCATCAATTTACAACCCTTTCTCACTTCATTTGTTATTCTTCATGCATTTACTGATTATTTTGAGCTATAAGACCATGAAATTGAAAAGCATTTGAAATGAACTCTGAAAAGGTTCCAAGTTGGCATGGTATCATCATTTCACCCACATAGCATGTGCAAGAGAGTAGAGAGGCTTACGGCAAAAACTGGATGCACTTCGTGTACAAAACAGACAATTTCCTTCGAAGTATGAGGGTTTCATACGGAAACTCGTCTCTTACAAAAGGATTTTAATTTTTTTTGAACTTATTTGAGCCCCCTTGTTTTTCTGTGTTAAAAATGCACCATTCAAAGCCACATCATCAATTTACAACCTTTTCTGACTTCATTTGGTATTTTTCATTCATTTACTGATTATTTTGAGCTATAAGACCATGAAATTGAAAAGCATTTGAAATGAACTCTAAAAAGGTTCCAAGTTGTCATGGTATCATCATTTCACCCACATAGCATGTGCAAGAAAGTAGAGAGGCTTACGGCAAAAACTGGATGCACTTCGTGTACAAAACAGACAATCTCCTTCGAAATATCAGGGTTTCATACGGAAACTTGTCTGTTACAAAGGGATTTCAATTTTTTTGAACTTATTTGAACCCCCTTGTTTTTCTGTGTTCAAAATGCACCATTCAAAGCCACATCATCAATTTACAACCCTTTCTGACTTCATTTGTTATTTTTCATGCATTTACTGATTATTTTGAGCTATAAGACCATGAAATTGAAAAGCATTTGAAATGAACTCTGAAAAGGTTACAAGTTGGCATGGTATCATCATTTCACCCACATAGCATGTGCAAGAAAGTAGAGAGGCTTACGGCAAAAACTGGATGCACTTCGTGTACAAAACAGACAATCTCCTTCGAAGTATCAGGGTTTCATACGGAAACTCGTCTCTTACAAAGGGATTTCATTTTTGTTGAACTTATTTGAACCCGTTTGTTTTCCGTGTTCAAAATGCACCATTCAAAGCCACATCATCAATTTACAACCCTTTCTGACTTCATTTGTTATTTTTCATGCATTTACTGATTATTTTGAGCTATAAGACCATGAAATTGAAAAGCATTTGAAATGAGCTCTGAAAAGGTTCCAAGTTGGCATGGTATCATCATTTCACCCAAATAGCATGTGCAAGAAAGTAGAGAGGCTTACGGCAAAAACTGGATGCACTTCGTGTACAAAACAGACAATCTCCTTCGAAATATCAGGGTTTCATACGGAAACTTGTCTGTTACAAAGGGATTTCAATTTTTTTGAACTTATTTGAACCCCCTTGTTTTTCTGTGTTCAGAATGCACCATTCAAAGCCACATCATCAATTTACAACCCTTTCTGACTTCATTTGTTATTTTTCATGCATTTACTGATTATTTTGAGCTATAAGACCATGAAATTGAAAAGCATTTGAAATGAACTCTGAAAAGGTTCCAAGTTGGCATGGTATCTTCATTTCCCCCACATAGCATGTGCAAGAAAGTAGAGAGGCTTACGGCAAAAACTGGATGCACTTCGTGTACAAAACAGATAATCTCCTTCGAAGTATGAGGGTTTCATACGGAAACTCGTCTCTTACAAAGGGATTTCATTTTTGTTGAACTTATTTGAACCCCCTTGTTTTTCCATGTTCAAAATGCACCATTCAAAGCCACATCATCAATTTACAACCCTTTCTGACTTCATTTGTTATTTTTCATGCATTTACTGATTATTTTGAGCTATAAGACCATGAAATTGAAAAGCACTTGAAATGAACTCTCAAAAGGTTGCAAGTTGGCATGGTATCATCATTTCACCCACATAGCATGTGCAAGAAAGTACAGAGGCTTACGGCAAAAACTGGATGCACTTCGTGTACAAAACAAACAATCTCCTTCGAAGTATCACAATTTCATACGGAAACTCGTCTGTTACAAAGGGATTTCAATTTTTTTGAACTTATTTGAACCCCATTGTTTTTCCGTGTTCAAAATGCACCATTCAAAGCCACATCATCAATTTACAACCCTTTCTGACTTCATTTGTTATTTTTCATGCATTTACTGATTATTTTGAGCTATAAGATCATGAAATTGAAAAGCATTTGAAATGAACTCTGAAAAGGTTCCAAGTTGGCATGGTATCATCATTTCACCCACATAGCATGTGGAAGAAACTAGAGAGGCTTATGGCAAAAACTGGATGCACTTTGTGTACAAAACAGACAATCTCCTTCGAAGTATCAGGGTTTCATACGTAAACTCGTCTGTTACAAAGGGATTTCATTTTTGTTGAACTTATTTGAACCCCCTTGTTTTTTTTGTTTTCAAAATGCACCATTCAAAGACACATCATCAATTTACAACCCTTTCTGACTTCATTTGTTATTTTTCATGGATTTACTGATTATTTTGAGCTATAAGACCATGAATTTGAAAAGCATTTGAAATGAACTCTGAAAAGGTTCCAAGTTGGCATGGTATCATCATTTCACCCACATAGCATGTGCAAGAAAGTAGAGAGGCTTACGGCAAAAACTGGATGCACTTCGTGTACAAAACAGACAATCTCCTTCGAAGTATCACGGTTTCATATGGAAACTCGTCTGTTACAAAGGGATTTCAATTTTTTTGAACTTATTTGAACCCCCTTGTTTTTCTGTGTTCAAAATGCACCATTCAAAGCCACATCATCAATTTACAACCCTTTCTGACTTCATTTGTTATTTATCATGCATTTACTGATTATTTTGAGCTATAAGACCATGAAATTGAAAATCAGTTGAAATGAACTCTGAAAAGGTTCCAAGTTGGCATGGTATCATCATTTCACCCACATAGCTTGTGCAAGAAAGTAGAGAGGCTTACGGCAAAAACTGGATGCACTTCGTGTAGAAAACAGACAATCTCCTTCGAAGTATCAAGGTTTCATATGGAAACTCGTCTGTTACAATGGGATTTCAATTTTTTAACTTATTTGAACCCCCTTGTTTTTTTGTGTTCAAAATGCACCATTCAAAGCCACATCATCAATTTACAACCCTTTCTGACTTTATTTGTTATTTTTCATGCATTTACTGATTATTTTGAGCTATAAGACCATGAAATTGAAAAGCATTTGAAATGAAATGTGAAAAGGTTCCAAGTTGGCATGGTATCATCATTTCACCCACATAGCATGTGCAAGAAAGTAGAGAGGCTTACGACAAAAACTGGATGCACTTCGTGTACAAAACGGACAATCTCTTTCGAAGTATGAGGGTTTCATACGGAAACTCGTCTGTTACAAAGGGATTTCAATTTTTTTGAACTTATTTAAACTCCTTTGTTTTTGCTGTGTTCAAAATGCACCATTCAAAGCTGTAAGACCATGAAGTTGAAAAGCATTTGAAATGAACTCTGAAACCAAAGTACATACATAGTTCTCCAGAGCATTAAAACCAAAGTACATACATATTTCTCATTGAACAACATATAGCTCTCCAGAGCATCTAATTAAACTATACATTGAAATTATGTAAAACATTTCAATGCAAAAACAAATGCGATCATAACCGCAACCAAGGTAACAACTGATCCAACTGCATAATGATACCAAGCCTCGGTATGAATGGCATATTTTTTAATCTTTTTAATCTTCAACCACATTGCATCTTGATCTTGTGATCATCGACGACATCCGCAACATGCAACTCCAATATCATCTTCTCCTCCTCAATTTTTCTTATTTTTTACTTCAAGTAATTGTTTTCTTCTTCAACTAAATTTAACCTCTCGACAATAGGGTCGGTTGGAATTTCCGGTTCAACAACCTCCTAGATAAATAAAATCTATGTCACATTGGTCGGCATAATTGTCATAAACAATAAATGGACCAAATAGTTGTGAAAAGATAATATATACCACATCTGAATCATAGACAGGACGAGGGCCAACGGGGGCGGATACCAGAACCATCGCACTATATAATAACAAGGAATAATAAAAGTAAGAAAATTAGACAAGTATCTATCTGAAGTCAGAATTTTTTTTCTTTCAGAAAGAAGATAAGAACAAGAGGCTCACCACGGTGGTGCCGGCGACGAGATCGGCGCGGGCGATCGACGCGGTGAAGACGGGGCGGGGACGGGGCGTGACGGACCGCTAAATCTAGATAAATCTCGTTGAAAATGGAGCTCGAAGGTTGAGTTTCGAGAGGAGAAACCTTAACTAGTGTGGCTCGGGCATTTCATCGAACACCTCATGTGCATAGGAGGTGAACTAGAGCACCCAAATGCCCTCCCCTCGCCGACTTGACAAAAATAGAGCACTGTGGAGTGCTCTGCCGTGGCGGTGGGTATATGTAGGCAAGTTATTTGTCTCGTTTCGTGGCATGAACCGAGACTAAAGCCAACCCTTCTGTCCCGGTTCAAGCCACAAACCGGGACCAATGGTTGTGGGCCAGCAGCGAGGACCATTGGTCCCAGTTCGTGGCTCGAACCGGGACAAATGGTTCTACATGAACTGGGGCCAATGCCCACGAGGCCCCGGCCGACCCCCTGGGCTCACGAACCGGGTCTAATACCCCCCATTGGTTCCGGTTCTTGAAGAACCGGGACTAATGGGCTGGCCAGGGCCGAACGATAGCCCTGTTTTCTACTAGTGGTAAGAGTCATGGTGATCTTCACCAATTCCCTATTTTTGCCTTTGTCTTGGCTACCGTCACATGCTTGGGAAAGATCTATATTCATATATCAACTTGGAGTTGAGTACTTATGCTTTATTATTGTTGACTTTACCCTTGAGGTAGATCGTTGGGAGGCAAAACTATAAGCCCTTATCTTCCTCTGTGTCCAGCTGAAACTTTGACACCATGAGTACCATGTGAGTTGTAACAATTTTGGAAAGCAAAAGAGATGATTGATTATGTGGGTTTGCCTTACAAGCTATTATTTGACTCTTTCTAATGTTGTGATAAATTGCAATTGCTTCAATGACTATGGACTATTGTTGGTTACTTCTCGGTAAGGTTTTTTGCTTCATGCTTTGCTTTGTGAAGGAATTGTTACTTTCCCATAAGAATCTTTGTGATGTATTGTTGTCCTATGTGTGATCATGATGCCCTCATGTCCGTATTATGTTTTATCGACACCTTTATCCCCAAACATGTGGACATGTTTATGGAACTTGGTTTACGCTTGAGGACAAGTGAGGTCTAAGCTTGGGGGAGTTGATACGTCCATTTTGCATCATGCTTTCATGTTGATATTTATTGCTTTATGGGATGTTATATTACTTTGTGGTACCTTATTTATGCCTTTTCTCTCTTATTTTGCAAGGTTTACTTGAAGAGGGAGAATTCAGGCAGCTGTAATTATGGACTGGAAAAGGAGCAAATCTTAGTCCACTATTCTGCACATCTCCCAATGCCCTAAAAAGTTACGTGGAATTTTTTGGGATTATATAAAAATACTGGGCGAAAGAAGTACCGGAGGGGGGCTGCCAGGGCGCCACAAGCCCTGCCACCGCCACCCCCTGGTGGCGGAGTGGGGGCTTGTGGGCTCCCTGACGGCCCACTAGCACCCCCCTTTTCCTATATGAAGGGTTTCATTCCAGAAAAAATAATCATTCATGAGCTTTTTCGTGGTTTCGCCGCCGCCACGAGGCGGAGCTTGAGCAGATCCAATCTAGAGCTCCGGCAGGACGATCCTGTCGGGGAAACTTCCCTCCCGGAGGGGGAAATCGTCACCATCTTCATCACCAACACTCCTCTCATCGGAGGGGAGGCATCTTCATCAGCACCATCTCCTCTCCAATCCCTAGTTCATCTCTTGTAATCAATCTCCGTCTCACGACTCCGATTGGTACTTGTAAGGTTGCTAGTAGTGTTGATTACTCTTTGTAGTTGATGCTAGTTGGATTACTGGGTGGAAGAGTTTATGTTCAGATTGTTGATGCTATTCATTACACCTCTGATCATGATTATGATTATGCTTTGTGAGTAGTTACTTTTGTTCCTGAGGACATGGGATAAGTCAAGCTGATAATAGTCATGTGAATTTGATATTCGTTCGGTATTTTGATATGCTGTATGTTGTCTTTTTCTCTAGTGGTGTTATGTGAACGTTGACTACATAACACTTCACCATATTTGGTCCTAGAGGAAGGAATTGGGGAGTAGTAAGTAGATGATAGGTTGCTGGAGTGATAGAAGCTTAAACCCTAGTCTATGCGTTGCTTCGTGAGGGGCTGATTTGATCCACTAGTTTAATGCTATGGTTAGACGTTGTCTTAATTCTTCTTTTGTAGTTGCGGATGCTTGCGAGAGAGGTTAATCATAAGTGGGATGCTTGTCCAAGTAAAGGCAATACCCAAGCGCTGGTCCACCCACATATCAAACTATCAAAGTAACGAACGCGAATCATATGAACATGATCAAACTAGCATGACAGAAATTCCCGTGTGTCCTCGGGAGCGTTTTTCCTCCTATAAGACATTGTTCAGGCTTGTCCCTTGCTACAAAAGGGATTGGGCCACTTGCTGCGCCGTTGCTACTACTTGTTACTTGTTACTTTTTGCTTGCTACGTTTCACCTTGCTACACCATCACTTGTTACCGCTACTTTTAGTGCTTGCAGTTATTACCTTGCTGAAATCCGTTTATCAGAGCCTTCTGCTCCACGTTGGGTTCGACACTCTTACTTATCGAAAGGACCACGATTGACCCCCTATACTTGTGGGTCATCATTACCTTTAGTGTGATGTATCATCCCCTCCTCTTCGGGGAATATCCCAACGTAGTTCACAAGTATCATGAAGGATTTCTCGTGTCATTGTCGGGGAGTATCACCAAATTCCTATAAAGTACCTTATCACAAATTAGCATTCACTTGTTCTACTCCGTACTTGCCTAGCAATGATATCTTTATACTTGTCACACAAAAACAAAAAAGTTTAACATAAATGGATCATCATACACTTGTTAATCTTTTTGAAAGACCCGATTATGTGGAATCAATTGCTAGTGAGTTGAGTGCACTAGATTATCTTTATGAGGTCTTACCTAAAAATCGTGAATCTGGAAATTGTGATGGAGCGTTAGAAAGAATTTTATATAGTGATTCATGATAGTTCCTTGAATGGAAAGCATGATTGCAATGTTGTTAGTATAAGTTCTATGAATGTCAATTATGCTAATGATCATGATTGCGGTGATAATCATGATGTTTCGTATGATCTTGATAATTCTAAGCTTCGTGATGAATCTATTATTGATTATGACATTTCCAATACTAATAAAATTGGGTTTGGAAGAGCGTCAACTTTAGGTAATAATGATCCCACTACTTTGGAATGATCAATCTTATGAAATTATTGATAAAAGTGTGTTTGGAGAGGTCATGACTATAGTTGATGTTAATCCCACTACATTGGAAGATTATAAGACTTGTATGCTTATGGGTCATAAAGAGAACGTTTTACACGATAATTATATTGTTGAGTATGATTATGATCCTACATGTCATTATTATGAGAGAGGAAAATATGGTCATATGAATTTGCATGTTACTTAATTACCTTTCTTTGTGTTGAGATTATTAATGTTTCATGATAACCCACAAGTATTGGGGATCGCAACAGTTTTCGAGGGTAGAGTATTCAACCCAAATTTATTGATTCGACACAAGGGGAGCCAAAGAATATTCTCGAGTATTAGCAACTGAGTTGTCAATTCAACCACACCTGAAGGACTTAATATTTGCAGTAAAGTATTTAGTAGCAAAGTAGTGTGAAAGTAATGGTAACGGTGACAAACATAACAGTAGCACTTTTATAGTGATCATAACAATAACAACGGAAAAGTAACTTAGCAAATACCAATATGTGGAAAGCTTGTAGGCAATGGATCAGTGATGGATAATTATGTTGGATGGCATTCATCATGCAATAGTCATAACCTAGGGTGATCCAATACGTCAATGTAATGTAGGCATGTATTCCATATATAGTCATACGTGCTTATGGAAAAGAACTTGCATGACATCTTTTGTCCTACCCTCCCGTGGCAGCGGGGTCTAATGGGGTTATAGTCCCAGGGTAGGGTCATAGGCCTGCCCTATAGGTCCTACCCAAGGACTACCCTTCATAAGGGACAAGGCCCTTAGTCAGTTCCGACTGAATTAAGGACTTCCCATCATCGAGTCGGTGACGATTCCTCCATCACCCAGTCAGAGATGAGCATTCGGAACGTATCAAACTTACCGACTGGATTCCACTCTGTACCTCGTAACCCCCCTGGTGGGCAATGGTCATACGTTTTCATGTACCATTATTAGCATTTAAGACATACTTTACCTGTAACGTAGGCATTTATTCGCCACTACTCCACCCATGTGCACGGAACCGTTGTGAAGGGCAGCGCACTCTATATAAGCCGCCCTTCCCCACTGGTGCAGGGGTTAGCATTTCACTGTAATCCATATTCCACTCGACATCAAGCTCCCAAGAGCACTGAGACGTAGGGCTTTTACCTCAACCGTAGAGGGGCCTGAACTCATACAACCTCGCCGTAGCTAAGGTTCTGCCCATCCTTTCGTACCCTACACATCTACTGTCAGACTTATACCCATGACAGGGTCCTAATGGGAACTAAGGGATATTAAGGCCTCCTTTTAATAGAGAGCCAGACCAAAGCATTAGCACTTAGTGAATACATGAACTCCTCAAACTACGGTAATCACCGGAAAGAATCCCAGTTATTGTCACCCTAGGGGGTGCGGATCATAACTCGTAATAGGTGTCTATAACTTGCAAGATAGGATCAAGAACACATATATATTCATGAAAACATAATAGGTTCAGATCTGAAATCATGACACTCGGGCCCTAGTGACAAGCATTGAGCATAGAAAAGTCATAGCAACATCAATCTGAGAGCATAGTGGATACTAGGGACCAAACCGTAACAGAACTAACTCGATTACATGATAGATCTCATCCAATCCATCACCATAAAACAAGCCTACGATGGAATTACTCACGAACGATGGAGAGCATCATGAAATTGGTGATGAAGGATGGTTGGTGATGACGACGGCGTCGATTTCCCCTCTCCCGAGACCAAATCAGACTCCAGATCCGCCCTCCCGAGGAAGAACAAGAGGTGGCGGCGGCTCTGTATCGTAAAATGCGATGAACTCTTCTCTATGATTTTTTTCTCCATGGATAGGAATATATAGGAGTGAAAATAGGTCGGTGCAGCTTCAGGGGGCCCACAAGCTAGGGGGTCACGCCATGCAGGCTTGTGGCCTGGGGTGGCCCCTCTCTGGTAGATTCCTTCGCTAGTATTTTTATTAAATCCAGAAATATTCTCCGTAAATTTTCAGGTCAATCCGAGAACTTTTATTTCTGCACAAAAATAACACCAATGCAACTTTGCTGAAAACAACGTCAATCCGAGTTAGTTCCATTCAAATCATGCAAATTCGAGTCCAAAACAAGGACAAAAGAGTTTGGAAAAGTAGATACAATGGAGATGTATCAACTCCCCCAAGCTTAAACCTTTGCTTATCCTCAAGAAATTCAGTAGATAAACTGAAAGTGATAAAGAAAAACTTTTACAAACTCTGTTTGATCTTGTAGTTGTAAACACGTCTAGCTCATGTTTAGATTTTCAACTCAGATTATAGACTAACCACATTCTCAATAATATTTAGGTCTCATATTTACTTATATCAATGTCATAATCAACTATAGAGCAATAATAATAAGTCTTGGATGACAACAATTTTATCAAAACAATCATAATACAATATGATAAACTGGTATCTCGCTAGCCCTTTCTAAGATCGCAAAACATAAATGCAGAACACCTTTAAAGAACAAGGACTGACTAGACATTGTAATTCATGGTAAAAGAGATCCAGTCATACTCATACTCAATATCAATTAATAGCAAAGAAAATAGATGACGGGGGTGCTCTCTAACTGGTGCATTTTATAAGAAGAGGATGACTCAACAATAAAGTAAAATAGACAAGCCCTTCATAGAGGGAAACATTGATTTGCAGAGATCCCAGAGCTCGAGATTTTAAAACAGGGATGAATCAAAATTTTGGGTGGTATGCTTTCATTGTCAACGTAACAACTAAGATTTCTCAATATCTTCCATGCTAAGTACATTATAGGCGGTCCCCAAACAGAATAGTAAAGTTTTTACTCCCCCTCCACCAATCAATCACATTCCATGGTGGACCGCATCCACGGGTACCATCCATACAAACATCAATCCTGGGGGAGCTTTGTTTCATTAAATTTGATTTGACTTTTGAGCATGGGGTTGGGCATCCCGATTACCAGCCACTTTCTCGTGAATGATAGTGAATCAACACATATCTTGAGAATAACCCACCTAGCATGGAAGATACTGATAGTCCCTAGTCACCACATGAGCCATTCGGGCATACAAAACAGAATATTTATTTGAAGGTTTATAGTATGGCACATGCAAATTTACTTGGGACGACAGGTGAATACCATATATTGGTAGGTATGGTGGACTCATATGGAACAACTTTGGGTTTATGGAAATGGATGCACAAGTAGTATTCCTGCTTAGTACAAGTGGAGGCTAGCAAAAGACTGGGAAGCAACCGACTAGAGAGCGACAACAGTCATAAACATGCTTTGAGATTAACCAACATTGAGTGCAATCATTAGTAGGATATAAATCACTATGAACATAAACATCGTAGAGGCTATGTTGATTTTGTTTCAACTACATGCGTGAACATGTGCCAAGTCAAGCCACTCAAATCATTCGGAGGAGGATACCATTCAATCATACTACATCACAACCATTTTAATATGTATGTTGGCACTCAAGAGAAACCATTATTCACTCCTAGCTAATTAAGCATGGCATAAGCAACTATAACCTCTAATTGTCATTGCAAACATGTTCAATCCATAACGAGCTGAATCCATAACGACGAGCTAATCATATTTACAAAAACAAATTAGGTCGAGTTTATACCAGCTTTTCTCCATCTCCGTCACTTCATCATATATCGTCATTATTGCCTTTCACTTGCATGACCGAACGGTGTGAAAAATAGTAATAAGAGTGCACGTGCATTGGACTAAGCTGGAATCTGCAGGTAATAACTCAAAGGAGAAGACAAGGCAATATGGACTCTGTGATAGATAAATGATAATGAATATGAGTGCCACTCAGTATGTCATTGTGGTCTTCTCCTTTTGACCCAAAGAAGAAAGAAAAAACTATTTACACGGGGAGCCCCCGACAAGCAAAAGAAGAACGAAAAATCTTTTTGGGTTTTCTTTTAACACTACAACTAAACAAACTAGAAGGTAAAGCTAGAACTATTTTTTTGGATTTTCTCAAAATTAGTGCATCACAAAAAGAAGAAGACAAAAATAAGAAATAAACTACCATAGATAGTACAATGAAAAAGTATGAACACCGACATCCGGAATGAGTGTGTGAACATGAATGTAATGTAGGTGAGAAATACGTACTCGCCCAAGCTTAGGATTTTGGCCTAAGTTTGTCTAAGGATATGGCTGGAAATAACCCTCTCTCCTGGATACTCCGGAGAATACTGAGGGTTCCACTGGTTTGCAAGATCCTGTGGCTCCCACTGAAAAACTGGAACTTGATACAGATCGAGGGCTGGCGCAGGCTCACGTGCTGGGGGTTGCGACAAACCCCAATATTTGTAAATGCCCTCGGGCATAATAGTGTACTTTCCTGCATGGATATTCAACAAAGTAGGAGCAGGCAAAGAAATAATCTCACAGGTACCCTGACTAAATACTAAGTTGTAAATTAGCCTCTTATCATTGTCTTTCTTAATAAAATCATAGTCTACCATACTGTCATAATCTAAATATCTTGTAGGCAGTCGCATTTCCTCTTCTTCGCTAAGCCTAATAGGTATTTCAAAGTGTTTAGCTAAATGATATGCATAGATACCTCCGAATATAGTGCCCTTCGGACGGTTTAAATTCAACCGTTGAGCCACTATAGCGCCCAGACTAAAAGTTCTATGAGCAAGAAAGCGTTGCGCGGAATAGCGAGGTCGGGAGCACTAAGGCTTCCATTTTCATCATGACCAACTAAACATCTCCTGAAAATAATGAATAATAACGTAAAATGGGAAAATGTACGTTGGCCGCTCTTGTCTTTGAGTTCTTCCCCTACAGTGATTGCAGGAATAAAATCCTCCATGTCTCTAGGACGTGGTTCACTGATGCTGCCCTCAAAAGGTAGTTTGCAAAAATTGCAAAAATCATAAAGTGACATTTCCTTAGGCACATCATATAAATGAAATTCTACCATGGGAGGATTCTTCCTAGGATAAAAGTGAAAAAATTGCACAAAAGTATTAGTAAGTAGGAGATATTGGTCACACTTATCGTTGAGGAAATCGGTGATGCATGCCTTTTCTGCAAGATAGTAAAAATCTTCATAAATTCCGTCCGCCCTCAAGAATACCTCACTTGGCCATTCACATGGTCGAACTTCCGTGGTGCGAAGAATATTGTAACTAGGCTTCTCATTTTCATTTTCTTTAGAACCCTGGATTGAAGAGCCTCTTAACAATCTCCTCATCTTTTATTTTTCTGAAAAATAAATCTTAAATTTTTAGTGACTCCAAATAAAAATTAACAAACTCAATTAAAACTTAGAGCAACTACTCCCACAAGTGCCTAGAGTCTATATCATGCATCAAAACTACTTAGGACCCTACAAATTTGACATGCAAGGTCAAGAACAAGGTCACCAAAGTAGCAAGATTTTGCAATATATAAAGCACTAGAACAAAAATTAATTGGACCATTGGAGGAGTTACATACCGATTATAAATCCCCTAAAATAGTTTTGCAAATGGAGCTTTGAGCAAAAAGATCGAAAATGGCAGCAAGATGAGCTAGAACATGGGTTTGATCAATGGTGGGATTTTTTCTCGAGGAAGAAGGAGTGGATGGGTACTAGGATAAGTGAAGGGGATCCACATGGGACCCACAAGCCAGGGGCGCGCCCAGTGGGGTGGCCGTGCCCTGCAGGTTTGTGGCCCACTGGTGCAGCCCCGTGATGTGTTCTTAGTACCAGAAATTCTTAAATATTTCAGAAAAAATCATACTAAATTTTAGGGAGTTCTGAGAACTTCTATTTGCACGGATAAAACGGAGAACATGGAAATAATAACATTTTTACTAAAATAAAACTAAGTAACAAAAAATAAAAGTTGGGTACAGAAGGTTGTGCTTTCTAAATTCATCCATCTCATGCGCGTAAAAAAGAATCCATCAATAAGGTTGATCAAGTCTTATTGACAAACTTTTTCGAATGACATGGAACCGGAGAACTTTCAAATAACACTAGGTTAACTCAATGGGGATATGCATGTCCCCAACAATAAGTATCTCATATTTATTTTTGACTCTGGGAGGAGGGAATTGAAAGTCTCCAATAGTGAACGTTGCAATTTTTCCAATGGAGTTGATGCTATGGACTTGAGATTGCTTCTTCGGAAAGTGTACCGTATGCTCATTGCCATTGACATGAAAAGTGGCATTGCCTTTGTTGCAATCAATAACAGCCCCTGTAGTATTCAGAAAAGGTCTACCAAGGATGATCGACAAACTGTCGTCCTCGGGAATATCAAGAATAACAAAGTCCGTTAAAATAGCAATGTTTGCATCCACAACAGGAACATCCTCACAAATACCGACAGGTAAAGCAGTTGATTTATCAGCCATTTGAAGAGAGATTTCAGTAGGTGTCAATTTATTCAAGTCAAGTCCATGATATAAAGAGAACGACATAACACTAACACCAGCTCCAAGGTCACATAAAGTAGTTCTAACATAATTTCCTTTAATGGATCATGGTATAGTAGGTACTTCGGGATCGCCTATTTTCTTTGGTATTCCACCCATAAAAGTGTAATTAGCAAGCATGGTGGAGATCTCGGTTTCCAGTATCTTTCTTTTATTAGTAACAATATCTTTCATGTACTTAGCATAGGGAGACATTTTTAGAATATCAGTTAAGAGCATACGTAAGAAAACATGTCTCGGCATTTCAGCAAAGCGCTCCAAATCCTCATCATCATTTTTCTTGGATGGTTTAGGAGGAAAGGGCATTGGTTTCTCAACCCATGGTTCTCTTTCTCTACCATGCTTCCTAGCAACAAAATCTCTTTTATCATCTCTCTTATTCTTAGGTTGTGGGTTATCAAGATCAACACCAGGTTCAATCTCCACATCATTGTCATTACTAGGTTGAGCATCATCATTAATATTATCACTAGGTTCATGTTCAATACCATATTGTGTCTCAGCATCAGAGATAGAGATATCATTTGGGTTTTCATGTGACTCTATATCAGGTTCACTAGTAGCATGCAAAGTTCTATCATCATTCTTTTTCTTTTTATTAGATGACTAGGTACATCAATATTAACTCTTTGAGATTATTTCCCAATTCTATTAGGATGGCCCTCGGGATATAAAGGTTCCCGAGTCATTCTACCACATCTAGTCACAACTCTAATAGCATGATCATTATTCTTACTAGTCATCTCATTGAGCAAATCATTTTGTGCCTTAAGTACCTGTTCTACTTGAGTAGTTACCATGGAAGCATGTTTACTAATAAGCCTAAGGTCATTGATCGTTCTACTCATATATTCACCCAAGCAGTCAAGCATGTAAGCATTATGTTTCAATTGTCTACTAACATAAGCATTGAAATTTTCTTGTTTAACAACAAAGTTATCAAATTCATCCAAGCATTGGCTAGTAGATTTATCATAAGGAATATCACCTTCATCAAATCTATGAAGAGAATTTACCTCTACTACCTGTGTCGGGTTATCAAGACCATGTATTTCTTCAATAGGTGGTAGACTCTTAACATCTTCAGCTTTAATACCTTTTTCTTTCATAGATTTCTTTGCCTCTTACATATATTCACGACTGAGGAATAGAATACCTCTTTTTTCGGAGTTGGTTTTGGAGGTGGTTCGGGAATAGTCTAATCATTATCTTTGCTCAATATATTATCCAATAGTAATTTAGCTTGTTCAATAGTTCGTTCCCTCAAAACACAACCAACACAACTATCTAGGTGGTCCCTAGAAGCATCGGTTAGTCCATTATAAAAGATATCAAGTATTTCATTTTTCTTGAGAGGGTGATGAGGCAAAGCATTAAGTAACTGGAGAAGCCTCCCCCAAGCATGTGGGAGACTCTATTCTTCAATTTGCACAAAGTAAAATATTTCCTCGAAGGCAGCTTGTTTCTTATGGGCAGGGAACTATTTTTCAGAGAAGTAGTAAATCACATCCTCAGGACCACGCACACAACTAGGAGCAAGAGAATTGTGACATCCTCAGCTTTTGCTACAGTAATGTATGTAATTAAGCTACAGTAAACCTATGCAATGAATGCCACGTCACCGGGATTTGTATCATTGTTGTCGCGTTAGTTCTAAACCAAGTCAAAATTCAAAGTTTAAAAATAAGTCGAACGAGAGAAGTTTTATAATGTTAAAATAAAAATGTCGGGGGAGTTATAAAAATTCCCTAATGAATTATAAAAATGAATCGGGAATTTTTGAAATTTATAATAATCCCTATATATTTAAAACAAAAGCTATATATAATAAAATAAATAATAAATAAAACAAAGTAATTAAGAAAAAAAACTGGCCCAACTGGGCCAAAGTGGCCCAGTCGGCCACCCCACATTCGGCCCACCCACCTCGGGGTATAAGACCCCCATGGGGGAACCCTAGCGCCGAGCGAGCCACTATCTCGTTCCCTGCCGCGCCGCCAGAAGGAGACGAGGGCAACCCCCTCGTCGCTCACCCCACCAACTCCCCTCGCCACCAACCTCACGAGGGAACCCCCTAGTTCCCTCCCCTCCCGTCGCTCCCTCCCTTCCCTCGCTCACCAACCCTCACGAGCGCATCCTCACGACGCCCCCGATCCCAGCGCCACTCGCCGCTCCCCTGGTCCCGTTCGCCCCACCTCTGCCTCCCAAATCCCCCTAGACCGACCGAACCCTGCTGCCCCCACATCGCCTCACGCCGCCGCCTCCCCTCTCGCAGCTCACCGGCGCCCTCACCCCCTGCGCTCCTGCGCCTCATCCGCCGCGCCTCACCGGTGTCTCCTCCAGCCGCCACCAGGCCAGCTTCCTCTCGTCGCGCCTCTCTGTGCCGGGACACTGCCGGTGCCCCGTCGTCGCTCTCCCAGCCACAGGGACCGACCCCGACGACCCCCCTCAACGGATTCACCCCAACCACGGCTCGCCTCCACCGGACCTCTCCGTCGCTGCGCCGTCGAGCTTCCCCCGAGCCCATTTTTGCACATCTATAGGGCTCGGTTAGAACACCCCTCTCCTACCTTTCCCCTCTCCGGTTCCGTTCCGGCACTTATCATCTCGTTCCGGCGCCGATGATTCCCTATTGGAGGAGGTGGAGTTTGCCCCTCTCTCTTTGTTGACAGAGAGGAACACAAAGGAATAGAGGGTTGGAAATGTTAGATAAAAGAAAATGAAAATAAAGATATATGTATGTATTATGTATGTATGTATGTATGTATGTATGTGCATGTATGTATGTATGTATTATGTATGCGTGTATGTATTGTGTATGCATGCATGTATGTAGAAGAAAGAAAATATGTTATGTTTATGAATGAAGGTAAATAGATGTGTGTGTGATTTGTGTGTGTGTAGCTATTGAGCCATTGCCATGTGGGGCCAACCCCCCCACTCCCACTGACACGGAGGCCCCACACAAACTCTGTTAAATTAACAATTAAAATAAAAAATAAAAATAAAAACATATTTTTTTTATTAATAAAATAAATAAATAGATAAATAGATATATTATTTAATTAATTAGTAGTAGCGAGAGACCCGGGAAATATCATCTGATATTTTCCGGACCCGTCTATGACGGATGTTAATGTGTTAGCTCATGCCTAGCGTGTATATTGCTATGTCATGCTTAGTTTTGCACCTATTGCTGTTATTTATTGTCCCCCCTGTTCTTACCAGTAGACCCCGAGACTGACGCTGCTGCTGGGTACATCTACGACCCTGTCGACCAGCCCTTTGCCACACATGAACAAGGCAAGCAAACCCCCTTGATCATCCCTATATCGCCTAATCTTTCTTCCTCATGCTTGCATTAGTTTTTTTGCTACTGTTGTAGTTAGTTCCTATATCTGATGCATAGCTAATTTTGTTAAACTGCTACTTTCAGTACCACACTTTAAACTGTTTATTATAGGTGGAGCAGTCTTCCCCTCTGACCCCGTAGTCCAGTTGCCCCACTTTGTTTTCAAATCTCGATCCCGGATCGACGAGCCAGACCCGACACCGCACTTACACCCCCCTTAGTTTTGCGACACTACAGAGATACCTCTAGGTCCACCTTGACGGTTAAATCATTCGGGATCCAACGAGGATGATGCCTCGGATCCCCCTGATGTTACAACCACACAGTTACTTGACCATGTTACCGGGATCGTTGATGACTAGATATTAGGCGAGTGGATTCCCGCGTGTTTGTGTCGATGACTTAATTAAAATGATAATGGATTTGGGTATTTGATCTGGGTTGGTCGGAAGGCCTTATTACGCACTAACCGTCTGCGTGGGAAGAGTTATGGGTACTCGACGTCGTGGTATCAGCCGAAGCTCTTCAGACGTCAGCGATGGAGTGGCGCGCGCCCGAGTGGTCCCGAGATGCATCGCTCTTGTATTAAGGGGTGCTAGGACTGACATCGGCCGCCCACGCATCATGCAGGAGCGCGGAGGGCAAGTGGGACCATGAACCCTCTGTGCTTAGGAGTTAAACCAGCGGGCTGGCCTCTCTGCTGAGCTTAGGTGGGTCTGTGACGTGTCGATATTCCGAGGTCGGGCATGACCCAGAAAAGTGTATACGGCCAAAGTGTTATCGAGCGCATCGGGGAATATGTTGTGCACCCCTGCAGGGAAGAACTTATCTATTCGAATAGCCGTGTCCACGGTTACAGGACGACTTGGAGTTGTGCCCTATTCTTATACAACTACAATTGTTACTTAACTGGAAATAGTTGCCTCGGGATTGCTTCCTCGCACGGAGTCGAGGGAGGATCTCTGGGCGTGACCTCATATTAATATTGCTGCAACAATATGACTATTAGTTGTGTTACCTTGCTGTACTCTCGTCTATTGCTACAAGACCATGAAGATGCTAGTCTTCGCTAGGACTAGGCCTTCTCTCTCTATTCTTGCATTGCTGTAGTCATTCCACATTTAAACCCCTTCTTTGATACTGAGCATAGTTCTGATATAAGTCTTGTGAGTACTTTGGATGAGTACTTGATAACCCACAAGTATAGGGGATCGCAACAGTTTTCGAGGGTAGAGTATTCAACCCAAATTTATTGATTCGACTCAAGGGGAAGCCAAAGAATATTCTCAAGTATTAGCAGTTGAGTTGTCAATTCAACCACACCTGAAAGATTTAGTATCTACAGCAAAGTATCAGTAGCAAGGTAGTATGATAGCAAAAGTAGCAGTAGTAACCAGTAGCAGCAAAGTGACAGCAGTAGCGACACTGTAATAGTAGGAGAAGTGACAGCAGTGGCAGCGAAGTAACATAACAAGGACCAGTAGGAAAAGACTCGTAGGCATTGGATCGGTGATGGATGATTATGCCGGATGCTATTCATCATGCAACAGTTATAACACGAAGAGATAAGTAACTAGCTCTAGTTCGTCAATGTAATGTAGGCATGTATACCGTATGTTGTCATACGTGCTTAGGGAAAAGAACTTGCATGACATCTATTGTCCATCCCTCCCATGGCAGCGGGGTCCTAATGGAAACTACGGGATATTAAGGTTCTCCTTTTAATAAACAACCGGACCAAGGCATTAACACTTGGTGAATACATGAACTCCTCATACTATGGTCATCTCTGGGAGTGATTTCGGCTATTGCCACTCCGGGGTTGCCGGGTCATAACACATAGTAGGTGACTACAACTTGCAAGATAGGATCAAGAACACACATATATTGGCGAGAACATAATAGGTTCAGATCTGAAATCATGGCACTCGGGCCCTAGTGACAAGCATTAAGCATGGCAAAGTAGTAGCAACATCAATCTCAGAACATAGTGGATACTAGGGATCAATCCCCCTCAAAACTAACTCGATTACATGATAGATCTCATCCAACAAATCACCGTCCAGCAAGCCTACGATGAGATTACTCACGAACGGTGAAGAGCATCATGGAATTGGCGATGAAGGAGTGTTGATGATGACGATGGCGACGAATTCCCCTCTCCGGAGCCCAGAACGGACTACAGATCTGCCCTCCAGATGAAGAACAGGAGGTGGCGGCGCCACCGTATCGTAAAACGCGATGAACTCTTCTTCTTGATTTTTTTTTCGGCGAGACGGACTAAATAGAGCTGGATTTGGAGGCGGTGGAGCATTGTGGGCCCCACAAGCTTGCCAGGCACGGCCAGGGGGGCCCCGCGCCTGGTGGGCTTGTGGGCTCCACGCTCCACTTCCTCCGCTAATTTTTGCGCCAGTATTTTTTATATATTCCACAAAAATTCTCCGTAAATTATTAGGTCATTCCGAGAACTTTTATTTCTGCGCAAAAACAACACCATGGCAACTCTGCTGAAAACAACGTTAGTCCGGGTTAGTTCCATTCAAATCATGCAAATTAGAGTCCAAAACAAGGGCAAAAGAGTTTGGAAAAGTAGATACGATGGAGACGTATCAACTCCCCCAAGCTTAAAACCTTGCTTGTCCTCAAGCAAATCAGTTGACAAATTGAAAGAGACAAAAGAAAAACTTTTACGAACTCTGTTTGATCTTGTTGTTGCAACTATGTCTAACTCATATCCAGAATTTCAGCAAGATCACAAGCTAACCACATAAGCAAATGACATCTAGGTCTCACGGTAAACTCATATCAATGGCATAATCAACTAGCGAGCAAATAATAAGCCTCAAACGTCAACACTTCAATCAAAACAATCATGAAGCAGTACAAACAGATGGTATCTCGCAAGCTCTTTTTGAGACCGCAAAACATAAATGCAGAGCTCCTTCAAAGACCAAGGGCTGACTAAACATTGTAATTCATGGCAAAGAAGATCCAGTCACAGTCATACTCAATCTCAGTTAAAAGCAAAGCATAAAAATGATAGAGGTGCTCTCTAATTGGTGCTTTTATAAGAAGAGGATGACTGAGCAGGAACATAAATAGACAGGCCCTTCGCAGAGGGAAGCATTGATTTGAAGAGGTGCCAGAACTCAAGCTTTTAAAAACAGAGATAATAATTTTGGGTGGCATCCTTTCATTGTCAACGCAATGACCAAGAGTTTTCACCACCTTCCATGCTACACATGCTATAGGCGGTTCCCAAACAGAAAAGTAAAGTTTTGACTCCCCCCCACCGATCAATCACACTCCACGACTAGCCGAATACTCAGGTGCCGTCCATACCAACATCAATCTAGGGGGAGTTTTGTTTGTAATTATCTTTTCCATTTGAGCATGGAACTGGGCATCCCAATTACCGGCCCCTTTCTCGTGAATGATAGTGAATAAACACATATGCAGGATAACACGCCTAGCATGGAAGATAGTGATAGCCCCCTGTCACCACATGAGCGGTTCGGGCATGCAAAACAGATTATTTCTTGAAGGTTTAGAGAGTGGCACATGAAAATTTACTTGGAACGGCAGGTAGATACCGCATATAGGTAGGTATGGTGGACTCATATGGAACAACTTTGGGTTTATGGAAGTGGATGCACAAGCAATATTCCCGCTTATTACAAGTGAAGGCTAGCAAAAGACTAGGAAGCAACCAACTAGAGAGCGACAACAGTCATCAATATGCATTGAGATTAACCAACATTGAGTGCAAGCATGAGTAGGACATAAATCACCATGAACATGAATATCATAGATGCTATATTGATTTTTTTTCAATTACATGCGTAAACATGCGCCAAGTCAAGCCACTTGAATCATTCAAAGGAGGATACCATCCTATCATACTACATCACAGTCATCTCAAAATTCATGTTGGCATCCAAGACAAACCATTGTAAGCTCCTAGCTAATTAAGCATGGCATCAGAAACTATGATCTCTAAGTTGTCATTGCAAACATGTTTCTCTCACAACAAAGCTGAATCAGTGGACTAAAGCTGGAATCTGCAGGCAAACACAAAGGAGAAGACAAAGTAATATGGCACTTTAACAGATAAACAGATATGCATGCGAGAGCCACTAAACATTGTAACCATGGTCTTCTATCTTGACCCAAAGAAAAAGAAAACTATTTATACGGGAAAGCTCCCAACAAGCAAAAGAAGAACAAGAAAATCCTTTTGGGTTTTCTAAAACTAGATAGACACACGAAAAGAAAACGAGAGAAAGAAATAAACTAGCATGGATGATACAGTGGCAAAGTGTGAACACCGACGAACAAAGTGAAAGCATAAGCAAGAATGTAAAGTCGGTGAGAGACACGTACTCCCCCAAGCTTAGGCTTTTGGCCCTAGCTAGTCTACTCCCAAGGATGGTCCGGGCGATACCCAAAATCATAACGGGGGTTATACGGGAGCGCTGCAGCCACTGCCCGAATAGCTGCCTCACGGAGACGAGCAGCCTTTGCTTCCCTCTCATACTCCTCTGCCTCTCCTCTAGTTATGTATTATCTTCGTTTTACCTGAAAGTCAAAGAGGGCAGGAGTTGGAAGGGTAATATGGAAAACACGCTGCCGGTTAAATATTAAACGGTATAGGAGGGATTCATCATCCCTCTCAAGGAACTGATAGCGTGTCAAAGCGGTGCGATCAAGAAAAGCTGTATGGAGCGGGGGATCTCCTTCGCGGATGGGTACTCCAAGAAAATTTGCTATGCGAGTGGCATAGATCCCACCAAAGAAATCCCCTTCATTAGCATTATTATTCAGCCTCCTTGCTATTATAGCTCCCATGTTGAAACTTCTATCACCCGTAATTGCGCTCTTAAGAATACTAAGGTCGGGTGCGCAGAGGTGACAGTGCTCAATCTTGCCATTAATGCATTTGCCTATGAAGAGGGCAAATTAATGCAAGGGAAGAAAATGAATGCTCCCCATGGTAGCTTGTGTAATATCTCTAGTTTCTCCAATAGTTATACCAGAGAAATAAATCTCTAACCGAGGATTTAGGAGGATCATTGAGACTACCCCAAATAGGTATCTTGTGAATTCTATTGAAATCCTCTAAATCCATGGTATACGATTTGTCATAGAGATCAAACAATACAGATGTATCACGTCCAACTGAAAATTTGAATCTACGAACAAAAGAGGCAGTGAGAGCAACATACTGTTCACATTTATCGGAGATGAATTCTTCGAGTCCGACGTTGTGAACAAGTGTATCAAACTCGTCTTTGAAACCTGCCTCATTCATGAATTCATCAGAAGGCCATTCACATGGTTGTACGTGTGCCTTCCTCGGTTGGTAAGGATCGGGTTCCCGAATCGCAAGACGGGGACCTCTCTTGTTTGAGGAACTACCATGATAGTTTCTCGTGAACATCTTCCTTTTCTGAAATTTTCAGTGACCCAAAGGAAAAGTGAACAAGGCTCAACTAAACTCGTATCAACTACTCCCTCAAGTGCCTAGAGGCCATATTACGCATCAAAACTACTTGGGACCAGCTAAAATTAGCATGCAAAGCTCAAGAACAGGGTCACCAAGGTAGCAAAAATACGCGAAGTATAAGGCACTAGGGCAAAAACTAATTGGACCAATGGAGGAGTCACTTACCAAGGAGTAATTTCCCCAAAACAGTTTGGTGAATGGTGCTTTGCACAAGGAGATCGAAAATCCCAGCAAGAAGAGCAAGAACACGGGTTTGAGCTGTGAAACGATTTTATCTGGAGGTAGGAGAAGCAGATGGGAGCTAGAATGAGTGGAGGGGTGGACGTGGGCCCCACAAGCCTAGGTGGCGCGGCCAGGGGGGTGCCCGCGCCTCCAGGGCTTGTGGCCCACTAGTGCAGCCCCCAGACTAGCTCTTCGTCTCAGTATTTTTCAAAAATTCCAGAAAAAATCATACTTGATTTTCACGGCATTCTGAGAAATTTTATTTTTGGGGTATTTTTCCACGGGACGTAAAAACAAAAAACAGGGAAAACTAAACTAAATCTATCATTTTTCTTCTAAGCAATCGAAGGTGAAAGCTTGGAACAGAGGTTTGTGACTCCTCGATTCATCCATCTCATGGTCATCGAAAGAAATCCGTCAATGAGGTTGATCAAGTCTCCTTGACAAACTTTTTTGAATCGCAAAAGAAGACGAAGAATTTTCGAATAGTCACTAGGTTACCTCAATGGGGATGTGAATCTCCCCAACAAGAAAATCATACTTCATCTTGACAATAGGTATAGGGCATTCAAAGCTCCCAATAAGAATCGATGAAGTTTTTCGATAGCATTGATGCATTGTACTCGATATTGTTTCTTTGGAAAGTGCACCGTATGCTCATTACCATTGACATGGAAAGTGACATTGCCTTTGTTGCAATCTATAACAGCCCCTGCATTGTTTAAAAAGGGTCTTCCGAGGATGACCGCCATGGCATCGTCCTCGGGAATATCCAGAATAACAAAGTCTATTAAGATAGTGATGTTAGCAACCACAACAGGCACATCCCCACAAATGCCAATAGGGAAAGCAGTTGATTTGTCGGCCATTTGCAGAGAGATTTCAGTGGGTGTCAACTTGTACAGCTCAAGTCTACGATAAAGAGAGAGAGGCATAACACTAACACTGGCTCCAAGGTCGCATAAAGCAGTTCTAACGTAGTTGCCTTTAATGGAGCAAGGTATAGTGGGCACTCCGGGATCACCTAGTTTCTTAGGAGTTCCACCCTTGAAGGTATAATTAGCGAGCATGGTGGAAATCTTAACCTCAGGTATCCTCCGCTTAGTAGTCACAATATCCTTCATGTACTTAGCATACGGAGACATTTTGAGCATATCTGTCAAACGCAATTGCAGAAAGACAGGTCTAATCATTTCAACAAATCGGTCAAATTCCTCATCATCCTTTTTCTTGGATGGTTTGGGAGGAAAGGGCATGGGTTTCTGGGCCCATGGTTCCCTTTCTTTACCATGCTTCCTAGCAGCGAAGTCGTTCTTATCGTATCTTCTATTCTTTGGCTGTGGGTTATCAAGATCGACAGGTTCAATCTCCACATCCTTATCATTGCTAGGTTGAGCATCATCATGAACATCACTATTGATATTATCATTAGGCTCATGTTCATCACCAGATTATGTTTCAGCATCTGAGATAGAGACATCGTTTGGACTCTCAGGTGTAGCAGCAACAGGGTTGCTAGCGTGCAAGTTCCTATCATCTTTCTTCTTCTTCCTAGGATGACTAGGTGCATCAGTGCTAACTCCTTGAGAATCTTGTTCAATTCTCTAAGGATGACCCTCAGGATACAAAGGTTCCTGGGTCATTCTACCGCCTCTAGTGACGACTCTGACAGAATTGTCATTCAACTCATTGAGCAAGTCATTATGAGCCTTAAGTACTTGTTCTACTTGAGTAGTAAGCATAGAGGCATGTTTACTCAGGAGCTTAAGATCATTGTCGTTTCTGTCCACACAAGCACTTAAATGACTAAGCATATGAGCATTCTGTTCCAATTGTCTGTTAACATAATCATTGAAACTTTGTTGTTTGGCAACAAGGTTATCAAATTCATCCAAGCATAAGCTAGCAGGTTTATCAAAAGGAATATCACTCTTATCGAATCTACGCAGAGAATTTACTTCTACTACCTGTATCGGGTTATCAAGACCATGGATCTCTTCGATAGGTGGTAGATTTTTGACATCTTCAGATTTAATGCCTTTCTCTTTCATAGATTTCTTAGCTTCTTGCATATCTTCAGGACTGAGGAATAGAATTCCTCTTTTCTTTGGAGTTGGCTTCGGAGGTGGTTCGGGAATAGTCCAAGCATTCTCATTGCACAAGATATTATTCAATAGGATCTCAGCTATATCTACGGTTCGTTCCCTGAAAACACAACCGACACAACTATCTAGGTGGTCTCTAGAAGCATTAGTAAGTCCATTATAGAAGATATCAAGTATTTCATTCTTCTCAAGAGGGTGATCAGGCAAAGCATTGAGTAGCTGGACGAGCCTCCCCCAAGCTTGTGGGAGACTCTCTTCTTCAGCTTGAGCAAAGTTGTATATTTCCTGCAAGGCAGCTTGCTTCTTATGGGCAGGGAAATATTTTTCAGAGAAGTAGTAGACCATATCCTAGGGGCTACGCACACAACCAGGAGCAAGAGAAGTGAACCAAGTCTTAGCATCATCCTTTAGCGAGAAAGGAAACAACTTGAGGATATAGTAGTGGCGGATCTTTTCCTCACTCGTGAATAGGGTGGCTATATCATGCAGTTTGGTAAGATGGGCTACAACCGTTTCAGAATCATAACTATGAAAAGGAGCAGATTCGATGAGAGCAATTAACTCGGGGTCGACAGAGAATTCATAATCCTTATCGGTCACAACGATAGGCGAAGTAGCAAACTTCGGGTCGTATTTCATCCGTGCGGTCAGAGATTTTTGTTTCCACTTCAGTAGTAATTTCTCAACATCATAGCTATTCTTACAAGCAAGAAAGTCCTCAGCTATCTCTCCCTCCATAACATAACGCTCAGGCATATCAGGCAATTCATGTCTAGGAGAGCTAGTTCTAGCAGGCAAAATAGTAGGTTCTACTTCAATAGTATCAGCAGTTTCAGAAGTATCGTCACATCTAGCAGCAACTCTAGCAATTTGTGCATCAAGGAATACACCTAGTGGCAAAGCAGTATCAAGCATAACATCATCAGGCAAAGCAGTATCAAGCATAGCATTATCATAAGCATCATGGGCAGCAAAAGTAGCATCATCAAGCACAGGCGACATATCAAGATTTCTAGCAGGAGGTGGTGTCGCAAACTTACTCATAACTGAAGGTGAATCAAGTGCAGAGCTAGATGGCAGTTCCTTACCTGTCCTCGTAGTTGAGGGCAAGACTTTAGTTCTTGGATCTATCGGATTCCTCATAGTGACTAGCAGACGTAAATCCCAAGTGACTCAGAGAATATAGCTGTACTTCCCCGGCAACGGCGCCAGAAAAAGGTCTTGATAACCCACAAGTATAGGGGATCGCAATAGTTTTCGAGGGTAGAGTATTCAACCCAAAATTATTGATTCGACTCAAGGGGAAGCCAAAGAATATTCTCAAGTATTAGCAGTTGAGTTGTCAATCCAACCATACCTGAAAGATTTAGTATCTGCAGCAAAGTATCAGTAGCAAGGTAGTATGATAGCAATAGTAGCAACAGTAACCAGTAGCAGCAAAGTGACAACAGTAGCGATAGAGTAAAAGTAGCGGCACTGACAGCAGTAGTAGCAAAGTAACGTAGCAAGGACCAGTAGGAAAAGACTCGTAGGCATTGGATCGGTGATGGATGATTATGCCAGATGCTATTTGATGACCCACAAGTATAGGGGATCAATCGTAGTCCTTTCGATAAGTAAGAGTATCGAACCCAACGAGGAGCAGAAGGATCTGACAAGTGGTTTTCAGCAAGGTAAAATCTGCAGGCACTGAAATTGCCGGTAACAAGTGATTGTGTGGTGAGATGATTCGTAGCAAGCAACAAGTAACAAAAGTAGCAACGGTGTAGCAAAGTGGCCCAATCCCTTTTGTGGCAAGGGACAAGCCTGGACAAAGTCTTATAGGAGAAAAAGCGCTCCCGAGGACACACGTGAATTTCTCTCATGCTAGTTTCATCATGTTCATATGGTTCGCGTTCGTTACTTTGATATTTTGATATGTGGGTGGACCGGCGCTTGGGTACTGCCCTTACTTGGACAAGCATCCCACTTATGATTAACCACTCTTGCAAGCATCCGCAACTACGAAAGAAGAATTAAGGCAAAGTCTAACCATAGCATTAAACTAGTGGATCCAAATCAGCCCCTTACGAAGCAACACATAAACTAGGGTTTAAGCTTTTGTCACTCTAGCAACCCATCATCTTCTTACTACTTCCCAATGCCTTCCTCTAGGCCCAAATGATGGTGAAGTGTTATGTAGTCGACGTTCACATAACACCACTAGAGGAAAAACAACATACAACATATCAAATTACCGAACGAATACCAAATTCACATGACTACTATTAGCATGACTTATCCCATGTCCTCATGAACAAAAGTAACTACTCACAAAGCATAATCATATTCATGACCAGAGAGGTAATGAGTAGCATCAAGGATCTGAATATAAACTCTTCCACCAAACAATCCAACTAGCATCAACTACAAAGAGTAATCAACACTACTAGCAACCTTACAAGTACCAATCGGAGTCGCGAGACGGAGATTGGTTATAAGTGATGAACTAGGGTTTGGAGATGAGATGGTGCTGATGAAGATGTTGATGGTGAAGAATCCCCTTCGATGAGAGGAGTGTTGGTGATGATGATGGCGACGATTTCCCCCTCCGAGAGGGAAGTTTCCCCGACAGGATCGTCCTGCCGGAGCTCTAGATTGGTTCTGCTCAAGTTCCGCCACGTGACGGCGGCGAATCCACGAAAAAGCTCCTCCCTGATTTTTTCCTCGACGAAACCCTTCATATGGCAAAAGAGGGGGGCAAGTGGACGAGCAGGTTGCCCACAAGCCCTCATGGCGCGGCTTGGGGGGGGGGGGTGGTCGCGCCGTGCAGGCTTGTGGCCAACCCCTGGCGCTCCTCTGGCACTTCTTCGGCCCAGTATTTTTGATAAATTCGGAAAAAAATTCTTGTTGATTTTTACGGTGTTTGGAGTTGCGCAGAATAGGTATCTCAACTTTGATCCACTTTCAGGCTAGAATTCCTGTTGCTGGCATTCTCCCTCTTCATGTAAACCTTGCAAAACAAGAGAGAAAAGGCATAAGAATTGTACCGTGAAGTGAAATAACATCCCAAGAAGCGATAAATATCAACATGAAAACATGATGCAAAATGGACGTATCACTATTCATCATGCAACAGTTATAACACAAAGAGATAAGTAACTAGCTCCAGTTCGTCAATGTAATGTAGTCATGTATTCCGTATGTAGTCATACATGCTTAGGGAAAAGAACTTGCATGATATCTATTGTCCATCCATCCCGTGGCAGCGGGGTCCTAATGGAAACTACGGGATATTAAGGTTCTCCTTTTAATAAACAACCGGACCAAGGCATTAACACTTGGTGAATACATGAACTCCTCATACTATGGTCATCTCCGGGAGTGGTTCCGGCTATTGTCACTCCGGGGTTGCCGCGTCATAACACATAGTAGGTGACTACAACTTGCAAGATAGGATCAAGAACACACATATATTGGAGAGAACATAATAGGTTCAGATCTGAAATCATGGCACTCGGGCCCTAGTGACAAGCATTAAGCATGGCAAAGTAGTAGCAACATCAATCTCAGAACATAGTGGATACTAGGGATCAATCCCCCTCAAAACTAACTCGATTACATGATAGATCTCATCCAACAAATCACCGTCCAGCAAGCCTACGATGAGATTACTCACGAACGGTGAAGAGCATCATGGAATTGGCGATGAAGGAGTGTTGATGATGACGATGGCGACGATTTCCCCTCTCTGGAGCCTAGAACGGACTCCAGATGTGCCCTCCAAATGAAGAACAGGAGGTGGCGGCGCCTCCATATCGTAAAACGCGATGAACTCTTCTTCTTGATTTTGTTCCGGGCGAGACGGACTAAATAGTGCTGGATTTGGAGGCGGTGGAGCATTGTGGGCCCCACATGCCTGCCAGGCGCGGCCAGGGGTGGGGGCTGCGCCTGGTGGGCTTGTGGGGTCCACGCTCCACTTCCTCCGCTGATTCTTGCGCCGGTATTTTTTATATATTCCACAAAAATTCTCCGTAAATTTTCAGGTCATTCCGAGAACTTTTATTTCTGTGCAAAAACAACACCATGGCAATTCTGCTGAAAATAGCGTTAGTCCGGGTTAGTTCCATTCAAATCATGCAAATTAGAGTCCAAAATAAGGGCAAAAGAGTTTGGAAAAGTATATACGATGGAGACGTATCAGTACTCACCGTTGCTTTGCTCCCCCTTTGTCCCCTTGATCCATTGCTGCGACCAGATGATGGAGCCCAGGAGTGGAGTTTCCTGCCAACGTCTGCCGCCCCGATGGTGACTTCTTCGTGGAGGCCGCTGAAGATCAGGAGTAGTTAGGAGGTTCCCAGGCAGGAGGCCTGACCTCGTTTGATCGTGTTTTCTTTTGTGCTAGCCTTCTCTAAGGCACCGCATGTTTTATGTCTGTACTCAGATATTGTTGCTTCCGCTGACTCGTGTGTTTATCGAGCTTCTATATTCTTGCCCTCGAGGCCCCTGGCTTGTAATATTAAGCTTGTATTGCTTTATTTGTGTCTAGAGTTGTGTTGTGATATCTTCGCGCGAGTCCTTGAGTTTGAACGTACGCATTTGCATGTATGATTAGCGTATGATTAAATTGAGGGCGTCACAAGTTGGTATGAGAGCCGACTGCCTGTAGGTAGCCCCCTTTCCAACTCCTAGGCCGAAGTTGAGTCTAGTGTTTAAAAAACTTTACTAACACTAATGTTGTGGCTTACGGGCCCACATCTCAATCGGGTGGTATTAGTATCTTTTACTCCTTTTCTATACTTTGGGCTCTACTCACTCTTCTCTTTCGGGTTAAAGATTTTACTAACTCTAACTCTAGTTTCTCGTAAATGCTTCCTCTCGGAGAACCCCGCAATTCCAGACGATGGCTTGATCCATCAGAAGACTCCGAAGTTACTCTCTGATGTTCTCTCGAGAACTTGTGCTCATCGCTTCTACGATTTCCCTTCCTCCGTCAACCCATATGGATGACGACATACAAATGTCGTTCATACTTTTCTTTTCCAATTGCTCTTGTTTTATGAGATGCAACGAATTATCTTATCGGGGATTCGTCCGTCATTAGTTGTCATGGGTTTCGAAAGTCCTTCGAATTACTCTTCGATCTTTCGGAATCCCCAGTAGCCTATTGCTCTTGACCTTCTCACGTGCTTGCATTATGGTTAAATCCATAAGTCTAGCAGCATTCATTAAAATCCTTTGTGATTTTCGTGTGATCTTATTGATTATACCTTTGTGTGAATGCACACAATCGTCTGTTGATACTCATAAAGTATCTTTCCGGCTTAGACGTCCTTCCAGGCAGAGCTGGTTCTCGATGAATCAACTTTGGTTGGTTGACCAGCTAAGTGCATTCAGCTTACCTGTATTTGATCGGAGCATCTGATTATGATACACAAACCTGGAAATCCTAATTCCTTTGGTAATTAAGTATTAGTATTTTTCAGATGTTCTATAACCTGATGCATTGCATCCTATCTCCCTCTGATTGGGTACCGATACTCACATCAGGTCCTTTGTGGATTGCCAGACCCATTGTTGGGTTATTATCCGACGACATCCTTTACATTCAAAAAATTCTTGTGATATTGTTCCCTTGATACATAATGCCATCGGTAAATTGTGTCTTCTCCTTTTGATGAGTTCTATCCTATGCCCTTGTTAGCCATGCTCTTCAAGCATGTGTTAATTACTCTTGAAGTTTGCGGTATATGTTCCTAAGACGCCCCAACGGGTTGAACCTATGCCTTCATAAATCAATATGAACTGAAGAGTTTTCACGAGTCTTGCTCTTCTGGTGTTCTGCTAGATAATATTTTTAAGCTACAACCTGATCAAAGGCGAGGAGTAAATGGAAGGTGATGCATTGATGAAGTGGGAGTCGACCTTGAACTTTGTGTTCATGCCCATGGAAAAGACGTTGATCCTATCATAAAAATTTCTCGTATCAATAATCATTCATTCTGTGGTTTAAATATGGTATCTGTGATCTTGTCCTTTGCAATCGTGGTTTCGACCATGTTGTCCTACCTTGATTTCATTCTCACACAAGTTAAAGTACTTGTCTTCTTCAGATCAATACATCGGTCCAAGCCTTAATGTTGATCTACCGCCGAGTATGATCCCTCGTACCCCGAGAATATCATGGAGCTATATAATTTCTTATGAGCTCCTCATCAACTATGACATTTCACTGATTCCAGTTTCCTCATGATTTGAGTCGTTGGACATGCAAGTACATCGATAACTGAATCGAATACGCATTGCGATTCAACATTTTTTAGTAATCTTCTTTGCTTACGAGTTTGTACTCGATCATGTCTTTCCAAGCTATTAAGCTACAACATCATCGTCATGCCAAAGCTTGACCATGCTATCTCTGTCCTTCATCCCCGGAACACATTTTCAACATTGCGATAAGCTTACATCGAGCTTTCCACATCATATTGGTTGTTTTGAAAGGCAAACTCAATTCTAAGCTAGCAGTCTTTTATGTAGTTCCGACAACCTCTTGCTTAATCATTCCCTTGCTTGATGTCGTCGCTCAACGATTACATCTTTGTGAAGCTTCTCAACAAATGTGTCTTGATCATCATCAGCATTTTGAGCTCTTGCAGGGCATCGATCGGATGCATGATGAGAAATACCATCCTTGCCCCTCGATGATTTGTGTTTTCATCAACAACCTTTTTTGCCTTCCCTCCAACACAAACTTGATCATGTTTTGTGTTGTCCTTTGAGTTCCTTGCTAATTCAGCTTATGTTATCTTCTACCTTGGAGTATTACTATATGGTATGTCAAGAATGTCGTGAAAATTGCACAGGCCTTAAGAATTCTTGATATAGTAATACTTCTCGCCATCACCATTCATTTCTTGGTCCCGTGTTGTTTCTAACCGGTATACCGACAAGTGAACTCTGATGTGTGATTCCAATACTTCTGGCAACCCTATTGCCTTGAGGTTAACAACTAATTGGTTCATTCTTAGTATGTTGGGTGTTGACTCATCATTTTTGACATTGGTTGTGCTACTCCGTCCATATTTCCGAGCGCACCATTCAACCAATGTCTAATTGTTGTTGTTCCCTCGAGCATACGACATTATACCGTTTGACTTGACAAATGCTATCTCCTTGATATTATAAATTTTGGAAATTCAACCCTATCAAAACCTTGAGGGATTGTTGTTGAGCCCATCAGCCACACCCTCAACTTCTCCATGTTCCACGATGAAGGTCTTGAAAGCATTATCCTTGTGTCTAGCTCATGAAGAATATGTTGGATAGAAGGAGTGTATTTCCCAAAGTTCACGTGCACTCTTTCCGCCGTGAATATGTGAAAGTTTTGTTTCGCTTCTTCTATGGAAATACCAATTCATTCACACATGTGCGAAGTGTTATACGATTTGAATTTTTTTTATCCTCACTCCATATAACTTATATTAGAACGCAAAGCCACTAACTGATTTGATCAAGGAAAAGAAGTTCCTTCATAAGAGCTAATCCAGACTTACACATGCAGCCTTGTTATCCTCGATGAGGGTTCTCAAATCAGAACTCAGTTGCATTTTGGCGTAAGAATTCTTTGTGGGAACGAATGTCTTGACATTGTGTTCATATGTCTTACAATCAAACTCATGATTCAAGATTTGCTTGTGTAGCTCATATCATGAGAATCTTGTATCTTCATCTTTCTTCTCAGGCATCTTGAGTCTGAGGTGTCTTGACACCAATCAGATCTGAATCTCGGGCAGATATGATGGTTGGAACATTTCCCAATAACTATAAATTTGGTCTTTAGGTAAATCAGTACGGTGTTGTCTTTCCAACGCACCGGGCCGAAGGACCTATTGTTATAAATTCTTCCATATGTAAGATTCACCATCTTCCATGCGGAAATTATATGACTTATTTCATAAGTTGTTCCTCATGGATCCTCTTTGTGTACCCATTGGTCCGATCTTTATCGGATGACCATGTCGGTACTACCTCCAAACATGGATGTGGTACTTCAATGTCAATAGGAACATTGGAGGCGCAATACTAAATTGTTCCTGATCAATTATCCCAAACCATATGATATGGGTAAACGTCATGATTCTTCTTGCATCCTTGTCTAAGTGGTTATGTACTTGATGACCTATCATGTATACCATACTCTATGTTTTCCTCGGGAATGGTATACTCAAAAACTTGTGTGTGTGAACACATTTTTCCTTCCCATTGGTCTGTTTGACCTTTATTGTGGCATAACTTATCTAAGCAGTGTTAATTCCCTCCTTAGGTAACAACTTCGGTATACAACTCTGTCAGTAAGACCCTGTTACTATGGTGGATAACATTCTGGTAGCCGCCGGTGGACGAGAACTTTGCCTATTGGTCCGCCTCGTTTCAACGAGCAGGAAAATGGTCCTAGCCGTCCCCCGCCCTTGGTACCGATGTTGTTGCCGACATAACTAATAGGTTATCCTCTGACATGTCTTACTACCAAGACCGTATAAGATGTCACCGCTCTGCCTACTCTCGACCCACATGGTGGACCCATAACCCAAAGTTCCACATGATTGAAACCTGACTTTATTGTACATCTTTTGACTCCAAGGTATCTTTTACACTTGGCTTCGTGTGGAATTCCAGGACCACCGTTCAATGGACCTATCACTCTTCAGTCCGTATGATTTCCAACATGTCGAAGGTCAAGTGTGCTTTATTCATGAGAATCTGAAGGCCGCTCAGTCTCGTCAGCAGGCTCCGTATGACCGTCATCACCAAGCTATGGTCTATCAACTTGACGAAAAGGCTTATCTTTGTGTCACACTAATGAGAGGTGCACACCGTTTTGGGATCAAGGGCAAGTTAGCTCCTCACTATATTGGTCCTTTCACTATTCTCGAAAGGCGTGGAAAAGTGGCTTATCGATTGGGATTGCCGGCGAACCTTTCTTAGGTTCACGATGTCTTCCATGTGTCTCAACTCCACCGCTGCTTCAAGGACCCTATTCGAGCAGTGGATCATGATGTGCTTGAGCTGCAACAAGACCTCTCTTATAAAGGGCATCCGGTCCGCATTCTCGACCAGGCTGAACGTCAGACTAGTCGCAAAGTCACCAAGTTCCTCAAAGTGCAGTTGTCAAATCATTCTGAAGATGAAGCCACTTGGGAACGCGAGGATCATCTTCGGGATGAATACCCCGAGCTCTTTCCTTCTACCTCTTAATTCTATGGACGAGAATTCTTGTTAGTAGGGAGAGTTGTGACATCCTGAGCTTTTGCTACAGTAATGTATGTAATTAAGCTACAGTAAACATATGCAATGAATGCCACATCACCGGGATTTCTATCATTGTTCTTGCGTTAGTTCGAAAATGAGTCAAAATTCAACGTTTAAAAATAAGTCGAACGAGAGAAGTTTTATAATGTTAAAATAAAAATGTCGGGGGAGTTATAAAAATTCCCTAATGAATTATAAAAGTGAATCGGGCATTTTTGAAATTTATTATAATCCCTATATATTTAAAATAGAATATATATTTATATATAAACTAATTTAAAAAAAAGCCCCTGGCCCAACTGGGCCAAAGTGGCCCAGCCGGCCACCCCACATTCGGCCCACCCACCTGGGGGTATAAGACCCCCAGGGGGGAACCTAGCGTCGAGCCAGCCACTCTCCCGTTCCCTGTCGCGCCGCTAGAAGGAGACGAGGGCAACCCCCTCGTCGCTCGCCCCACCAACTCCCCTCGCCACCAACCTCATGAGGGAACCCTCTGGTTCCCTCCCCTCCCGTCGCTCCCTCCCTTCCCTCTCTCACCAACCCTCATGAGCGCATCCTCACGACGCCCCCGATCCCAGCGCCTCTCGCCGCTCCCCTGGTCCCGTGCGCCCCACCTCCTCCTCGAGACCCCCTAGACCGGCCGAATCCTCCTGCCCCCGCGTTGCCTCGCGCCGCCGCCTCCCCTCTCGCAGCTCACCAGCACCCTCACCCCCACGCGCTCATGCGCCTCAGCCGCCGCGCCTCATGGGCGCCTCCTCCAGCCGCCACCAGGCCGGCTTCCTCTCGTCGTGCCTCCCTGCGCCGCGATGCTGCCGGTGCCCCGCCGTCGCTCTCCCAGCCACCGGGACCGACCCCGACGGCCCCCTCACCGGATTCACCTCAACCATGGCTCGCCTCCACCGGACCTCTCCGTCGCCGCGCCGTCGAGCCTCCCCCGAGCCCATTTTTGCACATCTACAGGGCTCGGTGAGAACACCCCTCTCCTTCCTTTCCCCGCTTCGATTCCGTTCTGGCACTTATCATCCCGTTCCGGCGCCGATGATTTGTTGTTGGAGGAGGTGGAGTTTGCCCCTCTCTGTGTTGACAAAGAGGAACACAAAGGAACGGAGGGTTGGAAATGTTATATTGAAGAAAATGAAAATAAAGAGATATGTACGTATTATGTATGTATGTATGTATAGATGTGCATGTATGTATGTATTATGTATGTATTTATTATGTATGCGTGTATGTATTGTGTATGCATGCATGTATGTAGAAGAAAGAAAATACGTTATGCTTATGAATGAAGGTAAATAGATGTGTGTGTGATTTGTGTGTGTGTAGCCATTGAGCCATTGCCATGTGGGGCCAACCCCCCACTCCCACTAACAAGGAGGCCCCACACAAACCTTGTTAAAATAATATTTAAAATTAAAAATAAATATAGATATAAATATATATATATATATTGATTAATAAAATAAATAAATAAATAAATAGATATATTATTTAATTAAGTAGTTAATTAATTAAATAGATAATTAAGATAATTTGTTAATCAGGATAATAAATTTATCCTATTATAGTATGACACGTGGGCCCCCCATTAAATTAATCTGTTTAATTAATATTTAACCTTAATTAATAATTGTGTCTATGACACATGGGACCCACTGGTTAGTTGACCAGTCAACTGTTGATGTCAGCATGACATCATGCTGATGTCATAATAGCATCTAATAATTAATTAAATCTGTTTTGAATTCCTAAATACTAATAAAACTTTAAAAATTAATATAAAATAAACTGTAAGTCAGATCAAAATATTTTCAACATGAAAGTTGATCACCAGAACGAGACGAACCAGGACACGCCATCCATTCATGTGTCACGCGTCCCTAGCATAGCAAACATGGAACTTTTCCATCGTTAGAGTGTGACCGGTAGTAGCGAGAGACCCGGGAAATATCATGTGATATTTTCCCGACCCGTCTATGACGGATGTTGCTGCATTAGCTCATGCCTAGCCTCCATATTGCCATGTGATGCTTAGTGTTGCACCTATTGCTATTATTTATTGTTTCTCCCACCTCTTCTTACTCGTAGACCCCCAGACTGACACTTCTGCTGGGTACATAAACGACCCTCTCGACCAGCCCTTTGCCACTGAGCAACAAGGCAAGGAAACCCCCTTGATCATCCCTATATCGCCTAATCTTTCTTCCTCATGCTTGCATTAGTTTTTTTCTACTGTTGTAGTTAGTTCCTATATGTGATGCATAGCCTGATTTTGTTAAACTGCTACTTTCAGTACCACACTTTAAACTGTTTAGTATAGGTGGAGCAGTCTTCCCCTCTGACCCCGTAGTCCAGTTGCCCCGCTTTGTTTTCAAATCTCGATCCAGGATCCTCGAGCCAGACCCAGCACCGCACTTACACCCCTCATACATCTCCATCGTATCTACTTTTCCAAACTCTTTTGCCCTTGTTTTGGACTCTAATTTGCATGATTTGAATGGAACTAACCTGGACTGACGCTGTTTTCAGCAGAATTGCCTTGGTGTTATTTTTGTGCAGAAATCAAAGTTCTCCAAACGTCCTAAAAATTTACGGGGAGCATTTTTTGAAAATATGAAAAATATCTGCGCCAAGATCCACCTGAGGGGGTGGGCCAGTGGGCCACAAGCCCTGCCTCCGCCACCCCCCTGGTGGCGGTGGGCAAGCTTGTGGGGCCCACACAGCTCTGCCGCCCCAACCTCAAATCTATAAGTTCACTTTCGTCCCAGAAAAAAAAGAGAAGATTTCGTCGCGTTTGCGATACGAAGGCGCTGCCACAAACTGTTCTTCATCTGGAGGGCAGATCTGGAGTCCGTCTTGGGCTCCGGAGAGGGGAAATCGTCGCCATCGTCATCATCAACCTTCTTCCCTCTCCAATTCCATGAAGATCTTCGTCGTTCATGAGTAATCTATTCATAGGCTCACTGGGCGGTGATGAGTAGGATGAGATCTATCATGTAATCGAGTTAGTTTTGATGGGGATTGATCCCTAGTATCCACTATGTTGTGAGATTGATGTTGCTACTACTTTGCCATGCTTAATGCTTGTCACTAGGGCCCGAGTGCCATGATTTCAGATCTGAAATTATTATGTTGTCACCAATATATGTGTGTTTTAGATCCGACCTTGCAAGTTGTAGTTACCTACTATGTGTTATGATCCGGCAACCCCAGAGTGACAATAACCGGAACCACTCCCGGTGATGACCATAGTTTGAGGAATTCATGTGTTGACCAAGTGCTAATGCGTTGGTCCGGTTCTTTATTAAAAGGAGAACCTTAATATCCCGTAGTTTCCTTTTGGACCCCGTTGCCACGGGAGGGATGGACAATAGATGTCATGCAAGTTCTTTTCCCTAAGCACGTATGATGACACACGGAATGCATGCCTACATCACATTGACGAACGGGAGCTAGCCACATATCTCTCCGTGTTATAACTATTGCATGATGAATATCATCCAAACAAATCACCAACCCACTGCCTACGAGTTTGTCCTACTGCTGCTGTCACTTGTCTTGCTCTGCTGCTGTTACTTGTCTTGCTCTGCTGCTACTGTTGCTACTACTGTTGCTTGCTACTGTTGCTACTGCTGTCACTACTGTTGTTCCTTGCCACTGCCGTTACTCGCTACTTTGCTGTTACTACTTTGCTTGCAGATACTAATCTTTCAGGTGTGGTTGAAACTGATCCATTCAGCTGCTAATACTCGAGAGTATTCTCTCACCTCCTGTTTGGCGAATCAACAAATTTGGGTTGAATACTCTACCCTCGAAAACTGCTACGATCCCACGCGCTGGTGGGCTGTCAACAACATTCTTCTAGTTTCGATTGCCGGAGAGTGCTAGCAGCATTCTTCTGGTGCCGTTGCAAGGGAAGGTCTGCTGTTACGGAGTCAGCATTTTTCTGGCGCCGTTGCCGGGGAGGTATTGCTATATTCTCTGAGTCACTTGGGATTTATATCTGCTAATCACTATGAAGAATCTGAAGGATCCAAAAACCAAAGTCTTGCCCTCAACTACGAGGGGAGGTAAGGAATTGCCATGTAGCTCTGCACTTGATTCACCTTCAGTTATGAGTAAGTTTGCGACATCACCTCTGCTAGAAATCTTGATATGTTGCATGTGCTTGATGATGCTAGAGATGCTATTTTGCCTGATGATGCTATGCTTGATACTGCTAGAGATACTGCTTTGCCTGATGTCCCACTAGGGGTATTCCTTGATGCTCATAGTGCTAGAGTTACTGCCAATGCTCGTGATGCTTCTGAAACTGCCGATACTATTGAGTTAGAACCTGCTTTTGCTCCTGTTAGATCTAGTTCTCCTAGATATGAATTGCCTGATATACCTGAGGGTTACGTTATGGAGGGAGAGATAGCTGAGGATTTTCTTGCGTGTAAGGATGCCTATGACGCTGAGAAATTACTTCTCAAGTGGAAGGAAAAATCTTTGAAAGCTAGGATGAAATACGACCCGAAGTTTGCCACTTTACCTATCTTTATCACCGATAAGGATTATGAATTCTCTGTCGATCCTGAGATAATCTCTCTAGTCGAATCTGATCCTTTTCACGGTTATGAGTCTCAGACGGTCGTAGCCCATCTTGCCAAACTACACGATATAGCCACCCTTTTCACTAATGAGGAGAAGATCTGCCACTACTATATCCTTAAGCTATTTCCTTTCTCTCTAAAGGATGACGCTAAAGCCTGGTTCACCTCTCTTGCTCCTAGATGTGTGAGTAGTCCCCGGGATATGGTCTATTACTTCTGTGAGAAATATTTCCCTGCCCATAAGAAGGAAGCTGCCTTGCAGGAAATATACAACTTTGCTCAACTCCAAGAAGAGAGTCTTCCACAAGCTTGGGGAGGCTCGTCCAGCTACAGAATGCTTTGCCTGATCACCCTCTTAAGAAGAACGAGATACTTGATATCCTCTATAACGGACTTACGGATGCTTCTAGAGACCACCTAGATAGTTGTGCCGGTTGTGTTTTTAGGGAACGAACTGTAGAACAAGCTGAGACCCTACTGAATAACATCTTGATCAACGATAATGCTTCGACTATTCCTGAACCACCTCCTAAGCCAACTCCTAAGAAAAGAGGTATTCTATTCCTCGGTCCCGAACATATGAAAGAAGCCAAGAAATCTATGCAAGAGAAAGGCATTAGATCTGAAGATGTCAAAAATCTACCACCTATCGAAGAGATCCATGGTCTCAATAACCCAATACAGGTAGTAGAAGTGAATTCTCTGCGTAGGTTTGATGAGAGTGATATTCCTTTTGACAAACCTGCTAGCCTATGCTTTGATGAATTTGACAACTTTGTTGCTAAACAACAGAGTTTCAATGATTATGTTAGCAGACATTTGGAACAAAGTACTCGTATGCTTAGCCATTTAAGTGCTTGTGTAGACAGAAATGTCAATGATTTGAAGCTTCTGAGTAAACATGCCTCTATGATTACTACTCAGGTAGAACAAGTACTTAAAGCTCAGAATGACTTGCTCAATGAATTAAATGACAACTCTGTCAGAGTCATTATTAGAGGAGGCAAAATGACTCAGGAACCTTTGTATCATGAAGGTCATCCTAAGAGAATTGATCAGGATTCTCAAAGGATCAATGCTGATACACCCAGTCATCCTAAGGAGAAGAAGAAGGATCATAGAAACCTACATGCCAGTTCACCAAATACTTTCACCTGAAGAACCTAATGATATTTCTGCATCTAATGCAGAAACACAATCTGGTGATGAACATGAACCTGGTGACAATATGGACAGTGATGTTCATAATAATGCTCAACCTAGCAATGATGAGGATGTGGAGATTGAACCTACGGTTAATCCTGATAACCCACAACCAAAGAAATACGATAAGAATGACTTCACTGCTAGGAAGCATGGTTAAGAAAGGGAGCCATGGGTTCAGAGATCTATGCCCTTTCCTCCTAAGCCATCCAAGAAAAAGGATGATGAGGATTCTGAGCGCTTCGTTGAGATGATAAGACCCATCTTTCTGCAGATGCGGTTAACTGATATGCTCAAGATGTCTCCGTATGCCAAGTACATGAAAGATATCGTGACTAATAAACGGAAGATAACAGATCTTGAGATCTCCACCATGCTTGCCAACTACACTTTCAAAGGTGGAACTCCTAAGAAACTTGGTGATCCCGGAGTGCCCACTATACCTTGCTCCATTAAAGGAAACTACGTAAGAACTGCCTTATGTGACCTTGGAGCCGGTGTTAGTGTTATGCCGCTCTCTCTTTATCGTAGACTTGAATTGGATAAGTTGACACCCATTGAAATTTCTCCGCAAATGGCCGACAAATCAACTGCTTTCCCTATCGGCATTTGCAAGGATGTGCATGTTGTGGTTGCTAGCACCACTATCTTAACAGACTTTGTTATCTTGGATATTCCCGAGGACGATGCCATGGCTGTCATCCTCGGAAGACCCTCTTTAAACACTACAGGGGCTGTTATAGATTGCAACAAAGGCAATGTCACTTTCCATGTCAACGGTAATGAGCACACAGTGCACTTTCCAAAGAAACGATATCAAGTACATTGCATCAATGCTATCGAAAAGACTTCATCAATTCTTATTAGGAGCTTTGAATGCCCTATTCCTCGTGTCAAGATGAAGTATGATTTGCTTGTTGGGGAGATACATATCCCCATTGAGGTGACTTAGTGGCTATTCGGAAATTCTCCATTCTCTCTTGCTATTCGAGAAGGTTTTGTCATGAGGACTTGAACAACCCCATTAACGGATTTCTTTTGATGACCATGAAACAGATGAATCAAAGAGTCACATACCTCTGTTTTGAGCTTTCATTTTCTGTTGCTTAGAAAAAAATGATAGAATTAGTTTAGTTTTTCTTGTTTTCTTTTTTAGCGTCCCGGAGAAAAATACCTCAAAAATAAAAGTTCTCTGATGGTCCTGAAAATTTAGTATGATTTTTTCTGGAATTTTTGAAAATTACTGGGCCTGAGAGCTGGCCTGGGGGCCAGACCAGTGGGCCACAAGCCCTGCCACCGCCACCCCCTGGTGGCGGAGTGCAAGCTTGTGGGGCCCACACGGACCCCCTCCACTCATTCCTGCCCCCAGCCTCTTCTTCCACCTCCAGAAAAAATTGTTTCGCAGCTCAAACCCGTGTTTTTGCTCATTTGGCTGTGATTTTCGATCTCCTTGCTCAAAGCACCATTCTCTGAACCGTTTTGGGGAAATTACTCCTTGGTAAGTGACTCCTCCATTGGTCCAATTAGTTTTTGCTCTAGTGTTTTATCCTTCACGTATTCTTGCTACCTTGGTGACCCTGTTCTGGAGCTAGAAATGTTGATTTTAGGTGGTCCCAAGTAGTTTTAGCGCGTGATACGATCTCTAGGCACTAGTAGGAGTAGTTGATACAAGTTGGGTTAATATTTATTCACTTCTCTTTCGAAGTCTCTAAAAATTTCAGAATTTTTCAGAGCTAGAAAAAGGGAAAGATGAGGAGGTTCTTGAGAGGCTCTTCAAGCCGTAACCCCAAGGAGGATGAGAAGAACCACCCCAAGTACGTAGTCCCTCGAGTCATAGAAGTTCGAGCGTGCTAGTGGCCAAGTGATGAATTCTTGCGCGCCGCTGGGCTTTATGAAGACTTTTATTACTTGGTGGAGAACGCACGTCTTACTGCGTTCGTTGCAGATAAGTGCTCACAATACCTCCTCCTCACCAATATTTTCGTTCAAAGCTTCAACTTTTATCCGAGGAAGAATCCTCCCATGGTTGAGTTCATAATATACGATGTTCCCCAGTGCATGACACTACAGGATTTTTGCAATGTATGCAAATTACCTTATGTTGGGGATATCCGTGACTCTCGTCCACGGACTTGGACGATTTCATTGGTACTATTGCTGTTGGAGAGGAGAGAGGAGTGTCTCGCGCTAGAATTGCTAGCATACATTTTCCTGTGCTTCGGTACTTCTCACTATTTGTGGGAAAATGTTTGATTGGCCGTGGGGAGGCTGGATCACTTAGTTCTCCAAACCTTGCGGTTTTTGCGCGAAGGCCTTTATAACGATAAGACTTACAGCCTAGGTGTTATAGTGGCCCAGCGGTTGAACATCAACCGTTCCAAGGGTGTCGTCTATGGAGGTATCTATGCTACCCGTCTTGCCAGACACTTTGAGATACCCATTAGGCTGGGAGAGGAAGGAGAGATGCTTCTCCCTGAGAAATATCTGGATTATGACAGCATGGTTCGCCATGATTTTCTGGATAGAGATGCTAGTAGACGGATGATTTATAACCTGGTATTTAGTCAGGGTACTCGAGAGACTATTACTTTGCCTGCTCCTTCTTTGTTCGATCTTCATGCAGGCAGGTACACTAAAATGCCCTCGGACATCTACGCATATTGGGGCTTGGCCCAACCACACGCGCCTGTGCCCGAGCCGCCAGTCGACTACCAGACGCCAGTTTATCAGTGGGAGCCAGAGGAGCTCACACAGCAGTGGCATCCACAGTCTGCTCCGGAGTATCCTGGAGCTGGTGATTTCCCACCATGGGAGTAGACCAAGCTAGGCCAAAAGCCTAAGCTTGGGGGAGTACGTGTTCTCACCGATCTTACATTCATGCTTATCCTTTCACTTTGTTAGCCGGTGTTTACACTTTGCCGCTGTATTATCCATGCTAGTTTATTTTCGTTTTCTTGTTTTGTGTCCTTTTGAGAAAACCCAAAAATATTTTTCTTTCTTCTTTTGCTTGTTGGGAGCTTTCCCGTGTAAATAGTTTTCTTTTATTTGGGTCAAGGTAAAAGATATTGGTTTCAATGTTTAGTGGTTCTTGCATGCTTACCTGTTTAGCTTTCAAGAAGCCATATTACTTTGTCTTCTCCTTTGTGTTTGCCTGCAGATTCAGCTTAGTCCAATGCACGAGCACTCTTATTATTGTTCATATCGTTCGATCGTGCAAGTGAAAGGCAATAATGATGATATATGATGAAGTGACTGAGACTGGAAAGCTGGTATGAACTCTATCTATTATGTTTTTGTAAATATGACTAGCTTGTCAACCGAGATTCACCTTTGTTGTGAGAGAACCATGTTTGCAATGACAACTTAGAGATCATAGTTTCTGATGCCATGCTTAATTAGCTGAGAGCTTATAATGGTTTGTCTTGATTGCCAACATAGATTTTGAGATGACTATGATGTAGTATGATAGGATGGTATTCTCCTTTGAATGATTCAAGTGGCTTGACTTGGCGCATGTTCATGCATGTAGTTGAAACAAAATCAACATAGCCTCTATGATGTTCGTGTTCATGGTGATTTATATCCTGTTCATGCTTGCATTCAATGTTAGTCAAACTCATTGCATCTTGATGACTGTTGTCGCTCTCTAGTTGGTCGCTTCCCAGTCTTTTGCTAGCCTTCACTTGTACTAAGCGGAATACTGCTTGTGCATCCACTTCCATAAACCCAAAAGTTTTTCCATGAGAGTCCACCATACCTACCTAATTGCGATATCTACCTGCCGTTCCATGTAAATTTGCATGTGCCACTCTCTAAATCTTCAAGAAATAATCTGTTTTGCATGCCCGAACCGCTCATGTGGTGACAGGGGGCTATTGGTATCTTCCATGCTAGGAGTGTTATCCTCGACATGTGTTTATTCACTGTCATTCACGAGAAAGGGGACGGTAATTGGAAGGCCCAGTTCCACACTGAACTCGAAAACATAACTGTGAAACAAAACTCCCCCCAGATTGATGTTAGTATGGACGGTACCCGAGGATTCGGCTAGCCGTGGAGTGTGATTGATTGGTGGTAGGGGAGTTAAAACTTTACTTTTCTGTTTGGGAACCGCCTATAGCATGAGTAGAATGGAAGATATTGAGAACTCTTGGTCATTGCGTTGACAATCAAAGCATGCCACCCAAAATTATTATCTCTGTTTTCAAAGCTTGAGCTCTGGCACCTCTGCAAATCAATGCTTCCCTCTGCGAAGGGCCTGCCTATTTATTTTCCTGTCGAGTCATCCTCCTCTTTTATAAGCACCAATTAGAGAGCACATCTGTCATTTTTATGCTTTGCTTTTGATTGATATTGAGTATGACTATGACTGGATCTTCGTTGCTATGAATTACAATGTTTAGTCAGCCCTTGATCTTTGAAAGTGCTCTGCATTTATGTTTTGCGGTCTCAGAAAGAGCTAGCGAGATACCATCTACTCATATTGCTTCATGCTTGTTTTGATTGAAGTGTTGGTATTTGAAAATCATTATTATTTGCTCGTTAGCTGATTATGCCATTGATATTAGTTTACCGTGAGACCTTTGTGTCATTTTCTTATGTGGTTAACTTGTGATCTTGCTGAAATTCTGGTTATGAGTTCGACATAGTTGCAACAACAAGATCAAACAGAGTTTGTCAAAGTTTTTCTTTCTCTCTCAGTTTGTCAACTGAGTTGCTTGAGGACAAGCAAGGTTTTAAGCTTGGGGGAGTTGATACGTCTCCATCGTATCTACTTCTCCAAACTCTTTTGCCCTTGTTTTTGGACTCTAATTTGCATGATTTGAATGGAACTAACCTCGACTGACGCTGTTTTCAGCAGGATTGCCTTGGTGTTATTTTTGTGCAGAAATCAAAGTTCTCCAAACGTCCTGAAAATTTACGGGGAGCATTTTTGGAAAATATGAAAAATATCTGCGCCAAGATCCACCTGAGGGGGTGGGCTAGTGGGCCACAAGCCCTGCCTCCGCCACCCCCTGGTGACGGTGGGCAAGCTTGTGGGGCCCACACAGCTCTGCCGCCCCCAACCTCAGGTGTATAAGTTCACTTTCGTCCCAGAAAAAATAAAAAGAGAAGGTTTCATCGCGTTTGTGATACGGAGGCGCCGCCACAACCTATTCTTCATCTCGAGGGCAGATCTGGAGTCCGTCTTGGGCTCTGGAGAGGGGAAATCGTCGCCATCGTCATCATCAACCTTCTTCCCTCTCCAATTCCATGAAGCTCTTCGTTGTTCGTGAGTAATCTATTCGTAGGCTCGCTGAGCGGTGATGAGTAGGATGAGATCTATCATGTAATCGAGTTAGTTTTGATGGGGATTGATCCCTAGTATCCACTATGTTCTGAGATTGATGTTGCTACTACTTTGCCATGCTTAATGCTTGTCACTAGGGCCCGAGTGCCATGATTTCAGATCTGAAATTATTATGTTGTCACCAATATATGTGTGTTTTAGATCCGATCTTGCAAGTTGTAGTTACCTACTATGTGTTATGATCCGACAACCTCGGAGTGACAATAACCGGAACCACTCTTGGTGATGACCATAGTTTGAGGACTTCATGTTTTCACCAAGTGCTAATGCGTTGGTCCGGTTCTTTATTAAAAGGAGAACCTTAATATCCCGTAGTTTCCTTTTGGACCCCGCTGCCATGGGAGGGATGGACAATAGATGTCATGCAAGTTCTTTTCCCTAAGCACGTATGACGACACACGAAATGCATGCCTACATCACATTGACGAATGGGAGCTAGCCACATATATCTCCGTGTTATAACTGTTGCATGATGAATATCATCCAAACAAATCACCGACCCATTGCCTACGAGTTTGTCCTACTGCTGCTATCACTTGTCTTGCTCTGCTGATGTTACTTGTCTTGCTCTGCTGCTACGGTTGCTACTACTATTGCTTGCTACTGTTGCTACTTGCTACTCCTGTCACTACTGCTGTTCCTTGCGACTGCCGTTACTCGCTACTTTGCTGTTACTACTTTGCTTGCAGATACTAATCTGTCAGGTGTGGTTGAATCTGACCCATTCAGCTGCTAATACTCGAGAGTATTCTCTCACCTCCTATTTGGCGAATCAACAAATTTGGGTTGAATACTCTACTCTCAAAAACTGCTACGATCCCACGCGCTGGTGGGCCGTCAACAACATTCTTCTAGTTTCGATTGCCGGAGAGTGCTAGCAGCATTCTTCTGGTGCTGTTGCAAGGGAAGGTCTGCTGTTACGGAGTCAACCCCCCCTTAGTTGTGCGACGCTATAGAGATACTATCGGGTACCAAGGGTGACACCTCGCGAAGTACTCCTGATGATATCTGTGTAGTACATCTAGTCGGCCGTGGTTATTGAGGGTGATTCCCCTTTCACCATTCCCGCTAATGCCTCTATCGTGCAACCCCTCAAGTGTGGGATCCTCAATGGTGATTCCTCTAGGTCCACCTTGACGGTTACATCGTTCGGGATCCAACGAGTGTGATGCCTCAGATCCCCCTGATGTTACAACCACACAGTTACTTGACCATGTTACCGGGATCGTTGATGACTAGATGTTAGGCGAGTGGATTCCCGCGTGTTTGTGTCGATGACTTAATTAAAATGATAATGGATTTGGGTATTTGACCTGGGTTGGTCGGAAGGCCTTATTACGCACTAACCGTCTGCGTGGGAAGAATTATGGGTAGTCGACGTCGCGGTATCAGCCGAAGCTCTTCAGACGTCAGCGATGGAGCGACGCATGCCCGAGTGGTCCTGAGATGCATCACTCTTGTATTAAGGGGTGCTAGGACTGACATCGGCCGCCCACGCATCATGCAGGAGCGCGGAGGGCAAGTGGGCCCATGAACCCTCTGTGCTTAGGAGTTAGACCGACGGGCTGGCCTCTCTGCTGAGCTTAGGTGGGGCTGCGATGTGTCGATATTCCGAGGACGGGCATGACCCAGAAAAGTGTGTCCGACCAGAGTGTTATCGAGTGCATCGGGGAATATGTTGTGCACCCCTGCAGGGAAGAACTTATCTATTCGAATAGCCGTGTCCACGGTTACAGGACGACTTGGAGTTGTGCCCTGATCTTATACAACTACAATTGTTACTTAATTGGAAATAGTTGCCCCGGGATTGCTTCCTCGCAGGGAGTCGAGGGAGGATCTTTGGGCGTGACCTCATATTAATATTGATGCAACAATATGACTATTAATTGTGTTACCTTTCTCTACTCTCGTCTATTGTTGTAAGGCCCTGAAGATGCTAGTCTTCGCTAGGACTAGGCCTTCTCTCTCTATTCTTGCATTGCTGCAGTCAGTCCACATTTAAACCCCTTCTTTTATACTGATGCATATTTAGCATAGTTCTGATATAAGTCTTGCGAGTACTTTGGATGAGTACTCACGTTGCTTTGCTCCCCCTTTGTCCCCTTGATCCGTTGCTGCGACCAGATGATGGAGCCCAGGAGTGGAGTTTCCTGCTGACGGCTGCCGCCCCGATGGTGACTTCTTCGTGGAGGCCGATGAAGATCAGGAGTAGTTAGGAGGTTCCCAGGCAGGAGGCATCGCCTCGTTCGATCGTGTTTTATTTTGTGCTAGCCTTCTCTAAGGCACCCCATGTTTGATGTTTGTACTCAGATATTGTTGCTTCCGCTGACTCGTGTGTTTATCGAGCTTCTGTATTCTAGCCCTCGAGGCCCATGGCTTGTAATATGAAGCTTGTATTGTTTTATTTGTGTATAGAGTTGTGTTGTGATATCTTCCCGCGAGTCCTTGGGTTTGATCGTACGCATTTGCATGTGTGATCAGCGTACGATTAAATCGAGGGCGTCACAAGAATTGAACCTTATCTTAGCATCACCCTTTAATGAGAATGGAAATAGCTTAAGAATATAGTAGTAACGAACTTTTTTCTCATGAGTAAATAGGGTGGCTATATCATTCAATTTAGTAAGGTGTGCCACAATAGTTTCATATTCATAACCATGAATAGGATCAGATTCTACCAAAGTAATTAACTCAGGATCGGTAGAGAATTCATAATCCTTACTAGTAATACAGATAGGTGAAGTAGAAACTTGGGATCATATTGCATTCTAGCATTCAAAGATTTTTTTTCCTTCCACTTGCATAGCAAATTCTTAAGATCATATCTATCCTTACAAGCAAGAAATTCCCTATCTACTTCTCCTTCCATAACATAACCCCCGGGTATATTAGGCAATTCATATCTAGGAGAGCTAGGTCTAGCACGTGAATCATAGTGTTCAGTTTCATCAGATTCAGCAATATTATCATTTTCAGCATTCACTCTAGCAATTTGTTCATCAAGAAATTCACCAAGTGGCACAATAGTATCAAGCAAAGTATCATCATAAGCATCATTCATAGCATAAGTAGCATCATCAATTACTTGTGACATATCATATTCAGTAGTAGGTGGTGGTGTCGCAAATTTACTCATAGCACACGGTGAATCAAGTGTAGAGCTAGATGGAAGTTCCTTACCTGCCCTCGTAGTTGAGGGGTAAATCTTGGTTTTAGCATCTTCCAGATTCTTCATAGTGATCAACATATATAAATTCCAAGTGACTCAGAGAATATAGCTATGCTCCCCGGCAACGGCGCCAGAAAAAGGTCTTGATAACCCACAAGTATAGGGGATCACAACAGTTTTCGAGGGTAGAGTATTCAACCCAAATTTGTTGATTTGACACAAGGGGAGCCAAAGAATATTCTCGAGTATTAGCAGCTGAGTTGACAATTCAACCACTCCTGAAGGACTTAATATCTACAACAAAGTATTTAGTACCAAAGTAGTATTTAAGTAACGGTAACGGTGGCAAACGTAACAGTGGCAGTTTTATAGTGATCGTAACAATAGCAATGGAAAAGTAGCTTAGCGAAGATCAATATGTGGAAAGCTCGTAGGCAATGGATTAGTGATGGATAATTATGTTGGATGGCATTCATCATGCAACAATCATAACCTAGGGTGATACACAACTAGCTCCAATTCATCAATGTAATGTAGGCATGTATTCCATATATAGTCATACGTGCTTATGGAAAACAACTTGCATGGCATATTTTGTCCCACACTCCCGTGACAATGGGGTCCTAATGGAAACTAAGGGATATTAAGGCCTTCTTTTAATAGAGAACCGGACCAAAGCATTAGCACTTAGTGAATACATGAACTCCTCAAACTACGGTAATCACCGGAAAGAATCCCAGTTATTGTCACCCTAGGGGAGGCGGATCATAACTCGTAATAGGTGCCTATAACTTGCAAGATAGGATCAAGAACACATATATATTCATGAAAACATAATAGTTTCAGATCTGAAATCATGGTACTCGGGCCCTAATGACAAGCATTAAGCATAGCAAAGTCATTGCAACATCAATCTCAGAACATAGTGGATACTAGGGATCAAATCCTAACAAACTAACTCGATTAGATGATAGATCTCATCCAACCCATCACCGTCAAGCAAGCCTACGATGGAATTACTCACGATCGATGGAGAGCATCATGAAATTTGTGACGAAGGATGGTTGATGATGACGACGGCGTCGATTTCCCCTCTCCAGAGCCCAAATCAGACTCCATATCCACTGTCCCGAGGAAGAACGGGAGGTGGCGGCGGCTCTGTATCATAAAACGCGATGAACTCGTCCCTCTGATTTTTTTCTCCGCAGATAGGAATATATAGGAGTGAAAATAGGTTGGTGGAACTTCAGGGGCCCCACAAGCTAGGGGGTGCGGCCTAGGGAGGCACGCGATGCAGGGTTGTGGCCTGGGGGTGGCCCCACTCCGGTAGATTCCTTCGCCAATATTTTTTATTAAATCCAGAAATGTTCTTCGTAAGTTTTCAAGTCAATCCGAGAACTTTTATTTCTACACAAAAATAACACGAAAGCAATTCTACTAAAAACAGTGTTAGTCCGGGTTAGTTCCATTCAAATCATGCAAATTAGAGTCGAAAACAAGGGCAAAAGAGTTTGGAAAAGTAGATACGTTGGAGACGTATCACTTCACTCCTATTATATGCATATGCTAGATATTACTTTTCTTCATGATTTGTTTTCCTATTAAATTCATATGAATAGGAAGTGTGTTAGACTTAGATGTGTTGTTGCATGCTTTATGATGCTCTCATTGTGCTTCAATTCTTGTCTATTATGTGAGAGTCGTTATTATGCAGGCCTATCTTATTATAAAGAAAGATCTTGTATGGAGACAACCCAATACTTTCTGTTATTGTGAGTTAACATGATTATTTCTACTATAATTATTGTGTTTTTGTTTAAATTAGTGTTTGTACCAAGTAAAGCCTTTGGGATGATTTGAATGACAAATATAATTGATACGATGCAAAAGCATAAAATTTTACGTCCAGTGCAGAATTTCTCTAATTTTAGTGAAACGCCTTTTTATTTGATTTTTACACAGTATTTCTATACAAATTCCTCGGGTTGTCCTAATGTTTCAGAATTTTCGGAGTTACAGAAGTATAGTTTAAGTGTTGATCTCTATAGATTGTTCTGTTTTAGACATATTTTGTTTTTTGCTTGCATAATTTGCTTGTTTTGATGATGCCATGGATTATATTGGGGGGTATAAGTCATGGAGAAGTTAGAATATAGTACCTTATGCAATAATAAAATATGAATCAATTTATAAGAATACCTAAAGTTTATAATTTTCCTATTGTACTAATGGATCTCGCGAGCTTTCTATTGAGTTTTGTGTGCTGAAGGTTTTAAGTTTTGGGTGTGATCGGGATGGATGGAGGAATAAGGAGCAGCAAAGATCCTAAGCCTAGGGATGCCCAAGGCACACCAAGATACACTACTAGGAAAAGGCTTGCTAGTGGCGCACCTATTTTGGCTATTAATGGCGCACTATAGGTGCGCCACTAGCATCACGCCATTAGATTTTTTTACTAATGGCGCACCACAAGTGCGCCATTAGTATCTGGTATACTAATGGCGCACCAGGCAGTGCGCCATTAGTATTGCTCATGGCGCGCCATTAGTATCTGGTATACTAATGACGCACCAAGAAGTGCGCCATTAGTATAGCTCCCGGTGCGCCATTAGTATCTGGTATACTAATGGCGCACCAGGAAGTGCTCCATTAGTATAGCTTATGGTGCGCCATTAGTGTGCCTCCCAGGGCCATATTTACCCATGTGCTCTGGCTTACTAATGGCACACTAGTTGACGATGCGCCACTAGTGTGCTTTTGCAGTGCGCCACTAAAGTGCTGAGTGGTGCACCACTAGTATGAATATTAGGTATTTATTTTATTTTTTCTGATATTTGCACAGATTACAAAACATATTATTGCACAGAATATAGAGAGCACAACATATAAACAACAGATTTATCGAATACAATAGAAGATTAGTCTCCGAATACAATTCATCATATTAGTCTCAGAATTTAAAATACCGAACAAAGTTAGAACATTACAAGTCTCGAGACCGCGAGTAGCGAGTTTGTCTTCACATTACAAGTCGATATCGACCATCTAAACTACAATCACATAGAAGAGAGTTGCGGTCATCACGATGAGCATAATCACAATGAAACTGGTCTTCATCCGGTTCCTCCAACGCTCCCTCCTCTCTCCCGCTAGATAGCACGCGTATCTAACTTCCGCCTCCGCCCTTGTGGTGTACCCTTTGTAACTGTTACCGCTGAATCGGTGAACCTGTCTCCGACACTCCTCCCAGTCGTCGTAGACTCCGGGAACCTTACCCTTGTACACGACATACGACGGCATCTCTATGCACTAGCCAAACAAAACGTTAGTAGCAATTCACAGAGACATACAAGTTCATTTAAGTTTAATATTAAAACTATAACAGCACGATTCATGGTCCTACTAATAAATAGCATCGATTACATATAAGTTGAACGACTGTCCAAACCAAAGAGACATACAAGTTCATTAAAGTTTAATATTGCAACATGAATTAGTAGCAATTCACGCGAACGTGGATGAAGCCGCCGTCTTTCGTGATGGTCATGAAATTGTGGTCGTTGTCAGCCTGCATTTGTAGCATTGTATCTATCTCAGTATTGGACAGCGGAGATCTGAGGTAGAACTGCCCTGAGGTACGAAGGACATCTTGATGGATGATTTCCGCAAACTCCGACTGGATGCGAAAGAATTCTTGTCTGATGTCCGCATCCTGGATTGCCGACAAGCGTGCGGCCCAATCTTTGAGATTATTTGGTAGCCGAAGGTGATTACTGTCCTGTATGATCGCCCGCATGTGATGGAGGGCGTAGTAGGCATCCTTCTGACTGCCAGGCGGCTGCTTGACGCAGGCGAACGTCGTATTGTGGGTGAACACGTGCTTGCCGTGCCTAAGACTTGTCCTGCTGAAGGTGCCTCCAGATATGGCGTAGCCGGGAAGAGCTTCATCAAGAACTTTCTTGATATTTGTGTAGTCTTTTTTCGACTAACGGTCCGATTCGAAATACGTGGTCGTGGAATATTTCGGGCTTAAGAGGATGAGTGTGCAACGTGTGTCACTGCACAAAACACGGAATGTTAGAAAAAAAAGGACGATCAAAATCTAAGAAATCATGTGTTACGGGGCGATGAGGGGATAACTTACCAAGGAAAGTAAGGCACGAGGAAGTTATCCTTTTCTGAGTTTGCTAGAATGACGCCTTCGAGGTATGAACTCGCGACTTGCCGGTCCCCAGCGCTGCCCAAGATCTTGGCACACATATAGAAGGGGTCGACTATCACTAGGTCCGGGGTCTTGTCTCTAATGATCCGCATCTCCATACTCAGCGAAAATAGCCGAACGAAGGTGTAGTGCAGCGGATGAAGGTTAAACATAGCGAAGATGTCAGCAAACCGCAGGACGATCATACCCCCGATGGCGCTATAGACAAAGCCCTTGCCCTCTGGCACCTTGGCCACGAAAACCGGGTATGCCACATTATTCTCGGAGAGACGCCGCTTCTCCAAACAAAGAACACTGTCATGCAGACTCCGCATAGCACCGGTTGTAGCATTGAGCAGATTAGTCGGTAGCATCGGCCTACCCGCCACATGCACCCTCCTCGAGATATCCTTAGGTGAAGGTGGCCCGTCTAGAGCACGGATAGTACTCGGTGCCGGCTGGCTTGCACCCTTGTTAGTCTTTATTTTCCGTCCCTTCTTCTGCTGATGTAATGGGATCGAGTTCTGCTCAGAGACCACCTTCTTGAGTGTGTTGGGGCTGATAATGTTTCGCACCTCGGCTATCTAAGGCTCGGTGAAGGTGGCAGCTGGAGGCGTCTCCTCAAAACTAAACGCCAGACAACGCCTATTGCAATTGGGTTTCTCCGCGATACCAGCTAGATCGCGGTCGTCTTTTGTAGCGTTGGGTTCTTGAGAAGGAGGCCCCAAGAATTCCTCACCGTACCCATGTTCGGCAAAGTACTTATCGACCTTGGTAAATGTACCATTGTCGTCGTCGTCGTCCGGATCCTGTGCCATATGCATGTCCGGATCCTGTGCCATATGCATGTCCGGTAGCGTTGCGGCGGTCTTGCCATGGCTTGGCGCCGGCACGACTGGCGGTGTTGTCTGTGGGGTGGTGTCCCCCGCCCCCAAACGAATCTGGCTCTTCGGCCAAAGCAAGGGCCAGCTTAAGCAGGCGCTGAGGGTCATCACATCATCTTTGTCGGCCCTAGCAGGGTGGAACGGAGGTAACAAGTCGTCGCAGCCTGGCAGCACCCGAACCAGTTGAACCCTGTACGTGGTGGGTGGCATCGGTTTACCGTGGAACATGGGGTTGCCCGGTTGAACGATTCTGCCCTTGGCGACATCGATGAACTCGCCGTCCACGAAGTGCAGGAGAGTGCATGGAACGTCGGCACCGGCGCCCTGCGAAAACATGTAGGGCGTGAGGGGATGCCCAGTCAAAGGCAAGGAGATGAAGTCATCGGCCGAGAAAGGCTTAGTTACCGTGATGGCGTCGAGCTCGGCTAATGTCGAGGCACCGCCAATGGCGGGCGTGCAAGTGACGGAGGGGCCGCTTGCTGCCGAGGTGCCGGCGACGTATTCTTCGCACACCCGGGTGCATTAATAAGGTCCAGTGCCCGTGCCGGCGCCGGAGACACCAATGGCGCCGCCTGCGCGTTGTGCGAGTTGCTGGCCATGAAGTTGGGAATCGGGGGCGGCCCCTGTTGGTCGCCCGCAATCCACGCCTGCAGCCCCTCAATCAAGGTAGGCACAATGGCGGTGATCACCCCTCCCACTTGGTGTTGCACTAGCTCTTGGACCATCTCCGGAATCCGCGCCACTTTTGCCTTGAGTTCTTCAACCTGGCACGACTGGCTTTCCAAGTTGGTATTTCTCTCCTTTCGCCCACCAGCGTTATAGTATGACGACCATTTCGTGGACAAGCCTTTGCTGGCCACACGGCCAGCTGACGACGGCTTACTAGACTTATCCTTGTTTTTCATTACGTTAAACGCCCTATTTAAATTGGTGTCCCAATGGGAGCTCTGAGACGACCCCGCGCTACTGCTTTCAGTGTCCTACGGAAGGAATGAACCATTTAGAAATTTGGCTTCATTAATTAGAATGCAACCATATGGAGCGAATTACGTGGGGTGTATTCCTTACCAGAACACGCTCAAGCGCCCTGGTCTTCACATCCGTGGTAAGCTCCTTTGTTACCGGGTCCACCTTGTACCGGGCCCTGACATAGTTCCTAGTCTGCTTGTCACCGTATTTTCGATCCTTCCGTAGTATCTGTCCTTGTCGTTACCGGTGTAGGATTCCATCGTTACCCCGGAGTTCTGATAACCATCGCTCTTCATGTCCTTTCCCTCGATGTAGAATGTGTAGCCGTTGATATCGTACACCTCATACGTCATCAGGTTGTGCTCGGCGCCCTGTGAGAAGGCGAATATGAGTTGTTCTTCCGCGGAAGAATCCTCATGTAAAGGGTACGACAGAAGCTTCTGCTTGAACCAACGCGTGAAACATGAGTTGTGCTCTTTGATAATATCTCCGTCCATCCTCTGTTGGCCTCGGTCATTGTACGTCTTCTCAATAAAGGTTTTGTGCTCTACGACCCAAGGATCGACCACATCTATGTGTTGTAGCGCGACTAGGTTTGCTCTTTCAAAGTCGGCGAGTCGACCCTCAAAGTCGACATGCATTTCACGACGATCCTCACGGTGACCCCATCCAGCGAGCCTGCCGAGGTGCCTGTTGACGGGTAGACCAACGGGGTTCTCGATGCCTAGATAATTCGTGCAGTAGGAGATGCACTCTTCGGTCAGAAAGCCCCTGGCTATGCTTCCCTCTGGACGTGACATGTTGCGAACGTATCCTTTGATGACACCATTCATCCTTTCGAACGGCATCATGCTGTGCAGGAACGTCGGCCCGAGTTGGATGATATCCTCCATGATATGGACCAGCAGATGCACCATAACGTCGAAGAATGCGTGTGGGAAGTAAATCTCAAGCTCGCATTGTATCACGACGATCTCTTCCTGTAGCCTTCTGAGTTGCCTCACGCCAACCGACTTCCGAGAGATGACGTCGAAAAAGTTGCATAGGCCAAATAGCATTTCACGGACGTGCGCGTCCATGATCCCATGGATTGCAACTGGAAGTATCTGCGTCATCAGCACGTGACAGTCGTGAGACTTCGTCCTGCTAAACTTCTGCTTCGCTGAGTCTAGGTATCTACTTATCTTCCCCGCGTAACCTTAAGGAAGTTTTACTCCTACCAGGCAGGAGAAAAACTGATCGATCTCCTCCTGACTTAGAGTGAAGCACGCGGGAGGGAAGTCATTTCCGGTCTTCTTGGCGTTTTTGCCTTTGCGACGACTTTCCGTGTCCTGCTTCACCTCATCATCATCATCATCATCATCATCATCATCATCATCATCATCATTAGCGTGAAGCTCCTCCCTAATGCCCATTGATTTCAAGTCTGCCCTTGCTTTCGGTCCATCTTTGGTCCTCTCTGGCATGTTGAGCAGGGTACCAAGCAGACTCTCGCACACGTTCTTCGTGATATGCATGACATCAAGGCTGTGAGGCACACGGAGGATCTTCCAGTATGACAAGTCCCACAAAACAGACCTCGTTTTCCATACCTTCAGCAGCGGCTCTCGCGCCTTTCGCTTCTTTCCCGGCTCTGGCGCCTTCCCGGCGGTGGGCACTCTTTCCATTTTTTCAATAGCTCGTATATTTCCTCGCCGCTCCTAATAAGGGGGCATCTTCGGGGTTCGGTTTCACCATCGAACGGATCCTTGCGTGTTCTCCATGAGTCATCGTCGTGAAGCCACCTTCGATGTCCCATGAACACGGTTTTTGAAGACCCGAGATCTCTATCTATCTGGCGATACATTGTGTCATCCATGCACCCGACGCATCCAGAAAATCCGTGGACCACCTGCCCCACGACATATCCGTAACCGAGATAGTCGTGCACCGTCGTGAGCAGTGTGGCTCTCATAGGGAAATATTCTTTCTCTGCGGCATCCCACGTATTGGCTGGCGTTTTCCACAGTGTGTCTAGCTCATTTTTCAGCAGCCCCAGATACAGATTGATGTCGTTCCCTGGTTGTTTCGGCCCTTCAATTAGCATACTCATGTGAATGTACTTCCTCTTCATGCACAACCAGGGGGAAGGGTGTACATCCACACAAACACAGGCCAGGTGCTATGTGTGCTTCTCTGGCTGCCAAACGGATTGACTCCATCGGTGCTCGCGCCCAGCATGATGTTCCTTGGATCGTCCCCAAATTCTGGGTATTCGAAGTTCAACGCTTGCCACTGGCTCGCATCCTTAGGGTGACTCAGCATCTTCTCTTTTTTATTTATCTCCGGATCATTTCCGTCATCTTCTCGCTTTTTCTCCTCCCTATCCGCGTGCCAACACAGGAGATTTGCTACCTTAGGGTCCGCGAAATACCGCTGCAGACGAGGAGTCATCGGAAAGTACCACACCACTTTTCGAGGAGCTTTCTTCCTCTTCTTGTATCGACTGACGCCACACACGGACATATGGTAGACTCCGCGTGCTCGTCCCGATAAATGATGCAATTGTTCATGCACACATGGTATTTCACGTGCGGTAAATCCAGAGGACACACGATTTTCTTCGCCTCCTCGAAACTGGTCGGGCACTTGTTCCCCTTGGGAAGACGTTCGTGCCAGAATGACATGTTCTCGTCGAAGCATGCGTCGGTCATTTTGTGTTTTACCTTCATCTCCAGAGCCATGAGCGTTACTTTCAGGCGGGTATCCTCGGGCCTGCATCCTACATACAATGGAGTAATCGCGTCTATATCCAGTTGATCCAGCTTGGCTTTCTCTCGGGCGGCAGCTCTTGCGTTATCCGTCTGCTTGAGAAGCAGCTCTTGAATACGAGGGTCCTGCACCCAGGCCATCGATGGTCCATCATCGTCTGCTCCAGCATCTTCATCTTCATGATCATGCCCTTCGTCTGCTCCGGCATCTTCCTCATCATCATGTCCGGCATCTTCTACATGATGATTGTGTCCTGGAGATTCTTCGTCTTCTCGCCCGCCCTCGCTGCGGTTGTCTTGCTCATGCCCTTCCTCATTTCTTTCCCGGCCCCCATGGACGACTTCATAATCATCTTCATCACCTTGCCACCGATAGCCATCCATTAAACCACGCAAGAGCAGGTGGTCCCGCACCTTTACGGAATCCGGGTCCATAAGGCTCTTCAGCTTGCATCTTCGACACGGAGATCTTATCTCCGTCTCGTTCTTTTGAAGCATCCCGGCCTTCGCGGAGCTCAAAAACCTATTCATGATGCCTTCGGTCATCGTGCAGACCATGGTCGCCTACGGGGTAGAGCAAAACGATATTTTAGAACCAAATTTTTTTTTGGCATGACTTTGCCTAAAAATAGGACAAAAAAGTATGCATAGTGCCAAATTCTCGCCGAAACGGAAATGAATCAACATTTCGGGAAAATATTGGCAACTATCGCATTTCAAATACCGGTACCTGCAAACACAAACATGTATGCAACACCACAAACATATGCAACACCAAAAACATACGTAGATCTAGCTAGGCCATAAAAAGTGCATGTGCACATTGTTGGAGGGAGAAAAAAGTAGATCTACAACATAAAATCTTTCCCCTTACTTACCTATCAAAAAAGGGTAATTTAACCACTTAATTTGGGTGAATCTATGATGCAAATGAGGTGAGGAGGAGGAGGCACCTGCGACAAGCTTGGAGGACGAGGTGGAGAGAATGAAAGTGGGGAAAGTGAGTGTGGTAGGTGGCTGTCCAAAATATCTAGTTGGTCCCACGTTACTAATGGCGCACCACCTACCTATGCGCCATTAGTAACCCTGGTTACTAATGGCACACCTTTTGTGGTGCGCCATTAGTAGTTCTGCAAAACAAAATAGTAGTGGCGCACCACTAGCAGATGCGCCATTAGTAACCCTGGTTACTAATGGCGCACTAGCTGTGGTGCGCCATTAGTAGTTTTGCAAAAAAAAAATTATAGTAGTGGCGCACTACCAACAGATGCGACATTAGTAACCCTGGTTACTAATGGCGCACCAGCTGCTGGTGCGCCATTAGTAGTTTTGCAAAAAAATATATATATATAGTAGTGGTGCACCGAGTGTGTGGTGCGCCATTAGTGTCCATCACACTAATGGCACACCTGCACATGGTGCGCCACTACTATATAGTAGTGGCGCACTACTTGTCTGGTGCGCCGTTAGTGTCTATATCATCTATAGCCCTTTTCCTAGTAGTGATAAATTCTAGGAAGACTCAAGCTCTAAGCTTGGGGATGCCGTGGAATGCATCCCCTCTGAAAGGACGTCGATATCGCATAGAGGGGGTTGGATAGGCGCTTTAAAATAATTACGGTTTAGGCTTGAACAAATGCGGAATAAAACTAACGTTTAATTGGTCAAGCACAAAACCTAAAACAACTAGGCTCACCTATGTGCACCAACAACTTATGCTAAGCAAGATAAACAATTAAGTGATAACAACATATATAACAAGAAACAATATGGCTATCACAAAGTAAAGTGCATAAGTAAAGGGCTCACGTAAGAGATAACCGAGGCACACAAAGACGATGATGTATCCCGAAGTTCACACCCTTGTGGATACTAATTTACGTTTGGAGCGGTGTGGAGGCACAATGCTCCCCAAGAAGCCACTAAGGCCACCGTAATCTCCTCATGCCGTCGCATAATGCAAGATTTCATGATTCCACTAAGGGACCTTGAGGGCGATCACCAAACCCGTACAAAGAAGGTTGGGGCAATCTCCACAACTTAATTGGAGGCTCCCAACAACACCATGAAGCTTCACCGCAATGGATTGTGGCTCCAATATGACCTCAAATGCTCGGGGAAATCTCCACAACCTAATTGGAGACCCCGATGCTTGCCCGGAGCTTTACACCACAATGATTGAGCTCCGAGGCACCACCAAGCTTCTAGGATGCCAAAGTACCCAAGAAGAACAAGCTCTAGGGTACCAAGCACCCAATAGTAATAAGCTTCTCAAACTTCAGTTCCACATATCACCATGGAGAACTCAAACCTGTGCACCAAATGCAATGTCAAGGGCACACGGAGTGCCCAAGTCCTTCTCTCCCAAATCCCTCCACAACAACTATTGCTATGGAAGAAAATGAGAGGAAGAATGAAGAAGGACATGAAGAACTCAAAGATATAGATCCAAGGGGTTCCCCTCAAATAGAGGAGAAAGTGATTGGTGGAAATGTGGATCTAGATCTCCTCTATCTTATCCCACAAGAACTAGCAAGAATCATTGGAGGGATTGAGAGTTAGCAAGCTCGAAGAAGGTCAACAATGGGGGGAGAACACGAGCTCAAAAGATGGGGTTAAATGGGGAAGAAGAACCCCTTTTATAGGAAGGGGAAAATCCAATTGTTACCCCCTCAGCCCGCACATGAGCGGTACTACCGCTGGGGCAGAGGGCAACAATCAACGAGGGAGGCACAGGCCGGTAGTACAGCCGGAGCGGTACTACCACATCAAGGAGCGGTACTACCGATCATAAGAGGTAGTACTGCCTCCTTGCTACCTCTTGAGCTTGTGTTGGTTTTCCCTTGAAGAGGAAAGGGTGATGCAGCAAAATAGATAAGTATTTTCCTCAGTTTATTGAGAACCAAGGTATCAATCCAGTAGGAGGAACAAGCAAGGCTCCAATAGTAGTACGTGATAGGTATAAGTAGTGATAGATATGAAAGTAAAACAAAAGTAAATAAATTGCAGCAAGGTATTTTTGGTTTATAGATCTGAAAATATAATATGGAAAATGGACCCGGTGGCCATAGGTTTCACTACAGGCTTCTCTCATAAAGGAAAATAATACGGTGGGTGAACAAATTACTGTCGAGCAATTGATAGAAAAGCGAATAATTATGAAGATTTCCAAGGCAATGATTATGCATATAGGCATCACGTCCGTATCAAGTAGACCTAAACGATTCTGCATCTACTAGTATTACTCCACATATCGACCGACTCCTGCGTGCATATAGAGTATTAAATTCATGAAGAACAGAGTAACACATTAAGTAAGATGACATGATGTAGAGGGATAAACTCAAGCAATATGATGAAAACCCCATCTTTTTATCCTTGATGGCAACAATACAATATGTGCCTCTCAACCCCCACTATGTCACTGGGTGAGGACACCGCAAGATTTAACCCAAAATTAAGCACTTCTCCCATTGCAAGAATTACCAATCTAGTTGGCGAAACCAAACAAATAATTCGAAGAGACTTGCAAAGATATGAAATCATGCATATAACAATTCAGAAGAGACACAAATAATATTCATGGATAATATGAACATAAACTCACAATTTATCGGATCTCAACAAACACACCGCAAAAGAGTGTTACATCGGATAGATCTCAATGAAGATCATGAAGAACATAGTATTGAAGATCAAAGAGAGAGAAGAAGCCATCTAGCTATAGATATGGACCTGTAGATCTGTGGTGAACTACTCACACATCATCGGAGGGGCAATGGAGTTGATGTACATGCCCTCCATCATAAATTCCCTCTCCGTTAGATTACCGGAAAACGCTCCAAGATTGAATCTCTCTGGAACAGAGGCTCCCGACGGCGTAAAAGAATTTTCGTGGCTCTTTTTGGCGATAAGGGAATATTTGGGTATTTGTAGTCCAAGAATTAGGGTTAGGACACCTGCAGGGTCCCACAAGCTAGGGGCACGGCCACCCCCCAGGACATGCCCTACAGGCTTGTGGCCTCCCGGCAACTTCCTTGCCCCCTACTCCAAGCCTGTTGCGTGTCTTCTGGTCCAAGAAAAAATATTTCCGGATATTTTATTCCGTTTGGACTCCGTTTAATATTCCTTATCTGCAATACTCAAAAACATGGAAAAAATCAGAAACTGACACAAGGCTCTGGATTAATAGGTTACTCCCAAAAATAATATAAAACAACATATAAATGCATATAAAACATCCAAAACAGATAATATAATAGCATGGAACAATCAAAAATTATAGATACGTTGGAGACGTATCAAGCATCCCAAAGCTTAATTCCTGCTCGTCCTCGAGTAGGTAAATGATAAAAACAGAATTTTTTATGTGGAATGCTACCTAACATATTTATCCATGTAATGTTCTCTATTGTGGCATGAATATTCAGATCCATAAGACTCAAAACAAAAGTCTATATTGACATAAAAACAATAATACTTCAAGCATACTAATAAGATAATTGCTTCATTTGGAAATAGCATGGTCTTAGAAAGTTATCCCTACAAAATCATATGGTCTGGCTATGCTCCGTCTTCACCACACAAAGTATCTAAATCATGCACAACCCCGATGAAAATCAAGCAATTGTTTCATACTTTTTATGTTCTCAAACCTTTTCAACTCTCACGCAATACATGAGCGTGAGCCATGGATATAGCACTATAGCCAGAATAGAATGTGGTGGAGGTTGCAAAAGAAAGAGGAGAAGATAGTATCACATCAACTAGGCATATCAACAGGCTATAGAGATGCCCATCAATAGATATTAATGTGAGTGAGTAGGGATTGCCATGCAACAAATACACTAGAGCTATAAGTGTATGAAAGCTCAAAAAGAAAACTAAGTGGTCGTGCAAAAGATGTAATTCCACTAGTTATATGAAAGTGACAAAGTAGGAGACTCTGTATGCAGAACATGGTGCTACTTTGAAGCACAACTCTGGAAAAAGATAGTACCATTGTCCCTTCTCTCTTTCTCTCATTTTTTCTTTTTTCCTTTTCTTTTTTTTGTGGGCTTCTTTGGCTTATTTTATTTTTATGGGCCTCGCTGACCTCTTTTTTTTTGTAAAGTCCGGATACTCATCCCAACTTGTGAGGTAATCATAGCTTCCATCATCCTTTTCTCACATGGGACAATGCTATAATAATGCAAATCATCACACTTTTATGTACTTACAACTCAAAGATTACAACTCGATAGCTAGAACAAAGTATGACTCTATAAGCAATATGAAAGTGATAGTGTGTTTCATAAAAACAGGACGGTGGTGTTGCATGGCAATATATCTCGGGATGGCTACGAAAATGCCATAATAGGTAGCTATGGTGGCTGTTTTGAGGAAGGTGGGTTTAATGTGCGGGCGAAAGTTGTGCGGTACTAGAGAGGCTAGCAAAGGTGGAAGGGTGAGAGTGCGTATAATCCATGAACTCAATATTAGTCATAAAGAACTCACATACTTGTTGCAAAAGCCTATTAGTTATCGAAGCAAAGTATTAGATGCATGCTCCTAGGGGAAGTGTTGGTAGGAGTTAACCATCGCGCGATCCCGACCTCCACCCAAAGGCTGACAATCTTTAAACAAGCCATGCTCCGACTTCATCACATAATAGTTCATCGTACGTGCATGCTACAGGAATCACAAGCTTCAACACAAGTATTTTTTCTAATTCACAATTACTTACTAGCATGACTCTCATATTACCATCATCACATCTCAAAACTATATGCAAGGAATCAAACTTCTCATCATATTCAATGCACTTAATATGACAGTTTTTATTATATCCCTCTTGGATGCCTCTTATATTAGGACTAAATTCATAACCTAAACCAATTATCATGTTGTTTAAATAACTCTCAAAATAATATAATTGAGGTACTAGAGTTTAATAATTCCACAACATCGCCGTGCTATAAAAGATATAAGTGAAGTACTAGAGCAACATTGCCTAGCTCAAAAGATATAAGTGAAGCATAAAGAGTATTCTAATAAATTCACGATTCAGTGTGTCTCTCTCTATCAAAAGATGTGTGCAGAAAGTATGATTGTGGCAAACTAAAAAAATAAATACTCATATCATACAAGACGCTCCAAGCAAAACACATATCATGTGGTGAATAAAAATGTAGCCTCAAGTTAATTTACCGATGGATTGAAGACGAAAGAGGGGATGCCTTCCGGGGCATCCACAACCTTAGGATCTTTGGTACCCTTGAATATGACTTGGGGTGCCATGGGAATCTCCAAGCTTAGGCTTTTGCACTCCTTATCCCATAGTCCATCAAATCTTTACCCAAAACTTGAAAACTTCACAACACAAAACTCAACAGAAAACTCATGAGATCCGTTAGTATAAGAAAAATAAATCACCATATTAGGTACTGTTTTGAACTCATTCTTTATTTGTATTGATGTAATATTTACTTTATTCCAACTTATCCATGGTTCATACCCCCCGATACAACCCATAGATTCATCAAAATAAGCAAACAACACAAAGAAAACAGAATCTGTCAAAAACAGAACATTCTGTAGAAATCTGTTTACTTAGAATACTTATGTAATTCCAAAAATTCTGAAAAATTAAGACAACCTGGAAAATTTCTAAACTAATCTTGTGTAAAAAGTTCATATCAAAAGAACGTTCCAGTGAATTTATAAAATTTCTGGACCGAGAGTGAAAGTTTCTGTTTTTCACCAAAATCAACTTGCAAACACCATATACTATCCCAAAGGTCTTACTTGGCTCAAACAGATTAAAACAAGAAAATACAATTATTACAGAGATAATAATATGTGCATTACTCAAAAACAAAAACAAAAGCAAAACAAATAGAATTGGGTTGCCTCCCAACAAACGCTATTGTTTAACGCCCCTAGCTAGGCATAAAGCAATAGATCTAGGTATTATCATTTGTGGTGTGCAATCCATAGGTAGCTCTCATAACAGATTCATAAGGTCATCTTATTTTCTTTCCAGGAAAGTGCTCCATGCCTTTCCTTAGTGGAAATTGGAATCTAATATTACCTTCTTTCATGTCAATAATTGCACCAATTGTTCTAAGGAAGGGTCTACCAAGAATAATAGGACATGTAGGATTGCATTCTACATCAAGAACAATGAAATCTACAAGCACATAATTCCTATTAGCAACAATAAGAAAATCATTAATCCTTCCCGTAGATTTCTTAATTGTAGAATCCACTAGATGCAAATTTAGAGAACAATCATCAAATTCACAGAATCCTAATACATCACATAAAGTTTTTGGAATCGTGGAAACGCTAGCACCCAAACCACACAAAGCATGGCACTCATAATCTTTAATTTTAATCTTAATGGTAGGTTCCCACTCATCATGAAGTTTTCTAGGTATAGAGACTTCCAACTCAAGTTTCTATTCAAAAGATTTCATCATGGCATCCACAATATGTTTAGTAAAGCCTTTATTTTGACTATAAGCATGCGGAGAATTCAACATGGATTGCAACAAAGAAACAAAATCAATTAAAGAGCAACTATCATAATGAAAATCCTTGAAATCCGAAAGAGTGGGCTCATTGCTATTTAAAGTTTTGACCTCTTCCATCCCACTTTTATCAATCTTATCATTAGGACACCTTTTAGCAAAACTAGACTCATATCCAGTCCCATCCTTTTCACTATTTATGCTAGAAAACAAATATTCAATAGGTGTCACACTAATCAATTTTAGATCTTCATCAATATTATCACGAAAAAACACTTTTTCAAGCCATTCGCGCTTAGCACGTATTCTAGCGGTTCTTTCTTTGCACTCATTAATAGAAATTCTCATCGCTTTTAAAGACTTATTAGTATCATGCTTGGGTGGAATAGATGTAATTTTGCAAGAATCAATCTCAAGAGAAATTCTATCAATTTCCTAGCCAAATCATCAATCTTGAGCATTTTTTCTTTAGTCATAGCATTGAAACCTTTTTGAGAGCTAATGAATTCTTTAATATTATTATCAAGATCAGAGGGCGTCTTATTATAATTTCCATAAGAATTGTTGTAGGAATTACCATAATTATTAGAGGAATTACTAGGAAACGGCCTAGGATTGAAATTACCTCTATATGCTTTATTGCGAAAATTGTTCCTACCAACAAAATTCACATCCATAGATTCATTATTATTTCCAATCAAATAAGACAAAGGCATATCATTGGGATCAATAGGAGAACTCTTACTAGCAAAAAATTTCATTAACTCATCCATCTTTCCACTTAAAGTATTTATTTCTTCCATAGCATGCACTTTTTTACTAGTAGGAGATCTTTCGGTATGCCACTGAGAGTAATTTGCCATAATATTATCTAGGAGTTTAGTAGCTTCTCCTAATGTGATTTCCATAAAGGTACCACCTACGGCTGAATCTAAAATATTTATAGAAGGAAAATTCAATCCCGCATAAAAAATTGTATAATCATCCATAAGCTCAAACCATCACGGGGCAATTTCTAATCATTAGTTTCATCCTCTCCCAAGATTGTGCAACATGTTCATGATCAAGTTGCTTAAAATTCATTATGTCGTTCCTAAGGGAGATGATCTTAGCGAGTGGAAAGTACTTGGAAATAAAAGCATATTTTACACTTATTCCATGAATCAATACTATTTTTAGGTAAAGATGAAAACCAAGTTTTGGCACGATCTCGTAATGAGAAAGGAAATAGCTTTAGTTTAACAATTTCATTATCCACATCTTTATTCTTTTGCATATCACACAACTCAATGAAAGTATTTAGATGGGATGCGACATCTTCACTCGGAAGGCCAGAAAATTGTTCTTTCATAACAAGATTGAGCAAAGCGGCATTAATTTCACAAGATCCCGCACTAGTGGTGGGAGCAATCGGAGTACTAATAAAATTATTATTAGTAGTAGTGGAAAAATCACATAACTTGGTATTCTCTTGAGACATCGTGACAAAGCGAGCAATCTAGCACACAAGCAAGCAAACAAAAAGACGAACCAAAAATGGGCGAATAAAAAAGAAAATCTTTTTGTATTTCTGAAAATCATTTTAGAAGTGGGGGAGAGGAAAACGAGAGGCAAATTGCAAATAAAGTAAATGCAAGATATGAGTTTGTGATGGGTACTTGGTAAGCGTGATCTTGCTAAGTATCCTCCCCAGCAACGGTGCCAGAAATCCTTCTTGCTACCTCTTGCGCTTGCGTTGGTTTTCCCTTGAAGAGGAAAGGATGATGCATCAAAGTAGATACGTATTTCCCGCAGTTTGTTGAGAACCAAGGTATCAATCGAGTAGGTGGAACAAGAAAGGCTCCAATAGTAGTACCTACACAAATAATCAAACACTTACACCCAACGCTATAAAGGGGTTGTCAATCCCTTCACACTTATTTGCAAGGATGAGATCTGATAGAGATAGGTATAAAGTAGTGATAGATCTGAACGTAAAAGAAAAGTAAATAATTTGCAGCAAGGTAATTTTGGTATTGTTGGTTTATAGATCTGAACATATAATATGGAAAATAGACCCGGGGGGCATAGTTTTCACTAGAGGCTTCTCTCATAAAGGAAAAGAATACGATGTGTGAACAAATTACTGTCGAGCAATTAATAGAAAAGCAAATAATTATGAAGATATCCAAGGTAATGATTATGCATATAGGCGTCACGTCCATATCAAGTAGACCGAAAAGATTCTGCATATACTACTATTACTCCACACATCGACCGACTCGTGCCTGCATCTAGAGTATTAAGTTCATGAAGAATAGAGTAACGCATTAAGTAAGATGACATGATGTAGAGGGATAAACTTAAGCAATATGATGAAAACCCCATCTTTTCATCCTTGATGTCAACAATACAATACGTGGCTTGCTACCCCTACTATGTTACTGGGTGAGGACACCGCAAGATTGAACCCAAAACTAAGCACTTCTCCCATTGCAAAAATTACCAATCTAGTTGGTCAAACCAAACAAATAATTCGAAGAGACTTGCAAAGATATGAAATCATGCATATAACAATTCAGAAGAGACTCAAATAATATTCATGGATAATCTAAACATAAACTCACAATTCATCGGATCTCGACAAACACACCGCAAAGGAATATTACATCGGATAGATCTCCATGAAGATCATGAAGAACATGGTATTGAAGATCAAAGAGAGAGAAGAAGCCATCTAGCTACTAGCTATGGACTCGTAGGTTTGAGGTGAATGACTCACACATCATCGGAGGGGCAATGGAGTTGAAGTAGATGCCCTCTGTGATCAATTCCATCTCCGGCAGATTACCGGAAAAGGCTCCCAGATTGAATCTCTCGTGAACAGAGGCTCCTAGTGGCGTAAAAGTATTTTCATGGCTCTTTTTGGCGATACGGGAATATTTGGGTATTTATAGGCTAAGAATTAGGGTTAGGAGACTTGTAGGGGGGGGGGCCACAAGCCAGGGGCGCGAGGCCACCCCCCAGGGAGCGTCGTGCAGGCTTGTGGCCTCCCGACAACTTCCTTGCCCCCTACTCCAAGCATGTTGTGTGACTTCTCGTCCAAGAAAAATATTTCCAGAGATTTTATTCCGTTTGGACTTTGTTTAATATTCCTTATCTGCAATACTCAAAAACATGGAAAAACAGAAAGTGACACTAGGCTCTGGATTATTAGGTTAGTCCGAAAAATAATATAAAATAGCCTATAAATGCATATAAAACATCCAAAACACATAATATAATAGCATGGAACAATCAAAAATTATAGATACATTGGAGATGTATCACCCCTATATCCGCTCATGGCCTGCTGCAGACCTATCCAGAAATACCAAGAGGTTATGGCGTGGTAGTAGCAAGAAGTACTACCGTTTGCTGGGCGGTACTACCTCTCCAGAAACTGCTTAGCCTGACACGAAAAGAGTCTAGACCCACGGGCAGCGGTACTAGACAGCAGAACTGGCTAGAGTAGTTGTGCCCGAGAGCGGTACTTGTGCTGCCAGGGCGATACTACCGATCATAAGAGGTAGTACTACTTCAGGGAGCGGTACTACCGCTTGGATCATTTCACGTAGACCACACGCAACAGATGAGAAGCATGAATACCGGAACTGCCATATCTTTCGCAGACGAGCTCCGAATTGAGCAAACTCAAGCTTGTTGGATTCAGGACGACAAGAGCTATCCAATAGCAAAGAACCAAAAGTATAAAAATGTCAATGATATAGAGATGTGAAAACCTCTATGAGTGAAGAACCGACAAAAACTCCAACATAGAAAACATCATAGAAGATGCACATGGACTCCATTTTCGATGAACTTGAGCTTGTCATAAAGATGACCATAAGCTCTAAAACTCACAAAGACAAACACCAAACAAGAACCAAGAAATATGATGCAAGGATGCAAATGGTTTGATCTCTCAACAAACAATAGGATCAAGCTACTCACTTAAGAGCCCCCTTAACAGTATGACAATCTATCCTAAAATCTAAAATCTATCAAGGGCAAACCTATACCTTGCACATAGTCCACTTGATCTAGATGATGAAGATCTTGAATTCCTCAAGATGGACCGCCTTTCTTGATTGTGTTGGCTTGATGAATACTAGTTGATTGGTCCCCCATACTCACTATGGGTGAGACACTCCTCACCACATCTTCACAAGTCCATTGCCACCACAATGGACGACAACCTTCAAGCATGACATCTTCACGATGCTCCACTTGAACTTACACACCGCAATCTTGATGATGATCACCACTTGACGTCATCCTCCATGGATTGTATGACATCTTCCTCTTGATGCAAGCCCATGGAAACACACCTAACCCCACATAGAACTCTCATGAAGACCATGGGTTAGTACACAAAGTGTAATGGACAATGCTTACCATACCATGGGATCACTTGATCCCTCTCGGTACATCTTGTACACTTTGTGTGTTGATCAACTTGATTCACTATTTAACTTAGTCTTGATCAACCTTGTGTCGTTATGACCAATCTTTAGATAAAACCTTGAATAACACCTTGGTCATCATATAAACTCCTTGAAACCAACAGATGGACTTCAAGAAGTGCCCATGGACAAATCATTTGAATATAACTCAAGGAAAACATTAGTCTATAGGGATTGTCGTCAATTACCAAAACCACATATGGAGAAATATACTCTAACACCCTCTTTCGTCTCAATCCATCGGTATGTCACTTGGAGCTACATTTTTATTCATCACATGATATGTGTTTTGCTTGGAGCGTCATGTATTATAGTTTGCTTTTATTTTAGTTTTTTGCAAACATTGTTTTTTGGACACACCTACTTGAGAGAGACACATGTTCACCATGATTTGTCAGTATACTCTATGTGCTTCACCTATATTTTTGAGCTAAGAAGTTGCTCTGGTGCTTCACTTATATCATTTAGAGCACGTCGGCATGTAGATTTTATAGAAATAATTGCACTCTCGTTCTTCACTGAATTTGTTTGAGAGTTTAGTAAATAATAATGGTAATTTTCATGGGTTATAAGACTAGTACGAATATAATAGGTATTCAAGGAGTGCATAATCAAAACCTTCATGTAGCACATAAAAGAGAAATTGTGGGTTAATGATATTGATGTGGTAATATGAAACGGCGTGAGTGCATGGGTGTTGATTAGTAGAGATATTGATAATTATAGGGTGTTAATTTGTTGTTCATCTAAATATTGTTTATGGCATTGTAACGCCCAAGATGCGAGCCTATCCTTATGTTGGCGCGAGGGCCTCGACAGGGATAGAAGCGCATCTCGTCATTTTACAAGAATGGATATGTTTACAAGTACATGTACTTAAAAGATGAGTATAAGGAGTTGGCTTACACTCTCCACAAGCTACATCAAGTTCACATCAATACAATAATAAACAATCAACATGAAGAAGAGCAGGGGCCGACTATGGTAAAAAACAAACGATAAAATAACGATGTCCATCCTTGCTTTCCCAGGCTGCCGGCCTGGAACCCATCCTAGATCGATGAAGAAGAAGAAGGAAACTACAAATGGAACAATTATTGCGCTCACGTCAAAGTAACTCTTTACCTGTACCTGCAACTGTTGTTGTAGTAATCTCTAAGCCACAGGGACTCACAATCTCATTTCCAAAGGTATCAAGACTAGCAAAGCTTAATGGGTGAGATATGGCTAAGTGGTGAGGCTGCAGCAAGCGACTAAGCATTTATTTGAGGAGTACAAGAATTAGAGGGGGATGATCTACGCACATCAGACATGAACTAATAATGATCAAATGAATGATCCTAAACATCTACTTGCGTGAGACATAACCCCACCGTGTCCTCTTCCGGATACAGAACTCACGAGAAGAGATAGACACGGTTACGCACACAATTGGCAAGTTTTAATTAAGTTTACTTCAGGTTGTCTAGAACCGGATGTTAAAAAAAGTTTCCAAGTTGCCACATAACCGTGGGCACGGCTTTCCAAAATATTTAACCCTCCAGAGGTGCTCCAACTAGTCCATCACAAATTACCACAAGCCGCATACAAAACCTTGATCACGAAACTCGTGATCTCCTCGGATTCCTTAGTGGAAAACCTCAACTCTCAGATAACCCAAAGCATCACCGGAATGCTGATGCACAGGATATTTCGTAAAAGGTAAAACTAATCCAACAAGGTCGCCCGACGTGTCGACGAACCCGATAGGAGCTGGTATGTCATTCTCAGGACACGACCGGACGAGCAATGCAAGTGGCTCTGTTTTGGACCAACACTCATGAGGAGCACTGGCCCGGGTTGTTGATTAATTAACCATGGGGTCCAGAAAGTCCCCGTGCAATTTTATTAGGTTGTTAGGCAAATGTAGTACCTATGTTGGGTCTTGCTAGACCAGTCTTCATCTAAAACGAATTATCAAGGGGGTCCCCATAACAACCCCGATCGTGTTAGGGGTGCTCGATTATGGAATATAACACCACTAGCCCAAACTAAGGGTGTCACACCCTGTTTTTCACCCCAAGTATTCTATGTTGCAAAAATCAAAGCTTGTTAAAACTTTTTCAAATAATGTTGTGAGTGCAATGTGAACCCTTGTTTGAGTGTGTGCTTGTTTGTTTGATGACTCAAACCTATGAAAAATTATTATTTTGCTCTCTTCAAAAACCATTTCTCCTTTATATCAAGATCACCTTCATCATGTTGGGATACACTACTAGCTCATGATGCCAAGTGGCACTTCCAACCAAAGTTGGTGATATGATCCAAATATTATTTTCATTCATTAAAAACATAAATTGGTGATTTAAAATATTATTTTCCTATTTTATATCCATGTCTGTTTCTAAGGCCAGTAATGATATTCCCACAAGGAAAATTGCTTTCCTGCCTTAGAAAATTCTGAGTAAATTCATGAAAGCTCAGAAGGACATATATTTTCCATATATAAGATTTCAACCCTACTTTATATTAACATTATTTGAGTAAAACCCTGAAAACCATTTCTGTCTGTTTTAGCTTTTTGAGATGTTTCCAAAGGACATTATCTAAATAAATTCCATAAAATTACAGGAGCCCTCCCAAACCATATTAGGTGCTCACCTAAAATATCACCTTGATCCAAGGTGGGGAAGTGCACCTAAAGAGCCCAAAACCCTCTCTGTCCAGAGTAGAGTTGGAGCAACTCTACATTGCAAAGTTTCTCCAATGGAGCTGAAACTTTGCAGAGGTGTTTAACACCCCAAATGAGGACTCCACACCAAAGATGAGATTTGTGAGACTCTGTTTGGCCACACTTCCTTTGTAAAGGACAGTACTGGTCATTTTGGGACATTTTCAAGTTTACAAAGCCAAACTTATTCAATGGAGCTCAGATTTGGTGGAACCCCATTTTTTTACCCCAAGACCAAACCTGTTAAGTTTCATTTATAATGGTGGAGTGGAAGCACCCCAGGTCACTGTCGAACACCTACTGACAGGAAAGTAAAAACCCTACTAGCCATTGTTTTACCCAATGTCAAAGCCCCAAACTTGGTGGATTAGAGCACCAGAACACCCTAAGCACCTAGTCAATCAGTCCCTCCCCAACTCCAAGCACAAGTGACAAGAACTCCAATTTGAGCTACAGGGCAGTACTGGCAACACTAGTGTTCCTTGCTCCCTTGACCAGCTCGAGCTCCCACTAAACCTCAATGGCTAGGCTCACTCCCAGCAACACTCGGGACATGGAGGACACGTCCCAAGTGCCCCAGAGCGAGCCAGCATGCCGTGGCATGCCAAAACTGCGCTCTGGGCGCGCTGCAGAGAGCCACCAGCAAAGGGCCGACGCTCCGGCCGGACCCAACCTCCCCAGTTATGTCCAAACACTCCCCCGACAACCATTCAGTGCAAAGCTACCCCAGGGACCCTCTCCCCCTCGTGCAAGAGCTCAGGCGACGCGTGCCCGTGCGCGCCCGAGCATGCACGATCGCTGCGGCTCGACCCCACTCGCTTTCTCTCTGCGGCCGTTGCACCAGGAGGTCCTAAACCACGTCCCGAACCCGTGGTTTCGCGGCCAGCACCTCACTGTGCTCGCACGCGCGCCACGGTGATTCACCGGCGTGCCCGAGTCGGGTCACCGCCGTTGGCCTATAAATAGGTCCCCCCGGCACTCCAACAACCTCCAAACAAATTCAGCACAACCAGTAGACACTCCCTAGCCGCCCAATCGAGCTTGCAGAGCCCCGGTGCTCGAGATCGACCGAGGCCCCTCCGCCTCGGAGCTCCGGTCAATCTCTGGCTACATGTCAGCTCCTGCGCTGCCCGACCTCCCATTACACTCCCCTTGACACCAGGAACATTTCCCCTAACTTTCCCGAGCGAATCCATACCCCTAGCCCCTAGTTCAACACCAACCCGAAACCCTTCCGCCACAAGCACCTCGTCGCCGGCGACCCAGACCACCTCCGTTGACGTCCCGACCACGAGCAGGTAGGCGGAGGCACGAGGGACCCGTTCCCGTTCCTAGATTGGCCTGAGGACAACGGCAGCCTCGTCGGCGTCCATCTCCACCTCTCTGGCTGGAGGTAGGAGAAGGACCCGACAGGTGGAGCCCACCTGTCGGTGTCCTGGGGCAGCCAGCACGCGCAGCCGCTGACGCTGACCCCACGGGCCCGACGGTCAGGTTTGAACCTGGCCCGCGCGCACCTGGTGGCCAGGCCTGCTGGCTGGGCCGACTAGGTCCAACCCCTGGCCTTTTCCTTTTATTTTTAATCCAGCAAACTAAATGATTTTTATAAAAAGATTTAGCCAGTAGAAAAATATGATTCTTCCACCAGTAATTTTCTAAAAATGAGTAGTATTTGATTCTTTATGAGTTGATATTTATCAAAAACAGAAACTATTTTGATATAATAAAATGATATTAAAAAGCACTTGTTTGCTTCTGTTTGCTTTTAAATAAATATGCTTAGCTAATAAAACTATAGGAAACATTTTCCAAAATAATAAACTGAATTTATTCAAGCCTTTCAACATTTTTAAAAGCACTTTGTGATCTATTTTAGTGAGAGCTAGTATTTATTTATTCCTTTCTCGACGGTAGAGTTACCAAGTGACGGAGGATCCGGAGCGGAAGACCTCGAAGACCCCGGATACCTAGCTGACCAAGGCAAGCAGCCCTTTTGCCATGACTTAAGTATATAAAATGATGCATGCTAGAATAGCAAGTATTTTCCGTTGGGACGGGGCTTTGTTGATTACTCTGGTCGGTACTAGCAAGTATTTCCCAACCTTACCAGTACGTCCACGATACCCCTTTATGGGACGGGGCTTTGTTGATTACTCTCGTCGGTACTAGCAAAGAGCCACATTACTAGTGGCGGGAGTGATCGGTGTCACTCTCGTGATGGGGTCGTGCCAGGTAGGACGACTATGCCATTATTATGAGTTCCAGGCACACCGTTGGTCCCTGCATGGTTGATGCAGTCCAGAGTCGGTGCTTGTAAGACGTACAACATGTGGGCTGGGTACCAATCGAGTGGACCTCTTTGTCTAGTATCGTTAGGGGAAAGATGATGATCGGGTACTTACCTTGGGTATATGTGATATACCGCGAGTCGTGGATGACACAGAAGTTTCCCGTTTCTCGTGGGTCCAGCGTACTACCTCTGCAGAGTGTAAACTATTCAAATAGCCGTGTCCACGGTCAAGGATAGTTGGGTGGTGCTGCTTAAACTACGTCCTGTGTTTCCGCATAAACCAAGTGTGTGTGCGTGGTGTTAGAATGTGTTGTTATGATAATCACAATAGTATGATCAAGTTCGGTGACTAGGGTAAACCCGGATGGTTTAGCCCTCATTAATACCTTGAGGATATGACAAGTCCGATGACTTGGCATACAGGGTGAACCCGGTGTGTTCAACCCTTGACAGATATGTCAATATCTGTAACCTGTTCTTCAAAAGTAATTCTTTAACTTGTTGCATATACCTGATCATGCCACCACATTGCATTCCATTAAATATACATGTTACTGTTATTCCTTACCACATATATTCATATCATGGGCTGTTTGCGAGTACATTCGAAGTACTCATTGGCTTGCCACTGGTTATGTTATTGACCAGACATGGAAGGACCGGAGTTTGGCGATGAGTACGCCGTCGGAGACGAACCTGCGATCTAGGACGCTTCCAAGTCAGAATGCCTGTTGGTGTAGGCTTGATGGCATGGGCACCGCTTAGCCCTTACGAGTTTCCGCTACTCGATGTATCCGTTTAAATTGGCTTTAGGCCTTGCTCTTGAACCCGACCTTCGGGTCGTTCGATGTAATAGATTTGGTACTTGGATGTAAGAATCTATTAGTCAGTATCTGTGTTCAGTGAACATTGATCCTTAGGGTCACTGGGCACGGCGAACTCGACTTGCTAGTCGGGGTCCCCACAAAGGGGGGCAAAGATGGAACAAAACACAAGGCTAGAAAGGCCAATCCTTCCATCTATTACCAAGTATATAGGTGCATTAAATTAAATAACATTAATATGATGATATAACAAGGAACTCATGTTATCACATGGAAGAAACTGCAGCTGCAACTAGCAACACTATCAAAAGGCTGAGCAAGCAGTACCATAGCCAAACAGTGGTTTGCTAGGTTGTAGAAAGGTTAAATGTTTTCATGGCAATGTTTAGAGGCTGACATTTCACAGGTGGTAGGAAGCGAGACATAACGAAAGAAATGAGACAACTAGCATGACATTGATTGTAATGGTATCTAGGGAAATGGTCATCTTAGCTGAGATCTCGCTTGGAAGAAGAACGAACCCGTGAAGCAGACGAACCAACATAGTCGAACGGATCCTCACATTCTGAAGCAGATCGGAACTCTATCGAGAAGAAGCAAACCGGAAACAAGAATCAACACACAACATTCACCACGGCACATGCACGATATGATGCACAACACAAATGATGCATGATCGGATTAATTATGGAAGGCATGGCATGGCAATTCACAACAATCAAACCTACACGTTAAGTGAAGCTCAATATGCAACGAGTTGCATATTGACGAAACTCCACATACTGATTATTTAGTTCACTCCCGTTTAGGTACACGACAATATTAAATGTTGTTTAAACATGGCAAGAGGTGAAGCAGCTGTTGCCACTAGGGGTGGTGTGTTACCTATCCAGACAGTCCCTCTTCAGAGTCGCCGCCTGACAGCGGAAGAGTACACTGAGATCTTCGCCGCCTCGCCCAAGAGACGCCGTGATGTGTGGATTCTTTCTTCCACTCCTATAAAGGAAGAGGATGTTGACGAAGATGAGGATCCTGTTGAGTCCGCCTTTGAGACCGAGCAGTCCGTCGCGTAGGTTTTAGCGTAGGCAATCCGTAGTACCCCGAGCATAGGGTGTCCATGTATCCGTTTTTTATTTGCGTATGTGTGCTTGATGTAAGCCACCTATTGCCTTAGGCAGCCTGTAAGTGGCTACATCACCTAGTTGTCATGAATGCAATTTCCAGTTTGTCAAAAAAAACTTTGGTTTTAAAAACTTGGCACATGCACGTAATGGACCCCCTCTTACTAGGAGTGAATCCTTGTATTCCCGAGCAAGGTGGCATTTTGACCTGTCTGTTTCTATGACACGATGGTGAACGCAACCCGCAACAGCACCTTCGGCAACCCCGGCGCCGGCTCCTCAGGGACGCCACAGGGAACCGAAGGAGAAGCTCACGCTGGAGGTCACCACGAGTAGCCTAGAGACCTTCCGCCACCACCTCCTCCTGAGAACTTGACGATGGCTCAGTTCCTTCAAGCTCTTCGGGAGGAACGTCAAGCTAGCAATGCCGCTATCCAGCAGCTGACTCAAGTCCTGGTGGACAACCCGCCATGGAATGGGAATGGTGGTGGTCGCTCTACTCTTTCTGAGTTCATGCGGACTACGCCTCCCATATTCACGGGGTCAACTGAACCCCTGGACGCCGATGACTGGATTCGCACCATTCAAAACCTCCTTGCGCTGGTCAAGGGCACCGATGATCATGAGAAGGTCCTTTATGCTTCTCACTATCTCGGAGGCACCGCCAGGGCATGGTGGGATGGATTCCAGATCATGCGGGCAGGGCAAGTCATCACATGGGAGATGTTCAAGGAAGGATTTCGCGCGGCTCACATTCCACCTGGACTGATGACCATTAAGAAGCGGGAATTTCGAGCCTGGAGGCAGGGCAGTGGAACTGTTAAGGAGTACCTGCAAAAGTTTAACCTCTTGTCAAGGTACGCGCCTGAAGATGTTAACACTGAGGCTGCTAAGGTGGAACGCTTCATGGAAGGGTTACAACAGTCCCTGCAATACCAGCTGGTGGTTTGCGACTGCCAAACTTTCAGCGAGCTGGTTAACAAGGCGCTTATGCTGGAAGACAAGCGTCGTGCATTGGACGACACCCTCAAGCGCAAACTGATAGGCAGTGGAGGACCCGGTAACGCAAGACCAAGACCATGGCAGTCAGCACCTGCAAGACCCAACTTTCAGCAGCAGCAGTACAAGTATCCGGTGTTCCGCCAAAATAATCAGCCTCAGCAGCTAGCCAAGCCAGTAGTCAACCCGCCGAACCACGGTGGAGTCAAGACCAACCCTCCGGGGCAAGTCACCTACTTTGGTTGTGGTCAGACTAGGCACTATTCCAGGCAGTGCCCCAACAAGAAGCCCGATGCACCGCGTCCCAATGCACCCAACCCCGGTCAAGGTGCACCAGGAAGGAACCAGGCCCCCCGCAACCAACAGTTCAATGGTAGGGGCCAGATCAATCACATCACTGCAGAAGAAGCATAGGAAGACCCGGACTGCATTCTGGGTACGTTCCTCGTCAACTCAACTCCAGCAATAGTGTTGTTTGATTGTGGTGCTTCGCATTCTTTTGTTACTCAAGGTTTGCGGAAAAGTGCGGTTTAAAACCCACTTTACTCCGTAGGCAGATGGCAATCCAAACCCCAGGAGCAGTATTGAGGACCAACCTAGGGTGTAGAAGGGTCGAGATAGTTATCAATGGGACGAGTTTCTTGGCAGACCTCATTGTGCTTAAATCAAAAGGTGTAGAAGTAATCCTCGGCATGCATTGGTTGGCCAAGCACCAGAGTCTTTTGGACTGTGCCAACAGGGCCATCACCATGATAAGCAACCAAGGGGTCAAGGTCAAGTTCGTCTCCGAGCCAGTATTGGCTCACGCACCTCGAGTCAACAGTCGATCTGAGGTAGAGCTTGATCGAGTGCCTATAGTCTGTGAATACCCGGACGTCTTTCCTGACGAGCTACCCGGAATGCCTCCTGACCAAGACATCGAGTTCATCATTGAGCTCATGCCCGGATCGAGGCCTATTTATAAAAAGCCTTACATGATGGGTTCCGAAGAGTTGGCAGAGCTGAAGAAGCAGCTGGATGAGCAACTCAGGAAAGGGTTCATCCGTCCGAGTGCGTCACCTTGGGGATCACCTGTCCTATTTGTTTCAAAGAAGGATGGTACCATTCGACTCTACGTCGACTACCGTTCCCTTAATGAAGTCACAATTAAGAACAAGTACCCCGCTCCCCAAGATCGAAGACCTGTTTGACCAGTTAAACGGGGCCAGGGTATTTTCCAAGATCGATCTTCGATCGGGATACTACCAGTTGAAGATCCGACCTGAAGATATACCCAAGACTGCATTCGTGACCCGGTACGGTCTATATGAATGCACTGTCATGCCCTTCGGTTTGACAAATGCCCTAGCCTACTTCATGTACCTCATGAACAAGGTCTTCATGGAATATTTGGACAAATTTGTCGTCGTGTTCATCGATGACATACTAATCTTCTCCAAGTCCGAAGAAGAGCATGAGCAACACCTGAGGCTAGTTCTGGGAAAGCTTCGAGAGCACCAACTTTATGCCAAATTCAGCAAGTGTCAGTTCTGGCTGAACGAAGTTGGATTTCTGGGTCATACCCTGACAGCACGCGGTTTGGCCGTAGATCAGTCCAAGATTACTACAGTGACCAACTCGGAATCACCAAAGGACGTGAAGGATGTCAGGAGTTTCCTCGGGCTCGCGGGATACTACCGCAAGTTTGTCGAAAGATTCTCCAGCATCGCTCGACCTATGACTCAGCTCTTGAAGAAAGGCCGGAAGTTTGAATGGACACCGGCGTGTGAAGCAAGCTTCCAGGAGTTGAAGAAGAGGCTAACTACCGCCCCGGTATTGGCTACCCCAGACATCAACAAGGAATTCGTGATATATTGTGATGCCTCTGGAACCGGGCTCGGTGGAGTCCTGATGCAAGATGGCAGGGTCGTGGCGTACTTGTCACGGCAACTGCGACCGCATGAGGAGAACTACGCCACCCATGATCTTGAGCTAACAGCTGTAGTGCATGCTCTGAAGACGTGGCGACATTACCTTCTGGGAAAGCGGTGTGAGATATATACAGACCAAAAAAGTCTGAAATATATCTTCACTCAAAGGGAGTTGAATATGAGACAGCGAAGATGGCTTGAGTTAATCAAGGATTACGACCTCAGCATTCAGTACCATCCCGGCAAGGCGAACGTGGTAGCCGATGCCTTGAGCCGGAAGGCAGGCTCCTTGAACGTCACGCTCAAGGAAAGGTTACCCGTCTTGTGTGAAGAGATGGAGGGCTTAGGACTTGAGATAGTCGAACCAGGGTACCTAGCCAACCTCGATGTCAAGCCTACTCTGGCAGACGACATCAACAAAGCCCAGAAGGGGCACAAGAGTATCGAAGGCCTCAAGAGGAAGGTGCGAGAAGGCAAAGCCCCGGGATTCTCGATTGATGAGCAAGCAGTACTGTGGTACGGGAAACGCTTATGCGTACCCAACAAGGCCGAACTTAAGGACTCGATCCTGCAAGAGGCACATGACACACCGTACTCTATCCATCCAGGTGGTACCAAGATGTACCAAGACATCCGAGAACGATTCTGGTGGCATGGCATGAAGAGGGAAATTGGCTCCTATGTCGCTAAATACGATGTATGTCAGTGAGTCAAGGCTGAACACCAGCGACCCGCTGGATTACTACAACCTCTTCAAGTGCCGGAATGGAAATGGGATAAAGTCGGCATGGACTTCATAACCGGGTTGCCCCGGTCAAATAAGGTCCATAACTCCATTTGGGTCATAATTGATCATTTGACCAAGGTGGCTCATTTCATCCCCGTTAACACCACTTACGATGGCAGCCAGCTGGCTAGTCTGTACATTCATCGAGTGGTGAGTCTCCATGGAGTTCCCAAAGAGATCGTGTCCGACCGCGGCAGGCAATTCACCTCAAGATTCTGGAAGAAGTTCCAAGAAGCTCTCGGAACCAAACTCTCCGTCAGTACGGCTTTCCACCCGCAAACGGGTGGATAGACCGAGAGGGTAAACCAGATACTTGAGGACATGCTCCGCGCTTGTGTTTTGGCCCATGGTTCCAAGTGGGAAGACTGCCTACCCTTTGCTGAGTTCTCTTACAACAACAACTACCAGTCCAGTCTTCAGATGGCCCCATTCGAGGCATTATATGGGCGGAAGTGCCGCACCCCGCTCAATTGGTCCGAAACCGGTGAAGGACTAGTTTTCGGACCAGAGGCACTACAGGAAGCAGGGGACAAGGTTCAGCTTATCAGAGAGAACTTGGAGGCAGCTAAGTCAAGGCAGAAGAGCTATGCGGACCCTCGCCGCAGAAACGTGGAGTTTGTTCCCGGAGACCAGGTGTACTTGCGAGTCACGCCTCGCAAGGGGACCAAGTGTTTCCACGTCAAAGGGAAGCTAGCTCCAAGGTTCATTGGACCCTTCAAGATCACGGCAAGGCGCGGGGAAGTAGCTTATCAGTTGGAGCTACCTCCTGAGCTTTCGGGTGTGCACAACGTGTTCCACGTGTCACACCTCCAGAAGTGTTTGCAAGTGCCGAACCGTCCCGATCTGTACAAGGATATTGATCATCAAGCTATTGACCTTCAACCGGATCTTACCTACCGCGAGAGACCGATCCGCATTTTGGATGAAGCCGAGCGTTGCACCAGAAGCCGCTCCATCAAGTTTTTCAAGGTTCAGTGGAGCAACCATACCGAAGCAGAAGCCACGTGGGAACATGAAGACTATCTCCGATCAGAATATCCCGAGTTGTTTAACGCTTAGCTTAGGAATCTCGGGGACGAGGTTCTTGTAAGAGGGATAGGTCTGTCACACCCTGTTTTTCACCCCAAGTATTCTATGTTGCAAAAATCAGAGCTTGTTAAAACTTTTTCAAATAATGTTGTGAGTGCAATATGAACCCTTGTTTGAGTGTGTGCTTGTTTGTTTGATGACTCAAACCTATGAAAAATTATTATTTTGCTCTCTTCAAAAACCATTTCTCCTTTATATCAAGATCACCTTCATCATGTTGGGATACACTACTAGCTCATGATGCCAAGTGGCACTTCCAACCAAAGTTGGTGATCTGATCCAAATATTATTTTCATTCATTAAAAACATAAATTGGTGATTTAAAATATTATTTTCCTATTTTATATCTATGTCTGTTTCTAAGGCCAGTAGTGATATTCCCATAAGGAAAATTGCTTTCCTGCCTTAGAAAATTCTGAGTAAATTCATGAAAGCTCAGAAGGACATATATTTTCCATATATAAGATTTTCAACCCTACTTTATATTAACATTATTTGAGTAAAACCCTAAAAACCATTTCTGCGTGTTTTAGCTTTTTGAGATATTTCCAAAGGAAATTATCTCAATAAAATCCCATAAAATTAGAGGAGCCCTCCCAAACCATATTAGGTGCTCACCTAAAATCTCACCTTGATCCAAGGTGGGGAAGTGCACCTAAAGAGCCCAAAACCCTCTCTGTCCAGAGTAGAGTTGGAGCAACTCTACATTGCAAAGTTTCTCCAATGGAGTTAAAATTTGCACAGGTGTTTAACACCCCAAATGAGGACTCCACACCAAAGATGAGATTTGTGAGACTCTGTTTGGCCACACTTCCTTTGTAAAGGACAGTACTGGTCATTTTGAGACATTTTCAAGTTTACAAAGCCAAACTTGTTCAATGGAGCTCGGATTTGGTGGAACCACGTGTTTTTACCCCAAGACCAAACTTGTTAAGTTTCATTTACAGTGGTGGAGTGGAAGCACCCCAGGTCACTGTCCAACACCTACTGACAGGAAGGTAAAAACCATCCTAGCCACTGTTTTACCCAATGTCAAAGCCCCAAACTTGGTGGATTAGAGCACCAGAACACCCTGAGCACCCAGTCAATCAGCCCCTCCCCAACTCCAAGCACAACTGACAAGAACTCCAATTTGAGCTACAGGGCAGTACTGGCAACACTAGTGTTCCTTGCTCCGTTGACCAGCTCGAGCTCCCACTAAACATCAATGGCTAGGCTCACTCCCAGCAACACTCAGGACATAGAGGACACGTCCCAAGTGCCCCAGAGCGAGCTAGCATGCCGTGGCATGCCAAAACTACGCTCAAGGCGCGCTGCAAAGAGACACCAGCAAGGGGCCGACGTTCCGGCCGGTGCCAACCTCCCCAGTTATGTCCAAACACTCCCCCGACAACCATTCAGTGCAAAGCTACCCCAGGGACCCTCTCCCCCTCGCGCAAGAGCTCAGGCGACGCGTGCCCGTGCGCGCCCGACGCGGCCGAGCATGCACGGTCGCTGCGGCTCGACCCCACTCGCTTTCCCTCTGTGGTCGTTGCACCAGGAGGTCCTAAACCACGTCCCGAACCCGTGGTTTCGCGGCCAGCACCTCACTGTGCTCGCACGCGCGCCACGGTGAGTCACCGTCGTGCCCGAGTCGGGTCACCGCCGTTGGCCTATAAATAGGTCCCTCGGCACTCCAGCACCCTCCAAGCAACTTCAGCACAACCAGTAGTCACTCCCTAGCCGCCCAATTGAGCTCGCAGGGCCCCGGTGCTCGAGATCGACTGAGGCCCCTCTGCCTCGGAGCTCCGGTCGATCTCCGGCAACACGTCGGCTCCTGCGTTGCCCGACCTCCCATTACACTCCCCTTGACACCAGGAACATTTCCCCTAACTTTCCCGAGCGAATCCATACCCCTAGCCCCTAGTTCAACACCAACCTGAAACCCTTCCGCCACAAGCACCTCGTCGCCGGTGACCCAGACCACCTCCGGTGACGTCCCGACCACGAGCAGGTAGGCGGAGGCACGAGGGACCCGTTCCCGTTCCTAGATTGGCCTGAGGACAACGGCAGCCTCGCCGGCGTCCATCTCCACCTCTCTGGCTGGAGGTAGGAGGAGGACCCGACAGGTGGAGCCCACCTGTCGGTGTCCTGGGGCAGCCAGCACGCGCAGCCGCTGACGCTGACCCCAGGGGCCCGCAGGTCAGGTTTGAACCTGGCCCGCGCGCGCCTGGTGGCCAGGCCTGCTGGCTGGGCCGACTGGGTCCAACCCCTGGCCTTTTCCTTTTATTTTTAATCCAGCAAACTAAATGATTTTTATAAAAAGATTTAGCCAGTAGAAAAATATGATTCTTCCACTAGTAATTTTCTAAAAATGAGTAGTATTTGATTCTGTATTAGTTGACATTCATCAAAAACAGAAACTATTTTGATATAATAAAATGATATTAAAAAGCACTTGTTTGCTTCTGTTTGCTTTTAAATAAATATGCTTAGCTAATAAAACTATAGGAAACATTTTCCAAAATAATAAACTGAATTTATTCAAGCCTTGCAACATTTTTAAAAGCACTTTGTGATCTGTTTTAGTGAGAGCTAGTATTTATTTATTCCTTTCTCGACGGTAGAGTTACCGAGTGACGGAGGATCCGGAGCGGAAGACCTCGAAGACCCCGGATACCTAGCTGACCAAGGCAAGCAGCCCTTTTGCCATGACTTAAGTATATAAAATGATGCATGCTAGAATAGCAAGTATTTTCCATTGCATGTGATCACGATGCCGGTTCATCATTGATGTGATGGTACCGAAGGCTTCTTCGAAGCACTTGCATTGATAGTAGTGACATTCACATGGCTCCTCGGAGCACAAACATGATGAGCTGATCCTACCATCTACGAGGATCATGCTACTGTCATGTTAACTAGTAAAGTAGAATCACTGCATTGAGCTTGACCCTACCCCGTGAGGGTCATGATATTACCATGTTGACAAGTAATGTTAAGGCATATTATCTCAAGCATAATGTTGAGTTAAATAAAGAGTTTATGAAAACCCTGTCGGTGCCACTAATGCCCGAGGGTGATGATGAGTTGGTGATCACTTTTGGTGAAGTGATGCACCGGTGATTTTGGTGTGAGTATGGTTTCGGAAATCGATTAGATTTATGATGTGTCGACCGTCCCAACCTTACCAGTACGACCACGATACCCCTTTATGGGACAGGGCTTTGTTGATTACTCTGGTGGGTACTAGCAAAGAGCCACATTACTAGTGGCGGGAGTGATCGGTGTCACTCTCGTGATGGGGTCGTGCCAGGTAGGACGACTATGCCATTATTATGAGTTCCACGCACACCGTTGGTCCCTGCATGGTTGATACAGTCCAGAGTCGGTGCTCGTAAGACGTACAACATGTGGGTTGGGTACCAATCGAGTGGACCTCTTTGTCTAGTATCGTCAGGGGAAAGATGATGATCGGGTACTTACCTCGGGTATATGTGATATACCGCGAGTCGTGGATGACACGGAAGTTTCCCGTTTCTCGTGGGTCCAGCGTACTACCTCTGCAGAGTGTAAACTACTCGAATAGCCGTGTCCACGGTCAAGGACAGTTGGGTGGTGCTTCTTAAACTACGTCCTGTGTTTCCGCATAAACCAAGTGTGTGTGGGTGGTGTTAAAAGGTGTTGTTATGATAATCACAATAGTATGATCAAGTTCGGTGACTTGACATATAGGGTAAACCCGGATGGTTTAGCCCTCATTAATACCTTGAGGATATGACAAGTCCGATGACTTGGCATACAGGGTGAACCCGGTGTGTTCAACCCTTGACAGATATGTCAATATCTGTAACCTGTTCTTCAAAAGTAATTCTTTAACTTGTTGCATATACCTGATCATGCCACCACATTGCATTCCATTAAAGATACATGTTACTGTTATTCCTTACCACATATATTCATATCATGGGCTGTTTGCGAGTACATTCAAAGTACTCATTGGCTTGCCACTTGTTATGTTATTGACCAGACATGGAAGGACCGGAGTTTGGCGATGAGTACGCCGTCAGAGACGAACCTGCGATCTAGGATGCTTCCAAGTCAGAATGCCTGTCGGTGTAGGCTTGATGGCATGGGCACCGCTTAGCCCTTACGAGTTTCCGCTACTCGATGTATCTGTTTAAATTGGCTTTAGGCCTTGCTCTTGAACCCGACCTTCGGGTCGTTCGATGTAATAGATTCGGTACTTGGATGCAAGACTCTATTATTCAGTATCTTTGTTCAGTGAACATTGATCCTTGGGGTCACTGGGCACGGCGAACTCGACTTGCTAGTCGGGGTCCCCACAAAGGGGGGCAAAGATGGAACAAAACACAAGGCTAGAAAGGCCAATCCTTCCATCTTTTACCAAGTATATAGGTGCATTAAATTAAATAACATTAATATGATGATATAACAAGGAACTCATGTTATCACATGGAAGAAACTGCAGCTGCAACTAGCAACACTATCAAAAGGCTGAGCAAGCAGTACCATAGCCAAACAGTGGTTTGCTAGGTTGTAGAAAGGTTAAATATTTTCATGGCAATGTTGAGAGGGTGACATTTCACAGGTGGTAGGAAGCGAGACATAACGAAAGAAATGAGACAACTAGCATGACATTGATTGTAATGGTATCTAGGGAAATGGTTATCTTAGCTGAGATCTCGCTTGGAAGAAGAACGAACCCGTGAAGCAGACGAACCAACATAGTCGAACGGATCCTCACATTCCGAAGCAGATCGGAACTCTATCGAGAAGAAGCAAACCGGAAACAAGAATCAACACACAACATTCACCATGGCACATGCACGATATGATGCACAACACAAATGATGCATGATCGGATTAATTATGGAAGGCATGGCATGGCAATTCACAACAATCAAACCTACACGTTAAGTGAAGCTCAATATGCAACGAGTTGCATATTGACGAAACTCCACATACTGATTATTTAGTTCACTCCCGTTTAGGTACACGACAATATTAAATGTTGTTTAAACATGGCAAGAGGTGAAGCATGTGATTCTACACGACATACTAGCTGGTTAATGCTACTGCAAAGAAAGACCTTCCAACGGCGCCAGAAACACGTGCTGACGGAAGACTGTTCTTGTCTTGATTCTCCTCAGCAACGGCGCCAGGAATCCTTCTGCTACGGCTACGCCTTTAGGGACTTCCTAGGAAAATATGCAAAGGATTTCCCCGTGGCCTTAGAGCCTTGCGTTGGTGTTCCGTCGAAGCGGAAAGGGTGATGTAGCGCAGCGGTGGTAAGTATTTCCCTCAGTTTTGAGAACCAAGGTATCGATCCAGTGAAGGAGTATCACAAGTGCCTACACAAACACAAAGAACCTGCTCCCAACGCTATGAAGGGGTTGTCAATCCCTTATAGATTGTTCGCAAAGTGAGAACTGAAAGGAACAAAGTAACAAAGCAAAGTAAAAGCGGAGGTGTAAACGATATATGTGAATAGACCCGGGGGCCGTAGTGTTTACTAGTGGCTTCTCTCATAAAAGCAAGTAGAGGTGGGTGAAAAAATTACTGTCGAGCAATTGATAGAACCGCGCAAAGTCGTGACGTCATCTATGGCAATGATTATACCTATAGGCATCACGTCCAAAAAAAGTAGACCGATACTTTCTGCATCTACTACTATTACTCCACACGTCAACCGCTATCCAGCATGCATCTAGTGTATTAAGTCCAAAAGAACAGAGTAACGCCTTAAGCAAGATGACATGATGTAGATGGACAATCTCATATCAACGACAGATCCCACCTTGTTACCCTTGATGGCAACTACTCAATGTGTGCCTTGCTGCCCCTACTGTCACTGGGAAAGGTCACCACATGGTAGAACCCAAAACCAAGCACTTCTCCCATTGCAAGAATCATAGATCTAGTTGTCCAAACAAAACCCAAGACTCGGAGAGACTTACAAGCATATCAAATCATGCATATAAGAAATCAGCAAAGGCTCAAATATATATCATAGATAATCTGATCACAAATCCACAATTCATCGGATCTCGACAAACACACCGCCAAAGAAGATTACATCGGATAGATCTCCATGAAGATCATGGAGAACTTTGTATTGAAGATCCAAGAGAGAGAAGAAGCCATCTAGCTACTAACTACGGACCCGTAGGTATGAAGTGAACTACTCACAAGTCATTGGAGGGGCGATGATGATGATGAAGAAGCCCTCCAACTCCAAAGTCCCCTCCGGCAGGGCACCGGGAATGGTCTCCAGATGAGATCTCGCGGAAACGGAAGCTTGCGGCGGTGGAAAAGTATTTTCATGGATCCCCTGATTTTTTTTCTGATTTTTAGGGAATATATAGGCGCAAGATCTAGGTCAGGGGGCGCCACAGAGGCCACAAGCCTGCCCACCGCCGCCTCCCCCTGGTGGCGGAGTGGGGGTTTGTGGGCTCCCTGTAGCCCTCCTGGCTTTGCCCACAGGCCCCCTGATCTTCTTCCGTTCAGGAAAAAATCATTTCGGGGATTTTATTCCGTTTGGACTCCGTTCCAAAATCAGATCTGAAAAGAGCCAAAAACACAGAAGAAACAGGAATTGGCACTTGGCACTGAATTAATAAGTTAGTCCCAAAAAACATATAAAAGGTACATAAAACTTCCAAAGATGACAAGATAACATCATGAAACCATCAAAAATTATAGATACGTTTCAGACGTATCAAGCATCCCCAAGCTTAACTCCTGCTCGTCCTCGAGTAGGGAAGTGATAAAGAATGAATTTTTGATGCTTTCATGCTACCTAGCATAGATGTCCTTTGTAACTCCTCTTATGTGACGTGAATGTTCAGATCCATTAGATTCAAAACAATAGTTTGCTATTGACGTGGAAACAATAATAATTCAAGCAAAATAGCAAGGTAATCATGAACTCTCAAAATAACAAGGCCAAAAGAAAGTTATCCCTACAAAAGCATATAGTCTGGCTACGCGCTATCATCATTGCACAACGAATTTAAATCATGCACAACCCCTGTATTGGCCAAGTAATTGTTTCACACCTTTACTTTCTCAAACCTTTTCAACTCTCACGCAATACATGAGCGTGAGCCATGGTTATAGCACTATAGATGGTGTGGAGTGTGGTGGAGGTTGCAAGACAAAAAAAGGAGAAGATAGTCACATTAACTAGGCATATCAATGAGCTGTGGAGATGCTCATCAATAGATATCAATGTGAATGAGTAGGGATTGCCATACAAATTATGCACTAGAGCTAAGAGTAGGTGAAATCTCTTAAAGAAAACTAGTGGGTGTGCATCCATCTTGAGGAAGCCTATCATTGGAATATACAAGCCAAGTTATATAATGAAAATTTCCCACTAGATATATGGTGGTGACAAAACGAGAGACTCTCAATCATGAAGATCATGGTGCTTAATATGCACACGTGTGGAAAAGTGGTAGCATTGTCCCTTCTCTCTTTTTCTCTCATTTTTTTGGTGGGCTCTTCGGCCTCTTTTTTTTGTGGGCATCTTTGGTCTCTTTTTTTCCTCACATGGGACAATGCTCCATTAATGATGATCATCACACTTTCAACTCAAAACTTAGAGCAACGATGACTCTATATGGAATGCCTTCGGTAGTGTATCGTGACAATGATCTAGCATGGCATGGACATTAATGGAAACATCATGCTAGCTATCTTATGATCATGCAATGGCAATATAGTTGTGGTGGCACGTGTCATGGTGGTAGTTGCATGGCAATATATCTCAGAATGGCTTTGAAAAAGCCATAGTAGGTAGGTATGGTGGCTATTTTGAGGGAGGCTAATGGTGGGTTTTGTGCACTGGCGAAAGTTGCACGGCACTAAGAAGATAGTGATGGCGAAAGGTGAAAGTGCATCTAAACCATGGACTCAACATTAGTCATGAAGAACTCATATACTTGTTGCAAAAGTTTTATTAGTAATCAAAACAAAGAATTCAACGCATACTCCTAGGGGAAGGGTTGGTAGGTATAAACCATCGCGCGATCCCGACCGCCACGCAAAGGATGACAATCAATAGACTAATCATGCTCAGATTTCATCACATAGCGGTTCACCATACGTGCATGCTACGGGAATCACTAACTTCAACACAAGTATTTCTAGATCCACAACACCTTACTAGCATAACTTCAATATTACCACAACCATATCTCATAACTAATTGAGAGGAATCAAACTTCTCTAACTATTCAAGGCACATGAAGGTGGAAGTTTTCGTATCCCTTTGGATAACTACGCCTTTTGAGACTAATTTCAAAGCATAGATCAACTACCAAGCCACGCACCGTTGTGCTCTAAAAGATATAAGTGAAGCACATAGAGCAAAAGTATCTAGCTCAAAAAGATATAAGTGACGCACATGTGAGCTGAATTGTCTACCAAAAGATATAAGCGAAGCTCGACAAAATCACGGTGTGTGCATGTCTCTCTCTCTAGGTGTGCAGCAAGGATGATTGCGACACAACAAAAATAAAAGACTCCTACGATACAAGATGCTCCAAGAAAAAACACATAACATGTGGTGAATAAAAATATAGCCCCAAGTAACGTTACCGATGGATTGAAGACGAGAGAGGGGATGCCTTCCCGGGGCATCCCCAAGCTTAGGCTTTTACGGCATCCTTGAATCTCTTGGGGTGCCTTGGGCATCCCCAAGCTTGAGCTCTTGCCACTCTTTATCTCTTTGTCCATAAGAACTTCACCCAAAACTTGAAAACTTCACAACACGAAACTTAAATTCTACTTGTGCTGATGTTGGGTTACTGTATTTTCAATCTTCCATGGCTAATACCCCCCCCCACCCCCCGATACTCTCCATAGTTTCATCAAAATAAGCAACCAACACAACAAAAACAGAATCTGTTAACAACAGACTAGTCTGTAGCAATCTGTATATTTTGTATACCTCTGGTACTTCACAAATTCTGAAAACTTAAGACAGTCTGAATAATTTGCGTAGAAATCAGCAGCAAAAAGAATCAACTCAAAAGTTCTTACAGAAAAAAATGAAAATTCTTTTCGTGAGCAGAAAGTTTGTGTCTTTTCAAGCATGACCAAACGATCATCCCCACGACTAATCATAACGGTTTTGCTTGGCACAAATGCAAAAAGAAACACAAAAAACACAATCATAATAGAATTATGAAAGTGTGGAAAACACAAAACAAAAAGAAAAAGGATAGATATGTTGGGTTGCCTCCCAACAAGCGCTTTTGTTTAACGCCCTTAGCTAGGCGAAAGGCGATGGACTCACGTATAGTCATCTTTGGTGCTCAAACCATAAGTAGCCCTCGTCATAGATTCATAAGGCAATCTTATTTTCTTTCTAGGAAAGTGCTCCATGCCCTTCTTTAAAGGAAATTGAAATCTAATATTCCCTTCCTTCATATCGATGATAGCACCAATAGTCCTTAGTAAAGGTCTACCAAGAATAATGGGACATGAAGGATTGCAATCTATGTCAAGTACAATGAAATCCACGGGTACATAGTTCTTATTTGCAACAATAAGAACATCATCGATCCTTCCCATGGGTTTCTTGACGGTAGAATCCGCAAGATGCAAATTAAGAGAACACTCTTCAATCTCATGAAAACCAAGAATATCACATAAAGACTTTGGAATCGCGGAAACACTAGCACCCAAATCACAAAAAGCATTGCACTCATAGTTTTTTATCTTGATTTTTATAGTAGGTTCCCACTCATCATGAAGTTTTCTAGGTATAGAGACTTCTAGTTCGAGCTTCTCTTCAAGAGATTTCATCATAGCATCTACGATATGCGCGGTAAAGGCTTTGCTTTGGCTATAAGCGTGTGGAGAGTTTGCAATGGATTGCATCAAAGAAATTCATTCAAACAAGGAGCAATTATCATAATTGAATTCCTTGAAATCCAAAGTGGGAGTTTCATTACTACCCAAAAAAATTACTTCTTCTACTCCACTCTCCACACCTTTATCATCAAGATTGGTGGACTCCGAATCATTGGGGCGTTTTTCAACCAAAGTGGATTCATATCCAGCCCCTCCATCAAAAGGTTCGACACGTGAAAACAAAGATTCAAGAGGAGAAACACCAAGCACTTTAAGATCTTCGTGATTTGCATCACTAGAACGCACCCTTTTAAACCATTCATGTCTAGCGCAAATTTGGGTGGTTCTTTCTTTGCTCTCATTCATGGAGACACGCATAGCATTTAAAGTTTCATCCAAGTTGACCTTGGGAGGAGCGCATCTAACTTTCAAAGCATCAATATCACAAGACATCCTATCAACGCTCTTAGCCAAATCGTCTATTTTGAGTAGTTTTTCCTCTATGGACGCATTGAAAATCTTTTGAGAGTTGATGAACTCTTTGATATTACTCTCTAGATCAGAGGGAAATTTGGTGTGATTTCCATAAGTGTTGCCATAGGAATTTCCATAATTGTTAGAGGAGTTACTAGGAAAAGGCCTAGGAACATAGTTTCCTCTAAAAGCATTATTGTTGCCAAAATTGTTCCTACCAACAAAATTCACGTCCAAACTAGCGTTGCTACTCTCAATCAAAGAAGATAGTGGCATGTCATTAGGATCTACGGTAGCATTTCTACTAGCAACCAAATTCATCAACTCGTCCATCTTAGCACTAAGCAAGTTAATTTCTTCTATAGCGTGCACCTTTTTGCTAGCAGGCGACCTTTCAGTGTGCCACTAAGAGTAGTTGGTCATGATATTGTCTAGGAGTTTTGTAGCGTCTCCTAACATGATTTCCATGAACGTTCCACCTGAGGCGGAGTCCAAGATATTGCGAGAAGCGAAATTCAAGCCAGCGTAAAAGATTTGTATAATCATCCACAAACTCAAGCCATGAGCGGGACAATTTCTAATCATAAGCTTCATCCTCTCCCAAGATTGTGCAACGTGTTCATGATCAAGTTGCTTGAAATTCATGATATCGTTACGTAAGGAGATGTTCTTAGCCGGCGGAAAATACTTGGATATGTAAGCATCTTTGCACTTATCCCAAGAATCGATACTATTTTTAGGAAAAGAAGAAAACCAAGTTTTTGCGAGATCTCGCAACGAGAAAGGAAAAGGTTTCAATTTAATTACGTCATTATCCACATCTCTTTTCTTTTCCATATCACAAAGCTCAATGAAGGAATTGAGATGGGATGCGGCATCTTCACTAGGAAGGCCAGAGAATTGCTCTTTCATAACAAGATTCAGCAAAGCTGCGTTGATTTCATACGATTCCGCACTAGTGGCGGGAGCAATCGGAGTACTAATAAAATCATTATTATTAGTGCTCGAGAAGTCGCAAAGTTTGGTGTTTTCAGCCATGATGACTTCAACAAACGAACAAGCACACAAGCAAGCTAGAAAACCGGCAAAGGGAAACGACAAAGGCAAAAGAAAACGGCGAAGGAGAAAGGCAAATGGAAACGGCAAATGTGAAGTGGGGGAGAGGAAAACGAGAGGCAACTCGCAACAAAAGTAAATGCAAGAGATGAGTTTGTGAGACCTACTTGGATAGATCTTGATTTCTCCTCCCCGGCAACGGCGCCAAAAATACTTCTGCTACTGCAACAAAATACCTTCCAATGGCGCCAGAAATAGGCACGTCGACGGGAGAATACTTGGCTTGATCCTTCTTGCTGCGGCTACGCCTTAAGGGACTTCCTGGGCAAGTATGCAAAGGATTTCCCCCGTGGCCTTGGAGCCTTGCATTGCTGTTCCCTCGAAGCGGAAAGGGTGATGTAGCGTAGCGGTGGTAAGTATTTCCCTTAGTTGGAGAACCAAGGTATCAATCCAGTGGAGGAGTATCTCAAGATCCTTCACAAACACAAAAGCTTGGTCCCAACGCTATGAAGGGGTTGTCAATCCCTTATAGATTGTTTGCCAAGTGAGAACTGAAAGCAACAAAGTAACAAAGCAAAGTAAAAGCGGAGGTGTAAACGATGGATGTGAATAGACCCGGGGGTCGTAGTGTTTACTAGTGGCTTCTCTCATGAAAGCAAGTAGACGGTGGGTGAACAAATTACTGTCGAGCAATTGATAGAACCGCGCAAAGTCGTGACGATATCTATGCAATGATTATATCAATAGGCATCACGTCCAAAACAAGTAGACCGATACTTTATGCATCTACTACTATTACTCCACACGTCGACCGCTATCCAGCATGCATCTAGTGTATTAATTCCATAAGAACAGAGTAACACCTTAAGCAAGATGACATGATGTAGAGGGATAATCTCAAATCAATGATAAAAACCCCATCTTTTTACCATTGATGGCAACTACTTGATCTGTGCCTTGCTGCCCCTACTGTCACTGGGAAAGGTCACCACATGGTAGAACCCAAAACCAAGCACTTCTCCCATTGCAAGAATCATAGATCTAGTTGGCCAAACAAAACCCAAGACTCGGAGAGACTTACAAGGATATCAAATCATGCATATAAGAAATCAGCAAAGACTCAAATATATATCATAGATAATCTGATCACAAATCCACAATTCACCGGATCTCGACAAACACACCGCCAAAGAAGATTACATCGGATAGATCTCCATGAAGATCATGGAGAACTTTGTATTGAAGATCCAAGAGAGAGAAGAAGCCATCTAGTTACTAACTACGGACCCGTAGGTCTGAAGTGAACTACTCACGAGTCATTGGAGGGGTGATGATGATGATGAAGAAGCCCTGCAACTCCAAAGTCCCCTTCGGCAGGGCACCGGGAAGGGTCTCGAGATGAGATCTCGCGGAAACGGAAGCTTGCGGCGGCGGAAAAGTATTTTCGAGGCTCCCCTGATTTTTTGCGGAATATTTGGGAATTTATAGGCCAAAGACCTAGGTCAGGGGGCGGCCAGGGAGGCCACAAGCCTGCCCACCGCCGCCTCCCCTGGTGGCGGAGTGGGGGCTTGTGGGCTCCCTGGAGCCCACCTGGCTTGGCCCAAAAGCCCCTGGTCTTCTTCCGTTCGGGAAAAAATCATTTCGGGGTTTTTCTTCCGTTTGGACTCCGTTCCAAAATCAGATCTGAAAAGAGTCAAAAACACACAAAAAACAGGAATTGGCACTTGGCACTGAATTAATAAGTTAGTCCCAAAAAAGATATAAAAGGTACATAAAACATCCAAAGAAGACAAGATAACAGCATGAAACCATCAAAAATTATAGATACGTTTGAGACGTATCATACGCCAACCCAACAAACTACCACCCGACGACCCTAACATGACATCGGTCGCTATGCTATGCGGCAACTGCTTCATCGACCACATACCAAAGGATTGCATCCTGGATGGATACATCACATAGCATAGTCTCAACTCCGCTAGTCTTGTCCTTCTTCTCACAAAAGGATACAAGCATCATCTCCATCTCAGAGACAAAAGACGACGAGGCTGGCGTCATCTCCACAACTGCAACTAGAGATAACAAAGCAACCCTGGCCCCAACAACTAACGAGGAGTCCTCCCCACAAGCTATCACCTTAGAGCCGGTATTGGTAATAACACGGTGTGCCCCTCCAAACAATAGCTCTTCGGCGTTAGCACGACCCCGCTGGACAACCAGACGAGGGAGGCCATGACAACACACGTGATTCCACATACATGAGGGATATGGGTGGGATTGAGATGACGGACGCGTGCGTGGCAGCAGCCCAAACGCCTGCACAACCCTCAGATCAGCCTCCAATTTGTCGAAAAATGGAAGTCTTGACCGGTCCGTGGACCAATTATCACGTTGGATGACAAAATATGTCCAAACAACTCCGTACGAATGCAGGTGGTTTAGAGGGGTCCGCATAGATTTCGGTTCTTTATGGGGCCGTGTTGCAGATTCGTAACAATATGTTTAGGTAAAAATAAAACATGTTCACGACAAACCAGCAAAATAGGCCACAAGGAAGGGCCATACCATGAAAAGAGTCCAGTAACCATGCGGCGAGAAACAAAACGACGTAGCATGAGCGTGTCACAAGACCTCACATCATTGATCAACGTCCCGACGATCTAGCGCGTTCAAGGAGAATGATTGCTCGGCGTCGTGAGGACCCTCTCGTCCCAGCGTTCGATTCGGTGGGCAGGGCATGCCAATGTGCCATGATGCGCTAGATCGTGTAACGGCCTCATTCGCTCACATCACACCGGTTTCGCAAGAAATTTTGGGCGCCCCTATGTGTGGATTTAAGCGAGACATGGGGATGCGCTCACGTAAGGCGAGCCCCAGATGGGCCGGCCCAGCCATGCGGGAGCAAACACCTGTTTTATTTTCTATTTTCTATTCTCATTTTTTATTATTTTTGTAATTTTCTTTGTACTTTAAAATATCCTTCATATATATGTATATGTTACAAAAAACATTCTTCAAAAAAGTCTATTTTATACAAGAGCCCTCCTATCTGATAGAAAAAGGCACTTTCCAATGATACATAAGCAAGGTATTTCGAGTTGCTCTTCTAGAGTGCTATTTCACTGATGGCTCGGCCCCACCCCCCGGAAAGGGGCCTTCTTCGCCTTTCACCGTAAGGTGCGCAAGGAAAGGCCCAAAACAGTTGCTCCTGTAGTGGCCAAATAAGGTTTAGCCCACGTACCGTATTAATGGGTGAACAACCCAACCCTTGGAACCACCTACAACTCGAGGTTACATATGAAAAGATGCTGAAATAAGTTTTAAAAAAAAGTTGAACAAGAATTTAAAAGATATTGAATAAGTATTTGAGAATGTTGAATAGGTACTAAAAATGTTGAACAAGTATTTGAAAAATGTTGAATAGATACTAAAAATGTTGAACGAGTATATGAAAAATGTTAAACAAGTAATAAAATATGTTCAACAAGAATTTTAAAAATGTGAAACAAATATTTGAATATGTTGAATAAATATTAAAAAACGTTGAAAAAGTATTTGAAAAATGTTGAAATATGTATTAAAAAATATTGAGCGAGTATATGAAAAATGTTGAAAAAGTATTTGAAAATGTTTAGTAAATATTAAAAATGTTAAACAAGTATTTGATTTTTTTAAATAACTATTAAAATGTTGAAAAAGTGTTTATAAAATATTGAACGTGTATAAAAATGTTGCTCACTTGTTACAAAAATTGTTTTCGACATGCACAAAAATGTAGAGTGAAAACGAAAACAAACATAAGAAAACACAAAAGGAAAAAATGGAGAAAATAAACTAAATAGAAAAATAGAGAAAAAACAAAATGAAAATGAATGAAACAAATCTGAGAAGAAAGGAAAAAGAATGAAAGTAAAAGAAGAAAAAAGAAATGAAAAAGAAAAAGAAAACAAAATAAAAACTGAAGAAGGAACAAAAAATCAAAGAAACAAAGAAATAAAAACCGGCTTTTTTGCGTTCCAATCAAAGAGCTTTATTCAACAAAAGAACTCCTCGCAGCATCAACCAATAGGCTAGTGAGCAGGAAAGAAGGTCTCGTGTCAGTCCAACTTTCGGTAACCGTCAGTGTGCAAGGAAACTTTGCACAAAGATGGGCCGGTACATTGGATGACCGTTTTACATGTTGAATATGAAAAGAAGAAAACGAGGAAGCTAGCTCTCTTGACTCTAATAGTAAAGGTGCCACCATAGATAAGCTATAGTGACGAGTTTTCAAGAGATTTACAATCTCCAAGCAATCGGTTTCCATGATCACATGTGAGAATCCACGGAGTTTTGCAAAGATCACACCATCTCGCAGCACCATTGTCTCACCAATGAAAGGGGTTTACTCCAAGCTCCTAGCAAAGCATTGCAAGACCACGCAACACGGCCCGCCCCAACTTTGCCAGAGTCCATACTTACAACCGCGTTTGTATTGATTTTAATCACCCCTTCAGCGGGTGGATTCCATCCATGTCCTGGTAGAATGGAAGCATGAGAATGTGGAATGTCCAACAATGCCAGATCCTCCCATATCCGCTTGATAGAAGATAACAAGTTGAGCTGCTCATCATCATGCGTCAACCTGTTTCTCGAGTGCCATATATACCACATGACCGAGATTATCTGAGCCCTCTGAACATCAGAAAACTGTCCATCACATAATATATCTCGAGACCATGTATCTTGGTGGAGGCGGGGCCTTCGAATACCGAATAGGGCATGTGCCTGTTCCTAGAACAAAGTGGCATGACACCAATGCACTAGGGCATTCATCAGGTCCTCATCCATCGCCAAGCAAACATTGCATCTTCTAATGACTTTTATATGCCGGTGTCTAAGGGTGCATTCATCTGGAAGAACATGATGACCCACAAGTATAGGGGATCAATCGTAGTCCTTTCGATAAGTAAGAGTGTCGAACCCAACGAGGAGCAGAAGGATCTGACAAGTGATTTTCACCAAGGAAATATCTGCAAGCACTGAAATTGTCGGTAACAAGTGATTGTGTGGTGAGATGATTCGTAGCAAGCAACAAGTAACAAAAGTAGCAACGGTGCAGCAAAGTGGCCCAATCCCTTTTGTAGCAAGGGACAAGCCTGGACAAAGTCTTATAGGAGGAAAAACGCTCCCGAAGACACACGGGAATTTCTGTCATGCTAGTTTCATCATGTTCATATGATTCACGTTCGTTACTTTGATAGTTTGATATGTGGGTGGACCGGCGCTTGGGTACTGCCCTTACTTGGACAAGCATCCCACTTATGATTAACCCCTCTCGCAAGCATCCGCGACTACGAAAGAAGAATTAAGACAAAGTCTAACCATAGCATTAAACTAGTGGATCCAAATCAGCCCCTTACGAAGCAACGCATAAACTAGGGTTTAAGCTTCTATCACTCTAGCAACCCATCATCTACTTACTACTTCCCAATGCCTTCCTCTAGGCCCAAATAATAGTGAAGTGTTATGTAGTCGATGTTCACATAACACCACTAGAGGAAAAACAACATACAACATATCAAAATACCGAACGAATACCAAATTCACATGACTATTATTATCATGACTTATCCCATGTCCTCGGGAACAAAAGTAACTACTCACAAAGCATAATCATATTCATGATCAGAGAGGTAATGAGTAGCATCAAGGATCTAAACATAAACTCTTCCACCAAATAATCCAACTAGCATCAACTACAAAGAGTAATCAACACTACTAGCAACCTTACAAGTACCAATCGGAGTCGCGAGACGGAAATTGGTTACAAGTGATGAACTAGGGTTTGGAGATGAGATGGTGCTGATGAAGATGTTGATGGTGATGAGTCCCCTCTGATAAGACGAGTGTTGGTGATGACGATGGCGATGATTTCCCCCTCCGGGAGGGAAGTTTCCCCGGCAGGATCGTCCTGCCGGAGCTCTAGATTGGTTCTGCTCAAGTTCCGCCTCGTGGCGGCGGCGAAACCACGAAGAAGCTCCTCACTAATTTTTTCTGGACGAAACCCTCCATATAGCAAAAGTGGGGAACAAGTGGGCCAGTGGGCTGCCCACAAGCCCCCATGGTGCGGCCTGAGGGGGTGGCCGCGCCGTGCAGGCTTGTGGGCACCCCCTGGTGCCCCTCTCGCACTTCTTCGGCCCAGTATTTTTGATAAATTGGGAAAAACCCCATTGATTTTCACGGCGTTCGGAGTTGCGCAGAATAGGTATCTCAACTTTGCTCCACTTTCAGGCCAGAGTTCCAGTTGCCGGTATTCTCCCTCTTCATGTAAACCTTGCAAAATAATAGAGAAAAGGCATAAGAATAGTACCGTGAAGTGAAATAACAGCCAAAGAAGCGATAAATATCAACATGAAAACATGATGCAAAATGGACGTATCAGAACACCACGAACAACTCTCCACGAGAAGACACGCACCTTTGGTAAAACCTTAAGCTTCCAGAGCTTCTTCCACATTTGTTCGTCAGTTATTGAGGTGTTGGTGACCGTCCATACCTCTAGAGCAAAAACCTCTTTCCGAGTCACGAGAGCACGGTACCCAGATTTGACAGAATAGGAGCCACTCCTTTCAAAAGCCCACGCAAGGAAACCATCCTCACCACCAGCACGCAGTGGGATATTCAGAATAGCTTCAGTTTTAGGTAAAATGAAGAAATGTCCAACAACTACTTGCCTCCAAGTCCAATTGTCAGATTCAATGAGCTGATCGACTGTACCGAGAGTAGTCCCACCCGGTATGATCGAGGGCGACAAGTTGGTCAGTCCAGGGATCCAACGATCCTCCCAGATGAAGATAGAACCCCCATCTCCTACTCGCTTGATCAAGCCTTCCTTGAGCACCTTCCTACCTGCGAAGATAGCTCGCCAGATCGCAGAGCGGACTTCGAGACAGTAGCAGCCATGAAATCGCACTAAAGGAAACAATGGCCCTTCATAACCCTAGCACACAAGGAATCCGGATTAGTGATAAATCTCCATCTGTGTTCTCCTAGTAGCGGCAGGTTAAAGAGTTCGAGGTCATGAAACCCCATGCCACCACTAGCCTTAGACGATGCAAGCTTGTCCCATGATATCCAATACATAGCTCGACGATCAAGGGAACCGCTCCACCAAAACTTCGCCCTACTTGTAGTAAGGCTCTTTAAAACTTTCTTTGTTAGCTTAAAACAAGTCATGCTGAAAGTTGGGGTTACCTGAATAACTGATTTAATCAGTGTTTGTCTCCCTGCACAAGCCAACAATCTCTCAGCCCAGCCACACATCTTGCTCCTGGATTCACTAGTAGGAAAAACCTTATAGGTAGGAGCCTAGTAGTAGCGCTGGAAAAAAGCGAGCGCTACTGCTACTTAGCAGTAGCGTTGGATATACAAAACGCTACTACTAGGGTCCATAGTAGTAGCGCTGGATATATTTCAAGCACTACTGATAAAGGAGGCCCAACGAGGACACCAACAGTAGTAGTAGTAGTGCGCTCATAAAAAGCGCTACTGCCAAGCAGCATAACAATAGCGCTTTCCTGGAACCAGCGCTACGGCTATTGCACCCACTTAACAGTAACGCTGCTTTATAATAAGTGCTACTGCTACATGTGGCTGGCACATTGACAAGTTTAGTCCCACCTCGCCAAACGAAGCGCGCTGGTAGTGGTTTATAAACTCCTCCACGGCTGCCAACTCCAAGTGCATTTATAGAGAAAATTCGACCTAAGATTCAAAGTGCTAGTTGTGCGGATGATGTACAACTAACACTTTGAACTTAGGTTGAATTTCCTCTATGTGCGCATCTATTTTGACTTTTTCTATTTTTATATGTTATTTTTTGCATATTAGAAGTTATGTGAAATAAGATTAAAAAATGAAATTCCTTTGACGTCATGGTGCATTTGTGTGTCCACATCGTGGACGACATCATCGACCTCGGGCCGACATTCCTTCACAACATGATGTCGTTCGAGAGGATGAATGGGGTCATCAAAGGATCCGCCCGTAACATGTATCGTCCCGAGGGGAGCATCATCCAGGGGAGGCTCGGAGGAGAAGGTCACAACAACAGCAGTAGGGAATTGCATGTGACTACTCAGATCGATGGGACGACTTTGACAGGGCTAACTTAGTAGTGCTACAACACCTAGATGTGGTAGATGATTATGTGACACTTCACAAAGAAATCATCGCAAAGAAGTACCGTGATCAGGGGATGCGAAAGACGGACGACGACGTTACTATAGAGCACAACGCCACTTTCTTGTGTTGGTTCAAAGAGCAGGTTCGTGCTAATCCCGCCGAAGAGGGCAGTGCGGATGGGTTTCTCATACACGTCTTAGCACAGGGTCCTGCGTGTTGGAAATATGCCCTAGAGGCAATAATAAAATAGTTGTTATTATATTTCGTGTTTCAAGATAATTGTTTATTATCCATGCTATAATTGTATTGAACGGAAACATAAATGCATGTGTGGATATATAGACAAAACTATGTCCCTAGTAAGCCTCTAGTTGACTAGCCAGTGGATCAAGGATGGTTAAGGTTTTCTGACCATATACAAGTGTTGTCACTTGACGACTGGATCACATCATTGGGAGAATGATGTGATGGACAAGTCCCAAACTATAAACATAGCATGTGATCGTGTCATTTTGTTGCTATTATTTTCTACGTGTCAAGTATTCATTCCTATGACCATGAGATCATGTAACTCACTGACACCGGAGGAATACCTTGTGTGTATCAAACGTCCCAACGTTACTGGGTGACTATAAAGGTGCTCTACAGGTATCTCCGAAGGTGTCCGTTGAGTAGCATGGATCAAGACTGGAATTTGTCACTCCGTGTGATGGAGAGGTATCTCGGGGCCCACTCGGTAATACAACATCACATATAAGCCTTGCAAGCAATGTGGCTAAAGTGTTAGTCACGGGATCTTGTATTACGGAACGATTAAAGAGACTTGCCGGTAACGAGATTGAAATAGGTATAGGGATACCGACAATCAAATCTCGGGCAAGTAACATACCGAAGGACAAAGGGAATGGTATACGAGATTATATGAGTCCTTGGCACAGAGGTTGTACCGATAAGATCTTCATAGAATATGTAGGATCCAATATGGACATCCATGTCCCGCTATTGGATATTGACCGGGCGGTGTCTCAGGTCATGTCTGCATAGTTCTCGAACCCGCAGGGTCTGCACACTTAAGGTTCGGTGACGTTTCAGTATACTTGAGTTATAGGTGCTGGTGACCGAAGTTTTGTTTGGTCTCCTGAATGAGATCACGGATGTCACGAGGGTTTCCGGAATGGTCCTGAAACGAAGATAGGTATATAGTATTGTTTCATTTGGCTTCCGGAAAGATTTTGGGCATTACCCGCAGTGTACCGGGAGTTACGAATGGGTTCCGGGCTTTTACCGGGAGGGGCCACCCACCCGGGAGAGAACCTAAGAGGCCCATGGGTGACGCACCAACCCTTGGTGGGCTGGTGAGGCCATCCCAATAGGACTATCTCGGCCAAGAGGAAAAATCAAAGGAGAAATAAAAAAAGAGGAGGTGGGAAGGAAGGAAGGGACTCCTCCTTCCAAACCGAATTGGAGTAGGAGTCCCTCCTCCCTCTCTCGGCCGGCTCCCTCCTACTTGGAGTAGGAGGCAAGCCCTACCCCTTGGCTCCTCCTATATATACTAGAGGTTTAGGGCTTTTTGAGAACAACTTTGCCACGTGCAAACCTAAACCTCTACTTCGTAGTTCTTCCTCTAGATCGGATTTCTACGGAGCTCGGGCGAAGCCCTGCATGAATAAGATCATCACCATCACCGGCGCACCGTCTCGCTGTCGGAGAACTCATCTACTTCCCCGTCTCTCTTGCTGGATCAAGAAGGCGGAGATCGTGATCGAGTTGTACGTGTGCTGACCATGAAGGTGTCGTCCGTTCGGTGCTAGATCGGGACGGATCGTGGGACGATGGTGATTTGAATGACGAAGCAATTCCACTACATCAATCGTGTTTCTTAATGCTTCCCGCTTAGCGATCTACAAGGGTATGTGGATTCGATCTTCCTCTCGTAGATGAACATCACCATGATAGGTCTTCGTGTGCGTAGGAAATTTTTTGTTTCCCATGCAACGTTCCCCGACAGTGGCATCATGAGCTAGGTTCATGCGTAGATGTAATCTCGACTAGAACACAAAAGTTTTTGTGGGCGTTGATGTTCGATTTGCTGCCCTCCTTGGTCTATTCTCGATTCGGCGATATTGTTGGATTGAAGCGGGTCGGACCAACCTTACTCGTACGCTTACGAGAGACCGGTTTCATCCACTGACATGCAACTTGTTGCATAAAGATGATTGGCGGGTGTCTGTTTCTTCAACTCAAGTTGAATCGGATTTGACCGAGGCGGTCCTCAGAGAAAGGTTAAATAGCAATTTGCATATCACTGTTGTGGCTTTGCGTAAGTAAGATGCGATCATACTAGATACCCATAGCAGCCACGTAAAACATACAACAACAAATTAGAGGATGTCTAACTTGTTTTTGCAGGGTATGCATGTGATGTGATATGGCCAAAGACATGATGTGATATATTGGATGTATGAGATGATCATGTTGTAATAGTTAAATATCGACTTGCACGTCGATTCTACGGCAACCGTCAGGAGCCATAGGGTTGTCTTTAAACTAACATTTGTCCTTGCAGATGTGTTTACTATATTGCTAGGTTGTAGCTTTCGTAGTAATATCATAGACAGCACGACAACCTCGATGGCGGCACGATGATGGAGATCATGGTGTGGCGTCGGTGACGATGTAGATCATGTCGGTGCTTTGGTGATGGAGATCAAGAAGCACAAGATCATGGACATATCATGTGACTCATGAACTGCATGTGATGTTAATCCTTTTATGCACCTTATCTTGCTTAGAACGACGGTAGCATTATAGGGTGATCCCTCACTAAAATTTCAAGATAAAATTGTGTTCTTCCCGACTATGCACCGTTGCGACAATTCATTGTTTCGAGACACCACGTGATGATCGGGTGTGATAGACTCAACGTTCACATACAACGGGTGCAAAACAGTTGCACACGCGGAACACTCGGGTTAAACTTGACGAGGCTAGCATGCACACACATGGCCTCGGAACACAAGAGACCAAAAGGTCGAGCATGAATTGTATGGTTGATATGATTAACATAGAAATGTTTACCACTGAAACTACACTCAATTCACGTGATGATCGGACTTGAGTTAGTGAATTTGGATCATGCCACACTCAAATAACTAGAGGGATGTCTATTTGAGTGGGGGTTTATTAGTGATATGATTATCTGAACTCTAATTGCCTTGAACATAGTCTAAGTAAAATTTGCAATATTTTTATGTTGTAGATCAATGGCTCGTGCAGTAGCAACCCTGAATTTCAATACGTTCCTAGAGAAAGCTAAGCTAAAAGATGATGGTAGCAACTTTGTAGACTGGGCTCATAATTTGAGGCTTATCCTACAAGCTGGGTAAAAGAATTATGTCCTTGATGTGGCACTAGGAGATGAACCACCCACTACGGCGGAACATGATGTTTTGAACGCTTTGCAAGCGCATAAGGAGGACTACTCAGTAGTTCAATGTGCAGTCTTATATGGCTTAGAACCGGGACTTCAATGACACTTTGAACGTCATGGAGCATATGAGATGTTCCAGGAGTTGAAGTTTATCTTTGAGAAGAATGCCCGGATCGAGAGGTATGAGACCTTCGATAAATTCTATGCTTGCAAAATGGAGGAGAATTCGTATGTCAGTGAACATGTGCTCAAAATGTTTGGGTACTCAAACCGACTATCTGACTTGGGGATTGATCTCCCGCAAGAGATTATCACTGACAGAATTCTTCAATCATTTCCACTGAGCTACCAAAGCTTTGTGTTGAACTATAATATGCAAGGGATGAATAAGTCACTCGATGAGTTATTTGCGATCCTGAAAGTCGCTGAGTCAGAAATCCAGAAAGAACATCAAGTGTTGATGGTCAATAAGACCACTAGTTTCAAGAAAAGTGGCAAAGGCAAGAAGGGTAACTCCAAGAAGAGCGGAAAAACTGCTGCCCCTCCGACAAAGAAACCCAAGGCTGGACCTAAGCCGGAAACTAAGTGCTATTATTGCAAGGGGACTGGTCACTGGAAGCGCAACTACCCCCAAATATTTGGCTGATAAGAAGGCGGCCAACGCCAAACAAGGTATATGTGATATACATGTTATTGATGTGTACTTAACCAACTCTCGTAGTAGTTGATAACCTACAAGTGTAGGGGATCGCAAAAGTTTTCAAGGGTAGAGTATTCAACCCAAATTTATTGATTCGACTCAAGGGGAAGCGAAAGAATATTCTCAAGTATTAGCAGCTGAGTTGTCAATTCAACCACACCTGAAAGATTCGTGTCTGCAAGCAAATATCAGTAGCAAAGTGGTATGATAGCAATGGTGCCAGAAAAAGGTCTGTTGACGGCAGACTATTCCTGACTTGTTGTATCAATGGCGCCAGAAAAGTCTTGCAACACGTAACAACAAAGTAGCAAGTAACAGCAGTAGTGACAGCAGTAGCAAGGAACGGCAGTAGTGACAGCAGTAGCAGCAAAGTAATGTAGCAAGGACCAGTAGTAAAAGACTCGTAGGCATTGGATCAGTGATGGATGATTATGCCGGATGTGATTCATCATGTAACAGCTATAACACAGAGAGATATGTAACTAGCTCCCGTTCGTCAATCTAATGTAGACATGTATTCTGTATGTAGTCATATGTGCTTAGGGAAAAGAACTTGCATGACATCTATTGTCCATCCCTCCCATGGCAGCAGGGTCCTAATGGAAACTACGGGATATTAAGGTTCTCCTTTTAATAAAAACCGGACCAACGCATTAACACTTGGTGAATACATGAACTCCTCATACTATGGTCATCTCCGGGAGTGGTTCTGGCTATTGTCACTCCGGGGTTGCCGGGTCATAACACATAGTAGGTGACTACAACTTGCAAGATAGGATCTAAAACACAGCTTGCCGTATCGTAAAACGCGATGAATCCTTCTCCCTGATTTTTCTGGGTGAAATGGAATATATAGAGCTGAGTTTGGAGGCGTGATGTCTACTACGCAACCTTCTCCTTGTAGACGTTGTTGGGCCTCCAAGTGCAGAGGGTTGTCGGACAATAGCAATTTTCCCTCAAGTGGGTGACCTAAGGTTTATCAATCCGCAGGAGGCGTAGGATGAAGATGGTCTCTCTCAAGCAACCCTACAACCAAATAACAAAGAGTCTCTTGTGTCCCCAACACACCCAGTACAATGGTAAGTTGTATAGGTGCACTAGTTCGGCGAAGAGATGGTGAAACAAATGCAATATGGATGGTATATATAGGTTTTGTAATATGAAATTACAAAAACAGCAAGGTAACTAGTAACAAAAGTGAGAACGAACGGTATTGCAATGCGTGGAAACAAGGCCTAGGGTTCATACTTTCACTAGTGAAGTTCTCTCAACAATGATAACATAATTGGATCATATAACTAGCCCTCAACATGCAACAAAGAGTCACTCCAAAGTCACTAGTAGCGGAGAACAAATGAAGAGATTATTGTCGGGTACGAAACCACCATAAAGTTATTATTTTTGATCGATCTATTCAAGAGTTCGTACTAGAATAACACCTCAATCTCAGAATCATCTATTCAACCAACACATAGAACTTCAAAGAGTGCCCCAAAGTTTCTACCGGAGAGTCAAAACGTGTGCCAACCCCTATGCATAGGTTCCCAATGTCACGAGCCCGCAAGTTGATCACCAAAACATACATCGAGTACTCACATGAATCCACGTGTGCCAACCCATATGCATAGGTTCCCTAATTTCACAAACCCGCAAGTTGATCACAGCAGATAGACACGTGCAAGACATACATCAAGTGTTCTCGAAGACTCAATCCGATAAGATAACTTCAAAGGGGAAACTCAATTCATTACAAGAAGGGAGAGGGGGAAGAACATCATAAGATCCAACTATAGTAGCAAAGCCCATGGTACATCGAAATCAAGACATCTCAAGAACACGAGAGAGAGAGAGATCAAACACATAGCTACTCGTACATACCCTCAGCCCCGCGGGTGAACTACTCCCTCCTCGTCATGGAGATCGCCGGGATGATGAAGATGGCCACCGGAGATGGATTCCCCCTCTGACAGGGTGCCGGAACAGGCTCCAGATTGGTTTTTGGTGGCTACGGAGGCTTGCGGCGGCGGAACTCCTGACCTAGGTTTATTTCTGGGGGTTTCTGAATTTATAGGAATTTATGGCGGTGGAATTGCGTCAGTTGGGCCCACGAGGAGGTCACAAGCGCGCACGGTGCGACCAGGGGGTAGGCCGCGCCCCATGGGCTTGTGACTCCCTCGTGGCTTTTCTGGCCTTCTTCCAAAGCTTCGGGGGTCTCTTTTGGTCCAAAAAAATCATCGTAAAGTTTCATTCCATTTGGACTCCGTCTGAAAAAGGGTCAAAAACACGGAAAAAACAGAAAGTGGCACTTGGCACTTAGTTAATAGGTTAGTCCCAAAAAAGATATAAAATAGCATATTCATGCATATAAAACATCCAAAGTTGACAAGATAATAGCATGGAACCATCAAAAATTATAGATACGTTGGAGACGTATCAAGCATCCCCAAGCTTAACTCCTGCTCGTCCTCGAGTAGGGAAGTGATAAAGACCGAATTTTTGATGTGGAATGCTACCTAGCATTGTAGCGACCCGACTCAAGAGGAGTCAAGCCTCTGTGTTTCTGTGCCATCCCTAGATCAGTATGCTGGCACACACAGTACATCAATGTATATATCAAAGTGCAATCACATGTAAAATAGCGTAAAACAGATATATACCTTAAATATCTCAGCGGAAGCGGTCAAGGGAGTGGAGTCCCAATAAACACCAACGGCAAGTTGAGTGTAGACCGTAACCCTGAATCGTACTCTTACTCATCGAAGAAAAAATATCTGCAACATAAGACGTTGCAGCCGTGTAGGTCAGCATATTGAATATGCCGGCAAGTCACATAAGAGAGGGGGTAAAGTAATAATCAACTATCTCTACATGCATATTTGGCCGGTGGAGCTAAGTTTTGCATAAAGCTAGTTTTATCCTACAACAAAGGGGTCGAAAGCAAAATATTACTACATAGTTTGTTGTTAACGAGATGGTTCCGCCAACCAGTTCTCGTACCCGAATAGTTGTTAACACCCACATCATTATTAAGTTGTGTCGAGAGTTCAGGGGAAATTCAATGCCTTCGGCTCAAGTTGTCCATGACCGTGGACACGGCTAATCGATTAGGTTGGGTACTCTGCAGAGTTTTGCACACGTTCCCCACAAGATTTGATCACCTCCGGGTTTGTCCTCGCACTTCAGGGTGTTTGAAGACCGGATGATCAAAACATGGTCTTTCAACGGGTCCCTCTGAATCCCTGTCGGTGCCCATCCAATCCTACCGTTCGTCTACATCTGCTAGCACCGCCAGTCCAGAGTCACCGCATTGTCCAACCAAGCCAGAGCCCATAATGACTTGTGGCTGTGCAGGTAAGCCTTGAGTCTTGAAGTCTCCGTCCGTCCCTTTGAGCCTGGGTGAAGCTTTCCGCAGGATGACATGGCCTCTCCAGCATCCCGGGCATCCACTGGGTTTTCCAGGGAGCCGGTCAACCGTCCTTCACCCAGTGTTGCATTGCGTCCGAGGTCTTGAAAATCTTGTCTTAACCGGTCTTGATTATTATATCAACCTCGCATCACTCGTGGTATACACTCAACCGATGACCCGTCTACTCAAGCATAGCATTAAGAAATTGTCGTCCCGGGGCCAAGTATCGGGGTTGTTGTGTTCCTACCACATGATACTACAACTTATACTAAAGTTTCCAAGTACCTAGGCAGCATGCAATTGGGCATAGGATGGTAGAACTACGATTCATAAAACATAGGTGATAGTATGATCAAAGTGACTTGCCTGGTGATGTTGACGAAGAAGAATTTCTCGAGAAAATAACTTGATAGACTACTCGTCACTCTCCGATGAAATCTATATAACAAACATATCATTCACATAAGCACTCATACTAGCAATCATTCTAGCAATCAAAACAAAAGAGAGAGCGAATAGAAATCCCAAAGAAACTTCAAATAAGACTAGGGAGTTTTCTACTACGTCAAACACTAAATGGTTTTTGTCCAACAGAAAACAATAACAAGGAACTAAGATATAAGTTTAACTAAGATAAAATAAAGTATTTTTTTCACAAAACTATTTAAAAGTATTTCCAAACGGGATTTGAAACCGTGGAGAAACCAATTGCAAGTTATCAGGGAACTAGAATTGATGTCATGATAACAAATAAAATAAAAATAAAAACTTGTTGAGAACCTACTGTTTAACTAACAGAAACTAAACATAAACTTTCTGAAATATAAAAGAAATTAATTTAAAAACAATTATAGAAAAAATAAATAGCCATAATCCTAAAAGAACTAAAACAGAATCTGTTTTGGTAAAAACACCAAGTAAAAATATGTAAAAAAAACTGAAACTGAAACTACTGAAAGATATGATCAATAGGAAGCAGCAGCAAAAAGAATCAAATTAAAAGCTATTTTTAAACTCCCGGAATAAGCAAAATAAGCTTCAATTCAAATCTGATCTAACTCAATTTTTATAAATCCAAACATAGAAAAATTATATATCTACAAAAACTACATAAATTTGTGATCCAATGCAGAAAGAATCACCTAATTCGGAGTTATAGACTAATAGATATGAATTTTCTAAGATTGCAATTTTCTGAAAAAACTGCAATACGGGATTTCGTGAATCTCACCGGAGTTAGTCGCCGGAGTTGGAGAAGACGACGGGAAGGTGGCTCCGGTGGCCGGCCGAGGCAGCGGAGGGGTCCAGGTGGGGGAGGAGGGCTCCGGCCGAAGGTTGGTGGTGTCGGCGGGGCGTGGGGCGACGGGAGGAGGCAGCACGACCTCCGGCGAGTTCCTGTACAAGATGAACTCCGGCGAGGCGGGGGCTGCGGCTAGGGGCGAGGAGAGGTAAGGTTCTTGGGGAAAATGGATAGAGGAGGGTGTGGGGGTTCTTATAGGGGTGACGGGAGGTGCTGGGAGGGAAAGTGCTTCGCGAATCCCGGAGGTGGGGATTCTCCTCTCCATGGAAGGTAAGTTCTCTGTCACGTGGAGAAGAGATGGAGGTAGGAGATGATCTCCTGTTGGGCCAAAATAGGGAAAGGTTTTAATGGGCCAGGAGGTATTCCTAATAAAAGTGATTTCCTTCCTATTTTCAAAACTAGGAAACTAAAACGTTAAAAAGGAAAGCAAATCAATTCGGAATAAAGAGTTTTTATATACTAAAATTATCAGAAAAATATAATATAAATGATGGGCATTTTTCCACGGCAAAAATAAAAACTTCAGAAAAAATTATTTTCACAAATTGCCTAAAAGGTTTATTTTCTTTTGCAAATAATTTTCAAATGACCCTCTCAGTTTTAGGGTTCAAATAACATTCAAAATGCCCGGGTATTTGAGGGTCATGTTCCTCCGCTCTTTTCTGTTTGACCGAATGTATTTCCCGGCATTTTCTTGCGCGAAGAAAACGAATGGAAATGCAAAAAGAATTCAATGCAAATATCTCCGTTCAAATTCTTTGTAGTTGAAGAAGTCATGTCATCTTCTCTCTTTGTTTTTAAAATCTTGAAATTGAATTCACCGGAGAAGGGGAAAGTCATTTTATTCCCTCTCATTCAAAAGTTTTGAGAAGTTTCAAATTTCACACAAGTTTCAGTCACTCAGCAAACAAAAAAACAATCAATCTAATAATTATATTAACATTCCAAAATTTATAATTTTGGGATGTTACAAGCATAGTTATCCTTTGCAACTTCTTTCACGTGACATGAATGTTCAGATCCGTAAGATTCGAAACAGTAGTTTGCTATTGACATGAAAACAATAATACTTCAAGCAAACTAGCAAGGTAATCATGAACTTTCAAAATAATAAGGCCAATGAAAGTTATCCCTACAAAATCATATAATCTGGCTATGCTCCATCATCCTCACACAACTAATGTAAATCATGCACAACCCTGGGATTGGCCAAGTAATTGTTTTTGCACTCTTACTTTCTCAAACTTTTTATAACTATCACGCAATACATGAGCGCGAGCCATGGATATAGCACTATAGGTGGAATAGAGTGTGGTGGTGGTTGTGAGACAAAAAGGAGGAGATGGTCACATTGACTCGGCGTATCAAAAGGCTATGGAGATGCCCATTAATAGATATCAATGTGAATGAGTAGGGATTTCCATACAAGAGATGCACTAGAGCTATAAGTATGTGAAAGCTCAAAAGTAGAACTAGTGGGTGTGCATCCAACTTGCTTGCTCACGAAGACCTAGGGCAATTTTCAGGAAGCCCATCATTGGAATATACAAGCCAAGTTATATAATGAAGATTCCTGCTAGAATGTGGTAGTGACAAAGCAAGAAGCTCTCAATCATGAAGAACATGGTGCTATCATGAAGCACAAGTGTGGAAAAAGATAGTAGCATTGTCCCTTCTCTCTTTTTTCTCATTTTTTTGGGGCTCTTGGGCCTCTTTTTTTTCTCTTTTTTTGTTTTCTCTTTTTTTTATTTGGGCTCTTTGGCCTCTTTTTTTTACTTCCTCACATGGGACAATGCTCTAATAATGATGATCATCACACTTTTATTTACTCACAGCTCAAAGCTTTAGAACAAGGATGACTCCAGAGGAAATGCCTCCGTGCAATGATCTAGCGTAGCAATGACAACAAAAAACGGACAAGCCATGAAAACATCATGCTAGCTATCTTACGATCATGCAAAGCAATATGAAAATGATGACACAAGTCATGAGACGGAACAGTGAAGGTTGCATGGCAATATATCTCGGAATGGCTATGAAGATGCCATAATAGGTAGGTATGATGGCTGTCTTGAGGAAGGCATATGGTGGTTTGTGCACCGGCGAAAATTGTGCGGTACTAGAGATGCTAGCAATGGTGGAAAGGTGAAAGTGCGCATAATCCATGGACTCAACATTAGTCATGAAGAACTCATATACTTGTTGCGAAAGTTTTTATTAGTAATCGAAACAAAGTGCTAAACGCATACTCCGAGGGGAAGGGTTGGTAGGTGTTAACCATCGCGCGATCCCGACCTCAACACAAAGGATGACAATCAATAGATCAATTATGCTCCGACTTCCTAAGATAGTGGTTCACCATACGTGCATGATACGGGAATCACTAACTTCAACACAAGTATTTCTAGATTCACAACACCCTACTAACATAGCTTTTAATATTACCAAATCCATGTCTCAAAACTAATTGAGAGGAATCACGACTTCTCTTTCTACTCAGTGCACATGAAGATGGAGGTTTTTGTATCCTCTTTGGGTACCTATCACATTTGGGACTACTTTCATAGCATAAGCCAACTACCAAATCACGCACTGCCGTGCTCTAAAGATATAAGTGAAGCACAAGAGCAAAAGTATCAAGCTCAAAAGATATAGGTGAAGCACTATGAGCATTCTAGCAAAATCACGATCAGTGAATGTCTCTCTCTCAAAAAGGTGTGAAGCAAGGATGATTGTGACCAAAAAAAAAGAAAAGACTCCTAAGATACAATACGCTCCAAGCAAAACACATATCATGTGGTGAATAAAAATATAGCTCCAAGTAATGTTACTGATGGATTGAAGACGAAAGAGGGGATGCCTTCCCGGGGCATCCCCAAGCTTAGGCTTTTTGGTGTCCTTGAATTTGGCTTGGGATGCCTTGGTAATCTCCAAGCTTGAGCTCTTTACACTCCTTATCTCATCGTCCATGAGAACATCACCCAAAACTTGAAAACTTCACAACACAAAACTTAAACAGAAACTCGTGATAACATTAGTACAAGAAAACAAACTACCACTTATTTTGGTACTGTAGAAAACTTGAATTCCATCTATATTGATGACGGGCTACTTTATTCTCACTTTTCCATGGCTAGTACCCCCTGATACTAACCATAGTTTCATCAAAACAAGCAACCAACTCAACAAAAACAGAATCTGTCAAAAACAGACCAGTCTGTAGAAATCTGTATACTTCGTATACTTATGGTACCTCAAAAAATCTGAAAATTTACGACGGCCTGGGAAAAAAGCATATCAATCAGAAGCAAAAAGAATCAACTCAAAAGCTCTTTCTGAATAAAAATGAAAAATCATCTCGTGAGCGAAATGTTTCTGTCTTTTTCCAGCAGGATCAAACAACCATTACCGAGACTAGTCATAAAGGTTTTGCTTGGCACAAACGCTAATTAAAACACGAAAACGACAATCATAACAGAATTATGATGGTGTGGAAAAAAGCAAAACAGAAAGCAAAAAGCAAAAATAAATTCATTGGGTTGCCTCCCAACAAGCGCTATTGTTTAACGCCCTTAGCTAGGCATTGATTTCAATGATGCTCACATAAAAGGTAAGGATTAAAACACAACGAGAGCATCATGGAGCATGTGGATAGCACATTTAAGTCTAACCCACTTCCTATGCATAGGGACTTTGTGAACAAACAACTTGTTGGAGCAAGAGTCAACTAGCATAGGAAGGCAAAACAAGCATAGCTTCAAAAATTTCAACACATGGAGAGGAAGCTTGATACTATTGCAATAAGTAGAAGCATATGATCCTCTCTCATAGTAATTTTCAGTAGCATCATGAATGAATTCAACAATATAACCAACACCTAAATCATTCTTTTCATGATCTACAAGCATAGAAATTTTACTACTCTCCACATAAGGAAATCTATTCTCAAGAATAGTAGTGGGAGTATCGTAAAAGACTTGAGCACTACAAATTGTGTCCATAATGAAAAAGCAAGGTTTAGCAAAGGGGTTTTCGAAAGTATGACAAGTTTTATCATCCCTCTTCTTCAAAGCATAAGTATCCTCAGAATAATCATCATAGATAGGGGGCATGCTTTCATAAAAATGATTTTGATCATTCAAAGCGGAAGAACTAAAAATATCATCTTTATAAGATATAGCATCCCCAAGCTTGTGGCTTTGCATATCATTAGCATCATGGGTATTCAAAGAATTCATGCTAAGAACATTGCAATCATGCTCATCATTCACATATTCTATGCCAAGCATTCTATGTAATTCTTCTTTCAGCATTTGAGCACAATTTTCCTTCCCATCATGCTCACGAAAGACATTGAAAAGATGGAGCATATGAGACATCCTCAATTCCATTTTTTTGTAGTTTTCTAGCGAAAGAACAAGAAACAAAAAGATTTGATTGCAAGATCTAAAGATATACCTTCAAGTGCTAACCTCCTAGAAATGCTTCGTTGACGGGATGTTAGTGCCGCTTACCTAGCCTCCCCGGCAACGGCGCCAGAAAAATGCTTGATGTCTACTACGCAACCTTCTCCTTGTAGACGTTGTTGGGCCTCCAAATGCAGAGGGTTTTAGGACAGTAGCAATTTTCCCTCAAGTGGGTGACCTAAGGTTTATCAATCCGCAGGAGGCGTAGGATGAAGATGGTCTCTCTCAAGCAACCCTGCAACCAAATAACAAAGAGTCTCTTGTGTCCCAAACACACCCAATACAATGGTAAGTTGTATAGGTGCACTAGTTCGGCGAAGAGATGGTGAAACAAGTGCAATATGGATGGTATATATAGGTTTTTGTAATCTGAAATTACAAAAACAGCAAGGTAACTAGTAACAAAAGTGAGCACGAACGGTATTGCAATGCGTGGAAACAAGGCCTAGGGTTCATACTTTCACTAGTGAAGTTCTCTCAACAATGATAACATAATTGGATCATATAACTAGCCATCAACATGCAACAAAGAGTCACTCCAAAGTCACTAATAGCGGGGAACAAACGAAGAGATTATTGTCGGGTACGAAACCACCATAAAGTTATTCTTTCTGATCGATCTATTCAAGAGTTCGTACTAGAATAACACCTCAATCTCAGAATCATCTATTCAACCAACACATAGAACTTCAAAGAGTGCCCCAAAGTTTCTACCGGAGAGTCAAAACGTGTGCCAACCCCTATGCATAGGTTCCCAATGTCACGAGCCCGCAAGTTGATCACCAAAACATACATCGAGTACTCACATGAATCCACGTGTGCCAACCCATATGCATAGGTTCCCTAATTTCACAAACCCGCAAGTTGATCACAGCAGATAGACACGTGCAAGACATACATCAAGTGTTCTCGAAGACTCAATCCGATAAGATAACTTCAAAGGGGAAACTCAATTCATTACAAGAAGGGAGAGGGGGAAGAACATCATAAGATCCAACTATAGTAGCAAAGCCCATGGTACATCGAAATCAAGACATCTCAAGAACACGAGAGAGAGAGAGATCAAACACATAGCTACTCGTACATACCCTCAGCCCCGCGGGTGAACTACTCCCTCCTCGTCATGGAGATCGCCGGGATGATGAAGATGGCCACCGGAGATGGATTCCCCCTCCGGCAGGGTGCCAGAACGGGCTCCATATTGGTTTTTGGTGGCTACAGATGCTTGCGGCGGCGGAACTCCTGATCTAGGTTTCTTTCTGGGAGTTTCTGAATTTATACGAATTTATGGCGGTGGAATTGCGTCAGTTGGGCCCACGAGGAGGTCACAAACCCGCAAGGTGCGACCAGGGGGGTAGGCCGCGCCCCATGGGCTTGTGACTCCCTCGTGGCTCCTCTGGCCTTCTTCCAAAGCTTCGAGGGTCTCTTTTGGTCCAAAAGAAATCATCATAAAGTTTCATTCCATTTGGACTCCGTCTGAAAAAGGGTCAAAACACGGAAAAAACAGAAATTGCCACTTGGCACTGAGTTAATAGGTTAGTCCCAAAAAAGATATAAAATAGCATATTCATGCATATAAAACATCCAAAGTTGACAAGATAATAACATGGAACCATCAAAAATTATAGATACGTTGGAGACGTATCAAGGCGGTGCAGCCTCGTGGGCCCCACAACCCTGGTTGGTGCAGCCTGGGGGGTGGCCGCGCCGTCTGGGCTTGTGGCCCACTGGCTCACCCCCTCCGGTGGATCTTTGCGCAGGTATTCTTCATTAATTCCAGAAAAAATCTCCGTAAATTTTTAGGTCATTCCGAGAACTTTTATTTGTGCACAAAAACAACACCATGGCAATTCTGCTGAAAACAGTGTTAGTCCGGGTTAGTTCCATTCAAATCATGCAAATTAGAGTCCAAAACAAGGGCAAAAGATTTCGGAAAAGTAGATACGACGGAGACGTATCAGTAGTGCCCGGGTATTTCATACCGGTTTTGTTTCTCACATTTGCAACTCGAAGCTGGAACTGCGAAATAAACGAAGGCTGGCGAAGGATGAAGTGACGATGCGCGTGGGAAATGGTTCGAAGGTTGGTGCAATCGCCGTCGACACGGTCTCACTTCAGTTACCATCGGGATTAGTTATGAACTTAAACAATTGTTATTTAGTGCATGCGTTAAGCATGAACATTATATTTGGATCTTGTTTATTGCAAGACGGTTACTCATTTAAGTCAGACAATAATGGTTGTTCTATTTATATGTCGGGGGGATAACCCCGGGGTAGGCTCATCAAGCCTGTTCCTTCATTTTCGGCCCAATGGACATGAAGACACGGAGATTCTCAAGGCCCAAGTCTTCTGGCCGGCTAGGCATCACCTGCCGGCTGGAAGACGAGGCGGCCACCTTTCTGGCCAGACAGGCAACCCCTGCCGGCTAGAATCCAGGCGGCCTCCCATTCAGACCCGGCCTGGTCCCGCCAGCCGGACTAAGGAGGAGGAGGCCACCCTCAAGCCAGCAGACCAAGCATGCTAGCCGGCCGAGGATCACAAGTCACATCAGATCGTAGGTCAGGAAGGGACCTCACGATTAAAGGTACCTACGCGTCAGCAAAGGTACATGATCAGGGTACCCGGCAGGTACGAGCGTCGGCGGCCACGCCGCTGACCTACCCCGGCTCTGATCCATCACCTAGCATGATGTCGGACCGTCACACTCCCACTCCATTACTGCACTCGGCGTGGGGAACAGTGGAGGCGGTCATACTGCGTGCCCATGAAGAATCTCGCGGGGCGACGCTCGACGTACAACGCGTGCTCAGCGTCAACCTTACGCGGGAGCCCCATTGGCCAGTCGGCAGGTCCCACCAGCAATCGAGACCATGCAGCCGGCGGGCCCCTCATTGACAAGACAAGACCCTTGTGGGCCCGTGGCCAGCCGGCGAAGCAGCCAGCCGGGTCCCACGCATGTACCCTTTATCCATATTGTAGGCCGGCGGGTTTGTCTATAAAACCCCCCGGCCGCCCCCCATGCAAAGGGGCCGATCACTTACCAGTCAGTCAACACTACACACTCACCAACCCACACAGAGAGAGAGGTAGAGACGAGTCGGCTACTCCCCTCTTCCTCCTCCCAACACAGCTCCAGGAGCGACATTGTACTCTGCTCCCATACATCAAACACACCAGCAGGATTATGGGTATTATCTCTACCGAGAGCCCTGGACCTGGGTACATCGTGCGTCCCATGCATGTACCAACCTCGTTCCCAGCACCCACCTTTGTCCCTTCGGTTCTCACCGACTTTAGCCTACCCATGGCATATGTTGTGAGTATTCACCGACATTTGGCGCCCACCGTGGGGCCGATCGCGGCATCGGCTGGCTTCACGCGCTGGGCGGGCCCCCGCACCTACACCACCAGATGCATCGCGTCCGGATCAGTTTGCATGCCCGTGGAGCTCGCTTTTGACGAGGCGACGCCCATGATGATCGACGTCCCCGTCCGCCATGCGGATTCGGACGAAGATTCTGATGACGAGGCGCTCCCTAGCATCGTCGTTGCCGCCATGGAGAACCTCAGCGTCCTCTTCAGCGACCTTCGTCTAAACGACGGCCCGCGCTACTTCAGCGAGGACTACGACGTTGAGGCGCTCTGCGCCAGCTTCAGCAGGCTCTCTATCGCTGAGATGCCTACCCACGACGTTTACCCGAGTAACGTCCTCATCTTTGACGTCCCTCCGCCGTCGGTGGGGTTCTTCACCCCATACCACGTTGCTGCCGTCTCCAACACCGTGGAGGTGATGGTTATCAGCGCCGGCACCAGCACGGCTCCCGGCAAGGCCTCCACAGGCGCCAGCGAGCCCACTGCGGCCGCCGCCGACACTCTTCGGGACGCCATCGCCGGCCTGAAGACACCGGTCACCGCTTCCGCCGACCCTGCAGACGCTCGGGCCTCGCTGGAGGAGGTTCGCAAGCGTATCTTGGAGGAGGGCATCGCCGTGGCCTCGGCGAAACGTCGGTTGGAGGCTACACATCGTGAGTATAACTCCGCATACGGTCTTACTCCGATTTCCGAGGCCCCCAACCGGCTTGGATCGGTCCGCAGCCGCGGATGGTTCGTCGCCGAGGTTCTAGGCGGGGACCTGCGCACCTACGAGACTCCTGCGGCCAACATGCGGGCAGCACAGGCGGCCATGGAGGAGATGGCAAGCCTGGAAGGCGAGGAGTGCGCCTTCCAGGAGAAGCGTGTCAAGGATCTCCTTGACGCTGCTAACCAGCAGCACGCTCGGTTCGACCCCGGTCAGGCTCAATCAGAGTCCCCGGGGCCGAACTCGAGGGCTCGTCGCAACCCTAACGGCCAGCACCACGCCGAAGGATCTTCCTCGCATCGCCCTTCCGGCTGGAGGGGCGAGGGAAGCCAAGACCGGCGCTCGCAACGCCAGAGCGAGCACACTTCGGGCTTACGTCGCGGAGGCAACGAGGGCGATTCGGAGTACGGAGATCTTCCCCCGCGAAGAACTCATGCCTCCGGCTCCCGAGGCGCCTCCCCTCTCGCCACCGGGGCTGGCGCCCCCGCCACCCAGGATGAGCGGGACGCTCGCCGGCGTATCATCGCCCTGGCCAATTCAGCCCTCCTTGAGGAAGATGGACCCGTCGGTCCAGCATGCGTCGGCCCCCGGATCCGAGGGGATCCGTTCCCCCGAGGTTTCACCTTGCCTCGGGATACGCCGAAATACAACGGCACGGCCAAGCCAGAAGACTGGCTGATCGACTACACCACGGCTGTAGGCATCGCTAGGGGCAACAAGCGCGTAGCGGTTCGCTACGTGCCACTCATGCTGGCCGGCTCGGCCCGGACTTGGCTTAACAGCCTCCCGGCTGGCAGTGTCAACTCCTGGGTGGACTTCGAGGAGGCGTTCGTCCGCAACTTCACCGGCACCTACAAGCGCCCTGGTCGGCCCCGCGAGCTGGCCATGTGCGTCCAGAAGGCCGACAAACCCCTCCGCGACTACGTTACCCGATGGACTGAGCTCTACAACTCCTGTGAGGGGGTGCATGAGGTACAAGCCATCCAGTACTTCATCGAGGGATGCCGAGACGGCACCCTCCTCAAGCACAAGCTAATGTGCGCCGAGCCCACCTCTTTGGTGGTGCTCATGGACAAGGCGGACAAGTATGCCACGGCCGACTCCGCAATGCGCATCAAGGTGACCGCCTTGGACAAGGTTGTGCCTGCGCCGGCTACTCCCAAGCCAGCTGGGGACAACCGAGGCGGCCAGAATAACTACAAGTGCAAGGCGGATCAGATGGATCCCCGCTCCAACAACAAGCTAGTGGCCAATGTGGAGGGCGAGGCGTCGGCTTCTCAAGCCGACCCCCCACGAAAGCGTCGCAATCAAGGCAACCCCAACTGGCTGCCCAAGGAGCCTCTCGAGCAGCTGCTCGACGCCCCCTGCAAGATACATTCTGGGGCGCATGCCGGCTGTCGCAAGGGGAGGGCCTGTCGGCTCCTCCGGGTGCGCAGGTGGCGCCCCGTGCACCGGCTCCCAATCACGCTCCGCTTCCGCCGCCACCGCCTCACGATGACGGTCCTCACCCTGACGACTATCCTCATCACGACGGAGCGTTCGTCGTCTTCGCCAGCGGGCGACGACAAACACAGCCTGCACCAAAGACGGCGCGAGGTGAACGCCACTATCCCCCCGGTTCCCCAGTACATGCATTGGTTTGACAAACCAATCACGTGGAGCCGGGTGGACCATCCTGCGGTGATGCCCAACCCGAGATCATAGCACTCATCCTCGACCCCACCTTCGCCTCCAAAAGGCTCACCTGCCGATTCTCCCAGGTGCTGGTCGATGGCGGCAGCATCATCAACATCCTCTACCTCAACACTCTCCGCAAGCTCGGGCTCACGGAAACGGACGTCCTGCCAACCAGCACTGTCTTCCATGGCATCGTGCCTGGTCAGTCATGCTCACCCATCGACAAGATCCAGCTGGACGTCCTCTTCGGTGACAAGGCCCACTTTTGCCGAGAGTCCATATGGTTCGAGGTAGTGGACCTCAGTAGCCCGTATCACGCGCTGCTGGGAAGGCCGGCTCTGGCCAAGTTCATGGCTATCCCGCACTACGCCTACCTGAAGATGAAGATGTCGGGTCCCAAGGGCATCATCACTGTTGTTGGCGACTACAAGAACTCGCTCGAGTGCGCCCAAGATAGTAGCCGCCTCGCCAACGCCTTGGTGATTGCCGAGGAGAAGCGGCAGATCGACGGGCTCATGGCCCAGGCTACCGAGCAGCCGGCGATTCCTTCTCCTCCGTCCCAATTGGCCGGCGAGGGCTCTTTCAAGCCGGCTAAAGAGACCAAGCAGGTCCCACTCAACCCTGCCAACCCAAAGCAGTGCATCACCATCGGGGCTGGCCTCAGCCCCAAATAGGAAGGCGAGCTCGTCGACTTCCTCCGTGAGAATCGGGACATCTTTGCATGGTCCCCCAAGGACATGCCGGGTGTTCCGAGGAAGTACGCCAAGCACAAACTTCATGTCCGACCGGATGCAAAGACGGTGAAACAACCTTTGCACCGCTTCGCCGAGGGGAAGCGGCGCACAATCGGAGAAGATATCACCCGGCTCCTTGCAGCCGGCTTCATCATGGAGGTTTTCCACCCGGACTGGTTGGCGAACCCAGTCCTGGTGCTGAAGAAGAACAACACATGGCGAATGTGCATCGACTACACTAGCCTGAATAAGGCCTGTCCGAAAGACCCTTTCGCGTTGCCTAGGATAGATCAAGTGATCGACTCCACAGCAGGCTGCGAACTGCTGTCGTTTCTGGATGCTTATTCAGGCTACCATCAAATCAAGCTGGATCCAGCTGATCGCCTGAAGACCTCCTTCATCACACCCTTCGGGGCCTACTCCTACACCACCATGACGTTCGGTCTGAAGAACGCAGGTGCGACATTCCAACGCTGCATGCAGCAGTGCCTACTGCCACAGATTGGCAGAAACATCCACATCTATGTGGATGACATCGTCATCAAGACGAAGCACCACTTCAGCCTCCTCGACGACCTGCGGGAGACATTTTCCAATCTACGCGAATACAAGATCCGGCTCAACCCTGAGAAGTGCATCTTCGGGGTCCCAGGCGGCAAGCTCTTGGGGTTCTTCGTATCCGCCTGCGGCATCGAAGCGAACCCTGAGAAGATAAGCACCATTGAGCGAATGGTGCGGCCGGCTCGGATCCTCGACGTCCAGAAGTTTGCCGGCTGCTTGGCATCCCTCAGCCGGTTCGTCAGCCGGCTTGGTGAGAAGGCCCTTCCACTCTACCAGCTCATGAAGAAGACGACGAAGTTCGAGTGGAACGACCAGGCGGACGAAGCCTTCCGTGGCCTCAAGCGGGTAATCTCGAGCCTGCCAATCTTGGCAGCCCCATCTGAAAGGGAACCCATACTCATATACATCGCGGCGACCACTCGCGTGGTCAGCGTAGTGCTGGTAGTTCAGCGTAAAGAGGAAGGCAAGGCCCTGCCAGTGCAGCGCCCTGTCTACTACCTTAGCGAGGTCTTGTCCGCCTCTAAGAAGAACTACCCTCATTATCAGAAAATGTGTTATGGTGTTTACCTTGCTGCAAAGAAATTAAAACAATACTTCCAAGAGCATGCCATCACTGTGGTGAGCACTGCTCCGCTCTCAGAGATTATGGGCAACCGTGATGCCATGGGCAGAATCACCAAATGGTCCATCGCCATGGCGGACCATGATATCCGGTACGAGCCTCGCACCGCCATCAAATCACAGGTGGTGGCCGACTTCTTAGTCGACTGGGCCGAGACCCAGTTCGAGCCACCGCCTCCAGACTCCATGCATCGGCGGGTGCACTTCGACGGCTCGAAGATGCGAACAGGACTAGGAGCCGGCATCATCTTGACGTCTCCAAAAGGAGACCAGCTCAAGTACGCTCTTCAGATCCATTTCGCCGCCTCCAACAATGTCCCCGAGTACGAAGCACTGGCTCATGGCCTCCGGCTTGCCAAGGAGATTAGCATCCGGCGGCTCATATGCTTCGGCGATTCAGACTTGGTGGTGCAGCAGGTCTCTGGCGAATGGGACGCCAGGGACGCCAACATGGCGAGCTACCGCTTCCTCATCCAGCAGCTCAGCGGCCCCTTCAAGGGTTGTGAGTTCCACCATGTTCCGAGGGCGCAGAATGAGGCGGCTGATATGCTGGTGAAGATTGGCTCCACAAGACAGGCCATTCCAGCCGGCGTCTCCCTCGAGCAACTCCAAAAACTGTCTATCAAGCCGTCTCCTGAGTCGGTATCAATCTTCGTACCGGCCGACTCTACGATACAAGCGCCGCAGGCTCCGCCAGTTATGCCAGCCGTGGGCCCCACGCCAGCTGCACTAACGGCACCGGCTCCAAATGCGGCACCGACTGAGTCTATGGTGCAAGCGCCGTCGGCTCCACCAACTACGTCGGCTTCGGATCCTAATCCGGCTTCATTGGTCCAACCGACTCCAACAGCGGCACCAGCTACAACGACAACTCTGGGTCTGTCCGGGCTCGAATCCTCCCAGTGGGTGGACGTCATGGAGATAGACGGTGAACCGGCTCCAACAATAGCACCGGAGACGCCATCAAGCTCGGGGGCTGCAGAAGCCCCCAACAGTCAAGACGAAGCAGAGGCAACCCTTGTGTCGGCTCCATCATGGGCTCAGGCCATTCTGGCCTTCCTTCTTCGCAGCAAACTTCCTCAGAACGAGGCGGAGGCAAGACAGACCCAGCGCAAGTCCGCCGCCTACGCCAGCATCAATCTCGAACTGGTACGACGCAGCACGACCGGCGTGTTCCAACGCTGCGTCGAATCAGAAAAAGGGCAGGAGATCCTCAGAGACATCCACCAGGGGGAGTGTGGGCATCATGCCGCCTCCAGAACCCTGGTGGCCAAAGCATCCCGCCATGGATTCTACTGGCCCACGGCCCTCGAGGAGGCTGTGGGTCTGGTGCACAAATGTGAAGGCTGCCAACGCTTCAGTGCACAAAGCCATATGCCGCCTTCAGCACTGAAAACCATTCCCTTATCATGGCCATTCGCCGTCTGGGGATTGGACATGGTTGGGCCCTTCAAGACGGCTCGCGGAGGGATGACACATCTTTTGGTAGCCGTCGACAAGTTCACCAAGTGGATCAAAGCCACACCTATCAAGAAACTTGACGGCCCCACTGCTGTCAGGTTCATCACAGACATCTTTGTTCGATATGGCGTTCCCCACAGCATCATCACCGACAACGGCACCAATTTCGCCAACGGCGCCCTGGCGCTCTACTATTCCAAGGTAGGCATCCGGCTCGACTTGGCCTCAGTGGCACACCCTCAGTCAAACGGCCAAGAAGAGAGGGCCAACGGCCTGATCCTAGCCGGCATCAAGCCAAGACTGGTGGCACCACTGGTTAGGTCAGCCGGCTGCTAGATTGAAGAACTGCCAGCTGTACTATGGAGCCTCCGCACCACACCCAACCGGTTGACCGGCTTCACTCCATTCTTTCTGGTATATGGGTCCGAGGCTATTATCCCCACAGATGTCGAGTTCGACTCGCCTCGGGTCACCCTATACACAGAAACAGAGGTGAAGGAGGCCAAAGAAGACGGTGTGGATCTCCTCGAAGAAGCAAGGGACTTGGCTTTGAGCCGGACGGCCATCTACCAATAGAAGATGAGATACTACCACAGCAAAAGGATCAGGCGTCTCTCTTTCAGAGAGGGAGACTTGGTCCTCAGAAGAATCCAGTGCACTGCCGGCCAGCACAAGCTCTCACCCCCCTGGGAGGGACCCTTCATCATTAGTAGGGCGCTGCACAACAACGCTTACTACCTGATTGACGCCCAGATGCCAAGGAAGCGCAAGACGGACGACTCTGGCCAAGAAACGGAGTGCCCATGGAACGCGGCGTTGCTTCGCCCGTTCTATTGCTAAAAGGCAGAAGACAAGCAAAGGAAAGAGCATGCACATGTATCTTCCTCCCTCTTCAGGGAACAACAAAGGCAATAAAAAGAACATGCTCCATGTTTCTTTTTGTCAAGAGTTTTCACTCAGTGTACGGGCTACACAGCGTACCACCTCTTGCCGGCTTAATCAAGCTCGGAGGCTACACAGCGCGGCCCCTTGCTAGCTTTAAACAAGCTCGGGGGCTCGCCAGCCGCCTGAACGGTCCACCCTTGTAGTCGGGCACATAGTGTACCGGCTGATTCCTGGTCCTTCGCTCGAGCCTGCGGGCTGGCTCCGGTCGCTCGGTTCGTGAAGTGACGCCAGGTCAGGTCGAATACATGCACAGTCCGGCTATACTTGGGACGACCGGCTCGGGCTGGCTCGATCGTATATACGATCTCATTCAAGACTCAAGATGGCCTCTCACTGCCGGGAACAACAACTACGACGAAAAGAGCATGCTCCATGCCTCTTCTTGCTAAAGAGTTTTCACTCAGTGTACGGGCTACACCGCGTACCACCTCTTGCGGGCTTAATCAAGCTCGGAGGCTACGCAGCGCGGCCCCTTGCTAGCTTTTAACCAGCTCGGGGGCTCGCCAGCCGCTCGGACGGTACACCCTTGTAGTCGGGCACATGGTGTGGCGGCTGAATCCTGATCCTTCGCTCGAGCCTGCGGGCTGGCTCCGGTTGCTCGGTTCGCGAAGTGACGCCAGGTCAGGTCGAATACATGCACAGTCCGGCTATACTTGGGACGACCGGCTCGAGTTGGCCCATTCAAGCCGGCCTTTGATTGACTTATGTCCTGTTCTTTATGTCTTGATGGCTTCAGATAAGAGAAGTCAAGCAGGAATCAAAAGACGGGATCATAAGACAATACGCTTGGTGACGAATATAATGTTGAATATATACATTCATAAAAAGCATTGGCCCACGGCCCACGTTCGTTACATCCCTCCATGGGTAGAACCAAAAACACAAAAGGACACTAGTTACGGGACATTAGCCTCAGTGGTCGTCTCAGTTGCTGCTCCTGATGTGGTAGCATCGCCACCTCCGACTCCTCCCGAGGTGGTTGCGTCGTCTCCCCCGCTGCAGCCCCCGGCTCCGCTGATCCCGGAGTCGGCATACGCCCCACCGCTGGAGGCAGCTACAGATTCCGCAGCCCAGGCCGCCTCGTCGGAGCTACCATCGACGTCGTAGGGTTGAAGGCCATGCAGATCTTCAGCGATCACGCCGCCATCTTCACCCCGCTCCAAGACGAAGTTGTCCTAGGCTGCGTACTCAGCGACGGTGCTGGCTCTCACCCGGAGCTCCTCCTCCATGCCTTGCAGCTCCACCTCTGAGCCGTCGCGCTGGGCAACCAACTTGCCCAAGTTCACGTTACGATACCATGACTTGGCCAAGCGCAGGGCCATATAAGCCCCAGACCGCGCTGTGGAGGCATGCCAGGCGTCCAGACGCTCTCCACCCGCTGCGATCCAGCGGGCAAGCCGGCTCATGGTCGTCGGACCCACGCCCTCCGGCCACAGGGCCGCCACCAACGACGAACCTGCGACCTGGAGCTGAGTCACAAACTCGCCCAGGACGTGCAGGCGGGCCCGAAGGCCCACTCCGATCTCCTCTACGCTCCAGCCGGAGGTAGTATCCACCTCCTGCCCGTCCGTGCGGCGCTCCTCACGGCACACCTCAACGGCGGTGTCGGCTGCGACCTGGGTCTCGGGGAAGATATCTGGGGTAAAGGCAGCCAGGATGTAAGAACACAGCAAGAGGAGGAGATGGCAAAAAGACTAAACACAAAACAAGGAAAAGAGACCCACGCTGGAAGGCGCCGTCGATCTCATGAGAGACCTCGAGGACCTCGCGCTCCCGCACCTCACTCGCATGAGTGAGGCGGGCGATTTCCTCCTGGAGGGTCACGGCGGACTCCAGCGCCTTGGCCACCTGCGCTTGCTTCTGGGTAAGGGCTTCGTCCTTCGCCCTCAAGGCGGCGTCCTTGAGGTTCACCTCCTCAAGATGAAGCAACGCGAGGCGGTCCACGTCGGCAGAGTAGGAGGCCTCCTTCTCGTGCAGCGTGGCTCACAGCCGCTCCAACTCGACCCGGCCGGCCGCCTCGAGCTCCTTCTTCTCCGCGTGAAGAAGTTCCAGATGTTCTTGGAGCCGGCCGCCGGTGTCGCGCAGGGCATCACGCTCCGCAGCAACCTCGCCCAGTCGGGCTTCAAGCTCGGCGATCCGGCTATCAGCCCCCAGGTGTTGGTCACGAAGCTCGTTGTACGCCTGTACCTGAGCATCATAAAGTGCCTGCCAAGGGGGAGAGAAAGGGAACAAGATTAAGATTCGACCTGGTTAAAAGCCTAACCAGCCCGATTCTCGGGGGCTACACCCAGTGGGTGCGCTTGCGCGCCCCCACTAAAGAAAACTGTGCAGGGAAAAAGGCCTCCAAGAGATTTGGACCGGTTGGCAATCAACCCGCCCGATTCTCGAGGGCTACACCCAGTGGGTGCGCTGTCGCGCCCCCACTGACGTCAAGAGAAGAGAAAAAGGTGCAAAGAAAAACCAAAAAAGGCAAGGCCTACCTGGGTGCGGGCTTCCAGGCACTCCATGTCACCGCATACCATGCGGGCCGCCTGCTCCACCTTCGACCGGCCGCTGGAAAACAACGTCACCAGCTCCGGCACGCCGGAAAGAACGGTGCCGGCGGGCATTCGCAGGCGGGCCAAGTTCGCCGCCCGCCATGACTTCATGGGCCGGCTCCCAGCCCGGCCCCCTGCCCTTGGCGCAACGGGGCCCTGCTGGGGGACGACGATGGCGCCGGCTCCTGGGGTCGGCTCGACGGCCAGCTCGGGCGTCGTCCCAACCGGCGCTACCTCCCCCGCGGGAGGCAGATGAGCCACGTCCGGCGCATCCATGGTCACCCCTGGGGCATCAGGGGTTGCGTCCGGCGCGGTCAGATCCAGCACCGGCGCGTCAGGAGCCGCTTCGGCCCTGGGAGAAACCGGGATCGTCTCCAGGTCCACCTACTCCGGGGCTGCCGGTTCAGGCGGCTGGGCCCCTTCCGTCCTTGGGTCCGGCCTGGAGGCGGCCTCACTAGCTAGCTTCTCCACACGGGCATGTGCGGAGGGGTCCTGTCTAGCCTTCGCACGCTTCTCCGCCGGCTCTCGACCCAGCTGGGGCGAGGCTGACCCACGGCGGCCTTCCCCGCAGTCGTGTCCCATCGGCGCTTGGACTCTATCTCGAGCTCCCTCTCGGCAACATCAGCTGTTGCCCAGCCGGCCCGCTCGGCTGCGGAGGCGGTGTCTTCATCTGCATCCTCTGCCTCCCTGTCAAGCCAAGCTTCTCAGAAACAAAGCTCATCTCAATGTGAGGAAGCAAAAAAAAGGAGGAAACCATACCCTGCAACTACCGGGACCTGCCTCTGGCCACCGCCATGGCGCCTCTTGGCGTCGTCTGCCCGCTGCCCGGCTGGAGGCCCTTGCCTTCTTCCCGGCTGCCTCGTCGGCAGCGATCGCTCCGCCACCTTGGCGCCGGCCACGCGTCAGTAGTGAGCTGGTGACCTCCTCCACCTCGTCGGAGTCTTCCTCGAAGGCTGCATCAGAACAGAATGAGGCTTCCTCATCGTCGTCCGTCCAGTCTGCTATGGCGTGCCGCGGGTACTCACCAGACGGCTCGGTCCCTTCCGACTCCAAGGGATCCTCCGAGCCGGTGGAGGAGTCTGAGCGGGGCTCCATCGCACCCTCGTCCTCCATCTCGGAGGCGTCGGACACCTCCACGTCAGGAGCAGGCTGACGAAGGGACCCGTGCAGGGTCTTGAACATCTACAAAAAAGGAATTCAACCAGGCTCAGCAGCACCACTGGCTCCAAGACAAAACAACAGAGAGGAACGGAGAAAGGCTACCATCGGAGGCGGGTGAGCCCGGTTGAACAGGGGCATCCCCCATGTCCATTCCCCCGCCCTCATCCATGCGGGCGGTGGAGATCAGGTTCACCCTTCGCGCTACAGCGCCCGGGATGAACCTCTTCGCGGACAGCCGGCAATGATCAAGCCGACCGCTCATCTGGCAGACCAGATGCGGCCGCCTCTACAGAGGCAGAATCCGGCAGACCACCATGGTGGTGAGAAGGTCGCGGCCGAGGAGGCCACTCTTCCCCAAGATGTCGAGGTGGGCGCAGATAAGCGCCACCTCAGGATGCGGCTTGGGAGTCTTCACGTCCCAGTTTCGCCGTGTCGGAGGAGCGATGGCGAACGGGGGCATGTTGAGGGCGTCCTGGGCCGGGTCGGCGCTCTTCACGTAGAAGAAGCCCTTCTGCCAGTGCTTGATGGAATCTTGCAGAGGCATCTGGGGGAAGCCGGACTTCAAGCGGTGATGCACCAACGCGGCCCCGCACGACGTCATGGTGCGCGGCCCCTTGAGATTCTCCACCTCGGATTTCTCCATGGAGATGGACTGTTGCTTGAAGAAGAACAGGTTGTGCCACAGATCGACACGAGGCTCGATCCCCACGAAGCCCTCGCACAAAACCACAAAGGCGGCCAGCTGCAGTATGGCATTCGGCGCCAGGTGATGCAGCTGCAGGCCGAAGAACTGGAGCCACTCGGCGAAGAAGGAGCTAGACGGGAGCCCGAAACCCCGGTAGAAGTGCTCGACGAAGACCACAACCTCCCCCGTGACGGGTGCGGGACAGGTCTCGGAGCTAGGAAGGCGCACCGACACTTGGGAGGCCGGGGGAAGCATTCGATGATGACAGAGCACATCGATGTGCCCCTCGTCGACGTTGCTGCCCAGCCAGGCCCCCTGCGAGGACGCCTGCTGCGCCGACGACTTCTTCGAAGAAGATCCACCGGCCATGGCTGCGGGTGGCGAGAGCTCGAAGTGGTCGACGAAGGTCTCGGCGGCGAAGATGAAGAAGACGAAGGCGCGAGCTCTTCTTTCTTGGGAAACAAGGAGGAAGAGAGCACGGAGCAGGGCGAGAAGAGGGGGCGAATGGCCTCCTCGAAACCCTCGCGTCCCATTTAAACCCCCACGAAGCATCATGGGGAGGGGATCCGGTGCGTGTCGGGCCCCATTAATTCCGTGTATTACGGGCGGTAACGCCCCCCTAAGCCCAACCGTCGCGGAGTAAATCCGCAGAGGATCTCCCACGCGGAGGCCGAGGGGGCGTCGTGGCGGGACCCAGGGCCAAGGCCCGATCCCGTCAGAAGTAATCGCCATCATTACGCCAGGCGGGGCCTGGCACGTGGCGTTCTTCGGGCCAGTTACGACTGGACCGAGGCGTCGCTTCGAAGCTACCCGGCTGCGAAGCCGGCGTCCTTCGCCGCGAACAACAGCCAAAATATCAAGACAAATCAACAAGCCGGTGAGGCCGCCCGCCAACAGGCGACAAACCTCGCCAGCTTCAGGGACTACTGTCGGGGGGATAACCCCGGGGTAGGCTCATCAAGCTTGTTCCTTCATTTCCGGCCCAATGGACATGAAGGCGCGGAGATTCTCAAGGCCCAAGTCTTCTGACCGGCTAGGCATCACCTGCCGGCTGGAAGACGAGGCGGCCACCTTTCTGGCCGGCCAGGCAACCCCTGCCGGCTAGAATCCAGGCGGCCTCCCATTCAGACCCGGCCTGGTCCCACCAGCCGGACTGAGGAGGAGGCGGCCACCCTCAAGCCGGCAAACCAAGCATGCTAGCTGGCCGAGGATCACAAGTCACATCAGATTGTAGGTCAGGAAGGGACCTCATGATTAAAGGTAGCTATGCGTCAGCAAAGGTATAGGATCAGGGCGCCCGGTAGGTACGAGCGTCGGCGGCCACACTGCTGACCTACCCCGGCTCTGATCCATCACCTAGCATGATGTCGGACCGTCACACTCCCACTCCATTACTGCACTCGGCGTGGGGAACAGTGGAGGCGGTCGTATTGCCCGCCCATGAAGAATCTCGCGGGGCGACGCTCGACGTACAACGCGTGCTCAGCGTCAACCTTACGCGGGAGCCCCATTGGCCAGCTAGCGGGTCCCACCAGCAATCGAGACCATGCAGCTGACGGGCCCCTCATCGACAAGACAAGACCCTTGCGGGCCCTTGGCCAGCCGGCGAAGCAGCCAGCCGGTCCCACGCATGTACCCTTTATCCATATTGTAGGCCGGCGGGTTCGTCTATAAAACCCCCCGGCCGCCCCCCATGCAAAGGGGCCAATCACTTACCAGTGAGTCAACACTACACACTCACCAACCCACAGAGAGAGAGGTAGAGACGAGCCGGCTGCTCCCCTCTTCCTCCTCCCAACACAGCTCCAGGAGCGACATTGTACTCTGCTCCCATACATCAAACACACCAGCAGGATCAGGGGTATTATCTCTACGGAGAGCCCTGAACCTAGGTACATCGTGCGTCCCATGCGTGTACCAAACTCGTTCCTAGCGCCCACCTTTGTCCCTTCGGTTCTCACCGACTTTAGCCTACCCATGGCATATGTTGTGAGTATTCACCGACATTATATGAGTAATATCTTTTATGGTCATGCACCCATTGTGAGGGGTTTGTTCATATTGAATCTTGATTGTGATGACACACATATCCATAACATTGAGACCCAAAGATGTAGAGTTAACAGTGATAGCGCCACCTTTTTGTGGCACTGTCGCTTAGGTCATATTGGTGTAAAGCGCATGAAGAAACTCCATGCTGATGGGATTTTGGAGTCACTTGATTTTTGATCACTTGACACGTGTGAACCATCCCTCATGGGTAAGATGACTAAGACTCCCTTCTCTGGAACAATGGAGCATGTAAGGGACTTGTTGGAAATCATACATGCTGATGTGTGCGGACCAATGAATGTGGAGGCACGCGGCGGATATCGTTATTTTCTCACCTTCACTGATGATTTGAGTAGGTATGGGTATATCTACTTGATGAAGCACAAGTCTGAAACATTTGAAAAGTTCAAACAATTTCAGAGTAAAGTTGAAAATCATCGTATCAAGAAGATCAAGTTCCTATGATCTGACTGAGGGGGTGAATATCTGATTTACGAGTTTGGTGCTCACTTAAGACAATGTGGAATTGTTTCACAGTTCACACCGCCTGGAACACCATAGCGTAATGGTGTGTCCGAACGTCGTAATCGTACTTTGTTAGATATGGTGCGATCTATGATGTCTCTTACTGATTTACCATTATTGTTTTGGGGCTATGCATTAGAGACAGTTGCATTCACTTTAAATAGGGCACCATCAAAATCCATTGAGACGACACCATATGAGCTATGGCATGGCAAGAAGCCAAAGTTGTCATTTCTTAAAGTTTGGGGATGCGATGCTTATGTCAAAAAGCTTCAGCCTGAAAACCTGGAACCCAAAGCGGAAAAGTGCGTCTTCATAGGTTACCCAAAAGAGACAGTTGGGTACACCTTCTATCTCAGATCCGAGGGCAAAGTGTTTGTTGCTAAGAACGGAGCTTTTCTTGAGAAAGAGTTTCTCTCGAAAGAATTGAGTGGGAGGAAGATAGAACTTGATGAGGTTTTGGAACCTCTGCTCCAACAAGATGGTGGCGCAGGGCAGAGGGAAATCTCTATCGAGGCAACACCAGTTGAGGAGGAAGCTAATGATGATGATCATGAAGCTTCAGATCAAGTTACTATCGGACCTCGCAGGTCGACAAGATCACGTACTGCTCGTGAGTGGTACGGGAATCCTGTCTTATCTATCATGTTGCTAGACAACTCACCTTGGGCGTTTGGGTACCCAAACCCGAACCGAACTGAACCGAATTATCCGAATTGTCGGTAATTCGGGTATCGGGTAAGGGTTCGGTTCTTATTTCCTGACTATTCGGTTTTTGGGCTAGTGTTCGGGTTCTAGTCTGGAAAACTCGAAATACCTATACTATCCAAATTATTCATACTATCTAAAATTCTCATGTTATTATTACAGGGGCTTGTTACCCATACAAACTAAAATACCCATACTATCAAAAATACCCATACTAGCCGAGTTATTTATATCAAAAGTTGATGTGTGCTCCGAATATTTTAGGTATTTTGGGCACCCGAATTACTCGAACCAAAATTTTGGGTAACTTGGGTTCGGGTATTTTTTTGGTAGAAACAATTTTGGTTCCCATTTTTGAATACCCAAATTACCCATAAACCGAATTACCCGAACCGAAATAACTAAAAAAACCAAATGCCAGGCTGATAGACAACAATGACCCTGCGAATTATGGAGAAGCAATGGTGGGACCAGATTCCAACAAATGGTTAGAGGCCATCAAATCCAAGATAGGATCTATGTATGAAAACAAAGTGTGGACTTTGGAAGTATTACCTGATGATCGCAAGGCTATTCAGAACAAATGGATCTTTAAGAAGAAGACGGACGCGGACGGTAATGTGGCCATTTATAAAGCTCGACTTGTGGCAAAGGGTTTTTTACAAGTTCAAGGAGTTCACTACGATGATACATTCTCACCGGTAGCGATGCTTAAATCCGTCCGAATCATGTTAGCAATAGCTGCATTTTTCGATTATGAAATCTGGCTGATGGATGTCAAAACGGTGTTCCTTAATGGGTTTCTTAAGGAAGAGTTGTATATGATGCAACCCGAAGGTTTTGTCAATCCAAATAATGCTGACAAAGTATGCAAGCTCCAGCGATCCATTTATGGATTGGTGCAAGCATCTCGGAGTTGGAATAAGCGCTTTGATGAGGTGATCAAGGCGTTTGGGTTTATACAAGTTGTAGGAGAATCTTGTATATACAAGAAAGTGAGTGCGAGCTGTGTAGCGTTTCTAATATTATATGTGGATGACATATTGCTGATTGGAAACAATGTGCAGTTTTTGGAGAGCGTAAAGGATTACTTGAAAAAAAGTTTGTCAATGAAAGACCTAGGAGAAGCTGCTTACATATTAGGTATTAAAATCTATAGAGATAAATCGAGACGCCTGATAGGACTTTCACAAAGCACATACCTTGAGAAAGTTTTGAAGAAGTTCAAAATGGAAAAATCCAAGAAAGGGTTCTTGCATGTGTTACAAGGTATAAATTGAGTAAGACTCAATGTCCAGTAACTGCAGAAGATAGACAAAGATGAGTACCGTCCCCTATGCTTCAGCCATAGGGTCTATCATGTATGCAATGTTGTGCACAAGACCGGACGTCAACCTGGCCTTAATTATGGCAGGCATGTTTCAAAGTGATCCAGGAGTGGAACACTGGGCGGCGGTCAAGAATATTCTGAAGTACCTGAAAAGGACTAAGGAAATGTTTCTCGTTTATGGAGGTGATGAAGAGTTCGTTGTAAAGGGTTACGTAGATGCAAGCTTTGACACTGATCCGGATGACTCTAAGTCTCAAACCGGATACGTATTTATTCTCAATGGGGGTGCGGTAAGCTGGTGCAGTTCCAAGCAAAGCGTCGTAGCAGATTCTACATGTGAAGCAGAGTACATGGCTGCCTCGTAGGCGGCTAAGGAGGGTGTCTGGATGAAGCAGTTCATGACGGATCTTGGAGTTGTGCCGAGTGCACTAAATCCAATAACTCTGTTATGTGACAACACTAGTGCCATTGCTCTAGCCGAGGAACCAAGGTATCACAAGAAGACCACACACATCAAACGACGCTTCAACCTCATCCGCGACTATGTCGAAGGAGAGGACGTAAATATTTGCAAAGTGCACACGGATCTGAATGTTGCAGATCCGCTGAGTAAACCTTTTCCACGAGCGAAGCATGATCAACACGAGAACTTTATGGGTGTTAGATTCATTCCAATATAAATAACATAGCGATGTGAGACTAGATTATTGACTCTAGTGCAAGTGGAAGACTGTTGGAAATATGCCCTAGAGGCAATAATAAAATAGTTGTTATTATATTTCCTGTTTCAAGATAATCATTTATTATCCATGCTATAATTGTATTGAATGAAAACATAAATGCATGTGTGGATATATAGACAAAACTATGTCCCTAGTAAGCCTCTAGTTGACTAGCCAGTTGATCAAGGATGGTTAAGGTTTTCTGACCATATACAAGTGTTGTCGCTTGATGATTGGATCACATCATTGGGAGAATGATGTGATGGATAAGACCCAAACTATAAACATAACATGTGATTGTGTCATTTTATTGCTATTGTTTTCTGCGTGTCAAATATTCGTTCCTATGACCATGAGATCATGTAACTCACTGGCATCGGAGGAATACCTTGTGTGTATCAAACGTCGCAACGTTACTGGGTGACTATAAAGGTGCTCTACAGGTATCTCCGAAGGTGTCCATTGAGTTAGCATGGATCAAGACAGGGATTTGTCACTCCGTGTGACGGAAAGGTATCTCGGGGCCCACTCAGTAATACAACATCACATATAAGCCTTGCAAGCAATGTTACTAAAGTGTTAGTCACGGGATCTTGTATTGCCGAACGAGTAAAGTGACTTGCCGGTAACGAGATTGAAATAGGTATAGGGATACCGACGATCAAATCTCGGGCAAGTAACATACCGAAGGACAAAGGGAATGGTATACGGGATTATATGAATCCTTGGCACAGAGGTTCAGCCGATAAGATCTTCGTAGAATATGTAGGATCCAATATGGACATCAAGGTCCCACTATTGGATATTGACTAGGGAGTGTCTCAGGTCATGTCTGCATAGTTCTCGAACCCGCAGGGTCTGCACACTTAAGGTTCGGTGACGTTTCGGTATAGTTGAGTTATAGGTGCTGGTGACCAAAGTTTTGTTTGGAGTCCCGGATGAGATCATGGACGTCACGAGGGTTTCCGGAATGGTCCTGAAACGAAGATTGATATATAGGATTGTTTCATTTGGCTTCCGGAAAGATTTCGGGCATTACCGACAGTGTACCAGGAGTGACGAATGGGTTTTGGGTTTTTACCGGGAGGGGCCACCCACCCAGGAGAGAACATAATAGGCCCATGGGTGGCGCACCAGCCCTTGGTGGGTTGGTGAGGCCAGCCCAATAGGACTATTTCGGCCAAGAGGAAAAATCAAAGGAGAAAAAAAAGAGGAGATGGGAGGAAGGAAGGGACTCCTCCTTCCAAACCGAATTAGAGTAGGAGTCCCTCCTCCCTCTCTCGGCCGGCGCCCTCCTACTTGGAGTAGGAGGCAAGCCCCACCCCTTGGCTCCACCTATATACTAGAGGTTTAGGGCTTTTTGAGACCCAACTTTGCCACGTGCAACCCTAAAACTCTACTTCGTAGTTCTTCCTCTAGATCGGATTTCTGCGGAGCTCGGGCGAAGCCCTGCTGGAATAAGATCATCACCATCACCGGCGCGCCGTCACCCTGCCGGAGAACTCATCTACTTCCCCGTCTCTCTTGCTGGATCAAGAAGTCATAGACCGTCATCGAGTTGTACGTGTGTTGAACGCGGAGGTGTCGTCCGTTCGGTGCTAGATCGGGACGTATCGTGGGACGACGGTGATTTTAATCACGAAGAAGTTCCACTACATCAACCGCGTTTCTTAACGCTTCCCGCTTAGCGATCTACAAGGGTATGTGGATCCGATCTCCCTCTCGTAGATGAACATCACCATGATAGGTCTTCGTGTGCGTAGGAAATTTTTTGTTTCCCATGTAACGTTCCCCGACACTGCTCCCAAACTCGTGTCCTATGAGGCATACGATATCAATGGATACACGTTCTACACGGAGGCCAAAGACATGGACAGTGATTACCAGAAATCGGGGGTGATGATTGAATGCGTGATCGACTCCAACGGCACAACTGAAAGATTCTACAGAAGGGTCGAAGAGATCTGGGAGCTTAACTATGATGGAAAGCACGATGCGACGATGTTCCGTGTCAGGTGGACTAAGGCCATCGTAAGAGAAAACAAGTATTTAACTACCATGTCTATACCCGACGAAAAGAGCGCTACCGTGAACGTTAACGTCCTCGCCAAAACTGAGCCATGGATACACGCTAAGCACGTGATACAATGCTTCTTCATAACCGACCCGATCAATCTCAACCGTGTTGTCGTGAGGAGAGGCAAAAGGAACATTGTCGGAACGGATGGAGTCGCCAACGAGGATGACTACGACCAATACGGCAACCCGATGAGGGAAGATGACGATGATGATGAAGCATACGTCAAAAGAAGTATCAAGACTACATTACCTAAGAAAGATCATACTCCATGGTGTCGGAAAAGAAGAATCAACACAACGAACAAGAAAGGAAAGAAGCTCAATGTGAAATGTCATCGACGCACCTGATAAACAATCATTTATATATGTGTGTGTATTTTGTGTACGAAACAACACATGGTTCCAGTAATATTCGTGCAATGTGGGAGGGAGATGTTCTCGTCGTCGACTGCGTGCGAGGCCGTCGGGATAAAAACAAAAAACAAAAACAGAAGGGAAAAAGCAATACAAAAGAAAAAGAAAAGTAAACAGAAAATAATAAAAATAAAATAAAAATAAAAAGTAAAATAGTAATGAAAATAAAATAATAATAATAAAGAAAATAAAGTTAGCAGTAGCGGTGGATTTTTACCAGCGCTACTGGTAACGTAGCAGTAGCGATGGACTAGTACGAGCGCTATTGCTAACGTAGTAGTAGCGCTGGTTCCAATCCTGCGCTACTACTATGTTTACCTAACAGGCTCCAAAATTCCCCTAACGCCCCTCTCCCTCCACTCCTGCCTCTCCCTCCTCTCCCCCCGCACCTGTGTCGCCGCCGCTGCCCGTCCGTGCGCGCCCTCGACCTAACGCCGCCCGTCGGAGACCTGCTCCGTCGCTGTTGCCGTTAGCGCCTCGTGATACGTCTCAAACGTATCTATAATTTTTGATGGTTTCACGCTGTTATCTTGTCTTCTTTGGTTGTTTTATGTACCTTTTATATCTTTTTTGGGACTAACTTATTAATTCAGTGCCAAGTGCTGGTTCGTGTTTTTTCCGTGTTTTTGACTCTTTTCAAATCTGATTTTGGGACAGAGTCCAAACGGAAGAAAAACCCCGAAATGATTTTTTCCCGAACGGAAGAAGACCAGGGGCTTTTGGGCCAAGCCAGGTGGGCTCCAGGGAGCCCACAAGCCCCCACTCCGCCACCAGGGGGAGGCGGCGGTGGGCAGGCTTGTGGCCTCCCTGGGCGCCCCCTGACCTAGGTCTTTGGCCTATAAATTCCCAAATATTCCGCAAAAAATCAGGGGAGCCTCGAAAATACTTTTCCGCCGCCGCAAGCTTCCGTTTCCGCGAGATCTCATCTCGAGACCCTTCCCGGCGCCCTGCCGAAGGGGACTTTGGTGTTGGAGGGCTTCTTCATCATCATCATCACCCCTCCAATGACTCGTGAGTAGTTCACTTCAGACCTACGGGTCCGTAGTTAGTAACTAGATGGCTTCTTCTCTCTCTTGGATCTTCAATACAAAGTTCTCCATGATCTTCATGGAGATCTATCCGATGTAATCTTCTTTGGCGGTGTGTTTGTCGAGATCCGATGAATTGTGGATTTGTGATCATATTATCTATGATATATATTTGAGTCTTTGCTGATTTCTTATATGCATGATTTGATATCCTTGTAAGTCTCTCCGAGTCTTGGGTTTTGTTTGGCCAACTAGATCTATGATTCTTGCAATGGGAGAAGTGCTTGGTTTTGGGTTCTACCATGTGGTGCCCTTTCCCATTGACAGTAGGGGCAGCAAGGCACATATCAAGTAGTTGCCATCAAGGGTAAAAAGATGGGGTTTTTATCATTGGTTTGAGATTATCCGTGTACATCATGTCATCTTGCTTAAGGCGTTACTTTGTTCTTATGGACTTAATACACTAGATGCATGCTGGATAGCGGTCGACGTGTGGAGTAATAGTAGTTGATGGAGAAAGTATCGGTCTACTTGTTTCGGACATGATGCCTATAGAAATAATCATTGCATACATATCATCACGACTTTCCGCGGTTCTATCAATTTCTCGACAGTAATTTGTTCACCCACCGTCTACTTGCTTTCATGAGAGAAGCCACTAGTAAACACTACGCCCCCCGGGTCTATTCACATCCATCGTTTACACCTCCGCTTTTACTTTGCTTTGTTACTTTGTTGCTTTCAGTTCTCACTTGGCAAACAATCTATAAGGGATTGACAACCCCTTCATAGCATTGGGTGCAAGCTTTTGTGTTTGTGCAGGATCTTGAGATAATTTTCCACCGGATTGATACCTTGGTTCTCAAACTGAGGGAAATACTTACCACCGCTGTGCTACATCACCCTTTCCGCTTCGAGGGGACACCAACGCAAGGCTCCAAGGCCACGGGGGAAATCCTTTGCATACTTGCCTAGGAAGTCCCTTAAGGCGTAGCCGTAGCTGAAGGATTCCTGGTGCCGTCGACACAACTATTTCCTGGCGCCGTTGCAAGGGATACAGAGCAAACATCAGAAGTATTTCTGGCGCCATTGCCGGGGATACACAACAAACATCAGAAGTAATTCTGGCGTCGTTGCCGGGGAGGAGAAATCAAGATCTATCCAAGTAGGTCTCACAAACTCTTCTCTTGCATTTACTTTTGTTGCCAGTTGCCTCTCGTTTTCCTCTCCCCCACTTCACATTTGCCGTTTTCATTCGCCTTTCGCCTTCGCCGTTTTCTTTTGCCTTTTTCCTATCTTCTTTTGCCCGTTTCACTCTCTCTTCCTGTTCGTTTGTGTGTGAGATAGTCCATCAATGGCTAGACCCACCACTCCAAATGACACCCCTGAAAATGGAGTTCTCAATTTCAGGCAGAATGAGGAAGAAAATTTGAAGGACGCTTGGTACAGGATTTGCAATGCTCAAAGTAGATCTACTCGTAAGCAATCCACTACCGCCCCCCTTCGCAGTATCTATGTTGGAATTTCTCCTTGGAATAGGTATATCCTTGATACTATTGTAGGCAGGAACTTTTTGGGGAGCCATACTATTGACTCCTATAGAGCTATCATTAATTTGGTAGGCTCACCCCTGCTCATGGTTAATGGAACTATCTTGACCTTGGAACACGTGATGCAAAGGCTTGACGCTATTGAAAACAAAATTGCCACAGTTGAACTTATTGAGGGTTTGGATAGAAAGATCCATAATCAAATTACTCAGTACGGATCCAAAGTGGGAAACTTTTTGAAAAATTTAAAGGAGAAGGAACTTATAGTTAATGATTCTTCTAGAATTGGCAAATTAGAAGATGTCATAACCAACTTGGGTTCCGCTTTTGCCGCTGTGCAAAATACTCCAAATCTTACTCTCAAAAAGACCATCAAGCCTGTTTTTGTCCCTAGAGCTAGTGGTGAGTCATCTAATAAAGATGAAAATCTTAAGATGATAAATCATCATGCTACCTATGGTTTGAGCACCAAAGATGACTATACGTGATTCCATCACTTTCGCCTAGCTAAGGGCGTTAAACAAAAGCGCTTGTTGGGAGGCAACCCAACGAATCTATCCTTTTTCTTTCTGTTTTGTGTTTTCCACACTTTCATAATTCTTTTATGATTGTGTTTTTTGTATTTCTTTTTGCGTTTGTGCCAAGCAAAATCGTTATGATTAGTCTTGGGGATGATCGTTTGGTCATGCTGGAAAAGACAGAAACTTTCTGCTCACGAAGATAATTTTCATTTTTTTTCTGTAAGAGATTTTGAGTTGATTCCTTTTTCTCCTGATTGCTATGCAAATTCTTCAGACTGTCGTAATTTTTCAGCATCTGTGAAGTGCCAGAGGTATACGAAACATACAGATTGCTACAGACTGGTCTGCTGTTAACAGATTCTGTTTTTGTTGTGTTGGTTGCTTATTTTGATGAAACTATGGATAGTATCGGGGGGTATTAGCCATGGAATATTGAAAGTAAAGTAACCCAACATCAGCACAAGTAGAATTTAAGTTTTCTACAGTACCTAAGGAAGTGTTGATTTGCTTTCTTGTACTAATGTTATCACGAGTTTCTGTTTAAGTTTCGTGTTGTGAAGTTTTCAAATTTTGGGTGAAGTTCTTATGGACAAAGAGAAAAAGAGTGGCAATAGCTCAAGCTTGGGTATGCCCAAGGCACCCCAAGAGATTCAAGGATGCCGTAAAAGCCTAAGCTTGGGGATGCCCCGGGAAGGCATCCCCTCTCTCGTCTTCAATCCATCGATAACGTTACTTGGGGCTATATTTTTATTCACCACATGTTATGTGTTTTTGCTTGGAGCATCTTGTATTGTAGGAGTCTTTTATTTTTGTTGTGTCACAATCATCCTTGCTGCACACCTAGAGAGAGAGACATGCACACACTATGATTTTGTCGAGCTTCACTTATATCTTTTGGTAGACAATTCAGCTCACATGTGCTTCACTTATATCTTTTGAGCTAGATACTTTTGCTCTATGTGCTTCACTTATATCTTTTAGAGCACAGCGGTGCGTGTCTTGGTAGTTGATTTATGCTTTGAAAGTAGTCTCAAAAGGGGTAGTTATCCAAAGGGATACGAAAACTTCCACTTTCATGTGCATGGTAATGGTAATGGTAATATTGAAGTCATGCTAGTAAGGTGTTGTGGATTTTGAAATACTTGTGTTGAAGTTGGTGATTCCCGTAGCATGCACGTATGGTGAACCGCTGTGTGATGAAATCTGAGCATGATTAGTCTATTGATTGTCATCCTTTGCGTGGCGGTCGGGATCGCGCGATGGTTTATACCTACCAACCCTTCCCCTAGGAGTATGCGTTGAATGCGTTGTTTCGATTACTAATAAAACTTTTGCAACAAGTATATGAGTTCTTCATGACTAATGTTGAGTCCATGTTTTAGATGCACTTTCACCTTCCACCATCACTATCTTCTTAGTACCGTGCAACTTTCGCCGGTGCACAAAACCCACCATTAGCCTCCCTCAAAACAGCCACCATACCTACCTACTATGGCTTTTTCATAGTCATTCCGAGATATATTGCCATGCAACTACCACCATGACATGTGCCACCACATCTACATTGTCATTGCATGATCGTAAGATAGCTAGCATGATGTTTCCATTGATGTCTATGCCATGCTAGATCATTGCCACGGTACACTACCGAAGGCATTCCATATAGAGTCTTCGTTGCTCTAAGTTTTGAGTTGAAAGTGTGATGATCATCATTAATGGAGCATTGTCCCATGTGAGGAAATAAAAGAGGCCAAAGAAGCCCACAAAAAAAAGAGGCCAAAGAGCCCACCAAAAAATATAAAAAAAATCTGAGAGAAAAAGAGAGAAGGGACAATGCTGCCACTTTTCCACACTTGTGCATATTAAGCACCATGATCTTCATGATTGAGAGTCTCTCGTTTTGTCACCACCATATAGCTAGTGGGAAACTTTCATTATATAACTTGGCTTGTATATTCCAATGATAGGCTTCCTCAAAATTGCCTTAGGTCTTCGTGAGCAAGCAAGTTGGATGCACACCCACTAGTTTTCTTTAAGAGCTTTCACATACTCGTAGCTCTAGTGCATTATTTGTATGGCAATCCCTACTCATTCACATTGATATCTATTGATGAGCATCTCCACAGCTCATTGATATGCCTAGTTAATGTGACTATCTTCTCCACAGCTCATTGATATGCCTAGTTAATGTGACTATCTTCTCCACAACTCGTTGCATAGATATCGTCACGACTTTGCGCGGTTCTATCAATTGCTCGACAGTACTTTGTTCACCCACCGTCTACTTGCTTTCATGAGAGAAGCCACTAGTAAACACTACGGCCCCCGGGTCTATTCACATCCATCGTTTACACCTCCGCTTTTACTTTGCTTTGTTGCTTTGTTGCTTTCAGTTCTCACTTGGCAAACAATCTATAAGGGATTGACAACCCCTTCATAGCGTTGGGTGCAAGCTTTTGTGTTTGTGCAGGATCTTGAGATACTCTTCCGCCGGATTGATATCTTGGTTCTCAAACTGAGGGAAATACTTACCACCGCTGTGCTACATCACCCTTTCCGCTTCGAGGGAACACCAACGCAAGGCTCCAAGGCCACGGGGGGGAATCCTTTGCATACTTGCCTAGGAAGTCCCTTAAGGCGTAGCCGTAGCTGAAGGATTCCTGGTGCCATCGACACAACTATTTCCTGGCGCTGTTGCAAGGGATACACAACAAACATCACCTCGCGCCTGCTTCGTGTACCTATTCTTTCTCCCCCGAGGTACATCATCCCCTCCCATGCTTGCCCCTCTGTGTTGCCGCGTGCTATCATCGGTGTCATCTTCGTAGTGCCCCGCAGCAGCCGCAGAATCAGCAACATCAGCAGCAGTGCTCCTGTGGGACAGGAAGAAGAGTAGGAGGAGAAGAAGAAGAGGAGGAGATGAAGAAGAGGAAGGAGAGGAAGAAGAGGAAGGAGAGAAAGAAGAGGAGGAGGAGAAGAGGAAGGAGAGGAATAAGAGGAGGAAAAGAAAAAGAAGAAGGAGAATAAGAATAAGAGGAAGAAGAGGAAGAAGAGGAGGAGGAAGGAGAGGATTTTTTTTGTTTTAGATTGCTCCAGCTTGCCGATTCATCCTCACATTGACAACCACACACTTAGTCGTGTTCTAGAGAGCATCTAGGACCCCTACCATATGTTTGGCTGCTAGGGTGAACAACAATTGGCTTGTAGCCTTCACATCCATAGCAATGCCCTAGAAAACAAACACACACACAAAAAAGAGTCAGATAAATATTTACTTTATCTAGTATAGGAAAGGCATGCAAAATCACTAGGACTCTACTAGTTTCTACGAGTTTATTGCATGGACATGCTATATCCAGGATGTAGTCTAGGAAAAGTACTCTAGGAGTATAAGGAAATGCAGGTTTCACGTGTAAATGTTGTTTAGAGGACTCACCATGAATACCAAGTATATGAGCAGGTTAGTCCACGAGGTTAAAAAAATTCAGGTGCTCCATATGTCCACTTTTTAGCAAAGGTCATGCCAAAAATTTCCGTGAATTTCGGCATGACTAGTGCTAGAAACTAGGACATACTGAGTGCTCGGGAATTGCCGGAAAGGGAGTGAATCAACATTCCGACCAAATATAATCCCCCTTTTATTACTCATGCTTATGTTTATATATAGATGTTCAATTCTTTAGATATAGTGTCACAGTTGTTGTTTACACATTTACAAACATGTTATGAGTTAATTAAAATAGGAAATGTCTCACGATGATTATTGGGAGTGTGAATATTGCGGCGACTATCGGGGTATGTGCGACGCGCCTAACGTGCGAGACGACAAGTTCTTTGACATGAAGCTTGACGAGACCTTCAAAGTTTGTATGATACGCAACAATGACAAGTGTTTTTTTAATTAAGCATGCATGACTTCTGTTTCTTTGCTTCAACGTGTAAATTTTGTTTTATACAATTCGACTAGTTCCTCCCTTGCCATGCAAGAAGATATGTGTTGGAGAGGCTCAGCTTCGAAGGCCACGAGAGTATGTAGACGAGGAGAGATAATAAGGACTATACATGGTCACACATTTGTGATCAGAGTAATGAATTCAATTTTTAACACAAAAATAGGGTGCCCAAATTGGGAAGATCTTTGCAAGGCATATGGATTTCACGAGGGTATGGAAATAACCTTCGATCTTCGTCCTCAAGATAATATGCCAGGTAACATCGACATTTTGGTGGATGTTGATATGCTTCCTGTTTTACCTGCATGTAAGTTTGTCAACCATATTTGTCAAGTAATTTGCATTCTATATTTAAAAATAGTTGGTGTTCATCCATATACTAGTTTTGTTAAATTATAATTTACAGCTTATTTTGGTACTTCGAGTGAATTACGGAAATTAATTGACGCGACACACTACACGTATGGATCACATCTAACTTGGAAGGAGAAGGATGTTCTTCTCTACTTTCTTGTTGGTGTCCTGGTTGGTAGGGAGAACTTCCCGTATAATTTGGGAACTGGCCCAAATTATACATTTTACATGCCACTAGTGCATAGGTTGAGGGCGGATGCCATTTGCCGAAATATCTTGGTAAGAGTTTGCTAATTAAGTACGCTCTACTATTGCATAAATGGTGTTGATTACATTGCTAACTAGAGTATTATTATGTTCTTCAACAACAACTGCCAAATGATGTAGTGCCTCTGTTGATGCACCCAGAAGGTCATATGAAAATTAAAGGCCCGCTGAGGGCTGAGTTCGATTCTCCATACTCGACAATAAAAAAGGCTCCCATTTGAAGCATGAAGAGAAATAAAGAAGGATCGCAAGCCACAAGTTGGAGACCGTTGGATCTCTGTGCTTCATCACGGAGACATAGGTGTTATTTTATATTATGACATTATACCTAGGAGTGATGACTAGGTCTTATGAGAGACAAGTTTATATGGTTGATATTAACTTGACATGATCAATTAGGATGCATGCATATGATAATTATTATGATGTTTTCTGTTTTATGAGATTTTAACTTGATGTATGATTAAGATGATGATGGGTTGGTATAAATGACGAGACTGCTTTATGTGTATGATATGATGAGAATAATGCATGTTTATTATGATATGATGAAATTACTGTTTAGAGCATGCACAAATACATAGAGGGGCATAAATACGATGTGAATTAATATTGAAAGAAGGAATATTAGCAGTAGCGCTGGCTTAGTAGTAGCGCTTTATTTTTTCCAGCTCTACCGCTAGGGTAGGTACCAGTAGCGCTTCAATTCCAGCGCTGCTGCTAATAGGTTAGTTGTAGCGCGTTAGAAGTAGCGCTGGACCCATCGCTACTAGTAAGGCTAAAACCAGAGCTACTGGTAGCCTTTCTCCTACTAGTGATTTGTCTCCGATGTGATCAATAGTATCACTTGTAATCCGTCCTACTGCGGTTGGCAAACCCAAGTATTTGTCACTGAACGCCTCGACCTGTATACCCAGGATCAGTTTCAGAGCCTGCCTCCGATCAGTAGGAGTATTGGGTAAGAAGAAAAGTGCACTTTTATCTTTTGTTGACAGACTGTCCTGAGCAAGGTGCATAGATCAGCAAAATAGCATTCAACCTGTCAACACTTTCCTGAGTCGCACTAATGAAGATCTGACAATCGTCAACAAACAATAAGTGATTACCGACGGAGCTCAGAAGGATACTCGAATACCACTATCAACATTAGGGAAATAGTTAAGCATAGAAGTAAGTCCCTCCGCACACAGCAAAAAGATAAATGGTGAAATTGGATCGCCTTGCCGCAACACACACAAGGGAGTGAACATAGGTAGGAGATCCCCATTCACTTTCACTGTGAACCTGACCGAGGTCACACACTTCATTACCATGTGAACCTGACCGAGGTCACACACTTCATCACCATGTTCACAAACTGACAGCTAAAACCAAGCTTGAGCATGATTACCTCCAAATAATGCCATTCAACTCGGTCATAGGCTTTCATCATATCCAACTTGACAACACAAGAATATTTCCCCCTTTTTTACGCCTCCTCATTGTATGAACACTTTCAAATGCCACCGACATTATCAGTAATCAAGAGGCCCGGGACTAATGCACTTTGTTCCTCCTCACCACGGCATCCATAATCTCCTTCAGACGATTAGTAATCATCTTGGCTACGATCTTATAAAAAATCGGACACAAAGAGATAGGTCGGTATTGGCTAATCGACTGTGGGTTTCTTACCTTCGGAATAATAGTAATAGAAGCATCATTAAACCCCACCGGAAAGTCACCACCATTGAGAAAACCAAGGATAGATGGCACAAGGTCGCCCTTGATCAGATCCCAGTGCCGCTGGAAGAACCCCGCAGTAAAACCATCGATACCTAGGGATTTGGAGGGAGACATCTGGAATAAAGCTGTATGAACCTCCTCCGGCCCGAACGGTTGATCCATGAATGCATTCATATCGTCATTGACTCTCTCCGGAACAAACTGCAACAACACATTCATATCATTGTAGCCTTAGGACGTGTACAAATTTTGATAGAACACGTGCACCTCTGCTTTATCTTCAGCTTCAGACGCACAAGAAGACCCATCTGCACGTCGGAGATTGGCAACTTTATTGATTCGCTTCCTTTGCGCAGCTTGTGCATGATTGTAAGTTGTATTTATGTCACCTTGTCGAAGCCAAGGGACACGAGAACGCTGTCTAATCCAGATCTCCTCTTTGCCTCAATGCTTCACGAAGTTTCAGCACAATGGCCTTTTCCTCATCGCACGGTCCCCTCCCAATCGTGCGATACCGTAACTTACCCAGTTTAGCCTGCAATTTCTTCACCTTCTTGGCCAGGGAGCCGAATTCTTTCGCCCCCAAGATCGCAACTCGCTCTAAAGCTGCACCAGGGTAGCCTGAATACTTGCAAGCCCCTGCCCGGAGTGATTGCGCCACCATGCCTCTGCGACTAGCTGATCATACTCCACATGAGATTGCCAAACATCTTCATACCGAAAAGGCTTTGGACCCCTTCGGAAATGCACATCCTCGGTCTGAACCAAAACCAAACAGTGGTCAGATTCCACCGCATTGATATGTCGAACACTTACATGCTCAAACATTTGTAAAAATGCTTCATTCACCACCCCTCGATCAAGCCGAGCTTTTACATTCATGTCTCCCGCTTGCCGATTATCCCATGTGTATGGTAGGCTTGTGTACCCAATGTCTTGCAAAGAGCAATCCTCGAGGGCTTCATGGAAGGCATGCATCTGCCATTCTGGTCTTGCTGCCCGACTAAAATTCTCCGAGCCAAAAAGAGTTTCATTGAAATCTCCTATGCACAGCCACGCTTGGTGTGGGATCACATACAACGTCCGTAAACATCTCCAAGTGTGGTGCCTATCTTCACTTATCGATGCTCCATAGAGTCCCGAAAACCTCCACTCTAGTGAGGACAAATCAGCTCTCGGAATCACAACATCAATGTGATCGAAGCTGAAGCTTCTCAGATCAACCACTACATCTTTCGACCAAAACAGGCTAATGCCCCCACTAAGTCCCGAAGTGTCCGCTGCAAAACTTCCAGCAAAACCCAGATTATGCTGCAAAAGCTTGCACCCTCTCAGCACTGATTTTTGTTTCCATCACAAAGAGCAGCATGGGCCCTTCTTGTTTCACAAATTTGCGAATCTCTTGAACTGCCTCGGGGTTCCCAAGCCCCCGGTAGTTCCAACTTATGCATCTCATTGGCTCGGGTAGGGCTGCCCAGCAGCCGCTGCCGAATTGTGAGATGACGGAGGGGTGAGCTTCTTCTTCTTCTGATCAGGTTCAGTGATCTTAGCCTCACCATCCTCCACTCCCGCAGTACTAGTGACACTATCGTTTCTCTGAGCCTTGAAAACCACCATACAACAGTTGAGACGCCGACATTCATAGGAATATCTATGCTGGGTAACGCTAGCGGCTCCACTCTGCGATAAACTTTCTCTACCTGATGGCCCCCCTTCCTCTTCTGATTAACTCGCTGTTTAACCGGTGAGGTAACCTCAGTATTGGTAGCACCTTTGTTGGTTGAGGATGAATCATCCTTCTTATTAGATGCATAATTTTGCTGTTCTCGGGACGATCCATCGCTTGAACCAGAAGCTCTCCTATCCTCAGTCGCCCGCAGACTAGTTTTTAACGGTAAATCTCCTTTGTCATTGCGGGTGCCCGGGGTAGGGCAGACCAGATCAGCATGGCCAAGACGACCACACGAGAAACAAAAGTTAGGGACCTGCTCGTATTGGATATCATACCAGTCCCTAGACTTCCTCTTAGCAGAATCGATCAGGATCCATCTACGCAAAGGTTTATTCACATCAATCGTAACCCTGGCTCGTAGGAAACCTCCAACAGGATCAAATTGTACAGAGGTCACATCTTTATCTATTTGCTTAGCAATAGCTCTTCCCCATGTCTCAGACTGCAAGTTGAACGACAGGTTAAGAACCCTAGCCCATAGTTTCAGCTTATCAAACTTCAGCTCGGACAACTTCATGAAATCATCAAACTCAGCTAGAATCACAACATGCCGACTCACGTGCCACGGAGATCCATCACACGTGCGATCATGATCACGATGATTCTCAAACTCCGCCACAAACATGTTCTCCCCCGCCGGTCGGAAGGATAAACCCTTAGGGTTTCCCCACGTCGGCCTCAAAGCGCTCGCAATGGTTTGGATATGAAAAACCTTACGATGCAGCACCTTGCCAACAATAGCCCACTTCGGTTGTCCCCCTTCACCAAGATCGTCCACCATCAATGGGGTAGCTTCCTCCTCCGTGAGATCTAACTTTTCCATGGCCTCCTCCATCCTTGCTCTCGCCGCACGAGGGGACTCCTGCCCCCTGGTGCTTCCACTAGGATCCGCCGACGAAGCCATCACCGAACCCAAGAGGTTCGCCCCGTCGACGGTGGTCGACGAGCGGTAGGTTCCACCAAAACCCTAATCGCCGCCTCACAGGCTCCAAGTTTTTTTGGGGCCTTTTTGCATCTTGATAAAAACCGACTCCTCCCCTTCTAATAAGCCGCACCCTAGGTATAATACAAAAACGCGAACTTAACGCAATGGCTAGCGTTGCCGTGGTGCAACACTATAGATCTCTACGCGAGCAAATCCTCTCGCATCTCTTAAGGCGAAAAATAGTCATTGCGAGAAATTTCAGCATCAAACTTGAGATGGTCTCTCATTGGGCCGAAAGCTACATACACGGGGTTTTCACGCCGGGCCGTGGCCTGGAATCGATGAAAGAAGCTACCCGAATTCCCGGCCCAGCTCACGCGGCACCGAGGAGAGCCACTGGCTGAGTGGGCACGTCCTCTGCTTAAACGGCCTCTTCATATTCGCGAACCCTATCTATCTGGAGGCTACCTAATCCCCTCCCCGGCACTCCCCGCCTGACAACCACGGCCATGGCGTGCGCCATCTCCGCCTCCACCGTGTCCACGGCCGCCGCGCTCGTCGCGTCCCCGAAGACATCCGGGGCGCCGCAGTGCCTGTCGTTTCCCCGCGCTTTCGGAGGCGCTGCAGCCAGGCCCGCCCGCCTCGCCGCCGCCGGCTCGAGGACGGCCAGGGCCCGTAGCTTCGTCGCCCGCGCCGCAGCCGAGGTTCGTTGCGCCTTGATTCGGTATTTGTTTTTTGCCGTGGTACGTGCCGCCAGTTGAATTGTCATGCGTGTATGCGTCTCTGTGTCCGCAGTACGACCTGCCGCTGGTGGGGAACAAAGCGCCGGACTTCGCGGCGGAGGCCGTGTTCGACCAGGAGTTCATCAACGTAAGCCCGTAACCAACTGCATTGTGCACGCGCGTCCGTTTACCAATTTCCTTGCGCGAGCAAAACTGTGCTCGGCCCGGATGATAATTCAGATTTCGCTGCACGATTCGTTAACGCTGCAGCTGTATGTTTGGTCGGTGATGTGATGTTCTTGATGGTGTGCTTTTGTTGTAACTACACACAGGTCAAGCTATCTGATTACATTGGGAAGAAGTATGTGATTCTTTTCTTCTACCCTCTGGACTTCACCTTCGTCTGCCCAACTGGTGCGTTAACCATCTTGTGCTCCGTGAAGGAAACTATTCATTTCTGTCTGTCAATTCTAAAATGCTTACATGCAAATTTTGCAGAGATTACGGCTTTCAGCGACAGACATGAGGAGTTCGAGAAGATAAACACTGAAATTCTTGGTGTTTCGGTTGACAGTGTGGTATGTTACTTTCCATACATGTGGGCACATAGCTGCTCTCTTGAAACTATTCGTCTAGCTCTGACATGCATTAAGTGCCTTATCTGGAAATTAACTGTAAAGTGTTCGTCTGTTTGTGTCAATGAATACCAATGTTCAGGATATCGGTAACTCGTCGGTTGAGTGCCGAGTAGGGATAAATAGGCAAATTTTCCAGTTAATCGGCTATTCAGTGACCCACACTATCAACTGAAACACCAAGTTTGGATTGTGTCAATGAATGCGTGTTCCTTCTTCATGTCAAAATTGAGTCTGGGCACATTTGGAGCATAAGAGTTTAACATTGCAGTGGCACAATGCTGGAGCTTTGTTACATCTTTTGGATGGACAAATGCAATGTAAATTATGCCGTGTGCATATCGGAGGGTAAAAAAAAATGATCTGTATTAATCAGATAAATGGATCTAGATTTTTATTCCATGTGCTAAATATGCTCACTAACACCATTGAGGATGAATGTAGGGCTATTGAGGGTGAACATAAGAGTTAACATTGCAGTGACACAATGCTGGAGCTTTTTTTATATCTTTTGGATGAACATATGCAATGTAAATTATGCGCGTGTGAATAGGAGAGTAAAAACTGATCTGTATTAATCAGATAAATGGATATAGATATTTGTATTCCACATGCTAAATATGCCCACTAACTCCATTGAGGATGAATGTAGGGCTATTGAGGATGAACATAGGAGTTAACATTGCAGTGGCACAATGCTGGAGCTTTGTTATATCTTTTGTATGAACATATGCAATGTAAATTACAATGTTCAGGATATCGGTAACTTGTAGCTGCTCGGTCGGGTGAGGAGTAGGGATTAGTCAGCAAATCAGCCTATTAACTGAATTTATGGTAACCCATTTATTAATAATGGCCATATCTATATATCTTAGCCACATATAGCAATAATGCAGCAACAACAGCAATAAAGGAGAGGCAATAAGCAGCAGCATATAGCATATAGCACAAACTGCTTGTGAATGGGACAACAACCTGGAGCAGGAAGAAGATGCGGGCTCAGGGAGGGGGAGGCGAGCTCATCTGCCGTGCTGCTGGTGCTGGTCTCGGCAAGTGAGGGAGGTGACGGCGAGCTCAAGCAGGAGGAAGAGGCTCTGGCGGATGGCAGCGGCTGCTGCTCCTAGCCTCCTCCAACGAGGGCACTACGGGAGGGGAGGGGAGAGTGAGAAGGGAGGGAACGGGCTGACCTAAAACACCCTGTTTTGGGGCAAAGGAGGGAATGGGCCGAAATTTTGGAGCCCAAATTTCTCTGCCCCTCTATTCAGTTAATCGACCCAGTGAGATAAATCAGCCTTACAGCCGATTAATCGGCCTGATAGCCAATTAATCCGCTGGACCAGTTAATGCCATGGATAATGTGTTATTGCATCCGTGACGTACGGATTCAGGATTAACTGTCTGATTACCTTAAATATCGGTCAATATTTTTAACTGTGTTAAATTATACCCAGAAAACTAGTGACTGGTGCGCAGGCAGTATTGCTACCCTGTCCTTTTCGTTTTAATCTGGTTTTGCATTAAGCATATCATTTTATAACCTTACAGTTATTAGTTACTGTAATTATACTATGAAGCAGTGTTCAGGAAAGCGTTTTAAGCGACGCTTAAGCGCTGAACGATGGCAAAGCGCTTCGCTTTTGCCCTAAGCGGTGGATTAAGCGTTTTTAAAAATTTTGGCCAGAATTTGACTGTTTTTGAACTACTTTTGCTTGTCTGCTTGCACAATAATGGCAATATGCCATCTATCTTATTATTAGGCTCTGTTTGGGAACTACTCCCTCCGTTCCTAAATATAAGTCTTTTTAGGGATTTCACTAGGAGACTACATACGGAGCAAAATGAGTGAATCCACGCTCTAATATATGTCTATATACATCCATATGTAATCCCCTAGTGGAACCTCTAAAAAGACTTATATTTCGGAACGGAGGGAATATTTCCTTCATATGTTGGCAAAATTATGGCCACATGATCTCTATTAGGCTATGACTATTGGAACCGAACTGCATTTTAGTTTTTATTTTGCTTGCCATGTGAACCTGATGTGTATTCGCTATGGTGTGAACTGTATTTTAGATGCTATTCAATTACACATGTGCCATGTTTCCTGTATATTATTAAAAAATCTGTCAAATTCTAGCCAATTTCAAAAAACGCTGCGCTTAAGCGCCCATTGCTCTAAGCTGTGGCCTTCCGCTTCGCTTACGCTTTCTGATTTTTTGAACATCGCTGTGAAGTGATAAGTAACTGCGACATATATTTGATCGATGTCACCTATTAACTTGACAGTTGAAATGCTTTCTGCTTGCAGTTTTCCCATCTTGCATGGGTGCAGACAGAGAGGAAGTCTGGTGGACTTGGTGATCTGAAATATCCGCTGGTTTCTGACGTCACCAAATCGATCTCAAAGTCTTTTGGTGTATTGATCCCTGATCAGGTATTACTTACATTTGTTTTTTGACCATCTGCTTGTTTCATATGGCCTGCTCATTCTCCTGGATATTTTGCTTCTATTATGCCTTTCCTTGTTTGTTGTGAAGTTTTATGAGGGTCTCAATGTTATTTTTACCAGGGAATTGCTCTGAGAGGATTATTCATCATTGACAAGGAGGGTGTGATTCAACACTCCACTATTAACAACCTTGGTATTGGCCGTAGTGTGGATGAGACCTTGAGAACCCTTCAGGTAGAATAACAAGAGAACAAACATCTTACTTAGCGTGCATTTTCATTATATTTCTTTAATTTTGATATAGTACCGGACACTGTTAGGATTTGTGCAATTTCTGTTTTTTAAACTATTATTTAATTTTGATCTAGTGTTTAACACAACAGAGCATGTACCTGTTAGCTATTAATGGAAACTGTAATATTTAAGAAAAAAGGAGATACAAGTTTGTATAACTGGATTAACATTTTTCTTCATTGACAGGCTCTGCAATACGTCCAAGAAAACCCAGACGAGGTCTGCCCGGCAGGATGGAAACCTGGGGAAAAGTCGATGAAGCCTGACCCTAAGGGCAGCAAGGAGTACTTCGCTGCTATCTAGACGGGACCTTTGCACTCAGCTGTGGAGTTTTGTCATGGCCGTTTCTCGGTTACATGTGTTTTTGTGACCCGAGTTGTAGTTATCATGCGTACAATTGACTCTGTAATTTCTACAATAAGGGTTTGTCTGTGTGTGGATTTTCCCTGCTTCAATTTGGAAAGAACAATACAAGATTGGAAATAAAATCTTCTTATATCGGCCATTGACTTTATTTAGAATTGATCATGGTCTGTTACAAATTTGATGCTGCGAAGCTAATTCGAGTAGTAAAATTGAAATGTTACTGTTAGTACTCTTAGCGGTGGACATGCTCATTGCTTTCTGTCAGCTCCTTAGCCCAGCCCAGCAAGCCTAATGGGGAGGTGCTAAATTTGGCCCAAATGACTTGCTGTAACTGTAAGTATCATGCTCTTCTATCTGTTTCCATAGCAAAGCTAAATGCTGACGAATCTTATTGTTTCTCTTGCGTGTAGAATACATCCATGAGGATGGCTGGCTTTTACTTTCCGATTAAGCTCGTCCTTATATGCATCTGCCTGTTGTTTGTGGGGGCCTCGGGCAAAAAGAAGTAAAATGAACAAAATGGAGCTCCAAAAGCAAAAAGTGGCTGGCTAGAAACGGTTGCTGTCGCTAAATTTATGCAGATCCAAAACCATCTAATTCTTTTAAGGTACTCTCTTCACCAACTTTTCATGTATAACAGCCTATAAAGCAAGCTGAATAATGCATATCGTGTTCTTGTCTCAGAGTAAATCAGGTACTAATAGTGTAACAGAGCCTCTCGGGAGGGAAAAAGGAGCATGCCTGGTGCTATCTACTTCCTCCGTTCCTAAATATAAGTCTTTCACTACAAACTACATATAAATGCATATACACATATTTTAAAGTGTAGATTCACTAATTTTGCTTCATATGTACTCCCTTCGTTCCTAAATATAAGTTTTTAAAGAGTTTTCATTAGTGAACTACATACGGATGTATATAGACATACTTTAGAGTATAGATTCATTCATTTTGTTCCGTATGTAGACTCATAATGAAATATCTTAAAAGACTTATATTTAGGAACGGAGGGAGTAGTAGGTAGTGAAATATCTTAAAAGACATATATTTAGGAACAGAGGGAGTATCAACCATCTTCTTCTTATATATATATATATCTTACTTATAATTGCCCTGGCAGAAGCACAGGTGTCCTTTCTCCATTACCTTGTAGATGCAGCATAGTGGCTCTGCCGCAGCTTCTGCTCCCATTAGCAGCGCAGCAGAGGTATTAAAATGCGGAAGCTTTCCTGCAGATAATGCCACTGATGCACTTTTTTAGCATCCACTCTAGCTCCACTTTAAAAAGCTGCCTGCAGCAACAACAGTGCTTAGTGCTTGTTTAATCCCTGGGCACACCAAACTGCCCCTTTGCCATGAAAGATCTAAACAGCAGCCTAAGCTAACCGCTGCTGCTGCTTCCATTAAGTAGAGCTGCTAGCTAGACAGGCTAGAGAAAGAGAGAAAGAAAGAAAAAGAAAAGAAAAGATCAAAAGAAGGGCAATGCAGTGATTAGGGTTTCTTTTCTGCTTTCGTCTTTGTGTTTTCTTTCACAGTTGTATTTTGCTCTCCTTCTCGATCTCTGCTCGAGTCGTTTCTCAAACTGCGTATATACTTTTTTCCCTTGAAGCGCTCCTTTTGGGGCGAATGGCTTTGTGATGATTAGGGCTTGGCCCTTTTGCTTCCCTTTTGGGTCATATGTGACCAAAGATTTCTTTGACTGTGACCAGCAGCTCAGATTAGTTTGAACACATCATACTGTGCACACACCACACTACTACTGCTACATGGCAATGCCAGAATCCTAGAAAGAAGCTGATAGCTCGCTCTCCTCAGCTAGGAGCTTAGGAGTTAGGAGAAGTTATAACTATCATTAAGTAGGTTTGTCTGGTACTCCCTCAATATAAGAGCATTTAGATCACTACTAATATAAGAGTATTTAGATCACTAAAGTAAAGTAGTGATCTAAACGCTCTTATATTAGTTTACAGAGTGAGTACACGCGGTTATGAATAATAGGAACTCACAAGCGCATTGCAGCGGTGAAACTTAGATGGGATGGTGATTGATGAATGAATGATAGGATTTCTCTTGGGCAGGCGGCGTGAGCGGGAAGTCATGCATTTTCTGATCCTTTTGTTATGGACGGCTGATTACTCGACCCCTTTTCGCTCTTCGTATCCCCATAAAGAACATTGTTCGCGCACGACTTTTGATGCAAATGCACACAGTAATGACCAGTCAATGATGCTGTTAACCTGGCTTTGTTACATGCTTTGGCTTTTCCCTGACAGTTAATTCTGCTCCTAGTGGTGTTGCTGCAGAACCTAGCACTAAGTGTACGTACTACCATTGCAAACCACTTGAACACTCCTCCTTCTAGGAGTTCTCCGTGGCTACTAAGGCCCTGTTTGGTTTCAAATAAGTCACCAACTTATAAGTTAAAAAGTGTAAAAAGTGACTTATTTTGCCGAACAGACTCAACTTATAAGTCACCCTAACTTATAAGTCATAAGTTGTTCAATCCCAACTTAAAACTTATAAGTCATCCACTTTTGCATGGAAAGGTGACTTATAAGTCAGATGACAACCAAACAGACGTGACTTATAAGTCAGATGACAATCAAACAGGCGTGACTTATAAGTCACCTGACTTATTGAAACCAAACAGGGCCTAACTGTTTTTTTTTGAACTTGTCGTGGCTAATAAACTGTTTGTGCTTTTAAGACGTTTGCAACTCAAACATCACTAAGAGCAAGTACAATAGTATAGCCAGCTGCTGGCTATAAGCCGTTGTCATGTCATCTATAGCCCATCTTATAGCCAACATGTACAATAGTTCATTGCAAGGATGTACTACTTTTTTTATTATATGACCCATCTTTCATACTCACAAAATGCCTAGAAGCACGTGCTAGAGCTGACTCTTAGCTAAGAGCCCGCTTACCTTCTCTCTCCTCTTCTCTTTCCTCTAACTAAACAAAAATATATTAGTTTATTCCTTATAGCCAGCTGACTCAGCTCTATTGTACTTGCTACAATAGAGCTAGCTCTAGCACGTGTTTCTAGTCATTTTATGAGTATGAAAGATGAACCATATAATAAAGAAGTAATACACTTTTGCAATAAACTATTGTACATGTTGACTATAAGGTGAGCTATAGATGACATGACAATAGCTTATACCCAGCAGCTGACTATACTATTATACTTGCTCTTAGTGATCTGAGCCTGATCTGGCTATACCCAGCAGCTTGCGACACCAGGAATACATGCATGCTGTTATTATTAGGTCATCGTTAGATCTCTCAGATGAAACATAGCATGCATACATATTCCCTGCACTGTAGTAGCTAGCTAGCCTATAACGGGGGGGGGGGGGGGGGGGGGCACATTTCGATCAGCACTGAAACCAGAGAACTACTAATCTGAGCCTGATCAACGAGCTCGTCAATCCCTCCCTGATGCGTCTAGGTCTAGCAACGCAGCCTGCTTTCAAGGGAGGGAGCAGGAATGCCGAAAAGCCCCAGCTTTGCTGAACACCATGTGGCTGTTTTATGCGCCACTTTTTCGAGTCGTGTTTTATGTGCTACTACTGGCCTGGCCTACTGCTGCTACTGGTAATTTTTGCCATGCATATACTCGCTCCTACACACACATACACACATCGATCATATGGGCTCAGCGTAGAGGGGGAGTCGGAGTGCATGCGCTTTATTCCTTATACTTTGAGTCTGGGGAGAAAGAGGCCGTACACAGTTCCCGATTCTTTTAGGGCACAGAGATCTCTCCCGGAAAAAGAAAACCAATTTGAACCGGCCGGGCCCTCTCAAAAGATGAGAGGTCACTGCAGGCAGGCCACATCCGATCGATCGTATCGATCACATAAAGCATCACATGTTGTATCGTCATCATTGCTGCATCGATCAGACACATTCCCTCTTCTTAATGCAATCAACTGTATCGCTATACGACCGGGGAGTATACATCAAATAAAGGTGTATGGACACCTTACCAGCACTGTACATTCTTTTTGTGTATTTTGTTTTGGTAGGAAGTGGATAGGAAAGAAGAATGGCGTCACAGGAGAGGCGTCCGAAGCTGCTATGGATGGTCATTGGTCATTTGGGTTGTGGTCATTGGTCATTTGGGTTGTCCTTATAGCACGGCTTGTCTTCGTTGATATGTACCAGTAGAAAAAATGTCTTTTGTTTCGGTTCATAAGAACTTTCTGTCCCGATTTTGGAACCGGGACAAAAAGGTCATTACTAATGCCCTTTGCCTTTAGTCCTGGTTCTTACACGAACCGGGACAGATGAGCCTCCACGTAGCCGCTGCGACCAGGCCAGACAGGGGGGCCTTTAGTCCCGGTTGATGACACCAATCGGGATCAAAAGACATCCACGCGTCAGCACCTGACTGGAGCTGAGGTTTTTTTAAAGGGACTGGTTTAGGGGTTAATTTAGGTTGTTATTAGCTAGCTAATAGAGAAAACTGTCCTCTCTTATATATCTCCGTGCTTGGTCATCCGTCGTGCTTTGTCGAACATATTTATAAAATGTAGACACGAGTTACATGCACATATATGCATCTTTTTTACACTATATCATTTCATATCATTTTCGTCGAATGGCAATAGTATTCTAATCGATCATCTAACAACTCATCATCAACTTAGTCATATTCCAAGTTATCATATGATACACATAAAATAAAACAGAGAAACATCATAATATATATATATAGTCATCATATGCATCATGCATCCTAATTAATCGATCATGTCAAGTAATAATATAAACTAGAATAACTTGTCTCTCATAAGACATAGTCCTCGCTCTTAGATATAATGTCATAAAACAGAATAAGACCTATGACTCCATGATGAATCACAGAGATCCAACGGTCTCCAGCTGGTGGCTTGCAAACCTTCTTTATTTCTCTCCATGCTTCAATTTGGAGTCTTTTTGATCTTGATTTGAAGTTAATCAAGTATGGAGCATAGAACTCAGCCCTCAGCGGGCTTCTAATTCTCATTTGACCTTCTGGGTCCATTAACGGAGGCACTACATCATGTGGCAGTTGCTGTTGAAGAACATAATAATAACCTAGTTAGCAATGTAATCAACACCATTTATGCAATAGTGGAGCGTACTTAATTAGGAAACTCTTACCAAGACATTTCGACGAATGTCATCTGGACTCAATCTATGCACTAGTGGCATGTAAACTGAATAATTTTGGCCAATTCCAAAATGATACGGGAAGGTATCCCTAGAAGCCAGAACACCAGCAACAAGAAAGTGGAGAAGATCATCCTTCTCCTCCCAAGTTAGATGTGATCCATACGTGTAGTGTGTCGTGTCAATTAATTTTCGTAATTCAGTCGAAGCAACGAAATAAGCTGTAAATTATAATTTAACAAATTTAATATATAGATGAACACCAACTATTTCTAAATATAAATGCAAATTACTTCACATGGAGGTAAAACAAGAAGCATATCATCGACAACCACCCAAATTTTGTAATAATTTAATGTTTCAAAAATACTTAGAAATTTTGTAATTGTCCACAAGATATGAGTATAACTTGTTAAAACATCAAATTCAATTTTGTAATAGTACACCTTGAGCTCTAAACAGTTCCACACAATGTGGGCATTATATAAACCATTCAAAACAACCACATGTGCTACGATCATTCAAAGGACAATTTGGGTTGTTGTTGTTGTTTGTACAACATGTAACATGATATAATTATAACTATGGCCCAATAACTAGGAACCTGCAACGTGTGGCCAAAGTTTTAATAGACGATGAATACCACATGACATGTAAATTGCGAGAGGAAAACAGGTTGACTACACCAACTATTTATAAATATAAATGCAAATTACTTGACAAATATGGTTGAGAAACTCACATGAAGGTAAAACAGGAAGCATATCATCGACAACCACCCAAATGTCGATGTTGTCTGGCATATTATCTTCAGGACGAAGATCGAAGGTGATTTCCATTCCCTTCTGAAATCCATATGCCTTGCAAAGATCTTCCCACTTTGGCATCCAAATTCTGTTTGAAAAACTGAATTAGATACTTGGATAACAAATGTGTGACCATGTATAGTCCTCAGCTTAGCACTTCTCGTCTCAATTCTCTCGTGGTCTTTGAAGCCGAGCCTCTCCAACACATATGTTCTTGCATGGCAAGGGAGGTACATATCGCCGTTCTCGTCAAGCTTCATGCTGAAGAACCTATCGTCTCGCAGGTGAGGCATGTCACACATACCCCGAGAGTCGCCGCAATATTCACACTCACAATATCCATCGTCAGACATTTCCTGTTTTAATGTGGTATATGTGTGTAAACAACAATATAATCGTGACACACTATATGTATCGAAAGAATTGAACATCTATATATAATAACTCTTCATGCTCGCATCATGCATCATCACATATAACAACAAGTCCTACTAATTAATCAGCATCATACATAGTTAAATAAAGTGTGTCACGATTATATATAACAACAAGTTGACGTCGATGCGGGAACTACTTCTATATATAGTTAAATAAAGTAGTTTATTAATTAAATCAACTAGTTCAACAACTAAGCACTTACTATAAATAAATAAAGTAGTACTTACTAAAAACAAACTACTTCTATATATAGTAAAATAAAGTAGTTTATTAAGTCAACTAGCTAGTTCAACTATATATGAAACACTTACTATAAATAAAATAAAATAGTACTTACTAAAAATAAACAAGTTTAACTATAGTTCTATTATTTTTCTAACTAATTATATTAAACACTTTCTCTTCTTATTTTTTTCCTTTTTCCTCTATTCTAAATATGAACATATTCATAAATGACTTTGATCATGCACAATTTTCCTATACATACACAATATGAACATATACATAAATTGACAAAGAAAATACTATGAACAAAATTACAACAGAAAAAATCATAAATATTCTATGAACAGAAAAAAATCATAAAAATTTGACATATTCGATCTTTGCATATATATGAACATACAAACATGCATATTCAATAATAATATCACCAAAAAAATCTTTTAACAGAAAAAAATCTTTGCTCATGGCGACGACTACGACGAGGTGCGGTGCGGCGACGGTCGACAGTGAGGTGCGGCGCGGGCCGGAGCGGGGCGGCGGCGTCGCGGGGCACGGGGCGCGGGGCGACGACGGCGTCGGGGCGGCGCGGGGCGACGACGGCGACGGCGAGGCGGAGACGGCGGGGAAGAACGAATTGAACGAAATTTTCGCGAGTGCTGCTTATATAGGAACAACATTGGTCCCGGTTCATGGCACCAACTGGGACCAAAGGCCTGTTTTCAGCAGCCCAAAGGGCAGGAAACAGAGACCTTTGGTCCCGGTTGGTGGCACCAACCGGGACCAAAGGCCTCTTTTTAGCAGCCCAAAGGGCGGGAAACAGAGACCTTTGGTCCCGGTTGGTGCCACCAACTGGTACCAATGCACCCCTTTAGTCCCGGTTGGTGGCACCAACCGGGACCAAAGGGCTTGTGCTGGCACGATGCGGTGCTATGTTTAGTCCCACCTCGCTAGCCGAGAGGGGCTCGGAGTGCTTTATAAGCCCTGCCGAACCAACCACTTCGAGCTCCTCTCTACTACAGGCTTACGGGCCTAAAATCACTGTCTGTGCTTGTGGGCCTATTGGGCCTACTGCGGGCCTGCATCTTGGCCCTAGTAATGGGTTTCTAGTCGTATGCAGGCCGTGGTGGCCCTGTAGGTGGCACTGTTTTTATTTTTTTTCCTGTTTTTTGCTTTCTTTTTTGTTTCTAATTACTTATTTATTTTCTTTTACGATAATTCTTTTTGCTATTAAAGTTTGTAACAAAATTCTAATTACTTATTTATTTTCTTTTATGATAATTCTTTTTGATTTTAATGTTTTGAACAAAATTCTAATTACTTATTTATTTTCTTTTATGATAATTCTTTTTGCTATTAAAGTTTGTAACAAAATTCTATATAATATTAGTTTCAATAATACTAGAGGTTTATAAAAGATTTTTTGTTAATTCCTTTAGTACCAGTTCTAAGGCTGTTACAAAGGCATTTTATTTGGTACAAGTTTTAAGGCTGGGGCCCCACGAGCACCTTTTAGTACCGGTTCGTGGCATGAATCGGTAAAAGAGTTTTTTAGTTGATTCTTTCTGCAGCTGTTTTTTAGTCCCACCTCGCCAAGCGAGAGGCACTCGCAGCGGTTTATAAGCCCTGAGTGTAGAGACGATGAAGGGAGAAGCGCAGTGCTCACCCTGCACGTTGGCCTGAAGCTAAGCAATGTGCAGGTGAGCATTGCGCCTCTCTTTTATTTTGGCATGGTATCATCATTTCATCCACATAGCATATGCAAGAAAGTTGAGAGAGTTACGGCAAAAACTGGATGCACTTCGTGTACAAAACGGACAATCTCTTTCGAAGTATCAGGATTTCATACGGAAACTTGTCTGTTACAACATGCATTTCAAATGAACTACAAAAAGGTTGAAAGTTGGCATGGTATCATCATAATAGTTGTGGAGAAAGTCTTCACTTTTTCTTCGGTTGTGTCCTTTCCTTATTACGCCGTAACCATGGATAATCTTCATCATTTATCAGGATGCTTGGGTCAGCCTTGACTTTGAAGGGAGGAATTTCATGAAACTTTTCATAATCTTCGGACATGTCTGTCTTGCCCTCCACTCCCACGATGTCCCTTTTTCCTGAAAGAACTATGTGGCGCTTTGGCTCATCGTATGATGTATTAGCTTCCTTATTTTTTCTTTTTCTCGGTTTGGTAGACATGTCCTTCACATAGATAGCCCGTGCCAAATCATTGGCTAGGACGAACGGTTCGTCAGTGTACCCAAGATTGTTCAGATCCACCGTTGTCATTCCGTACTGTGGGTCTACCTGTACCCCGCCTCCTGACAGATTGACCCATTTGCAGTCAGTCTCCCCTCATACCGTGATTTAGGATGACCTATCTTCTTAAGGTCAGGAATGAAGTCAACACAAAACCCAATGACATCCTCTGTTTGATGGCCCATGGAGATGCTTCCTTCTGGCCTAGCGCAGTTACGGACATATTTCTTTAGGACTCCCATAAACCTCTCAAAGGGGTACATATTATGTAGAAATACGGGGCCCATAATGACAATCTCGCCAACTAGATGAACTAGGACGTGCGTCATGATATTGAAGAAGGATGGTGGGAACACCAGCTCGAAACTGACAAGACATTGCACCACATCACTCCTTAGCCTTGGTATGATTTCTGGATCGATCACCTTCTGAGAGATTGCATTGAGGAATGCACATAGCTTTACAATGGCTAATCAGACGTTTTCCGGTAGAAGCCCCCTCAATGCAACCGGAAGCAGTTGCGTCATAATCACGTGGCAGTCATGAGACTTTAGGTTCTGAAACTTTTTCTCTGCCATATTTAGTATTCCCTTTATATTCGATGAGAAGCCAGTCGGGACCTTCATACTAAGCAGGCATTCAAAGAAGATCTCCTTCTCTTCTTTGGTAAGAGCGTAGCTGGCAGGACCTTCATACTGCTTTGGAGGCATGCCGTCTTTTTCGTGCAAACGTTGCAGGTCCTCCCGTGCCTCAGTTGTATCTTTTGTCTTCCCATACACGCTCAAGAAGCCTAGCAGGTTGACGCAAAGGTTCTACGTCACGTGCATCACGTCTATCGAAGAGCGGACCTCTAGGTCTTTCCAGTAGGGTAGGTCCCAAAATATAGATTAATGCCATCCGTGCTTAAACCAAACCATACGTTCCTTGGGTCACGTGCAAACTCAGCCCATTACTCTCTCTCGATTTTTCTCCACTGCGACCCGTCAGCGGGTGCTCTCAACTTCCCGTCTTTCTTACGGTCCTCACTGTGCCATCACATCAACTTGGCATGCTCTTTGTTTCTGAACAGTCGTTTCAACCGTGGTATTATAGGAGCATACCACATCACCTTCGCAGGAACTCTCTTCCTGCGGGGCTCGCCGTCAACATCACCAGGGTCATCTCGTCTGATCTTATACCGCAATGCACCGCATACCGGGCATGCGTTCAAATCCTCGTACGCACCGCGGTAGAGGATGCAGTCATTAGGGCATGCATGTATCTTCTGCACCTCCAATCCTAGAGGGCATACGACCTTCTTTGCTGCGTACGTACTGTCGGGCAATTCATTATCCTTTGGAAGCTTCTTCTTCAATATTTTCAGTAGCTTCTCAAATCCTTTGTCAGGCACAACATTCTCTGCCTTCCACTGCAGCAATTCCAGTATGGTACCCAGCTTTGTGTTGCCATCTTCACAATTGGGGTACAACTTTTTTTTTGTGATCCTCTAACATGCGATCGAACTTCAGCTTCTCCTTTTGACTTTCGCATTGCGTCCTTGCATCGACAATGACCCGACGGAGATCATCATCGGGCACATCGTCTGGTTGCTCTTGATCTTCAACAACTTCCTCCGTTGCAGCATCATCGGGCACATCGTCTCGTTACTCTTGATCTTCAGCAGCTCCCCCCGTTGCAGCATCACCGTATTCAGGGTGCACATAGTTGTCACCATCCTCTTCTTCTTCGCCGTCTTCCATCATAACCCCTATTTCTCCGTGCCTCGTCCAAACATTATAGTGTGGCATGAAACCCTTGTAAAGCAGGTGGGTGTGAAGGATTTTCCGGTCAGAGTAAGACTTCGTATTCCCACATTTACTGCATGGACAACACATAAAACCATTCTGCTTGTTTGCCTCATCCACTTCGAGAAAAATATGCACGCCCTTAATGTACTCGGAGGTGTGTTTGTCACCATACATCCATTGCCGGTTCATCTGCGTGCATTACATATAATTATGTGTGTCAAAATTAAGAAAATCAGACAAATATCTATCTAAAGTAAGAAAATCAGACAAGTATCATAAACAAGAGAAGAACAAGAGGCTCACCACGGTGGTGCCGGCGACGAGATCGGCGCGGGCGATCAACGGCGGTGAAAACGGGGACGGGGCGTGACGGACCCCTAAATCTAGACAAATCTCGAAAAAAATGGAGCTCCTAGGTCGAGCTTCGAGAGGAGAAAGCTTAACTAGTGTGGCTCGGGCATTTCATCGAACACCTCATGTGCATAGGAGGTGAACACCTCATGTGTATAGGAGGTGAACTAGAAACCTCGCCGGATTGAAAAAACAGAGCACTGTGGAGTGCTCTATCGCGGCGGTGGGTATATATAGGCAAGTTATTTGTCCTGGTTCGTGACATGAACCGGGACTAAAGCCACCCCTTCTGTCCCGGTTCCATTGGTCCCGGTTCGTGGCTCGAACCGGGACAAATGGTTCTACACGAACCGGGACCAATGCCCACAAGGCCCCGGCCGACCCCCTCGGCTCACGAACCGGGTCTAATACCCCCCATTGGTCCCGGTTCTTGAAGAACCGTGACTAATGGGCTGGCCAGGGCCGAACGTAGCCCTGTTTTCTACTAGTGATGGTGGTGCCCATGGTGTTTGGTCTAGTAATTCTCATTGTGGGTGTCTTTGCTACATGAGTTATTCTCGTTGTAGGTGTCTTTGCGATCTAGCAATGTGGAGGGTTTGTGGTCGCTACATGTTGGGTATGATAGTCGAGTTGATCATGTGTTTATGAGATTAGACTATGAATAGTCCTGGTGATTGGTTCATATCGGTTTTTGTTCGGTTTTTCATTAATTAACTAGATAATTTTCTTTTGCTTATAATTAATCAATGAGACAAATCTTTTGCCTTTATTTTTTTTTCTCTTACCTTAACTAGAGCCTTGGTGCTGCTTGTGTACACATGCATCTATGTAAGACGAAACGTTCTAAAATTATTCCTGGTTATGAAGCACATACAATTGTTGATTGCCCCTGTTGTAGAGCTCTGCCCAGCTCTATCTTTCCTAATAATTACTTAGTATCTTTTACTAGTTATGAGTACCACAATAAGGTTTGTGGAGAGATGTTATATGGGGTTCGTTGTATATGCATGCAGAGATGGCTCCTAAAACGGTAGCATTCGAAATGCTTTGAAGCGCACTCCATGACAGGCAAAACTGTAGCCTCCAAATCAATTGGAGAGCACTCCATTTTTTAGAGGCCGCCGAGGCAACGTGTAAACTCAATCTCTTCAAAATTGTAGCCACCATAATGTTCTCTCTTAACTCTTCGACTCATTCCATCCAAGTGTGATGGACATTACGACATGTAAGAGAATCCAGAAATTCTAAAAGTCAAGTCGCGTAAGTCATAGATGCAATAATTTCTATAATCAACCCTTACTTGAAAAAGCTCGACCAACGCACGTAATCCTCCTCCTCCTCCTCCCAGATTTAATCCCTATACATAGTACAAAGAATGGCTGACTCTCCCTGTTGTAGTGCTCTGTTTGGTCCTATCTTTCCTAACAATCTTTACTATTTGTTAGTATTTGTTTTTTTAACACGACACGATCGTAGATGCTCACATACATACATACATACTTATTCATATGATCACACACACATCCTACCGCGACCCCATCATCGTCCGCATCGGACGACATGAGGGAACCCTAGCCGCCGCCGTTCGATGCCTCCCCTCCACCCACTTCCGCGCCGCCACCACCGGAGGGCTGGCCTACAAAGCTATGACTGGCCCTCGAATGGTGGTGGCGGGGCTGTTCTTCTTCCATGCAATGCTACTTTGAGACCCACCACCCTCCGTATCCCCACCCACCCCTAACATCTCTCGTGTCCCCGCCGCCCGAGGGCTGGTCGGCACAGCCATGCTCGGCCCTATGTTTCCTCCAACGCGCCCTCTTGCGTTGTGTGTCCCCTACCCCACCTCCAAGCTACGGGTCCCTTTTTGGCGTTGGTTGACTGGTGGTTGCTTACCTCCCATAGCGCGCCGAACGGGAGTTGTGTCTCTTTCCGACTCCTTGGCTCATTGCGTCCCTGTGGCTTCGGACCGGGCGGCTCAGATCTACGCTCCTCTCCATATTCCAGGGTCTTTGGCCACCTTTGCTTCCCCTATGTCGCCTCTCTTTCCGCCCAGCTGCCCAACTCCGTGCCCCTCCTTCTGTATGATCCGTAGCTTTAATGTCCGTGGCGTCTGGTGCGTCCTCGGTGGCAGACATAGCGCCCTTTTCTGTTGTGCCGGTTCTGATCGACGACTTGGCTTCCTCTTCTCTAAATCTTGCTTGGACGGCTTAGGATTGCTCACACTATGGCAAGTGGCGACACCAGTGGGTTCCATCCCCTTCTTGGAGGCACTGCCATGGCCAACATCTATGCCCCTCTTCGACTATCAGGGGAATCCCTAGGTTCGACTATCCGAATGAGGCGACAACGACGTCTCAATGTTGTTCTCCTTCGTGAAGGCAATGTCTTGTTTGCTCGTGGTATCCTCGGTGTTGATTTTGGAGATGTTGGTGAAAGAGCATGGTGCCCCCATGTTTAGTGTTGGTAATTTGAGTCAATACCTATGGACTAATGGTTGCCTTGAATTACATTTGAAGGGTTTGTGCATAGGAGTTGCTTGAAGACCACTTGTTGGTTTCAAGGTTATTAGAAGAAGATTATGTGTTGACCAAGGTGTTATTCAAGGAATTATCCAAAGATTGACCATGTGAGTGTTGAGTCTATTGCAAGCATGCCGTGAAGAATAAAATTGTGTGAACATTCATGTTTACCTTCAAGACATCTTCTTAATGAGGAGTGTTGGAAATATACATTGTTGATCAAGACTAAGTACAAAGAGTAATTCAAGTCGGTCAACACACAGGCATAAAAGATGTACCGAGAAAGATCAAGTGATCCTATGGTATGGTAAGCATTGTTCATTACACTTTTTGTACTAACCCATGGTCTTTGTGAGAGTTTTTGTGAGGTTAGGCATGTTTCCATTGTATGCATCAAAAGAAAGATCTCATATGACGCATAGAGGATGACATCAAGTGGTGATCGTCATCAAGGTAGCGGTATGCAAATTCAAGTGGTGCATCACGAAAGGTCACATGCTTGAAGCTTACCGTTCATTGCGGTTACAATGGGCATGTGAAGATATGTCGAATAGAAGCTCACTCATAGTGGAGTACGAGGGAGCAATGTACTAGTCTTCATCGGGCTGATGCAATCAAGAAAGGTTGTTCATCTCGAGGAGGACAAGATCGTCATCATCTAGCTCAAGTGGAATATGCGCAAGTCAAATGATTGTCCTTGATAGGTTTTCTGTTTTACCAGTCTTATGTTGTTAGTTGGGAGACCGGGTTGAGGATCGATTATTGTACTATCAAGGTCTCTCGAGTGCGTAGCTTGATCGTATCATTCATAGAGAGATCGAACTATTGCATTATTGGCATCATTGTCTTTCTTGGTTATTGTTTGGCTTTTCCCATTGTGAGTTTCAGAGGTTGTGGTCATCTTCATGACAAGCTCAAGTTCATCGAAAATGAATTTCATATGCTTCATCCATTGTCTTTTTGATGTTGTAGTCTTTGTGGGGTCATATTTGGGAAGGTACTCTTCCTTATCCTATTGACATTTATTGATAGTATTCGTCGTCATCTATCCAACAAGCTTGAGTTTGCTCTTTTTAGAGCTCGTATGCAGAAGTTATGGCAGTTTTGGTCTCCGAATAGTTTTTTGTGTGCTCAAGCGGTGGTACCGCTTAGGCGGTACTTCCGGCATGGACTACAGCTGCTACTACCTCTTGGGAAATCCTTTCTGTGCTACATTCTATTGCCTAATTTCTTCTAGCAGTAGTAGGACGACAATAGCCCGATAGTACCGCTTAAGCGACACTTCCATTGTCTACTACCGCTCCTAGTACTGCTTAGTAATTTTCTGATGTTCTAGTTTTTGTGCCCAATTATCTTTAGCGGTAGTACTGCTCTAAGCGGTGGTACCGCTCACCCGAGTGGTAGTACCGCTTTATTACAGGCTGGGGCAGAACGATTGGATATTTTCCCACCTATAAAAGTTGGTATTCTTCCCCAATGGATCTTGCAAACTCTCAATCCTTGACCTTCCTTGATCTTGCAAACTCTCAATCCCTTTAATGATTCTTCCTCCTTTTTGAGGGAAAAGAGAGAGGAGATCTACATCTACATTTCCACCAATCACTTTCTCCTCTAAGTGAGGGGAACCCCTTAGATCTATTCTTGGAGTTCTTTGTGTTCTCCTTGTTCTTCCTCTCATATTCCTCCATATATTTTGTTATTATGGTGGGATTTGGGAGTGAGGGACTTTACCACTTCGTGTGTTCTTGCCAATGCATTAGTTGCATAGTTTGAGTTCTCGAAGATGATACATGGAAGTAAACAGTTGAGAAGCTTATTACTCTTGGGTGTTTGGGCACCTAGAGCTTGTGCTTCTTGGGTGCTTGGGCGCCCCACACGTTTGGTGGTGCCATGGATCTCAATCATTATGGTGTAAAGCACCGGGCAAGCGTCGGGGCCTTCAATTAAGTTGTGGAGATTGCCCCAAGCAATTTGTACGGGTTCTAGTGACCACCTCCAAGGGCTGACAATTGTACGGGTTTGGTGACCACCCCAAAGGTTGGCATCTGTACGGGTTTGGTCAGGCTTCTTCCGGCGATCTGCCTCACCTTTGAAATGCTTGCCTTCTTTTCTTAAGAGATGCTTGATCGTAAGAAATCGACGATGTCCTTGGTACACATTCTTCTTACATTTATCCAAGTATATACTTTCGGTATCATCTAAACACTATGTGCATGCATGGTATCCCTTGTTTGTCTATTGTGAAAGGTTACTAAGAGCAGGCCAATCATTGATGGTTACAAACAACAATGTTCGTAGGTCAAATTTCTGCTGTTTGTGCTCATCCCACACACATACACCTTTGATAGCTGCAAAAGTTCTTCAACTAATGGCCTTAGGTACACATCAATGTCGTTGTCGGGTTGCTTGGAGCCTTGGATGAGCACTGGCATAATAATGAACTTCCGCTTCATGCACAACCAAGGAGGAAGGTTATAGATACATAGAGTCACGGCCGAGGTGCTATGATTGCTGCTCTGCTCCCCGAAAGGATTAATGCCATATGCACTTAAACCAAACCAACAATTCCTTGCATCATCTGCAAAGTCCGGCCACTCTCTCTCGATTTTCCTCCACTGCGACCCATCAACGGGCACTCTCAACTTCCCGTCTTTCTTACGCTCGGCTTTGTGCCATCGCATCAACTTGGCATGCTCTTTGTTTTAGAACAAACATTTCAACTGTGGTATTATAGGAGCATACCACATCACCTTGGCAGGAATCCTGTTCCTGGGGCTCTGGCTCTCAACATCGTCACCAGGGTCATCGCGGCCGATCTTATAGCGCAACACACCACATACGAGACATGCATTCAAATTCTCGTACTCCTCACCATGGTAGACGATACAATCATTGAGACATGCATGTATCTTCTGCACCTCTAATCCTAGAGGGCAGATAGCCTTCTTTGCTTCATACGTACTGTCGGGCAATTTATTGTCCTTTGGAAGCATTTTCTTTAACATTTTCATCAACTTTTAAAAATCCTTGTCAGATACACCATTCTCTGTCTTCCATTGCAGCAATTCCAGTGTGGTACCCAGCTTCTTCTTGTTATCTTCGCAATTTGGATACAACAATTTCTTGTGATCCTCTTGTTGGAAATGTGCCCTAGAGGCAATAATAAATTAGTTATTATTATATTTCTTTGTTCATGATAATCGTTTATTATCCATGCTATAATTGTATTGATTGGAAACACAATACTTGTGTGGATACATAGACAAAACACTGTCCCTAGTAAGCCTCTAGTTGATTGGCTCGTTGATCAAAGATGGTCAAGGTTTCCTGGCCATAGGCAAGTGTTGTCACTTGATAACGGGATCACATCATTAGGAGAATCATGTGATGGACTAGACCCAAACTAATAGACGTAGCATGTTGATCGTGTCATTTTGTTGCTACTGTTTTCTGCGTGTCAAGTATTTATTCCTATGACCATGAGATCATCTAAATCACTGAAAACGGAGGAATGCTTTGTGTGTATCAAACGTCGCAACGTAACTGGGTGACTATAAAGATGCTCTACAGGTATCTTCGAAGGTGTTAGTTGAGTTAGTATGGATCAAGACTGGGATTTGTCACTCCGTGTGACAGAGAGGTATCTCGGGGCCCACTCGGTAATACAACATCACGCACAAGCCTTGCAAGCAATGTGACTTAGTGTAAGTTGCAGGTTCTTGTATTACGGAACGAGTAAAGAGACTTGCCGGTAAACGAGATTGAAATAGGTATGCGGATACCGACGATCGAAGCTCGGGCAAGTAACATACCGAAGGACAAAGGGAATGACATACGGGATTATATGAATCCTTGGCACTGAGGTTCAAACGATAAGATCTTCGTAGAATATGTAGGATCCAATATGGGCATCCAGGTCCCGCTATTGGATATTGACCGAGGAGTCTCTCGGGTCATGTCTACATAGTTCTCGAACCCGCAGGGTCTGCACACTTAAGGTTCGACGTTGTTTTATGCGTATTTGAGTTATATGGTTGGTTACCGAATGTTGTTCGGAGTCCCGGATGAGATCACGGACGTCACGAGGGTTTCCGGAATGGTCCGGAAACGAAGATTGATATATAGGATGACCTCATTTGATTACCGGAAGGTTTTCGGAGTTACCGGGAATGTACCGGGAATGACGAATGGGTTCCGGGAGTTCACCGGGGGGGGGGGGCAACCCACCCCGGGGAAGCCCATAGGCCATGAGGGTGGCGCACCAGCCCTTAGTGGGCTGGTGGGACAGCCCAAAAGGGCCCTATGCGCCATACAAAGGAAAATCAAAGAGAAAGAAAAAAAAGGGAGGTGGGAAGGAAGGGAAGGACTCCCACCCACCAAACCAAGTCCAATTCGGTTTGGGGGGGGGAGCCTTCCCCCCCTTGGACTCGGCCGACCCCCTTGGGGCTCCTTGAGCCCCAAGGCAAGGTCCCCTCCCTCCCACCTATATATACGGAGGTATTGGGGCTGATTTGAGACGACTTTTCCACGGCAGCCCGACCACATACCTCCACGGTTTTTCCTCTAGATCGCGTTTCTGCGGAGCTCGGGCGGAGCCCTGCTGAGACAAGGTCATCACCAACCTCCGGAGCACCGTCACGCTACCGGAGAACTCTTCTACCTCTCCGTCTCTCTTGCTGGATCAAGAAGGCCGAGATCATCGTCGAGCTGTACTTGTGCTGAACGCGGAGGTGCCGTCCGTTCGGTACTAGATCGTGGGACTGATCGCGGGATTGTTCGCGGGGCGGATCGAGGGACGTGAGGACGTTCCACTACATCAACCGCGTTCACTAACGTTTCTGCTGTACGATCTACAAGGGTACGTAGATCACTCATCCCCTCTCGTAGATGGACATCACCATGATAGGTCTTCGTGCGCGTAGGAAAATTTTTGTTTCCCATGCGACGTTCCCCAACACCTCTAACATGTGCTGGAACTTCAACTTCTCCTTTTCACTTGTGCAGTTTCTCTTTGCATCAGCAATGACCCGACCAAGATCATAAGTGGGCTCATCTGGTGCCTCTACTTCAGCTTCTTCCCCCATTGTAGTACCATCATATTCAGGGAACAAAGGATAGTCGCCATCATTCTCTTCTTCTTCATTCTCTTCCATTAGAACCCCTCTTTCTCCGTGCTTGGTCCAACAGTTATAGCAGGACATGAAACCAGACGTAAACAGGTGGACGTGAATGTCTCTTGACTTAGAGCATTTTTTTATCATTCTTACAGACAACACATGGACAACACATAAAACCATCCCGCTGGTTTTCCTCAACCGCACGCAGTAAACTCTGCAAGCCATCAATGAATTGGGGAGAGCGTCGTTCATCGTACATCCATTGCCGGTTCATCTTCATTACACAAGACAGAAAATACCAAATTAATAAAATTTCACACATAAAGTTCATACACACTTATTCTCATAAAACAAAATACAAGAGTTTCTAGCTAAAGCATTTAAATGGAACAACAAATGCGATCAAGATCGCAACTAAGGTAACAATTGGTCCAACATCATAGTGATACCAAGCCTCTATATTAACGGCATATTTTATAATACTTCTAATCTTCAAGCATATTGCATCCATCTTGATCTTGTGATCATCGACAACATCGGCAACATACAACTCCAATTTCATGTGCTCTTCTTCAATTCTTTTCAAATTTTTTTCAAATACTCATTTTCTTTTTCAACTAAATTTAACTTCTCTACAAGAGGGTCGGTTGCAATTTCCGCTTCACATACCTCCTAGATAAAAATATCTATGTCAAATTGATGGTCAAAATTGTAATATAAAAGAGAAATGCAACAAATAGGTATAAAAGAGAACATACCACATCTTAATCATAAACCGGACGAGGGCCGACGGGGACGAATATCAAGACCATGACACTATGTATAATAACAATCATACGGGTAAGAAAAATATCTAAATCATAAAAATAAGATTTTTTTGGAATTAAAAGGATAAGAATAAGAGGATCACCAAGGTGGTGCCCGCGACAAGACGGTGCAGGTGATGGACGGTGGTTAGGACGGGGACGTGAAGGCACTAAGTAAACCACACCTACACATATGCAAACTAAGAAATTAATTTGAGATCAAATTGCATATAAATCAAATAAACTCCCACATAATTACTCCTAAACTAAAACCCACAAGTCACTATAATTATAGATCATTGCACGAGCTAATCTAGAAATGAGAGATGAAAGGACAAAGTTGCTAACCTTTGTGAACACTTGGATGGATGGGGTGCCTCAAATCTTGACAAATCTGGGAAGAAATTGAGGATGAACTCGAGCAAGGGAAGAGAACACATGAGAGAAAGGATAAAACAAAGAGCTATTGGAAATACGCCCTAGAGGCAATAATAAATTGGATATTATTATATTTCCTTGTTCATTATAATCGTTTATTGTCCATGCTAGAATTGTATTGATTGGAAACTCAAATACATGTGTGGATACATAGACAACACACTGTCCCTAGTGAGCCTCTAGTTGACTAGCTCGTTGATCAAAGATGGTCAAGGTTTCCTGGCCATAGACAAGTGTTGTCACTTGATGACAGGATCACATCATTAGGATAATGATGTGATGGACAAGACCCAAACTATAAACGTAGCATATGATCGTGTCAGTTTATTGCTACTGTTTTTTTGCATGTCAATGTATCTGTTTCTGTGACCATGAGATCATGAAACTCCCAGACACCGGGGGAATGCCTTGTGTGTATCAAACGTCGCAACGACTGGGTGACTACAAAGGTGCTCTACAGGTATCTCCAAAGGTATCTATTGGGTTGGCATGGATCAAGACTGTGATTTGTCACTTCGTGTGACGGAGAGGTATCTCGGGGCCCACTCGGTAATACAACATCACAACAAGCCTTGCAAGCAATTTGAATAAGGAGTTAGTCATGGGATCTTGTATTACGGAATGAGTAAAGAGACTTGCTGGTAACGAGATTGAACTAGGTATGGAGATACCGACGATCGAATCTCGAGCAAGTAACATACCGAAGGACAAATGGAATAGTATACGGGATTATATGAATCATTGACATAGAGGTTAAACCGATAGAGATCTTCGTAGAATATGTAGGAGAAAATATGGACATCTAGGTCCCGCTGTTGGTTATTGACTGGAGAGTGTCTCAGGTCATGTCTGCATAGTTCTCGAACCCGCAGGGTCTGCACACTTAAGGTTTGGTGATGTTTCGGTATAGTTGAGTTATATGTGTTGGCGACGGAAGGTTGATCGGAGTCCCAGATGAGATCCCGGACGTCACGAGGTTTTCCGGAATGGTCCGGAAACGAAGATTGATATATAGGAAGTCCTGTTTTGGTCACCGGAAAAGTTTCGGGCTCATCGGTAGTGTACCGGGAGTGCCGGGAGGGGTGCCCGGGACCATCGGGAGGGGTGTCACGCCCCAAGGGGCCTCATGGGCTGTGGGAAGAGATAAACCAGCCCCTAGTGGGCTGGAATAAGTTCCCACTAAGGCCCATGAGGTTTGAGAAGGAAAAAAACAAGGTGGAAAGAGTTTCCAAGTGGGAAGGAGGAATCCTACTCCAAATAGGATTGGAGTAGGACTCCTCCTCTCTCCCTTGCGCAAGGGAAGAGAAGGCTGCCCTAGGGCGCAGCCCTCTCCCTCCTCTCCTCCTATATATACTAAGGGTTTTGAGGGTTTTAGACACAACAGAAAACAGCCACGTGATGTCCTCTCTCTCTAGATCTGTTTCTCCTCTAGTTTCAGCGGTGCTTAGGCGAAGCCCTGCTGGAATAGCACCACCAACACTACCACCACGCCGCCGTGCTGGACAACTCATCTACCTCTCCGCTCCCTCTTGCTGGATCAAGAAGGCGGATATCGTCATCGAGCTGTACGTGTGCGGAACGCGGATGTGCTGTCCGTTCGGCACGTGATCGGGACGGATCGTGGGACGGATCGTGAGACGGTTCATGGGACGGATCGTGGGACGGTTCGTGGGACAGATCGTGAAGACGTACCACTACGTCAACCACATTTATTAACGCTTCCGCTTAGTGATCTACAAGGGTATGTGGATCCGATCTCCCTCTTGTAGATGATCATCACCATGGTAGGTCTTCGTGTGCGTAGGAGTTTTTTTGTTTCCCATGCAACGTTCCCCAACAAGAGCTTGGGATCGGACTGGACGAAGCACTATTTATAGTGATACTTTTAGTCCTGATTGGTAATACAAACCGAGACAAGAGATCTATACCCACTCCTGGTTTGTATTACCAACCGGAACTAATGGACCTCGCATGGGCCCCAGCCTGACGCAACCCTGCCACCACCCCTTTAATCCCTACTGGTAACACTGTGACAGCCCGAGACCGACACTCCAGAAGATTCCCCTCTTATTCCATTGCCATCGTGTGATTAGATTGTCTGTCGCATTCATCACCGCATCATGCGCATCATCCACATTGCATCGGCACTCCGTTGCCGCCAGTTTTCGGAAAACTTGCATTCGTTCGTAGTTGCTGGTTCTCTCCGTTCGTGTCGTCGACCGTTTTGAGCCCAACCACACACGCACGCGCCCGCGGCATCGATAAAATATTATTTTTAAAGGTGCGTTTAAATATTGTTGCATTGGGTTGAAACTTGGCATGCAGTCTTGTTATAGTGTAAGTAGGCCGTCTGCCAAATTTTGTCGCAATCGGAGCTTGTTTGATAACCGTACCGTTTATTCTATAGCGGCACTATAGCCGGTTTAATTGTCGGACGTTCGGTGTTTAAAACTCTGTCACGGGCCGCACAATTATTCCCTCTCTTCCCCACCTAGCCTCTCTAACACAACCACCTAACTGTAGGATGCAACTGGTGCCGTCCGATCGAGATCGGAGGGTCCGAAAACGTCCCAAAGGCTGCAAACCCTAACACTTTTCCCTTTATAAACATCCCTCCCCCTTCCTATTTTGGACCAAAACCTAGCCACCTTGAATTCCATGCGCAGCTTCCTCCCTCAGCCGCCTCCACCTCGCCTCCAGCCGCACAGGCTCACAGACCCAGATCTGGCCCACCCGGGCCCGGATCGAGCCGCTAGCCCCACTCGCCCCGAGCTCCAAATCGGAGCTCCTCCCGATCCAGAGCCCCGAGCTCCCTGCCCCGCCTTCGCAGCCGCCTGCTGCCGCGCCTCCATCGATCTGCCACCGCCGGCGACCACCAGGCCGGTGCCGTGTGCCCCCATCCCTCCATTCCTCATTTTTCCAGCTCTCTCTAACCTCCCCCTCTCGCCTCTGTCAGCCTGCAGGAAGCCGCGTGCCATGGAGCTCCATCCCCTCCCGTGATCGCCGCCCCACCAGGCTCTGACGGCCGGATCTGTCTAGCCCCACCGCCATGCAGCCACCGGCCGCCACCACGCCCCCTTCGGCGCAGACCACCGCCGTCGCACCATGGCCTCGTCTCGGCCTCGTGTGCGGGAGGTCGGGGACGATGCCCAGCGCCCGATCGAGCCGGCGTTGACCGCCACATGGGCCGGTCCAGATGCCAGGACACGCGGCCCAGTTGGCCAGCAAGTCTCCAGCCCTAAGCCGAGCTAGGCCCAAGGTGAGCCGACCCCGCACCATTATCCAGCGCCCGTGGCGTGATACATCCCAAACGTATCTATAATTTCTGCTTGTCCCATGATCTTTTGGGTGACATTGTTATATGTTTTGCTATACTTTATATCGTTTTACACATATTTGGACTAACCTACTAACTCAGTGCACCCAGTGCCAGTTTCTGTCTGCTGATGTCTATTTTGCAGGGGCTTTTACCCAATTTTCCGAAGCCCGAAAAAATCCAGAAAAATATATAAAAAAATCAGCAAATCAGGAGCTTCGGGATCACCGAAGGAGGGCCAGAGGGGGGCCAGGGGCCTCCTAGGCGGCCTGCTGGCGCGGCCAGGCCCTAGGCCGCGCCAGGAGGTTGCTTGGGTGGATCCCACCTCCTCGGGTGCCCTCCTTTGGCCTATATTTAGGGTCCCATGAGGAAACCCTCGCAAAATTTTCTGGAATCGCGAATTTCTCCATCGTTCCACCGCCGCAGCGCTTCGAAGATCGGGAGCGTCAGGAGACCTCTTCCCGGCACCCTGTCGGAGGGAGGATTGACCTCCGGGAGCTTCTCCACCATCATGGACGCTTCCCGGATGTGCCGTGAGTAGTACTCCTTGGACCATGAGTCCATGACCAATAGCTATGTGATGTCTTGTATCCAATCTTGTGCTTCAATGGTTAGTCCTTGTGAGCTGCCCTACATGATCAAGGCATCCATATAAAAAATCAGCGAATCAGGAGCTTCGGGATCACCGAAGGAGGGCCAGAGGGGGGGCAGGGGCCTCCTAGGCGGCCTGCTGGCGCGGCCAGGCCCTAGTCCGCGCCAGGAGGTTGCTTGGGTGGATCCCACGTCCTCGGGTGCCCTCCTTTGGCCTATGTTTAGGGTCCCATGAGGAAACCCTCGCAGAATTTCTGTAATCGCGAATTTCTCCATCGTTCCACCGTCGCAGCACTTCGAAGATCGGGAGCGTCAGGAGACCTCTTCCCGGCACCCTGTCGGAGGGAGGATTGACCTCCGGGAGCTTCTCCACCATCATGGACGCTTCCCGGACGTGCCGTGAGTAGTCCTCCTTGGACCATGAGTCCATGACCAGTAGCAATGTGATGTCTTGTCTCAAATCTTGTGCTTCAATGGTTAGTCCTTGTGAGCTTCCCTACATGATCAAGGCATCCATGTAATTCTCTTGCTATTGCTATGCTCGGTTTGTTGGGATCCGATGGATTATGATATTATGTTCAGATTGTTATGAGTTATATATTTGATCATCCTTTTATATTATGTTCCTTAGATATTCATGCATGTTCTCTATTGCTTTTTATTTCTTTGGCCAAGTAGTAGATTGTAACTCCAAGAGGGAGCGTTATGCATGATTGTGGGTTCGGACCCCTCGATGTCTAGCTTGAGTGACAGAAACATGAGACTAGGGGATGTGCTTGTTGCCACCAGGGAGAAAACAACGGTGCTTGTGGCCACAGTTGCAAGGATTGTTTACCTTACACATAGTTCTTAATGTAGTTGTCCGTTTCTTTGAGTTTACACTTTGGGTGGGGCTCGCAACTTAATACCGGAGAGATGTTCTGCATAGATATCTCAAGGTGGATGATTAGTAAGTAGATGCTGATGAATAAACGATCTACTTGTCTTGGCGTACCGCCCATTACTATTGAACCTCTAACTATCAAGGAGCATAATTAGCATTGCGGTGCGCTCATAATTCTGTCAATTGCCCAATTGTGATTTGTTTACCCAAGCATAGTTGTTTATCGTCTTTTGGGAGAGAGACATCACTAGTGAACATCATGTGACTCCAGTCCATATCACCATCATTGTTTACACCTCCATCATTTACCGCTTTCATTTACTTTTCCGTTGCAATCACTATTACCTTCCCGCTTGTGTTTTGATCCTTTGCAAACTACAAGGCGAGAGAGATTGACAACCTCTCTGTACTCGTTGGGAGCAAATTATTTGTTGTGTGTGCAGGTCCACGTCTTCTGCTAGCGCTAGGGTGGAAGACACCTACTTGTTGAGCCTAGGAGTCCTCCTGGTTCGATAAACCTTATAGTCTCCGTGTGAGGGAAATTTGGTGCTGACTACATCTCCACCATCCACTTGTGGTAACCAACGAGGGGCGAGAAGTATATCCATCAACTCGTCATCAAGCAAATTTCTGGCGCCGTTGCCGGGGACTCCAGTCTTCAAGATAGAGGAGTTGCACACTAACTTTTACCTTTGCTTTTTAGTCTTGGGAAGGTAAAAGATGTCCAGGTTACATTCTCTAAAAGGAATTCAACGGTTGATTTCTTCATCATGGAGCCCAACAAAGGGAATATAGTGCTTGGAAGGGACTTCCTCCGAGCCATGAGAGGCTTCATTGATATAGGTAAAGGACACATACGCCTACGTGGGAAAGAGAAATGTACGTACCCGTTTCCTAGGAAAAATAAGGATGAACTTGTTGAGGATCCGTTTGAAGGTTTTTATAATTCCGATGTCTTCGGAGAATCTTGATCCTCCATCTTGCATTATGCCTAGCTCAAAGGCATAAAAGAAAGCGCTTGTTGGGAGGCAACCCAATTTGTTTTTACTTTCTGTTTTAGTGGTCTTGATGTGTGTTACTATTGTAGAAACATCATTGTATCTTAATTTTTAAGCTTTGTGTCAAGTTATAGCCTCCGATTGCAAGAAAGTTCAAAAGTTGTGACATGTTGTCCAGAAACAGATTCTGTCTGCTTGACGAAACAATTCGCCAAAAATCACGAGATCATCTTGTTGATCTGAATTTGTTTGACAGAATGCTCTATATAATTGTATTTCTGGCATTTGTTCTGAGTTTTTTTGATTTGAGTTGCATAAGTTCCCCGAATAAATTATTTACTACCAGCTGTTCTGTTTTTCACAGATTCTGCCATGTTTTGCGTTTTCATTGTTTTGCAAATCCTAAGCTTGCTTTTTATTTGCAAAAACCTTTTGGTATTCATAAGAATAAGTAGATTTTCATGAGAATCTTTATTTCCATCAGGTAATGCATTATTTTATTAAGGGAACTAACCACTCTAATCAGCTTATGATGAGTTTTTATGAAGGGAGTTTTCAAGTATGCGATGGGAGAGATGATGAAAGAAGATACATGAGTGTCAAGCGCTCAAGCTTGGGGATGCCCCCATGCACCCCAAGAAATATTCAAGGAGACTCGAGCGTCTAAGCTTGGGGATGCACCGTGCATCCCCTTCTCTATCAACAATCATCAGTTCGTCCATCTCCATGCTATATTTTTATCACTTCATATGATATGTGCTATGCTTGGAGCGTCTCGCTATTTGCTTTTTAGTTTGTTTTAGTTTTGCTTGCTGGTCATAACAAGTCAGAACCTAGCCTACCTTGTTTGGGAGACACACACGCTCCATTCCACTCTAGAACACAACATAGTTTTCATGCTTATCTTTTTCGTGTGTTCTTCATCTTTTCGTAGCTACTGTCATGCTTAGCTCTTAGTTTTCATGCTTATATTTTTAAGATCTATTATTTAGGTTGACTTTGGAACTCTTTTGAGTTATCATGCTTATCTTGTTTAGAGAGTTGGCTCATTGCACTGAGTTGTGTGTCTTGCATGAGTAGGTAATTGAGGTTGCTATTTAAGTATAGTAGTAACTTGCAATAGTTTTGAGGTATTGATTTGAGTAATGTTTGGACTATTGGTGCCAAGATCTTGAGCCTATTAGTGATAGGTGTCGTATTTTGGGAAATCCGTGTGTTTTTCAAAAACTAAAAATTAGTTGAGAACTCTAGCTACTAAATTGATCGCTAACCTCTGGAGGGGTTGGAATATATAGAGTACCCTCACGTTACCATGAGTCGAGGATGCACAAGGATAACCAAACCCCCAAACACTCCTCCTCGGGGTACTTGTCTCTTTGTGAATTTCCTAACTAGATAGAGAGTTACCGTTAATAAGTGTATGAGTTCTTCGAACCAATGCGAGTATTCAATTGTTGGCACTTCTACCATCCATATTTTGCTAGCCTCTTCGGTACCGTGCATTGCCCTTTCTCACATTGAGAGTTGGTGCAAACTCCGCCAGTGCATCCAAACCCTTGACATGATATGCTCTGTCATACATAAGCCTCATCATATCTTTCCTCAAAACAGCCACCATACCTACCTATTAAGGAATTTCCATATCCTTTCCGAGATACATTGCCATGCAACATCCACCATCTCATGACTTGATCTTCATGTCATACAAGCTTTTGCTTGATCTAGAGCCACATGCTAGTTGGGCCTTGCCCTTATTACTGCTACATGACACACTAGTATCATTGCATATCCTGCTACACTGGCAGAGACATACATTTGCATACCTCATGATAGTTTTCACTTGTCTTTATGTTGAGTACTCCTTATAAAGTGTGATGTTTTTTCCTTTTATTCATGTAAAACATAGAGTGTTCCCCTCAAGTGAGGAAAAGATCCCAAAGTGGACAAAACAAAAGATCCCAAAGAGGACAAATTAGGGATAAAAAGAAAGAGCCAAAGAGGCCACAAAAAAAGAGAAAAAAAGGAAATAAAAAGAGAGAAAGGAGTAACACTATTATTCATTTTGAAAGATCCACACTCGTACTCCATTACTATATTGGTACTACATAGAGATTATTATTCATGCATAACTATGTGGGGACCCTTACACCATAGAACTTGGTTTGCATATTCCAATGACGAGCCTCATCAGATGAGCTCTAGGTCTTCATGAGAAAAAAAGTTGGATGCACCCCCACTAGTTCCATTGGAGAGCTTACCTTAGCTCATATGTGCATCTGTTACATGGCAATCCCTACTCCTCACATCATATCTATCGTTTGGCTTTCTCTCACCTATGGTTGTCCTCATTGATGTGAGCCTTTCACAACTTTTTTTCTTACTTCCCCATCATTATTCTATTTTCCATCCTAAGTGCCAACATATCTTGCTTACCCTCATCCATTGCATGAGTGCTCAAAATTGAAAGGGAAAGGATCATTTTGACTTGTGCCTGACTAGTGGTCTGGGGATGAGTCAAAATAAGATTCCGAAGGAGACTAAGTGTGAGGTTTAGTAGATTGAGTTCACAATTAAAAGAATATTATATGATCTCAACCCATCTCCCACTTCTTGCACGCAAACACCATTTGGATACATTCGAGTCACGGACAACGAGAGCTCTTGCACCTTTATGTTCTTACTTTGCTAAATTCAATACTAGATATAGACTCTTGCTTGTTATTGTCTTGACTTGAATTGCATATCTTACTTGCTTTACTTTAAAGTTCTTATATGTGTGTTAGCATGTCACCACAAAAAATATTGTGTTATCATTTATCTACTCGAGGACGAGCAGAAATTAAGCTTGGGGATGTTGATACGTCCCAAATGTATCTATAATTTTTCCTTGTTCCATGATCTTTTGGGTGACATTGTTATATGTTTTGCTACAATTTTATATCATTTTACACATATTTGGACTAACATACTAACTCAGTGCACCCAGTGCCAGTTTCAGTCTGCTGATGTCTATTTCGCACGAGCTTTTACCAAATTTTCGGAAGCCCGAAAAAATCCAGAAAAAATATATAAAAAATCAGCGAAAGAGAAGCCTCGGGATCATCGAAGGAGGGCCAGGGGCCTCCCAGGCGGCCTGCCGGCGCGGCCAGACCCTAGGCCGCGCTAGGAGGTCGCCTGGGTGGGTCCCACCTCCTCCGGTGCCCCCCTTTGGCCCATATTTAGGGTTCCGTGAGGAAACCCTCACAAACTTTCTGGAATCGCGAACTTCTCCATCGTTCCGCCGCCGCAGCGCTTCGAAGATCGGGAGCATCAGGAGACCTCTTCCCGGCACCCTGTCGGAGGGAGCATTGACCTCCGGGAGCTTCTCTATCGCCATGAACGCTTCCCGGACGTGCCGTGAGTAATCCTCCTTGGACCATGAGTCCATAACCAGTAGCTATGTGATGTATTCTCTCCAATCTTGTCCTTCAATGGTTAGTCCTTGTGAGCTACCCTACATGATCAAGGCATCTATGTAATTCTCTTGCTATTGCTATGCTCGGTTTGTTGGATCCGATGGATTATGAGATTATGTTCAGATTGTTAGGAGTTATATATTTGATTATCCTGTTATATTATGTTCCTTAGTGATTCATGCATTTTCTCCGTTGCTTTTTATTGCTTTGGCCAAGTAGTAGATTGTAACTCCAAGAGGGAGTGTTATGCATGATTGTGCGTTCGGGCCGCTCGATGTCTAGCTTGAGTGACGGAAACATGAGACTAGGTGATGTGCTTGTTGCCACTAGGGAGAAAACAACGGTGCTTGTGGCCAGGGTTGCAAGGATTGTTTTCCTTACGCATAGTTCTTAATGCAGTTGTCCGTTGCTTTGAATTTACACTTTGGGTGGGGCTCGCAACTTAATACCAGAGAGATGCTCATGAATAAAAGGTCTACTTGTCTTGGCGCACTGCCCATTACTATTGAACCTCTAACTATCAAGGAGCATAATTAGCATTGTGGTGCGATCATAATTCTGTCAATTGCCCAACTGTGATTTTTTTACCCAAGCATAGTTGTTTATCATCTTTTGGGAGAGAGACATCACTAGTGAACGTCACGTGATTCCGGTCCATATCACCATCATTGTTTACACCTCCATCATTTACCGCTTTCATTTACTTTTTCGTTGCAATCACTATTACCTTCCCGCTTGTGTTTTGATCCATTGCAAACTATAAGGCCGGAGAGATTGACAACTTCTCTTTACTCGTTGGGAGCAAAGTTATTTTTTGTGTATGCATGTCCATGTATTCTGCTAGTGCCAGGGTGGAAGACATCTACTTGTTGAGCCTTGGAGTCCTCCTGGTTCGATAAACCTTAATGTCTCCGTGTGAGGGAAATTTGCTGCAGACTACATCTCCACCTTCCACTTGGGGTAACCAACGAGGGGTGAGAAGTATATCCATCAACTCGTCATCATGGCGCGAGATAGTATCTTGCATGCGCCTCGATTTTGGCCCAATAGTGCATTTCGGCCCGTTTAGTATTTTTTTAGGTCCTCGGATTTAATTCATTTTCAGAAGCCCGTAGTTTTAAATCCGTGCGTCGGATTGCAGCAAGTTATATATGTAACTTGGCTAGAATTTCGCCTAGAATAATATTTTCCAACTCTCGTGCATGTTTAATGCTTTTATCTATGTTGTTTGCATCGGTTTGCGTGTTGGCGTGTTAAAAACGGTTTAGGTCGTAGTTATTCGACCGTAGCTCCGTTGGAGATGAGCCATATATGTAAATGGACTATAACGACGAGTAGAATCACGTGATCCACTTTGTTTTTTCCATTTATAAAACATAAAAAAGGTAATTAGGACAAACCTAGACAGATTTAGAATTTAACGTGTGGGGTCATTTCGGAGATGCCATATGTCATTTCCGGCCTCATTTAAAATGCCTAGATAGGTAGATTATTTGTGCTCCACCCCTTGCCATGTTAAAAAATATGTAATATTTCCTTGGAAATAAATGGGAGTAAACTAAATAATTAAACGTGGAGTTTCGTCAATATGCAACTCGTTGCATATTGAGCCTCACTTAATGTATAGTGTTTGACTGTGTGAATTGCCATGTGATACGTCTCAAACGTATCTATAATTTTTGATGGTTTCACGCTGTTATCTTGTCAACTTATTAATTCAGTGCCAAGTGCCAGTTCCTGTTTTTTCTGTGTTTTTGACTCTTTTGAGATCTGATTTTGGAATGGAGTACAAACGGAATAAAATCCCCGTAATAAAATTTTCCAGAATAGAAGAAGATCGGGGGACTTGAGGGCCAAGGCAGGAGAGCCACAGGGGGCCCACAAGCTCTGTAGCCTCCGCCAGGGGGCGCGGCTACCAGGCTTGTGGCCTCCCTGGCGCTCCCCTGCCCTAGCTCTTTGGCCCATAAATTCCCTAAAATCGCAGAAAAAATCAGGGCATCCACGAAAACACTTTTCCGCCGCCGCAATCTTCCGTTTCTGCGAGATCTCATCTGGAGACCCTTCCCGATGCCCTGCCGGAGGGGACTTTGGAGTTGAAGGGCTTCTACATCAACATCATCGCCTCTCCAATGACTCGTGAGTAGTCCACTTCAGACCTGCGGGTCCGTAGTCAGTAGCTAGATGGCTTCTTTTCTCTCTTGGATCTTCAATACAAAGTTCTCCATGATCTTCATGGAGATCTATCTGATGTAATCCTCTTTGGCGGTGTGTTTGTCGAGATCCGATGAATTGTGGATTTGTGATCAGATTATCTATGAATTATATTTGAGTCTTTGCTGATTTCTTATATGCATGATTTGATATCCTTGTAAGTCTCTCCGAGTCTTGGGTTTTATTTGGCCAACTAGATCTATGATTCTTGCAATGGGAGAAGTGCTTGGTTTTGGGTTCATACCGTGTGGTGACCTTTCCGAGTGACAGAAGGGGCAGCAAGGCACACATCGTGTTGTTGCCATCAAGGGTAACAAGATGGGCTTTCATCATAGATTTGAGATTGTCCATCTACATCATGTCATCTTGCTTAAGGCGTTACTCTGTTCTTTTGAACTTAATACACTAGATGCATGCTGGATAGCGGTCGACGTGTGGAGTAATAGTAGTAGATGCACAAAGTAGCGGTCTACTTGTTTTGGACGTGATGCCTATAGATATGATCATTGCCATAGATAACGTCACGAGTTTGCGCGGTTCTATCAATTGCTCGACAGTAATTCGTTCACCCACCGTCTACTTGCTTTCATGAGAGAAGCCAAATGAACACTACGGCCCCCGGGTCTATTCACAACTATCGTCTCCACTTTCACTTTTACTTTGCATGTACTTGTGACTTGACGCGATCCTCCTACTGGATCGATACCTTGGTTTTCAAACTGAGGGAAGTACTTACCGCCGCTATGCTACATCACCCTTTCCTCTTCAAGGGAACACCAACGCAAGGCTCCAAGGCCGCGGGGAAATCCTTTGCATATTTGCCAAGGAAGTCCCTATAGGCCTAGCCCTAAGCAGAAGTATTCATGGCGTTGTTGCCGGGGAAGGTCTGTTGTCGCAGTAGCAGAAGGATTTCTGGCGCCGTTGCCGGGGAGGAGAGCTCAAGTCAAGATCTATCCAAGTAGGTGTCACAAACTCATCTCTTGCATTTACCTTTTTTGCCAGTTGCCTCTCGTTTTCCTCTCCCCCACTTCACATTTGCCGTTTTCATTTGCCTTTCCCCCTTGCCGTTTTCATTTGCCTTTTTGCCTTTCTCCTTTGCCGTTTTCTTTTGCCTTTTGCCGTTTTCCTTTGCCCGTTTTCCTCGCTTGCTCTTGGGCTTGTTCGTGAGAGACCTTTCGTCATGGCCAAACCAAACTATTTCAGAAGGTTGGAAGAGATTGAAACTAGTGTCAAAGGTTTCATGTCTTCTCAGTTTGACCAAAATAGTTACTTCCGTAGGGAATTAAAGGAGCAAAATTCTTTTATGGCCTGTTTGAATAAAGAAGTTGATGATATGGCCAAAGAATTCCTTGCACTAAATTCTCAGCTTGCTCACCTTGAAAAATTGGTGGGCCAAATTTCTGACAAGCAGGCTACCTTAGTCAATAAGATGGCAGCTAAACCTGAAATTTGTGATGCAGATCACGAAGATCTTAAAGTGCTTGGTGTGACTCCTCTTGATTCTTTGTTTTCTCGTGTCAAACCTATTGATGAAGGGGCTGGATATGAATCCACTTTGGTTGAAAAACGCCCCAATGATTCGGAGTCCACCTATCTTGATGATAAAGGTGTGGAGAGTGGAGTAGAAGAAATCAAAATATTGGGTAGTAATGAAACTCCCACTTTGGATTTCAAGGAATTCAATTATGATAGTTGCTCCTTGTTTGAATGCATTTCTTTGATGCAATCCATTGCAAACTCTCCACATGCTTATAGCCAAAGCAAAGCCTTTACCGTTCATATCGTAGATGCTATGATGAAATCTCTTGAAGAGAAGCTCGAATTAGAAGTCTCTATACCTAGAAAACTTCATGATGAGTGGGAACCTACTATCAAAATCAAAATCGAAAACTATGAATACAATGCTTGGTGTGATTTGGGTGCTAGTGTTTCCGCGATTCCAAAGTCTTTATGTGATACTCTTGGTTTTCATGAGATTGAAGAGTGTTATCTTAATTTGCATCTTGCAGATTCTACTGTCAAGAAACCCATGGGAAGGATCGATGATGTTCTTATTGTTGCAAATAAGAACTATGTACCCGTGGATTTCATTGTACTTGACATAGATGGCAATCCTTCATGTCCCATTATTCTTGGTAGACCTTTCCTAAGGACTATTGGTGCTATCATTGATATGAAGGAAGGGAATATTAGATTTCAATTTCCTCTAAAGAAGGGCATGGAGCATTTTCCTAGAAAGAAAATAAGATTGCCTTATGAATCTATGATGAGAGCTACTTATGGTTTGAGCACCAAAGATGACTATACATGATTCCATCACCTTATGCCTAGCTAAGGGCGTTAAACAATAGCGCTTGTTGGGAGGCAACCCAACGAATCTATCCTTTTTCTTTCTGTTTTGTGTTTTCCACACTTTCATAATTCTTTTATGATTGTGTTTTTTGTGTTTCTTTTTTGCATTTGTGCCAACTAAACCGTTATGATTAGTCTTGGGGATGATCGTTTGGTCATGCTGGAAAAGACAGAAACTTTCTGCTCACGAAAATAATTTTCATTTTTTCTTTTCTGTAAGGGCTTTTGAGTTGATTCTTTTTTCTTCTGATTTCTATGAACATTCTTCAGACTGTCGTAATTTGTCAAAATTTTTGAAGTACCAGAAATATACGAAGTATACAGATTGCTACAGACTGGTCTGCTGTTAACAGATTCTATTTTTGTTGAGTTGGTTGCTTATTTTGATGAAACTATGGATAGTATCGGGGGGTTTTAGCCATGGAATATTGAAAATACAGTAACCCAACATCAACATAAGTAGAATTTAAGTTTGCTACAGTACCTAAGGAAGTGGTGGTTTGCTTTCTTATACTAATGTTATCACGAGTTTCTGTTTAAGTTTCGTGTTGTGAAGTTTTCAAGTTTTGGGTGAAGTTCTTATGGACAAAAAGATAAAGAGTGGAAAGAGCTCAAGCTTGGGGATGCCCAAGGCACCCCAAGTTGATTCAAGGATTCCGTAAAAGCCTAAGCTTGGGGATGCCCCTGTTGGAATTATGCCCTAGAGGCAATAATAAATATAGTTATTATTATAATTCCCGTATCAAGATAATCGTTTATTATCCATGCTATAATTGTATTGAATGAAGACTTATATACATGTGTGGATACATAGACAAAACACTATCCCTAGCAAGCCTCTAGTTGGCTAGCCAGTTGATCAAAGATAGTCAGTGTCTTTTGCTTATGAACAAGGTGTTGTTGCTTGATAACTGGATCACGTCATTAGGAGAATCACGTGATGGACTAGACCCAAACTAATAGACGTAGCATGTTGATCGTGTCATTTTGTTGCTACTGTTTTCTGCGTGTCAAGTATTTGTTCCTATGACCATGAGATCATATAACTCACTGACACCGGAGGAATACTTTGTGTGTATCAAACTTCGCAACGTAACTGGGTGACTATAAAGATGCTCTACAGGTATCTCCGAAGGTGTTCGTTGAGTTAGTATGGATCGAGACTGGGATTTGTCACTCCGTGTGACGGAGAGGTATCTCGGGGCCCACTCGGTAATACAACATCACACACAAGCCTTGCAAGCAATGTGACTTAGTGTAAGTTGCGGGATCTTGTATTACAGAACGAGTAAAGAGACTTGCCGGTAAACGAGATTGAAATAGGTATACGGATACTGACGATCGAATCTCGGGCAAGTAACATACCGAAGGACAAAGGGAATGACATACGAGATTATATGAATCCTTGGCACTGAGGTTCAAACGATAAGATCTTCGTAGAATATGTAGGATCCAATATGGGCATCGAGGTCCCGCTATTGGATATTGACCGAGGAGTCTCTCGGGTCATGTCTACATAGTTCTCGAACCCGCAGGGTTTGCACACTCAAGGTTCGACGTTGTTTTATGCGTATTTGAGTTATATGGTTGGTTACCGAATGTTGTTCGGAGTCCCAGATGAGATCACAGACGTCACGAGGGTTTCCGGAATGGTCCGGAAACGAAGATTGATATATAGGATGACCTCATTTGATTACCGGAAGGTTTTCGGAGTTACCGGGAATGTACCGGGAATGACGAATGGGTTCCGGGAGTTCACCGGGGGGGGGGGGGGCAACCCACCCCGGGGAAGCCCATAAGTCTTGGGGGTGGCGCACCAGCCCTTAGTGGGCTGGTGGGACAGCCCAAGAAAGCCCTATGCGCCATAGGAAGAAAATCAAAGAGAAAAAAAAGAGGAGGTGGGAAAAGGGGGAAGGACTCCTCCTTCCAAACCTAGTTGGATTCGGTTTGGAAGGGGAGAACTCCCCCCTTGGCTCGGCCGAAGTCCTTGGGGGGTCCTTGGACCGCAAGGCAAGGCTCCCCCTCTTCCCCCTATATATACGGAGGTTTTAGGGCTGATTTGACACAACTTTGCCACGGCAGCCCGACCACATATCTCCACGGTTTTACCTCTAGATCGCGTTTCTGCGGAGCTCGGGCGGAGCCCTACCGAGACAAGATCATCACCAACCTCCGGAGCGCCGTCACGCTGCCGGAGAACTCTTCTACCTCTCCGTCTCTCTTGCTGGATCAAGAAGGCCGAGATCATCGTCGAGTTGTACGTGTGCTGAACACGAAGGTGCCGTCCGTTCGGCACTAGATCGTGGGACTGATCGCGGGACGGTTCGCGGGGCGGATTGAGGGACGTGAGGACGTTCCACTACATCAACCGCGTTCACTAACGCTTCTGCTGTACGGTCTACAAGGGTACGTAGATCACACATCCCCTCTCGTAGATGGACATCACCATGATAGGTCTTCGTGCGCGTAGGAAAATTTTTGTTTCCCATGCGACGTTTCCCAACACTGGCATCATAAGCTAGGTTCATGCGTTGATGTCTTCTCGAGTAGAACACAAAAGTTTTTGTGGGCGGTGATGTGCGTTTTTTTGCCCTCCTTAGTCTTTTCTTGATTCCGCGGTATTGTTGGATCGAAGAGGCTCGGACCGACATTACTCGTACGCTTACGAGAGACTGGTTTCATCGCTACGAGTAACTCCGTTGCTCAAAGATGACTGGCGGGTGTCAGTTTCTCCAACTTTAGTTGAATCGGATTTGACCGAGGAGGTCCTTGGATGAGGTTAAATAGCAACTCATATATCTCCGTTGTGGTGTTTGCATAAGTAAGATGCGATGCTACTAGATACCCATGGTCACCACGTAAAACATGCAACAACAAAATTAGAGGACGTCTAACTTGTTTTTGCAGGGTATGCTTGTGATGTGATATGGCCAACGATGTGATGTGATATATTGGATGTATGAGATGATCATGTTGTAATAGATAATATCGACTTGCACGTCGATGGTACGGCAACCGGCAAGAGCCATAGGGTTGTCTTTATACTAATGTTTGTGCTTGCAGATGCGTTTACTATTTTGCTAGGATGTAGCTTTAGTAGTAATAGCATGAGTAGCACGACAACCCCGATGGCGACACGTTGATGGAGATCATGGTGTGGCGCCGGTGACAAGAAGATCGTGCCGGTGCTTTGGTGATGGAGATCAAGGAGCACGTGATGATGGCCATATCATGTCACTTATGAATTGCATGTGATGTTAATCCTTTTATGCACCTTATTTTGCTTAGAACGACGGTAGCATTATGAGGTGATCTGTCACTAAAATTTCAAGATGAAATTGTGTTCTCCCCGACTGTGCACCGTTGCTACAGTTCGTCGTTTCGAGACACCACGTGATGATCGGGTGTGATAGACTCAACGTTCACATACAACGGGTGCAAAACAGTTGCGCACGCGGAACACTCGGGTTAAGCTTGACGAGCCTAGCATGTGCATACATGGCCTCGGAACACATGAGACCGAAAGGTCGATCATGAATCATATAGATGATATGATTAGCATGGGGATGCTTACCACTGAAACTATGCTCGACTCACGTGCTGATCGGACTTGAGCTAGTGTAAGTGGATCATGAACCACTCAAATGACTAGAGAGATGTACTTTTTGAGTGGGAGTTTAGCGAGTAATTTGATTAAGTTAAACTCTAATTATCTTGAACATAGTATAAGTCCACTTTGAATATATTTTTGTTGTAGATCATGGCTCATGCGACAGTCACCCTAAATTTTAATACGTTCCTAGAGAAAGCTAAGTTGAAAGATGATGGAAGCAACTTTGTAGACTGGGCTCGTAATCTTAAGCTAATCTTACAAGCTGGGAAGAAGGATTATGTCCTTAATGTTGCGCTAGGAGATGAACCACCCGCTACGGCTGATCAGGATGTTAAGAACGCTTGGTTAGCATGTAAGGAGGACTACTCAGTAGTTCAATGTGCAGTCTTGTATGGCTTAGAACCGGGACTTCAACGTCGCTTTGAGCGTCATGGAGCATTTGAGATGTTCCAGGAGTTGAAGTTTATCTTTCAGAAGAACGCCTGGATTGAGAGGTATAAGACCTCCGATAAATTATATGCTTGCAAGATGGAGGAGAACTCGTCTGTCAGTGAACATGTGCTCAAAATGTCTGGGTACTCAAACCGTCTAGCTGAGCTGGGGATTGAACTCCCACAAGAAGCTATCACTGACAGAATCCTTCAATCACTGCCGCCAAGCTATAAAGGCTTTGTGTTGAACTACAACATGCAAGGGATGAACAAGTCTCCCGGTGAGTTGTTTGCGATGCTGAAAGTCGCAGAGTCTGAAATCCGTAAAGAGCATCAAGTGTTGATGGTGAATAAGACCACTAGTTTCAAGAGAAACGGCAAAGTCAAGAAGGGTAGTTCAAAGAAGAGCGGCAAGCCTGTTGCCAATCCGACGAAGAAACCCAAAGCTGGACCTAAGCCTGAAACAGAGTGTTACTATTGCAAGGGTATGGGTCACTGGAAGCGCAATTGCCCCAAGTATCTGGCTGATAAGAAGGCGGCCAAAGAAAAATCAGGTATATTTGATATACATGTTATTGATGTGTACTTAACCTGCTCTCGTAGTAGTGCTTGGGTATTCGATACTGGTTCTGTTGCTCATATTTGCAACTCGAAACAGGAACTGCGGAATAGACGAAGGCTGGCGAAAGATGAAGTGACGATGCGCGTAGAAAATGGTTCCAAGGTTGATGCAATCGCCGTCGGCACAGTTTCACTTCAGTTACCATCAGGATTAGTTATGAACTAGAATCATTGTTATTTAGTGCCTGCGTTGAGCATGAACATTATATCTGGATCTTGTTTATTGCGAGACGGTTACTCTTTTAAGTCAGAGAATAATGGTTGTTCTATTTCTATGAGTAACATCTTTTATGGTCATGCACCCAATATGAGAGGATTGTTCATATTGAATCTTGATAGTGATACACACATACATAACATTGAGACCAAAAGAGTTAGAGTTAACAATGATAGCGCCATATTTTTGTGGCACTGCCGCTTAGGTCATATTGGTGTAAAGCGCATGAAGAAACTCCATGCCGATGGACTTTTGGAGTCACTTGACTTTGATTCACTTGACACGTGCGAACCATGCCTCATGGGCAAGATGACTAAAACTCCGTTCTCCGGAACAATGGAGCGTGCAAGTGACTTGTTGGAAATCATACATACCGATGTGTGTGGTCCGATGAGCGTAGAGGCACGCGGCGGATATCGTTATTTTCTCACCTTCACTGACGATTTGAGTAGATGTGTGGTTATGTCTACTTAATGAAGCACAAGTCTGAAACATTTGAAAAGTTCAAGCAATTTCAGAGTGAAGTTGAAAATCATCGTAACAAGAAGATCAAGTTCCTACGGTCTGATCGTGGGGGTGAATATCTGAGTTTCGAGTTTGGTGCTCACTTAAGACAATATGGAATTGTTTCACAGTTGACACCGCCTGGAACACTACAGCGTAATGGTGTGTCCGAACGTCGTAATCGTACTTTATTAGAGATGGTGCGATCTATGATGTCTCTTACCGATATGCCATTATCATTTTGGGGTTATGCATTAGAAACAGCTGCATTCACTTTAAATAGGGCACCATCAAAATCCGTTGAGACGACACCATACGAACTGTGGTATGGCAAAAGGCCAAAGTTGTCGTTTCTTAAAGTTTGGGGATGTGATGCTTATGTCAAAAAGCTTCAGCCTGAAAAGCTGGAACCCAAAGCGGAAAAGTGCATCTTCATAGGTTACCCAAAAGAGACAGTTGGGTACACCTTCTATCTCAAATTTGAGGGCAAAGTGTTTGTTGCTAAAAACGGAGCTTTTCTCGAGAAGGAGTTTCTCTCGAGAGAATTGAGTGGGAGGAAGATAGAACTTGATGAGGTTGTCGAACCTCTCATCCCTCTAGATGGTGGCGCAGGGCAAGGGGAAACCTCTGTCGTTGCGACGCCGGTTGAGGAGGAAGTTAATGATGATGATCATGAAACTCCGGTTCAAGTTTCTGTCGAACCACGCAGGTCGACGATACCACGTGCTGCTCCAGAGTGGTACGGTAATCCCGTCTTGTCAATCATGTTGTTAGACAACAATGAACCTGCAAATTATGAAGAAGCAATGGTGGGCCCAGATTCCAACAAATGGCTAGAAGCCATGAAGTCCGAGATAGGATCCATGTATGAGAACAAAGTGTGGACTTTGGAAGTACTACCTGAGGGCCGCAAGGCTATTCAGAACAAATGGATCTTTAAGAGGAAGACGGACGCTGACGGCAATGTGACCGTTTATAAAGCTCGACTTGTGGCAAAGGGTTTTTCACAAGTTCAAGGAGTTGACTACGATGAGACATTCTCATCCGTAGCGATGCTTAAGTCCGTCAGAATCATGTTAGCAATAGCTGCATTTTTCAGTTATGAAATTTGGCAGATGGATGTCAAAACGGCGTTCCTTAACGGTTTCCTTAAGGAAGAGTTGTATATGATGCAACCCGAAGGTTTTGTCGATCCTAAGAATGCTAACAAGGTGTGCAAGCTCCAGTGATCCATTTATGGACTGGTGCAAGCATCTCGGAGTTGGAACAAACACTTTGATGAGGTGATCAAAGCATTTGGGTTTATACAAGTGGTTGGAGAATCTTGTATTTACAAGAAAGTGAGTGGGAGCTCTGTGGCATTTCTAATATTGTATGTGGATGACATATTGCTGATTGAAAACAACGTAGAGTTTTTGGAGAGCATAAAGGATTACTTGAATAAAAGTTTCTCCATGAAGGATCTAGGAGAAGCTGCTTACATTCTAGGCATTAAGATCTACAGGGATAGATCAAAACGCCTGATAGGACTTTCACAAAGCACATACCTTGATAAAGTTTTGAAGAGGTTCAAAATGGAACAGTCCAAGAAAGGGTTCTTGCCAGTTTTACAAGGTACGAGATTGAGTAAGACTCAGTGCCCAGCAACTGATGAGGATAGAGAGCATATGAGCATCGTCCCCTATGCTTTAGCCATAGGTTCTATCATGTATGCAATCCTGTGCACTAGACCGGACGTTAGCCTGGCCATAAGTATGGCAGGTAGGTTCCAGAGTAATCCAGGAGTGGATCACTGGACAACGGTCAAGAATATCCTGAAGTACCTGAAAAGGACTAAGGAGATGTTTCTCGTGTATGGAGGTGACGAAGAGCTTGCCGTAAAAGGTTACGTCGATGCAAGCTTTGACACAGATCCGGACGACTCTAAGTCGCAAACCGGATACGTATTTATTCTTAATGGGGGTGCGGTAAGCTGGTGCAGTTCCAAGCAGAGCGTCGTAGCAGATTCTACATGTGAAGCGGAGTACATGGCTGCCTCGGAGGCGGCTAAGGAGGGTGTCTGGATGAAGCAGTTCATGACGGATCTTGGAGTGCTGCCAAGCGCACTGAATCCAATAACCTTGTTCTGTGACAACACGGGTGCCATTGCCCTAGCAAAGGAACCACGGTTTCACAAGAAGTCCAGACACATCAAACGACGCTTCAACCTCATCCGCGACTACGTCGAAGGGGAGGACGTAAATATATGCAAAGTGCACACGGATCTGAATGTAGCAGACATGCTGACTAAACCTCTTCCACGGGCAAAGCATGATCAACACCAGAACTGTATGGGTGTTAGATTTATTACAATGTAATTCGCATGATGATGTGAGGGCTAAGATTATTGACTCTAGTGCAAGTGGGAGACTGTTGGAATTATGCCCTAGAGGCAATAATAAATATAGTTATTATTATAATTCCTGTATCAAGATAATCGTTTATTGTCCATGCTATAATTGTATTGAATGAAGACTTATATACATGTGTGGATACATAGACAAAACACTGTCCCTAGCAAGCCTCTAGTTGGCTAGCCAGTTGATCAAAGATAGTCAGTGTCTTCTGATTATGAACAAGGTGTTGTTGCTTGATAACTGGATCACGTCATTAGGAGAATCACGTGATGGACTAGACCCAAACTAATAGACGTAGCATGTTGATCGTGTCATTTTGTTGCTACTGTTTTCTGCGTGTCAAGTATTTGTTCCTATGACCATGAGATCATATAACTCACTGACACCGGAGGAATACTTTGTGTGTATCAAACGTCGCAACGTAACTGGGTGACTATAAAGATGCTCTACAGGTATTTCCGAAGGTGTTCGTTGAGTTAGTATGGATCGAGACTGGGATTTGTCACTCCGTGTGACGGAGAGGTATCTCGGGGCCCACTCGGTAATACAACATCACACACAAGCCTTGCAAGCAATGTGACTTAGTGTAAGTTGCGGGATCTTGTATTACGGAACGAGTAAAGAGACTTGCCGGTAAACGAGATTGAAATAGGTATACGGATACTGACGATCGAATCTCGGGCAAGTAACATACCGAAGGACAAAGGGAATGACATACGGGATTATATGAATCCTTGGCACTGAGGTTCAAACGATAAGATCTTCGTAGAATATGTAGGATCCAATATGGGCATCCAGGTCCCGCTATTGGATATTAACCGAGGAGTCTCTCGGGTCATGTCTACATAGTTCTCGAACCCGCAGGGTCTGCACACTTAAGGTTCGACGTTGTTTTATGCCTATTTGAGTTATATGGTTGGTTACTGAATGGTGTTCGGAGTCCCGGATGAGATCACGAACGTCACGAGGGTTTCCGGAATGGTCCGGAAACAAAGATTGATATATAGGATGACCTCATTTGATTACCGGAAGGTTTTCGGAGTTACCAGGAATGTACCGGGAATGACGAATGGGTTCCGGGAGTTCACCGGGGGGGGGGGGGCAACCCACCCCGGGGAAGCCCATAGGCCTTGGGGGTGGCGCACCAGCCCTTAGTGGGCTGGTGGGACAGCCCAAGAAGGCCCTATGCGCCATAGGAAGAAAATCAAAGAGAAAAGAAAAAAAAGAGGAGGTGGGAAAAGGGGGAAGGACTCCTCCTTCCAAACCTAGTTGGATTCGCTTTGGAAGGTGAGAACTCCCCCCCTTGGCTCGGCCGAAGTCCTTGGGGGTCCTTGGACCCCAAGGCAAGGCTCCCCCTCTTCCCCCTATATATACGGAGGTTTTAGGGCTGATTTGACACAACTTTGCCACGGCAGCCCGACCACATATCTCCACGGTTTTACCTCTAGATCGCGTTTCTGCGGAGCTCGGGCGGAGCCCTGCCGAGACAAGAGCATCACCAACCTCCGGAGCACCGTCACGCTGCCGGAGAACTCTTCTAGCTCTCCGTCTCTCTTGCTGGATCAAGAAGGCCGAGATCATCGTCGAGTTGTACGTGTGCTGAGCGCGGAGGTGCCGTCCGTTCGGCACTAGATCGTGGGACTGATCGCGGGACGGTTCGCGGGGCGGATCGAGGGACGTGAGGACGTTCCACTACATCAACCGCGTTCACTAACGCTTCTGCTGTACGGTCTACAAGGGTACGTAGATCACACATCCCCTCTCGTAGATGGACATCACCATGATAGGTCTTCGTGCGCGTAGGAAATTTTTTGTTTCCCATGCGACGTTCCCCAACAGCCCCGGGAAGGCATCCCCTCTTTCATCTTCAATCCATCGGTAACGTTACTTGGGGCTATATTTTTATTCACCACATGTTATGTGTTTTGCTTGGAGCGTCTTGTATCGTAGGAGTCTTTTATTTTTGTTGTGTCACAATCTTACTTGCTGCACACCTAGAGAGAGAGAGACATCCACTCACTGTGATTTTGTCGAGCTTCACTTATATCCTTTGGTTAGACAATACAGCTCATATGTGCTGCACTTATATCTTTTGAGCTAGTTGATTTTGCTCTATGTGCTTCACTTATATATTTTAGAGCACGGAAGCGCGTGGCTTGGTAGTTGATCTATTCTATGAAAGTAGTCTCAAAAGGGGTATTTATCCAAAGGGATATGAAAACTTCCACCTTCATGTGCATTGAGTAGTTGGAGAAGTTTGATTCATCTCAATTAGTTTTGAGTTGTGGTTGTGGTAATATTGAAGTTATACTAGTAAGGTGTTGTGGATCTAGAAATACTTGTGTTGAAGTTAGTGATTCCCGTAGCATGCACGTATGGTGAACCGCTATGTGATGAAGTCTGAGCATGATTATTCTATTGATTGTCATCCTTTGTGTGGCGGTCGGGATCGCGCGATGGTTTATACCTACCAACCCTTCCCCTAGGAGTATGCGTTGAATGCTTTGTTTCGATTACTACTAAAACTTTTGCAACAAGTATATGAGTTCTTCATGACTAATGTCGAGTCCATGGTTTAGATGCACTTTCACCTTCCACCATCACTATCTTCTTTAGTGACGTGCAACTTTCGCCGGTGCACAAAACCCACCATTAGCCTCCCTCAAAGCAGCCACCATACCTACCCACTATGGCTTTTTCAAAGCCATTCCGAGATATATTGCCATGCAACTACCACCATGACATGTGCCACCACTTCTACATTGCCATTGCATGATCATAAGATAGCTAGCATGATGTTTCCATTGATGTCTATGCCATGCTAGATGATTGTCACGGTACACTATCGAAGGCATTCCATATAGAGTCATCATTGCTCTAAGTTTTGAGTTGTAAGTGTGATGATCATCATTGATGTAGCATTGTCCCATGTGAGGAAATAAAAGATGCCAAAGATGCCCACCAAAATATAAAATAAAAAAATAAAAAAAATAAAAAAAACAGGCCAAAGAGCCCACCAAAAAAATGAGAGAAAAAGAGAGAAGGGACAATGCTACTATCTCCTTTCCACACTTGTGCTTATTGAGCACCATGATCTTCATGATTGAGAGTCTCTCATTTTGTCACCACCATATAGCTAGTGGGAAATTTTCATTATATAACTTGGCTTGTATATTCCAATGATAGGCTTCCTCAAATTTGCCTTAGGTCTTCGTGAGCAAGCAAGTTGGATGCACACCCACTAGTTTTCTTTAAGAGCTTTCACATACTCTTAGCTCTAGTGCATCGTTTGTATGGCAATCCCTACTCATTCACATTGATATCTATTGATGAGCATCTCCATAGCTCATTGATATGTCTAGTTAATGTGACCATCTTCTCCTTGTTTGTCTTGCAACCTCCACCACACTCCATTCCACTTATAGTGCTAAAACCATGGCTCACGCTCATGTATTGCGTGAGAGTTGAATTTTTTTGAGAAAGTAAAGGTGTGAAAACAATTACTTGGCCAATACCGAGGTTGTGCATTATTTAAATTCGTTGTGCAAAGATGATAGAGCATAGCCAGACTATATGATTTTGTAGGGATAACTTTCTTTTGGCCTTGTTATTTTGAAAGTTCATGATTACCTTGCTAGTTTGCTTGAAGTATTATTGTCTCCACATCAATAGCAAACTATTGTTTTGAATCTAATGGATCTGAACATTCACGTCACATAATAGGAGTTACAAAGAACATCTATGCTAGGTAGCATGAAAGCATCAAAAAATCATTCTTTATCACTTCCCTACTCGAGGACGAGCAGGAGTTAAGCTTGGGGATGCTTGATACGTCTCAAACGTATCTATATTTTTTTATGGTTTCACGTTGTTATCTTGTAAACTTTGGATGTTTTATTTACCTTTTATATCTTTTTTGGGACTAACTTATTAATTCAGTGCCAAGTGCCAGTTCTTGTTTTTTCTGTGTTTTTGACTCTTTTCAGATCTGATTTTGGAACGGAGTCCAAACGGAAGAAAATCCCCGAAATGAATTTTTCCAGAACGGAAGAAGATCGGGGGACTTGAGGGCCAAGCCAGGAGAGCCACAGGGGGCCCACAAGCCCTGTAGCCGCCGCCAGGGGGGCCCGCGACTACCAGGCTTGTGGCCTCCCTGGCGCTCCTCTGCCCTAGCTCTTTGGCCTATAAATTCCCTAAAATCACAGAAAAACAGGGCATCCACAAAAACACTTTTGCGCCGCCGCAAGCTTCCGTTTCCGCGAGATCTCATCTCGAGACCCTTCCCGGTGCCCTGCCGGAGGGGACTTTGGAGTTGGAGGGCTTCTACATCAACATCATCGCCTCTCCAATGACTCGTGAGTAGTCCACTTCAGACCTACGGGTCCGTAGTTAGTAGCTAGATGGCTTCTTCTCTCTCTTGGATCTTCTAAACAAAGTTCTCCATGATCTTCATGGAGATCTATCTGATGTAATCCTCTTTGGCGGTGTGTTTGTCGAGATCCGATGAATTGTGGATTTGTGACCAGATTATCTATGAATTATATTTGAGTATTTGCTGATTTCTTATATGCATGATTTGATATCCTTGTAAGTCTCTCCGAGTCTTGGGTTTTGTTTGGCCAACTAGATCTATGATTCTTGCAATGGGAGAAGTGCTTGGTTTTGGGTTCATACCGTGTGGTGACCTTTCCGAGTGACAGAAGGGGCAGCAAGGCACGCATCGTGTTGTTGCCATCAATAGTAACAAGATGGGCTTTCATCATACATTTGAGATTGTCCATCTACATCATGTCATCTTGCTTAAGGTGTTACTCTGTTCTTTTGAGCTTAATACACTAGATGCATGCTGGATAGCAGTCGACGTGTGGAGTAATAGTAGTAGATGCAGAAAGTATCGGTCTACTTGTTTTGGACGTGATGCCTATAGATATGATCATTGCCATAGATAACGTCATGAATTTGCGCGGTTCTATCAATTGCTCGAGAGTAATTCGTTCACCCACCGTCTACTTGCTTTCATGAGAGAAGCCACTAGTGAACACTACGGCCCCCGGGTCTATTCACAACTATCGTCTCCACTTTCACTTTTACTTTGCTTTCTTTACTCTTTGCTTTTAGTTCTCACTTTGCAAACAATCTATAAGGGATTGACAACCCCTTCATAGCGTTGGGTGCAAGCTCTTTGTGTTTGTGCAGGTACTTGTGACTTGACGCGATCCTCCTACTGGATCGATACCTTGGTTCTCAAACTGAGGGAAATACTTACCGCCGCTGTGCTACATCACCCTTTCCTCTTCAAGGGAACACCAACGCAAGGCTCCAAGGCCACGTGGAAATCCTTTGCATATTTTCCAAGGAAGTCCCTATAGGCGTAGCCCGAAGCAGAAGTATTCCTGGCGCCGTTGCCAGGGAAGGTCTGTTGTCGAAGTAGCACCATGTCATGCCATGCCTTGCATATTTAAAACTGATCATGCATCATATGTGAATTGCATTATGTCGTGCATGTGCCGTGGTGAATATCATGTGTTGATTCTTGTTTCCGAAGTGTGTCAGAATGTGAGGATTCGTTCGACTACGTCGTTCGTCTGCTTCACGGAGTCCTTCTTCTTTCAGACTGGATCTCAGGCAAGATGATCATTTCCCCAGATACCATTACTATCATTGCCATGCTAGTTGTCCGGATTCTTTCGCTATGTCTCGCTGCCTACCACATGTTTAATAAGCCTCCCAACATTAACATTAAAACCTTCAACTGTTTTACAACCTAGAAAACCACTGATTGGCTATGTTACCGCTTGCTTAACCATTGGATAGCGTTGCTAGTGCAGGTGTAGTTGCTTCCATGTGAAAACATGGGTTCCTTGTTATATCACTCTATTAATGCTATTTCATTTAATGCACCTATATACTTGGTAAAAGGTGGAAGGCTTGGTCTCCTAGCCTGGTGTTTTGTTCCACCTTTGTCGCCTTAGTTTCGCTACCGGTGTTATGTTCCATAAATGAGCGCTCCTAACATTCTTGGGGTTGTTACGGGGACCCCCTAGATTCTCGTTTTGGGATAAATCTCGTCTGGCAAGGCCCAACATAATAATTATGTTAATACTGAAAAACATAGGGCGTCATGAACCCGAGGAGTAATTCAACATAATACATGGGGCCAGTGTTGGTGCTGGTCCAAAACAGAGCACCGTGCGGGGCCAACCAGGGGAAACTCGGGAGATGTCTATCAGGCTATCGTACGCTTCGCTTATCCGTCGTGTCTTGAGAACGAGATACGTGACTCCTATCGGGATCATCGACACGCCGAGCGGCCTTGCTGGACTTGTTTTACCTTTCTCAAGCGTCTTGTGCAAGGGATTCCGAGGATGCTTTGGGCTATCTCGAGGTTGAGGTTTTCCAATAGGAACCCGAGGAGATCACGGGTTTCCCTGATCGAGGTCATTCCGTCGCAGCGTGTGGTAGTTTATGATGGACTAGTTGGAGCACCCCCGCAGGGTTAAATCTATCGGAAAGCCATGCCCGCGGTTATGTGGCAACGTGGAAACTTTGCTTAACATCTATTTCTAGATAACTTGAAGTAAGCTTAACTAAAATATGCTAACTGAGTGCGTAACCGTGACTGTCTCTTTCGTGAGCTCCTTCTCCGATCGAGGACACGGTGGGGTTGTGTCTGACGTAAGTAGGTGTTCAGGATCATTCACTTGATCATCAGTAGTTCACGTCCGCTTTGCGTAGATCATCCCCCTCTTTATTCTTGTACTCGTAAGTTAGCCACATCAAATAAATACTTAGTCGCTTGCTGCAGCCTCACAACTTCACCATACCTCACCCATTAAGCTTTGCTAGTCTTGATACCTTTGGAAATGATATTGATGAGTCCTTTGTGGCTCACAGATTCTACAACACTAGTTGCAGGTACAGGTAAAGAGTTACTTTGACGTGAGTGCGCTGATTGTGCTATTTGGAGTTTCTTATTCTTCTTCTTTGTCGATCTAGGATGGATTCCAGTCCGGCAGCCTGGGATAACAAGGATGAATGTCGTTCTTTTATCTTTTTTTCGTCCGTAGACAGACCCTGCTCTTCTTCATGATGTTTGTATGTATTGTACTGATGTGACTCTGATGTAGCTTGTGACGAGTGTAAGCCAACTCCTTATACTCATCTTTTTAGTACATGTACTTGTAACGATATCCATTCTTGCGAAACGACTAGATGCGTTTCTATCCTGTCTAGGCCCTCGCGCCAAAATAAGGATAGGACTGCATCTTGGGCGTTACAAACACAAACCGGGACTAGAGGTTCCTAATAAACCGGGACTAAAGCCTAGCCTCCATTAGTCCCGGTTCAAAAACCAACCGGGACTAATGCTTCGAACCAAAGGCTTTTTTTCTACTAGTGGTAAGATCCTCTAGGACATTGATCGAGTGGGACACTAGGGGTCATTGTAAAATCCATGGCGTCGCCAGTAGGGGTAGCGGGCGCTGGAAGCGTTGCTACGACGAGGCAGGGCGACGACATTGTTCGCTCGAAGGAGGTGCAACGAAAATATTTGTCTCCCCAAAGTCATTTTTGGTATGGGTGCGCTCCAACATACCCCCCTTCCTTAGAGCCTGTTTGGGACTGCTCTCCTCCTTAAAATTCAGCTCCGCTCCAGAAAAGACAAGCCAAATGGAATAGCTCCACGATATGGCGCTCCGCAAAAAAGAAACTAGAATCTGGGGTATAACTTCAAAGTGTTTATGAAGCTCTTGAGAGGGTGCTCCAAAAAACTCTAGAAGCTGGAGTTGGAGGAAATTAGCCACCATTGCCACGAGTAAGTGGATACCCCTTCACCCCCCCCCCTCAACGAATCAAATAGATTCTTTCCACCAATTTTTCTATTCTTGAAGCTGGAGCTAGATGGAAGCGAAACATTCTCTTAATAGTGATATAGCTTCTGTATGAAACTGCTCCAATGTGAATTTGATGAAGTGAAACTGATTTTGATAGAGTGGAGTAACCCAAACATGCCCTTAGAGGGCTCATTTTGGAGCGCTCTCCACAATTTTCAAACGACGGGTCTGGGTTGATGACTTTGCTATAGTGCTATTTTGCTCCTTATTCGCCAAAACGGAGCTATTATGGTGTTTGACCCATTTCAATGACCTCTCTAGATTTTTTTACCACAGTACAAACGCAAGCGTTCATATACAGACATGCATACACTCACCCATATTACACATACATACATCCTACCTCTATGAACACCTTTAAGAAACTGAGCTGGCATATCATCTTAAAATTTGCGAGATTTGCTCTATGTTTTTGCAATTAGAGAGATGTCCCTTTGCTATATATAGCAGGCTATCATATGTATGTATCTTCCCGTTTGCCATTTTTACGTGCTAACTTTTTGTGATAATTTTACTCACTAGTTGTACAAAAGATTCATGGCCATGATGAAGTTTACAAACACAGCTGAGAAACATACTATGTACTTCCTCCATAAACTAATATAAAAGCGTTTAGATTACTATTTTAGTAATTTAAATGTTTTTATTAGTTTACAGAGGTAGTATTAACCTCAGCTTTCTCTAAACACTTTGATGATCATGTAAATATATATATTCTTGTAAGTTAATTGTGGCGCGAATGGTTAACTATTTGCGTGCTGGAGATCATCATTTAAAGGGTGCATGTCATGAAACTAATGCTGGTACTTGCATGTGTCATGTCTCTCTGTTGGAACCTTAATGTACTATTTTAGTGAGATACCCATCTTTCACAAAGTTGATGTTTAAACTCTTGCGTACGCCCACTGAGCCAAACCAGGCCAGCGAGCAATGCACATTGGTCACTTGTCCAAATCCTTCCAGATCGGGTGATAAATCCTATGGTTGTCAGTTTGCTCACTTTGATGCAGTGACGCATGGAATTTAGCTCCCTGGTCATTCTTTAGAGGCAAGTGATGGCATACAAAACTCTGGCCACAAAGATACTGCGTACGTCCATACGATCTCCTATCCCTGACCTGTCTCCGAGACACTGTGGTAGACATAGAGATATAGAGAGAGGGAGTGAGAGGGAGAGGAGGAATGGGGGGAAAAGCTGAGGCGCCTTTGTGTATCTGCTTTGTCAGCACATGCATTCTACTCTACTTACCAAGCCAACAACACCTTTTTCTTTCCCACCACAAAATCCACTTTGGACCCAAAAAAATGGAGTCCCCCAAAGAGAAAGAGAAAGAGAAAGGGAAAGAGAGATAAACATACGCAGCCCTCCCCAACAAGAAAGGCACAAATTCATACCACCGGAATCCGTTCCCCTCCTTCACCCCTAACCCCTCCCCTAGCCCGCTACCCGGTAGCCTGCTCGCTAGCTCAAAAGATGAACACTCATTCACCAATATAAAGCCGCACCACAGCGACCACTTGCTGCTGCAAACGCCTGCGGTGGCACCTCGTCTATATCTACGCATCTCGCTCCCCGTCCTTGTCCGCACCTCCGCTGAGCTAGATATATCAGCCTTCAGCCGGCCGGCACGTACGTACTGCTTGCTCTGCCGTACCATCAGATCGGTTGGAGCTAGCTAGCTAGCTATAGGTCGCTTATTGGTGGTCAGTAGCTCGACATGAGGGCCGGGGGGTGCACGGTGCAGCAGGCGCTGACGGCGGAGGCGGCGGGGGTCGTGAAGCAGGCGGTCAGCCTGGCCCGCCGGAGGGGGAACGCGCAGGTCACGCCGCTGCACGTGGCCAGCGCGATGCTGGCTGCGCCGGCAGGGCTGCTACGAGCGGCGTGCCTCCGCTCGCACTCGCACCCGCTCCAGTGCAAGGCGCTCGAGCTGTGCTTCAACGTGGCCCTCAACCGCCTGCCGGCTTCCGCCGCGGTCGCCTCCTCGCCGCTGCTCGGCGGCCACGGCCACCACCACTACTACCCTCCGTCGCTGTCCAACGCGCTCGTCGCCGCCTTCAAGCGCGCGCAGGCGCACCAGCGGCGCGGATCCGTCGACAGCCAGCAGCAGCCGGTGCTCGCCGTAAAGATCGAGCTCGAGCAGCTCGTCGTCTCCATCCTCGACGACCCCAGTGTCAGCCGCGTCATGCGCGAGGCCGGCTTCTCCAGCACGCAGATCAAGGCCAACGTCGAGCAGACCGTGTGCAGCACCACCACCACGGCGGCCACCAACACCAATCCCCACCAAAACCCTAACCCTAGCAGCACGGCCACCACAAGCAAGCAGCAGCATCAAGAAACCTCCAAGGCCAAGCTCCCGCTCGGCCAGGCGCGCGACGAGGACGCTGCTGCCGTGCTCCACTGCTTGGCCGGCCGGAGCAAGACGAGGGTCGTGGTCGTCGCTGAGAACACTGCTGCGGCGGAGGCCACGGTGCGCGCGGTCATGGACAAGGTCAAGAGAGGCGACGCCAAGCATGACGCCCTACGGAGCGCGCAGGTGGTCACCCTCCGTGTGTCCTCGTTCCGGGAGATGCCGAGGGAGGAGGCCGAACGGCGGCTGGGCGAGCTGCGGTGCCTCATCAAGAGCCGAGGGCATGTGCTGCTGGTGGTGGAGGACCTCAAGTGGGCGGCCGAGTTCTGGAGCGGCCACGTCCAAGGAGGCCGGAGAGGGTACTACTGCCCCGTGGAGCACGTGGTGACCGAGGTGCGCGCGCTGGCATGCGCGGCCGGCGCAGAGCACGGGCTGTGGCTCGTCGGGTTCGGGAGCTACCAGACGTACATGAAGTGCAGGGCGGGGCAGCCGTCGCTGGAGAACCTGTGGGGGCTCCAGACGCTCACCGTCCCCGCCGGCAGCCTCTCGCTGAGCCTCACCTGCGCCTTGGACGACAGGTAAATCCGGCCGTCCCGATCTAAAGTTGTTACGTTTCAGTATGTGAATGTCCCTGTCACTTCAGGTGGAGGAATCAGCCCGAATGGAGACGTCTCTCTGACAATTCGTTGCTGGGCAAGTAGCCTAGCTAGCTACTAGTAGTAGTTCTCACTTGTCTCGTAGCACTGACTCACTGCCCCCGGCCTGCAATGTGGCTTTCATGCTTTTCTCTTTGCCTAGGCAGGCTGCTATGAGCGTGAGCGACCGATCAGTGAAAGCTTGCGCCTTTTGCGTGCTTTCCTGCCAAAAGCTTAGGGCCTCTCAACAGTTTCACATTCCCTCTTTCTCATCATCCTTTAATTTGTTTCCTCAGCTAATCAATCCTAGTTACTACCAGAATCTTAGTCGATTAGCTGAGGACATGTCGATCGATGGGTGAGGTGACAGTGGAATCTTATTCCGTTTGTTCTTTCTTTGTGCAGTGCACTAGGCGCAGTCAATCAGTCCATGAAAGCGAGCTCCGACATGGATGGGAACGGACCGGTGCCCCGCTGGCCGCTTTTGGGCGGCGCCCAGCTGACCTCCAGATGCTGCGGCGATTGCTCCGGCGTCAGGATTGACACCAAAGCCGCATTGCCGCCCTCCTTCGTGTCCTCGTCCACCATCCCATCCTGGCTCCAGCATTGCCGCGACCAGGTACCACTATACCCTAGTACTCGAGTGTCCAATCATCATCATAAACCTTGATGCATGTTGTTAATTACAATAGTTTCTCCGATCCAATCTTGTTTTGATCTTTATAACTGACCTTTGTGTTTGTTTGGACCTGTAGGAGCCTACGCATGTCATGGATCTCAGCAGGAACTGGAGCTCCATCTGCAGCAAACCATCTCAGCGGATGACGCTGCACTTCTCGGCACCCGTGTCTCCGGCTTCCTCCATCTCCTCCTATGAGCATGGCCAACAGCCGCGCCAGTCGTGGCTTCTAGCCGATCTCGACGGCAAGCATCCATGGAAGCCCAAGTGCGAGGCCGACGAGAAGGTCTCGTCGCACGACTCTGGCGCCTCCAACGGCTCCGTGGAGGTGGAGTGCCGTTCCAGGTTCAAGGAGCTCAACGCCGAGAACCTCAAGCTTCTTTGCGCCGCATTGGAGAAGGAGGTGCCGTGGCAGAAGGAGATCGTCCCTGAGATCGCGAGCACCGTCCTCCAGTGCCGGTCAGGGATCGCCAAGAGACGCGACAAGTCGAGGTCGACGGATGCCAAGGAGGAGACGTGGATGTTCTTCCTCGGAGGCGACGCCGACGGCAAGGAGAGGGTGGCCAGTGAGCTCGCCAACCTCGTCTTCGGGTCGCGCAAGAACTTCGTGTCCATCAAACTCGGCGCCTCCTCGACGTCTGCATCCTGCTCCACCGAGGAGCACAGGAGCAAGCGGCCCCGAACATCGACCGCGAGCGAGGGCGAGGCCTACCTAGAGCGGCTCTACGACGCCGTCTCCGAGAATCCGCACCGTGTCATTCTCATGGATAACTTCGAGCAGGCCGACCAGTACTGCCAGGTCGGCATCAAGGAAGCCATCGACAGCGGGGTGATACGGAGCCAAACCGGCGACGAGGTCGGCGTGAGCGACGCCATCGTCATCCTTTGCTGCGAGAGCTTCGACTCCAAGTCTAGAGCTTGCTCGTCGCCAACCAAGCAGATGAGGCCGGAGATCAAGGAGGCGCACACGGTTGATGATGATCACAAAGAAGCTGAGACCTCCTCCTCTTGCTTTGATTTGAACCTCAACATAGAGAATGAGCATGCGGATGAGCGTGGTGTCTGCCTGCTCACGGCGGTCGACCGGACGCTGTTTTTCAGAAGACAGGAGGACTTGTGATTGTGCATGCACATGAAGGATCCATGCATGTGTTCATCCTCGGGGGGTTTCTGATGGAAAAAAAGGCTAGGTTAACTACATGTATGATTAGCTCTTCTTTCCGTTTATTTCTTCGTTCAAACCTTGTACTCTTTGTGGTTTGGTTTTTGGGATACCAAGGCTTAAGGATGGGATCAATGGCATATTAAATGGAGGTGCTGTAAATTTGTTCTGGTGATATCAATGTGTTTTCATCTAGGGATTGCTAAATCTCGGTCTAAGTCTCGGCCGATGCTATATTCGTGGGATCTTTGAAGATCCGTACAAAAAATATTTTTCTTTTATATATGTTCTATGATTTGATTGACACTTGATTAAATCTCAATTGATTGAGGTTTGGTTAAATCTGAGCCGAATCTAGGCATACTCTTTCATCTACTATACTTACTCTACGGTTTGGATAATGGACACGACAAAAAAGGGTTTCCCTCTGTCACATCCCTGATCCCTACTAGGGGTTAGCAACTTGTGCTCATATCTTCTTTCATTGCATTTAAATTTTGGAAATAAACTCAAAAGAAGTGATGAAATCCAAAGCAAAACTCTAGCCACCTTTTATTCAAAAGAATTCCAACAAGTGCCAAATCAATGAACCCAAAATGGCCATTAGAAAAGTTCACCTTTTCTGTTAAATGTTGAAAACAAAATATCAGAGATGAAACTTATTTTCAAACTATCTTTGGCATTTTAAACTTAAGTTAAAAGCTAATGAAATCAATTATATCTTTGGTTTCAAATAATTTAAAGTTTCCAAAAAAGTTGAAAACTTTATGAGTGGTTGAAAATATTCCAACTAACACTCTAGTATTTTTCAAACTATTTTAGGAATAGTTTGGAGCCAAAAATAAAACAAAACAAATGTCAGAAAGAATAAACAGAAAACAGAAAAGAAGGAAAATGGGAAGAAGCTTACGTATCGCTCACCTGAAGCCCAGCCCACCTAGCGTCGTCGTCTTCCTTTGGCAATCGGAGCAGGAGGTGGCCGTCGCGTTCCCCGGTGCGCCCACGCAGCTGCGTGCCTGCCTGGCCACCGCATCGCGCTGGCGCGAACGGGGATAAGCTCCCCGAGGCCTCCCCGAGCTCATCCCCTCCCTATTCGCCCTGCTCCCTTCTCTCTCTCTCGGCCGCCATGACCGAAGCTTGAGCTCGAGCTCGCCGTCGCTCCAGCCCCTCTCCCTCTCTCCTGAGGCGCGCAACAGCTTCGCCGTGATCCCCTGAAGCTCTCCAGCTAATCGCTCGATGCCGAGGGGCTCTGAAACGCCGTGACGCCATCATCTTCCTCCTCGGGTCACCGGAGCTTCGTCGCCGTCGTTCTCCCTCCTCAGGCCATCCCCGCGCCCACTCTCGACACCTCTGCACTCTCCGTGAGCTCAGGGTTCTTTCCCCTAAGTTTTCCCCCTCGATCCCTTCCTCTAGACCCCGATTCAACCGGAGCCCGACGAGATCCGCCGCGGGACCTCATCGCCGGTAGCTCTCCGGTGAACGACTGGTCCATATGAGGCCACCAATGGCTTCAGTGCGACGCGTAGGTGCTCTAGGAGCTAAGCCCCGCTCGTTTTGCCTTCGGTTTCGTCGATCCCGACATAGCCCGAGCTTCGGCCGCCACCAAGCTCGTCGCCGGCGTCATCTCCGGCCATCTTAGCCTCGGGTCTTTGCAAAAATGGAACTGCGGCTGTGTGCTGGTTCGTTTGCTGCTCTCCGCCGTGCATTTGGTCGTTGGAGATGGATTTCTGAGCCCCTCCGCCGTGCATTTGGTCGTCGGAGATGGATTTCTGAGCCCCTCCGCCGTTCTGGTGGTCGCTGGAGGCTCACCGCCGGCGAGATCGACCTCGCCGCCGGTGGAACTGACCCCCCTGAGCCCATGACAGGTGGGGCCAGCCCTCTGGCTAATTAAGTTTAGTAAAAATAAAAATAACTTATTTAATTAACTTAACAGACACTGACAGGTGGGTCCTTCTGTGTTAATTAACTAATTAAGTTAAATCTAAATTAAAACTTGCCAGAGTCACTGACCAGTGGGTCCCACTGGTCAGGTTTGACTTTTAACGGCCAATCGGACCTGCTGATGTCATGCTGATGCAATAAAGACTTCTCTGTTTAAAAATATTTCCAGAATAAGTTCAAAACTTTGGAAATTCATAGAAATTTGAATATAACTCCAAATTTGACAAATAATATATGTAAATGGATCAGAAAAATCCAAGGAATCCAATGGTGCTATTTTCATGCATGAAAAACAAAGTTATGAAACAACATCAGGTCAAATCAATTAAAAGAATTTGATAAATTATAATTCAAATGATATTTGAATTATGATTTCAAATCAAGATCACCCCAAAGGGTTCTGCTAGTCATTTCAAACCATGCTACATTGCATTTCATGCATCATTTTGTTGCATATGTTTGATATTGATTGATTGTTGTTATTCCGGTAGGCTCCGCCCCTCCGGATACGTCTGATTATCCGACTGACGGATATCACCCCTCTGCTGAGCAAGAAGGAAAGCAACCATTTTGATCATCCCGATAAATCCCATGTTCTCGCTCCTGCTCTTACTTATTGCATTAGGTCAAATGCTTTCAATGCTTTTACCACGTTAGTTGAACCCACTTCCTTTGCATGACTTGTCCTTGTCACAGTAAATAGCTGAACCTTGCAACCTAGCATACCTGGTAGATGCTTGAGCCATGATGTGCCTTATCCTGCTATGCATGCTATGCTTAGAGTTGTGTATGGTCTGTCATCTGGGTGATGAACATGATCGTGAGAATGTGTTCAGTTGGTAAAGGTCGTGTGTTGAACCTGATTTGGTAAAGGTACCGGTGAAAGGCTATGTAGGAGTACATGGCGGGTTGTTTCATTGGAACCGTCCTTAGGAACTGAGTTCCGTGTATGTAATCCAAGACTAGATATTACCACATGTTGGGATACTTAATTGACCCTCTCGACTTATTAATCGTTTAGTACTCGGTCTAGGAGTTGCAAGTAGTTTCTGGTGTTTATAGTCATGCTAGAGGCCATGCGTAGCGCTGACCTTAGAGGTGGGCTATGATGCGGTAGGCAGTGACACGGTGTACCAAGTGGCACCCTGATGGTGGGCTTGGGAACCCTGCGCACATCGTTTGGGGCCGTGGCGGAAACTTCGGCCGGACTTCCGTGCGGGTTACCCTCAGATAGGCGATAGACCTGGACTAAGTATTAACGTGGTTAACGGTCGTGGCCGACTTCCTCGCTGGGCTTCCGCTTGAAGGTTGCCGAGGTGCATGACGTGCACATGGCGATAAGGCGAGAGCGTGTGTGAAGAAGTACACCCGTGCAGGGTTATGATCTATTCGAATAGCCGCGTCCGCGGATATGGACTACTTGGAAACATATGTTGTTCATAGACAACTATAATGGCTACTCATAAAATTGTTAAGATAAGTGTGAGTGTCGTGGATGGCATTTCCGTAGGGTGACGGAATGAGTCCACGATGGAGTATTGTTGTGGTGTTAGTGGACTGGTGTGCGAGAAATCAAAGTGGTCAAAACTATTTACAAATGCAAGTTGTCTAGCCAAGAGTCACATGCTGGCTTTCCGCATGAAACCCCACAACTCCTTGTTGATACATTGCATGAGTAGATAGATTTCCTAAAGTCTTGCTGAGTACTTTCGTACTCACGTTTGCTTAATACATTATTGCAGAGATTGTTAATGACCCTAATGGAGGGTTCTACCTAGACATCGATGACGACGAGTAGCTGGTATCCCAGCTACGATCTGGCCCTAGGATGGGTCTGTAGATAGTCAGGCCATGTGCCTTTATCTTTCCATCTGTCTGTACTCAGACAGTTTTACTCTTCCGCTGGCTTGTAAAACTTGTGTGTATGAATTATGATGATGGGTCGTGAGGCCCCTATCTGTGTAATATTATGTGTGAGGCTCTTCCGAGCCTTCTAAATAAAGTTTGTATGTTTATGGTTATGTTGTGATGCCATCGATGTATCTATACATATCGGTATGCCATGCGTACGTGTGTTGTACTTGATATGTATGGGGTTTGAATACCTAGTCGTATGCCTTAGTAGCACTCCTTACGGGGAAATGCCCCTTTGTGATTCCCTCGAGCCATGGTAGTTCGCTACTGCTCCGGACACATTGGTTGACCGGCATGTGTCCTTCTTAGCTGATGTGTCTGTCCCTTTGGGAAATGTCACGCGTATGCAATGGAGTCCTTGTAGCTTGCTATGACTCGTCTACATTCATTGATGATCGACACCTGCTTTGTTGGATCATGTATGTCTGTCCCTGTACGGAACTGCCACTTTATTTTATGACTAGACATGTCGATCCGGGTTCTTTGACATTGGATTGCTAGCGACACAATTGCATACGCGAGTCAAAAGGCGCAAACGGTCCCGGCTAAGGTAAGGCTGCAGCCGTGGGGATAACCATAAGTGAGACCGCAAAGAGATGCGATGTGTTACACGCTGGATTCCTATGGCTTAGGATCGGGTCCCGACACCCTCCCTTCTATATTATAAAGCAACAACCAACTGATACAACCAGCTCGTCGGGACAACAACACAAACAAGCCTAAAGGAATAAAAGAAAGAAAGAGAAGAGAAAAAAATGCCGACGCTAACAGCTGAACAAAGCGGAGACGGCCAACAACCGTTGCATCCTCCGGAGAAGTACCATCGCTGTCCGGGTAATAGACACACGAACACTTTGATGTGAAAGCTTCATCCTAACGTAAAAATGGTGTGTGTGTGTGTGTCTATATATATATATATATATATATATATATATATATATATATCCACCACTCCCGCGTTCGCTGGTTCAAATTGTCCGGTTCTTGATACATTTAAGATAATGACCTCGTCGCTTCAGATTGCAGTTGAGACTGTCGGGGAAGGGGGTGCAACTCCACCGTCACCCCCTCCACCGGCAGTAAAGTTGGCACCACGATCATCGATGGGCTGACACCTACACACAGTAGTAGTCGGCATACGGTTGCCGATGAGGTACATGTACACATATAAGGATTTTTTGGCCAAAGCTATGCGGCGTAAAGTGGCACAGAACCTCTAAAACCAAGGTATTACGTCGCCATTTAAATCCTTACTCTGATAAGTACCACACGTATGGTACTAAGGCACTCGTCCATAACGACATTCACTCTGCCACGTCGTCGCATGCATGTAAAGAAAACAAAATAAATGATGTAGATGTAATCTTTTTGGTTTTCAGTTTTTAAAATGTGTAATCTCTTAAATGGAAAATCTGGTTGAAAAAATGTTTTCGTTATTAAATCCTCCCCGATGAGACCTATTGTAGAAAATTGCCATAGTATGTACGCTGAAGTTTCCATGATATGTTTCAACTACTTTTTCTTCTATGTTTAAAGTAAATTTTGACATGTTATCAAAACAAAATTAAGAAACTAAAATTGCCATGGTGAATTTTTAAAATTTGCTATGATCCATGAAATAATTTTGACATGGTTCTCCGTCGTCAATTACTTTAAAGATGCAAGGTCAATGACTCAAATTTACCATGAACCATAAACTAAAAATTGCCATGGTGAATTACTTAAATTTGCGAGGATACGTGCACTAAAATTTGTTCATAAAAACAATAATTTTTATGGTCAAAATACTAGAATTGCCATGCTCAAAATAATATATTTGCCCTCATCTATAAACTAAAATTGTCATGATCTATAAACTAAATTTGCCATGATAAATTACTAAAAATTACCATGATCCATGAATTAAATTTCCCGTGGTTAATTAATAAAACTTGTCACGGTCAATTATTAAAATTTGCCATAAAAAATAGTTGAAATACAATGACAGATTTAAATCTAGAAGAAAAAATGAGATGAAACATATCATGACAACTTTTGTGTAGACACTATGGCAAATTCAGTGTAAACACCATGGCAAGTTTTGGTCCCAAAAAAAGTCGTCGAAACATATTAATATGGGATCTAGTTTTGAAGAGACGGATTTAATGATGAAAACTAATTTCTAATCGGATTTTTCAATTTAGAGATAAAACACTCGCTACGTTTCTTTTTAGTGTGAATATAAAATTTGGTCAGAGTCAAGCAATGCAATGTTTGACCAAATTTATATCAAAAGATATCAACATCCACTTCCTTCGTTCTTAAATATAAGTCTTTTTAAATGTTACACTAGGGAACTACATATGGATGTACATAGACATAGTTTAGAGTGTAGATTCATTCATTTTGCTTCGTATGTAGTCACCTAGCAAAATCTTTAAAAAGACTTATATTTAGAAACAGAGGGAGTACAATACTAAAGCTATATGCTATAAAAATTAACATCATGACACATCTAGTAATATTGATTTCATATTGTGAATGTTGATATTTGTCTTATAAAGTTAATCAAAAATTTACGAAGTTTGACTTTTACCAAACTTTATATGCAGACTAAAAAGAAACGGGGGAGTATTTTAAAGTCCAAAAACACCAAAAAGATTTCGCTGATGTCATCGTTCAATGTGGCAAGATGGATGGTAAAGGGGGCGTTTGAGCCATGTTGCTTCTTCCCACGCGTGTGACACTTATCATTCGATATCATTTTTAGTTTTTCCCACTACCACCATCATTTCTAAGTTAACCAATGTGGGTGTTAGTATGGAAAATAATGAGAAGGACATTTATATGTTGTCAAACATTTTAAAACATTTGGAATATGATCGATTAAAAGGGGTTCCGCATGTCTCCAGCAAGTATTTTGCCTACCACGCCAAGGAGGAGGAGTTGCATGCCACATCACATGGACGGCTACTCTCTCACTTAGTATGAGCGGTTTCAGACATGGGTCTAGATGAACCCAGATTTAGTTCTTTGATTAAGCTTATAGCCTCCAGACGTAAATCAAAGACCACACGTTCGAGAAAAGCTAGTAAATGTCATAAGTGGGCGAAATTTTCTAAATCTCCTATTGTTTCCCATGAATGGAATGTTTTTAAGGGCAGAGGTCTTAGTGACTTGGCTAAACATTTATTCATTGTGGAGTGTTGTGACATCCTCGGATTGGTGCTACAGTAACTCCTGTAGTCAAGCGACAGTAATCCCACGCTAGTGAAGCCACGTCATCATAAATTCTATCGTGGATCTCGTGTTAGTCGAAAAACCAGTCGAGTTCGAAATTTACGAATAAAGTCGAACGAGAAACGTTTCGTGATGTTAAGTAAAAATGTCGGGAGAGTTGTTGGAATTCCCTAATATGTTATAAAAACGAATCGGACATTTTTAATTGTATTAAAAATCCTATATAGTTAGAATAGAAAGATATAAATATATAAGAAAATAATAATGATAGAATGTCAGAAAGTAAAAGAAAGAAAAACAAATGATAAAAAAAGGCAAACAACCGAACCCCCCACCTGGCCCAACTCGGCCTAGTGGCCCAGCCGGCCAGGCCACCCACCAGTCCCGCTGGGAACCCTAGCCCACGCCCTCGCGAGACCCCTCCCTCCCTCGTCAGCCCCCTGGCCGCCGCCACCCTCCCACGCTCCCCCACCCACGTCCCACCTACCCCACCGACACCTCCCACTCGCCTCACCCCCACCCACCGACGAGGACCCCCCCCCACGTCCCTCGTTCTCTCCCTGTCGGTCAACAGCACGAGAGAACCTCCTCTCTCTCCCGTACCCCCCTCTCCCACCCGAGCCCCTCTCCCACCTCGCCGGATCCAGCCCCCCCCCACGACCACCTCCTCCCGCCGGCGGCCTCTCCCCCGTCGGCCCCTCTCCCGGCCGGCGAGCCCCTCCCCTCTCCCGGCCGGCGAGCCCCTGCTCCTCCAACTGCCGGCCACCAGTCCTCCAGATCCGGCGGCCGAGGCCCTCCCCATCTCGTCGGCCGGCCCCTTCCGGGAGGTCCATCTCCGGCGGCCCTCACCTCTACGGTGGCCGCCCCTCCCCGTCGGCGCATCGGCCGGGGTCCTCACCGACCACGGTGGCCCCGTCATCGGGCCCCTCCCCGTCGGTCCTCCTCCGGTCCACCGCGACCCCAGGACCACCAACGATCGCCGCCACCTCGGGCTCCTCCTTGCCGGCACCGCACCATCGGCCTCCTCGTCGTCCTCCACAACGGCCGACCCCGAGCCTCGCCGCCCCGTTCCCCGGCAACGCCGGTGAGCCCTTTTGCGGGCTCCTCCCACCCTCTCCTTCAGTTTTCCGTCCCGGTTCCGTTCCGGAGATTACTCCCCTTTTCCGACGCCGTTGAAGTCTCGTAGGGTGGTGGAGTTTTGCCCCATTCCTCTCTGTTGAGAGATGAACAGATGAACAGAGAGGGCAGAGATGAGAGTTAAATGAAAATAAAAATAAATAAATGATGTATTAGATGTGTATGTATGTATGTATGTATGTATGAGATGCGATGTATGTATTTGCGTATATGGATATTTAGAGGAATACGACATGTGTATGGTTATGTATTTGTGATTAAGAAAATGAGTAAATGGCCTAGGGTCACTTACCGGTGGGGCCAACGCACCCGCTGTGTGTATGGTTATGTATTTGTGATTAAGAAAATGAGTAAATGGCCTAGGGTCACTTACCGGTGGGGCCAACGCACCCGCTGTCTATGACAGGGAGGCCCCACGCGATAATTAAAAATAATAATTAAAAATAATGTTTTTATTAAATAAATAAATAAATAGATATAATAATTAATTAATGAGTTAATGAATTAGTTAAATAAATATATTAGTTAAATTAATTAATTAGAATAATTAGAGTATGACACGTGGGTCCCCCACTAAATTAATTTGATTAATTAATATTTAATCTTAAATAAAACTTGTGCCTATGACGTTCGGGACCCACTGGTCAGTTGACTAGTCAAATGTTGGTGTCAGCATGACATCGCGATGATGTCATAATAGGATTTTATTAAATCATTTAAATCTGTTTTTAATTCCTAAATAATTAATAAAACTTTGAAAATTAATATAAAATAATCCGTAAGTCAGATCAAAATATTTTCAACATGAAAGTTGATCAGCAAAACGAGACGAACCCGGATACACGGTCCTTTCGTGTGTCACGCGTCCCTAGCATAGCAAACATGGAACATTTCCATCGTTTCTAGTATAACCGGTAGTAGCCCGAGACCCGGAAAATATCGTCAGATATTCTTCCGAACCGTCTATGACGGATGTTGCTGCGTTAGCTCATGTCTAGCCTGCATCTTTCCATGTCATGCTTTGTGTTGCATCGGTGCTATTATTTATTGTTTCTTCCCCCTCTTCTTACCGGTAGACCCCGAGACTGACGCTGCTGCCGGGTACATCTACGACCCTGCCGATCAGTCCTTTGCCGCAGAGCAGCAAGGCAAGCAAACACCCCTTGATCATTCCTATATCGCCTATGTCTTTCTTCCTACTGCTTGCATTAGTATTTTGCTACTGTTGTAGTTAGCTCCTATATCTGATGCATAGCCTATTTTTGATGAACTGCTACTTTCAGTCCTGTACTTTAAATATGCTTAGTATAGGTGGAGCAGTCATCCCCTCTGACCCCGTAGTTCAGTTGCCCCGCTTGTATTCAAATCTCGATCTTTGATCGACGAGCCAGACCCGACACAGCACATTCACCCCCCTTCGTTGTACGACGCTACCGAGATACTATCGGGTACCGAGGGTGACACCTCACTAAGTACTCCTGATGATATCTCTGTAGTATAGCTAGTCGGTCGTGGTTATCGAGGGTGATTCCTCTTTCACCATTCCCGATGACGCCTCTGTCGTGCAACCCAGCGAGTGTGGGACCCCCGAGGGTGATTCCTCTAAGCCCACCTTGACGGGTACATCGTTCGGAATCCAATGAGGGTGATACCTCGGATTCCCCCGATGTTACAACCACACAGTTACTCGACCATGTTACTGGGATCATTGGTGATTAGTTGTAAGACGGGTGGGTTCCCGTGAGACTGTGTTGCTGGCCCAATTAAAATGCTAATGGATTTGGGTATTTGATCTGGGTTGGTCGGAGACCTTTTCGCACTAACCGGCTACGCGGGAAGAATTATGGGTACTCGGCGTCGCGGTATCAGCCGAAGCTTTTCAGATGCCAGCAATGTAGCGGCGCGCGCCCGAGTGGTCCCGAGTTGCATCGCGCTTGTGATTAAGGATGCTAGGACTGACGTCGGCCGCCCATGCCACGTGCAGGAGCGTGAAGGGGAACTGGGCCCAGAACCCTTTGTGCTTAGGAGTTAGACCGGCGGGCTGGCCTCTCTGATTAGTCTTAGGTGGGGCTGCGACGTGTCGATATTCCGAGGCCGGGCAGGACCCAGAAAAGTATGTCCGGCCAGAGTGTTATCGAGCGTGACGGGACATGTGGTGCACCCCTGCAGGGATGAAAATTAACTATTCGGATAGCCGTGTCCACAGTTACAGGACGACTTGGAGTTGTGCCCCGATCTTTTACAACTACAATTGTTACTTAACTGGAATTAGTTTGCCTCGGGATTGCTTCCTCGCAGGGAGTCGAGGGAGGATCTTTAGGCGTGACCTCACTTTAATATTGCTGCAACAATATGACTATTAATGTTTTACCCGTGTTCTACTCTCGTCTATTGCTGCAAGACCCTGAAGATGCTAGTCTTCGATAGGACTAGGTCTTCTCTCTCTATTCTCGCATTGCTGCAGTCAGCCCACATATAACCCCCTTCTTTGATACTGATGCATAATTATAATAGTTCTGATGTAAGACTTGCGAGTACTTTGGATGAGTACTCACCGCTGCTTTGCTCCCCCCTTGTCCCCTTGATCCGTTTGCTGCGACCAGATGATGGAGCCTAGGAGATGGAGGTCCCCGCCACCGACGACTGCTACCCCGACGGTGCCTACTACTACGTGGAGGCCGCTGATGATCAGGAGTAGTTAGGAGGTTCCCAGGCAGGAGGCCTTGCCTCGTTCGATCGTTGTATCTTTTGTGCTAGCCTTCTCTAAGGCACCCCATGTTTTATGTCTGTACTCAGATATTTGTTGCTTCCGCTGACTCGTGTGTTTATCGAGCTTTCGTATTCTAGCCCTCGAGGCCCCTGGCTTGTAATATGAAGCTGATGTTATTTTATTTGTGTCTAGAGTTGTGTTGTGATATCTTCCCGTGAGTCCTTGGGTTTGATCATACGCACTTGCGTGTATGGTTAGCGTACGATTAAATCGAGGGCGTCATAAGTGTAATAGGTAATATAATTTAGATTTTATGGCTATCCGAGACATGACTTCCGAGTAAGTCTACTTAACCACCTCTATGGCGGGATATACTTCACTTGGGTTTTACGACCGCCTAGAGGTCGTTTTGGGGGCCTCTTACTCGGCGTCAACACATGGACTATGGATGTTTTGGTTATTTCGCATGATAAGTTTCATGTTAAGCTCCATATTCACAACCAATCCAGCAACTTCACATGGACCTAGTCGCCGTGTATGGGGCAGCCCGGGATGAGCTCAAGACAAATTTTCTCCGTGAGTTGGTTAATCTTGCGAAAGATAATCGCTACCCCATTCTTGTAGGAGGGGATTTAAATTTTCGTCGATTTCCAAATGAGAAAAGTCGCGGGAGGTTTGATAATCATCAACCTTTCCTTTTCAACGATGTCATCGACAATCTTGATTTGCGAGGGGTTTCCATGACTGGAAGAAAATTCACTTGGGCGAACAGTCTTTCAGAACTGACATATGAGAAACTAGATCATGTTTTAACGGATACCATGTGGGAATTTAAATTTTCTATGGTTTCTGTTCGTGCTCTACCTCGTATCGAGACCATATCATACCACACACCAATTATCCTAACTACTGGCTTGCCACAACCACAACATAGACGAAAGTTAAAGTTCAAACTTGGTTGGTTGTATCGGGGTGGCTTCCATGACATGGTCAAGGAGGTATGGGAGAAACCGATGGCCGGGCATACCCCAATACACAATTCGAATAAAGAAATGCATGCATTATGTAAATTACTTGGTGGTTGGTCTAGGTATACGGTGGGTATCCTCAAAAAGGAGAAGCTTCATCTTTGATCTATCATTGATGAACTAGAAGCTTTGGTAGAGGTTGGACCTCTATGTGAGCATCGAATCGAGATCAATAGTCAATCAAAGGCACAAATAGCTAGCATGGCGCATGAAGAGGAACTCAAATGGTACCAACATTCTAACTCTCAATTTATCCTGAAAGGTGATTCGGATACTAGAAATTTCCATGGAGTTTCCCATGGGAGACACCATAAGAAACTTATTCATTCCCTACAAAAGGATGAGGGCACGATTGAGGGGCATGATTAACTTAATTCTTATATCACTTAATTATTATAAAAGAAGTACGCATCGTGAGAGGAAGGAAAATTCTTGATGGATGAGTCCTGAACTAATGACATCTCCCCAGGTTTCTGATGAGGAAAACAACCTTCGAACATCACCATACTCTGAGGAGGAAGTTAGAAAAGCGGTTTTCCTAATGGAGCATAACAAAGTCCCGTGTGTGGATGGTTTTCGCGCAAAGTTCGATCAAAACTTGTGGGAAGTCATCAAACCAGATCTCCTCCTCTTGTTTAGCTACCTACATGGTGGCAACTAGATTTATTTCTTTTAAACTTCGATGAGATTATTTTATTACCTAAGGCTAATGAGGGTGAAAGGATACAACAATATAGACCTATTTGACTCCTTAATGTTAGTTTTAAAATTTTCATGAAGGTTGTGATTTTAGACTTAGTTCTGTTGCTGAACATTCGGTTCGTCCTTCACAGACAACTTTTATGCAAGGTAGACACATCCTAGATGGAGTTGTTATCCTTCATGAAGGTGTCCATGAATTGCATTGGAAAAAGTTGAATGGGGTGGTCCTTCAAATAGATTTTGAAAAAGTATATGACAAAGTCAAATAGCTGATTCTTCAACTAACTCTCATAATGAAAGTATTCTTTGCAGAGTGGCGCGTGATACGTCCATTTTGCATCATGCTTTCATGTTGATATTTATCGCTTTATGGACTGTTATTATACTTTGTGGTTCCATACTTATGCCTTTTCTCTCTTATTTTGCAAGGTTTATTTGAAGAGGGAGAATACCGGCAGTTGGAATTCTAGACTAGAAAAAGAAGCAAGTCTGAGTCCTCTATTCTGCGCAACTCCAAATGCCCTGAAAATCAACGTGGAATTTTTTGGGAATATATAAAAAATATTGGGCGAAAGAAGTGCCAGAGGGGACCTGCCAGGGGCCCACAAGCCTGGTGGACGCGGCCTGCCCCCCTGGCCGCGGCAACAGGGCTTGTGGGCACCCTGGTGGCCCACTGGCCCCCCTCTTCTGCTATATGAAGGGTTTTGTCCGGAAAAAAATCAGTGCGGAGCTTTTTCATGGATTCTCCGCAGCCACGAGGTGGAACTTGAGTAGAACCAATCTAGAGCTCCGGCAGGACGATCCTGCGAGGGAAACTTCCCTCCCGGAGGGGGAAATCGTCGCCATCGTCATCACCAACACTCCTCTCATCAGAGGGGACTCGTCTCCATCAACATCTTCATCAGCACCATCTCATCTCCAAACCCTAGCTCATCACTTGTAACCAATATCCGTCTCGCGACTCCGATTGGTACTTGTAAGGTTGCTAGTAGTGTTGATTACTCTTTGTAGTTGATGCTAGTTGGATTACTTGGTGGAAGAGTTTATGTTTAGATCCTTGATGCTACTCATTACACCTATGATCATGATTATGATTATGGTTTGTGAGTAGTTACTTTTGTTCCTGACGACATGGGATAAGTCATGCTAATAATAATCATGTGAATTTGGTATTCGTTCGGTATTTTGATATGTTGTATGTTGTTTTTCCTCTAGTGGTGTTATGTGAACGTAGACTACATAACACTTCACCATTATTTGGGCCTAGAGGAAGGCATTGGGGAGTAGTAAGTAGACGATGGGTTGCTATAGTGACATAAGCTTAAACCCCAGTCTATGCGTTGCTTCGTAAGGGGCTGATTTGGATCCATTAGTTTAATGCTATGGTTAGACGTTGTCTTAATTCTTCTTTTGTAGTTGCGGATGGTTGCGAGAGGGGTTAATCATAAGTGGGATGCTCGTCCAAGTAAGGGCAGTACCTAAGCGTCGGTCCTCCCACATATTAATCTATCAAAGTAACGAACGCGAATCATATGAACATGATGAAACTAGCATGACAGAAATTCGCGTGTGTCCTCAGGAGCGTTTTTCCTCCTATAAGACTTTGTTCAGGCTTGTGCCTTTCTACAAAAGGGATTGGGCCACTTTGCTGCACCGTTGCTACTACTTGTTACTTGTTACTTTTCACCTGCTACGTTTCACCTCACTACACCATCACTTGTTACCGCTACTTTCAGTGCTTGCAGTTATTACCTTGCTGAAAACTGTTTATCAGAGCCTTCTGCTCCTCGTTGGGTTCGACACTCTTTCTTATCAAAAGGACTATGATTGATCCCCTATACTTGTGAGTCATCAAGACTCTTTTCTGGCGCCGTTGCCGGGGAGTGAAGCGCCTTTGGTAAGTGGAATTTGGTAAGGAAACATTTATATACTGTGCTGAAATTTATTGTCACTTGTCACTATGGAAACTGTTCCTTTGAGGAATTTGTTCGGGGTATCTTCACCACGAATGGAAGCACGAGGAGTGGCTCCTCAACCTAAGGTACCTACTGAAAATATCTTTTATGAAATTCCTTCGGGTATGCTTGAGAAACTACTGGCTAATCCTTTTACAGGAGATGGATCATCACTTCCAGACTTGCATCTAATCTATGTAGATGAAGTTTGTGGTTTATTTAAGCTTGCAGGTTTGCCCGAGGATGAGGTAAAGAAGAAAGTCTTTCCTTTATCTTTGAAGGATAAAGCGGTGACATGGTATAGGCTATGTGATGATACTAGATCATGGGACTACAATCGGTTGAAATTGGACTTTCATCAAAAGTTTTATCCTATGCGTTTAGTACATCGTGATCGGAATTATATTTATAACTTTTGGCCTCGTGATAGGGAAAGCATAGTTCAAGCTTGGGGAGGCTTAAATCAATGCTATATTCATGCCCCAATCATGAGCTCTCGAGAGAAATTATCACTCAAAACTTTTATGCTCGACTTTCTCATGAAGATCGTACCATGCTTGACACTTCTTGTACCGGTTCTTTTATGAAGAAGGATATTGACCACAAGTGGAATTTACAAGAAAGAATCAAACGTAACTCTGAAGATTGGGAGCTTGAAGAAGGTAAGGAGTCAGGTATGAATTTCCAGTTTGATTGCATTAAATCTTTTGTTGAAACAAACACTTCTAGAGATTTTAGCGCTAAGTATGGACTTGAATCTGAGATAGTAGCTTCTCTATGTGAATCTTTTGCTGCTCATATTGATCTTCCCAAAGAGAAGTGGTTTAAGTATCATCCTCCTGTAGAAGTCAACATAGTTAAACCCAATCTAGTTGAAGAGAAAGTCATTGCCTATAATGATCCTATTGTTCCTTGTGCCTACAGTGAGAAACCACCTTACCCTGCTAGGAAAAAGGATTATTCTAAAGCTCCAACTGTGATACGTAGGGGTTACATTAGACCACTTGTACCCCTTGAGGAAATTAGAGTTGATCCTAGTGTTGAAATTATCAAAGATATGTTAGCCGAAGACATAGATGGGCATGTTATCAAATTCTGTGAGGACTCCGCTAGAATTGCTAAACCTCACGCGAAAGACAAATACAGACCTGTAGTTGGCCTGCCCGTTGTTTCTGTCAAGATAGGAGATCACTGTTATCATGGTTTATGTGATATGGGTGCTAGTGTTAGTGCAATACCCGGTCCCTATATGATGAAATCAAAGATGAGATTGCACCAGCTGAGTTAGAACCCATTGATGTCACTATTACGCTAGCTAATAGAGCCACTATCTGCCCTCTGGGAATTGTGAGAGACGTAGAAGTCCTGTGCGGTAAGACGAAGTATCCTACTGATCGCCTCATGCTTGCTACTGCACAAGATAGCTTTTGTCCCATCATATTTGGTAGACCCTTTCTCAACATTGTCAATGCTCATATTGATTGCGTTAAACAGTCTATCACTGTTAGTTTTGAGGGTGTGTCTCATGAATTTAACTTCTCCAAGTTTGGAAGACAACCCCATAAAAAAGAGTCGTCTGGTAGGGATGAAATCATTGCTCTTGCCTCTATTGCCGTGCTTCCTACGGATCCTTTAGAGCAATATCTGCTTGAGCATGAAAATGATATGCATATGGATGAAAGAGATGAGATAGATAAAATTGTTTTAGAACAATATCCTATTCTTAAGAATAATTTGCCTGTTGAACTGCTTGGGGATCCTCCCCCACCAAAGGGTGATCCTGTGTTCGAGCTAAAACAATTACCAGATACACTTAAGTATGCCTATCTTGATGAGAAGGAGATATATCCTGTTATTATTAGTGCTCACCTTTCGAATCACGAAGAGAAGAAGTTATGAAAAACTTTGAGGAAGCACCGTACTGCTATTGGATATACTCTTGATGATCTTAAGGGTATTAGTCCCACTCTATGTCAGCACAAGATTAAAACCGATCCTGATTCTAAGCGAGTTGCTGATCATCAACGGAGATTAAATCCTAGGATGAAAGAGGTCGTGAGAAAAGAAATATTAAAGCTTCTGGAAGCAGGAATCATTTATCCTCTTGCTCATAGCGATTGGGTAAGTCCAGTGCATTGCGTACCCAAGAAGGGAGGTATCAGCGTCGTTCCTAATGATAAGAATGAACTAATCCCGCAGAGGATTATTACTGGCTATAGGATGGTGATAGACTTCCGGAAACTGAACAAGGCAACCAGGAAAGAACATTATCCTTTGTCGTTTATCGACCAAATGCTAGAAAGGCTATCTAAACACACACACACTTCTGCTTTCTAGACGGTTATTCAGGTTTCTCGCAAATACGTGTTTCACAATCTGATCAGGAGAAAACCACTTTCACCTGCCCCTTCGGTACCTTTGCTTATAGACGTATGCCTTTTGGCTTATGCAATGCACCTGCCACCTTTCAAAGATGTATGATGGCTATATTCTTTCACTTCTGTGAAAAGATTGTTGAGGTTTTCATGGATGATTTGTCCGTTTACGGTTCTTCCTTTGACGATTGCCTTAGTAACCTTGATCGAGTCTTACAGAGATGCAAAGATACCAACCTCGTCTTGAACTGGGAGAAGTGCCACTTCATGGTTAATGAAGGCATCGTATTAGGACACAAAATCTCTAAGAAAGGCATTGAAGTTGATAAGGCTAAGGTTGATGCAATTGAGAAAATGCCTTGCCTCACAGATATCAGAGGTATACGAAGTTTCCTAGGTCATAGTGGTTTCTATAGAAGGTTCATTAAAGACTTCTCTAAGATTTCTAGGCCTCTTACCAACCTCTTGCAGAAGGATGTTCCTTTTGTTTTTGATGAGGATTGTGAGGAAGCTTTCGAAATACTTAAAAGGGCCTTGATAACCACACCTATTGTTCAACCACCTGATTGGAACTTGCCCTTTGAAATCATGTGCGACGCTAGTGATTATGCTGTTGGTGCTGTTCTAGGACAAAGAGTTGACAAGAAGTTGAATGTTATTCACTACGCTAGTAAAACTCTAGACAGTGTCCAAAGAAACTATGCCACTACGGAGAAGGAATTTTTAGCAGTCGTGTTTGCATGTGAAAAATTCAGATCTTATATAGTTGACCCCAAAGTCATTATTCACTCTAATTATGCTGCTATTAAGTACCTTATGGAGAAGAATGACGCTAAGCCTAGGCTAATCAGATGGGTTCTCCTGCTACAGGAATTTGATTTACACGTTGTTGACCGAAAGGGTGCTGATAACCGTGTAGCAGATAACTTGTCCAGGCTAGAGAATGTCCTTGATGACCCACGACCTATTGTTGACAGCTTTCCTGATGAGCAACTGAATGTCATCCGTTCTTCACATAGTGCACCGTGGTATGCTGATTACGCAAACTATATCGTAGCCAAATACATACCACCCAGTTTCACCTACCAGCAAAAGAAGAAATTCTTCTTTGATTTGAGACACTACTTTTGGGATGATCCTCACCTTTATAAGGAAGGAGTAGATGGTTTTATTAGACGTTGTGTGACTGAACATGAACAGGGACAGATCCTGCAGAAGTGTCATTCTGAAGCCTACGGAGGACACCATGCTGGAGATAGAACTTCTCATAAGGTATTGCAATCAGGTTTCTATTGGCCCACTCTCTTCAAGGATGCCCGTAAGTTTGTCTTGTCTTGTGACGAATGCCAAAGAATAGGGAACATCAGTAAACGTCAGGAAATGCCTATGTACTATTCACTTGTCATTGAACCATTTGATGTCTGGGGCTTTGATTATATGGGATCCTTCCCGAGTTCCAATGGGTATACTCACATCTTAGTTGCTGTTGATTATGTCACTAAGTGGGTAGAAGCTATCCCCACTAGAAATGTTGATCACACACCTCTATTAAGATGCTTAAAGAAGTCATTTTCCCAAGATTTGGAGTCCCTAGATATCTGATGACTGATGGCGGTTCACACTTCATTCATGGTGTTTTCCGCAAGATGCTCGCTAAGTATGATGTCAACCATAGAGTTGTATCTCCTTATCATCCTCAGTCTAGTGGTCAAGTGGAGTTGAGTAATAGAGAGATCAAATTGATCTTACAAAAGATTGTCAATAGATCTCGAAAGAATTGGTCTAGCAAACTTGATGATGCACTATGGGATTATAGGACTGCTTATAAGAATCCCATGGGCATGTCGCCGTATAAAATGGTTTACGGCAAGGCCTGTCATTTAACTCTTGAGTTAGAACACAAAGCTTATTGGGCAATCAAAGAGCTCAACTTCGATTTCAAACTTGCCGGTGAGAAGCGGTTGTTTGATATCAGCTCATTAGATGAATGGAGGGCCCATGCATATGAGAATGCCAAGTTGTTCAAGGAAAAGGTTAAGAGATGTCACGATAAAAGGATACAAAAACGAGAGTTCAATGTAGGTGATTATGTCCTGCTATACAATTCTCACTTAAGATTCTTCGCAGGCAAGCTTCTCTCTAAATGGGAAGGTCCCTACGTTGTCGAGGAAGTATATCGTTCCGGTGCCATCAAAATCAATAACACGGAAGGTAATTTTCCTAGAGTGGTAAATGGGCAAAGAATCAAGCACTATATCTCTCGTACTCCCATAAATGTTGAGACCAATATCATCAATATCATAACTCCACAGGAGTACATAAGGGATGTTTATCAGCGTGTTTCAGACTCTGAAAACGAAGAGGTATGTGTTTCGGTAAGTAATTGGACTCCGAAACTTTTCCAGTAGGAAATTTTCTCCGTTTCGGAATTTATGGAAAAATAGAAAAATAAAAAGCAGTCCGGAGAGCGCACGAGGCGGCCACAAGCTTGGTCGCCGCGCCCCCTGGCCGCGGCTACAGGGCTTTTGGGCACCTCGTATGCCTCCCGGACTCCGTTTTCTTGCGGAGCACTCCTTCTGGTCCAGAAAAAATCATTATATATACGCCCGAGGGTTTTGATCTCCGTATCGTGCAGTTTTCCTCTGTTTTCGTTTCGAGCCTGTTTCTGCTGTGGATCTAGACTGCTTTGGCTTCCCCAAAAGCTCCGAAGGACAAGGTCTTTGAGAAGGTTATCAATGCTTACCTCGCGGAAGTGTTGCAGCACCCTCAATCTATCAAGATGAGTGAGGGGATCTTGCACATCCGTGATGTTGAGGGGCCTAAGAAGACCGGAAGCATGGAGATGAGGCTCGAAGCAATGGAGCAACAAGTCTTCAAGTGCCAAGGGATGGTGGAGCGTGGACTCAACGCCAACCACATGATGATCACCGAGTTCACCAACAAGCACAAGATGGATGCCAATGACATTGGGAAGCACTTCTCCAGGCTCTATGATAGGGTTGATCAACTCCAGGGCCAGATCTATGACCTGCAGAACCAAAACTGTGAGTATGAGTATAGATTTAAATCAATAAGGCTAGGTGCAGATTTGAGGATTCCGGCGACTCGTTCATCCTGCCATGATGGAGCACCTATGCCTTGGAAGATGGAGGATCAGACTCATGTTGCAACTCCACCACCATCACCACCAAAGGAAGACAACTAAGCATTGGTATGGGCAATCCCCTTGGCTTTTGCCAAGCTTGGGGGAGTTGTCCTGGTATCGTATCACCTTTATATCTTTTGCTTTTACCTTTGTTTTAGTTCTTTCCTTTTTCAGTTTTTACTTTCTTCTCTTAGTTGAGTAAGTCTTTAGTGTTTAGTTTGAGTCTTTTGCCTTGTGTCTCCCCCGATGTATTCGAGCTTGCGAGCTATATAATAAAGGGTATCTTAGTCAAGGGCTTTGTTTTGTGTCGTGATCCATAGTATGAAAAGAACGATAGCATGAAAGATCATGAGATGATCTTATGGAAAGTGATAGCTTCACATATAACAAGCATGATGATTGAAACTTGTTGAGAATAGACCAACATAGACCCCAGTCATCGTTGCAATTAATAAGAAGTAATAAGGAAAGAGAGGTTCACATATAAATATATCATCTTAGACACTTTCTATAATTGTGAGCACTCACCAAACTATTACATGCTTAGAACTAGATGTTGGACAAGGAAGACAACATAATGAATTGTGTTTGCTTGGTTCTGAACAATGTTATGTGATTAGAGATCCCTTAGCATGTGACGATTGCTTCCACCTCATATTAGCCAAAACTTCCGTACTAAGTAGAAATACTACTTGTGCATCCATAAACCTTCAAACCAGTCTTGCCATGAGTGTCCACCATACCTACCTATGGATTGAATAAGATCCCTCAAGTAAGTTGTCATGGGTGCAAGCAATAAAAATTGCTCTCTAATATGTATGATCTATTAGTGTGTGGAAAATAAGCTTTATATGAACCTCTCATGAGGAAGACATAAAAGTGACAAACTGCATAATAAAGTTCTTTATCACAGGAGGCAATATAAAGTGACGTTCCTCCGCACTAAGAGGACACACATCCAAACCTCAAAAGCGCATGACAACCTCTGCTTCCCTCTGCGAAGGGCCTATCTTGTACCTTTACTTTTTGTCCTTGTGAAAGTCATGGTGATCAACACCAATTCCCTATTCCGTCTTCATCTTGGTGAACGTCATATGCTAGGGAAAGATCTAAATTCATATATCAACTTGGAGATGAGTACTTATGCTTTATTATTGTTGACTTTACCCTTGAGGTAAATGGTTGGGAGGCAAAATTATAAGCCCCAATCTTTCTCTATGTCCAACTGAAACTTTGATACCATGAGTACCACGTGAGTTGTAACAATTGTGGAAAACAAAAGAGATGATTGAGTATGTGGATTTGCTTTACAAGCTCTTATTTGACTCTCTCTGATGTTATGATAAATTGCAATTGCTTCAATGACTATGGATTGTTGTTGGCTACTTCTCGGTAAGGTTTTGATTCATACTTTGCTTTGTGAAGGAATTGTTACTTTCCCATAAGAATCTTTATGATATTTTGTTGTTCTATGTGTGATCATGATGCCCTCATGTTCGAATTATGTTTTATCGACACCTTCATCCCTAAACATGTGGACATGTTTATGGATCTTGGTTTTCGCTTGAGGACAAGCGAGGTCTAAGCTTGGGGGAGTTGATACGTCCATTTTGCATCATGCTTTCATGTTGATATTTATCGCTTTATGGACTGTTATTATACTTTGTGGTACCATACTTATGCCTTTTCTCTCTTATTTTGCAAGGTTTATTTGAAGAGGGAGAATACCGGCAGCTGGAATTCTGGACTGGAAAAGGAGCAAGTCTGAGTCCTCTATTCTGCGCAACTCCAAATGCCCTGAAAATCAACGTGGAATTTTTTGGGAATATATAAAAAATATTGGGTGAAAGAAGTGCCGAGGGGAGCTGCCAGGGGCCCACAAGCCTCGTGGTCGCGGCATGCCCCCCTGGCCGCGGCAACAGGGCTTGTGGGCACCCTGGTGGCCCAGTGGACCCCTCTTCTGCTATATGAAGGGTTTCGTCCGGAAAAAAATCATGGCGGAGCTTTTTCGTGGATTCTCCACCGCCACGAGGCGGAACTTGAGCAGAACCAATCTAGAGCTCCGGCAGGACGATCCTGCCGGCGAAACTTCCCTCCCAGAGGGGGAAATCGTCGCCTTCGTCATCACCAACACTCCTCTCATCGGAGGGGACTCGTCTCCATCAACATCTTCATCAGCACCATCTCATCTCCAAACCCTAGTTCATCACTTGTAACCAATCTCCGTCTCGCGACTCCGATTGGTACTTGTAAGGTTGCTAGTAGTGTTGATTACTCTTTGTAGTTGATGCTAGTTGGATTACTTGGTGGAAGAGTTTATGTTCAGATCCTTGATGCTACTCATTACACCTTTTATCATGATTACGATTATGCTTTGTGAGTAGTTACTTTTGTTCCTGAGGACATGGGATAAGTCATGCTAATAATAATCATGTGAATTTGGTATTCGTTTGGTATTTTGATATGTTGTATGTTGTTTTTCCTCTAGTGGTGTTATGTGAACGTCGACTACATATTTGGGCCTAGAGGAAGGCATTGGGGAGTAGTAAGTAGATGATGGGTTGCTAGAGTGACAGAAGCTTAAACCCCAGTCTATGCGTTGCTTCGTAAGGGGCTGATTTGGATCCATTAGTTTAATGTTATGGTTAGACGTTGTCTTAATTCTTCTTTTGTAGTTGCGGATGCTTGCGAGAGGGGTTAATCATAAGTGGTATGCTCGTCCAAGTAAGGGCAGTACCCAAGCGCCAGTCCACCCACATATCAAACTATCAAAGTAACGAACGCGAATCATATGAACATGATGAAACTAGCATGACAGAAATTCCCGTGTGTCCTCGGGAGCGTTTTTCCTCCTATAAGACTTTGTTCAGGCTTGTCCCTTGCTACAAAAGGGATTGGGACACTTTAATGCACCGTTGCTACTACTTTTTACTTGTTACTTTTCACCTGCTACGTTTCACCTCACTACACCATCACTTGTTACCGCTACTTTCAGTGCTTGCAGTTATTACCTTGCTGAAAACCGTTTAACAGAGCCTTCTGCTCCTTGTTGGGTTCGACACTCTTACTTATCGAAAGGACTACGATTGATCCCCTATACTTGTGGGTCATCAGCGCGCTATGACCCATAGCTTCGTTTTAGGAGGCAATGTTGCCATTAAAATCAATGATGATGTGGGCCCTTATTTTGAAACAAAGAAGGGGTTGCAACAAGGTGGCTCACCATCGGCCATGCTATTTAATATAGTAGGAGATATGCGAGCAGTCATGATTGAGCATGACAAGACTAATGAATAATTTTTTTTGCCTACTAAATAAGCTAGTCGATGGTGTCTCTCTATACTTGAGTATGATCACGATACGATTTTCTTCATGGATTATGACGTCAGAAAGTGAGAAATCTGAAATCAATTTTATCACCATTCTGAAAAATCTTAGGGCTTAAGATTAATTTTCATAGAAGTGAATTGTTTTGCTTTGGTGAGGCTCAAGACAAGGCTCACGTGTACGCCGACCTATTCGGATGCGGGTTGGGCCAATTTTTGAACACATATTTGGGGATATCAGTATATTATCAGCGACTCGCAAATGTTGAATTGAAACACATCGAGGAGAGGCTGGCAAAAGACTTACTAGTTAGAAAGGTAAACAGTTGTGTGTGGACGAAAGGAGTTTAACATAGAGTGGATTATTTCCGATCAAGATTTTTTTGGCAAGGAGATAGCGAGATCAAGAAATATTGACTTGCTAATGGAGTGCAGTTTGCCATCCCAAAGACCAAGGTAGGTTGGGCATTAATGACCTTAACGTTAAGAATAGGGCCCTACTTGGTAAACAGTTGTTTAAATTACTCACAAAAGATGATGTATGGGAAACCCTCCTCAAGGCGGTATCCCAAGTATACTGAAAGCCTAGGGATTCCCACTTTTGGGCGGGTCTAATGGCTATGAAGAAATATTTCTTCTGCTATGGATCTTTCTTAATTAAGGACGGTTCAAAAATTAGATTCTAGGAGGATAAGTGGCTAGGTAATGCCGCTCTAAGAGAACAATATATGGATCTATACAATATTGTGTGTCACAAGGGTGATACTATCTCCACGGTAGTGGTATCATTTCCACAAAATGTGACTTACGTAAGGGATTTAATTGGACCAAGACTCCAATGTGGAACAACCCACTCTAGCGGTTGTCCACGGTGCAATTCGCACCTGGGTTAGTTTTCTGATGGAACCTACATGGGAATCGGAAGTTCTTAGTGGAGTCTATGTATAGAGCATTAATCCATCCTGATGTGCGAGTTGATAATAACAAGAAGATCTCTAAGATGAAGATACCACTTAAGAATAAAATCTTTGCTTGGTATCTTCATCATGGAGCCATTTTTCGTAAAGATAATCTTATTAATAGGAATTGGCATGGAAGTCCGCAATGTGTGTTTTCTTACCTTGATGAGACCATAAAACATGTAGGGGAACGTTGCATGGGAAACAAAAAATTTCCTACGCACACGAAGACCTATCATGGTGATGTTCATCTACGAGAGGGAGATTTGATCCACATACCCTTGTAGATCGCTCAGCGAGAAGCATTAAGAAACGCGGTTGATGTAGTGTTACAGCTTCGTGATTCAAATCACTGTCGTCCCACGATCCGTTCCGATCTAGCGCCGAACGGACGGCACCTCCGCGTTCAGCACACGTACAACTCGATGATGATCTCGGCCTTCTTGATCCAGCAAGAGAGACGGAGAAGTAGATGAGTTCTCCGGCAGCGTGACGCCGCGCCGGTGTTGGTGATGATCTATTCCTGCAGGGCTCCACCCGAGCTCCGCAGAAATCTAATCTAGAGGAAGAACTACGAGGTGTAGGTTTGAGTTGCACGTGGCAAAAGTTGTGTCTCAAAATCCCTAAACCTCTAGTATATATAGGAGAAGGGGAGAGGCAGACTTGGGAAGCCTTGGCGCACAAAGGAAACCCTCCTTGGGTCGGCCGAAGTGGGAGGGAGGAGTCCTTCTCCAATCCCACTTGGATTAGGACTCCTTCCTTATTTTCCCACCTCTTTTGTTTTTTCCACTTTTTTCTCATGGGCTTTCCTTGGATGACTTTGTCAGCCCATTATATCTTATTGTACATCCAATAAACCCACGTGGACCCCTTGGGGATTGGTGGGCCCACCCAATGGGCCCCCGGAACCCATTCATCACTCCCGGTACACTGCCGGTAAGGCCCGAAAACTTTGCAAAATCCAAACACCAACTTCCAATATATCAATCTTCATTTCCGGGCCATTCCGGAAACCCTCGTGATGTCCGTGATCTTATCCGGGACTCCGAACAACCTTCGGTCACCAACTCATGTAACTCAACTATACTAAAACATCATCGAACCTTAAGTGTGCATACCCTGCGGGTTCGAGAAGTATGCAGACATGACCCGAGACACTTCTCGGTCAATATGCAATAGCGGGACCTGGATCCCCATATTGGATCCTACATATTCTACGAAGATCTTATCGGTTGAACCTCTGTGCCAAGGATTCATATAATCCCATATAACATTCCCTTTGTCCTTCGGTATGTTACTTGCCCGAGATTTGATCGTCGGTATCCCTATACCTATTTCAATCTCGTTACCGGCAAGTCTCTTTACTCGTTCTGTAATACATGATCCCGTGACTCACATTTGAGTCACATTTCTTGCAAGGCTTGTGTGTGATGTTGTATTACCGAGTGGTCCCCGAGATACCTCTCCGTCACACAGAGTGACAAATCCCAGTCTTGATCCATGCTAACTCAATGGACACCTTCAGAGATACCTGTAGAGCACCTTTATAGTCACCCAATTACGTTGTGATGTTTGATACACACAAGGTATTCCTCCGGTGTCAGTGAGTTACATGATCTCATGGTCATAGGAATGAGTACTTGACACGCAGAAAATAATAGCAATAAAATGGCACGATCACATGCTACGTTCATAGTTTGGGTCTTGTCCATCACATGATTCTCCTAATGATGTGATCCCATTATCAAGTGACAACACTTGCCTATGGTCAGGAAACCTTGACCATCTTTGATCAACGAGCTAGTCAACTAGAGGCTTACTAGGGAGAGTGTTTTGTCTACGTATCCACACATGTATTTGTGTTTCCAATCAATACAATTATAGCATGGATAATAAACGATTACCATGAACAAAGAAATATAATAATAACTAATTTATTATTGCCTCTAGGGCATATTTCCAACAAAACATTTAATGATAAAAATACCTCTCTTATGCAGGTTATCTAAAGATGTATCGGGATTCTTCGTTTATGATCCTCTCTACAATGCGTGGAGAATCGATACATGTTTACGGATGTGTGGACATGATTGGAGGCTACAACCAGGGATAGTTTTATGAAACATAGGTAGCAGCATGATCTTAGGATTGCCACCCCTCCGCTCTAAGCATTATATGGACTTGCTTATGCAACAAAAGACCTTCCAACGGCGCCAGAAACAAGCGTGCTGACGGGAGACTATTCTTGTCTTGATCCTCCTCAGCAACGGCACCAGGAATCCTTCTACTACGGCTACGCCTTTAGGGACTTCCTTGGCAAATATGCAAAGGATTCCCCCGTGGCCTTGGAGCCTTGCGTTGGTGTTCCCTCGAAGCGGAAAGGGTGATGTAGCACAGCGGTGGTAAGTATTTCCCTCAGTTTTGAGAACCAAGGTATCGATCCAGTGAAGGAATATCACAAGTACCTGCACAAACACAAAGAGCTTGCTCCCAACACTATGAAGGGGTTGTCAATCCCTTATAGATTGTTTGCCAAGTGAGAACTGAAAGCAACAAAGTAACAAAGAAAAGTAAAAGAGAAGGTGGAAACGATAGATGTGAATAGACCCAGGGGCCGTAGTGTTCACTAGTGGCTTCTCTCATGAAAGCAAGTAGACGGTGGGTGAACGAATTACTGTCGAGCAATTGATAGAACCGCGCAAGTCATGACGTCATCTATGGCAATGATTATATCTATAGGCATCACGTCCAAAACAAGTAGACCGATACTTTCTGCATCTACTACTATTACTCCACACGTCCACCGCTATCCAGCATGCATCTAGTGTATTAAGTCCAAAAGAATAGAGTAACGCCTTAAGCAAGATGACATGATCTAGATGGACAATCCCATATCTACGATAAAAGCCCATCTTGTTACCCTTGATGGCAACAACACGATGCGTGCCTTGCTGCCCTTTCTGTCACTGGGAAAGGTCACCACACGGTATGAACCCAAAACCAAGCAATTATCCCATTGCAAGAATCATAGATCTAGTTGTCCAAACAAAACCCAAGACTCGGAGAGACTTACAAGGATATCAAATCATTCATATAAGAAATCAGCAAAGACTCAAATATATATCATAGATAATCGGATCACAAATCCATAATTCATCGGATCTCGACAAACACACCGCCAAAGAATATTACATTGGATAGATCTCCATGAAGATCATGGAGAACTTTGTATTGAAGATCCAAGAGAGAGAAGAAGCCATCTAGCTACTAACTACGGACCCGTAGGTCTGAAGTGAACTACTCACGAGTCATTGGAGGGGGCATGATGTTGATGAAGAAGCCCTCCAACTCCAAAGTCCCCTCCGGCAGGGCACTCGGAAGGGTCTCCAGATGAGACCTCGCGGAAACGGAAGCTTGCGGCGGCGGAAAAGTGTTTTCGTGGACGCTCTGATTTTTTCTGGTTTTTTAGGGAATTTATAGGCCAAAGACCTAGGGCAGGGGAGCGCCAGGGGGGCAGAAGCTTGGTTGCCGCGGCCTCCCCCCTGGCCGCGGCAACAGGGCTTGTGGGCTCCCTGTGGGCCCACTTCCTTGGCCCTCAAGCCTCCTGATCTTCTTCCGTTCGTGAAAAAATCATTTTGGGGATTTTATTCCGTTTGGACTCCTTCCAAAATCAGATCTGAAAAGAGTCAAAAACACAGAAAAAACAGAACTGGCACTTGGCACTGAGTTAATAAGTTAGTCCCAAAAAAGATATAAAAGGTAAACAAAACATCCAAAGTTGACAAGATAACAGAGTGAAACCATCAAAAATTATATATACGTTTGAGACGTATCAAGCATCCCCAAGCTTAACTCCTGCTCGTCCTCAAGTAGGGAAGTGATAAAGAATGAATTTTTGATGCTTTCATGCTACCTAGCATAGATGTCCTTTGTAACTCCTCTTATGTGACGTGAATGTTCAGATCCATTAGATTCAAAACAATAGTTTGCTATTGACGTGGAAACAATAATAATTCAAGCAAACTAGCAAGGTAATCATGAACTTTCAAAATAACAAGGCCAAAAGAAAGTTATCCCTACAAAATTATATAGTCTGGCTACGCTCTATCATCATTGCACAACGAATTTAAATCATGCACAACCCCGGTATTGGCCAAGTAATTGTTTTCACACCTTTACTTTCTCAAACTTTTTCAACTCTCACGCAATACATGAGCGTGAGCCATGGTTTTAGCACTATAAATGGTGTGGAGTGTGGTGGAGGTTGCAAGACAATAAAGGAAAAGATGGTCACATTGACTAGGCATATCAATGATCTATGGAGATGCTCATCAATAGATATCAACGTGAATGAGTAGGGATTTCCATACAAATGATGCACTAGAGCTAAGAGTATGTGAAAGCTCTTAAAGAAAACTAGTGGGTGTGCATCCAACTTGCTTGCTCACGAAGACCTAAGGCAATTTTGAGGAAGCCTATCATTGGAATATACAAGCCAAGTTATATAATGAAAATTTCCCACTAGCAATATGGTGGTGATAAAACGAGAGACTCTCAATCATGAAGATCATGGTGCTTAATATGCATAAGTGTGGAAAGATAGTAGCATTGTCCCTTCTCTCTTTTTCTCTCTTTTTTTTGAATGGGCTCTTTGGCCTCTTATTTTATTTTTTTTGGTGGGCATCTTTGTCGTCTTTTATTTCCTCACATGGGACAATGCTCCATCAATGATGATCATCACACTTACAACTCAAAACTTAGAGCAACGATGACTCTATATGGAATGCCTTCAGTAGTGTACCGTGACAATGATCTAGCATGGCATAGACATAAATGGAAACATCATGCTAGCTATCTTATGATCATGCAATGGCAATGTAGACGTGGTGGCACATGTCATGGTGGTTGTTGCATGGCAATATATCCCGGAATGACTTTGAAAAAGCCATAGTAGGTAGGTATGGTGGCTGTTTTGAGGGAGGCTAATGGTGGGTTTTGTGCACCGGCGAAAGTTGCACGACACTAAAGAAGATAGTGATGGTGGAAGGTGAAAGTGCATCTAAACCATGGACTCAACATTAGTCATGAAGAACTCATATACTTGTTGCAAAAATTTTATTAGTAATCGAAACAAAGCATTCAATGCATACTCCTAGGGGAAGGGTTGGTAGGTATAAACCATCGCGCGATCCCGACCGCCACACAAAGGATGACAATCAATAGACTAATCATGCTCAGACTTCATCACATAGCGGTTCACCATACGTGCATGCTACGGGAATCACTAACTTCAACACAAGTATTTCTAGATCCACAACACCTTACTAATATAACTTCAATATTACCATAACCACGACTCAAAACTAGTTGAGATGAATCAAACTTCTCTAACTATTCAATGCACATGAAGGTGGAAGTTTTCGTATCCCTTTGGATAACTACCCCTTTTGAGACTACTTTCATAGCATAGATGAACTACCAAGCCACGCGCCGCCGTGCTCTAAAATATATAAGTGAAGCACATAGAGCAAAATCAACTAGTTCAAAAGATATAAGTGAAGCACATGTGAGCCGAATTGTCTAACCAAAGGATATAAGTGAAGCTCGACAAAATCACGGTGAGTGCATGTCTCTCTCTCTAGGTGTGCAGCAAGGATGATTGTGACACAACAAAAATAAAATACTCCTACAATACAAGATGCTCCAAGCAAAACACATAACATGTGCTGAATAAAAATATAGCCCCAAGTAACGTTACCGATGGATTGAAGACGAAAGAGGGGATGCCTTCCCGGGGCATCCCCAAGCTTAGGCTTTTACAACATCCTTGAATCATATTGGGGTGCCTTGGGTATCCCCAAGCTTGAGCTCTTGCCACTCTTTATCTTTTTGTCCATAAGAACTTCACTCAAAACTTGAAAACTTCACAACACGAAACTTAAACAGAAACTCGTGATAACATTAGTATAAGAAAGCAAACCACCACTTCCTTAGGTACTGTAGCAAACTTAAATTCTACTTATGTTGATGTTGGGTTACTGTATTTTCAATCTTCCATGGCTAATACCCCCCTATACTATCCATAGTTTCATCAAAATAAGCAACCAACACAACAAAAACAGAATCTGTTAACAGCGGACCAGTCTGTAGCAATCTGTATACTTTGTATACTTCTGGTACTTCAAAAATTCTGAACGACGGTCTGAAGAATTTGCGTAGCAATCAGCAGCCAAAAGAATCAACTCAAAAGCTCTTACAGAAGAAAAAAATGAAAATTCTTTTCATGAGCAGAAAGTTTCTGTCTTTTCCAGCATGACCAAACGATCATCCCCAAGACTAATCATAACGGTTTTGCTTGGCACAAACGCAAAAAGAAACACAAAAAACACAATCATAACAGAATTATGAAAGTGTGGAAAGCACAAAACAGAAAGAAAAATGATAGATTCGTTGGGTTGCCTCCCAACAAGCGCTATTGTTTAATGCCCTTAGCTAGGCATTCAATGATGCTCTCACAAAAGACAAGAATTGAAGCACAATGAGAGCATCCTAAAGCATGTGAAAATCACATCTAAGTCTAACATACTTCCTATGCATAGGCATTTTATAGGAAAACAGATTGTCAAGACAACCAATAGTTTCCATATGCAAGGAAGAAGAAAGAGACAATAGCAATCTCCACATAATGAGAGGTAATTTGGTAACATGAAAGTTTCTACCACAATATTTTCCTCTCTCATAGCAATTACATGTGGGATCATATTCGAGTTCAACAATGTAACTATCACATAGGATATTCTTTTCATGATCCACATGCATGCAAAGTTGACCCTCTTCAAAAATAATGGGATTATCATCAACTAAAGTCATGACTTCTCCAAACCCACTTTCAATAATATTGCAAATATCATATTCATCATGAGGTTTGAACAAATTTTAAAGATCATAAGAAAGATCACCACCCCAATCATGACTATTGCAACAAGTAGTGGACGTAGCAAAACTAGCATCCCCAAGCTTAGGGTTTTGCATATTTTTAGCATGATTATCACTAATAGAATTTATAGTGAAACCATTGCAATCATGCTTTTCATCCAAGGAGCCCTCGTGAATCACTTCATAAATTTCTTCATCACGATTTTCAGATTCACGCATCTCAAGCAAAACTCCATAGAGAAAGTCAAGTGCACTCAACTCACTAGCAATTGGTTCCACATAATTGGATCTCTTAAAGAGATTAGCAAGTGGATGAGGATCCATATCACTAGATTTTCAGCAAGCGAAGATGCAAGCATATTGAAGGAACATAGCACACAAGCGAACAGAAAGCAAGCGAGAAGAAAAAGGGCGAACGAAAAAGGCAAACGAAAAAGGCAAATGTGAAGTGGGGGAGAGGAAAACGAGAGGCAACTCGCAAAAAAGGTAAATGCAAGAGATGAGTTTGTGACACTTACTTGGATAGATCTCTCCTTCCCCGGCAACGTCGCCAGAAATACTTCTGCTGATGCAACAAAAGACCTTCCAACGGCGTCAGAAACAAGCGTGCTGATGGGAGACTCTTCTTGTCTTGATCCTCCTCAGCAACGACACCAGGAATCCTTCTGCTACGGCTACGCCTTTAGGGACTTCCTTGGCAAATATGCAAAGGATTCCCCCGTGGCCTTGGAGCCTTGCGTTGGTGTTCCCTCGAAGCGGAAAGGGTGATGTAGCACAATGGTGGTAAGTATTTCCCTCAGTTTTGAGAACCAAGGTATCGATCCAGTGAAGGGAATATCACAAGTACCTGCACAAACACAAAGAGCTTGCTCCCAACGCTATGAAGGGGTTGTCAATCCCTTATAGATTGTTTGCCAAGTGAGAACTGAAAGCAACAAAGTAACAAAGCAAAGTAAAAGCGAAGGTGGAAACGATAGATGTGAATAGACCCAGGGGCCGTAATGTTCACTAGTGGCTTCTCTCATGAAAGCAAGTAGACGGTGGGTGAACGAATTACTGTCGAGGAATTGATAGAACCACGCAAAGTCGCGACGTCATCTATGGCAATGATTATATCTATAGGCATCACGTCCAAAACAAGTAGACCGATACTTTCTGCATCTACTACTATTACTCCACACGTCGACCACTATCCACCATGCATCTAGTGTATTAAGTCCAAAAGAACAGAGTAACACCTTAAGCAAGATGATATGATGTAGATGGACAATCTCATATCTACGATAAAAGCCCATCTTGTTACCCTTGATGGTAACAACACGATGCGTGCCTTGCTGCCCTTTCTATCACTGGGAAAGGTCACCACACGGTATGAACCCAAAACCAAGCACTTTTCCCATTGCAAGAATCGTAGATCTAGTTGGCCAAACAAAACCCAAGACTCGGAGAGACTTACAAGGATATCAAATCATGCATATAAGAAATCAGCAAAGACTCAAATATATATCATAGATAATCTGATCACAAATCCACAATTCATCGGATCTCGACAAACACACCGCCAAAGAAGATTACATCGGATAGATCTCCATGAAGATCATGGAGAACTTTGTATTGAAGATCCAAGAGAGAGAAGAAGCCATCTAGCTACTAACTACGGACCCGTAGGTCTGAAGTGAACTACTCACGAGTCATTGGAGGGGCGATGATCTTGATGAAGAAGCCCTCCAACTCCAAAGTCCCCTCTGGCAGGGCACCGGGAAGGGTCTCCAGATCAGATCTCGCGGAAACGGAAGCTTGCGGCGGCGGAATAGTGTTTTCGTGCCCTGATTTTTTCTGGATTTTTAGGAAATTTATAGGCCAAAGACCTAGGGAAGGGGAGCGCGAGGGGGGGCACAAGCTTGGTTGCCGCGGCCTCCCCCTTGGCCGCGGCAACAGGGCTTGTGGGCCCCCTGTGGGCCCACTTGCTTGGCCCTCAAGCCTCCCGATCTTCTTCCGTTCTGGAAAAATTCATTTCGGGGATTTTATTCCGTTTGGTCTCCGTTCCAAAATCAGATCTGAAAAGAGTCAAAAACATAGAAAAAACAGGAACTGGCACTTGGCACTGAGTTAATAAGTTAGTCCAAAAAAAGATATAAAAGGTAAACAAAACATCCAAAGTTGACAAGATAACAGCGTGAAACCATCATAAATTATAGATACGTTTGAGACGTATCATGACTCTACATGTTTCATTATATTTTGCCTTTTTATTTTTATTTTGTATTAGAGGACATTTTTTAGCCATGTACAACTTAGCTATGCACAGGTCAGGTGTAATGCTTAAATTTTATAAGTAATAAAGAGCCCGTTAAAAAATGGAGTTGGAAATCTGAGTATGGCTAACTAATTTTGGCACATGGAGTCCGACAGCGTCGTAAGAACCGTATGTGTATTTCTTTTGCCAACCTAAGCACCCCCTTAAGGATCACTAAGCTATAACATATTGATGTTCCTTTTGTCCTTCATTACAGTACCGGTGGGGGTACTGAAAAGGTTGGATTTCTATCAATCATTATTTTTCTAGCAAAGTGATGATAATAAATCAAGTATGGACTAGCCTAGGCCGAAAGACCAAGGGGGTTGTGTATGGAAAACCTTGAAGTTAAGAACAAGTGTTTGCTGAGTAAATGGCTATATAGGTTATTTGTGGAGAGGGAGCTTGTGTGGATACAATTGTTGTGTTACAACTATTCGCACTCCAAAACCCTCGCAGAAGTCACGACACAGCCGAATGATCCTTTTTGGAAGGGGTTGATGAGGACAAAGGCTGCCTTCTTCAATACGAGCAAATTCATAGTTGGAATGGTTTAACTACTATTAGATTCTCAAAGGATACATGGCTAGGGGGACACCATTGCCATACAATATCCATCCATTTATAATATTTCACAACGTAAAATTCATGTTCGTTAGTACAATACTAAGTTCGGTTCCCTTAAATATTCAGGTCAACAGATCATTACCGGGGGAGTGATGAGATAGATATACCGTATTGGGAAATTTCGGTGTTCGGAGTATTCTCACTTAAATCTATGTATGTAGATTTGATAAACACTAGCCCAATCCCAAAACTGCTTCATATTTAGAAGATTAAGGTACCTCTAAAAATAAAGGTTTTCATGTGGTTTATATACAAGCAAGTGATCTTGACTAAGGACAACTTGGCACGATGTAGTCAGGAGCGTAGTAAACGTTGTTCCTTATGTGATCATGATGAATCAATTCAACATCTTTTCCTCAAATGTTCACTAGCCAAGTTATTATGGCGTATAATACATGTACTTTATTTTTTGTCCACCTAATAGCATTGCCGCTTTATTTAGCACATGGATAAACGACATAGAGTCTAAGTCAGCGACATATATTCAAGTCGGAGTGTGTGCATTACTTTGGGCTATTTGAAATTTTTGGAATGATGTTATTTATAACAGACAAAACATCACAATTTTTGCAGGTTGTCTTTCGAGCGACTGGCTGGATTCGTATGTGGTTGTTAGTCAGTCGTGCGAAACTCACGGAGCAAATGGTTATCCACGACAGCATGGTTGGAAGACGATAGCATGGTTATCCACGACAGATTTGGATGGTGGTACAACGATAGGATATGTGTCGAGTCATCTTGTCCTATTTTGCCAGTTGTGATAGTTTACTCTTTTTTATTTGATTTTACTTGTGAACTTGTTTTGAATTGCCTATTTTGAGGAGACTTTGCTTAATAATATGGTTGTGTGCATCAACTGATGCAAATGTTGGGGGTAATCCTCCTTTTCGAAAAAATGAACCCCACAACCTCCCATTGTCCATCCCTACAGTTGTGCGCATATGCAAACAAGAACAATCATGCCATGCTTTAGACACTACATGATGAGGATGCCTTTCTTCTTCTTCCTTTGCCTCACAACTATGTTGTGTTGACAAGTGGACTTGCCCCTCCAAACTGAGAAGCTAGATCCAGGTATCATTCAAAAACAACAAAAATGTGGGGGTAGGTAACATGGACTTTTGAAGATAATGGAAGGTCATCCACCTTGCCCATGTATCCTGCAATGCAATGTTAGGAGATATATGCACAACAATAGTTCATTGAAAAAAGGGAAGACAAATAACAATAATATGCCACAGTATGACTTTAAAAGGGATAAATCCCATCACGAGAATCACGGCATGACAACAACACTTACAAACTAGCACATAAGATTTAGCGTGACGACCCTTGGAGGCGGTGTGGTATGGGTAGGTAGTGCCAGCATGGTCAAGAAGCGCGTGGTGACCTCTTCGTTCGTGTCGTGGAGGGGTGCTCGAGCTAGGCCATAACTTTAGTGATTTTGGTGGTGTGCAACATTCTCGAGATCTGGTGGTGGAGTATCTAGGGTTAGGTTGTGGAGGGCCTCAATTGATGGTCCAGATCTGGCCCGTGGAGGCCCACCGATGTGGCTACCAGGGGCCTGCCTCGGCGATAATGGCTAACCTTCTCGATCCACTCCCCATGCTGAGGTGGGGCTCAACAGATGGACTGACATCGGGGATGTCATGTCCTGACCGACGGCGGTTGCACTCTAACTTTGTCCGGTTCTTCATGCCTAGTTCTCGGATGTCTTGTTGCTCCTGTGGTGGTGGTGAGTCTGTCAAGGATGCCGGGGTGACGACCTTGAATGTTGAGGTTGTGTGCTTGGATCTGCGGCGATCAATGCGTCAGCAATGTTGGGGCCTTCTCTTGGCTATGGGGAAGCGGGAGGAGAGGTGGCACGTGATCATGGCGTTATCTTGGCTTCAGTGGTGGCTTCCTGGTCTGGATCTAGAGTTCTCGTGTTGTCCATTCAGTTCCTACTTCATGTAGTGTTGGATTTGATGGTGCCTATCATGCATTGGTGATGATCCAAGTGAAAGTTGTGCACTTTGGCGTCATTAGCGGTGCTACGTGCAGGTGTGACTTATCCTTGGGCAGTATTGTGGGTTTCATTTCCATGTTTGGGCTCGAGGTGGAAGCCCTAATCGATCCATTTGGGCTCGTCGATGGCGACACTTTGCGTCATAACCCACTTGGGGGCGTCGTCGCGGGACTTAGACACGAGGCGGGTGTCGTGCGTCGATGTCTTTAGGCATGAAGTTTCTTTGGGTATGATGAGGAGTGAATTCATTGATCTCTATCACTGACAGATGTCCTCATGGTCACCGTTCTCGATCCTTGTGATCTTCTTGCGGGATCAGAGCTCCACAACCCAGAGCGAGACGACATACTCTTACCCTATCTGACTATTGCTTGGTGTGTTCGGTGCATCAGAATTCGATGGTTTCCCAGGAAACGTGATTTTGTTCCGGTTCGTTAGTCTAGCTCGTCTCATGTTACGTGTGGTGACTTATGTTTTCTTGTTCGACTTTGGGTTGGTGGGGTTCTCGTTGTTCTCTCGGTTGCCATTTTTATCCTCTGACTTGCTTGTATGGGAATTTTCTCACCACCATGTATCAGTTTGTCTGTTTAGGCTTTATATATAAACCTGAGCGAAAGCCTATTTCTATATAAATAAGCACCAGATATATTTTCCCAAATCACATATATATTCTCATATCTCGAGTACGCAAATCTCCTAGCAGAAATTACTGAGAAATGAGTCTTCTCGCCCCGAAAATTTTGGCACAATTTCATTTAGGTCAATCATGTTCACAAGATCAATAATATTATTCAGAAACAAGGGATTAGTGTGATCATAACATTTACTCATCAGCTTGTTTATAAGTTTATACTCCCCTAGGAACAAGAGTTTTGTTTTCTGAATTGTCCTTTTCATCCATGTGTCTAAGTTTGCTCACACATATCTCTACTCCTAAAGTCTTAGTGTGTAGGCTGTCGTTAGTTTTGGTTTGCTCCACCCAACCAACGAAGGCCCAACATGTTTTCATTTGCTCCATCCCATCCCCTTGATATCACCTTCCTTGATACAAATCCGTCGGTCCCACCCTTCTCTAATGCTCAATAAAAAGCAATCGAGGGAATTGGTTCCTTTCCAAACGAAGCCAATCCACAATAAAAAAGAAATCAAGAGAATCGAGGGAATCGAATCCTTTACAAACCAAGTGAGTCCACAATGAAAAGTAATCAAGGGAATCCTTTCTTTCCATACAAAACACCAATCAATATGTTTGGTCTTTCCATGTCACACCTCCAATGGAAATCATCAATAATATGGAAATGTCGCAGCCTTCCACATACTAGCCTTGATTAGAGGGAGATGCAAATTTGATGGTTACTAAAAATAATTAAATATGTTTGTTAGGTTGCCAAATATTGTGCCAATGATGAATTGTGAGGCTGTCCTTCATTATAGTGAGATCTGAATTTATTGTGTTACTATAGACAAAAAACCAAATTTAATAGGTTGTCGAAGATTGATCAAATAACTTGTGATTTTGATAGTTAAGTGGAAACCATGCTCGGTGAGGGGTATTGGCTTTGATTACAGAGAGATCCGAATTTGATTGGTTACTAAAAATAATTGGCAATGTTTATTAGGTTGCAAAAGATTGATGAAATGACTAATGCGATCGCTGAAGGAGTGGGGGTCCACAAATATTTTTCACGGACTGGCACCTAGATCGCCAAAACCAATTTTTGAAAGATATTTCATTTCCCTCCGCCCACTCTGCTTATATAAAAATACCCTGCACCGCCATATATGTCCCATATTTCTACATAGGCTCAACCATCTCCTCCACGACCATGGAAATCTCATACAGATTGAGGACCTCTAAGAGGGTGATGGCATCGCCGCCGGTTCCTTCCATCCCTTGACCTATCACCCCTCCGTTGAACATGCAAGATAGATGAATCAGCGTGTACGGCAATTTGCCATCACCGCTCAATTATTTACCTCGTCCGTTTATTCTATTCTATGCACATGAAGTTGACTTTTTAGAGCGTCCAGATGGAGAATATTTATTAGATTCTTGGATCATCCATGCTACGGTCATGTGGAAGGCCCAAATCAAGAAGGATGGAATGAGAAATGTCTACCTTCACCTTATACTGCTGGATCAGGATGTAAGGCATTACTCATCACTTCTTATAACATGTTTTTAATATACACACTTGACAAAAGTTTTGTTTCCTGATTATTGTTATGATTCATAAAAATATCAGGGAACAAAAATGGAATTTGTCGTATAGAACAACCAAGCAGTTCACTTCAACACCATGCTACAAAACGGTGTGACCTATGACTTCACTCAGGTTGAGTTCAACCTCATGATACGTCTCCAACGTATCTATAATTTTTGATGGTTTCATGCTATTATCTTGTCAAACTTTGCATGTTTTGTATGCCTTTTATATCTTTTTTAGGACTAACTTATTAACTCAGTACCAAGTGCAAGTTCCTGTTTTTTCCATGTTTTTGACCCCTTTCAGAGGAGGATTTTAAACGGAGTCCAAACGAAACGAAACTTCCAAAAATGTTTTTTTGGAAACAGAAGAAGATCGGGAAGCTTGAGAACCAAGGTAGGGGGCCACCAGGGACCCCACAAGCCCCCTAGCCGCGGCCAGGGGGCACGCACCTCCCAGGCTTGTGGGCTCCCTGGGGCACCTCTGCCCTAGGTCTTCCGCCTATATATTCCCTAAAATCCCAGAAAAAATCAGGAGATCATCGAAAGTACTTTTCCGCCGCCGCAAGCTTCTGTCTCCGCAAGATCCCATCTGGGGCACGTTATGGTGCCCTGTCGGAGGGGGGATTCAGATACGGAGGGCTTCTTCATCAACACCATGACCTCTCCGATGATGCGTGAGTAGTTCACCATAGACCTACGGGTCCATAACTAGTAGCTAGATGGCTTCTTCTCTCTCTTGGATCTTCAATACAAAGTTCTCCATGATCTTCATGGAGATCTATCCGATGTATTCTTCTTTTGCGGTGTGTTTTAGAGATCCGATGAATTGTGGATTTATGATCAGATTATCTATGAATCTTATTTGAGCTTCTTCTGATCTCTTATATGCATGATTTCATATCCTTGTAATTCTCTTCGAGTTGTGGGTTTTGTTTGGCCAGCTTGATCTATGATTCTTGCAATGGGAGAAGTGCTTGGTTTTGGGTTCATACCGTGCGGTGACGTCACCAAGTGATAGAAGGGGTAGCGAGGCACGCATCGTGTTGTTGCCATCAAGGGTAAAAAGATGGGGTTTTCATCATTGTTTTGAGTTTATCCCTCTACATCATGTTATCTCGCTTAAGGCGTTACTCTGTTCGTCACGAACTCAATACACTAGATGCATGTTGGATAGCGGTCGATGTGTGGAGTAATAGTAGTAGATGCAGAAAGTATCGGTCTACTTGTCTCGGACGTGATGCCTATATGTATGATCATTTCCTTAGATATCGTCATGACTTTGCGCAGTTCTATCAATTGCTCGACAGTAGTTTGTTCACCCACCGTAATATTTGCTATTTTGAGAGAAGCCTCTAGTGAACACTATGGCCCCGGGGTCTACTTCACACCATATTTTCAGCCTTACTCTTTTACTTCGTTGCACTTTTCGCCTTCAGATCTCACTTTGCAATCAATCTTGAAGGGATTGACAACCCCTTTATAGCGTTGGGTGCAAGCTCGTTTGTGTTTGCGCAGGTACTCTGGACTTGACGAGATTCTCCTACTGGATTGATACCTTGGTTCTCAAACTCAGGGAAATACTTACTGCTCCTGTGCTGCATCATCCTTTCCTCTTCAAGGGAAAAACCAACGCAAGCGCACTCTCCGTCAACGTGTCAATCTCTGGCGTTGTTGTCTGTTGCCGTAGCAGAAGAATATCTGGCGCCGTTGCCGGGGAGGATCAAGTCAAGAACTCATCCAAGTAAGTGCCGCAAACTCATCTCTTGCATTTACTCTTTTGCCTATCGTTTTCCTCTCCCCCACTTCTGAAAAACAAAAATTTACAAAAAATTTTTGCCTTTTTCGTTTGCCTTTTCGTTCGCCCCTTTTCTCTCGCTTGTTCTTTGTTCGCTTGTGTGCTTGCTTGCTTGCCGAAGTCACCATGACTGAAAACACCAAACTTTGTGACTTCTTGAATACTAATAATAATGATTTTATTAGTACTCCGATTGCTCCCGCCACTAGTGCGGAGTCATACGAAATCAATGCCGCTTTGCTGAATCTTGTTATGAAAGAGCAATTCTCCGGCCGTCCTAGTGAAGATGCCGCATCCCATCTTAATACCTTCATTGAACCTTGCGATATGCAAAAGAATAAAGATGTGGATAATGATGTGATTAAATTGAAGCTTTTTCCTTTCTCGTTGCGAGATCGAGCAAAAACTTGGTTTTCATCTTTGCCCAAAAATAGTATTGATTCTTGGGATAAGTGCAAAGATGCTTATATATCCAAGTATTTTCCGTCGGCTAAGATTATCTCTCTCCGTAATGATATCATGAATTTTAAGCAACTTGATCATGAACATGTTGCACAATGTTGGGAGAGAATGAAATTGATGATTATAAATTGTCCCGCTCATGGCTTGAGTCTTTGGATGATTATACAAATCTTCTACGTTGGCTTGAATTTCGCTTCTAGAAATATCTTGGACTCCGCCTCAGGTGGAACGTTCATGTAAATCACGTTAGGAGAAGCCACAAAACTTCTAGACAATATCATGACGAACTACTCTCAGTGGCACACTGAAAGGTCACCTAGCAGTAAGAAGGTACACGCTATAGAAGAAATTAACTCGTTGAGTGCTAAGATGGATGAGTTAATGAATTTGGTTGCTAGTAGAAGTGCTCCTTTAGATCTTAACGATATGCCCTTGTCTTCCTTGATTGAGAGTAGCAACGCTAGCTTGGACGTTAATTTTGTTGGTAGGAATAATTTTGGCAACAACAATGCTTTTAGAGGAAACTATGTTCCTAGGCCTTTTCCTAGTAACTCCTCTAATAACATTGGCAACTCCTACAACAATACTCATGGAAATTACAATAGATTACCCTCTAATCTAGAGAGTAATATCAAAGAGTTTATCAACTCGTAGAAGATTTTCAATGCGTCCATAGAGGAAAAACTACTCAAAATTGACGATTTGGCTAAGAGCGTTGATAGAATGTCTAGTGATATTGATGCTTTGAAAGTTAGATGTGCTCCTCCCAAGATCAATATGGATGAAACTTTAAAAGCTGTGCGTGTTTCCATGAGTGAGAGCAAAGAAAGAACCGGCCAAATTCGTGCTGGACATGAATGGCTTAAAAAGGCGTGTTCTCGTGATAAGAATCACGAAGATCTTAAAGTGCTTGATGTGACTCCCATTGAATCTTTGTTTTCTTGTGTCAAATCTAATGATGATGGGGCTGGATGTGAATGCACCTTGGTTGAAAAACGCCCCAATGATTCGGGGTCCACCTATCTTGATGCTAAAAGCATTGAAAGTGGAGTAGAGGATATTAAAACTTTGAGTAGTAATGAAATTACTACTTTAGATTTCAAGGAATTCAATTATGATCGTGGCTCCTTGATTAGTGCATTTCTTTGATGCAATCCATGCTAAACTCTCCACACGCTTATAGCCAAGACAAGGCCTTTACCGATCATATCGTCGAAGCTATGATAAAATCTCTTGAAGAGAAACTTGAATTGGAAGTCTCTATCCCTAGTCAAAATCAAAAACTATGAATGCAATGCTTTGTGTGATTTGGGTGCTAATGTTTCCGTGATTCCAAAGTCTTTATGTGATGTTCTGGGTTTTAATGATATTGAGGAGTGTTCTCTTAATTTGCATCTTGCGGATTCTACTATCAAGAAACCCATGGGAAGGATCAATGATGTTCTTATTATTGCAAATAGGAACTATGTACCCGTGGATTTCATTGTGCTTGACATTGATTGCAATCCTACATGCCCTATTATTCTTGGTAGACCTTTCCTAAGGACTATCGGTGCTATCATCGATATGAAGGAAGGGAATATTAGATTTCAATTTCCTTTAAAGAAGGGCATGGAGCACTTTCCTAGAGAGAAAATAAGATTGCCTTATGAATCCATGATGAGGGCTACTTATGGTTTGAGCACCAAAAACGACGATACATGATTCTATCGCCTTATGCCTAGCTAAGGGCGTTAAACAATAGCGCTTGTTGGGAGGTAACCCAATGAATTTATTTCTTCTTCTTTCTGTTTTTTTGCGTCCACACCATCATAATTCTGGTATGATTGTGTCTTTTGTGTTTCTTTTTGTGTTTGAGCCAAGCAAAACCTTCATGACTAGTCTTGGTGATGGTTGTTTGATCCTGCTGGAAAAAGACAGAAACTTTTCGCTCACGAGATTATTTTTCATTTTTACTCAGAAAGAGATTTTGAGTTGATTCTTTTTTCTGCTGGTTGATATGACTTTTTACATGGCAGTCGTAATTTTTCAGAAGTTTTGAGGTACCACAACTATACGAAGTATACAGATTGCTAAAGACTGGTCTGCTTTTGACAGATTCTGTTTTTTGTTGAGTTGGTTGCTTGTTTTGATGAAACTATGGATAGTATCGAGGGGGTACTAGCCATGGAAAAGTGAGAATACAGTAATATAACACCAATATAAAAATAAATCAAGATTGCTACAGAAACTAAGGATGTGGTAGTTTGTTTTCTTGTGCTAATGATATCACGAGTTTCTATTTAAGTTTTGTGTCGTGAAGTTTTCAAGTTTTGGGTGATGTCCTCATGGACAAAGAGATAAGGAGTGGAAAGAGCTCAAGCTTGGGGATGCCCAAGGCATCCCAAGCCAAATTCAAGGACACCAAAAAGCCTAAGCTTGGGGATGCCCCGGGAAGGCATCCCCTGTTTCGTCTTCAATCCATCGGTAACATTACTTGGAGCTATATTTTTATTCACCACATGATATGTGTTTTGCTTGGAGCATCTTGTATCATAGGAGTCTTTTCTTTTTGTTGTGTCACAATCATCCTTGCTGCACACCTTTTGAGAGAGACATGCAGTCATCGTGATTTTGCTAGAATGCTCATAGTGCTTCACTTATATCTTTTGAGCTAGATAATTTTGCTCTGTGTGCTTCACTTAGATCTTTTAGAGCACGGCGGTGCTTGACCTGGTAGTTGGCTTATGCTATGAAAGTAGTCCCAAAGGTGATAGGTACCCAAAGAGGATACAAAAACCTCCATCTTCATGTGCATTGAGTAGAAAGAGAAGTCTTGATTCCTCTCAATTAGTTTTGAGACATGGATTTGGTAATATTAAGAGTTATGTTAGTAGGGTGTTGTGAATCTAGAAATGCTTGTGTCGAAGTTAGTGATTCTCGTAGCATGCATGTATGGTGAACCGCTATGTTAGGAAGTCGGAGCATAATTGATCTATTGATTGTCATCCTTTGTGTTGCGGTCGGGATCGCGCGATGGTTAACACCTACCAACCCTTCCCCTAGGAGTAAGCATTTAGCACTTTGTTTCGATTACTAATAAAAACTTTCGCAACAAGTATGTGAGTTCTTCATGACTAATGTGAGTCCATGGTATAGATGCACTTTCACCTTCCACCATTGCTAGCCTCTCTAGTGCCGCGACATTTTCGCCGGTGCACAAACCCACCATATGCCTTCCTCAAAACAGCCACCATACCTACCTACTATGGCATTTTCATAGCCATCCCGAGATATATTGCCATGCAACTCCCACCATTCCGTCTCATGACTTGTGTCGTCACTCTCATATTGTCGTAGCATGATCGTAAGACATCTAGCGAGATGTTTCAACATCATACGCCAAGCTAGATCGTTGCACATCCCAGTACACTGCCGGAGGCATTTCCTATAGAGTCATCATCGTTTTAAGCTTTGAGCTGTGAGTAAATAAAAGTGTGATGATCATCATTATTAGAGCATTGTCCCATGTGAGGAAATAAAAAAAGAAGAGGCCAAAGAGCCCAAATAAAAAAAAGGAGAAAGAAGAAGAAGAAGAGGCCCAAGAGCCCAAATAAAAAAAAGAGAGAGAAAAAGAGAGAAGGAACAATGCTACTATCTTTTTCCACACTACTGCTTCATAATAGCAACATGTTCTTCATGATTGAGAGCCTCTCATTTCGTCACCACCATATGCTAGTGGGAATCTTCATTATATAACTTGGCTTGTATATTCCAATGATGGGCTTCCTCAAAATTGCCCTAGGTCTTCGTGAGCAAGCAAGTTGGATGCACACCCACTAGTTCTCCTTTTGAGCTTTCACATACTTATAGCTCTAATGCATCCTTTGTATGGCAATCCCTACTCACTCACATTGATATCTATTAATGGGCATCTCCATAGCCCTTTGATACGCCGAGTCAATGTGACCATCTCCTTCTTTTTTGTCTCACAACCACCACCACACTCTATTCCACCTATAGTGCTATATCCATGGCTCACAGTCATGTATTGCGTGATAGTTATAAAAGGTTTGAGAAAGTAAGAGTGCGAAAACAATTACTTGGCCAATACCGGGGTTGTGCATGATTTAAATTAGTCGTGTGGGGATGATGGAGCATAGCCAGACTATATGATTTTGTAGGGATAACTTTCTTTGGCCTTGTCATTTTGAAAGTTCATGATTACTTTGCTAGTTTGCTTGAAGTATTATTGTTTTCATGTCAATAGCAAACTATTGTTTTGAATCTTACGGATCTGAATATTTATGTCACATGAAAGAAGTTACAAAGGACAACTATGCTAGGTAGCATTCCACATCAAAAATTCAGTCTTTATCACTTCCCTACTCGAGGACGAGCAGGAGTTACGCTTGGGGATGCTTGATACGTCTCCAATGTATCTATAATTTTTGATGGTTTCATGCTATTATCTTGTCAAACTTTAGATGTTTTGTATGCCTTTTATATCTTTTTTGGAACTAACTTATTAACTCAGTGACAAGTGCCAGTTCCTGTTTTTTCCATGTTTTTGACCCCTTTCAGAGGAGGATTTCAAAAGGAGTCCAAACGGAACAAAACTTACAACAAGATTTTTTTCCGAAACAGAAGAAGATCGAGAAGCTTGAGAACGAAGGCAGGGGCCACCAGGGACCCCACAAGCCCCCTGGCCGCGGCCAGGGGGGCCCGCGTCTCCCAGGCTTGTGGGCTCCCTGGGCCACCTCTACCCTAGGTCTTCCGCCTATATATTCCCTAAAATCCCAGAAAAAATCAGATCATCGAAAGTACTTTTCTGCCGTCGCAAGCTTCTGTCTCCGCAAGATCCCATCTGGGGCACGTTCTGGTGCCCTGACGGAGGGGGGATTCGGATACGGAGGGCTTCTTCATCAACACCATGACCTCTCCTATGATGCGTGAGTAGTTCACCATAGACCTACGGGCCCATAGCTAGTAGCTAGATGGCTTCTTCTCTCTCTTGGATCTTCAATACAAAGTTCTCCATGATGTTCATGGAGATCTATCCGATGTAATCTTCTTTTGTGGTGTGTTTGTCGATATCCGATGAATTGTGGATTTATGATCAGATTATCTGTGAATCTTATTTGAGTTTCTTCTGATCTCTTATATGCATGATTTCATATCCTTGTAATTCTCTTCGAGTTGTGGGTTTTGTTTGGCTAGCTTGATCTATGATTCTTGCAATGGGAGAAGTGCTTGGTTTTGGGTTCATACCGTGCGGTGACCTCACCCAGTGACAGAAGGGGTAGGAAGGCACACATCGTGTTGTTGCCATCAAGGGTAAAAGATGGGGTTTCCATCATTGGTTTGAGTTTATCCCTCTACATCATGCCATCTTGCTTAAGTTGTTACTCTGTTCGTCATGAACTCAATACACTAGATGCATGTTGGATAGCGGTCGATGTGTGGAGTAATAGTAGTAGATGCACAAAGTATCGGTCTACTTGTCTCGGACGTGATGCTTATATGTATGATCATTGCCTTAGATATCGTCATGAATTTGCACGGTTCTATCAATTGCTCGACAGTACTTTGTTCACCCACCGTAATATTTTCTATTTTGAGAGAAGCCTCATGAGAACACTATGGCCCCCGGGTCTACTTCGCACCATATTTTCAGCCTTACTCTTTTACTTCGTTGCACTTTTGGCCTTCAGATCTCACTTTGCAATCAATCTTGAAGGGATTGACAACCCCTTTATAGCGTTGGGTGCAAGCTCGTTTGTGTTTGCGCACGTACTCTGGACTTGACGAGATTCTCCTACTGGATTGATACTTTGGTTCTCAAACTGAGGGAAATACTTACTGCTCCTGTGATGCATCACCATTTCCTCTTCAAGGGAAAAACCAACGCAAGCCCAGTCTCCGTCAACGTGTCAATCTCTGGCGCTGTTGTTTGTTGCCGTAGCACCCCACGGAGACACCAGATGGACATTTTTGGTATCTAACCATGGTGTTTTTAATCACACTAAATGCTAGGGCAACAAATGGACATTTTGGGTATGCGCCATCCATTGTGTACGTCAATGATATTGTTCATGCTAGGAATAATGGACAATAGAATTATCTTTGTGTACACAAGTGCAATTTCGTCTTTAATTTACAAATGTATCAACATTGTGCGTGCAACATTTTGTTGCCAAGTGACATGTTATGAAGTATCGGCACATCTCTTTTTTTAGTTTAATAATGTATTATATTCAACAAAATATGTATGAAAAAGTTACAGCATATTTCATTGTCAAGTATCAATGTCGCCCTTATAATAGTATATAACAATGTATGATACATGTACTCCTAGGAAACTCTTCGGTGTATATATTATTTAATAAAAATTGAAATGTTTGTTTTGGCTGGGATAGAAAAATAAGATAGGATGCAATCACGAGATATGATTTTCCTAAGAAAGAGATTATGCTTGTATAACCAGCAAATCAATCATTCTCATATGCATCAGATAGAGAGGAAAGGGAAAGAAAGTTCCTTTTAAAATTTGGGACGTCGTCACCAAATATATTTCTTTCCTTTTCTGGTTTATTCACAAGACGTTTTTAACCAAAATTTGGACGTTATCACCAAATAATCTCTACTTGGAATCAAACACTGACTTTAATAAGAAAAAATTCATCATTTGGAAGGCAGTATTAAATGTCCAAAAATTATATGTCAAACATAACAAAATGTTAAATACGTCTTTCTAGTCAAAGGTTTTAAGTTGACAAAACAAGATACAATGCAATTTTTCCTCACCCCTTCTGGTGGTTTTGTGACGGACCACACAATTGGATAGGTGTTCCAAGTTCATAAACAAAACGACCCTTCTAGGAACACTCATGCGAGGACTTTTCATGCGGGGATGAAAAGTTAGTAGCCTGTTTAAACACTGAGCAATTGTGAAAAGAAGGGAGAGTGTGAATTCTGAAATGAGAATTAATCTGGTGGCACATGATTATACTATACGGTGACAACAAAAAATCACCTTGGAGAGAAATAATGGTCAGACACATTAACGAAGCATGCAATTTGGAGTTATGATTTTCCTAAGAAAGACTTAATGGAAATACGTCCATGGAATCAAGGATTGCCATATGCACCAGCCAAAGGATCATGCTGAGGATGAAAAAAAATCTTAGGTGTATCTTATTAATTGATGGGCACGACAATTATATCAAAAGAAAGATCAATTACTGGAGATATACTTAATGCCTTCGGACTTGAAAATAAGATGAAATCAATAGTTGGTTTATTATTTGGAAGGCACTTTAATCTCAAAAACTCAGCTGTCAATCATGACCTCAACCCTTCATATAAACTCTGTCCTGTATTGTGGAACGGTAAAGATCTGGCCAAACCGGTTTGCGCGGTGAGAAATGTAACATTACAAATGTTTTTAGACCTTTCATGTGAGGTATTGGTGCTAACTATATTTATTCCTTTTGCAGGATATGTAGGTATGAGTTGAGGAAGCAACTTTTTTTATACTTGCTCAAACATCGTTGAATGAAGCTAAAGACAACTTTTCAGATATTGTGCGAGAATTTCTTAAACGCATCAAGTAGATCTCAATCATTTGTGATATAGTTTTAGTTGGCTCATTACTTCACATGTATACATTGTCGATTTGCTATTTTGTTATCATACATGAATACTTCAATTGTTATGCAATTGTGACGATGTTATATTTTTTCTACCTGTGAAATTTCATATGCATTAATTTTATATAACATCAGTAAAATATTTCAGAAGCCCATGACAACACACGGACATTCTATTAGTATACATATAGTCCTCGGATCTCTAACTAGCCACTATAGTACAACTGACGTTCGCTAGAGGGCCTAAAGCATGGTAGCTCGGTAGTATACTTATAATGTAACTATATGCACTAAAAGATGTGACGACAGTATTTAATTACAGCTACATATGTATCTCAAGTACCACTAAATTGAGAGTGGTCTATGATGGATGGGGATCCAAGGATACGATCGAGAGCTAGGTTTGATCCCTTGGATCTCTTTTGCATGATGCATCATGATATGCTACGTAGTACTCCCTCCGTTCCTAAATATAAGTCTTTTTAGACATTCCAATAGGGGACCACATACAGAGCAAAATGAGTGAATCCACACGTTAAAATATGTCTATATACATACGTATGTAGTTTAATAGTGAAATCTCTCGAAAGACTTATATTTAGGAACGGAAGGAGTACATACGTATACGCCTACATGGCAGAAAAGGCCTAGACAGCCAGCAACCCATACATATCATGACGATGTGCTTTCTTTAGCTCTACCACCTCTTTTCTCTTTTCTTCCTTCTTTTGGTTCGTCTTTTCGTAAGGCAAAATATCCAAAAGGGCAAATACTCATTCGATCAGCATGGAAGCTAGGTGGATCATATGGACTGGTCAAGAAAGGACCCAGACCCAGAGTGAAAGACATGGCGAGGAGAAGAGAATAGTATGCCATGCATGGGACGGTAGCAACCAAAACTTATGCCTTGTGTGGGTCAGCAAGCGATGAGTGAATGATAATCCCGAGGTAAGCCTCGATACCGCGAGACCGGCCGCACGTCTTGCCTACTTTTAGGAAAGCCACACGACTCTCAGTATAGCTTGCTTTATATAGAGCTTTAATTCAGCAAGATGATTTTTTGTCAAGAAAAGGGGAGCTTGTTATATGACTAAATTTTGCGCGCAAGGTCCCTGCAAGAAAAATATACAAGTTGTGCAAGGTACTCTTTCTGCTCAAAACTACATTCCACGTTTTTTTTCTCGAATCGGAGACAAATTATTTGCCTCATATTAATTAAGATAGTAGAATAGTTTGTTACAGACGATACACTCATACACGGCATGAAGGATTACTCGCGCGTAATAGTAATCCCTATTTTCTTTGCTCCAACGGTGATTCAAAGGTTTGCCTCTTGGTCAATTTTGTTTAAGAGGATGAACGGTGGAGCGCTCTTGTGTCGAAAGACCCGAGCATTTCTCTCGTTCCATACGGTCTATGAGACAAGCATGATGACAGAAGCCATGGCCTTTCTATTGGGGACCCCGGAGCTGGTCCTGCCAGACCACTAGTTCAGCACTGAATCCTCGAGTTGCCAAGTTGAGGTGTCTGAGTGATGGAGCCCATATTTCCCCCTGACCAAGCTCCATAGCCTAAGCGTAAAACGACATTTGAAGAAGAGACGTGTTCCACTTTCTTGCTCTCGCTAGCAAAGGATGCAGAGACTACAGTTTGGCCAATCCCTGTTCTCCAGTCTATCAACAGTCCAAATTCGATCTTGGATAGCAAGCCACGCGAAGAACTTGGCCTTAGGCGGCGCCCAAGCCCTCCAGATCATTTGCTCCATGGGGGAGGAGACCAAGCCTAGGAATTGGGCCTTATAGGCAGAGGTTACAGAGTGGTGTCTCCTCGTTGTGTGTTTCCATACAATGGTATCTTCGGCGAGGTCATCGAGTTGAACGCCATTCAACATCGCCCATAAGGTGAAGAACTAACAAATGTGCTCGACGGAGACAACAGTGGTGTTTTTGATGTTGAGAATCAAGGCGTTGCCTTTGAGAGTCTCACACACCTTCCAGTTCTTCTTGAAGGAGGCCATGAAGACGAGCAGACCATTACTCTAGGCTTGCACCCGTGTAGCCAAGGCAAGTCCCATAACGGCGTCTTGACGCCATTACCCGCTGTGATTTTCGTTGGCGCATAAAAGAAGTCCAAGTCCTCCTCATAGCACGGGTTTCCCAAACCGACCCACAACCTGTGTGGGTCGGTCCACTCGAATCAAGGCCATCTCAAGCGCAGGGCTCGCGCAAAATTGTCACTGTTTAACACTCCAAGACCTCCATATTCCAGCGGACGGCAGACAACATCCCAGTTTACAGCAAAGCCACACACACATTCCACGTTATGATTCGTTAGCAAAGCCCCACACACAACGGACGCAAAGACACATCGGCCTGATACCAATCGAAGTACTGGAATGTCTCTCTTTAGCACGATGAGCCAATAAACAACTTGAAACTGTGCCACAATCCTTTATACATTGATTTAAAAAAATCACAATTTCAGAAATGTTCCTCGTATAATTTAAAAAATTCATCATATAATAAAAAATGTTTAATGTATTTAACAAAATGTTCATCGCACATTGCAAAAAAATGTTCAATGTGTCCTTGGAAAATGTTCACCATATACTAAAAAGTTCAATGCGTATCTGAAACAATGTTCACCATATATTGCAAAACACATAAAAAATAAAATGTAAAAAAAATAACGCAAGATCCATAAACAGGAAAAAAAAAAGGGGAACATAGCAACCGTGGGCTGGCCCATCTATAGGAGTCTTCAGTGAAGACTCAACTGTATGATGCAAGTGGGCGGCATATAGATAAATATTGCTACATAGCGCCATTCTCACTTTTCGTATATGTCACCGCCTCACCATCTCGCTTCCTCTCAACGCTGAGAAAACAAAAAGGCGAACCTCCATGCTCGCGCGGAAAGAAAACATATACTCCCTCCGTCCCAAAATAACTGTCTCAACTTTGTACTAGCTCTAGTACAACGTTATACTAAGCTTAAGACACTTATTTTGAGACGGAGGAAGTACGAGATATACACGTACCCTCATGTGCGTATGCTCCTCTCGTCCGTCCTCTCAATCATCGCACGCTAAAAACACACACTCTAGAAAAGGACAGAATAAATTTGCAAAAAACTACCCCCTCCATTCGGTGTAGAATGTACATTTAACTTCAAAATTTGTTTATAAAAAACTATACTTTTATCTTTTCAGTGCACTTTAAAATAGAAAAAAAATACTTCTCTCTCATCACACGGTAATCAAGACCAATAACATTTTACACGTAGTCTTCTCAATTTTTACATGCATTTAACTCATTGAGGGTTGGGCAATTAAAGAAGAGAGAGGTAATGGTTTATATCTTTCCAATGCATTTTTTACTTACTTCATAATTTGTCCCAAATATCTATATGTACACTTTTCACCGGACGGAAGGAGTACACCACATCAATCTCCTCTCCTATTCCGATCCCATTCTCTTTCCCACACCACTGCGAGTCTCACTCTTCTCCTTCCTGCACCGCCCCCAATCGTCTCTCTCAGTCTTGTTATTTTCCCTCGAGTTTTCGATGACTAGATCTCATGCATATCTTGATGGTTGAGCATCCAAATGATTATGCTACCGTCGACGGCCCCTTGTCCTCCACCACCCCTACAGATCCGCCCGTTGTCGATCTCCTCAAATGGTTGTGCTTCGTCCCCTGCCAAATCATCCATCTTGAGCCCTTGATCTCCCTAAATCGCATACTTGAAATAAACCACGTGTCCTCTGCTTGACATTTTTATAGGCTTTTGTTGGTTTTCAAGAGGGTCTAGCATTGCTAATCTTCTTCAGGCTTTGGAAGAGTACCTACCAGGTATAATTGGTGAAAGAAGGGTGAATTTATATATGTCATTGATAATTGCTCGTACCCCATATGCCACTCAAAATTTCTCTCTCCCAAATATGCCACTTAAATTTTGCACTCGGCACACATATGCTAGCATATGTCAATTGACCGGTAGTTTACCATCAAGTGGCAGTTCAAAAGACATTTTTGCCTTTGTTCATACCTTATGATGATTTAGCCGAATGATTGAAGTTTATGGTGTGAACAGATTAGGAACGTGGGACTAATCAAGAACAAATAACATTTCACTCCTTGTATGTACTACTTATAATGGTGTGACTTACAACTCTTCTAAAGCCACCAAACTTACTATACACAAGACAACCAAAGCCATACAATGTATTCCACTAAATTAAATCCGACTGTCCCTATTCCTTCGATCGTGTGCAACCAATCGAATGGATGATTGAATGTTCTGCCACAACAGAACCATCCTCATGCACGATCAGCCCCTCGCACTATAGGAGCTATGTCCTAGAGTCAATAGTAATAGTTATTATTTGTCTCCAAGTTTTTAATTGATGTTTATGTTCTGTGAAATAATTGCAATGTTTCTCGAGTCTGTATATCCAAGAGACTCAAAAGAAAACTCAGGTGCTTGGGTGGGATGATAAACAATAAGTAGATTCCTAGTCTCGCCTCCAACTCAAATGTTGCATGATGGCTCCAGTTTGCTGGTCATCTGCATGAGCATGCCGACAATTTAAGGACCTAATGTTAGAAGAACATTTGTGTTGAACCGACCCAATTGTTATTATGCTACAAGATTCATTCGTCAGAACTAATGGTTTATAACACAAAGAAAGTTAAACATTTGCATAATTCCTTAGATCATGAGAGTATTGAGTTCCTTCATAGTTGCTTCATGAACTTTGGGGTTTGTTAAACGTCATCCGTAACAGGGCGGTTATTACGACAAATTACGGGTTCATGAAAAAGTATGACAAAGGACTTGATAGCTCAAGATGGGGATTTTTTCCTCCGACGATGGAGATATATTCTTGGAGGCCTCCCGGTGTTATGGTATCCATTATCGTCTGATTTCATCACGGTGATGTCGGAACATGGGAACGAGAAAAGAGAACAACATAGTTAACAGAGGGACCGGCATAGTGAACAAGTTTTTGATTCATGGGGATGTAGATAAATCTCACCTCGAGTTTTTGTAACACATCACGAGGCAATAGGAACAACACACGTTAACAAAAGGTTCACTTGAATATTCATTTGTGTGGATATAGGGGTCAATATGGATGTCCACGGTTTCTCTATTGATCATTAATCTGAAGGTGTTCGTGTCATGTCTATTCTTCACCGAACCTATAATCACACGCTTACGAGACATCTATTTGCTGAGTACTAGGAAAGCAACCCCGGAGAAAGTCATCGGAAAAGTTTCCGAGACACCGAAAATGTTTCACAAAGAAAACAGGAAGTGTTTCACATAAGCCAAAAATTGTTTTGGAGTAAACCATCATACCTAAAATGTTTCACATGACATTTGAATTTTTTTGAATGGTAAAAAAAAATCTAGCACCACCCTGAATTTACCAAAGGGGACACTTGCGCTAAAACACCGTGTTCCTACAAGGGGACGTGATCCCTGTTTTCGTGAGACTATGTTGGGTGACGCCCTCTCTTGGGGACAACCACCTAAATTTATGGAAGGTTTTTGAGGGACCATGATGGGAGGCACACCCCCACATTTGGTGGGGCAATCATTGGTGCAGTGACACCCCAAGTGAACGGTGTTTACCCCCTTTGAGTGACATAGTTTCAAACCATCACCTTACCTATGTGGGCGATAGGGTGGAGGGATGCACTGCACAGACTATCAAAATTGTTTGTTAATGGAGGAGGGGTACATCCCACACAATTCAACACAATACTGTGTGCAAATTGGATTTAGCATCACCCACAGTTATTTCATGAAAATTGTATGTAATGAGCGAGCCATTACACACAATAAATAATAAAAAACTATATATGATATAAATGCCATTACACATAATTAGATCCATAAAATTGTGTGCAATGTGGAGGGTCATTTCTCACATTTGTACAATACAAACTATGTGCAATGTGTGATCTTAACAAGGTGTTAATTAATCATAAAATCAGCTAGACAATAATTATTTTACTATGTTCGCATTTTCACAAAGAAACCTAACACAAAGCATGCACATTCTAAATTCACTATATGATTTTCTTAATAAGTTGCTAACATCGGCATATTTTAAACTTTGTCATACAACATACACAAATACAAACGTACCATCTAATATCACACCACAACCAACACATACAGCTAGCAATCACATCTAATTATGTCGTAAAACTTCATGAGTCTCTTGTTCATCGATGACATCAACTGCCAAACCTTGTAAGATTTCTTATTGCATATCATCCTTAAAACCAACATAAAAAGGTAAAGAAGTCAAAAGAAGTACACGACTACAAAGAGCAGCGATTCGATGCCCATGCTCATTTGCACATGCATAAAAAATTAAAACAAATACTAGACGATTTGAAAAATCATTTTTTTGCATTATAGGGAATTTGGTGCGAGGGATGCACTCCAAATTTCAGATTATTTAAACATTTGAGTAGTTCTCGGCAGAAAAAACAAATTTGGAGCCTCTAAAAAAGTTTAATATTCATGTTGTTCTGACTAAGTTTTTTTTTGCTCACAACTATTCATATATTCAAATGAGCTGAAATTTGAAGCAGAACACAGGCACTAAATTATCTACCAAGCAAAAAATAGAAAAAATGAATTTGTTTTCTACATTTTATGATTTTTTGTATTACATACTGAATTATCCTACTTGAAATTAGTTCTTACAATAGTTATGCATAATATTTTTCTCAAAAAGTATTGGAAGAGGTAGTTCACAACTTCACAAGAGAGGATTTTGTGATTAATTTGATGTTTTGGGGAATCTAGATGCATGAGAAAAGTTAAGAATTGATTAGATAGCTAGAGACATCATACTTAGACATACAAAAATAAGATTAGATCAGTATTATTCGGCAAGCAAACTCGAAGCCATCCTGGTGGATCAATTCTTGGAAAGTGATGCCCGGGTAGTGTCAATTTGGCACGAGGGCCTCGTCAGGGATAGAAGCGCATCTCGTCGTGTCGCAAGAATCGATATCGTTACAAGTACATGTACTGAAAAGAAGAGATATGTATATAGAATTGGCTTACACTCGCCACAAGCTACATCAGAGTCACAGCAGTACAATACATAGTTATCATGAGGAAGCGCAGGGTCCGACTACGGACGAAAACAAACGAGAAAAGAAGAACGACGTCCATCCTTGCTATCCCAGGCTGTCGGCCTGAAACCCATCCTAGATCGATGATGAAGAAGAAGAAGAAGAAGAAGCAACTCCAAATGAACAATCAACGCGCTCGCGTCAATTACCTTTACATGTACCTGCAACTGGTGTTGTAGTAATCTGTGAGCCACATGGGACTCAGCAATCTCATTTCCAAAGGTATCAAGACTAGCAAAGCTTATTAGGTGAGGTAAGGTAAAGTGGTGAGGTTGCAGCAGCGGCTAAGCATATATTTGGTGGCTAAACTTACGAGTACAAGAAATAAGAGGGGGAAGATCTACGCATAGCGGACGTGACTACTGATGATCAAATGAATGATCCTGTACACCTACCTACGTCAGACATAACCCCACCGTGTCCTCGATCGGAGCAGGAACTCACGAAAGAGATAGTCACGGTTACGCACACAGTTGGCATATTTTAATTAAGTTAACTCCAATTATCTAGAACTAGTGTTAAACAAAGTTTCCACGTTGCCACATAACCACGGGCACGGCTTTCCGAAAGATTTAACCCTGCAGGGGTGCTCCAACTAGTCCATCACAAATTACCACAAGCCGCATAGAAATCATCAATCACAAAGCTCGCGATCTCGTCGGAATCCCTAGTGGAAAACCTCAACTCTGAGATTACCCAAAGCATCACCGGAATCCCGATGCACAAGATATCTCGTCAAAGGTAAAACTAATCCAGCAAGGCCGCCCGACGTGTCGACGATCCCGAGAGGAGCCGCGTATCTCGTTCTCAGGACACGATGGATGGAACTAGCTACGAGTGCCAAACCTCGAGTTTCCTTGCGGCGGCCCCACAGGCAGACCGTTTGGGACCAACACCATCAGCACTGGCCCCTCCTGTATTATGTAGAATTACTCCTCGGGTAGCGCTAACTCCCTATGCATTTCAGTTTTATCAGAATTATTATGTTGGGCAAATGTAGAACCAATGTTGGGCCTTGCCAGACCAGCTTTAATCTAAAACGAATTATCAAGGGGGTCCCCATAACAACCCCGATCGTGTTAGGAGCGCTCAAATATGGAACATAACACTGGTAGCCGAAACTAGGGGGGCAAAGGTGGAACAAAACACCAGGCTAGAAAGGCCGAGCCTTCCACCTTTTACCGAGTATATAGGTGCATTAAATTAAATAACATTTAATAGGGTGATATAACAAGGAACCCATGTTTTGACATGGAAGCAACTGCACCTGCAACTAGCAACGCTAACACAGGGTTAAGCAAGCGGTAACATAGCCAATCAGTGGTTTGCTAGGTTGAACAGGTTGAAGGTTTTCATGGCATTGTTGAGAGGCTGATATTTAACATGTGGTAGGCAACGAGACACAATGATAGAAACGGTAAAACTAGCATGGCAATGATAGTAATGGTATCTAGGGAAATTGTCATCTTGCCTGAGATCCTGCTTGGTAGAAGAATGACTCCGTAAAGTCGGCGAACCAACGTAGTCGAACGGGTCCTCACAATCCGGCACGCTGCGGAATTCTATCGAGACGAAGCAAACCGGAAACACAAATCAACACATGGAATTCACCACACGATACACAACACAAATGATGCATGAGCAGTTGAATACATGCAAGTCACGGCATGACAATTAACACAAACAGACACTACACCTTAAGTGAAGTTCAATATGCAACGAGTTGCACATTGACGAAACTCCACGTTTAATTATTTAGTTCCATCCCGTTTAGGTACACAGCAATATTAAATGTGGTTAAACATGGCAAGAGGTGAAGCGTAATTATACTACATATCTAGGCATTTTTAAATGAGGTCGGAAATAACATATAGCACCTCCGAAACGACCTCACATGTTAATTTACAATTCTGTCCAAATCTGAACTAACACATTTAATTAGTTGTTAAATATCAAAACAAATAGGTTCACGAGATTCTACGCGTCGTTACAAGCAGTTTACACATAGAGGACATCTCCAACGGAGCTACGGATCAAAAGATACAAGCACCGCAAGATATGATGGCATGAATGCAATATGTGTGCAACGACGGTCACGAGCACTTCAAAACATACAACCAGCAAAAGAAAATGAAACTACACAAGATTCTAAGCATGTTTCATATATGACACGATCAAAACGGAGCTACGGATCAAAAGCTACGAGCAAAACAAGAAATCACTACAATCTGCCAAAATCAGCCACATAGCATTTTCTACACCCCACAACTACAAGCTACACAATTCCTATAAACCCGACCAATACATGACACGAAAGAGGGCAAGAAGCACTACAACAAACAACTAACAACAACTATCATGGCATCATGGATCTCTAAGGAAAGAAGTCACAAAATGGCATCTCACACACTATTTCAGACTTAGTGATGATTACACTTCATGACAGTGCAGTTTTCGATCTGAAGGCATATTGACAGCAGCAAAACCATAAGCTACAGGACTCCAAATGGCATGAAAATTCACAGCATTCTACAGAATCACAAGGTCTACAACTATCTCTATTGCACCAACCTCAAAAGAGCTACAGATCACAAGATAGAATCAAAACAAAACAGCAACAAAATATAACAGATCCCAGACTTAGAAATATTTCAGCATCTCTAAAACATCACTATTTCTAGCAACTTGAGAGCAAGCAAACCACACCTAAACATGCATTTCTATTGCAACCAAAAATAAGAGAGGCTAGACTAAACATCAAAGAACAACTCTCTAGTTAACACCTCCTTCAAATGAAGCACGGATTAAATCCTACGAAAAAGACAAGAGGGCAACATGGCAAAATATCGCGCGAACTAACTTGCTCAAAAGCTAAATCTAATTGCACAAAAAAATCCTATGGATTTTTCTACCCCGGAAACATATAAAATATGTGGGGTTGCAACACAAAAATATTACCACACGTCAATGCGAGATAATGTCCTAAGCACGGAAAATAAACTAGCGGCAAATCCCTACACGCAAAAATACCAACATCTACTCTAAAATACATGGAAAAGTGGTTCCTAAAACATGGCCATTTCTACTATGGCATTCGAGCAATCCGGTCTTGCGCGAAAAATAAATACGAGAAGAAACCTATTGAAACATCACGCGTTTCTAGGCATTCAGCACGCTAAACTACGTCAAAAAAATATGCACGTTGTGAAATCGTATTCTACGCGCAAAAACTACACCAAATACATATACTACATGCCTCGTTCCGACACACGGTTAAAAAGATACGACCGTTCTAATATACGGTTATTTTCTAAAATTTATATTATTCCGAGAAATCCCTAAAAGGGAAAAAATTATCTATCGGGCCTAAACCATGGGCCCTGGACACCTAAATCACGCTCGAGCGACAAATAGAGGGGAATCTGGGGGTTTTTCGACCCTCCGATCGTGATCGTGCGGTCCGATCGGAGAGGCGGGTTAGAGTTAGCTGTGTAGAGTGGGATTGGCTAAGATGAGAGGGAAGTGGTGCGGCGCGGCAACGAATTTTAAAACGCCGACAAACGTCCGACGGTAGACCGAATACGGTGCCGCTACGGTCGACCGTTCGGGTACCAGACGGACTCTGATCGCGACGAAATTTGACACGCGGCCTACCTATAACTAATCACGACCGCATGCCAAGTTTCACCCCGATCAGAGAAAGTTTTCAACACGCTTTTAGAACAGGGTTTTGACGATGCCGCGGGCTCGTGCGTGTGCGGTCGGGCTCAGAACGGACAACGACGAGAACCGGCAACCAACAACGGATGCAACTTTTGAAAACTGGCGGCAACGGGATGCCGATACAATGTTGATGATGCGATGATGATGCGACAAAAGAAAATAGACACACGACGAAAACGAATTAAGGGGGAATCTTCTGGAACGTCGGCATCGGGCTGTCACAACTCTCCTATACTACAAGAGGATCTCGCCCCGATATCCAAGAATGAAAGGGGGGAGAGGATGAGAAAGAAAATGAGGTAAAACTTAGTCGCTTCTTTGACAAACGAGTGAAACCAATGATCTTTGAAGGTTGCAAAGAGATGAGGAATGGTATGAGAAAGAAGCAAGACATTCACGGAAAATTTCGGCAGCACTTCAGTAGGAAAAAGGGACAATTTTTTTTCGATAAGATGGGAAAAATAGACAATAATCATGACAAACAACTAACTAGAACAAGTGAACGCCATGATCTTGATAGAACAACATGATAGACCCAAAAGAGAAACATCACAATGCCTTCGAAACAATAGAATAGGAACAACTCATACGGAAGAAGAGAATGAAGAGAGAATGAGAACTACTAACTCCAATGAACTTGGCAAGCATCCTTGCAAGAAGAATTAAACAGAGTTGTTGGAAAAAAACAACGAAAAGAACAAGATAGTAGTTGGCTTATGGAAACCTTTTCAAACTAATGAAGTGACAACCAGCCACTAACAGAAACAAGGATTGATTGGGAGAAACAAGATATGAACAATTTCTTACACCAAGAGGATACATTGAGAACTTGGATTAATGACAAGCACCATGATAGCAACAATCCATAGGAAAAGCTTTAGGTGAAATCCCAACCAAGATAGCTCAAAGAAGAAATCATGGGTTGAAAATATCTCATGATCATAGAATTGGTGGGTTTAACTATCTCATTCTTGAAAGGAAAACTCTTCGAGGCTCCTACACTAGCAAGAATGCTATAATACCACCTCAAAGGATAAAGGAAGAACAATTGCACATATAAATGCAAGAGGAATGATACTTGAGGTTCTCCAACAAGAATCTTGAAGAACACTTGAGAATGGATTGAAACCTTGATGGACCACCATGAAGGACCTCCGTATACAAATGAATGATGCAACGATATGAAGGTAGAAAGAATAAGATTATGACCTTGCCAAGATTTAGATGAAGCAACACGAAGAGATACTTGACAAAACTTGGAATTTCGGAAAAGAAAGATAAGAAAACTAGAGAAAAGGAATTGATATCGTGAGCCACTCCGGAAGAAGAATTGAAATCACTTGATGAAACAAGAATAAGGGTTATGTTATGCTTATCCTTCATCAAGTTAAATTGATGACAAGCAACGGATTTAGCGTACCACTTATTCTTCTTGAAAAACTCTTGGAGAGACAGAGAGGAAAAACACCACTTGAGGCATAATTGAAGGAAGCACCGGTAAGAATTCACTATTGAATGGAAATACCAAGAATTAATGGAGATGCATGATAATCAAGAGATCATGGTCCACCTGAGAGGAAAATTTTGAACAAGACACCAGAATAATTGAGAGACAAACGAAGAGACAACAATTGAGAAGAATTAGAGAACGAAAGTTGCAAGCTGAGAACGAAGAAGTCTTCTGAAATGATGGCCTTCAGAGGATCGAGAATGAAAACAACTCAGAAAAGCACTGGATAGCACAAAAGGGATTACTCATGATTGACAACAAATGAGAAGATACATGAAGCTGAGATGACAGTCTTCACAAGAATGAAACAAGACTTGAGAGAAACACTCTTTCAGACTTCCAAGCTGAGACTGAAGAAAAGAACACCACCAAGAATAACTGAGACACTCCGGAATAATGAAGAATGAAAGGTTGAGCCAAATACGAGAAATAATTCAAATAGATCTTGACGAAGGGATATGACTGATGAAATTCATACTTACATCATAGTTGAAAAGATTTAGAGATCTCCGAGAAAGATTAAAAAAGCCAGGTAAGATCCTGGGAAAGAACGTGTGGGTTATGGGCCCACTCAAAGAAACCACCGTTCGAAAAGATTGCTTAGAAGAGAGATATTGCACCGGTATGAAGAGAACTAGATGAGGTTGAGAACCTCGAAATAATTGAAAAGATTGGAAACAAGAACTACTGAGATAACTTCAACACTCCGGATCGAAAAGAGAGTGAATGAATAACAAGATAGGCTGATAAGAATCTCCAACACAGGAAAGAATTACAAGGACAAAAAGGATATTATGAACATGGACAACTGAATTAAATTCACCGACAAGATGACAAGATTGACTAAATATGAACACGAAGCTCGTGAGAATCTTCACAAGAATCACCGGATAGAGAGAAAGGAACAGACAGCGGGAGCACAATGAAAAGAAAACTCTTCGATGAAAACTGAATCACTGGGAAAAAGGGCGGGAGGGTGGGAAAAAACAAAGACGACTTGGGATAAATGAAATGAACTCTGGAAATAAATGAGGGATTGATCTTGCAAAATTGGAGAGGATTGAAATACTTGAAGAGAGACACACCGGTTGAAAAGGATTTACACCACAACTCCGGTTGACAAGAATTGATAAGACAACTGATTGAGAAAAAGAATTAGCGCTCACATAAAAATATGAGACACAGAGATTAGGAAAGATCTGAAATCACCACTTGACATCGAAGCAACTTGAATTACCATATTCAACAAAACAAAGGATGCGGCTTACGAAACAAGCCAGAACAAACTCATGAGAAAGATTTCGTCCGATATTTTCGTGGACAGGATCGCACGGGCTCGATCCTTATAGTAGCCATCAAGTGCAAGGCAGTGCACCCGACATACGAAGCATCCCCGAGTCTTAGCAAGCTACAAGGACTCTTTAAGACACAACGAGAACAGCTGTAAGTCGATCGTCAACAAACGAGTCCACTAGATGTCGAACCCCAACCTAACATCACGCATTTGTTGGAAGATTGTCCTATAAGATACTACTTGAATTCCCACCTAAGAATTCCCGAAATATCTGGTCATGCAATCCGGTACACGGATACAAGGAGTAATATCACACAACTCCTATACTAACCCGTCACCTGTATCACATCCGTCAACACACGACCAGAATCTCGGACCTTCATCTACAACAGACCCTCGTGATCACAACGATACAAAGTATGGCAGTACTCCCGAACAATCTGCACCAGTAATGGGGACATCGGGGTTATCTCGCCACTACTAGTATTGAAGCAATTACGAACATCCTTCGTTCTGAGATACTAAGAAATCTGAATGATAACGATGTGCTCGAGAATCCCCTGGAGCTCAACTCCCTGGAAGAAAATCAAGTCAGACAGGAGGCACCAAGACAGAACTCCGTCACATCGGCATCATATAGATTCCAAAAATATCCGCGTGATCCTAAAAAAATTTGAGTGAGAAGAGGAGTAGAATTAAAATATTACGTCAAGATTCCTCACCAGAGCATAGAAGAGGAGAAAAAAGAATCCTACTCTCTGATATATAACTAGACTCAAAGCAGTTTTTCACTAGATTCGACTCGGCCAAGTTAGATCAATCAAGGGGGCTCCTAGGTCGGTACTTCTCTGATACCAACTTGACACGCCCATGATGCGACCCTATCCTCAATTTGGCACGAGGGCCTCGTCAGGGATAGAAGCGCATCTCGTCGTGTCGCAAGAATGGATATCGCTACAAGTACATGTACTGAAAAGAAGAGATATGTATATAGAATTGGCTTACACTCGTCACAAGCTACATCAGACTCACAGCGGTACAATACATAGTCATCATGAAGAAGAACAGGGTCCGACTACAGACGAAAACAAACGAGAAAACAAGAACGACGTCCATCCTTGCTATCCGAGGCTGCCGGCCTGAAATCCATCCTAGATCGATGAAGAAGAAGAAGAAGAAACTCCAAATGAACAATCAACGCGCTCGCGTCAATTATCTTTACCTGTACCTGCAACTGGTGTTGTAGTAATCTGTGAGCCAAAGGGGACTCAGCAATCTCATTTCCAAAGGTATCAAGACTAGCAAAGCTTATTAGGTGAGGTAAGGTAAAGTGGTGAGGTTGCAGCAGCGGCTAAGCATATACTTGGTGGCTAAACTTACGAGTACAAGAAATAAGAGGGGGAAGATCTACGCATAGCGGATATGACTACTGATGATCAAATGAATGATCTTGTACACCTACCTACGTGAGACATAACCCCACCGTGTCCTCGATCGGAGAAGGAACTCACGAAAGAGACAGTCACGATTACGCACACAGTTGGCATATTTTAATTAAGTTAACTTCAAGTTATCTAGAACCAGTGTTAAACAAAGTTTCCACGTTGCCACATAACCGCGGGCACGGCTTTCCGAAAGATTTAACCCTGCAGGGGTGCTCCAACTAGTCCATCACAAATTACCACAAGCCGCATAGAAATCCTCAATCACGAAGCTCGCGATCTCGTCGGATTCCCTAGTGGAAAACCTCAACTCTGAGATTACCCAAAGCATCACCGGAATCCCGATGCACAACATATCTCGTCAAAGGTAAAACAAATCCAGCAAGGCCGCCCGACGTGTCGACGATCCCGATAGGAGCCGCGTATCTCGTTCTTAGGACACGACGGATGGAACTAGCTACGAGTGCCAAACCTCAAGTTTCCTCGCGGTGGCCCCGCAGGCAGACCGTTTGGGACCAACACCATCAGCATTGGCCCCCTCCTGTATTATGTAGAATTACTCCTCGGGTAGCGCTAACTCCCTATGCATTTCAGTTTTATCAGAATTATTATGTTGGGCAAATGTAGAACCAATGTTGGGCCTTGCCAGACCAGCTTTAATCTAAAACGAATTATCAAGGGGGTCCCCATAACAACCCCGATCGTGTTAGGAGCGCTCAAATATGGAACATAACACCGGTAGCCGAAACTAAGGGGGCAAAGGTGGAACAAAACACCAGGCTAGAAAGGCCGAGCCTTCCACCTTTTACCGAGTATATAGGTGCATTAAATTAAATAGCCTTTAATAGGGTGATATAACAAGGAACCCATGTTTTCACATGGAAGCAACCGCACCTGCAAGTAGCAACGCTAACACAGGGTTAAGCAAGCGGTAACATAGCCAATAAGTGGTTTGCTAGGTTGAACAGTTGAAGGTTTTCATGGCATTGTTGAGAGGTTGATATTTAACATGTGGTAGGCAACGAGACGTAACGATAGAAACGGTAAAACTACCATGGCAATGATAGTAATGGTATCTGGAGAAATGTTCATCTTGCCTGATATCCTGCTTGGGAGAAGAATGACTCCGTGAAGTCGGCGAACCAACGTAGTCGAACGGGTCCTCATAATCCGGCACGCTTCGGAACTCTATCGAGACAAAGCAAACCAGAAACACAAATCAACACACGTAATTCACCACACGATGCACAACACATATGATGCATGAGCAGTTGAATACATGCAAGTCACGGCACAATTAACAGAAACAGACACTACACCTTAAGTGAAGTTCAATATGCAACGAGTTGCACATTGACGAAACTCCACGTTTAATTATTTAGTTCCATCCCGTTTAGGTACACGACAATATTAAATGTGGTTAAACATGGCAAGAGGTGAAGCGTAATTAAACCACCTATCTAGGCATTTTTAAATGAGGTCGGAAATGACATATAGCACCTCCGAAACGACCTCACATGTTAATTTATAATTCTGTTCAGATCTGAACTAACACATTTAATTAGTTGTTAAACAGAAAAACAAATAGGTTCACGAGATTCTACGCGTCGTTACAATGAATTTACACATAGAGAACATCTCCAACGGAGCTACGGATCAAAAGATACAAGCACCGCAAGATATGATGGCATGAATGCAATATGTGTGCAACGACGGTCACAGCACTTCAAAACATACAACCAGCAAGAGAAAATGAATCTACACAAGATTCTAATCAAGTTTCATATAGGGCACGATCAAAACGGAGCTACGGATCGAAAACTACGAGCAAAACAAGAAATCACTACAATCTGCCAAAATCAGCCACATAGCATTTTCTACACCCCACAACTATGAGCTACACAATTCCTATAAACCCAACCAAGGCATGACAGGAAAGAGGGCAAGAAGCGCTACAACAAACAACTAACAACAAATGTCATGGCATCATGGATCTCTAGGGAAAGAAGTCACAAAATGGCATCTCACACACTATTTCAGACTTAGTGAAAATTACACTTCATGAAAGTGCAGTTTTCGATCTGAAGGCCTATTGACAGCAGCTAAACCATAATCTACAGGACTCCAAATGGCATGAAAATTCACAGCATGCGAGAGAATCACAAGGTCTTCAACTACTCCATTACACCAACCTCAAAAGAGCTACAAATCACAAGATAGAAGCAAAACAAAACAGCAACAAAATATAACAGATCTCAGACTTAGAAATATTTCAGCATCTCTAAAACATCACTATTTCTAGCAACTTGAGAGCAAGCAAACCACACCTAAACATGCATTTCTATTGCAACCAAAAGTACCAGGGGCTAGACTAAACATCAAAGAACAACTCTCTAGTTGACACCTCCTTCAAATGAAGCACGGATTAAATCCTACAAAAAAGACAAGAGGGCAACATGGCAAAAGATCACGCGAACTAACTTGCTCAAAAGCTAAATCTAATTGCACAAAAAAATCCTATGGATTTTTCTACCCCGGAAACATATAAAATATGTGGGGTTGCAACACAAAAATATTACCACACGTAAATGCGAGATAATGTCCTAAGCACGGAAAATAAACTAGCGGCAAATCCCTACACGCAAAAATACCAACGTATACTCTAAAATACATGGAAAAGTGGTTTCTAAAACATGGGCATTTCTACTACGGCATTCGACCAATCCGGTCTTGCGCGAAAAATAAATACGAGACGAAACCTATTGGAACTGCATGCGTTTCTAGGCATTCGGCACGCTAAACTACGTAGAGGCGGGTTAGAGTTAGCTGTGTAGAGTGGCATCGGCTAAGATGAGAGGGAAGTGGTGCGGCGCGGCAACGAATTTTAAAACACCGACAAACGTCCGACGGTAGACCGAATACGGTGCCGCTACGGTCGACCGTTCGGGTACCAGACGGACTCCGATCGCGATGAAATTTGACAGGCGGCCTACCTATAACTAATCACGACCGCATGCCAAGTTTCACCCCAATCAGAGAAAGTTTTCAACACGCTTTTAAAACAGGGTTTTGACGATGCCGCGGGCGCGTGCGTGTGCGGTCGGGCTCAGAACGAACAACGACGAGAACCGGCAACCAACAACGGATGCAACTTTTGAAAACTGGCGGCAACGGGAAGCCGATGCAATGCTGATGATGCGATGATGATGCGATAAAAGAAAATAGACACACGACGAAAACGGAATAAAGGGGGATCTTTTGGATCGTCGGCATCGTGCTCTCACAGATAGCTAGCTTAGAGAAACTCTAGCAAACCCCGCACCCGTCCGGCCCGCAAAATGTGTTTGCAGTTCGCGGAAAAATGCCTTTACGGGCCGGCACGCACGGTCGCACATGCAGACCCCGCATAACGGACCCATAAAAAAGCATATTCGCGGAATATGCTTTTTCAGACCCCGCGAGGGCTGAAATGCCCCTCCCACCAACCATTTTCGCTTATATGCAGGGCACCGCAGCGGCGAGGGGGAAACCCGCGAATATGCGGGTGGGTGCCGAGATTTTGCCGCGCCCCGCAAAAATATTTGCGGGGTCTGATCGGGCAGGTATTTCCGCCCCGACCCGCATTTTGGCGGTTATTTTCCGGGTCGAGGCGGGATGCAGGGTCTGCTAGAGTTGCTCTTACATGGCCACAAACTGCACCTCCATGACGCTGCCTCCTCGGATATAGAACCTGTTGAATCAGTTGTGTCATCGGACAGAGCTCCGGAGCTAGACGACTGCTTCGTGCTCGTTATCGCGTTTATGCTCGACGACGAGCCTCGTGGCGTTCTGGGTACCCGCCTCACGCATGGCCTCCGGCGTCCAGCGCTCTTGTCCCGCCATGTCCTGCTCCTAGTTGGAGCGTGGAGCAGGCGTCGTCCGCCTCGTCAGCCATGGTATGGAAAAAGTGTGTGTCATGGTCATGATTTAACACGAGGTTGAATTAATGCTACCTAGATATATGCATGGATGCGGTAGAGTGCGTGGTGAAGAGATAAGGCTAGATATTTTTTCTTGGGTGTGAAGTGTGGACGGATGGATTCATGCCATGTCATCGATCCAATGCTTCAATCTCTTCACCAATAAAAATTCAGTACACATGTGTGTGTTTTTGTCATTTGAATTTTACCCTTACAAATCAAAAAAAATTATGAAAAAATTCTTAAATTTTTACTACAATATACTCAGGTCATATCTTGACACCATGCCAAGTTTCGTGTTTATTAAACATCATTTATATTTTACAGAACTAAAATACCAATAAATTTCATGTTCACATTTGATTCTTGCCACATAGATATTTGAATTTTATATTTGTTAATTGTATGAGGCATACACATATACTCAATGCTCTAAATATGATTTTTTTTAAATCACTTTTGTATACAGTTTTCGGTATTCGTAATTCAAATTTGAATGTATCCGTTAAAATTAGTAAAAATGTAGTTGATGACTCAAATATAGTAAATGGGCTTCGAAAATTGCCAAATTGTAATATGAAGAATTCTATGGTGTCTCTTAACTGTAGAGAAAATATATTTTAACAAATAAGAAAGAAAAATATTAGTTTGTCTCTAACTTGATGTATTACTCTTAAAACCATGACCGTTCCTCGAAATTGCCTGATTTGTAAAGAATGTACAAAAAAATGTAAAAAATTCTTAAATTTTTACCACGTCGTACCGAGGTCATGTCGTAACACTATGCCAAGTTGGGATGTAAACAGATCGGATCAGATCGGATAATGTGTTTATCATATTTTTTTGTTGGATTCGGAGCTGAGCGGGTAATAACTGGATGTAGATATGAATACGAATTATATCGGACTACGAATTCAAAGCAGATGCGGAGTGGATTTGGACCAAAACAGATAAAAATATATCGGATGATACATGCAAAGATACATAATTTATTTGTACTATGCAAAAGTATGAAAATACATTTCCATCCAAGCACATAACACTATAGAAAGTGGTGTTTTAAAGTTATAACTCACACGATACAGTAACAATATGTAGTACCGACAAATTCATAATGTTTTGTAGTCTATTAAGATGACCCCTACTCTACTCGACTACTACAAATTAACTTGATGTTCATTTTTTTAGAAACGGAGGCATCGTCCTGGACTCTGCATCGAGTGATGCATGCAACCATTTATTAAGCACGAAACCAGTTTGAAAGAAGTACAAAGTAGTCCCAAAAAAGCAAAAAAAGGAGTTACAAGGCGACCATAACGCCCTTACTTATGATATCAATAGGCCTAGATGACTATCCACCTATCCTATCAGTATGTCGTCATCCATATCGGTTGAAGATACCCTGAGCTACCATCTCCCATCGGGCACACCCAGTAACCAAAGGCTCCCTGGTTCCCACATGAGTAAGTAAGGACCACGTGCGGATCAAGGCGGTAGCCCTGAAGATGACCTGCAAAAAGTTAATATGACGTTGTCTGTTAAAAACTAGATCATTCCTACAGTTCCATGTAGCCCACAGAAGAGCACAGGTTCCAACTCGAATAAGATTAGCATATGAAACATTAACCCCTTCCAGGCACATCCCAAATAACATGTTAATACTAGTAGGTGGAGCAATGTTGAAAGTAATATGGATCGAGCGCCATAGAAGTTTAGCCATAGGACAATCCAGAAAGAGGTGCTTAATACTTTCATAAGTCTGAAAAAAACTGCATCTTCTATTTCCTTTCCAATTTCGCCTGGCCAAGTTATCTTTAGTTAAAACAACTTCTTTGTGAACAAACCACATGAAGATTTTTATCTTAAGGGGAACTTTGACCTTCCATATATGCATGGATTTTGGAATAGGTGAAGAATCAATAAGGTTTTCATACATTGATTTCACTGAGAATGTACCATTGGTGGTCAACCTCCAATGAATACTATCAGGGCAGTCAGAGAGGCTAATATCCATCAGCCTTCTCACTAAATGCAGCCATGTAACCCATCTATTACCAATCAAAGCTCTACGGAACTGAATATTTAGAGGAGTCTGACGTAACACCGCCGCAACGGACGTCTGTCTGCGTTGGGCTATATTGTAAAGCTGCGGATACTGGAGGGCCAAGGGCTCATCTCCTATCCAAGTATCCTCCCAGAATCTAGTTGATTCACCATTACCTATGATAAATCTAGTCCTGTTAAAGAAAGTAGTCTTTGTTCTCATGAGACCCCTCCAAAAAGATGAATCACCCGGTCTCGCGGTGACCTGAGCTAAGGTCTTTTGTTGTAGATACTTGTTCTTCAGAATTTGTATCCACATTCCTTCTGATTCCACAGATAGTCTGAATAGCCACTTGCTAAGCAGACACCTGTTTTTAACCTCTAAATTTTCAATCCCCAAACCTCCCTGATCCTTCGGTCTACAAATAATGTTCCATCTAGCCAGCCTATACTTGGTCTTGACCTCATCACTCTGCCAGAAAAATCGAGATCGATAGAAATCCAACCTTTTCCGCACCCCAACTGGTACTTCAAAAAAGGAGAGAAGAAACATTGGCATGCTTGTTAATACCGAATTAGCAAGAACCAAACGTCCTCCGTAGGATAATAGCTTGACCTTCCAGCAGCTCAGTTTTTTTCAAAACGATCCTCGATACATTTCCACTCCTTAATGGTCAACTTTCGGTGATGGATAGGGATCCCTAAGTATGTAAAAGGTAGATTACCACCCTCACACCCGAAAAGTTGGTTAAAAGTGAGTTGTTCTGCTTTTGCATTCCCAAAACAGAAGAGTTCACTTTTATGAAAATTTATCTTCAACCTAGATAGCCGTTCAAATAAGCATAATATGAGTTCCATGTTTCTGGCTTTTTTCAGATCGTGTTTCATGAACAGGATCGTATCATCCGCATATTGTAGGTTAGAGACACCCCCATCAACTAGATGTGGTACTAGTCCCCCTACCAAGTCTTTCTCATTAGTTCTCCTCATCATGAGCGCCAACATATCCGCAACGATGTTAAATAAAATAGGAGACATAGGGTCCCCTTGTCTAAGTCCCTTAAGTGTCTGAAAGAAATGACCCACATCATCATTTACTTTAATACCAACTCTTCCCTGTTTTATAAAACAATCGATATGTTTACGCCATATCTCACCAAACCCCTTCATACGTAAAGTTTGTTGCAAGAAAGACCATTTAACTTTGTCGTAAACCTTTTCAAAATCAACTTTAAATAAGACTCCATCGAGTTTCTTGGAGTGCAATTCATGTAGAGTCTCATGCAATACGACGACCCCTTTTAAGAATGTTACGACCAGGCATGAAGGTCGTGTGCGAAGATTGCACCACCGAATGTGCCATCTTAGTTAGCCTGTCCGTTTCCACCTTTGTGAAAATTTTGAAGCTAACGTTCAGCAAACAAATCAGGCAAAATTGTTCAATTCGCGAAGCACCCTCCTTCTTTGGTAGCAACGTAATCGTACCAAAATTGAGATGAAAGAGTTGTAGGTGTTCGGAAAACAAATCATGAAACATAGCCATAAGATCTTTCTTGATAATATGCCAACATTTCTTATAAAACTCAGCTGGGAACCCATCCGGCCCGGGAGCTTTACCGTTTTTCATACCCTCAATTGCATGTAGCACCTCTTTCTCTAGGAATGAGGCGGATAAACTCTCATTATCGGCTGTCCAACTTGAGGAATATCTGCCACCTGGTGCTCGTCCATAGACACAAAACTATGGTCCGGAGCACCGAACAACAATTTTAGATTCTCGTGACCTACAATCGTACCCTCATCTTGCTCCAGCTGTAAAATTCTCTTTTTCCTGTGCTTACCATTTGCAAACCTTGATGTTCATACTTGTACATGAATGTATGAATGAAAAAAGGAACCACTACCAATGTTCACTGAGAATTCCAACGTGTATATGTAGGCAAACCATCGTCCGGACGCACCACCGACGTATGCGTTGCTGACATATATATGCATCGAGCATCGTCTCGACGCCATCAGGAATATGTACGCGGAGTAGGCTGCCGTATATGTGGATTACCCTTCATCATGTGTGGTTGTAGTGTAGATAATGTCCGCGACCAACCTTGATTTCGCTCACGGTGATTTACCACACTACCACCACGACCCGCTGTGCATGTAGAGAAAAGGAGCTGCACATGCATGGCATGGATACATTCGTGCATAAAACATAGATATTAGTGACATGTGTGAGCATTTAGGTTTCTTAATTGGACTAAATTTATCGGATAATCCTATTTGACAACCTCGGATAATTCGCAAAAAAGATCGAATAATCATATCCGCCGGATATTACTAATACCATATCCGCCAGATATTACCAATACCATATCCTTTACAATATCCACCGGATATCGAGTTGGCCAAAATCCGTATCAACATCCATATTCGTCGAAATTGTGTAAGTGCATACCATATCCTTAAAAACGTACGGGAAGCGGATTTAGAATGGAAATTATCCGTACCATTTACATCCCTAATGCCAAGTTTTGTGTTTTTCAAGACTTCATTTTTTAATATAATTTTAATAAACTCCATGTTCGCGGTTGATTTTTGCCACATATATTTTATAAATTTATATTCATTTTTTGTATGAGTCATACAAATATACTCAATACCCTAAATAAGTTTTTAAAATCACTTTTGTGCATTGTTTCATGCATTCATAGTTCAAATTTGAATTATATCCATTAAATGACTAAAAATGCAGTTAATGACTCAAGTATACCAAATGATCTCTGAAAAATGTTAAATTTTAACATGGATGATTCTATGATGCATGTTAAGTGTAAAAAAATTCAAAGTCAAACGATAAAGAAAAATGTCAGTTCGCCTACAAACTTGTCATGAAAACAATTATTTTTGTGAAAAATAATAATTTCAAGATCAGACAGAGTTCCATTTTTTAAAATGTATGCGATTATAGACTACATCTCACACACAATATGTGCAAACAACATCTACAAGATACCACACATGTCTGCATTGTTAACACCGATTGCAATGATATGCTAGACATCACATACACTTGTTACAATTATGTGCATGACATCACACACTTTTGTTTCTGTATTTTAATAACTGTGTGCAATGACAGACTACATTACACTAATCATTTGCTAAAACCGCATGTGAAATGTTACACATGTTTATATTTTTTAAACCACGTGGAATAATAGGCAACATCACATACGCATTTTTTATAAACCTGTTTGAGCGACATCGCACATAATAATGTTTTGAAATATGTGTGATATTACGATATCACATACACTTTTTTGAGGATGTTACATCACACACAATTTTTTTGAATGGTCTTTAATACATGTATTGTCTTAGGATCTTTTTGCAATAGTGAATGTTGGAAGTGGGGCCTACATCGACAACCTACCACCTTTCGCGAGACGATAAAATTTCAAAATGCGGACAATTTTTAAAATCATGAATATTTTTTGAGAAAACAAATATTTATCGAATTCTTTAGATTTCTCATAATTAGTGAATTACTTAAAAAATGTAAATAAAATGAAATAAATAGAAAAGGAAAAGTAGAAAAATAAGAAGAGTAACCAAAACAAAAATAAAAACTTTTCTTTCTCTCCCTCTCCCGAAGCCTCTCCACCACCCCCTTGAGAGTCGCCACGAACAGTCCGGATCCGGTCCCTTTCGCCGCTGACGCTCGTGCTCGAGGATTGATGTGTCTTCAACGTATCTATAATTTTCATTATTCCATGCTATTATGTTATCATTCTTTTATTTTTTTTATAATAATTTTATAGCAATTTTATATCATTTTTTTGGGACTAAACTATTGACATAGTGCCTAGTGTGAGTTGTTGTTTTTCGATGTTATTTTCCTTCAGAGAAAATCCATATCAGGTGAGGTCCAATTGCCACGAAACTTTATGAAGATTTTTTTGGACCAGAAGGAAACTTGTAAGGCCAAGACTGAGCAGCAGCCAAGGCCCAGGGGGCCACTAGACACCACGACGCACTAGTGGGGCCCTCCCGAAGCTTCTGCACCGTCTGTGAGCTCTATAAATACCCTAATATTCCACAAACCCTAGAGGAGGCGACGAAAAATCGTTTCAGCTGCCGCAAGTTCGAGAGCCATGAAAACCAGTCTAGGGCCTTTTCCACACAAGAACACGGTCATGGAGGGGTTCACTATCTCCATTGGTGTTCCTCCCATCATGCATGAGTAGTTCATATCAGACCTACGGGTCCGTAGACAGTACCTAGATGGCTTTCTCTCTCGTTTTGTTTCCCGATACAATGGTCTCTTTGAGATCCATATGATGTAGCTCTTTCTTTTGCGGTGTGTTTGTTGGGATCCGATGAATTATGAGTTTATGATCATATCTTTGAAAACATATTCATGCTTGATTATTATAGCCTCGTATTTCTTCTCCGATATCTGGTATTTGTGTGGCCAACTTGATCTTTTATCTTGCAATGAGAAGAGGTGCTTTGTGATTGGTTCGATCTTGCGGTGCTCAATCTCAGTGACAGAAAAAGACATGACACACATGTATAGTTGTCATTAAGGATAAAACATGGGGTCTATTCCTACATGAATAGATCTTGTTTGCATCATGGCATCGTTCTTAAGGCATTGCTCTGTTTCTCCATGAACTCAATATACTAGATGCATGTTGGATAGCGGTCGATGTATGGAGTAATAGAAGTAGATGCACACATAAGTCGGTCTACTTATTTGGACTTGATGCCTATATACATGATCATTGTCTTGAATATCGTCATAATTATTTGTTTTTCTATCAATTGTCCAACAGTAATTTGTCTACCCACCTCTTGCTATTTTTCTCGAGACAAGCTGCTAGTGAAACCTATGGTCCCCGGGTCTACTTCACATCATCTATTTGCAATCTTTACTTTGCTATTTGCTTTTCTACTTTATTTGCTCTTTTATTTTCACATCTATATTATCAAAACACCCAAAAATACATTTTTGCATTCTATTTGCTATCAATCTATTTTTACTTTGCACACGAGGGATTAACAACCCCTCTACGTGTTGGGTTGCGAGGATTTGCTATTTGTTTGCACGTGTTGTTTACATAGTCATGTGGATCTTCTTACGGTATTGATACCTTGGTTTCTTAACCGAGGGAAAAATTGTTGTCGTTTTGCTACATCACCTTTAAGCTTGGAAGGAAACCGACGCACTCGCGAGGAGTCGTGGATGTGGAGCTGGATTAGGATGTCGGTTCCCCTTGTACAACAATAGATGTAGATTTAGATGTAGGTCTGGGCGTGGTCCCATGTTTGCCTATGTGGCGTATGGCGTGATGTCGTCGTCGAGCTTGTCCTTGGCACTGGCGAGTGGTGATGAGGTGTGGAAGACCTTGCTTGCGAGTCGACGCCCATGGGGGGCAGCGATGGCGGTCAAGTCTGACCGGAGCTCCTTCCCCAATAAGCTCGCGATCTGGTGTCGGGCAGATCTCTGCAGGTTTGTTTCTGCTTTTATCTTTTCTGCCATCAAGGGGACGGAGGAGAAGATGGGAGGGGTGCAACCCACTGGTTTTCTGCAAGGCGGGGGAAGTTCGGATGATGTGAACTTTGGGAGCACATCCTCGGCGGTGATTCGACGGTCTGTTGTTGTCTTGTCGTCGACCTTTATGGACGAAAAGTGACCGCTCCAAGTTCTGGCGTGCGTGACTGATCTTCGGATCTTTGGCTGGCGTCATTTCATTACTAACCTCCCGGCCGATGTGCCAAAGGGGTGGCCCTTCTGTTCTAGCAGCGCGACGCTCTTCGGTGGCTTTGTCTCAAGTGTTGTTGTCCCCGACAAGGTTGCTGGCCACGACTAGAAGCAACGACACGAGCTTGGTGGTGATGGACCCGATTGTGTTTTTGTTTTTCGTTCTGGGGTCATGTTTGCAAAAGGAAAGGACTTGGTTGTATATCTTTTTCTCTTGGAGGTCCTCTATGTAATGTGCAACACCACCGTTCAAAGTTAATCCAACATCTCTGTCCTTCGGGGCCCTGCCCTGTTCAAAAGAAAAAAGATAACGGACAACAATGCTTAATTTTTTCTATCAAAATAGAGGAGCTTACGCAACGAGGAAATCCTATCTACCACACGTTGCGGCATATTGTCGACCAAACGCACACTCGAGCGAGGGGATCGGTCTTGGATGGGCAGGCCCAGTTTAGCATAGCGTAGCACTTGTTTCATACGGTTTCCATAACCTTCTAGACGGCCCTGAACCGGTTTTTCTTTTATCGTTTACTCAGATTTCCTTTTATCTCTTTATCATTTTCTATTTTTCTGGTTCTGCTTCCTTTTTTCCCTTTTTCTATGTTTCCTTTTTTAATTATCCTTTACAGCTTATATTTTTTCTTTATCCGATTTCGAGTTTAGTTTCCGTTTAAAAAATGTTGAAGTTTTCAGAAAATGTTCTAATTATCAGGAAACAATCAAGTTTTAAAATTGTGTACATAAATGAAAATTTTATTCGCATTATATATATGTAGCTTTCAGATTTTTATAAATTTGTTCACGTGCTTAAAAATATTCACAATTTGTCATTTAAAATTTCACAACATTTTCTTCAAGATTTCGAAAAATGTTTCCTTCTTCAAAATTCTTTGCAAATTTTAAAAAATGTTCGCGTCTTCTATGTTTGAAAAAATGTTTATCAATTAAAAGTAATGTTCCAAATTTCCAAGAACGTTTCTATTTTTAATTTTTATTCATAAATTCAAAAGATATATAATTTTTTCCGATATTTTCAGTAATTTCAAAAATTGCTTTTAATTTTCAAAATTATTTCATTTTTATATTTATATTTTTCATATTTTTACAAGATTTCAGAAAATGTTCGCTTTCAAGAACTATTTCCAAATTTGGAAAAAATAATTGTTTATAATTTTTTATCGGAGTTTGAAAAATTGTTCCCCTTTTTAACAAAATATTGAGAAATTTGGAAAAATATTCTGTTCTCAATATTATTTATGGGAAGGAAACTGGTTTGACAGTTTAAAAAATGTTTGTATTGGAATTTCAAAATATGTTAGTGTTGAAAAATATATTCAGTTTTTCAAATAAATGTTTTGCGTTGGAAATACAAATATATTCCAGTGTGTTCTGGAATGTGTTCTTAACTTTTTTACTCTGGCTTGCTGATTGGTAGTCTCACGAACGTCTCTACTACTCCTATAAGATGCTGAGTTTGATTCCTCGTGATGTCTCTATTTTTTGCAGTGCTACAGGCATTATTGTGATGTCTCTATTTGTTGCGGTTCTACAGGCTTGCTCTACAGTAACAGGTGCCAGCTTTATCGGGCCGGTCCGGGTATCAGCCTGTGCATGAGGGCGTGAATCCGTCGCAGCGAGTCGACAAAATCATTAGTTACCGAGTTTACCTTTTAACAATTACTTTCATCTTCACACGTTGCGAGAAGTAACGTACTACATGCGTGTTACTTGTCGCAATCTGATTATTTTTCTTTTTTTCGTAGATCCGTATTTTTAAAACGTTTTATTTTTTAAATCGTATGTCCAAATCTCGAACCGTTTTTACTGTTGGCTTCCTCGCGTCGAGATCTTTAAAATTAGATCCCATGTTGATACCTTTTAACGAACCTTTTTTACAAAAAAACCTGGAAGAAAAAAGTCGGACGAAAAATCCGTGTCTCACGCGATAGAAAAGAAAAAAGAAAACACGTTTTTTTCCCTTTCCGAAAGACACGGGTCGTGCCTCTCGCGAAGGTAAAATCGTGCCTCTCATGAAAACAAAATTATGACTATCGCGGAATAAAAAGAGAGTAGAAAACGCGTTTTTTCTCTTTCGAGAGAGGCACGGCGTGCCTTTCGTGAAGGCAAAAACGTGCCTTTCACGAAAGCAAAATCGTGCCTCTTACAAAAAAAATCGTGTTTTTTTTCCTTTTCGAAGAGACACGGACGTGCCTCTCGCGAAGGCAAAACTGTGTCTATTACAAAAAAACAGAAAAGACGTTTTTCCCTTTTCGAGAGGCACGGACGTACCTCTCGCGAATGCAAAACAATGCATTTTGCGAAAGCAAAATCATGCCTCTCGAAAAAAAAATATAGAAAGTGCATCTTTTTTCTTCTTTTTCCGAGAGGCACGGCCTCTCGCGAATGCAAAACAGTGCCTCTCGCGGAAGCAAAATCGTGACTCTCGTAAAAAAACAGAAAACTTATTTTTTCCTAAAAAATAGAAAACACGGTTTTTCGGAAAAAAATATGATTTTTTTCCGTTCAAAAGTTACGAAAAACCGAAACACCAAACAAATCCAGATAAAAACCATTCTAAAAAGCCAAAAATACACATGCAAAAAAAATAAAAAAATAAAATGCAAAGGGAACGTTTAGAACGCACCACGTGACGACGGCTGAGAACGCGATAAGTGACGGCGCGCGAGAGTGTTCGTTGGAAGCCTTTTAAAGAAGTGCTCGCTAAATAGTTGTTCTCATAAATCGATCACGAGAGCTCTTGTGTGACACTTATTAGCGTCAAACAAAGAAGTTTTTGGCCGGCCGTTTCATGGTCAGTAACTCCTTTCTAGTAAAAAAAAAAACAAAAACAAACGCGCCAGCGATGGATCGAATGCGATACGCCCCGCTTGTGAACTCTGAACGAAACCAATCGAGCTGAAAAGTTCTACTGCCTTGCAAGCACCGGGATAACTTAAAGTACTGAATGTCTTTTGAATTCGATCAAACAATTAAAGAAAATCGAGAACAATAACTAGAAAATTATGAACAAAATTAGACAATCGCGAGCATTTTTTAAAACCATGAACATTTTTTGAAATTTGAAAAGACTTTTTAAACTTGAACAATTAATAAAAATATGAACATAAATTTCGAAAATTTAAAAAGATGAACAATTATCAAAATATACATTGAACATTTTATAATTTATGTTGAACAATTTTAAAATACATATTGTACATTTCTTAAAAATATGCTCAACAAATTTTAAATATACATTGATCATTTCTGTAATGTATGTTGAACAAATTTTGAATTTAAAACAAAAATAAAAAACATTGATTTTTTATGAAATTATTTGAAAATATGGATTTCAAACATTTGGTCAAACAAGGATGAAAATAAAAACTAAAGGATAAAATTAAAAGAAAAGGAAAATAAAAAAGAAATTGAAACAGAATAAAACAACAAAACGAAAAAAATAGAAAACCGGCAAAAAAAACCAAAAAAACTGGTTTAGGGAAGCAAAACCAGTTTGCGTAGCACTGCTTTAACTCGTGAAGTGGGCCAGTCCGTCGTGCGCAGCTGCTCCCGCACTTCAGCGAAGCCGCATCTCCTCACGCACGCGAGCGTAGGTTCCACGATGACAACAAGTACAATAGTCCTATTCAGCAGACTATAAGGGAGTACACATCAACAAAAATCTGAGCTGGAGAAAAAAAACAAAGGAGAGAGAAGGAGCGGGCTCTTCGTGAATCGCCGGGCTAATACACACAACGCGAGAACGTGCAACCCGCTTGCAGCCCGATGCGAGCGCTAGCACCGCCGCTATCGATCCCCTGCATTTCGCGTGCGCCGTGCGCTTCTCTTTCCCCCTCTGCGCACGAAATCCTTCTTCCCCAAATCGCCACCACTCCCAAACCCTAGAACAGCCGCTGGCGCCGCTTCTCTTTCCCCCTCGGCTCATCCTGGCTGTGCTCCCGCACCTCGTCCAGGCGCCGATGCCACCACACGAGCCCGAATCTGGCGGCTTGATTCCTCCACGACCACCAAAGGCAGCGGCAACCTCTGTACCAGCCTTTGTATCATCCTGGATCCCTCAGATGCAAGCCCCCTTGTGGTACACGAATCTGGATGATTTGAATCTTTGTTCCCCCTGTTTACTAGTACTGTATTTTATTTGATACATTTGTTCACCTGATTATGCATCTCTGGTTAATCTGCTATGTGATACATCTATTTGCAATGCTAGCCTCCTATGTGATACATCTGTTTCCATGCTTATCTGAACATACAGATGGTCTTTGCTGTTGTCAAACTGTCAAAAAATTTCCTGAAATGCAGCTATGCATTTTATCTGAAACTCTCAATATTCAGAACTTGGTGTCTTCTTTGAAATAAATCTAATGGTTTTAAGTATTGTCTCGACAGGGGAGTGGATTCTCATCCATCTAGTGGGTTCCTTGGTTTCTTTAAGGATGCACCATGCCTTTCACAAGCCATGAGCAACGATAATTCATCGCAACAATTCAAGGAAAAAGATGCCAGCAATGGTGGCGAGTGTACAAGGACTGAAAAGCGCTTGCTGTGGACAAAAGATGAAGATCTTAGATTGGTAAGCTTTTATTTATGTTGGTCTCCATGTGTCACGTTACTAGTAGAAGAATAAACCTATTTTGGTAATATTATAGGTTGGTGCTTGGTTGAATAATTCAAACGATCCAATCCAATCAAATTACAAGAAGAACGACCAATATTGGAAAGAAGTTGATGTTGTCTACAATAGTACCACCCCCAAAAACAGGGAAAGGCTAGTCAAGCAAGTGAAGGATCGCTTTGGGACAATTAAGAAAAGGATTGCATGGTTTTGTGGGAGTTATAAGGAAGCTAATGCATTGTATGCTAGTGGTGAATCTGACACGGACTTGAAGAAGAGGGCAATGCAAACTTATGAGGCAGATCACAAAGAAGACAGTCCACTTATGTTTGAGCATTGTTGGGAAGTTCTAAAAGATCAACCAAAGTGGGATGCATATTTGGAACGCCTATAAGATGTGGAGCCTCACAAGAGGAAGTTTAGTGTTGATGACGAAGTGGGGCAACGTTTTACACTAGATGATGATAAAGAGAACGCCCACCGGGTGGCAAGACATCTAAGGATCAGTGAAAACAAAAAAACAAAGGACGAAGGTTGTGTAATAGATCTTGAAGATGAGCTTAGCAGGTTTGTAGATGCTTAGAAAGCAGCAAATGAAGACAGGAAAGAAATGTTAGAGACACAAACACGTGTGTCCAATGAGAATCTTGAGGCTCGGAAGCTCGCGTGCCTTGCAGCAAAAGATCACAAGGAGTTAGTCATGCTAGAAACATATGATGGGAAACATTGCATGGGAAACAAAAAATTTCCTACGCACACGAAGACCTATCATGGTGATGTCCATTATACGAGAGGAGATTAGATCTACGTACCCTTGTAGATCGCTAAGCGGGAAGCGTTAAGAAACGCGGTTGATGTAGTGGTACAGCTTCGTGATTCAAATCACCGTCGTCCCACGATCCATTCCGATCTAGCGCCGAACGGACGACACCTCCGCATTCAGCACACGTACAGCTCGATGACGATCTCGGCCTTCTTGATCCATCAAGAGAGACGGAGAAGTAGATGAGTTCTCTGGCAGCGTGACGATGCTCCGGTGGTGGTGATGATCTACTCCTAGAGGGCTCCGGCCGAGCTCTGCAGAAATCCGATCTAGAGGTAAAACTACGTGGTATAGGTTTGAGTTGCATGTGGCAAAAGTTGTGTCTCAAAAGCCCTAAAACCACCAGTATATATAGGAGGAGGGGAGGGGCTAGCCTTGGGGCTCAAGGAGCCCCTTGGTGCGTCGTCCGAAGGGAGGAGGTGGACTCCCACCCCAATTCAGTTTGGAGGAAGGAGTCCACTCCTTCCTTCCCACCTCCCTCTTTCCTTTTTCTTTCTTTCCTTTGGTGTTTTTTAAGTTGTGGCGCCATGGCCCTATTGGGCTGGCCTCACCAGCCCACTAAGGGCTGGTGAGACACCCTAGGGTCACTCGTCTCACTCCCGGGTGGGTGGGCCCCTCCGGGTGCCTGAAACTTTCCGGTGACCAAATGAAACCATCCTATATATGAATCTTCGTTTCCATACCATTCCGAAAACCCTAGTGACGTCTGTGATCTCATCCGGGACTCCGAACAACATTAGGTAACCACACATATAACTCAACTATACTAAAACATCATCGAACCTTAAGTGTGTAGACCCTGCGGGTTCGAGAACTATGTAGACATGACCTGAGACACTCCTCGGTCAATATCCAATAGCGGGACCTGGATGCCCATATTGGATCCTACATATTCTCCGAAGATCTTACCGGTTGAACCTCAGTGCCAAGGATTCATATAATCCCGTATGTCATTCCCTTTGTCCTTCGGTATGTTACTTGCCCGAGATTCGATCGTCGACATCCGTATACCTATTTCAATCTCGTTACCGGCAAGTCTCTTTACTCGTTCCATAATACAAGATACCGTGACTTACACTTAGTCACATTGCTTGCAAGGCTTGTTTGTGATGTTGTATTACCGAGTGGGCCCCGAGATACCCCTCCGTCGTATGGAGTGACAAATCCCAATCTTGATCCATACTAACTCAACGAACACCTTCGAAGATACCTGTAGAGCACCTTTATAGTCACCCAGTTACGTTGCGACGTTTGATACACACAAGGTATTCCTCTGGTGTCAGTGAGTTATATGATCTCATGGTCATAGGAATAAATACTTGACACGCAGAAAACAATAGCAACAAAATGCCACGATCACATGCTACGTTTATAGTTTGGGTCTAGTCCATCACATGATTCTCCTAATGATGTGATCCAGTTATCAAGTGACAACACTTGCATGTAGTCAGAAAACCTTGACTATCCTTGATGAACTGTCTAGCCAACTAGAGGCTTGCTAGGGACATTGTTTTGTCTATGTATCCTGCTGCTGGCTACGCCTATAGTGATTTCCTTGGCAAGTGTGCAAAGGATTCCCCCGTGGCCTTGGAGCCTTGCGTTGGTGTTCCCTTGAAGAGGAAAGGGTGATGTAGCACAGCGGCGGTAAGTATTTCCCTCAGTTTGAGAACCAAGGTATCAATCCAGTAGGAGGATCGCGTCAAGTCACAAGTACCTGCACAAACACAAAGAGCTTGCACCCAACGCTATGAAGGGGTTGTCAATCCCTTATAGATTGTTTGCAAAGTGAGAACCGAAAGCAAAAAGTAAACAAAGCAAAGTAAAAGTAAAAGCTGAGATGATAATTGTGAGTAGACCCGGGGGCCGTAGTGTTCACTAGTGGCTTCTATCATGAAAGCAAGTAGACGGTGGGTGAACGAATTACTGTCGAGCAATTGATAGAATCGCGCAAACTCATGACGTTATCTATGGCAATGATCATACATATAGGCATCACGTCCAAAACAAGTAGACCAATACTTTCTACATCTACTACTATTACTCCACACGTCGACCGCTGTCCAGCATGCATCTAGTGTATTGAGTTCATAAGAACAGAGTAACGCCTTAAGCAAGATGACATGATGTAGATGGACAATCTCAAATCTATGATTAAAGCCCATCTTGTTACCCTTGATGGCAACAACACGATGCGTGCCTTACTGCCCCTTCTGTCACTCGGAAAGGTCACCGCACGGTATGAAACCAAAACCAAGCACTTCTCCCATTGCAAGAATCATAGATCTAGTTGTCCAAACAAAACCCAAGACTCGGAGAGACTTACAAGGATATCAAATCACGCATATAAGAAATCAGCAAAGACTCAAATATAATTCATAGACAATCTGATCACAATTCCACAATTCATCGGATCTCGACAAACACACCGCCAAAGAGGATTACATCGGATAGATCTCCATGAAGATCATGGAGAACTTTGTATTAAAGATCCAAGAGAGAGAAGAAGCCATCTAGCTACTAACTACGGACCCGTAGGTCTGAAGTAGACTACTCACGAGTCATTGGAGAGGCAATGATGTCGATGTAGAAGCCCTCCAGCTCCAAAGTCCCCTTAGGCAGGGCACCGGGAAGGGTCTCCACATGAGATCTCGCGGAAACGGAAGCTTGCGGCGGCAGAAAAGTGGTTCCGTGGACGCCCTGATTTTTTCTGGGATTTTAGGGAATATATAGGCGAAAGAGCTAGGGCAGGGGAGCTCCAGGGGGGCACAAGCCTGGTAGCCGTGGGCCCCCTGGCCGCGGCTACAGGGCTAGTGGGCTCCCTATGGGCCTCCTATCTTGGCCCTCAAGTCCCCCGATCTTCTTCTGTTCTGGAAAAATTCATTTCGGGGATTTTATTCCGTTTGGACTCCGTTCCAAAATCAGATCTGAAAAGAGTCAAAATCACAGAAAAAAGGAACTGGCACTTGGCACAGAATTAATAAGTTAGTCTCAAAAAAGATATAAAAGGTATATAAAACATCCAAAGTTGATAAGATAACAACATGAAACCATAAAAAATTATAGATACGTTTGAGACGTATCAAGCATCCCAAGCTTAACTCCTGCTTGTCCTCGAGTAGGGAAGTGATAAAGAATGAATTTTTGATGCTTTCATGCTACCTAGCATAGATGTCCTTTGTTACTCCTCTTGTGTGACGTGAATGTTCAGATCCGTTAGATTCAAAACAATAGTTTGCTATTGACATGGAGACAATAATACTTCAAGCAAACTAGCAAGCTAATCATGAACTTTCAAAATAACAAGGCCAAAAGAAAGTTATCCCTACAAAATCATATAGTCTGGCTATGCTCTATCATCCTTGCACAACGAATTTAAATCATGCACAACTTCGGTATTGGCCAACTAATTGTTTTCACACCTTTACTTTCTCAAACCTTTTCAACACTCACGCAATACATGAGCGTGAGCCATGGTTTTAGCACTATAAGTGGAATGGAGTGTGGTGGAGGTTGCAAGGCAAACAAGGAGAATATGGTCACATTGACTAGGTGTTGGAAATATGCCCTAGAGGCAATAATAAAATGGTTATTATCATATTTCCTTGTTCATGATAATCGTCTATTGTTCATGCTATAATTGTATTAACAGGAAACAATAATACATGTGTGAATAAATAGATCACAATGTGTCCCTAGCAAGCCTCTAGTTGGCTAGCTCGTTATTCAATAGATGATCATGGTTTCTTGGTCATGGGCATTAGATGTCATTGATAACGGGATCACATCATTGGGAGAATGATGTGATGGACAAGAACCAATCCTAAGCGTAGCACTAGATCGTATTGTTCGTATGCTATAGCTTTTCTAATGTCAAGTGTCTTTTCCTTCGACCGTGAGATTGTGCAACTCCCGGATACAGTAGGAGTGCTTTGGGTGTATCAAACGTCACAACATAACTAGGTGACTATAAAGGTGCACTACGTGTACCTCTAAAAGTGTCTGTTGGATTTGTCACTCCGTGTGACGGAGAGGTATCTCTGGGCCCACTCGGTAGAACATCATCATGAGCTCAGTGTGACTAACGGAGTTAGTCACACGATGACGTGCTACGGAACGAGTAAAGAGACTTACCAGTAACGAGATTGAACAAGGTATAGGTATACCGACGATCGAATCTCGGGCAACTTCTATACCGACAGACAAAGGGAATTGTATACGGGATTGATTGAATCCTTGACATCGTGGTTCATCCGATGAGATCATCGTGGAGCAAGTGGGAGCCACCATGGTTATCCAGACCCCGCTGATGGTTATTGGCCGGAGAGGTGTCTCGGTCATGTCTACCTGTCTCCCGAACCCGTAGGGTCTACACACTTAAGGTTCGATGACGCTAGGGTTATAGGGAATTGTTATACGAGGTTATAGAAAGTTTTTCGGAGTCCCGGATGAGATCCCGGACGTCACGAGGAGCTCCGGAATGGTTCGGAGGTAAAGATTGATATATAGGACTGATGGTTTCGGACACCGGAAGTGTTTCGGGCGTCACCAGTAATCTACCGGGACCACCGGGACCACCGGAGGTGGCCCCGGGGGTCCACCGGAAGGGGGCAACGACCCCGGGAGGCTAGATGGGCCAAGTGCGGGAGGGAACCAGCCCCTAGGTGGGCTGGTGCGCACCCCACACTCAGCCCAAGGCGCAGGAGGTGGAGAGGGGGGTAACCCTAGGCGCTGGTGGGCCTAAGGCCCACCTAGGGGTGCGCCACCCCCTCCCCCTGCCCTGGCCGCCGCACCTCCTATCTCGGGGGCTGCCGCACCACCTAGGGTGAGAACCCTAGGGGTGGCACCCCCTCCCCTCCTCCTATATATAGTGGGCACTTTTGGGCTTTTGGAGACACAGTATTCCCTATCCCTCGGCGCAACCCTCCTCCTCTTTCTCCTCCTCTCTCCGGTGCTTGGCGAAGCCCTGCCGGGAGACCTCGTCTCTCCATCGACACCACGTCGTCGTGCTGCTGGAGATCTTACCCAACCTCTCCCTCCTCCTTGTTGGATCAAGGTGCGGGAGACGTCACCGGGCGGCACGTGTGTTGACCGCGGAGGTGCCGTAGTTCGGCACTAGATCGGAATCACACCGCGATCTGAATCGCCGCGAGTACGACTCCATCAACCGCGTTCTAGTAATGTTCCTCTTAGCGATATTCAAAGGTATGAAGATGCACTCACCCCTCTCTCGTTGCTGGTCTCTCCATAGGAAGATCTGAATATGCGTAGGAATTTTTTTGAATTTTGCTACGTTACCCAACAGTGGCATCCGAGCCAGGATTTCTATGCGTAGATTCTATGCACGAGTAGAACACAAAAGGTTGTGGGTGATGATTTGTCAATTTCTTGCCGCTACTAGTCTTATTCTTTTCCGGTGGTATTGTGGGATGAAGCGGCCCGGACCGACCTTACACGTACGCTTACGTGAGACTGGTTCCACCGACAGACATGCACACCGTGCATAAAGGTGGCTAGCGGGTGTCTGTCTCTCCCACTCTAGTCGGATTGGATTTGATGAAAATGGTCCTTACGAAGGGTAAATAGCTTTGGCATATCATCGTTGTGGCTGTCACGTACATAAGAAGGCGTTCTTGCTAGATACCCAAATCAGCCACGTAAAACTTGCAACAACAATTAGAGGACGTCTAACTTGTTTTTGCAGGGTTTGACATGTGATGTGATATGGCCAAAGTTGTGATGTTGCATGTATGATGTATGAGATGATCATGTTATTGTAATAGGTTTCACGACTTGCATGTCGATGAGTATGACAACCGGCAGGAGCCATAGGAGTTGTCTTAATTTATTGTATGAGATGCAACGCCATGTGCTTACTACTTTTACTTCATTGCTAACGGTTAGCTACAGTAGTAGTGATAGTAGTAGTTGGCGTGACGACTTCACGGAGACACGATGATGGAGATCATGGTGTCACGCCGGTGACGATGATGATCATGCGATGCCTGAAGATGGAGATCGAAAGAGCAAAGATGATAATGGCCATATCATGTCACTATATGATTGCATTGTGATGTTTATCATGTTTTTCATCTTATTGCTTAGAACGACGGTAGCATAATAAGATGATCCTTCTTAAAATTTCGAGAACGTATTCCCCTAAGTGTGCACCGTTGCGAAGGATCGTTCTCTCGAAGCACCACGTGATGATCGGGTGTGATAGATTCTAACGTTCGCATACAACGGGTGTAAGCCAGTTTTACACACGCGAAACACCTAGGTTGACTCGACGAGCTTAGCATGTACAGACATGACCTCGAATACAGGAGACCGAAAGGTCGAACATGAGTCATATGGTTGAATACGATCAGCATGAAGTTGCTCACCATGGTGACTAGTCCGTCTCACGTGATGATCGGACACGGGTTAGTCAACATGGATCATGTATCACTTAGATGACTAGAGGGATGTCGATTTAAGTGGGAGTTCATACTTAATTTGATTAAATGAACCTAATTGTCATGAACTTAGTCTAAAAGTTTTCTTTATAAATATTGTGGATGGCCAACGTCAACCTCAATTTCAATGCATTCCTAGAGAAAAACAAGCTGAAAGATGATGGTAGCAACTATGCGGTCTGGGTTCGCAACTTGAAGCTCATCCTTGAAGCAGCTAAAAAGGCTTATGTCCTTGATGCGCCGCTAGGTGACCCTTCCGCTCCCGCAGCAGCCCAGGACATTCTGAACGTCTGGCAAACAAGGAGTGATGACTACTCTCTGGTTAGGTGTGGCATGCTATACAGTTTAGAAACGGGGCTCCAAAGGCGTTTTGAGCAACACGGTGCATATGAGATGTTCCAAGAGCTGAAGCTAGTTTTTCAAGCTCATGGCCGTGTCAAGAGATATGAAGTCTCCGACAAGTTCTTTAGCTGTAAGATGGAGGAGAACAGTTCTGTCAGTGAGCACATACTCAAAATGTCTGGGTTACACGGTCGTTTGACTTCACTTGGAGTCGAACTTCCGGATGATGCTATAATTGACAGAATCCTCCAGTCTCTCCCACCAAGCTACAAAGGTTTTGTGTTGAACTACAACATGCAAGGGATGGAGAAGACCATTCCCGAGTTGTACTCGGTGCTCAAGTCTGCAGAAGTAGAAATCAAGAAAGAGCATCAAGTGTTGATGGTCAACAAGACCACTAGTTTCAAGAAGGGCAAGGGTAAGAAGAACTTCAAGAAAGACGGCAAATCCGTTGCCGCGCCCGGTAAGCCAGATGCCGGGAAGAAGAAAAAGAATGGACCCAAACCTGAGACTGAGTGCTTCTATTGCAAGGGAAAGGGTCACTCGAAGCGGAACTGCCCCAAATACTTAGCGGACAAGAAGGCCAACAACGTTAAAGGTATATGTGATATAAATGTTATTGATGTGCACCTTACCAGCGCTCGTAGTAGCTCCTGGGTATTTGATACCGGTGCTGTTGCTCACATTTGCAACTCAAAGTAGGAACTACAGAATAAGCGAAGACTGACCAAGGACGAGGTGACGATGCGCGTCGGGAATGGCTCCAAGGTCGATGTGATCGCCGTCGGCACGCTACCACTACATCTACCGTCGGGATTAGTTTTAAACCTTAATAATTGTTATTTAGTACCATCTTTGAGCATGAATATTGTATCAGGGTCTTGCTTAATGCGAGACGGCTACTCATTTAAGTCAGAGAATAATGGTTGTTCTATTTATATGAGTGATATGTTTTATGGTCATGCTCCGCTGGTGAATGGTTTATTCTTGATGAATCTCGATCGTGATGTTACACATATTCATAGTGTGAGTACCAAAAGATGTAAAGTTGATAATGATAGTCCCACATACTTGTGGCACTGCCGCCTTGGTCATATCGGTGTTAGGCGCATGAAGAAGCTCCATACTGATGGACTATTAGAGTCTCTTGACTTTGAATCATTTGACACATGCGAACCGTGCCTCATGGGCAAGATGACTAAGACTCCATTCTCAGGAATAATGGAGAGAGCAACCGACTTATTGGAAATAATACATACTGATGTGTGTGGTCCAATGAACGTTGAAGCTCGCGGTGGCTATCGTTATGTTCTCACTCTCACCGATGATTTGAGTAGGTATGGGTATATCTACTTGATGAAGCACAAATATGAGACGTTTGAAAAGTTCAAGGAATTTCAGAGTGAGGTCGAGAATGAACGTGACAGAAAAATTAAGTGTCTACGATCTGATCGTGGGGGAGAATATTTGAGTCATGAGTTTGGCACACACCTAAGGAAGTGTGGAATCGTTTCACAACTGACGCCGCCTGGCACACCGCAACGCAACGAAGTGTCTAATCGCACTTTATTAGATATGGTACGATCTATGATGTTTCTTACCGACTTACCGCTATCATTTTGGGGATACGCATTAGAAACTGCAGCGTTCACTTTTAATAGGGCACCGTCTAAATCCGTTGAGACGACACCGTATGACCTATGGTTTGGCAAGAAACCTAAGTTGTCGTTTCTTAAAGTTTGGGGCTGTGATGCTTATGTGAAGAAACTTCAACCAGAAAAGCTCGAACCCAAAGCGGAGAAATGCGTATTCATAGGATACCCTAAGGAAACTATTGGGTATACCTTCTATCTTAGATCCGAAGGTAAAACCTTTGTTGCCAAGAATGGATCCTTTCTAGAGAAAGAGTTTCTCTCGAAAGAAGTAAGTGGGAGGAAGGTAGAACTTGATGAGGTAATTACACCCCCTCTCGAACAGGATAGTAGCGCAGCGCGGGAAGTTGTTCCTGTGGTGCCTACACCAACTGAAGAGGAAGTTAATGATAATGATCATGAAGCTTCGAATCAATTTACTACTGAACCTCGAAGGTCCACAAGGGTACGCTCCGCACCAGAGTGGTACGGCAACCCTGTAATGGAAATCATGTTGTTAGACAACGGTGAACCTTCAAACTATGAAGAAGCGATGGCAGGCCCGGATTCCAACAAATGGCTTGAAGCTATGAAATCCGAGATAGGATCCATGTATGAGAACAAAGTATGGACTTTGGTGGACTTGCCCGATGACCGGCGAGCCATAAAAAATAAATGGATCTTCAAGAAGAAGACTGATGCAAACGGTAATGTAACCATTTATAAAGATCGACTTGTCGCAAAGGGTTTTCGACAAATTCAAGGAATTGACTACGAAGAGACTTTCTCTCCCGTAGCGAAGCTGAAACCAGTCCGAATCATGTTAGCAATTGCCGCCTTTTATGATTATGAAATTTGGCAAATGGACGTCAAAACAGCGTTCCTTAACGGGAACCTTAAGGAAGAGTTGTATATGATGCAACCAGAAGGTTTTGTCGACCCTAAGGGTGCTAACAAAGTGTGCAAGCTCCAGCGCTCCATCTATGGGCTGGTGCAAGCATCTCGGAGTTGGAACATTCGTTTTAATGAGGTGATTAAAGCGTTTGGGTTCATACAGGTTTATGGAGAAGCCTGTCTGTACAAGAAAGTGAGTGGGAGCTCTCTAGCTTTCTTCATACTGTATGTGGATGACATATTATTGATGGGGAATAATATAGAGAAGTTGGAGAGCATAAAGGCCTATTTGAACAAGAGCTTTTCAATGAAGGACCTTGGAGAAGCTGCATACATATTAGGCATCAAGATCTATAGAGATAGATCGAGACACCTCATAGGTCTTTCGCAAAGTACATACCTTGACAAGATATTGAAGAAGTTCAATATGGAAAACTCAAAGAAAGGGTTCTTGCCAGTTTTGCAAGGTATGAGATTGAGTAAGACTCAGTCGCCGACCACGACAGCAGATAGAGAGAAGACGAGTTCTGTCCCCTACGCTTCAGCCGTAGGCTCTCTTATGTATGCCATGCTGTGTACCAGACCTGATATAAACCTTGCCATAAGTTTGGTAGGGAGGTACCAAAGTGATCCCGGTATGGAACACTGGACAATGGTCAAGAATATCCTTAAGTACCTGAAAAGGACTAAGGAAATGTTTCTCGTTTATGGAGGTGACGAAGAGCTCGTCGTAAAGGGTTACGTCGACGCTAGCTTCGACACAAATCCGGATGACTCTAAGTCACATATCGGATATGTATATGTTTTGAATGGTGGGGCAGTGAGCTGGTGCAGCAGCAAGCAAGAAGTCGTGGCAGCATCTACATGTGAAGTGGAGTACATAGCTGCTTCAGAAGCGGCTCATGAAGGAATTTGGATGAAGGAGCTCATCACCGACCTTGGAGTGGTTCCAAGCGCGTCAGGTCCAATGACACTCTTATGTTACAACACTGGGGCCATTTCCATAGCCAAGGAGCCCAGGTTTCACCGGAAGACGAAGCACATCAAACGCCGCTACAACTCCATCTAGGACCATGTCCAGAGTGGAGTAATAGAGATTTGTAAAGTACACACGGATCTGAATGTTGCAGACCCGTTGACTAAACATCTTCCACGAGCAAAACATGATCAACACCATAATGCTATGGGTGTTCGATACATCACAATGTAACTAGATTATTGACTCTAGTGCAAGTGGGAGACTGTTGGAAATATGCCCTAGAGGCAATAATAAAATGGTTATTATCATATTTCCTTGTTCATGATAATCGTCTATTGTTCATGCTATAATTGTATTAACAGGAAACAGTAATACATGTGTGAATAAATAGATCACAATGTGTCCCTCGCAAGCCTCTAGTTGGCTAGCTCGTTAGTCAATAGATGATCATGGTTTCCTCGTCATGGGCATTAGATGTCATTGATAACGGGATCACATCATTGGGAGAATGATGTGATGGACAAGACCCAATCCTAAGCGTAGCACTAGATCGTATTGTTCGTATGCTATAGCTTTTCTAATGTCAAGTGTCTTTTCCTTCGACCGTGAGATTGTGCAACTCCCGGATACCGTAGGAGTGCTTTGGGTGTATCAAACGTCACAACGTAACTGGGTGACTATAAATGTGCACTACGGGTACCTCTGAAAGTGTCTGTTGGGTTGGTACGAATCGAGATCGAGATTTGTCACTCCGTGTGACGGAGAGGTATCTCTAGGCCCACTCGGTAGAACATCATCATGAGCTCACTGTGACTAAAGGAGTAAGTCACACGATGACGTGCTACGGAACGAGTAAAGAGACTTACCAGTAACGAGATTGAACAAGGTATAGGTATACCGACGATCAAATCTCGGGCAAGTTCTATACCGACAGACAAAGGGAACTGTATACGGGATTGATTGAATATCCTTGACATCGTGGTTCATCCGATGAGATCATCATGGAGAAAGTGGGAGCCACCATGGGTATGCATACCCCGCTGATGGTTATTGGCCGGAGAGGTGTCTCGGTCATGTCTACCTGTCTCCCGAACTCGTAGGGTCTACACACTTAAGGTTCGATGACGCTAGGGTTATATGGAATTGTTATACGAGGTTATCGAAAGTTGTTCGGAGTCCCGGATGAGATCTCGGACATCACGAGGAGCTCCAGAATGGTCCGGATGTAAATATTGATATATAGGACTGATGGTTCCGGACACCGGAAGTGTTTCACGCGTCAGCGGTAACGTACCGGGACCACCGGGGCCAGCGGAGGTGGCCCCGGGGGTCCACCGGAAGGGGGCAACGACCCCGAGAGGCTAGATGGGCCAAGTGAGGAAGGGAACCAGCCCCTAGGTGGGCTGGTGTGCCCCCCACACTCAGCCCAAGGCGAGGAGGTGGAGAGGGGGGGGGTAACCCTAGGCGCTGGTGGGCCTAAGGCCCACCTAGGGGTGTGCCACCCCCTCCCCCTGCCCTGGCCGTCGCACCTCCCATCTCGGGGGGGGGGGCTGCCGCACCACCTAGGGTGGGAACCCTAGGGGTGGCACCCCCTCCCCTCCTCCTATATATAGTGGGCACTTTTGGGCTTTTGGAGACACAGTTTTCCCTCTCCCTCGGCGCAGCCCTGCTCCTCTTTATCCTCCTCTCTGCCGGTGCTTGGCAAAGCCCTGCCGGGAGACCTCGTCTCTCCATCGACACCACGTCGTCGTGCTGCTGGAGATCTTCCCCAATCTCTCCCTCCTCCTTGCTGGATCAAGGTGCGGGAGACGTCACCGGGCTACACGTGTGTTGAACGCGGAGGTGCCGTAGTTCGGCAGTAGATCGGAATCACACCGCGATCTGAATCGCCGCGAGTACGACTCCATCAACCGCGTTCTAGTAACGCTTCCGCTTAGCGATCTTCAAAGGTATGAAGATGCACCCACCCCTCTCTCGTTGCTGGTCTCTCCATAGGAAGATCTGAATACGCGTAGGAAAAAATTTGAATTTTGCGACGTTACCCAACACTAGGCATATCAATGAGCCATGGAGATGCTCATCAATAGATATCAATGTGAATGAGTAGGGATTGCCATACAAATGATGACTAGAGCTAAGAGTATGTGAAAGCTCTTAAAGAAAACTGGTGGGTGTGCATCCAACTTGCTTGCTCACGAAGACCTAAGGCAATTTTGAGGAAGCCCGTCATTGGAATATACAAGCCAAGTTATATAATGAAAATTTCCCACTAGCTATATGGTGGTGACAAAACGAGAGACTCTCAATCATGAAGATCATGGTGCTTAATAAGCGCAAGTGTGGAAAGATAGTAACATTGTCCCTTCTCTCTTTTTCTCTCATTTTTTGGTGGGCTCGTTGGCCTTTTTTGTGGGCATCTTTGGCCTCTTTTTGTAAATGGGCTTCGCTGGCCTCTTTTATTTCCTCACATGGGTCAATGATCCATCAATGATGATCATCACACTTACAACTCAAAACTTAGAGCAATGATGATTCTATATGAAATGCCTTCGGTAGTGTACCGTGACAATGATCTAGCATAGCATAGACATCAATGGAAACATCATGCTAGCTATCTTATGATCATGCAATGGCAATGTAGAAGTGGTGGCACATGTCATGGTGGTAGTTGCATGGCAATATATCTTGGAATGGCTTTGAAAATGCCATAGTAGGTAGGTATGGTGGCTGTTTTGAGGGAGGCTAATGGTGGTTTTATGCATCGGCGAAAGTTGCACGACACTAAAGAAGATAGTGATGGTGGAAGGTGAAAGTGCATCTAAACCATGGACTCAACATTAGTCATGAAGAACTCATATACTTGTTGCAAAAGTTTTAGTAGCAATCGAAACAAAGCATTCAACGCATACTCCTAGGGGAAGGGTTGGTAGGTATAAACCATCGCGCGACCCCGACCGCTACACAAAGGATGACAATCAATAAACTAATCATGCTCAGACTTCATCACATAGCGGTTCACCATACGTGCATGCTACGGGAATCATTAACTTCAAAACAAGTATTTCTAGATCCACATCACCTTACTAGTATAACTTCAATATTACCACAACCACAACTCAAAACTAATTGAGATGAATCAAACTTCTCTAACTACTCAATGCACATGAAGGTGGAAGTTTTCATATCCCTTTGGATAACTACCCCTTTTGAGACTACTTTCATAACATAGATCAACTACCATGCCACGCACTTCCGTGCTCTAAAAGATAGAAGTGAAACACATAGAGCAAAATCAACTAGCTCAAAAGATATAAGTGAAACACATGTGAGCTGAATTGTCTAACCAAAGGATATAAGTGAAGCTCGACAAAATCACGGTGAGTGCATGTCTCTCTCTCTAGGTGTGCAGCAAGGAATATTGTGACACAACAAAAATAAAAGACTCCTACGATACGAGACGCTCCAAGCAAAACACATAACATGTGGTGAATAAAAATATAGCCCCAAGTAACGTTACCGATGGATTGAAGACGAAAGAGGGGATGCCTTCCCAGGGAATGCCCAAGCTTAGGCTTTTTCGGCATCCTTGAATCAACTTGGGGTGCCTTGGGCATCCCCAAGCTTGACCTCTTGCCACTCTTTATCTCTTTCTCCATAAGAACTTCACCCAAAACTTGAAAACTTCACAACACGAAACTTAAAGATAAACTCGTGATATCATTAGTATAAGAAAGAAAATCACCACTTCCTTAGGTACTGTAGCAAACTTAAATTCTACTTATGTTGATGTTGGGTTACTGTATTTTCAATTTTCCATGGCTAATAACCCCCGATACTATCCATAGTTTCATCAAAATAAGGAACCAACTCAACAAAAACAGAATCTGTTAACAGCAGACCAGTCTGTAGCAATCTGTATACTTCGTATAATTCTGGTACTTCCAAAATTCCGAACAATTACGACAGTCTGAAGAATTTGCATAGCAATAAGCAAAAAAAAAGAATCAACTCAAAATCTCTCACAGAAAAAAATGAAAATTCTTTTCGTGAGCAGAAAGTTTCTATCTTTTCCAGCATGATCAAACGATCATCCCCAAGGCTAATCGTAACGGTTTCACTTGGCACAAACGCAAAATAAACACAAAAAACACAATCATAACAGAATTATGAAAGTGTGGAAAACACAAAACAGAAAGAAAAAGGATATATTCGTTGGGTTGGCTCCCAACAAGCGCTATTGTTTAAGGCCCTTAGCTAGGCATAAGGTGATGGAATCACGTATAGTCATCTTTGGTGCTCAAACCATAAGTAGCCCTCATCATAGATTCATAAGGCAATCTTATTTTCTTTCTAGGAAAATGCTCCATGCCCTTCTTTAGAGGAAATTGAAATCTAATATTCCCTTCCTTCATATCGATGATAGCACCAATAGTCCTTAGGAAAGGTCTACCAAGAATAATGGGACATGAAGGATTGCAATCTATGTCAAGTACAATGAAATCCATGGGTACATAGTTCTTATTTGCAACAATAAGAACATCATTGATCCTTCCCATGGGTTTCTTGACAGTAGAATCCGCAAGATGCAAATTAAGAGAACACTCTTCAATCTCATGAAAACCAAGAATATCACATAAAGACTTTGGAATCGCGGAAACACTAGCACCCAAATCACACAAAGCATTGCATTCATAGTTTTTGATTTTGATTTTGATAGTAAGTTCCCACTCATCATGAAGTTTTCTAGGTCTAGAGACTTCTAATACGAGTTTCTCTTCAAGAGATTTCATCATAGCATCTACGATATATGCGGTAAAGGCTTTGCTTTGGCTATAAGCATGTGGAGAGTTTGCAATGGATTGCATCAAGGAAATGCATTCAACCAAGAAGCAACTATCATAATTGAATCCCTTGAAATCCAAAGTGGGAGTTTCATTACTACCCAATATTTTGATTTCTTCTACTCCACTCTCCACACCTTTATCATCAAGATAGGTGGACTCCGAATCATTGGGGCGTTTTTCAACCAAAGTGGATTCATATCCAGCCCCTTCATTAGTAGGTTTGACACGCGAAAACAAAGATTCAAGACGAGTCACACTAAACACTTTAAGATCTTTGTGATTTGCATCACAAATTTCAGGTTTAGCTGCCATCTTATTGACTAAGGTAGCCTGCTTGTCAGAAATTTGTCCCACCAATTTTTCAAGGTGAGCAAGCTGAGAATTTAGTGCAAGGAATTCTTTGTCCATATCATCAACTTCTTTATTCAAACATGCCATAAAAGAATTTTGCTCTTTTAATTCCCTACGGAAGTAACTATTTTGGTCAAACTGAGAAGACATGAAACCTTTGACACCAGTTTCAATCTCTTCCAACCTTCTGAAATAGGTGGTTTGGCCATGACGAAAGGTCTCTCACGAACAAGCCCAAGAGCAAGCGAGAAAAACGGGCGAAAAAAGAAGGCAAAAGACAAAAGAAAACGACAAAGGAGAAAGGCAAATGAAAACGGCAAATGTGAAGTGGGGGAGAGAAAAACGAGAGGCAACTGACACTTACTTGGATAGATCTTCACTTGATCTCTCCCCAACAATGGCGCCAGAAATCCTTCTGCTGCTGGCTATGCCTATAGGTATTTCCTTGGCAAGTATGCAAAGGATTCCCCCGCAGCCATGGAGCCTTGCGTTGGTGTTCCCTTGAAGAGGAAAGGGTGATGTAGCACATCGGCGGTAAGTATTTCCCTCATTGAGAACCAAGGTATCAATCCAGTAGGAGGATCGCGTCAAGTCACAAGTACCTGCACAAACACAAAGAGCTTGCACCCAACGCTATGAAGGGGTTGTCAATCCCTTATAGATTGTTTGCAAAGTGAGAACTGAAAGCAAAAAGTAAACAAAGCAAAGTAAAAGTAAAAGCTGAAATGATAATTGTGAGTAGACCCGGGGGCCGTAGTGTTCACTAGTGGCTTCTCTCATGAAAGCAAGTAGACGGTGGGTGAACGAATTACTTTCGAGAAATTGATAGAACCGCGCAAATTCATGACGTTATCTATGGCAATGATCATACATATAGGCATCACATCCAAAACAAGTAGACCGATACTTTCTGCGTCTACTACTATTACTTGACACGTCGACCGCTGTCCAGCATGCATCTAGTGTATTGAGTTCATAAGAACAGAGTAACGCCTTAAGCAAGATGACATGATGTAGATGGACAATCTCAAATCTATGATGAAATCCCATCTTGTTACCCTTGATGGCAACAACACGATGCGTGCCTTGCTGCCCCTTCTGTCACTGGGAAAGGTCACTGCACGGTATGAACCCAAAACCAAGCACTTCTCCCATTGCAAGAATCATAGATCTAGTTGGCCAAACAAAACCCAAGACTCGGAGAGACTTACAAGGATATCAAATCATGCATATAAGAAATCAGCAAAGACTCAAATATAATTCATAGATATGTTGGAAATATGCCCTAGAGGCAATAATAAATTAGTTATTATTATATTTCCTTGTTCATAATAATAGTTTATTATCCATGCTAGAATTGTATTGATTGGAAACTCAAATACATGTGTGGATACATAGACAACACACTATCCCTAGTGAGCCTCTAGTTGACTAGTTCGTTGATCAAAGATGGTCAAGGTTTCCTGGCCATAGGCAAGTGTTGTCACTTGATAACGGGATCACATCATTAGGAGAATCATGTGATGGACAACACCCAAACTATGAACGTAGCATATTGATCGTGTCGTTTTATTGCTATTGTTTTCTGCGTGTCAAGTATTTGTTCCTATGACCATGAGATCATATAACTCACTGGCACCGGAGGAATACCTTGTGTGCATCAAACGTCGCAACATAACTGGGTGACTATAAAGGTGCTCTACAGGTATCTCCGAAGGTGTCCGTTGAGTTAGTATGGATCAAGACTGGGATTTGTCACTCCGTGTGACGGAGAGGTATCTCGGGGCCCACTCGGTAATACAACATCACACACAAGCCTTGCAAGCAATGTGACTAAGTGTAAGTCATGGGGTCTTGTATTACGGAACGAGTAAAGAGACTTGCCTGTAACGAGATTGAAATAGGTATGCGGGTACCGACGATCGAATCTCGGGCAAGTAACATACCGAAGGACAAAGGGAATGACATACGGGATTATATGAATCCTTGGCAGCGAGGTTCAACCAACGAGATCTTCGGAGAATGTGTAGGATCCAATATGGGCATCTAGGTCCCGCTGTTGGATATAGACCAAGGAGTGTCTCGGGTCATGTCTGCATAGTTCTCGAACCCGCAGGGTCTGCACACTTAAGGTTCAGTGACGTTTCGTATAGTTGAGTTATAGGTGTTGGTAATCGAGTCCCGGATGAGATCCAGGACGTCACGAGGAGCTCCGGAATGGTCCGGAGGTAAAGATTGATATATAGGAAGTCCTATTTTGGTCACCGGAAAAGTTTCGGGCTCATCGGTAGTGTACCGGGAGTGCCGGGAGGGGTGCCGGGGACCATCGGGAGGGGTGTCACTCCCCAAGGGGTCTCATGGGATATGGGAAGAGATAAACCAGCCCCTAGTGGGCTGGAATAAGTTCCCACTAAGGCCCATAAGGTTTGAGAAGGAAAAAACACAAGGTGGGAAGAGTTTCCAACTGGGAAGGTGGAATCCTACTCCAAGTAGGATTGGAGTAGGACTCCTCCACCTCCAATTTTGGCCAAACCTTGAGGGTTTTAGGCTGCCTCCTCCCCACCCTCCCTCTTATATATACTAGAGGTATTGAGGGTTTTTGAGACACAACTTTGCCACGTGCTGCTCGACCCTATACCACGTAGTTTTTCCTCTAGATCATATTTCTACGGAGCTTAGGCGAAGCCCTGTCGGAGTAGATCATCACCACCACCGGCGCGCCGTCACGCTGCCAGAGAACTCTTCTACCACTCTGCCCCCTCTTGCTGGATCAAGAAGGTGGAAATCATCATCGAGCTGTACGTGTGCTGAACGCGGAGGTGCCATCCGTTCGACACTAGATCGGAGCGGATCGTGGGATGGTTCGCGGGACGGTTCACGGGGCTGATCGAGGGACGTGAAGACGTTCCACTACATCAACCGCGTTTCTTAACGCTTCCTGCTATGCAATCTACAAGGGTACGTAGATCCAAATCTCCTCTCATAGATGGACATCGCCATGATAGGTCTTCGTGCATGTAGGAAATTTTTTGTTTCCCATGCGACGTTCCCCATCAGTGGCATCATGAGCTAGGTTCATGCGTAGATGTTTTCTTGAGTAGAACACAAAAGTTTTTGTGGGAGGTGATATGCGATTTGCTGATCTCCTTAGTATTTTCTTGATTCCGCGGTATTGTTGGATCGAAGCGGCTCGGACCGACATTACTCGAACGCTTACAAGAGACTGGTTTCATTGCTATGAGAAACCCCGTTGCTCAAAGATGACTCGCGAGTGTCGGTTTCTCCAACTTTAGTTGAATCGGATTTGACCGAGGAGGTCCTTGGAGAGAGGTTAAATAGAAATTCATACATATCCGTTGTGGTGTTTGTGTAAGTAATATGCGATCCTACTAGATACCCATGGCAACCACGTAAAACATGCAACAACAATTAGAGGACGTCTAACTTGTTTTTGCAGGGTATGCTTGTGATGTGATATGGCCAACAACGTGATGTGATATATTGGATGTATGAGATGATCATGTTGTAATAGTTAATATCGACTTGCACGCCAATGGTACGGCAACCAGCAGGAGCCATAGGGTTGTCTTTAAACTAACGTTTGTGCTTGCAGATGTGTTTACTATATTGCTAGGACGTAGCTTTAGTAGTAATAGCATGAGTAGCACGAAAACCCCGATGGCGACACGTTGATGGAGATCATGGTGTGACGCTGGTGACAAGAAGGTCGTGCTGGTGCTTTGGTGATGGAGATCTAGAAGCACATGATGATGGCCATATGATGTCACTTATGAATTGCATGTGATGTTAATCCTTTATGCACCTTATCTTGCTTAGAACGATGGTAGCATTATGAGGTGATCTCTCACTAAAATTTCAAGATGAAATTGTGTTCTCCCCGACTGTGCACCGTTGCTACAGTTCATCGTTTCGAGACACCACGTGATGACCGGGTGTGATAGACTCAACGTTCACATACAACGGGTGCAAACCAGTTGCACACGCGGAACACTCGGGTTAAACTTGACGAGCCTAGCATGTGCAGACATGGACTCGCAACACAAGAGACCGAAAGGTCGAGCATGAATCTTATAGTTGATATGATTAGCATAGAGATGCTTACCACTGAAACTATTCTCGACTCACGTGATGATCAGACTTGAGATAGTGGATTTGGATCATGTACCACTCAAATGACTAGAGAGATGTACTTTTTGAGTGGGAGTTCTTAAGTAATATGATTAATTGAACTAATTATCATGTACATAGTCAAAAGGTCTTTGCGAATTACGATGTAGCTTGTGCTATAGCTCTACTGTTTTTATATGTTCCTAGAGAAAATTTAGTTGAAAGTTGATAGTAGCAACTTTGCGAACTGAGTCCGTAAAACTGAGGATTGTCCTCATCGCTACGCGGAAGTCTTATGTCCTTAATGCACCACTCGGTGTGCTGCACCTCGAGCGTCGTTTGTGGATGTTGCGAACATCTGACATACATGTTTTTGATGACTACGTGATAGTTCAGTGCATAATACTTAGTAGCTTAGAACTAACGCGCCGAAGATGTTTTGAAACGTCGCGGAACATATGAGATGTTCTAAGAGATGAAATTGAGATTTCATGCTCGTGCCCTTGTTAATAGGTATGAGACCTCCGACAAGATTCTTTGCCTACAAAGTAAAGGAGAAAATCTCAAATCGTTGAGCATGTTCTCAGATTGTCTGAGTACAACAATCGCTTGAATCAAGTGGGAGTTAATCTTCCAGATAAGATAGTGATGGTTCTCCAAAGTCACTGCCACTAAGCTGCTAGAGCTTCGTGATGAACTATAACATATCAAGGGTAGATATGATGATCCTTGAGTGATTCGCAATGTTTGACACTGCGAAAGTAGAAATCAAGAAGGAGCATCCATTGTTGATAGTTAGTAAAACCACTCGTTTCAAGAAGGGCAAGGGCTAGAATGGATACTTCATGAAAAGACAAACCAGTTGCTGCTCTAATGAAGAAACCCAAGATTAAACCAAAACCCGAGACTAAGTGCTTCTGTTATGAGGGGAACGGTCACTGAGGCAGAGCTACCCTAGATACATGGTAGATAAGAAGGCTGGCATAGTCGACAGATGTATATTTGATATACATGACATTGATGTGTACTTTACTAGTACTCCTGGTAGCACGAGGGTATTAGATACCGGTTCGATTGCTAAGTGATTAGTAACTCAAAGTGAAAGCTACGGAATAAACGGAGACTAGCTAAAGGCGAGGTGACGATAAGTGTTGGAAGTGTTTCCAAGGTTGATGTGATCAAACATCGCACGCTCCCTCTACCATCGGGATTGGTGTTAAACCTAAATAATTGCTATTTGGTGTTTGCGTTGAACATGAACATGATTGGATCGTGTTTATTGCAATACGATTATATTCATCTAAAGAGAATAATGGTTATTCTATTTGCTTGAATAATTACCCTCAATGGTTTATTGAATCTCGATCATAGTGTTACACATGTTCATAATATTGGTGCCAAAAGATACAAAGTAATAATGATAGCACCACTTGATTCATGTTGGTGTAAAATGCATGAAGAAGCTCCATGCTGATGGATCTTTGTACTGACTCATTTTTTGAAATGTTTGAGACATGCAAACCATACCTGTTGGTACAAACGCATGAAGAAACTCCATGCTGATGGATCGTTTGGATTCGCTTGATTTTGAATCACTTGAGACATGCAAAACATGCCACATGAAACAAGAGAGTAACTTGTTGGGAGTAATGAATTTTTGATGTGTGCAGTCCAATGAGTGCTAAGGCACGCAGTGGATATCGTTATGTTCTTACTTCACTGACGATTTGAGTAGATACATGAGTATTTACTTGATGAATCACAAGTCTGAAATATTGAAAAGTTCAAAGCAATTTCAGAGTGAAGATCGTCGTGACAAGAGGATAAACTGTCTACTATATGATCATAGAGATGAATATCTGAGTTACGAGTTTTTGGTACGCAGTTAAGACAAAGTGAAAATTGTTTCGCAGTTCATGCCACCTGGAACACCATAGTGTGATGATGTGTCTGAACGTCATAGCCACGCCCTATTTGATATGGTGCATACTATGATGTCTCTTATCGAATTACCACTAAAGTTTATGGGTTATGCATTAGAGATAACCACATTCACTTTAAATAGGGCACCGCATATTTCCGTTGAGATGACACAGTATAGACTATGGTTTAGAGAAACCTAAGCTGTTGTTTCTTGAAAGTTTGGGGCTGCGATGCTTATGTGAAAAGGTTTCAGTCTGATAAGCTCGAACCCAAAGCGGATAAATGCATCTTCATAGGATATCCAAAACAGTTGGATACATCTCCTATCTCAGATCCGGAAGCAAAGTGTTTGTTTCTAGAAACGGATCCTTTCTCGAGGATAGGTTTCTCTCGAAAGAATTGAGTGGGAGAGTGGTGGAACTTGATGAGGTTATTGAACCGTCACTCCAACCAGTGTGTAGCAGGGCGCACGAAGTTGTTCCTGTGGCGCCTACACCAATTGAAGTGGAAGCTGATGATAGTGATCATTAGAGCTTCAGATGAAGCTACTACAAACCTTGTAGGTCGACAAAGGTCGCGTACTACTATAGAGTGGTACGGTAACCCTGTCTTGGAGGTCATGTTGTTGAGCAACAATGAACCTACGAGTTATGGAGAAGCAATGGTGGGACCGGATTCCGACAAATGGCTGGAAGCCATGAAATCCGAGAGAGGATCCATGTATAAAACAAAGTGTAGACTTTGGAAGAACTACTTGATGGTAGTAAGACTATTAAGTAAAGATGGATCTTTAAAAGGAAGACATACGATGATGGTGATAAGTCACTATTAAGAAAAGCTCGACTTGTTGCAAAGATGTTTTCGACAAGATCAAAGAGTTGACTATGATGTGACTTTCTCACTCGTAGCGATGCTAAAAGTCTGTTGGAATTATGTTAGTAGTTGCTGCATTATTTGTGAAATATTGCACATAGGAAGACAAAACATTGTTTCCTCGACGGTTTCCTTGAGGAAAGATTGTATGTAATACAATCAGAAGGTTTTTCGATCCTAAGGATACTAACAAGTATGCAAGCTCCACAAATCCTTTTAGGGACTGGTGCAAGCATCTCGAAGTTGGAATATACGCTTTGATGAGATGATCAAAGCTTTTGGGTTTGTACAAGGTTTATGAGAAACTTGTATTTCCAAAGAAGTGAGTGGGAGCACTATAGTATTTCTGATAAAGTATATGTGGTTGACATATTGTTGATCAGAAGTAATGTAGAATTTCTGTGAAGCATAAAAGGTTGTTTGAAAGGAGCTTTTCAAAGGAAGACCTGGATAGAGCTACTTGAACATTGAGCATCAAGATCTATGGAGATAGATCAAAATGCTAAACATAACTTCCAAATGAAATGCATGCCTTGACAAGTTTTTGAAGGAGTTCGAAATAGATCAGCAAAGAAAGAGTTCTTGGCTGTGTTGTAAGGTGTGAATATGAGTAAGACTCAAAAAGCCCGACCATGGCAGAAGAAAGAGAAAGGACAAAGGTTGTCCCCTATGCCTTAGCCTAGACTCTACAGTATGACATGCTGTGTACCGCACCTGATGTGTGCCTTGCCACAAGTCTGTTAAGAGGTACAGAGAGTGGTCCATGATTGAATCACTGAACATCGGTCAAAGTTATCCTTAGTAACTAATGTACTAAGGAATTTTTCTCGATTATGGAGGTGGTTAAAGAGTTCGTCGTAGAGGGTTACGTCGATGCAAGCTTTGACACTAATCCAAATGACTATGAGTAGTAAAACGGATTCGTATAGTAGAGTAGATATTTGGAGTATTTCCGAATAGCATGTAGTAGCAGCATATATGAGATGACATAAAGATTTGTAAAGAACACACGGATCTGAAAGTTTCAGAACCGTTGACTAAAACCTCTCTCGCGGGTAAGACGAGATCAGACCCCAGAACTATATGGGTGTTGGATTCGCTGAAATCACATGGTGATGTGAACTAGATTATTGACTCTAGTGCAAGTGGGAGACTGTTGGAAATATGCCCTAGAGGCAATAATAAATTAGTTATTATTATATTTCCTTGTTCATAATAATCGTTTATTATCCATGCTAGAATTGTATTGATTGGAAACTCAAATACATGTGTGGATACATAGACAACACACTGTCCCTAGTGAGCCTCTAGTTGACTAGTTCGTTGATCAAAGATGGTCAAGGTTTCCTGGCCATAGGCAAGTGTTGTCACTTGATAACGGGATCACATAATTAGGAGAATCATGTGATGGACAAGACCCAAACTATGAACGTAGCATATTGATCGTGTCGTTTTATTGCTATTGTTTTCTGCGTGTCAAGTATTTGTTCCTATGACCATGAGATCATATAACTCACTGGCACCGGAGGAATACCTTGTGTGCATCAAACGTCGCAACGTAACTGGGTGACTATAAAAGTGCTCTATAGGTATCTCCGAAGGTGTCCGTTGAGTTAGTATGGATCAAGACTGGGATTTGTCACTCCGTGTGACGGAGAGGTATCTCGGGGCCCACTCGGTAATACAACATCACACACAAGCCTTGCAAGCAATGTGACTAAGTGTAAGTCACGGGTCTTGTATTACAAAACGAGTAAAGAGACTTGCATGTAACGAGATTAAAATAGGTATGCGGATACCAACGATCGAATCTCGGGCAAGTAACATATCGAAGGACAAAGGGAATGACATACGGGATTATATGAATCCTTGGCACAGAGGTTCAACCGATAAGATCTTCAGAGAATATGTAGGATCCAATATGGGCATCCAGGTCCCGCTGTTGGATATTGACCGAGGAGTCTCTCGGGTCATGTCTGCATAGTTCTCGAACCCGCAGGGTCTGCACACTTAAGGTTCAGTGACGTTTCGTATAGTTGAGTTATAGGTGTTGGTAACCTAAATTTGTTCCGAGTCCCTGATGAGATACAGTACGTCACGAGGAGCTCCGGAATGGTCCGGAGGTAAAGATTGATATATAGGAAGTCCTGTTTTGGTCACCGGAAAAGTTTCGGGCTCATCGGTAGTGTACTGGGAGTGCCGGGAGGGGTGCCGGGGACCATCGGGAGGGGTGTCACGCCCCAAGGGGTCTCATGGGCTATGGGAAGAGATAAACCAGCCCCTAGTGGGCTGTAATAAGTTCCCACTAAGGCCCATAAGGTTTGAGAAGGAAAAATCACAAGGTAGAAAGAGTTTCCAAGTGGGAAGGTGGAATCCTACTCCAAGTAGGATTGGAGTAGGACTCCTCCACCTCCAATTTCGGCCAAACCTTGAGGGTTTGAGGCTGCCTCCTCCCCTCCCTCCCTCCTATATATACTAGAGGTATTGAGGGTTTTTGAGACACAACTTTGCCACGTGCTGCTCGACCCTATACCACACAGATTTTCCTCTAGATCGTATTTCTGCGGAGCTTAGGCGAAGCCCTGTCGGAGTAGATCATCACCACCACCGGCGCGCCGTCACGCTGCCGGAGAACTCTTCTACCTCTTCGCCCCCTCTTGCTGGATCAAGAAGGTGGAGATCGTCATTGAGCTGTATGTGTGCTGAACGCGAAGATGTCGTCCGTTCGGCACTAGATCGGAGCGGATCGTGGGACAGTTCGTGGGACGGTTCGCGGGGCTGATCGAGGGACGTGAAGACGTTCCACTACATCAACCGTGTTTCTTAACGCTTCCTGTTGTGCGATCTATAAGGGTACGTAGATCCAAATCTCCTCTCGTAGATGGACATCGCCATGATAGGTCTTCGTGCGCGTAGGAATTTTTTGTTTCCCATGCGACGTTCCACAACAAGATAATCTGATCACAAATCCAGAATTCATCGGATCTCTACAAACACACCGCCAAAGAGGATTACATCGGATAGATCTCCATGAAGATCATGGAGAACTTTGTATTGAAGATCCAAGAGAGAGAAGAAGCCATCTAGCTACTAACTACGGACCCGTAGGTCTGAAGTAGACTACTCACGAGTCATTGGAGAGGCAATGATGTTGATGTAGAAGCCCTCCAGCTCCAAAGTCCCCTCTGGCAGGGCACCGGGAAGGGTCTCCACATGAGATCTCGCGGAAACAGAAGCTTGCGGCGGCGGAAAAGTGGTTTTTTCTGGGATTTTAGGGAATATATAGGCGAAAGAGCTAGGGCAGGGGAGATCCACGGGGGCCACAAGCCTGGTAGCCGCGGGCCCCCTGGCCGCGGCTACAGGGCTTGTGGGCTCCCTGTGGGCCTCCTGCCTTGGCCCTCAAGTCCCTCGATCTTCTTCTGTTCTGGAAAAATTCATTTCGGGGATTTTATTCCGTTTGGACTCCGTTCTAAAATCAGATTTGAAAAGAGCCAAAAACACAGAAAAAACAGGAACTGGCACTTGGCACTGAATTAATAAGTTAGTCCCAGAAAAGATATAAAAGGTATATAAAACATCCAAAGTTGACAAGATAACATCATGAAACCATCAAAAATTATAGATACGTTTGAGACTTATCATATCCACACATGTATCTGTGTTTTCATTCAATACAATTATAGCATGGATAATAAACGATTATCTTGAAACACGAAATATAATAATAACTATTTTATCATTGCCTCTAGGGCATATTTCCAACAGTCTCCCACTTGCACTAGAGGCAATAATCTAGTCCTCACATCGCCATGCGATTTACATTGTAATAAATCTAACACCCATACAGTTCTGGTGTTGATCATGTTTTGCCCGTGGAAGAGGTTTAGTCAGCGGATCTGCTACATTCAGATCCATGTGCACTTTGCAAATATTTACATCCTCTCCTTCGACGTAGTCGCGGATGAGGTTGAAGCGTCGTTTGATGTGCCTGGTCTTCTTGTAAAACCTTGGTTCCTTTGATAAAGCAATGGCACCAGTGTTGTCACAAAACAGAGTTATTGGATTTAATGCGGTCGGCACAACTCCAAGATCCGTCATGAACTGCTTCATCCAGACACCCTCCTTAGCTTCCTCCGAGGCAGCCATGTACTCCGCTTCACATGTAGAATCTGCCACGACGCTTTGCTTGGAACTGCACCAGCTTACCGCACCCCCATTAAGAATAAATACATATCCGGTTTGAGACTTAGAGTCATCCGGATTAGTGTCAAAGCTTCTGTCGACGTAACCCTTTACGACGAGCTCTTCGTCACCTTCATAAACGAGAAACATTTCCTTAGTCCTTTTCAGGTACTTCAGAATATTCTTGACCGCCGTCCAGTGATCCACTCCTGGATTACTTTGAAACCTGCCTATCATACTTATGGCCAAGCTGACGTCTGGTCTAGTGCATAACATTGCATACATGATAGAACCTATGGCTGAAGCATAGGGGACGGAACTCATTTGTTCTTTATCTTCCGCAGTTGCTGGGCACCGAGTCTTACTCAATTTTATACCTTGTAACACTGGCAAGAACCCCTTCTTGGACTGTTCCATTTTGAACTTCTTCAAAACTTTATCAAGGTATGTGCTTTGTGAAAGTCCTATCAGGCGTCTCGATCTATCCCTATAGATCTTAATGCCTAGAATGTAAGCAACTTCTCCTAGGTCCTTCATAGAGAAACTTTTATTCAAGTAATCCTTTACGCTCTCCAAAAACTCCACGGTGTTTCCAATCAGCAATATGTCATCCACATATAATATTATAAACGCCACAGAGCTCCCACTCACTTGTAAATACAAGATTCTCCAACCACTTGTATAAACCCAAATGCTTTGATCACCTCATCAAAGCGCTTATTCCAACTCCGAGATGCTTGCACCAGTCCATAAAATGGATCGCTGGATCTTGCATACTTTGTTAGCATTCTTTGGATCGACAAAACCTTCGGGTTGCATCATATACAACTCTTCCTTAAGAAAACCGTTAAGGAACGCCGTTTTGACATCCATCTGCCAGATTTCATAATCAAAAAATGCAGCTATTGCTAACATGATTCGGACGGACTTAAGCATCGCTACCGTGAGAACGTCTCATCGTAGTCAACTCCTTGAACTTGTGAAAAACCTTTGCCACAAGTCGAGCTTTATAAACGGTCACATTACCGTCCGCGTCTGTCTTCTTCTTAAAGAACCATTTGTTGTGAATAGCCTTGCAACCTTCAGGTAATACTTCCAAAGTCCACACTTGGTTTTCATACATAGATCCTATCTCGGACTTCATGGCCTCCATCCATTTGTTGGAATCTAGGCCCACCATTGCTTCTTCATAATTCGCAGGTTCATTGTTGTCTAACAACATGATTGATAAGACATGATTATCGTACCACTCATGAGTAGTACGTGATCTTGTCGACCTGTGAGGTCCGATAGGAACTTGATCCGAAGTTTCATGATCATCATCATTAACTTCCTCCTCAACCGGCATCGCTTCGACAGAGGTTTCCCCCTGCCCTGCGCCACCATCTAGAGGGATTAGTGGTTCGACAATCTCATCAAGTTCTATCTTCCTCCCACTCAATTCTTTCGAGAGAAACTCCTTCTCAAGAAAAGCTCCATTCTTAGCAACAAACACTTTGCCCTCAGATTTGAGATAGAAGGTGTACCCAACTATCTCCTTTGGGTAACCTATGAAGACACACTTTTCCGCTTTGGGTTCCAGCTTTTCAGGCAGAAGCTTTTTGACATAAACATCACATCCCCAAACTTTAAGAAACGACAACTTCGGTCTTTTGCCATACCACAGCTCGTATGGTGTCGTCTCAACGGATTTTGATGGTGCCCTATTTGAAGTGAATACATCTATCTCTAATGCATAACCCCAAAACGATAACGGCAAATCGGTAAGAGACATCATAGATCGCACCATTTCTAACAAAGTACGATTACGACGTTCAGACACACCATTACGATGTGGTGTTCCAGGCGGTGTCAACTGTGAAACAATTCCACATTGTCTTAAGTGAGCACCAAACTCAAAACTCAGATATTCACCCCCACAATCAGAATGTAGGAACTTGATCTTCTTGTTACGATGATTTTCCACTTTACTCTGAAATTGCTTGAACTTCTCAAACGTTTCAGACTTGTGCTTCATCAAGTAGATATATTCATACCTACTCAAATCGTCAGTGAAGGTGAGAAAATAACGATATCCGCCGCGCGCCTCCACACTCATCGGACCGCACACATCGGTATGTATGATTTCCAACAAGTCACTTGCACGCTCCATTGTTCCGGAGAACGGAGTCCTAGTCATCTTGCCCATGAGGCATGGTTCGCACGTGTCAAGTGATTCAAAATCAAGTGATTCCAAAAGCCCATCAGAATGGAGTTTCTTCATGCGCTTTACACCAATATGACCTAAGCGACAGTGCCACAAAAACATGGCGCTATCATTGTTAACTCTACATCTTTTGGTCTCAATGTTATGTATATGTGTATCATCACTATCAAGATTCAATATGAGCAATCCTCTCACATTGGGTGCATGACCATAAAAGATATTACTCATAGAAATAGAACAACCATTATTCTCTGACTTAAACGAGTAACCGTCTCGCAATAAACAAGATCCATATATAATGTTCATGCTTAACGCATGCACTAAATAACAATTATTTAAGTTCATAACTAATCCTGATGGTAACTGAAGTGAGACTGTGCCGGCGGGGATTGCATCAACCTTGGAACCATTTCCCACGCGCATCGTCACTTCATCCTTCGCCAACCTTTGTTTATTCCGCAGTTCCTGCTTCGAGTTGCAAATATGAGCAACAAAACCGGTATCGAATACCCAGGCACCACTACGAGAGTTGGTTAAGTACACATCAATAACATGTATATCAAATATACCTGATTTTTCCTTGGCCGCCTTCTTATCAGCCAAATACTTGGGGTAGTTGCGCTTCCAGTGACCCAGTCCCTTGCAATAATAACATTTTGTTTCAGGCTTAGGTCCAGCCTTGGGTTTCTTCGTCAGATTGGCAACAGGCTTGCCGCTCTTCTTGGAGTTACCCTTCTTGCCTTTGTTGTTTCTCTTGAAACCAGTGGTCTTATTGACCATCAACACTTGATGCTCTTTCCGGAGTTCTAACTCTGTGACTTTCAGCATCCCGAATAACTCGTCGGGTGACTTGTTCATCCCTTGCATGTTATAGTTCAACACAAAGCTCTTATAGCTAGGTGGCAGTGATTGAAGAATTGTGTCAGTGATAGCCTCTTGAGGGAGTTCAATCCCCAGCTCAGCTAGATGGTTTCAATACCCAGACATTTTGAGCACGTGTTCACTAACAGACGAATTATCCTCCGTCTTGCAAGCATAGAATTTATTGGAGGTCTCATACCTCTCGATTCGGGCGTTCTTATGAATGATAAACTTCAACTCCTGGAACATCTCATATGCTCCATGACGCTCAAAGCGACGTTGAAGTCCCGGTTCCAAGCCATACAAGACTGCACATTGAACTACTGAGTAGTTCTCCTTATGTGTTAACCAGGCATTCAAAACATCTTGGCTAGACATAGCGGGTGGTTCATCTCCTAGTGCAGCATTAAGGACATAATCCTTCTTCACAGCTTGCAGGAGCAGCTTTAGATTACGAGCCCAGTCTACAAAGTTGCTTCCATCATCTTTCAACTTAGCTTTCTCTAGGAACGTATTAAAATTCACGGTTGCTACTGCATGAGCCATTTATCTACAACACAAATAATGCAAAGTGGACTTAGACTATGTTTAAGATAATTATAGTTTAACTAATCAAATTACTGATAAACTCCCACTCAAAAAGTACATCTCTCTAGTCATTTGAGTGATACATGATCCAAATCCACTAATTCAAGTCCGATCATCACATGAGTTGAGAAAAGTTTCAGTGGTAATCATCTTTATGCTAATCATATCAACTATACGATTCATGCTCGAACTTTTAGTCTCTTGTGTTCCAAGGTCATGTCTGCACACGCTAGGCTCGTCAAGTTTAACCCGAGTGTTCTGCGTGTGCAACTGTTTTGCACCCGTTGTATGTGAACGTTGAGTCTCTGACACCCGATCATCATGTGGTGTCTCGAAACGACGAACTGTCGCAACGGTGCACAGTCGGGGAGAACAGAATTTCATCTTGAAATTTTAGTGGGAGATCACCTTATAATGCTACCGTCATTCTAAGCAAAATAAGGTGCATAAAAGGATTACCATCACATGCAATTCATAAGTGACATGATATGGCCATCATCTTGTGCTTCTTGATTTCCATCACCAAAGCATCGGCATGATCTTCTTGTCACCGGCGCCACACCATGATCTCCATCATCGTGCCGCCATCGAGGTTGTCGTGTTATCTATACTATTACTACTAAAGCTACGACCTAGCAATATAGTAAACGTATCCGCAAACACAAACGTTAGTTTAAAGACAACCCTATGGCTCCTGCCGGTTGCCGTAGCATCGACGTGCAAGTCGATATTAACTATTACAATATGATCATCTCATACATCCAATATATCACATCACGTCATTGGCCATATCATATCACAAGCATACCCTGCAAAAACAAGTTAGACGTCCTCTAATTTGTTGTTGCATGTTTTACGTGGTTGTTATGGGTATCTAGTATGATCGCATCTTACTCACGCAAAAACCACAACGGAGATGTGCAAATTGCTATTTAACCTCTCTCCAAGGACCGCCTCGGTTAAAACCAATTCAACTAAAGTTGAAGAAACAGGCACCAGACAGTCATCATTATGCAACAAGTTGCATGTTACTCGATGAAACCAGTCTCTCGTAAGCGTACGAGTAATGTCGGTCCGGGCCGCTTCAATCCAACAATACCGCCGAATCGAGAAAAGACTAAGGAGGGCAGCAAATCGAACATGAACGTCCGCAAAACCTTTTGTGTTCTACTCGAGATAACATCTACGCATGAACCTAGCTCATGATGCCACTGATGGGAAACGTTGCATGGGAAACAAAAGTTTTCCTACGCACACGAAGACCTATCATGGTGATGTCCATCTACAAGAGGAGATTAGATCTACGTACCCTTGTAGATCGCTAAGCGGGAAGCATTAAGAAACGTGGTTGATGTAGTGGTACAACTTCGTGATTCAAATCACCGTCGTCCCATGATCCATCCCACCATCCGTTCCGATCTAGCGCCAAACAGATGGCACCTCCACGTTCAGCACACGTACAGCTCGATGACGATCTCGGCCTTCTTGATCTAGTAAGAGAGACGGAGAAGTAGATGAGTTCTCCAGCAGCGTGACGATGCTCCGGTGGTGGTGGTGATCTACTCCTGCAGGGCTCCGCGAGAGCTCCGCAGAAATCCGATCTAGAGGTAAAACTACGTGGTATAGGTTTGAGTTGCACGTGGAAAGTAGTGTCTCAAAAGCCCTAAAACCAGCAGTATATATAGGAGGAGGGGAGGGGCTAGCCTTGGGGCTCAAGGAGCCCCTTGGTGCGCCGGCCAAAGGGAGGAGGTGGACTCCCACCCCAATTCGGTTTGGGGGAAGGAGTCCACTCCTTCCTTCCCACCTCCCTCTTTCCTTTTTTTTCTTTCCTTTGGTGTTTTTCCACTTGTGGCGCCATGGACCTATTGGGCTGGCCTCACCAGCCCACTAAGTGTTGGTGCGCCACCCTAGGGTCACTGGGCTCGCTCCCGGGTGGGTGGGCCCCTCCCGGTGAATACCCAGAACCCATTCATCACTCCCGGTACAGTGTCGGTAATGCCCGAAACTTTCCGGTGACCAAATGAAACCATCCTATATATCAATCTTCGTTTCTGGACCATTCCAGAAACCCTCGTGACATTCGTGATCCCATCCGGGACTCCGAACAACATTCGGTAACCATACATATAACTCAACTATACTAAAACATCATCGAACCTTAAGTGTGCACACCCTGCGGGTTCGAGAACTATGTAGACATGACCCGAGACACTCCTCGGTCAATATCCAATAGCGGGACCTGGATGACCATATTGGATCCTACATATTCTCCGAAGATCTTATCGGTTGAACCTCAGTGCCAAGGATTCATATAATCACGTATGTCATTCCCTTTGTCCTTCGGTATGTTACTTGCCCGAGATTCGATCGTCGGTATCCGTATACCTATTTCAATCTCGTTACCGGCAAGTCTCTTTACTCATTCCGTAATACAAGATCCCGTGACTTACACTTAGTCACATTGCTTGCAAGGCTTATTTGTGATGTTGTATTACCGAGTGGGCCCCGAGATACCTCTCCGTCACATGAAGTGACAAATCCCAGTCTTGATCAATACTACCTCAACGAACACCTGCAGAGATACATGTAGAGCACCTTTATAGTCACCCAGTTACATTGCGACGTTTGATACACATAAGGTATTCCTCTGGTGTCAGTGAGTTATATGATCTCATGGTCATAGGAATAAATACTTGACACGCAGAAAACAATAGCAACAAAATGACATGATCACATGCTACGTTTATAGTTTGGGTCTAGTCCATCACATGATTCTCCTAATGATGTGACCCAGTTCTCAAATGACAACACTTGCATATAGTCAGAAAACCTTGACTATCCTTGATCAACTAGCTAGCCAACTAGAGGCTTGCTAGGGACATTGTTTTGTCTATGCATCCACACATGTATCTATGTTTTCATTCAATACAATTATAGCATGGATAATAAACGATTATCTTGAAACAGAAAATATAATAATAACTATTTTATCATTGCCTCTAGGGCATATTTCCAACAACATACTGCTCGTTGATGATGCAACACACAACTAGGATGTCGAAGATGTGAGATCCGAGCACGTGTTGGCATTCAAGTGTTTCAGAGTGTATGGACAAGTTTGCACGGGGTGTGATTGCGGTGTTTGGCGAGGAATACTTGCGACACCCAACATGAGAGGACATTGAGCGTTTTCTTCAGGTTAACGAGTCTCGTGGTTTTCCTAGAATGTTAGGGAGTATTGATTGCATGCACCGGCGATGGGAGAAGTGTCCTTTGGTATGGAGTGGGCAGTTCACCCGCGGTGATAATGGAGTGCCAACAATGATCCTAGAAGTTGTTGCTTCCCAGGACCTTCGTATTTGGCATGTTTTCTTTGGAATTGCTGGGTCAAACAATGACCTGAATGTGCTCAACCAGCCCCCACTATTTTTTGACGCCTTGAAAGGAGAAGCCCCTCAAGTTCAGTTTTCAGTCAATGGAAATGAGTATAGCACGGGTTACTACCTTGCTGATGGTATATATCTAGAGTGAGCTGCCTTCATGAAGTTATTTGCCAAGCACCAAGAAGGGGCAAGGAAAGATGTGGAGCGTGCTTTTGGGGTATTGTAGTCCCGCTTTACCATTGTTCGCCGGTCTGCACGGCTATGTCACAGAAAGAGTGTTGGAAGGATCATGCGAGCACGTGTGATTCTTCACAATATGATAGTCAAAGATGAGAGAGATCAGGTTAACGTTCATATTGACTTGAATGAGATTTCGGGGGCTTCATTTTCTCTACCTCCTGAAGTGAATGTTGGTGGTAATCTTTGTTTTGCTGATGTGCTGCGTAGAAAAGCTACTATCCGTGCTCGTCCACATCATACCTAGCTTAAAATTGTGCGTCTCACGAAAGCAAAGTCATGCCTCTTACAAAAAAACACATGTTTTTTCCTTTTCGAAAAGCACGGCCGTGCCTCCCGCGAAGGCAAAATCGTGTCTTTCATAAGAAAACAGAAAATACGTTTTTTCCCTGCCTCTTACAAAAAAACAGAAACATGTTTTTTTTGTTTCCAGAGACACGTCGTGCCTCTCGCGAAGGTAAAACCGTGCCTCTCATAAAAGAACAAAATACACATTTTTTCGCGCAATTTTTCTTACAAAAAGCTCAGAAAGATCATTGAAAAGCGGAAACCCCAAAAACACTAGAAAAAAACCAATCTAAAAAGCCAAAAATGCATGCAGAAAAATAAAAAGATATATTTAAAAGAAACGTTTAGAATGCGACACGTGATGGCGACTGAGAACGCGCCAAATGCCGACGCATAAAAGTGTTGAATGGAAGGCTCGTGAAGGAGGCTCGCTATCTAGTGTTTAGATTGTAGGCAGGTAAACCGATCGAGATTTCCTCTAGATTTCCTTGTTTCTCTGTTTTTCTAGGTTTTTTTTTCCTTTTTCTTCTTTTTGCTTCATTTTAATTCGTTTTTCTACCGGGTTTCCTTCCATTTTTTTTCCTTTTCTTCCTCTCCATTTTTGTATTTTTTTATGTTTGTTTTCTTTTTCACTCTAGGTTTTCGTATATGTGAAAAACGTTGTTTTTAGTAAGTGGTCAACCTTTTTTGATACACGTTAAACATTGTCCGATATTTTTAATTGTTTTTAGTAAGTGGTCAACCCTTTTTGATACACGTTAAACCTTTTTCATATACCCGTTCAACATTTTAAAATGCTCATTTAATATTTTTAATACTTATTTAACATTTTTAAATAATTATTCAACATTTTTAATACTTATTCAACATTTTCGAATACTCGTTCAGGATTTTATAATATTAATTAGCATTTTAAAAATACTCATTGATTATTTTTAATACTTTTCAACTTTGAAAATACTTATTCAACATTTGAAATACATATTAGACATTTTAAATACTTGGTCAACATTTTTAAATACTCGTTCAACATTTTCGAAATAATTGTTCAACATTTTTTAGTACTTAGTCGGCATTTTTTGAAATAATTATTTAATATTTTTCAAATGTATTTTTTAAGAGTGTTTAATATTTTTCAAATCGTCGTCATTCGAGCGATGAGATTGCGGAGCAGCAGGCCATCCTGGATTTTATCCGGGATCAGTACGAGGTGGGAGCCAACCGTCGGTTCATCCGACAGATGCAGGTGAAGGACGATGCTCTCTTTGACTTGCTCGATATGGCGATAGCGGCGGAGGAAGTCGCATCGGAGCAGTCGGAGGGGGCCGCAACAGAGGTGCCGGAGAAAGCGGAGCTGCAGCTGTCGCCCATCTATCCGTCTGAGGACACCCGAGGAAGAGTCGTAGTTTGTACGTAGTATGTACTTCCTCCGTACCTAAATATAAGTCTTTTAACATATTTCACTAGGTGTCTACATACGGAGCAAAATGAATGAATCTACACTCTAAATTAGTCTATATACATCCGTATGTAGTGCATTAAAGAAATCTCTAGAAAGACTTATATTTAGGAACGGAGGGAGTACTTTTTTTATGTTTGCATGCTTTTGTATGTATTTGAGCATCTAGTATAAGATGTCCGGATATAGTAATGCTTATTTGAGGCATGTCCAGTCACTTGCAGCGGACACGTCCGGACGCATAGGCGAGTGTTTGAGAGCATCGGACATGTCCGGACGCATTGGCGAGTGTTTGAGAGGTCATTTTTGCAAATTCTCACTGTAGATGCTCTATGCTTCCCTCATTTTGGGAACGTTTCATAAGGTTCCAGTTTGGTTTGTTTTTTCTCTTTTGTTGTTGTTTCTATCATTATGTTTTCTTCCATTTTTTCTTCTTCATTTCATTTTAAAAAAGAATCCCTCTTCAAAATATAAATCATACAATAGTAAAATTATTTGAGATTTCAAACGTTTGTGTTTATTTTTCTTTTCACAAAAAAATCAATGATACCGAATTTATTTATTTTTACGAAAAATGGTCAGGTTTTCAGAAAGGTTCCCCTTCCTAAAATGTTCACATTTATAAATGGTCAGTTTTTAAAAACATATTGTTTTCAAAATTTGTTCATGCTTTAACTGTTCAGATTTTAGAAAAAATACATCAAAATTTCAGTCATGGTTCCTGATTTCGAAAAGACAGTAAAATTTATAGAAGATTCATTTTATCATGAAAATGTTCTTAGACAGTTCATTTTATTCTTAAAATCATGAACTTTCAAACACCCGAATGCAAAACGGTAGTCTACGTTTAGCTACAACTAGTAATGGTGCACGTGCAAATGCACGTATCATCACATGCATCAAATTTATTTAAAAAAAAAAAACTTATTCTACTTTCAAGAGAGTAATAATCTGTATGAGTTATTCACGCACATCAGTTGATATAAATTCATCAAAAAAATGTATCAAGTTTATTAATAATAGACTGAATGAATTCATCAGCTTCGGCTTATGCCCTGGAATGGCAGTCCAACAACTATTCCCAAAATTATTCCACAAAAATAAAACCCCAAAATGCAAAATATATTTTATAGTCAAGAAAAGTTTCATGAATTATATTTCATGAAAATATACAAATAAGTCAATTCTTGGGCATGCTTCACCCATTCTCGTATACAATCTTTTTTGTTTGTGTATTAACAGTCTAACTTAGGACTCTTGTTCAACACTTCAAGTAATGTAAATATAGATCAATGCGTGTGAGTTGCTATGTTCACAACACTCACCGAAGATAACAATGACACATAGCTAAACTATTAATAACATTTGCTTTATTTATAAAGTCGGGTGTCTGTCTTTTTTCAAAACTATAAATAACATATGCACCTGCTTTCAGATATATAAGATTTACACTCGCGCAATTGTAACCATTGTGCTAGAGTAACTTTGGAATAAAATATGTATTAGAATAGTAGTCTTGTATTGGTTAACTGCATTAGGTGCAGCCAAAGGCAGTAATCTCCATCGCCCAAAAAAAAACATGTACTCAACATTGCAAACGTTGAAATTTGTTGCATTATTTTGCCCTCCAGCAATAGAGCTTGGTCATTTGTACTTCATGGGTACCTGCAATTTTAGTACCAATGACTAATTGATATAACTAAGTCATTTCGACAAGCACTTCTCCAAGCACAATAAGAAATATACAAGGTGACAATTCTTCAGGCATTTGCACAACCACAAGAGAATAACATAATAACCATTGTTGTTTCCTGTGTTCAATTGATAGGGGCGCATGATACATATACATAATTCCATCAGAAACCAACATTTATTGAGAGTGTACTCCTCTCGAAAATGTGCCAAGTCCAGCACCCATCCTTCAAAAATGATCAAGATGATATGCTCCAAACATTTTGGGAAATGAAGCTCCTCAGAACTGTGATGTTGACTCTCCGTATTCGATATGTCCACTAATTACTGGATGAAATATTTTGTCTCATGGTTATGTGGATACAGACCAGGCTCAATGAAACAGCCGATTCATGGACATGACAAACTATTCAGTTAGATCCTGCATTTTAGTTATATAAAAAAGATAGTCACTTCTCCAGTTCACATAACAGTTCACAATCTAAGTAGAATGGTATATAAAATAAGATATGATTAACTGCTCGAACAGTTGTCATCCATGGCACCTAGATTTCACAATTCATCAGAAACAATTAACCCAGTGACTTTAGTACTCCCTTTATAAAGAAATATATGAGCGTTTAGATCACTGAAGTAGTGATCTAATTGCTCTTATATTTCTTTACCGAGGGAGTACATTTATTTCCCGCACCCTAAGACATAAATACCATACTAAAATGATACATGTGACGATATTTTCCGGCAAAAACAATTCACCCTACACAAACATGATAGAATCAAGTACTATTCAGCCAATAAAATTTTCAAGGTCAGGAACCCAATATTAATCACATACCACAGGCCGGGGCTTTACAACTCGAATACTATGGAAATGATGGTAGGAAAATCAGGAGGATTGAGGACAATATATGCTCTAGAATTGGTGTAACTGTCCTCGGAAGCCTGTACCAGAATTATATATTTATTGTTAGAACTCAGTTTGGGTAGAAATAAAACAACGAATTTTACTATACAATTAATACATGGTTAGTTGGTCAATATCCTTCCAGAATATTTGAGTTGTATAGATGCATATTATGACTTGCAAAAGAATGACGATCATCCAGCATAGATATACATCCATTTATCAGGATCTATTTTTTCCGAAGAGAAACAGTAGCATAGACATTCACCTGGATCTATTTGCGAGTCAATACATAACAAGGAGTAGCACAGAAAAACCTTTTCAGTGGAAATTTGTTTTGGCTCTCATGACAATGGCAGTTTGGTCCAGATGGAGCCCGAATGTCCATGTGCTCTTTCGACCCCATCTGTGCCATTTGAGACTATTTGCCACGTTGTTTTGTCCCATGGATGGCTCATACTCTGCAAATCCATCCAGGAGTTTAATTTGTATTCGTGTACATATACAAATTAAATTTGATTCGGCAATAAATTCCATCATGGAGTTATACGTCATCCATGTCTGCCCAATTTACGACTATGTACATAACACTTATTAAAGAAAACAGATATTCTATTTAGTGATATGTTAATCATTACTATGTAGCAAGCATCAAACAGTCTTGGTGTTTTGAAGTAACAGCGTGCAACTCCATACCTATTCATTAATGTAGAGATGGAAATTTGATTTAGGCAGACCGCAGACAACACAGAATTTTTGTTTTAATTCAAATCACCTCCTGTAATAAAAATGAACTACAAAATAAATAAATAAGTAAGCTTAGTTGACTGGAAGTAGCATGAAGATGAGATGATTCCATATTCCTCTCATAGATTCACGGATACCACACCTAACAACAACCAGGAAGATTGGGACATCAATTTCAAATGCCAGGTCGCAAGAGTCGTGCACCTGTACGAGTTCTTCGGCTACTTGGAACACAACATGGATGGGAGGCTGACACTGAGCAGGCGCGGCCACGACATTCGTCCACGGCTGCAGCCTGTCATCCTCGATGGTGTTGGTTCCTCGATGATCGTCCCTGGTGGTAGTTCCCGGAGTGCTCAACGGAGATGGTTCCAGCTCAATCCTCCCGGGGTGCATCAAGGAGTGATTGATCAGAGAAATAATTTATGGCACGTGGTAAACATTCTACATGGATTGAGTCCGAAATAGTGGACGACTACAAAAGAAAGATTTTGCACGCTTAGTATCCAAGTATAGTGTTCAGAGTCCGAACCAACCGTTTTTCCTTTGTGCTGACAACGACTGCAAGAAGCACAACAAAATGACGGCTTCTTCTTTCCCCTCAAGCTCTTGAATTAATAGACAACCATTTATGCTCTGGTTTCCATGCTAGTTTCACCACCAAACCATGCAGACACTCCAGTTTTCAAGCAAGACACACACCAAGAAATTGCACATGCCTTCATTTGCCCTTGCTCTTGTGCTACTCATCTCCTTGGCCTCTCTCACCAGCTCCTCACGAAGCAGGAGAGGGGCTCCCTTCTCCAGTTCCTCGCCGGGCTCTCACAAAACGGTGGACTCGCTACTTCATGGGAGAACGACACGGATGCAGCAAGTGGGAAGGGATCACCTGCGGGCAAGATAGGACGATCACACATGTGCTGTTGCCTTTTAAGGGCCTCGAGGGGAACATCTCACGGTCCCTTGGGATCCTCGGCGCGCTGTAGCACCTTGATCTCTCTCACAACTCACTCTGCAGTGGTCTACCATCAGAATTGGTGTCGTCCAGCAGCATCACAATCCTTGATGTCAGCTTTAACCATCTCAATGGAACACTCCACGAGTTGCCCTCTTCGGCCCTGCCCCAGACTCTCCAGGTATTGAACGTCTCAAGCAACTTATTTACAGGACACTTTCCATCCATCACAATGGGGAATCTGGTCACACTCAATGCCAGCAATAACAGCTTTACTGGGCAGATACCAACTCAACTCTGTAGTACCTCACCACCCTCACTGTGTTTGAACTGTGTTTCAACGAATTCAGTGGCAGCATCCCCCCAAGTCTTGGTAATTGCTCCAGGCTAGAGAGCTCGGGGCTGGATACAACAACCTCACTGGAGTAATCCCAAATGAACTCTTCAACGCAAAATCATCGGAGTACCTGTCATTGCCTAACAATGATTTACATGGAGCTATCGATGGTACAACATAACCAACCTCAGAACTCTTGTAACCCTTGATCTTGAAAGGAACAACTTCAGCGGCAAGATTCCAGTTTCTATAGGACAAATCAAGAAATTGGAGGACCTCCGTTTGAACAACAACATGTCAGGGGAGCTGCCGTTTGCTCCGAGCAACTGTACAAATCTGATAACAATTGACCTCAAGAGCAATAATTTCAGTGGAGAACCTAGAAAGATGAATTTCTCCAACCTGCCCAAGCCAAAGGCAGGCGACACGACCTGCATGCGCCCGCAATCTCCGCTCTTTCCGGCTCCACTCCTTCGTCCTCCTCCTCGGAACCGCCCCCTCTCGCCTCGATCTCCTCCCCACCCCACTCCACGAGCCGGACAAGGCACGCAGACAAAAACCTCTCGTCGGTCGCCGTACCTCGACCGATCGATCGACCGGGCGGGCCACACGTCAATGGCGGACGCCGCCGGGAAGGCGCAGGCGGTCCGCGAGGTTCGCCAGGGCCGCCACCACGCCCTGCGCTGCACCCACCAGGCGTCGAGCCAGCGACAGGAGGACGCCGGTGTCCGCGCAGCAGCTGTAGCAGGGCCGCGGCTCAGTCACGAAGCCGCGTGGGAGCGGCGGGGGCGGTGGTGGGAGGAGGCCGCCCGCACCGACGCAGGCACTGCGGGAGGTGCAGAACCGGCTGCGGGACGAGTGCCGGGTCATCGACGGCTGCCTGCGCGCCAACACAGCCGGCGCGCGGGGCGAACAGGCGACGGGCGGGGCGAGCAGGCGGAGGGCGGGGCGAGCAGGCGGAGGACGGGGCTGAGCAGGGGGGAGGCGGCGGGCAGGGCGAGTAGGCGGAGGGCTACGGGCGGGGCGAGCAGGCGGAGGGCGGCGGGCGGGGCGAGCGGGCGGGGCGAGCAGGGGAGAGGCGGCGGGCGGGGCGAGTAGGCGGAGGGCTGGGCTGAGCAGGGGAGAGGCGGAACAGGCGACGTGCGGGGCGAGGAGGCGGAGGGCGGGGCTGAGCGGGGGGGAGGCGGCGGGCGGGGCGAGCAGGCAACGGGCGGGGCGAGCGGGCGGGTGCGGAGAGGGGAGAGGAGGCGGGGCTGAGCGGTTTACTCGGCGAAGAGAACTTGCGATGTTAACGAAGGATGTGTTAACGAAGGATTTCGTTAACAACGAGTTTAGACCATTGATTATCCAATTAGACGGTTCAGATTTTATGTTGGATCTGCGCTTTTAATAGTAGAGATATACATTGTGCTACGATACATCTTGCTGCAGTCTAGTCGCAACAGTACATATCTACATGTGCTGGCCCAGTTGGAGGCGCCCTTTGCGATAGGCGCCAATTCGACACACGCGCGTGACAAACAGTAGGTTCTCCATATTTGTGAGCTAGCAGCGTGGGAGAAATAAACCGGAGCTACTATGAGCGCTGCAGGCGTCCGTTAACGTTCGGCGCCTGCAGCGCCGCTGGCATGGCCCGGTCGACTAGCGTGCTGTACAATTTTTTATTGGTTTTTTTCTATTTGTTGCGAAAATAAAAATGTTAAATCAAAAAAGGTTTACAGACTTAAAGAAAAAGGTCCATCCATTTAAAAAATAATAATTATATCTTTAAGAAAGGTTCATCCATTTTCAAAAAAGTTCATCAATTTGAAAAAAAGTTCATAGAAATTAAAAAAAAGTTCATCTAATTTGGAAGAAGTTCATTAAGTTACTAAAAATATCATTAAGTTTGAAAAATGTCACACAAAATCATGTATATTCAAAATAGTTCATTGAACTGAAAAAAGTACATAAATCTTAAAAAGTTCATCAATTTTGAACAAAAATTGATCCATTTTCAAATAGATGTTTCTCAAATTTCAGGAAACTTCATTAATATTAAAAAAATCATAGAATTTTAATATTTTAGAAAAGGTTCATCGATTTTCAGTGAAAAGTTCATAAATCTTTAAAAATACTCGTTAATACTTAAAAAAAGTTCATCAACATTCATAAAAGTTAATAGAATTTTCACAAAAAAAATCATCAACCGGCGTCTAGATGGGCCGACCTTTTACTCAAACGTCACAGGCCTCAGTTAACGAAAATACATATTAACTGGCACTTGCAGCATCAAATAAGAAATGCCAAAATAGACGCACCCTATGAATGACGGTTTTCCTGCAATATGCTATTTGGCGCTCGTTGTGTCAAGCTGTCAGTGCTTCGCACAGGGGAGAGCCCGAGCAGCGAGGTATCGGGCCGGTCTGTTTAACTGATCCAGCACCCCGGTTTTGAGTACCTTCTAAAGGTTTTCAACCATACTTTTCTGGTTTGGATAAACTTTTTAAAGGTTTCTTGAACCGGTTTTTTATTTTATTTTTTCTTTATTCCTTTTGATTCTTTTTTTTCTGTTTCGTTTTCAATAAATGTTTAGGATTTTCGAAAAATGTTTTGGATTCGAAAATAATGTTTTGGGTATTAAAAAATGTTCAGGATTTGAAAAACTGTTCTTCAAATTTGAAAAATGTTTTTACGTTTTAGAAAAATGTTTTCAATTTTCAAAAAATGTTTGGAATTTTCAAAAATTGTTCTTCAAGTTTGAATTATTTTTTTTGCTTTCTAAAAAAATGTTCAGGATTTTCAAAAATTGTTCTTCAAGTTCGAAAAATGTTTTTTGCTTTCTAAACAAATGTTCTGGATTTTCAAAAAATGCTCTTCAAATTCGGAAAATGTTTTCGCTTTTTAACTTTTTTTCTATATTTCAAATAGTTGTCATTTTTCAAAAACATTCATAACTTCAAAAAATGTTTGAAATTTTAGAAAAAGTTTAAATCTACAGCGGCTTATGGTGCGTGTTCTTAAGTTTTACAACTGTTGTTAGATTTTTTAACTTTGGTGCATGTAACCTTCCACCCGTTGTGGCTAGTCAAGGTGGCTAGCTCAATGCGCACTCCGACCAAGAGGTCGTGTGTTCGACTCCTATCGCTGGCTCTTTTTTCTTATTACGATTTTTCATCCCTAGAGAAAATGGGCCGGCCGAGGTGAGATGGGTGTGTGCGAACCCGCCACTAGTCGTCGTAAAATGCGAGCTCCCATTCCAGTCTCGTACCACCTCCTATGTTTTTTTGAGACGATCCTCAAAACTTTATTAAGCCGCCATAATGTTTACATAGACGAGTGGAAGATTGCCGAGATGACCTAACCAAACATGGCGGGCCGACCCCAGTTTCAACACATGTTTCGCTAGATTTTGACCTTGGACATTGGAGCTCCTAAACTCATGGACGGAATTACAACTAGAAAAGCTAGAGGAATACTGTATAATCTCATAAATAATGGCACCATATTCTGCCCCTCCCTTTCTCTTGATATCTTCAACCACCACCTTGCATTGAGACGCCACATAGATGGATTGTAAGTTGATGTCCTCTGCAAGCGCCATAGATTCTCTTACTCCTAGAGCTTCTAATGTAGCCGAGTTTGAGATAGCACGAAGGACAATGGCTAAGGCCCCCGGAAAAGCTCCGTCCCTGTCCTTGTAGATGGCAGCAATCGAGCCGCCGTCCCTTCTCCCAGCCACTGCTGCATCTACATTAATCTTGACCGTGCCCAAACTTGGCGGGATCGAGCCGCTATTCCTCGCTCTGCAGGCACTGGCTGGAGATGTGTTAGGTTTCTTGATGATTTCTATCTCGTTGCAGTAAGACCGGATAAAAAGATGTGTCGACATAGGGCTTTGAAAGAAGTCTTCATAAATCACCTTTCGCCTCGCGAACCATATAACCCAGAATGTGATCATCATACAAAGGAAGAGGTGATGAGGTAGTTGTTTCATCAATAAAAATATCCAATCCCTTGCATTTTCCATATCACGTTGGCACATCTGCTCAACTAGCTCCTCATCTGCCAATGCCCAGACACTTCTCGTCGTCGAACAATCTATCATGGCACGCCTCCACAAGTCCCTTGCACCACACAACCGACATGCATCCGAGGTGGACATGTTCCTGTGGTGGAGCAGGTCCGAGGTGTGTATAGAGCTCTGGACAAGCCTCCATAGAAATAGTTTAACCTTGGAAGGAACATCAACACCCCACATCTTTGTCCACTCATTGCTTTCCTGGCCATTGCGAGATGCGTCTTCTCGCTCATCAATCCAATTGTCCCTTGTGATTTTTGTTTGCAAGATTATTCTATATGCAGACTTCACTGAAAACATTCCCTGTTTCTCACTGCTCCAGGCCCAGCAGTCTTCAATATTCCTTGTGCATAATGGAATGCATAGAATCGAGTCAGCATCAATTGGCAAGAATACCTAGCGTATGAGCTGTTCGTTCCATGTTGCCTCTGATGTATTTATCAACTAGGACACCACACGCGGTGGGTTTGGAATTAGTGAAGATATAGGCCTCATCAACCCTGTCTGTGGCAGCCAGTTGTGTCTCCAAATGTCCGTAGTGTTCTTGTTTCTAACTCCGCGGATGATCCCTTGCCTGAACATGTCCCGTCCATAAAAAATTGTCCTCCATATTTGTGACGCCCGGCTTCCAAGCTCAGCTTGTAGAAAATCTGCATCAGGTAAGTAGGCTGCCTTCAGAATACGCGAGCTCAGAGACGTTGGCTCACTTAAAACTCTCCAGGCCTGCCTTGCAAGTAGAGAAAGATTGAAGATTTCCATGTCACGAAACCCCAGACCGCCCAGGTGTTTCGGCAGTGTCATCACATACCATGCCACCCAGCTAGGTTTTTTGCTTCCCCACCTTGCTCCCCCCCAGAACTACCGGATTATAGATGTTATGTTGGCACAAAGTCCCCTCGACAATCAAAAACATGCCATGGAGTAGACTGGCAGCGTGTGGGCTACGACTTTGATTAAAACTTCTTTGCCTGCGGCTGATAAGAGCTTCTCCATCCATCCTTTAACTTTCTCCCAAACCTTGTCCCTTAAATACTTGAACGTGCCCATCTTCGATTGACCCACCTTAGTTGGCATGCCCAAATACCGCTCGCTTATTGACTCATTGTGGACATTACGAGTTCCTTTGATACTGTCTCTTAACTACTGTGGACATCCCTTGCTAAAGAAAATAGATGACTACATGAGATTCACTCTTTGCCCTGATGCGCTGAAGTATGTTTCCAACATGTTTGATATCGCCATAGCTCCCTCATTACTAGCCATGAACAGCAGCATGCTATCATCCGCAAACAGGAGGCGATTGACAGCCGGGGCAGTTGGAGCTACCTTGACCCCATTGAGCACGGATGATTGAGAACTGGATTTGAGGAGGCACGAAAGGCCCTCTGCTGCGATAAAAAATAGATAAGGGGATATTGGATCTCCCTGTCAAATACCTCGTGAAGGATTGAAAGATTCAAGTTTCTCTCCGTTGAACAATACTAAGAAGGACACAAATCTTCTCATGTTCATAACAATCCCCACCCAATCTTGGTTGAAGCCCAACTTAAGCATGATAGCTCGAAGGTAGCTCCACTCTAGTCTGTCATATGCTTCAATCATGTCCAATTTTAGAGCAAAGTGACTATTTGTCCTCGCCTTGCTTCTCTTCATAAAGTGTAGACACTTGTAAGCAGAGATGATATTGTCAGTGATGAGTCTGCGTGGTAAAAACGCCGACTGCTCCTAAGAAATTATGTTAGGCAGGATCAATTTCAATTTGTTTTCCACAACCTTGGATGCAAGCTTGTATATCACATTGCATAAACTGATGGGACGAAGTTGTGTAAGAAGAGTAGGGTTAGCCACCTTCGGTATGAGTACCAGAATCGTGTCATTAACGCATGCTGCACTTTCCTCCCCCCTTATAATTCTTAGGACTGCCATCATTACTGCCTCGCCACAAATATTCGAGTGTCTTTGGTAAAAATGCGTCGGGAATCCATCAGGTTCTGGTGCCTTGGTCAGGAACATCTCGAATAGGGCAGTCTTAACCTCCTCCGGTGTGTACGACACTCCTAGCATGTCATTGATGTCCTAGGTAACCTTAAGGGGAACATGTTGTAGCACTTGGTCCATGTTACTTCCCCTCAGATGTATATAACTCCTTGTAGAAATTTGAGACCATTGTTTTTAGCTCCCCCGGATCATTGATGAGGACACCAAGAGAGTTTTCTAGTGCTTTCATCATGCTTTTATTCCTTCTCATACTCGCTCGCATATGAAAAAACTTGTGTTTTTGTCCCCTGAAGCCAACCAATCTAGCCGCGAGCGCTTGCGCCACATAGACTCCTATTGATGATATAGTTCCACAAGTTTCTCATTGATCTTGAGTTATGGATGGGAAGGGTCGATTCTAGCCAGGCCCCCTCGCAGTTGTTCTATCTCAGCTGTCAAATTCTTGATCTCCTTTCTTATGCTGCCGAAAGTGTTCCTGTTCCAAGCTCCGAGATTGTTTGATACTTCATGCAATTTCACTCTCAACTCCTCCATACTTCCCAACGGTTGACCATTCTCCCAACACTACGATATTGTGTCCTACGACCCCTCGTGTCTCTCACACATCACCTCATACCGAAAGGGTGGTTTAGATGGAGGCCTTGATTCTCCACCCTGAAGCTCTATGAGGATAGTAGAATGATCCGAAGTTCCCGCCGTTAGATGTTTCACACTAGCAGTATTGAACCCGAGAGACCACTCCGTTGATGCAAGCGCTGGTCGAGCCTCACCCTTTTGTAGCTACCTCCCATCACTTTTTTCTCAAAAGTCCAAAAGTTACCATGGTAGCCCAAATCTAGCAGCATGCAAACATCTAGCGCATCGCGAAAGACCTGTATTTGTGCATTACTTCGCTCTCCTATGCCTTCCTGTTCTTCCAGACAAAGCACCTCATTGAAATCTCCAAAACAGACCCACGGGAGGGTGCTTAGGCTTGTAGTGCCCTTCATGACATCCCATGTTTGATATCTTAGGTGAATCTAAGCCTCACCATAGAAGCATGTTGCTCTCCATGGCTCATGTCCCGTCTGGTCAATGGAGCAGTCAATATGATACATCGAGTAACCCAAAATTGCTAACTTTATTAAATTATTCTAGAAAAATCCGAGGCCTCCACTCCGACCTTGACTACTAACAGCAAAAGCATTGTCATAACCAATGGTACTAGCTAGATTTTCTACCCGTGCTCTATGAAGCTGAGTTTCCACTATACATAGTAGGGCAGGGGCAAACTTTCATGAAATATCACGAAGCTCCCTAACTGTCGCGGCTTTGCTCGCACCACGATAGTTCCAGCTAATGATTCTCATTGCGCTCGGCGGTACTCCACTTGGGAGCCCGCCGACGTTGCATCTTGGATTTTGCCCTTGTTCCTGTTAGCGCCCTTCTCCTGGTTGCTGTGATCTCCTCCAATGCCCGTCGTGGCCCTCGTCGGGTCTTGCTTAGGTGGCGGGCTTAGGGAAAGCTGTTGGGTGGATAGAGCGAGCGTCCCCACACCACTAGTTCCTCCCATGATAGCGAGTGAATTACTCGACCTAGCTATAGGTTATGTGCTCTGGGTCCTCTTCCTGTTCAGGTCACCATCCACCATCGTCACGTCCATATCAGGGTTATTGCCATGGTGACTGCCCGCAGGTCCCTTCTAGCCATGGCTTCCCGACGCATTAGCTCTGTTCTTTGCCCCTCCTGGTCTAACACCTGGCCCAGAAAACTAGCTTGCCTTCATGTTCTTGAATAGTAATGCTGATGGAGGGTGAACACCATCTCCATGGTCCTTGTACAGATGGCCCAAATGTCCGCAGAATGAACACCAGTTGGGGAGTCATTCATATTTGATGCGAACAACATCCTTCTGTCCCCCACCTTCAATGATACGACGTTCTTCAGTGTTTTGTTGACATCGATCTTAACCCTCATTCTGAAGAAATTCCCTTCGAAGTCACGTGAAGCTGGCTCTGCATACACTAGCTCTCCTATCTTGGAGGCTAAAGACGGTATCTGTGATACATACCGTCAGGGAAGTCATGTATTTGCGTCCATCTCTCTAGCATATCCAGCTTGATCGGTGAAGGCTTAGTGAACCCGTCATAGAGCGCTATCACCACCGCATCCCCTCTGAAGGCCCAAGGCCCTTCTTCCATCACGCATTCCTAGTCCTCCAGGCACGAGAACTGCAGGGTATAGAGATTATCCTCTAATGGACGTATGCTAACCATCTGCGCGAGATCGCAAGCCACCCTCATGTTCTTGTAGAACCAGAACAAGCTATTGGGCTTTTCTTTATGAACCCTAGCAATAGCCATCCATCGCGTCGCCTCGGGCGACACTACATCCTGCCGCACCACCACATCATCCAGATCCTCTTCAGTGAGTCCCAATTCCTTCATCATCGCCTCAATATCGTCATTGTCTCCCGACCCTGAAGCGTCGGTCGCCATGTTGTTCCCTAGCCCGAATAAAACTCCCTCGACGCGTTGCTTGAAACCCTAGACGGTCAATTTGCACGCGAGCCCTGGCCAAGATCGGGTGGTGATCTAGAGATCACCTCTTGTTCAATTCGACTAAGGAGATCTCCGCAAGATTGAGGTAGGGAAGGAAAATCTCTACGATGGCCAAAAACGTCGTCGAGAGGAAAAGAAACCCTACTCGGAGGGAAAACTCTGTGGCCATGGCGGCTAGATCGTACCACCTCCTATGTGCATTGACCGCGTCGCTTCTCTAGGCCCAGGCGTCGGCCTAGATCACCGAACCCATCTAGGCCTCCTGGATCTGGCCGAAGAACCATCAATGAGCAGTCTCACCTTATTCATCACCCGCACGACTTTTAGTTGTATTGCACTCGCTCCTGTCTAGCCTAGTTCCACCACATTCGGCCGTGAACATTTTTTCACTTTGTGGATTTAATAATTAGTTCACGACATGCATAATTATAGAAAAATGCATTTGTTTTAACATGCTAATAATAAATAACCGTGCATCAAAACAAAACATGTCATATATGTAAAATGGGTGAATTTCATGTAGTTTCACAATATGCAACTTTCGTTCATGATAAAAATGTTTAAAACTGCTGTTTACCTTAATTTACATAAATGCCATGTTAAAAAGGTTTATTACATAACTAAATAACCATAGCTTCAAATTAAATAAACCATATATGTAACTTGCTTAGAAAAACATGTAGAATAACATGGTGCACTTTGATTTCCTGTTAAATAATAAAAAATATATTTTAGGAAGATCTGGACCGAATTTGAAATTCGCATATGGGGTCATTTCGGAAATGCTATATGTTGTTTCCGACCACATTTAAAATGCCTAGATAGATAGTTTAATTATTCTCCACCTATATTGCCATGATAAAAAAACATTTAAACTTGTTGGATACCTAAATGAGAGTGAACTAAATAATCCAAATGTGGAGTTCCATAAATCTGCATTCCATATTGAGCTTCACTTAATGTGTGTATTTGTTTGTTGTGCTTTCCAATGCCATGCATAATTAAATGGACATGCATCATATTTGATTGTGCATCCTACAATAAATTTGTTGTGGTGTTTACCGTATCATTTGTTTGTTTCTAGTTTTGCTTCACCTTGCTAGAGTTCAAAAAAAAAATCCGAGTGTGAGGATTCATTAAACTACGCCCATTAGTCTTTTTCATGGATGCAGCCTTCTTCCAAGGGGGATTCAAGGCAAGATGACCATTACCTTGGATATAAGTACTATCTTTGCTATGTGAGTTGTATCGATGCTATTTCTATGTCTTGCTACCTACCACTTGTTTGTCAAGCCTCCTAAAAATCCATGATAAGCCTCTAACCATCCACCGCCTTAGCAAACCATTGTTTGGCTATGTTACCACTTGATATTCCCCTCTTATAGTCTTGCTAGTTGCAGGTGCTGTTTGGTCCATGTTGGGACATGTATATCATGGGATATCACACTATCTTGTTTATTGAATTAATGCATCTATACACTTTGTAAATGGTGGAAGACTCGACATTTTGCTTGGTGTTTTGTTCCACTATTGCCGCCCTAGTTTTTTGTGTGCAAGTGTTATCTTCCTTGCCGAGCACTTCTAACACATGTGGGGTATTGTGTGCCCTCCTATCATTCGTTTTAGGATAAAACTCCTACAGCAAGGCCCAAAAATTGTACTACATTTGCACAATTTGCAAGATTTTGGCCGTCACATTGAGAATCTAGGTCATCTAAGCCGTGTGATGCTTGATTTCTTGCTAACTAGGCCATTGTCCTAAAGGGTTGATACTCCGTTGAAAAAATGGTAGCCTCTGGTTAACCGGTCATTTATCGCTTGGAGCCCAATCAACCCAGGAACCATGCGAGCACATCCCCTTTCATTTCTTTTCTCTCTCTGCGCGACCTCACCCCTTTCTAGCGACCGTACCTATTGCGTGGCCGTCATCGCTGCCATCACTCTCGATGCCCACCTCTAGCCACGACATCCCTTTATTTCCCGAGCGACGGATACACCCCGGTGACAGGTACACATCGGGCACGCACAAGGATCCGACAAACTGTGAGAACAAGAAGGCAATGGTGCGTGACTCACCACCGCGGGCCAGGTCCAACTTCTTTCATTTGAACTTCTCAGTCACACCGTCACTGGATCCTATATCGGTCGATCACCCAAGTATGATCGCACATCATATGATCTCTAGGGGCGACCAAAATGCAGGCAATATCGATCGCTAGCTGATGGAGTCACGGCGGATCACTGTATCTACAATAGCAGCAGGTGGATGTGTACACTCGACCCCTCCTATATGTGCATAGCCGCTGCGATCTAACATATGGACTTGTCGAGGCACTCTACAACTACCGTATATCCTCCAATTTCTTCCTGTTGAGATGTCGCTTTAGCCTTTGCACTTGAATTGTCGATATGATGTATGTGTTCACCATTATCGTTAAGTATTTATCGCCCCCTAGATATTCAGAGAGAGAAAAGCGATTCCCTATGCAAGGCGGTAGGTACACACACATGGTGGCACCTACACAACCTTTGGCGTAAATGTCTTTTTTTTATATATGAGGTGTCGGGTTTGTGATGAGATTGGGACAAGTGCATTTTTGTTGTATAGAAATAACCTTTTCTCACTTCTCTTTGCCTTTTTTGACACAAGTGCCTTTTTGATGTGTACAAAGGGCCTTTTCTCACTTATCTTAGTCATTTTGCTTGCCCTTTTAGCATTTTTTGAAGGATACACCATGGATAGGTGCATCAATAGCATATAAGAAGAGCCAAGCGGCTGATACAACGCCTTTAAGCACATAGTACATACTCCACAACTACAACGTACACAAAACAACTCCCTAGTCGAACCTCAATCCACAAATGGCAGAAAAGCAAGACTCACAGGTCAAGGACCACGTCTCGACCAACACCTATTCCCCTGTCCCCTTGTCTGAGACCACACCTGTTATAGATGACTTCCCCTGGCACTCCGTTAAGTAGTACTCGTGTTGAAGTGGAGGCCAAGAGACCTACCACCCATGCAATCCACTTAGCATAAAACCCAACGTGTCGAAGTACCTCCATGAGGAAGGCCGAGTCCACTGTGTCAAAGGATTTGGTAATATCCAAGTTTAGCATCACTACTTGTCTTGCCGAGGAGTGCAATTTTCTAGCCATCCCTTGCACCAGCATGTAGTTTTCATGAAGGCACCAACCGCCGATGAAAGCACTCTGGTGCGTCCCACGATGCCTGGCATCTCCTTTGCCACAAGTCCAGCCAAAATCTTAGCCACCAGCTTAGGGAAGCTATGTATCAAACTGATGGGTCGGAAGTCCTGAACCTCAATCGAATCCATGGATTTAGGGAGCAAAGCAATGAAGGCCTGATTAATCAAAGTCAGCCCCCTAAAATCCAATCTCCCAAAGGCCGTGAAAGCGTCCATGATATCACCCTTGATGATCTGCAAGGAAGCCATATAGAAACGTGGTGGAAATCCATCAGGCCCCAACGCTTTGTCCATTCCATGCGCACACACAACCTACCAAACCTCATGCTCCCAGAAATCATGGTCCAAGTGGCTGATATCCTTGCTTGGTACACCGATCGCCTCAAGATCAAACATGTACGCCCTATCCAGTGCGCCCCAAGTAGGCGAGAGAAGAAAGAGTCAATCCCCTCAGCCATGTCTTCGTGAACAGAAGTTAGTGTGCCATCCACTATTAACTTGGAGATGAAATTCTTACGCCTCCTATAGCTTGCATGAGCATGGAAGAAAGCCGTGCAAGCATCCCCATCTCTGAGCCATAGCACCTCGATCTCTGTCTGGCAATGGATCTATCCAGCGAAGCCAAACCCAAAAGCTTCCTTTTAAGCAATCTCCTCAAGTCTCACTCTTCTGTCGACAGCCATCAAGTCTCCATGGCTACATCCAGCCACAGTATGACCTTAGTAGCAATGTGCAGCTATTGCTTGACACTACCCACATTTCTATCACTCCAACTAGCCAGTGCATTCATTGTAGCCTTTAGTTTGCATGCAATCCTTTTGAAAGGGTTTAACACATTGGGCTGACTTTCCCAAGTTCGCCTGACCACCTCCTGGAATCCATTGATCTTTGTCCAAAATGCCTCAAAATGGAAGCGCCTGTCCCTCCTAAAGTCAGCGTCGAAGGTCAAGTGGAGGGGGCAATGGTGTGAAACCCCCATGCTCAAATCCGAAAGGAAGTCCATAGGAAACATGGGTTCTGAGTCCATCAAAACGAGAAACCTTTCCAGCTTCTCCAACGTCTGGATCTGTCTCTCATTGGACCATGTGTACCTCCTACCATTGTGGTAGATGTCACGCAAGTCAAGGTCCAAAATCCACCTCCTGAACCGGCCCATCATTCACCAATTAATTCTGTTGTTGATTTTCTCACTAGGGTCCGCGATTAGGTTGAAGTCACGGGCCACCATCCAAGGACCTGCATGCAAATCTCTCACATCCTTGAGCTCTTGCATGAAAGTCATTTTGTCCACATCCTCTTGCGGTCCGTAGACCCCAGTGAACCACCAACTGGACAGACCCTCGAGGACCATGTGAGCCATCACCGTGTTATTAGTTACGTGCGGGTTCGAGAGCCCTACGCTTCGCGACTTACTAGCTAGGAGCACACCACCCGTGACCCGATAGCCGGGGACGTGTAGAACGTGTTAAACCCTGGCCTAAGGCATTGTTGGACAAGTGCCAAATCCACAACCTGCACTTTGGTCTCCTGAAGACACAGCACACTCACGCTTGAGCAATAAATAAGATTTTTAATAGCAGTACATTTGGCCGGGTTGTTAATACCCCTAATGTTCCACACCACCACATAAATCAAAGGGTCAGCCATAAGGAAGGCCTACCCAAGGACCACAGAGGGAGCAACCCTAAGCTATCATGCTGTCCATTGCACGGCCTAGGGGCACCACATCGGCTTGCCAACCAAAAAGCCTAACAATGGTCGCAATGTGTTCCTCCTTCAAGGGTCTGCTGAAGAGCTCCAGGTAAGCTTGCAGCGCGTCGTCACCAATTACCTCTCCCTCCCTACCAATGCCTAACTGAATCATGAGCGTCCTTTGATGCTGCTTAACTGAAGATCCTCCGGCGAGATGCTCGTTTATCCTCAGACTGCGGCAGACATCAGTGGGAGGTGTTTTCTTCTTTTTCTTAGTGGGTGCCGTAGCCGGCCGGGGCAGCATGGGGTTTACCGCCTTCTGACACTATGCCCTAAAGTATGCAATTAGGCCGTTCACCTCATCGGGATCAACATCCGTGCCTCCCCCAGCGGTCACCGACGAACCAGAGCAGGATAGGCTGAACAAAAAGGTCTCCAAGCCCACAACACCAGCATGCCCACATGCCATGCACCCCAAGAGACAAGAAGCTGCTCTAGAAGGAAAAAGACGTCGAGGAGCGGTGCGAGAGCTGGAAGCTGACAACCCCCTCTGAGCCTAGCAGCAGCTGGCACCCACTCCCGGGCGATCTTTGTGACGCCAGCCAGATCATCTGATCATCGCCACATTCCTAGTTCAAAACCTGCCTTGTCCTCTACTGAACATGCGTTGCAAAACCAACGGTCGCGTCCGCCTCATGAAGCCTCAGAACCGGCCCATTGCAGTCCTCGATCAAAAGCGGGTCGGCTACAGACGCCAACCCTACCTCCTTTGCCACATCACCACCAGAACCCAACATAGGAGCTGAGGCGGGGCCCTCCTCTCTGTCCTGTGCACCACCAGGGTGTCCAGACATGGCGTGGTCGCTGGAGAGAGGTCAGCCCTCGCCTGACGCGGCCGGCCAATCCCTCCACGGCAGTACGGACCTTGGTAGATCCACAGCCACCCGCCTGTGAACCGAGGCATCACCTCTCGACGTTGAGATGGCCTCGAACTGCCACTGCCGTTGATCACACCACGAGAATAAGGAAAACAACGCTTGTTCTTGCGCGCGCTGCCGGGGCCATCTGGGTCCGCCTGTGGGTTATCGAACTCATGGTCATCGTCCTCGTCTTGGGAAGAAGGCCAAAGCCTTGAACCGTGTTCTCCGTATGAATGATATGAACGGAGACCTTGTACTCCAGCAAGATTTTCTCCACAGGCACCAATGCGTCTGCCGGCAGCACCTGACCATCACAGAGTTCAACCTCCATGGCTGCGCCCGACTCCTCCACCAGAATCAGCTTCTCCCGCGGAATTAGAGAGGGATCATCTGTCCACACGAACGCCTCGAAGCTGCCAAGGTCTCCTCTGTTCGCGGTAGGCGTGCCGAGTCGCTCCAGCCACGCTGCCGCCCCGAGCATGATCTGTGCCGTCGCCCGGCTCCACACATTGGGCGGAATGCCCTCCATGCCAACGCGAACCCGATAATGGAAGGGCTGCGTGGCCTGCAATTGACGGTTGCACGACGAGAGGCACAGGGAGAAACCTCGACCGCTCACTTTGCCCGCGCCTAGCAACTCGTCTCGCGCCGCCCTAGAGTCCAGCACTAGGAGAAAATCTGCCGGCCAGAAGCGATGCATGATACGTCTCAAATGTATCTATAATTTTTGATGGTTTCATGCTATTATCTTGTCATCTTTGGATGTTTTATGTACCTTTTATATATTTTTTTGGGACTAACTTATTAATTCAGTGCCAACTGCCAGTTCCTGTTTTTTCTGTGTTTTTGACTCTTTTTAGATCTGATTTTGGAACGGAGTCCAAACGGAATAAAAACCCCGAAATGATTTTTTCTCGAACGGAAGAAGATCAGGGGGCCTCTGGGCCAAGCCAGGTGGGCTCCAGGGAGCCCACAAGCTCCCACTCCGCAACCAGGGGGAGGTGGCGGTGTCAGGTCTTGTGGCCTCCGTGGCCGCCCCCTGACCTAGATCCTTGGCATATATATATTCCCAAATATTCAGCAAAAAATCAGGGGAGCCTCGAAAATACTTTTCCGCCGCCGCAAGCTTCCGTTTCTGCGAGACCTCATCAGGAGACCCTTTCCGGCGCCCTGCCGGAGGGGACTTTGGAGTTGGAGAGCTTCTTCATCACCATCATCGCCCCTCCAATGATTCGTGAGTAGTTCACTTCAAACCTACGGGTCCGTAGTTAGTAGCTAGATGGCTTCTTCTCTCTCTTGGATCTTCAATACAAAGTTCTCCATGATCTTCATGGAGATCTATCCGATGTAATCTTCTTTGGCGTGTGTTTGTCGCGATCCGATGAATTGTGGATTTGTGATCAGATTATCTATGATATATATTTGAGTCTTTGCTGATTTCTTATATGCATGATTTGATATCCTTGTAAGTCTCTTCGAGTCTTGGGTTTTGTTTGGCCAAGTAGATCTATGATTCTTGCAATGGGAGAAGTGCTTGGTTTTGGGTTCTACCATGTGGTGACCATTCCGAGTGACAGTAGGGGCAGCAAGGCACACATCAAGTAGTTGCCATCAAGGGTAAAAAGATGGGGTTTTTATCATTGGTTTGAGATTATCCCTCTACATCATGTCATCTTGCTTAAGGCGTTACTCTGTTCTTATGGACTTAATACACTAGATGCATGCTGGATAGCGGTTGACGTGTGGAGTAATAGTAGTAGATGCAAAAAGTATCGGTCTACTTGTTTTGGACGTGATGCCTATAGATATAATCATTGCATAGATATCGTCACGACTTTGCGCGGTTCTATCAATTGCTCGACAGTAATTTGTTCACCCACCGTCTACTTGCTTTCATGAGAGAAGCCACTAGTAAACACTACGGCCCCCGGGTCTATTCACATCCATCGTTTACACCTCCGCTTTTACTTTGCTTTGTTACTTTGTTGCTTTCGGTTCTCACTTGGCAAACAATCTATAAGGGATTGACAACCCCTTCATAGCGTTGGGAGCAAGCTTTTGTGTTTGTGCAGGATCTTGAGATACTCCTCCACTGGATTGATACCTTGGTTCTCAAACTGAGGGAAATACTTACCACCGCTACGCTACATCACCCTTTCCGCTTCGAGGGAACACCAACGCAAGGCTCCAAGGCCACGGGGGAAATCCTTTGCATACTTGCCTAGGAAGTCCCTTAAGGCGTAGCCACAACAGAAGGATCAAGCCAAGTATTCTCCCGTCGACATGCCTATTTCCGGCGCCATTGGAAGGTCTTTTGTTGCAGTAGCACAAGCATTTCTGGCGCCGTTGCCGGGAGGAGAAATCAAGATCTATCCAAGTAGGTCTCACAAATTCTTCTCTTGCATTTACTTTTGTTGCCAGTTGCCTCTCGTTTTCCTCCCCCCACTTCACATTTGCCGTTTCCATTTGCCTTTCTCCTTCGCCGTTTTCTTTTGCCTTTGCCGTTTTCCTTTGCCGGTTTTCTGGCTTGCTTGTGTGCTTGTTTGTTTGTTGAAGTCATCATGGCTGAAAACACCAAACTTTGCGACTTCTCGAGCACTACTAATAATGATTTTATTAGTACTCCGATTGCTCTCGCCACTAGTGCGGAATCGTATGAAATCAACGCAGCTTTGCTAAATCTTGTTATGAAAGAGCAATTCTCTGGCCTTCCTAGTGAAGATGCCGCATCCCATCTCAATACCTTCATTGAGCTTTGTGATATGCAAAAGAAAAGAGATGTGGACAATGACGTGATTAAGTTGAAACTTTTTCCTTTCTCGTTGCGAGATCGTGCAAAAACTTGGTTTTCTTCTTTGCCTAAAAATAGTATCGATTCTTGGGATAAGTGCAAAGATGCTTACATATCCAAGTATTTTCCGCCGGCTAAGATCATCTCCTTACGTAACGATATCATGAATTTCAAGCAACTTGATCATGAACACGTTGCACAATCTTGGGACAGGATGAAGCTTATGACTAGAAATTGTCCCGCTCATGGCTTAAGTTTGTGGATGATTATACAAATCTTCTACGCTGGCTTGAATTTCTCTTCTCGCAATATCTTGGACTCTGGCTCAGGTGGAACGTTCATGGAAATCACGTTAGGAGACGCTGCAAAACTCCTAGACAATATCATGACCAACTACTCTCAGTGGCACACTGAAAGGTCGCCTGCTAGCAAAAAGGTGCATGCTATAGAAGATATTAACTCACTTAGTGCTAAGATGGACGAGTTGATGAATTTGGTTGCTAGTAGAAATGCTACCGTAGATCCTAATGACATGCCACTATCTTCTTTGATTGAGAGTAGCAACGCTAGTTTGGACGTGAATTTTGTTGGTAGGAACAATTTTGGCAACAATAATGCTTTTAGAGGAAACTATGTTCCTAGGCCTTTTCCTAGTAACTCCTCTAACAATTATGGAAATTCCTATGGCAACACTTATGGAAATCACACCAAATTTCCCTCTGATCTAGAGAGTAATATCAAAGAGTTCATCAACTCTCAAAAGATTTTCAGTGCGTCCATAGAGGAAAAACTACTCAAAATAGACGATTTGGCTAAGAGCGTTGATAGGATGTCTTGTGATATTGATGCTTTGAAAGTTAGATGCGCTCCTCCCAAGGTCAACTTGGATGAAACTTTGAAAGCTATGCGTATCTTCATGAATGAGAGCAAAGAAAGAACCGCCCAAATTCGCGCTAGACATGAATGGTTTAAAAGGGTGCGTTCTAGTGATGCAAATCACGAAGATCTTAAAGTGCTTGGTGTGTCTCCTCTTGAATCTTTGTTTTTGCGTGTTAAACCTATTTATGGAGGGGCTGGATATGAATCCACTTTGGTTGAAAAACGCCCCAATGATTCGGAGTCCACCTATCTTGATGATAAAGGTGTGGAGAGTGGAGTAGAAGAAGTCAAAATTTTGGGTAGTAATGAAACTCCCACTTTGGATTTCAAGGAATTCAATTATGATAATCGCTCCTTGTTTGAATGCATTTCTTTGATGCAATCCATTGCAAACTCTCCACATGCTTATAGCCAAAGCAAAGCCTTTACCGCACATATCGTAAATGCTATGATGAAATCTCTTGAAGAGAAGCTCGAACTAGAAGTCTCTATACCTAAAAAACTTCATGATGAGTGGGAACCTACCATCAAAATCAAGATAAAAAACTATGAGTGAAATGCTTTTTGTGATTTGGGTGCTAGTGTTTCCGCGATTCCAAAGTCTTTATGTGATATTCTTGGTTTTCATGAGATTGAAGAGTGTTCTCTTAATTTGCATCTTGCGGATTCTATTGTCAAGAAACCCATGGGAAGGATCAATGATGTTCTTATTGTCGCAAATAACAACTATGTACCCGTGGATTTCATTGTACTTGACATAGATTGCAATCCTTCATGTCCCATTATTCTTGGTAGACCTTTCCTAAGGACTATTGGTGCTATCATCGATATGAAGGAAGGGAATATTAGATTTACATTTCCTTTAAATAAGGGCACGAAGCACTTTCCTAGAAAGAAAATAAGATTGCCTTATGAATCTAAGATGAGGGCTACTTATGGTTTGAGCACCAAAGATGACTATACGTGATTCCATCACTTTTTGCCTAGCTAAGGGCGTTAAACAAAAGCGCTTGTTGGGAGGCAACCCAACGAATCTATCCTTTTTATTTCTGTTTTTTGTTTTCCACACTTTCATAATTATGTTATGATTGTGTTTTTTGTGTTTCTTTTTGCGTTTGTGCCAAGCAAAACCGTTATGATTAGTCTTGGGGATGATCGTTTGTTCATGCTGGAAAAGACAGAAACTTTCTGCTCACGAAAAGAATTTTCATTTTTTTCTCTAAGAGATTTTGAGTTGATTCTTTTTGCTGCTGATTTCTACGCAAATTCTTCAGACTGTCGTAAGTTTTCAAAAACATTGAAGTACCAGAGGTATACGAAATATACAGATTGCTACAGACTGGTCTGCTGTTAACAAATTCTGTTTTTGTTGTGTTTGTTGCTTATTTTGATGAAACTATGGATAGTATCGGGGGGGGGGGGGGGTATTAGCCATGGAAGGTTGAAAATACAGTAAACCAACATCAGCACAAGTAGAATTTAAGTTTGGTACAGTACCTAAGGAAGTGGTGGTTTGCTTTCTCATACTAATGTTATCACGAGTTTCTGTTTAAGTTTCGTGTTGTGAAGTTTTCAAGTTTTGGGTAAAGTTCTTATGGACAAAGAGATAAAGAATGGAAAGAGCTCAAGCTTGGGCATGCCCAAGGCACGCCAAGAGATTCAAGGATGCCGTAAAAGCCTAAGCTTGGGGATGCCCCGGGAAGGCATCCCCTCTCTCGTCTTCAATCCATCGGTAACGTTACTTGGGGCTATATTTTTATTCACCACATGTTATGTGTTTTTTCTTGGAGCATCTTGTATCGTAGGAGTCTTTTATTTTTTTGTTGTTGTGTCACAATCATCCTTGATGCACACCTAGAGAGAGAGAGAGACAGGCACTCACCGTGATTTTGTCGAGCTTCACTTATATCTTTTGGTAGACAATTCAGCTCACATGTGCTTCACTTATATATTTTGAGCTAGATACTTTTGCTCTATGTGCTTCACTTATATCTTTTAGAGCACAACGATGTGTGGCTTGGTAGTTGATCTATGCTTTGAAAGTAGTCTCAAAAGGGGTATTTATCCAAAGGGATACGAAAACTTCCGCCTTCATGTGCATTGAATAGTTAGAGAAGTTTGATTCATCTCAATTAGTTTTGAGTTGTGGATATGGTAATATTGAAGTCATGCTAGTAAGGTGTTGTGGATCTAGAAATACTTGTGTTGAAGTTAGTGATTCCCGTAGGATGCACGTATGGTGAACCGCTATGTGATGAAATCTGCATGATTAGTATATTGATTGTCATCCTTTGCGTGGCGGTCGGGATCGCGCGATGGTTTATACCTACCAACCCTTCCCCTAGGAGTATGCGTTGAATGCTTTGTTTCGATTACTAATAAAACTTTTGCAACAAGTATATGAGTTCTTCATGACTAATGTTGAGTCCATGGTTTAGATGCACTTTCACCTTCCACCATCACTATCTTCTTAGTGCCGTGCAACTTTCGTCGGTGCACAAAACCCACCATTAGCCTCCCTCAAAACAGCCACCATACCTACCTACTATGGCTTTTTCAATGTCATTCTGAGATATATTGCCATGCAACTACCACCATGACATGTGCCACCATGTCTACATTGCCATTGCATGATCGTAAGATAGCTAGCATGATGTTTCCATTGATGTCTATGCCATGCTAGATCATTGCCACGGTACACTACCGAAGGCATTCCATATAGAGTCATAGTTGCTCTAAGTTTTGAGTTGAAAGTGTGATGATCATCATTAATGGAGCATTGTCCCATGTGAGGAAATAAAAGAGGCCAAAGAAGCCCACCAAAAAAAATAGGCCAAAGAGCCCACCAAATAAAAAAATGAGAGAAAAAGAGAGAAGGGACAATGCTACCACTTTTTCCACACTTGTGCATATTAAGCACCATGATCTTCATGATTGAGAGTCTCTCGTTTTGTCACCACCATATAGCTAGTGGGAAATTTTCATTATATAACTTGGCTTGTATATTCCAATGATAGGCTTCCTCAAAATTGCCTTAGGTCTTCGTGAGCAAGCAAGTTGGATGCACACCCACTAGTTTTCTTTAAGAGCTTTCACATACTCGTAGGTCTAGTGCATCATTTGTATGGCAATCCCTACTCATTCACATTGATATCTATTGATGAGCATCTCCATAGCTCATTGATATGCCTAGTTTATGTGACTATCTTCTCCTTTTTTGATTTGCAACCTCCACCACACTCCACACCATCTATGGTGCTATAACCATGGCTCACGCTCATGTATTGCGTGAGAGTTGAAAAGGTTTGAGAAAGCAAAGGTGTGAAACAATTACTTGGCCAATACCGGGGTTGTGCATGATTTAAATTCGTTGTGGAATGATGATAGAGCATAGCCAGACTATATGCTTTTGTAGGGATAACTTTCTTTTGGCCTTGTTATTTTGAAAGTTCATGATTACCTTGCTAGTTTGCTTGAATTATTATTGTTTCCACGTCAATAGCAAACTATTGTTTTGAATCTAATGGATCTGAACGTTCACGTCACATAATAGGAATTACAAAGGACGCCTATGCTAGGTAGCATGAAAGCATCAAAAATTCATTCTTTATCACTTCCCTACTCGAGGACGAGCATGAGTTAAGCTTGGGGATGCTTGATATGTCTCAAACGTATCTATAATTTTTGATGGTTTCATGCTGTTATCTTGTCACCTTTGGATGTTTTATGTACCTTTTATATCTTTTTTTGATACTAACTTATTAATTCAGTGCCAAGTGCCAGTTCCTATTTTTTCTGTGTTTTTGACTCTTTTCATATCTGATTCTGCAACGGAGTCCAAACGGAATAAAAACCGTGAAATGATTTTTTCCCGAACGGAAGAAGATCAGGGGGCCTCTGGGCCAAGCAAGGTGGGCTCCAGGGAGCCCACAAGCTCCCACTCCGCCACCAGGGGAGGCGGCGGTGTCAGGGATTGTGGCCTCTGTGGCCGCCCCCTCACCTAGATCCTTGGCCTATATATTCCCAAATATTCAGCAAAAAATCAGGGGAGCCTCGAAATTACTTTTTCACCACCGCAAGCTTCCGTTTCCGCGAGATCTCATCTGGAGACCCTTCCGGTGCCCTGCCGGAGGGGACTTTGGAGTTGGAGGGCTTCTTCATTATCATCATCGCCCCTCCAATGATTTGTGAGTAGTTCACTACAGACCTACGGGTCCGTAGTTAGTATCTAGATGGCTTCTTCTCTCTCTTGGATCTTCAATACAAAGTTCTCCATGATCTTCATGGAGATCTATCCGATGTAATCTTCTTTGGCGGTGTGTTTGTCGAGATCCGATGAATTGTGGATTTGTGATCAGATTATCTATGATATATATTTGAGTCTTTGCTGATTTCTTATATGCATGATTTGATATCCTTGTAAGTCTCTCCGAGTCTTGGGTTTTGTTTGGCCAAGTAGATCTATGATTCTTGCAATGGGAGAAGTGCTTGGTTTTGGGTTCTACCATGTGGTGACCTTTCCCAGTGACAGTAGGGGCAGAAAGGCACACATCAAGTAGTTGCCATCAAGGGTAAAAAGATGGAGTTTTTATCATCGGTTTGAGATTATCCCTCTACATCATGTCATCTTGCTTAAGGTGTTACTCTGTTCTTATGGACTTAATACACTAGATGCATGCTGGATAGCGGTCGACGTGTGGAGTAATAGTAGTAGATGCAGAAAGTATCTCTCTACTTGTTTTGGACGTGATGCCTATAGATATAATCATTGCATAGATATCGTCAGGACTTTGCGCGGTTCTATCAATTGCTTGACAGTAATTTGTTCACCCACCGTCTACTTGCTTTCATGAGAGAAGCCACTAGTAAACACTACGGCCCCCGGGTCTATTCACATCCATCGTTTACACCTCCGCTTTTACTTTGCTTTGTTACTTTGTTGCTTTCAGTTCTCACTTGGCAAACAATCTATAAGGGATTGACAACCCCTTCATAGCGTTGGGAGCAAGCTTTTGTGTTTGTGCAGGATCTTGAGATACTCCTCCACTGGATTGATACCTTGGTTCTCAAACTGAGGGAAATACTTACCACCACTACGCTACATCACCCTTTCCGCTTCGAGGGAACACCAATGCAAGGCTCCAAGGCCATGGGGCAAATCCTTTGCATACTTGCCTAGGAAGTCCCTTAAGGCATAGCCGCAGCAAAAGGATCAATCCAAGTATTCTCCCGTCGACGTGCCTATTTCTGGCGCCATTGGAAGGTCTTTTGTCGCAGTAGCAATGCACGGAGAAGGATCCTAACACCCCCAACAAGGTGGCCTCGATCGCCTCCACCACCTTGCCAATGGCCACCCTTGGATGCCCACCCGTGGCGGTCGCCACCAAGCTCCAGCGAAGAGCATCCTCCGCCGCCACCACCTCCTCAGAACGGGGAATGACACAACGCTCGACCTCCAACATCGAGGACGGCGACCTTGGTTGGCCTGCCCTGACAACCTCGGGCGTCGACTGACCCACGGACTCCAAGGGTTCCCTACTAGAGCTAGGTGCCACGTGGCCAAGGCGAGCGTGCACGGGCGCGTCTCGCCGGCCACCAACGCCCAAGTGCTACCGGGCAAGCTCTGGGGAGCCCTTGTCGCAGTCACACTTACAGGTCCCAAGCGAGCGTGCACCGGAGTGGCGCGCTGATCGAAGGAGGACGCGGGGGCCTAGTAGGAAGACGACGACACATGAGACAAAGGAGGCGGTGGGGTGACGCGAGGCCAAAGGCAGTCCCGGGCCGGCGCCCGACCGGCAGGAGGCGGCGCGGCCGCAGTCTGTGGAGGAGATCGAGAGTGCAGCGCCCGAGACTCGCGTGTGATGTGGCCCGGCTGACGGCAATGCAGGAAGACCGTCTCATTGTGGCACATCCCCGCCACGTGCTTGTCGCTGAGGCAATTGAAGCAAAGGCCACCGAGGTTCAGCGACAGGTTTGCCCAGATGAACATCGAGTGGAGGGGAGCAACCCGGTGGCGGGAGCGGTGCCTCTTGCGCCCAGCTGTCTGCCAGCCTCCAGGAGCGGTCCCAGCCCGCCCCTCTGCCTCCGATGGCACCACGATGGAGGTGATCTTCCTGGCCAGAGCGGGAAGCTCGAAGCGAGCCTGCATGGGCGGCGAGGCCCGCGCAGAAGCCACGGATGGGGGGAGAAGGGAAGCGACCGGGGGATGGAGGCATCCCACTCCGAAGCACCTCGTAGTAGGAGCATGCCGGCCCGAGGTCGCCTCATCCGATGAAGAAAGGTTGACCCAACGGCTCAGACTAGCCATGACACCACCAAGAGGAAAGGGTGGCAGGGCCGAGCCTGGGGTGGTCGACCCAACGTACAGAAGCAGATATCAACCTCTAGTATCACTACCCCACGCTCGTGAAACCCTAGGGTAACTAGACGGCCGATGTCTGGTTTCCCATCGTTGGGGCCTGGTCGTGCTACGCGTGTTCGTCCTCTGCGATCGATGACGGGGCGAGGCGCCAAGCAGCAATCGGCGCCGCATCCTGGGCACCCGTTGAGGCAAGCTATGCGCCCTCCTGCAGCTTCACATGTCGCGGCACGTGCTAAGCAGCAGCCGGCGCCTCCGCCTGGGCGCCCGTCGGGCCAGGTCCCGCCTTCTGCCGCTCATGCTGCGGGTCCTGCTGCGACTAACGCTGAAACCGCCGTGTCCGAAGCCAACAGGATGCAGCCGAGAGGAAGGGGCGTTGACGATGGATTAAATGTCTACGGGGATGGACAACACCGTGGCTCCTCATCGGCTGGAGGAGGGCGCGGATATGCCTGGCAGGGCAATGGTGGTTCTACTGGTGGTTCCGCTGGTCCTCGTAGCAAGTTTGTGCCGGGTGTATCGGGTCCGCCACATCCGAAGCGAGGCGGATTCAAGCAGAATTGGGGGGGGGGGGGTAGAGGAGGGGACACGAAGCTGATGCCTGCCCTTCCGCCATTGGAACCTGTTGCCGACATGTCTATGTCGGTTTTGGCAAATGAAGCTCCCAAGGGTAATCAAATGCCGCCTCAAGGAAGTGGGGTGGATCTTGCGTCGGCTGACAAAGGAAGATTGCTTGGGAAACCCGAGGGGGGTGATAGGCCGTTCAAATGGGTGCGTAAGAAGGAAAAGATGACCTGCTATCGTTGCAGTGAGACGGGACATTTTGTTTCCGAATGTAAAGCAGATCTCTATGAATTTTGCTTGAAGCCCAAGCATGGCTCCGCTAAGTGTCCCCTTACGGTTGGTCCTATGCATGTCGTGACTTTATACGGGGTTTGCTGCCAGGAGATGATGTTCTTTGAGTCTCCTTCTGCCTCAACATCGATACATGCGCCTGACGCGTCTTTTACAGGGACAGTTACTGTGGCTCGTGGGACAATGACTGTTGAGCAGGTGGTACATCACCTTTGGGAACTTGTTTCCTCGACGTACCGGTGGGAGCCAGTCCTGATTGCAGATAATGTGTTCAAGATTGTGTTTCCTACCAAGGAGGATTTAGCAAGGCTGCTCAAGTTTGGCATGTGCAGAGTACCTAGCACGAGCTGTGTGTTAGAGTTTGATGCTTGGAAGAGTGAGGAGCCACAAGGAGTGCCTCTTCCTCAGATTTGGGTTCGTTTAGCGGGGGCTCCGTCAAAGGCTGTCAATGACTTTCTGGTTACTTGGAGTCTGGGATCATTGATAGGGAAGACTGAGAAGGTGCACATGCAGTTTACACGGGCTAAAGGTGTTGCGAGGTTGCGGGTTAGTGTCATTGACATTGAGCTCATTCCAGATGAAGTTATATGGACTTATGCCAGAATGTGATACACCTTACAGCTTGAGATTGAGAGCCCACCTCTTTTTGACGAGGAAGGATTGGACAAGGATACTCATATGACTGACGGGGATGATGCTTCGGGCTCTAGGGAGTCCGAGAAAAACGAACACCAGCCCGAGACCGCTAAGGAATTGGATCAACCGGAATCAACTTCTGATGGAGGTCCTACTCCCTCGGTCACAGCTACTTTGGCGCAACATAGGTTTGGTTCTTTTGAACCTGCCTCGGCGCCGTCCATGGTTGGAGGGTCAGGCAGAGGCGCGACTGAGGAGGTTTTAGTTCAGCTTAAGTTGCCGGGGAAGAATACTAAGCGTGGTTCTATTCGTTTTGATCAACCTAAGGAGGCTTTATCGGCGGTATCCCTCGGTGATTATCTTGCAGGTGCAAGGAAAGCTGGCCCAGGGGTGCCTCGACAGTTGGGGCTCGGCTGTTGGGCATACCACGACCTCTTTCTTGCCGTCGCCCACAGAAGCGCCGAAGCCCAGGACTGCTGCGCCGCCTATAGAGTTGGCTTCGGGTCCAGGGGCCACCGGTTCACCCATGGTGGCGCCGATCCCCAGGTATGTTGCGTCGCCAGCGGAGAGGATGTCGGTTCCAGGGGCTACCGATTCTTCTCCTGAGATGCTTACCCATGTTGCGTCACCCATGGTGGCGCCGATCCCCAGGTATGCTACGTCCCCGGCTGAGAGGGTGTCGGGTCCAGGGGCCACCGGTTCACCCATGCACGCGCCTAACATGCCGACGGTAATGGATGATCTCGGCCAGGGGTACAACGATGAGGATTTTGCACCGGTTTCTGGGGAGCAGGTCATATCATATGGAGGTATTCAAAGTCCGTCGAACAACGGATAGGAGATCCAGTGTGCGAATTCAGAAGCAACCTGATGCGGATGACCTACAGATGGCCGTGCTATGTGTGCTGCAAAAATGAGAGATGTCGAATCTTTGACAGGTATGTCTTTTAGTTTAAAAGAATCTATTCTTCATTTTTCTCCGCATGAAATTATTGATAAGGCTGCTTCTCTTGGAGTTTCTTTAGGGAGCACGGGCCGAGAAATTTCAAAATCTATTAATGATCTGTTATACTTAGAGGTCGATAGAGCGTTAGATATGGTTCTAAATTTAGCGGCAGTTAAACCAATGCAAGACTCAGATATTAATATACTCGGGGGCCTGAACTCTCTTTGCGATAGTTTGGCCCCTACAGAGGATCTAGAGGAAGGAGATGACGATGGCTTGGATGGCCAAGGAGTGGATGAACAATCTTCTCAGACAGACTCACAAATTCCTAGTTATATGGACCAGGAATTTCTAGAAAAGCCTAAACGACCATGGAGACGGAAAGTATATCCGGTCCCCGCGGTGCGTAGAAGTGCTAGATTTAAGATTGCCAAATTTTTTTATGATGAATAATGAGAGGATTTTTTTGGAATAGCAGAGGTCTTAGAGACTTGGCTAAAAAAATATTTCTAGCAGAGGCTACGTTAGAATATCACCTAGATTTTATCGCACTTATGGAGACAGGGCGGGATAATTTTACGTCACAATTCTTAAGTTCTTTATCAGCCGGGGTGGATTTTGACTGGCACTGTCTCCCTCCAAGAGGAAGGTACGGTGGGATCTTACTTGGAGTTTGTTGTGACACCCTCCAAGTGCGGGAGGTGGTGTTTGGTGAGTTTGCAGTCAAATTCAGGATTAGATCTAAGGAGGATGGTTTTCAATGGGCTCTTGTAGCTGTCTATGGCGCAACACAGCCAGATCTTAAGCCTGATTTTCTAGCAGATCTGGTTAGGATTTGTGATGAAAAATTACCATTTGGTAGGGTGTCATTTTAATATTATTAGACGGACTGATGAAAAGAACAATGTTAATTTTGATGGCAGATGGCCGTTCATGTTTAACACAATAATTGAGAGCTTGGATCTAAGGGAGATTGCTCTATCAGGTAGGAAATTTATCTGGGCGAATGTTCTACAAAACCAGACTTATGAAAAGTTGGATCAGGTCCTTACTAGTACTGAATGGGAACAGAAGTTCCCGCTAGTAACTGTTAGAGCGCTTCAACGAGCAATCTCGGACCATACTCCACTGTTGCTGGATTCCGGTGATGCAGTCCATATGGGAAACAAGCATGGATTCTCTTTTGAATCAAGTTGGTTCACAAGGGAGGGATTCATGGATATGGTTGCGAAGGAATGGAACATGGAGTTGGGGGGGGGTCATCCTATGTAGATAGATGGCAGAACAAGATACGACATCTTAGACAGTACCTACGGGGTTGGTCTAAGAATGTATCCGGAATTTATAAGGATGAGCAAGATAAGCTCATGAAACTTATAGACAATCTCGATCGGAAGGCTGAGATCTGTCTTTTGGATGCAGAAGAACGGTCTTTGAAGTTTGAGGCCGAACAACGATTGCGTGCTCTCCTTAGGGAGGAGGAAAAGAAATGGGCACTTCGAGACAAAGTGAGGGCCATAGTACTTGGGGACAGTAACACTAAGTTTTTCCACTTGATTGCAAATGGCAAACATAGGAAAAAGAGAATATTGCAGCTAGAGCAAGATGAGGGTACAATAGTAGGTCATGAGAATCTAAATTGTACATATCTAACTACTATAAACAATTATTTGGTGCTCCTGATCATACTTATGTGTCAATGGTTGAACACCAAGTTGCGGATATCCCTCAAGTTGGAGAGACCGACAACGAGATATTATCCACACTTTTTTTTCCGAGAAAGACGTGTTTGATGCTATTGGGCATATGAAGAATGGCAAAGCTCCCGGTCCAGATGGGTTTCCGGCTGAGTTTTATAAGAAGCGTTGGCATATTATTAAGAAAGATCTTATGTCAATGTTTCATGATCTATTCTCTGGACATCTTCAACTCTTCCATTTGAATTTTGGTACAATAAAGTTGTTACCAAAGAAGGAAGGGGCCACGCATATTGAACAGTTCCGTGCGATATGTTTGTTAAATGTGGGCTTCAAGATTTTCACAAAGGTGGGAACGGATAGGCTGACTAAGATGGCCCATTCGGTGGTGCAATCTACGCAAACAACTTTTATGCCGGGACGTAATATCCTTGAAGGAGTCGTTGTCTTACATGAAACTCTTCATGAAATTCACTCGAAGAAACTTGATGGGGTTATCTTCAAAGTGGATTTTGAAAAAGCATACGATAAAGTCAAATGGTCCTTTCTCCAGCAAACCCTACGTATGAAGGGTTTCGATGAGCTGTGGCGTAAGCATGTCGACTGTTTTATAAAAAAGGGAAGTGTTGGAATTAAAGTAAATGATGATGTGGGACATTTCTTTCAAACACTGAAAGGTCTCCGGCGGGGGGATCCAATGTCACCCATTTTATTCAACATTGTTCCTGATATGTTGGCACTGATGATTAAGCGGGCCAATGAGAAGGACTTTGTAGGGGGATTAACCCCGCATCTTGTTGAGGGGGTGTCTCTATTTTATAGTATGCAGACGACACGATTCTATTTATGGATCATGATCTTAGTAAAGCCAGAAACCTCAAACTCATTTTATGCTTATTTGAACAGCTATCGGGGATGAAGATCAATTTTCATAAAAGTGAATTGTTTTGTTTTGGAAAGGAAAAGGATGAACAACTCACTTATAATCAATTGTTCAGTTGTGCTAGCGGGACTTTACCTTTTATGTATTTAGGGATCCCAATTCATCACCGAAAATTATCAAATACGGAATGGAAATGCATCGAGGACCGTTTCGAAAAAACGTTAAGCTGTTGGAAGGGCAAGCTATTATCTTATGGGGGAAGGTTGATACTTGTTAATTTGGTATTATCAAGTATGCCTATGTTTCTCCTATCCTTCTTTGAAGTACCTGTTGGGGTGCGGAAAAGGTTGGATTTCTATCAGTCTCGGTTTTTCTGGCAGAGTGATGAGATCAAGACTAAGTACAGGCTCACGAGATGGGACATCATTTGTAGACCAAAAGATCAAGGGGGTTTAGGGATTGAGAATTTAGAGATTACAAATAAATGTCTACTCAGTAAATGGCTGTTTAGATTATCTATGGAGACAGAAGGTTTGTGAGTACAAATCCTGACGAACAAGTACTTATACAACAAGACCTTAGCGCAGTTACAGCGAGACCAACTGACTCACCATTCTGGAAGGGGTTGATGCGGTTAAAAATACATTTTTTAACAGTACTAGGTTTGTCATTTGTAATGGCGAATCTATGAGATTCTGGGAGGATACTTGGCTGGGGGAGACGCCTTTAGCCATTCAGTATCCGCAGCTGTACCATATTACACAACGGCGACAAGCGACCGTTGCGTCAATATTACGCGAGGTTCCTCTAAATATTCAGTTCCGTAGAGACTTACTTGGTAACAGATGGTCTGACTAGTTGCACCTAGTTAGAAGGTTGATGGATATTAACCTTACTGAGTACCCCGATAGTGTTCGTTGGAAGTTGACCACTAATGGAGTATTTTCGGTAAAATCTATGTATTCTGATCTCATAGATTCAATACCTATTCTGAAGTCCTTACATATTTGGAAGGTCAAAGTTCCACTTGGAATTAAGATCTTCATGTGGTTTGTTCACAAGGGGGTTATTCTAACAAAGGATAATTTGGCAAAACGTAACTTGAAAGGTAATTCTAGATGCATCTTTTGTCAGAACAATGAAACGATTAAGAACCTCTTTCTTGACTGTCCTATGGCTAAACTTTTATGGCGATCGCTTCTTATTGCTTTCAACATCAAGCCACAGAATAGTTTAAACACATTATTTGGGACGTGGTTAGAAGAGGTTGATGTTACAACTGCTAAACTTATCCGAGTAGGAACTTGTGCACTTTTATGGGCTACATGGAATTGTAGAAATGACTTGGTATTTAACAAACATCAACATATTCACTTTTTGCAGGTCATTTTCAGGGCTATTGCCTTTATCCGCACATGGTCATTACTCACTCCTTTGGAAGCCAGGGAGCCTATGGTTATTGGGTGTGTCCGACGGGAGATGGTAGCTCAAGCTATCTTCAACCGGTTTGGATGGCGTCATATTAATAGGATAGGTGGATAGTTATCTAGGCCTATGTGCATCCCTGGTTGTGGCGCATTAGACGTCGTGTATCTTTTTTCCTTTTTTCATTTTTGAGACTCTCTTTTACTATTTGATGACTTGGGATCGTTTTCAATATATGGCCACATGCATCCCTCGATGCAGAGGCCGGGGCCATGCCTCCTTTTCTAAAAAAGGCCAGCTTTCCCTTTAAGGATGTTTTTCCTTGGCTGGTGTACCTCTTTCTAAATTTTTGCAAATTCGATATCTTCTTACTAATTCAGTGGTTCCATGATTGGCTCCTCATTAAGTTATCACGGGTTCTATGATTTTTCTCACGTATGTATATTGTGTTCATAACTGAAATCACCATTCCATCCATTCTATCATTGTGGATGATTAAATATATAGCTTAAATTATTACTATGATTGAAGTTGCTTTCAGATTTTGACTTCTTTTCAAAGTAAATGAAATGTTTTTTCTGTCAAGCTCTATCTTTTTTGTGAGAAATTTAGGCCATCCTTCTTGTGAGCAAGACATACATTTTATGAGTTACTTATGTGTAATCACTACTCAAATTGACATATACGCTGAGTGCTACACACACTCGGCACATGGCCAATAACCGTCGGCAAAGGCTTTGCCAAGTGGTGCACTCGGCAAAGGGAACCCGACATACACCTCTCAAGAAAAAGGGAATTTTCCGGGGGCCAGGACACAGACACTCGACAAAGAGTTTGCCGAGAGCCATAAATGGCCCTGGGCAAAATAAAGTAGCTAGCGGACGGCAGATGGGGCCGACCGTTGCCACGTGGCAACAACCTGGCATGTGGGTCCCGAGACATAGGCCGAGAGTGACTCTCGGCAAAGATAGCCAATAGGAAAGCGCCACATGTCAGTCACCTGACATGTGGGTCCATAGAGTACGCCGAGGGCTGTATGTGCCGAGAGGAGCCCTCGACAAAGGTAGCCAATAGGAATGCGCCACATGTCAGGCACCTGACATGTTGGTCTGCAGGATACGCCGAGCGTCGTGTTTGCCGAGAGGAGCCCTCGACAAGGATACCCAATAGGAAAGCGCCACATGTCAGAGGCCTGACATGTGGGTCCGCATGATGTGCCGAGCGCCTTGTTTGCAAGATTGGCCCTCGACAAAGATACCCAATGGGAAAGCGCCACGTGTCCATTGCATGACATGTGGGTCCGCAGTATATGTCGAGCGTCGTGTTTGCCGAAAGCCGCCCTCGGTAAAGATGTCAGTCTGCGCTACTGGTCGGTATTCTTTTGCGAGAGGCCTCTCAGTAAAGATTGTATATTTGCCCAGTTTCACAGGCTTTACCAAGAGCCTCTGTCGGCAATGTTTTGCTCAACAGCCTTTTTTGCATTTCTGTTTATTTCCTGCACATCATCAACATATAGTGCATCACACCTAGAACATCTCACATATAGGCATCATTGAACAAAAAAAAGAAATGATTCTTAAGAACAGCCCACATAAAAGAAATAGTGCATAAAACATGCAATAGTTATGAAGCACACTCGACTACCACAAGTTTACAAGTTTGAAGATCACACAAGATGCAATAGTTCTCAAGCACATATAAGGAACAATTTCAAAAACAACATAACATGAAGTTCACACGGTTTTGGAGATCAGAGTGGTAACATTAACATCAGAAGGCGTCATTCCGTTTGCTTCCCCAACTCCACCAACTTGAGGTGAAACTACCGGAACATTGTTCAACCCTTGTGATGGATTGAGATGTGATTGATTGACACAATAAGATGAATGTATATGGTAATGCCAAAAATGGTGATAGAAATAGTTCGAACGAAACTCATAATGTTCCACTCAGGCGTCGATGGCATCTCTGGCACTGGTTTGCCTTGCATAGAATGAAGATTGACCACCATATGTTGTAAAGACTTCACTAGATGATCTTGTGCCTTTAGCTTAGCCCGGTCTTCATCTTGTTCTTTCTGGGTGTCATTGAGCCGAGTCTACAATATGGCAATGCAAATGTCATTCTTGTTGAAATGCAAATATGCAGGACCATGAAGGATGAATTAAGAAGCACTAACCTGAATTTACTCAATAATGGCCACGTTATGTGGTACGTGATGCTCTATGCTAGGAGTGGAGCCAGTACTCATAACACGGAGCGCGTTGACTCTCGAAAGGGAGGAGGTTATGACAGAATCAATGTGAACCGCCATACGGCCGTTCGGTCTACCGCCTGCCGTGAAAATGGCCACAAGAGGGTCAAACGGCACCATGTGAGGATCAGCCTCTTGCCCGTACGTCTCCTTCAATTTTTTTTGGGTGTAGTTCTCCCCATCTAATCGAGATTTAGAGCTGATCCAGTCCCTCTCCGGGTGGAGAGGGTCCTTGTCCTTGTCATCTTTGGTACATTTGTTGGTCCACGCCTCAAAGTAAGATATATCCTGACCAGTATCTTCTTTCTGCAAAAGAAAGCGATCCAAACAATCAGGAAATGCTCACAAATGAAAGAGAACATGATGAAAAGAAAAGGATGTTGTTGCCTACATGTTTGGAGATGATACGTGGGATGGTGAGGTTGCCTTGACGGTGTCCTGGACAACCATCATCATTCCCCTATTGCCTTGTGTTAATCCTGCCACCCTGGATCTGTCCACCGTGCGACGATCTTCTCCCAGCACGGACGTCTGTCAGTGCACCATTGAGCAATCACGTGTAATAATTAAACATATGTATCTTAGTAAGGAATCTAATTTGCGGTAATGTAGGGAATAACAAGCATCCATCGTCGCTTGCCTTGAAGTACATGTCCTGTGTAAGATGCTTCCCTTGAGCGTCCTCTTTGGGAATATTCTGGTTGAGATAGTCTGTGTGATACTTGACCACTAACCGGACGCGCTCCTAATATTGCATGCCATGGACTAGTTTCTTGGCAATATTCTCAACCACCACATCGGCGCGATCCTTCTCACCATCTATGCATGTAAAGAAATACTATAAGCATGCACACACATGAGAAGGGTAAAATCATGACTATGGAAAATTTAAACCTTTGGGCATTGACATTGCGGTGTTTGAAAGGACTTACCCAGAAATCGCTGACCACTCGTAAGGCTCTGGTATCATAAACCCTGTGACACATATCCAGGAAATCCGAAGAGAGTTCATAGTGATCCCATGACCAAGCTGGCTCAATGACCCCGTTCGGCAAAGTGACCAGTCCAGGATAAATTAACCTACAAAGACCCCCAATGATGCCACTCGGTGGACGTGGCGGACGCGTCTAACCAGATTTTATTAAGCTCCTACATTAGGAAGAGTGAAGTCATATTATATGTGATGAAATGAAAAGGGTAAAATTTATATGGGATGAGTCGATATAACCACTTACTTGTCTACCACTGGTTTAATCAACACGTTTCTATGCACATATGGATGTTTTGGAAGCTTGAAGGACCACACAACCACACTTTGCTTGTGGAAGTAGTGCTGATAGTCGAACCACTCGGCTGTGAGATGCTCACCTCGTCGTGCTCCGTTACTTGTGAGGGTCCATCCCCACCCTCAGAAACCTGACGAACAACCAGCCTCCTCTCGATGGCGTTGTCCTCCACCACCTCCTCCTCATCCTCCTCATCCTCACCCGCCTCCTCCCCATCCTCTATTTCCTCCTCCAGCCGTCGTGCATCCTCATCCTAAGGCTGACGAAGCACCGCATCAGAGGGTCCAGGAGAAGAAAGAGGTGCTCTAATCCGGGATACTCTACGTTCTCCTCCCCCTACTCGTCCTCCTCGCCTGCCTCCTCCTCTTGCCTCATCTACTCCTCCTCGTCCACCTCCTCGAGTCGCCTCCTCTCTGCAACCTCGTCTACCTCCTCGAGCCGCCTCCTCTCGTCCTCCTCCTCCTACCCTGCCTCCTCCGCCTCTTACTACTCCTCCCCTGCGACCTACTCGACCTTGTTTCGCCCGATTTTTCAAAGGGGGTCTAGACCCGCCGATCGTTTGGCCTTCTTGGCGGCTGTGGCAACCGATGTAGGAGCGACCACCTCTTTCACCGGTTGAGCAAGTTGATCATTGTATAGAGCTGCCACATCCTTCAAACTTTCATTTGTATTCTTGTTTCCAACTGTCATGTTTTAATCACCTTACATGATGAAGAACAAACCAATTAGTACAGATGATACAACTTGATGTAAATACATTAAATATATCACATATGAAGAATAAATGGAGTTTTCACAATAATACATATAGTTGTTACACACACGAATACATAGAGTTGTTGCACAGCTGGATGCATAGAGTTGTTACATACACAAATACATAGAGTTGTTGCACATACGAATACGTAGAGTTGTTACACACATGAATACATAGAGTTGTTGCACATATGAATACAAAGAGTTGTTAGACGAATACATGGAGTTGTGACATGCATACATAGTTCTCACATGATTACATTGAGTTGTTAGAAATAGGGGTCGGTATTAGGTGCAACATTTGAATCAGGGATGTAATCATCGCTATCACACCAGTTCATACATTCATCATCGAAGTTTTCAGGGGGACCTCATCATCATCTAGCCCCATTTGCCATCGCAGAAGTAATGCCAAATCTCGAGGGTAAAAAACATCCACGTATTCGTCCTCTGCATTATCTACTTCCATGTCATCCATGGCCTCATGTTCCGTAGCATCATCTTCGTGATGCACACCATCATCTTCCTCTGCATCATCTTTGTTTTCGTGAGTGTTTGCTTCTTGATAGAACTCTCCCTCATATGCGCCAGGGTTTATGTGGTAATCATCCTTGTTTGGGGTAGGTACCTTGGTATGCGGGGGTTCCTTGTACACGACATCCCATTTCAAGAGATCGATATGTTCCCTAGATGTGCACGCGTATGGGAGATAAAATACTTGTGTAGCCTGTTCAGCCATAATATAGACATCATTTACTGCATATTTCAATGCTCGTTCAACTTTGACCCAACAAATACTAGGGGTCCGTCTCACTTTCTCAGGATCAAGCCAAATGCATTTGAAGCCAATTGCAGCTGATAAATTTCTTCGATAGTTCCATAGTAGTGACATCCATCTGTCCCTAGACAATGGACACTACTATTTATTGAACTTCGATTGGGCCTCTCACACGTGTGTTTATCAGTGTGGAAACGATACCCATTCATGTCGTAAGCCTTAAATGACTTGCCCTCGTATTCATAACCTTTGGTTACTTCTCTCATTTTGGCGTCCATATCAACCTCCTTGTATGCCTACAAGATTAATAGGAGATTGTCTGGTTCATTAGTGGAAGCATTACCGACAAGTAAGAACAACTTGAAGTGTACATAAAGTTAGGAAAGTTACTTTTCATGAGAACCAAGAAATGAAACTGCCATCAGCATTGGTATCTTCAAGAAGGTTTGCTGATTCTTCGTTGCTAGGGGGCAGTGGTAGCTTCCAGAATTCGTTCTAGAATTCCCTAGCAATGAGAATAATTCGAGTTAGGACTCAAGAATAGTGAGTAGTTTTCAATGAAGGTGTTCTACACTTACGTTATGTACGGCTGCACTTCTTCCATGTTGGTCAAGACATAGTCATAAGAGTCGACTACTAAGTAGGTGAAAAGGTCTTGCGCTTCGGTCCACTTGCTTTGCCACCATGGCCTTCGAAGAGGCTAAGGTCGGAAAAATTATTGGTCGGTTCTTCATTATAACGAGGAGCTGGATTTAACCTAGTGTGAATACTGTCATGATAGTACTTTGTCGTGGTCGTTGCCACATCCTCGTTCAGGTATACCTCGGCTATGGAGGCTTCCATGCAAGCTTTATTCTTACATTTGCCAGGAAGATGCTTGGACTTCAGTTCAGGTGCATACTGCCATCGGAAGTGCACATGTCCTCCAATTCTAGCCTGCAACGCAAGATGTAAGATCATATGTTGCATCGGATTAAAGAAACCTGGTGGAACTATCTTTCCTAACTTGCATAGAAACTCAGGTGCTTGTTCCTCCAAACTTGCGACCACTTCATAATCTAATTATTTGGCACAAAGCTGGCGGAAGTAGTAGCTCAACTCCGTCAGCACTCGCCAAATATCCTCTCTGACATACCCTCGAATCATCACATGCATTATCCGCTCAAGCCTTACATGGTAGTCATGACTCTTGAGGCCTCTTATTCGCTTTGTAGCCATATTCGCTCCCTCAAGATATTAGTTGCATATCCATGAGGGAAGTACAACTTGTTCACAATCCATTGGAGAATTTCCTTCCTTTGGGGGATTGAAGGGGTGAAAGGGGCTGCTAGCTTCTTCCGAGTATTACCTTTTGCACGAGGCACCAGTTTTAATTTTGGCCTTTGCATAGTTGGGCTTGATCGATCCTAGCCTAAATGTTATCCTTTGTCTTCTCGGTGTTAAGGAGTGTGCTGAGTAAAGCCTTCACAATATTATTTTCAGTGTGCATTACATCAATGTTGTGTGGAAGATAAGATCTTTAAAGTAAGGGAGCCTCCATAAGCTTGGAATGTGAGTCCACTCGTTTTTCTCTCCATATCCCACAAGACCTTTCCCATTGAGATTTTTCTCAAGAGCATCTAACTCATCCGTAAGCTTGGCACCAGTCATAATAGGTGGTGGCGGGTTATCAACAAGAACACCTTTCCAGAAGTTCACAGTGTCTTGTACTTCCGATGTTGGTCAAAGCATATATACTTGCGACCCTTAGCCAGCCTAATGAAAGTCACACGCTGTCAGCACACTGGGCAAGGCCACTTCCCCTTTACACACTAACCAAAAAATATCGCACGTGCAGGCAGGTCATGTAGCGATGTGTGGCACCAAATATGAATATTGAAGTGTTTATTTGAAACGGCATCGTATGTCCTTACCCCATTCTTCCAAGCAACATGTAAGTCGTCTAGCAGTGGCTCCATGTACACACTCATATGCTTCCCAGGATAGTTAGGCCCTGGAATTATCAGCGTCAGGAACATGTGATGTCGTTGCATGCAAACGTGAGGGGGTAGATTTAGGGGGATAACATATACTGGCCAACAACTGTATATGGCAACCATCAACCATATGGATTGAACCCATCGGTTGTTATCCCAACAACTACACTCTGCTAGTCATCCGCTTTCTTACGAATTTGAACAAATTTCTTCCATGCTTTACCATCCCATGGATATTGCATCTTTTTTCTATTGTACATCTTCCCTTCGGCGGCCCATCTCATATATTGGAAAGTTTCCTCGATCATATAAACCCTTTGGATACTTTCTGTGAATGGAAGATATCGAAGGATATTGACGGCAATTTTGAGCTGCCTCTTGCTACCATCATCATTTTGTACCTCAATATACCTAGAGGATTTGCACTTGACACAGTAGTTCATATCTTTATGTTTATTTCTAAATAACATGCATCCATTTGGACAACCATGTATTTGCAAATACGACATCTTAAGTGAACCGATGATTTTGTTTGAGTCGTACATGTTCTTTGGCAATATGTTTTCTTTAGGCAGCAGGGTCGCAATAACTGACAATAACTCATTGAAGCAAATTATGCTTATGCAATGGGTTGCCTTCAGGGCCATTAGGAGTGCGATACCATCTAGTTGAGTAACCTCTGTATGGGCATGAAGCGGTTTGTGTTCCGCAAACAAAGCTGCATAATACTCTTCTGGGCTTCTCGGTGGCTCCTTGGAGTTCGGATCCTCCCGCGGATCTGCACGGAGGATTTCATCTAACAGGTTTTCAATCCGAGTATCATATTCCCCGGTGTGTTGTCGCACCAGTGCTACTTCTTGAGCTTGCGTTGGTTTTCCCTTGAAGAGGAAAGGGTGATGCGGCGAAGTAGATAAGTATTACCCTCAGTTTGTTGAGAACCAAGGTATCAATCCAGTAGGAGGAACAAGCAAGGCCCCAATCGTAGTACCTACACAAACTATCAAACACTTGCACCCAATGCTAGAAAGGGGTTGTCAATCCCTTAAGAGTTATTTGCAAGGATGGGATCTCATAGAGATAGATATAAAAGACTGCGGAAACTGTCACATCCCTGAAATCCCTAGTAGAGCTTAGCAAGTTTGAGCTCATGTTTTATTTCTTTGCATTCTAAGAAAATGAATTGAACCCAAGAAATAAGTGAAATCAAAGCAAAACTGCAACATAGTCTATATTCAAAATCAATCCAAAGTTGTGACAAATCAATAAACCCAAAATGGCCTCCATAAAAGTCCATCATTTTTGATAAATCTTGGAAAACACAACTCATGATTGGTTTTCTTTTAAAAAATACTTTTGGCATTTCATTTTAAACTCAAAAGCCAACGAAATCAATTAATTAATTGATTTCAAATACTTACTCGTTTTATAAAATGTTGAAAACTTCACATGGGGTTGGAAATATTCCAAATAACACCCGAGAGTTGTTTAGCTATTTTCTTTGAATTAGTTGGAGCCAAAACAAAATAAAAGAAATGTCACAAATATCAAACAGAAAGAATAAAAAGAAAAAGATAAAAATCTTACCTGTCCTGCGCTCCTGGCCGACCCAGCCCACCAAGGGAGAGGAGGTCATCTTCCTCCTCCCGCCAGTGTGCAGGTGAGGTGTCGCCCGCACGTTCGCCGACGGCGACCTCCTGCTTCGCGCTGGAGGCACCCCCTCCGACCCTATCTCCTCGTGCTGAGAAGCCCTGAGGTGCCCTCCTCTCATTCCTCTCCTCGCACGCATCTCTCCTCTCCCCTAGCTCCCTCTCCGCGACCACCGAGCAAGCTCGCCGCCGTTGCTCACTGCTACCCCGGCAACCGCACCCCTCTGGCCTACCTGAGAGGCTCAGAAGCTCCGCCGTGTTCCTCTTCGTCCTTAGAATGAAGCCAGAAGGGCCGAGGTCCTCTGTCGCCGCAGCTCCATCGTCATCTTCATCTCCGGTCACTGAGATCCGCCACCGTCGATTTGCTGGCACCGAGCCTCTCCGACCTCCTCGATGCCAAAAATGGAATCGCAGTGAGCCACTGCTTCTTTTCCCTCTCTTTTCCCTCGCTCTCCCGCGCTGTAGCCCCGTTCCCCACCATGGCCGAGAGCTTCTCGCCGCCGGCCATGTCGTCGTCGTTGCTGTGGTACCCCATCCACGCGCCCGAGCTTGGGATCGAGCTCCTGGAGCCGCCGGGAGGGTTTTGAGCCCGTCAGCCGCCCTTCCCGTGCCCTGCAGCCATCACCCGCACACGGCCGAGCTCCGGCCGCCGCTTCGTCTCGTCGCCGGCGCCTCTGCGGCCACCCTCAGTCCCTCCTGCTACCCCTGGAAGATGAGCCGCTTCGCCAGCTTCGCGTAGCCGCAAACCGCGCCCGATTTGGTGCCTTGTAGCGCGTTTTAGGCCAACTCTAGCGAGCCCTCCGCCGCGGTTTTGGTCGCCGCCGGCCAGGCTCCGGTAGCCCCTGACGTGGCCAGTCATTAGCCAGTACTAACCCCCCAGAGCCACTAACAGAGGGCCCCACACGTGGGTCAAACCCCACTTAGTGCGGGTCAACCCGGGATTAGCCCCTGGTCACTGACCAGTGGACCCCACTGGTTAGGTTTGACCTGACCCAGGCCAGTTGACTGCTGACGCAATGCTGACGCAGTAATTGATTTGCTATTATAAAATAATTCCAAAAATGCCTAAAACTTCTAAAAATCATATAAAATAATCTGTAAGTCCAATGAAAATAATTTATATACGAAAAATGATTAGAAAAATCCAAAGAATCTGAATATGGCATTTTCATGCATGTTTGAAAAAGTTAACATCACCAAATAGGAAAAATGGTGAATAGGGTAAATTTCATATTTAGTTTGGAGATGGAATTTGATACTTATTTGAATTCCACTTCAATTGTTATGACCAAACATTGGTCAATGCAAATCAGTACCTCAAAATACTAACTCCATGCATGTTGGAACAATTTGTTATGAGAATCGGGTCGAATCAATTATAAGGGTACTTGGAAAAATACGCGGCTTGAAGTGATGTTTGAATCCTAATTCAAACCAACTTCAACTTAAGAAATGATAGCCACATTAGCCCTGCCACCTTTCATTTCATGTCTTGAGCATGCATCATAGTGTTGCATTTCCGTGAAGTAAATTTTGTTCTTTCTTGTTTGCCGGTGTTGTTCCCTCTCGGTAGACGATGTTTCCGACGATGTGATCGTTAACATTGATGAAGACTCAATGCTATCTTCAGACGTGTCAGGCAAGCAAACCCCCTTGAGCATATTGAAATAAACCCACTCTCTCGCTCCTGCTCTCTTTTACTACATTAGGACAAACACGATTCAACTGTACATGTTATCGATAGATGAACCCATTCCTCTGCATGACCTGATTTTGTCACAGTAAATAGTTGAAACCACTTAGCGTGAGTAGCGACTGCTTGATCCTTGTTGTGCTTACTCATCCATGCTTGTTTACAATGCCTGCTATGCTTAGAGTCGTGTTGGGTCTGATCCATCTGGATGATAAATCGGAATGGTTGTGTTCATGTCCTACAGTGTGAGAGTAAAAGTGTGAATCCGATTTGGTAAAGGTAGCGATGAGAGGCCATGTAGGAGTACATGGTGGGTTGTCTCATTGGGACCGTCCTTAAGAACTGAGTTCTGTGTATGTTATCCAAGACAAGATACTACCATGCATTGGGCCCCGAAATATGACCCCGCTCGGCTTATTAATTGCCTAGATCCCTGTCCAGGAGTTGCAATTAGTTTCTGGTGTTTGTAGGAAAAGTGTTGGCGGCCGTGTTTAGCTCTGCCCGACGGGGTAGGCTTCTCCACGGTAGATACACAGTGGCACAGTGTACCAAGTGGAACCCGAATGGTGGGCTTGGGAACCCTGCACACATCGTTTGGGGCCGTAGAGGAAACCTCGGCCGGACTTCCTTGCGGGTTCAGTCTCAAATAGGCGATAAACCTGGACTAGGGTCTTGCGTGGTTAACGGTCGTGGCCGACACCCACGCCAGTGCTTCCGCTTGAAGGTTGCCGAGATGCATGACGTGCATGCGGTGCTAAGTGGTGGGAGCATGTGTGAAGAAGTATACCCCTGCAGGGTGAATCAATCTGTTCGAATAGCCGCGTCCTCGGATATGGACTACTTCGAAACATTTCGTGGTACATAGACAATTTAAATGGATACTCTAAAACATGCAAGATAAGTGTGAGTGCTATGGAAGGCTTTCTCGTAGGGAGACGAGAGTGGATCCATAGTGGTGTATTGAATTGGTGAATATGTGGACCCGTGTGCGCTATCCAACCTCAAAGAAAGAACTTGTAGTCGTATTACAGGTTAGCCAAGAGTCAAAGCTGGCTTGCTGCAATCAAACCCCACAATTCTTTCATTGAAACATGATGCATATGTAGATAGCCCTGATGTAAGTCTTGCTGAGTACCTTTGTACTCACGGTTGCTTTATTTATGTTTTGCAGAGAAGACTTAGACTCATTAAAAGGTTCTACGCGATGTGTTCGATGTTGACCGGAATAGCTTGGGAATCCCAGACAGAGGTTTGGCTCCTTTGGTAGGGTCGTAGTAGCTTTTCAGGCTCTTCCAACCACTTTTAATAGATGTCTGTACCCAGACATGAATTGCTTCCGCTTGTTGTTTGTATGACTTGAGTGTCGGGTCACGGGACCCCTGTTTGTAATAACACACTATGTTGATTCTTATGAGTCCTTAATAGAAGCTTGAGTCATAGAGTTATGTTGTGATGCCATGTTGTATCTACACATATCGTGCATATTGTGTGTATGTTATGAAATGCATTATATGTGTGGCATTCGACACCTAGTTGTGTGCCTTTAGTAGTAATCTTTACAGGGAAATGCCTCTTTGTGCTTCTATCGAGCCTTGGTAGCTTGCTACTGCTTTAGACACATTGATTGACCGGCGTGTATCCTTCTTTGCTGCTGTTTCTGTCCCGTCGGGGAAATGTCACGCGGTGTAATGGAGTCCTTGTAGCTTGCTACGACTCGTCTACACACGCTGTTGATCGACACCTGCTTTGCTGGGTTATGTATGCCTGTCCCTGTACGGATGTACCACTTGGGTTTATAACTAGTCATGTCGACCCGGGTTCTTTGTCGTTTGAACGCTAGCAACATATTCATATACATGAGCCAAAAGACGCAAACGGTCCCGACCAAGGTAAGGTGGCAGCCGTGGAGTTTACCGTGCGTGAGGTCGCAAAGTGATGTGATGTGTTATAGGCTGGGTTCTTATGACTTAGGATCGGGGTTCCGACAACTTTGGTATCATAGCTTGACTGTCTGTAGGATAACCAAGCCAAACTGGTCGATGTTGAGTCTAGCAACTCTTTAGTTATATAAGGGAATTGTTTGTGGAAGGGAACATAAGGCTCTTTTTACTCCTTTCCTTGTGTCATTTTATTCTGAGTCATCCTCCTCTTTATTCTACGGGGTTTAAGAATTAGGCTTTCTCATCTATTCATTAGGATGACGAGTTACTATGCTGGAGACTTATAGAAAAGTTGTTGTCTTCCTGGATCAGTGTCTCCATAAGAATTCAATTGTTATGTTGTTAGTTTTCTTGCAGGCTGCCTCATATTTCATGCCCGTACAACCGTTATGCTGTCCGAGTTTTCCAAAGTTCCCAAATAGTCTGATGCGATTGCAAATTCCTTCCTCTTTTCCCAATGTATTTTGGCCGGACAAAGCACACTAATAATTGTGTTGAGGTACTCTATTACCTAGACGTTTTGTTGAAGTATTAGGAAAACATGTTACTCCAAAAACTACCCAATAGTCTAGATGTGTGCTATGTCTTCGAGTGTGATAGTTCTGGCCATCATTTTCGAAAAACATCTCGTGATGTTAATTAGTTTGTAGGTATTTTATTTCTGGGTCTTTGAATCCAAGGATCATTCTGCTCATCTCTGTTGATAGTGTTGCTAGTTCCTTTGGAATGATTAGTAACCTTGTTGTAACTCCCAAGGTTCATGGTATATCATTCTTCCAACACCGTGAATCATCTGTGGCAGAAGTTCTCCATGAACTAAGGATCATAACAAGAGTGCTCGTGATGAGTTCTCTACTCCATATTGTGATTCTGCCTACTTCGCCCTTCTACACGGATTATCTGGAAGAATTATGTTGAACCCGTTCGACATGCTAATCCATGCATCCACAACTCAAGAAACTATGTGCTCTTGAGTTGGCCCTATCTAGTTCTATTTTGACCTTCATCATTGAGAGGTTAGTCAAGAGTAGTTGTACATTCATGTCATCGATGTCTTCTATTTCGTGGTTTGTCAAGTTGTTCTATTCTCGAATGACTGGGAGAAGTAAACTCCAGTACCTCATCCATTTCTTGGATTGGGTCAAAGTAGTTGTAATCCGCAGATCAGAATGCAAGTATTTCTTCTAATTCAAAATTACTTACTAGCATTACTCTCATATTACCATCTTGATATCTGAAAACTATAAGCAAGGAATCAAACTTCTCATTATATTCAATGCACTTAATATGAAAGTTTTTATTATATCCCTCTTGGATGCCCATTATATTAGGACTAAATTCATAACCTTAACAAATTACCATGCTGTTTAAAGAAATCTCAAAATAATAAAAGTGATGTACGAGAGTTTAATAATTTGCATAAAACACAACACCGCCGTGCTCTAAAAGATATAAGTGAAGCACTAGAGCAACATTGCCTAGCTCAAAAGATATAAGTGAAGCACAAAGAGTATTCTAATAAATTCACGATTCATCGTGTTTCTCTCAAAAGATGTGTGCATCAAGGATGATCGTGGCAAACTAAAAAGTAAAGACTCATATCATACAAGACGCTCCAAGAAAAACACATATCATGTGGTGAATAAAAATATACACTCAAGTAAATTTACCTATGGATTGAAGACGGATGAGGGGATGCCTTCCGGGGCATACCCAAGCTTAGGATCTTTGGTATCCTTGAATATGTCTTGGGGTGCCTTGGGCAACCCCAAGCTTAGGCTCTTTCCACTCCTTATTCCATAATCCATCAAATCTTTACCCAAAACTTGAAAACTTCACAACACAAAACTCAACAGAAAACTCATGAGATTCGTTAGTATAAGAAAAATAAATCACCACTTTAGGTACTGTTGTGAACTCATTCTTTATTTATATTGATGTAATATTTACTTTATTACAACTTCTCCATGGTTCATACCCCCCGATACAACCCATATATTCATCAAAATAATCAAACAACACAAAGAAAACATAATCTATCAAAAACAGAACAGTCTGTAGCAATCTGTTTACTTAGAATACTTCCATAACTCCAAAACTTCTGAAAAACTAGGATAATCTGTGAAATTTGTATATCAATCTTGTGTAAGGAAAATTCAAATCAAAAGCATGTTCGAGTGAAGTTACAAAATTTCTGGACTGAAAGCGAAAGTTTCTGTTTTTCAGCAAAATCAACTTGCAAACACCGTAGACCGTCCCAAAGGTCTTACTTGGCTCAAACCCTAATTAAAATAAGAAAATACAATTATCATAGAGGTGATAATGTGTGCAAAACTCAAAAACATAAGCAAAATCAAAAGCATAAAAATAAAATTGGGTTGCCTCCCAACAAGCGCTATTGTTTAACACCCCTTGCTAGGCATAACGCAATAGATCTAGGTATTGTCATCTTTGGTATACAATCCATAAGTATCTCTCATAATAGATTCATAAGCTAATATTTTATTTCTAGGAAAGTGCTCCATGCTTTTCCTTAATGGAAATTGGAAACCAATATTACCTTCTTTCATATCAATAATTGCACCAATCGTTCTAAGGAAAGGTCTACCAAGAATAACACGACATGTAGGATTGCAACCTATACCAAGAACAATGAAATCTACGGGCACACAATTCCTATTTGCAACAATAAGAACATCATTAATCCTTCCAATAGGTTTCTAAATTGTAGAATCCGCTAGATGCAAATTTAAAGAGCAATAATCAAATTCATGGAATCCTAGCACATCACATAAAGTTTTTGGAATCGTGGAAACACTAGCACCCAAATCACACAAAGCATGGCACTCATAATCTTTTAATCTTAATAGTAGGTTCCCACTTATCATAAAGCTTTCTAGGTATACAAACTTCCAACTCAAGTTTTTCTTCAAAAGATTTCATCATAGCATCCACAATATGTTTAGTAAAAGCTTTATTTTGATTATAAGCGTGCGGAGAATTCAACATGGATTGCAACAAAGAAACACAATCAATCAAAGAGCAACTATCATAATTAAAGTCCTTGAAATCCAAAAGAGTGGGCTCACTGCTATTTAAAGTTTTGACCTCTTCAATCCCACTTTTATCAATCTTATCATTAAGTTCTATAAACTCTGAATCATTGTGATGTCTTTTAACTAAAGTTGACTCATCTCTAGTCCCATCCTTTTCAAGATTTATACTAGAAAACAAAGATTCAATAGGATTCACATCAATCACTTTAAGATCTTCATCAATACTTAAAGATTCTTACTTTGCGGCCATTTTATTAACTAAGGTGGCTTCTTTATCAGAAATTTGGCCTACTAAATTTTCAAGGTGAAACTACTAAGATTTCAAACCACAAAATTCCTTGGCCATATCATCAAGTTCTTTATTCATTTATTCAAGCATAAACCTTTGTTCTTTAAGCTCATTCCTAATAAAACTATTATGGTCAAATTGGAGCGACATGAACCCCTTAGCATTATTCTCAATATCTTCCAACTTCTTAAGATATGGATCAAAACTTTTGGGTTGAGCCATGGCAATGAACAAACAAAAAAGACGAGCGGAAGAAGGGCAAATAAAAGGCAAACCTTTTTAGTATTTTCTGAAAATCATTTTGAAGTGGGGGAGAGGAAAACAAGAGTCAACTGGCAAATAAAGTAAATGCAAGAGATGAGTTTGTGATGGGTACTTGGAAGGCTTGATCTTGCTATGTATCCTCCTCGGCAGCGGCGCCACAAATCCTTCTTGCTACTTCTTGAGCTTGCATTGGTTTTCCATTGAAGAGGAAAGGGTGATACAACAAAGTAGATAAGTATTTTCCACGGTTTGTTGAGAATCAAGGTATCAACCCAGTAGGAGAAACAAGCAAGACCCCAATCGTAGTACCTACGCAAACAATCAAACACTTGTACCCAACACTAGAAACGGGTTGTCAATCCCTTCAGAGTTATTTGCAAGCATGGGATCTGATAGAGATAGATATAAAAGATTGCGGAAACAAAAGTAAATAAATTGCAGCAAGAAAATTTTGGTATTTTTGGTTTATAGATCTGAAAGTAAAATATGGAAAATAGACCCAGGAGCCATATGTTTCACAATAAGTAAGATGACATGATGTAGAGGGATAAACTCAAGCAATATGATGAAACCCCCATCTTTTTATCCTCGATGGTAACAATACAATACATGCCTCACTACCCCTACTATGTCACTGGGTGAGGAGACCACAAGATTGAACCCAAAACTAAGCACTTCTCCCATTGCAAGAATTACCAATCTAGTTGGCCAAACCAAACCAATAACTTGAAGAGACTTGCTACAATGTGAAATCATGAATATAAGAATTCGTAAGAGATTCGAATAGTATGCATAGATAATCTGAACATAAACTCACAATTCATCGGATCTCGACAAACACACCACAAAAGAGTATTACATCAGATAGATCTCCATGAAGATCATGACGAACATGGTATTGAAGATCAAAGAGAGAGAAGAAGCCATCTAGCTACTAGCTATGGACTCGTAGGCCCGTGGTGAACTACTCATGCATCATCGGAGGGGAAATGGAGTTGATGTAGATGCCCTCCACAATGAATTCCCTCTCCGACAGATTACCGGAAAAGGCTACCAGATTGGATCTCACGGGAACACACGCTCTCGGCGACAGAAAAGTATTTTCATGGCTCCTTTTTGCGAAGGGGGATGATACGTCCATTTTGCATCATGCTTTCATGTTGATATTTATCGCTTTTTGGGCTGTTATTTCACTTCACGGTACAATACTTATGCCTTTCTCTCTTATTTTGCAAGGTTTACATGAAGAGGGAGAATGCCGACAGCTGGAATTCTGGCCTGAAAAAGGAGCAAGTTTGAGATGCCTATTCTACGCAACTCCAAAAGCCGTGAAAATCAACGTGGATTTTTTTTGGGATTTATAAAAAATCCTGGGCCGAAGAAGTGCCAGAGGGGCGCCAGCAGGTGGCCACAAGCCTGCTAGGCGCGGCCACCCCCCTGGCCGCGCCTAGGGGGCTTGTGGGCTCCCTGCTGGCCCACTGGCCCCCCTCTTTTTCTACAAGAAGGGTTTCGGTCTGGAAAAAATCAAGAGGAGGATTTTCGGAGGATTCGCCGCCGCCACGAGGCGGAACTTGAGCAGAACCAATCTAGAGCACCGGCAGGACGATCCTGCCGGGGAAACTTCCCTCCCGGAGGGGGAAATCGTCACCATCGTCATCACCAACACTCCTCTCATCGGAGGGGACTCATCACCATCAGCATCTTCATCAGCACCATCTCATCTCCAAACCCTAGTTCATCTCTTGTAACCAATCTCCGTCTCGCGACTTCGATTGATACTTGTAAGGTTGCTAGTAGTGTTAATTACTCTTTGTAGTTGATGCTAGTTGGATTGCTTGGTGGAAGAGTTTATGTTCAGATCCTTGACGCTACTCATTACCTCTCTGGTCATGAATATGATTATGCTTTGTGAGTAGTTACTTTTGTTCCTGAGGACATGGGATAAGTCATGCTATAAGTAGTCATGTGAATTTGGTATTCGTTCGATATTTTGATGTGTTGTATGTTGTTTTTCCTCTAGTGGTGTTATGTGAACGTCGACTACATAACACTTCACCATTATTTGGCCCTAGAGGAAGGCATTGGGAAGTAGTAAGTAGATGATGGGTTGCTACAGTGACAGAAGCTTAAACCCTAGTTTATGCGTTGCTTCGTAAGGGGCTGATTTGGATCCACTAGTTTAATGCTATGGTTAGAATTTGTCTTAATTCTTCTTTCGTAGTTGCGGATGCTTGCGAGAGGGGTTAATCATAAGTGGGATGCTTGTACTAGTAAGGGAAGTACCCAAGCGCCGGTCCACCCACATATCAAACTATCAAAGTAACGAACACGAATCATATGAACATGATGAAAACTAGCAAGACAGAAATTCCCGTGTGTGCTCGGGAGCGTTTTTCCTCCTATAAGAGTTTGTCCAGGCTTGTATCTTGATACAAAAGGGATTGGGCCACTTTGCTGCACAGTTGTTACTTTTTTTACTTGCTACTTGCTACGAATTATCTCACCACCCAACCACTTGTTACCGATAATTTCAGTGCCTGCAGATATTACCTTGCTGAAAACCACTTGTTAGATCCTTCTCCTCCTCGTTGGGTTCGACACTCTTACTTATCGAAAGGACTACAATAGATCCCCAATACTTGTGGGTCATCAGGGGAATATTTGGGAATTTATAGGCCGTAGAATAGGGTTAGGAGACCTGCAAGGGACCCACAAGCCAGGGGCACGCCCTATAGGCTTGTGGCCTCCCGGCAGGTGCCCTGCCCCCTACTCCAAGTCTTATGGGTTTCTTCTGGTCCAAGAAAAATCATTCCGGACATTTTATTCTGTTCGGACTCCGTTTAATATTCCTTTTTTGCAATACTCAAAAACATAGCAAAAAACAAAAACTGGCACTAGGCTCTAGATTAATAGGTTAGTCCCAAAAATAATATAAAACAACATATTAGTGCATATAAAACATCCAAAACAGATAATATAATCGCATGGAACAATAAAAAATTATAGATATGTTGGAGACGTATCAACCACCTCCGCTCTGGACTGTTCTATCTGACCATGAAAGATCCACCGGTAATAGCCTGGCGCAAACCCATGTTTGCCTAAGTGTTCACTATTCAACCCAAATTTATTGATTCGACTCAAGGGGAAGCGAAAGAATATTCTCAAGTATTAGGAGTTGAGTTGTCAATTCAACCACACCTGAAATATTCAGTGTCTGCAGCAAAGTATCAGTAGCAAGGTAGTATGATAGCAGTAGTAGCAACAGTAACCAGTAACAACAAAGTAACAGCAGTAGCAACAGAGTAACATCAGCAGCAGTGACAGCAGTAGCGGCAAAGTAACGTAGCAAGGACCAGTATGAAAAACTCGTAGGCATTGGATCAGTGATGGATGATTATGCCGGATGTGATTCATCATGTAACAACTATAGCACGGAGAGATATGTAACTAGCTCCCATTCGTCAATCTAATGTAGGCATGTATTCCGTATGTAGTCATACGTGCTTAGGGAAAAGAACTTGCATGGCATCTATTGTCCATCCCTCCCGTGGCAGCGGGGTCCTAATGGAAACTACGGGATATTAAGGTTCTCCTTTTAATAAAGAACCGGACCAACGCATTAACACTTGGTGAATACATGAACTCCTCATACTATGGTCATCTCTGGGAGTGGTTCCGGCTATTGTCACTCCGGGGTTGCCGGGTCATAACACATAGTAGGTGACTACAACTTGCAAGATAGGATCTAAAACACACATATATTGGCGACAACATAATAGGTTCAGATCTGAAATCATGGCACTCGGGCCCTAGTGACAAGCATTAAGCATGGCAAAGTAGTAGCAACATCAATCTCAGAACATAGTGGACACTAGGGATCAATCCCTGTCAAAACTAACTCGATTACATGATAGATCTCATCCAACTCATCACCGTCCAGCAATCCTACGAATAGAGTACTCACGAACGGTGAAGATCATCATGGAATTGGCGATGAAGGAAGGTTGATGATGACGATGGCGACGATTTCCCTTCTCCGAAGCCCAAAATGGACTCCAGATCTGCCCTCCAGAGGAAGAACAGGAGGTGGCGGCGCCTCCGTATCGTAAAACGCGATGAACTCTTCTCCCTGATTTTTTCCGGACGAAAGAGGTTATATAGAGCTGGAGTTGGGGGCGGCGGAGCTCCGAGGAGCTCACAAGCCTGCCAGCCCCGGCCAGGGGGTGGCTGGGCCTGGTGGGCTTGTGGGCTCTTGGCTCCGTCCCTCCAGTTGATTCTTGCGCCAATATTTTTTATATATTCCAGAAAAATTCCACATAGATTTACAGGTCATTCCGAGAACTTTTATTTCTGTGCAAAAACAACACCATGGCAATTGTGCTGAAAACAACGTTAGTCCGGGTTAGTTCCATTCAAATCATGCAAATTAGAGTCCAAAACAAGGGCAAAAGAGTTCGGAAAAGTAGATATGACGGTGAGGTATCATTCACTCATAGTAATCTTATCTCTTTCAACCTAGTTATCACAATCCGTGCATGGGCACCAAATTCCACTAACTGACGTTTCTCCAACAAATACTAATACCACCAAATCATTGGTCTTCGACCTCCACTGAGGGGTCATACCCTCCAGACTGGGATGTCCGGTGTACATCCACTCACGATCTTCCATCCTCTGATATAATGTGAAACACACACATAATGGTTTTTCTGTAACAAGTGGTTCCATCAAGTTTTACGACATGCACTCACCTATATAATAGATAAAGATATGTCCTAATCCTACCCGAGGATGTGGAGGCTGGGTCTGTTTCCATGACGTACTCCGATCCGAGACAAAATTTCAGCAGCACCTCCCCGTCGTTCTCCAAATACACATCTCGGCAATAAGCCGAGAGGATGTGTATCCAGAGAACAACAAGGAGACACCGTCGAAATTCTATCTCAGATCAAAGTACGACATGAAAACGACCAGCCTACACATGCTCGGGTTGTCCATGGAAAACGTGGACAATTCAAAAGAGTCGAGGTTATAAATATGCAAAGACTTGCATCTTTATAAATACAACCCCTTCGAACAGAGACACGTAGGTTACACGACTATTTAGGTGATCTACAAAAAATGGAAACCTACACATGAACGAGAAGAGATTATCCTTGAAGCATGTGGCGGAATTCACTCTCTATTGTCAAAATAGATGCATGTCCTGCACGAAAGAATGAAGTACTGTCAATCGTATGTCTCTTTAACACTCACTCACACACACATAAGAAATAAAAACTCGCACACACATGAACAAAATACACTCACTCACACAGACATACCACATCACACAGTCACACACGCACACTCATCAACAACATCCCCACCCCCCACACACATCACACACTCACTCACACGTAAAAACGACATTGAAGGGACTCACCAACGGGGCAGGGGGACGATAGACCAGGTGGGTCATGGCGGCGGCGGTGGCGGTGGAGGAGCACGACGGCGACGACTCTGAGAAGCGGAGGCGGCTCTGAAGGGCAAAGTTGGTGGTGGAGCATGGCGGCGACGGCTCTAAGGAACATAGGCAGATGCGGGGGCGGTACGAAGGGAATGAAAGGGAGGGTCAGAGATGACTGGGCGCGCGATTTGGAATGTTGGATAAGTCCCCGCGTGAACCATTTCCGAGAGTGAACTCAAAGGGTCACTTGGTAAATGTACTAACCCTAGATATTGGAGGCGCTTTTCCAAGAGCTGACACAAAGGTTGGTAAAGATGGTACACTAGATCTTGGGTGCTTTTTCGAGAGTGCACTCGATAAAGTACAAGTCGTAGATCTAGGTTTCACCTGTTGCCGAGAGCAGCGCTCGACAATGTTTACCTTTACACAGAGTGACTCTCGGTAAAGTACCTAAACCTAGATCTTAGCCTCCCCCTTTATTTCTATCACTCACTTCAGATATCATTTTTAGTAGCTAGTTTTGCATTTATATCGAGAAATTTATTGCTCTACTAGGGTTTCTTCACCGGAAATTCCAAACCTGCAAGGCACCACATGAAATCATGCCCGAAGTGGCATGGGAAATCCTTTGAAATGTCCTTGCGGCATTCCTAGGTCCTATGCAGACGGGGAGGGGCATGCCATGGCACCGAGGGGCGAAAATACCTTGATGGCATGCCTGATTCAAAAGATTAAATCCTCGTAAAATTGTACGATGCCGGAATTCCTCGAGAGCTTGCACGGTGTCATCACATGGGCCATGTAGGGTCTGGTAAAAGTTTGGGCGCATTTCGAGTAAGCCTCCCGTCAAGCCACTTGTAAACTGCACCATCTCCGAGCGAGTCTCTGGGTATTGAGAGGGAACGTGTCGCATGCCGCCTACAGCAACCGGTCGGCCGACAGCTCTCCATGCCTTCACGCACCCCCAATCCCCTCTCCGTTCAGATTAAATGATTCCTATTTTGTTAAGTGCATTTCACTAGTAACTTATTTGTTGGTATGAATATGTGCTCTCCTATTTTATAGATATGAATTTGTGGACTTTGATGATTTTTATATATCATGATGCAAGAATAGCTATTTTTTCTAGATTCTGAGGGGGGCTCTGGCGGTAAGTGCTATCTCTTGAGCTTGCGTTGGTGTTTCCCTTGAAGAGGCAAGGGTGATGCAGGATAGTAGCATTAAGTATTTCCCTCAGTTTGAGAACAAAGGTATCAATCCAGTAGGAGTATCAAGATGAGGCACCAATGTACCTGCGCAAAACCAAACAAACTTGCACCCAATGCTATAAAGGGGTTGTCAATCCCTTCACGATTATTTGCAAGGTGAGATCTGAAGGTGGAAAGTGCAACAAAGAAAAAGTGTAGAGCTGAAAATATGATGTGAAGTAGACCCGGGGGGCAGAGTGTTCACTAGAGGCTTCTCTCATGATAGCAAGTATTACGGTGGGTGAACGAATTACTGTCGAGCAATTGATAGAATCGCGCAAAGTCATGATGATATCGAAGGCAATGATCATACATATAGGCATCACATCCGAGACAAGTAGACCGATACTGTCTGCATCTACTACTATTACTCCACACATCGACCGCTATCCAACATGCATCTAGTGTATTGAGTTCATAACAAACAGAGTAACACCTTAAGCAATATGACATGATGTAGAGGGATAAATTCATGCAATAGATATAAACCCCATCTTTTTACCCTTGATGGCAACAACATGATGCGTGCCCCGCTACCCCTTCTGTCACTGGGTGAGGACACCGCATGGTACGAACCCAAAACCAAGCACTTCTCCCATTGCAAGAATTATAGATCAAGTTGGCCAAACAAAACGCACAACTCGAAGAGAATTACAAGGATACGAAATCATGCATATAAGAGATCATAGGAAACTCAAATAATATTCATAGATAATCTGATCATAAATCCACAATTCATCGGATCTCGACAAACACACCGCAAAAGAAGATTACATCAGATAGATCTCCATGAAGATCATGGAGAACTTTGTATTGAAGATCCAAGAGAGAGAAGAAGCCATCTAGCTACTAGCTATAGACCCGAAGGTCTGTGGTGAACTACTCACGCATCATCGGAGAGGCAATGGTGTTGATGAAGAAGCCCTCCGTGTCCGAATCCCCCCTCCGGCAGGGCACCAGACCGGTCCCCAGATGGGATCTTGCGGCGGGGGAAAACAATTTTCGTGGCTCTCTTTGGCAGTTTTGGATTTTTAGAGAATTTATAGGCGGAAGAAGTAGGGCAAAGGAGCCACGCGGGGCCCACAAGCCTGGTAGGCGCGCCCCCTGGCCGCGGCTAGGGGGCTTGTGACCTCCCCCGGGGTCCTTTGCCTTGGTTCTCAAGTCCCCTACGTATATTCTGTTATGGAAAAAATCATTCCGCAGGTTTTATTCCGTTTGGACTCCGTTTAATATACTTCTCTGAAAAAGGTCAAAAACACGGAAAAAACAGAAACTGACACTTGGCACCGAGTTAATAGGTTAGTCCCAAAAAAGATATAAAATAGCATATTCATGCATACAAAACATCCAAAGTTGACAAGATAATAGCATGGAACCATCATAAATTATAGATACGTTGGTGACGTATCAAGCATCCCCAAGCTTAACTCCTGCTCGTCCTCGAGTAGGGAAGTGATTAAGACTGAATTTTTGATGTGGAATGCTACCTAACATATTTGTAATTTGTAACTTCTTTCTTGTGGCATGAATGTTCAGATCCGTAAGATTCAAAGCAATAGTGTATGACGTGGAAACATCTCGCTAGCTTAGTGTATGACGTGGATGTGCAACGATCTAGCTTAGTGTATGACGTGGAAACATCTCGCTAGCTATCTTACGATCATGCAATGGCAATATGTAAGTGACGGCACAAGGCATGAGACAGAACGGTGGGAGTTGCATGGCAATATATCTCGGAATGGCTATGAAAATGCCATAATAGGTAGGTATGGTGGCTGTTTTGAGAAAGGTATATGGTGGGTTTGTGTACCGGCGAAATTTGCGCGGCACTATAGAGGCTAGCAATGGTGGAAGGTGAAAGTGCATCTATACCACGGACTCACATTAGTCATGAAGAACTCATATACTTATTGCGAAAGTTTTATCAGTAATTGAAACAAAGTGCTAAACGCATACTCCTATGGGAAGGGTTGGTAGGTGTTAACCATTGCGCGATCCCGACCGCCATACAAAGGATGACAATCAATAAAATCAGTTATGCTCCGACTTCCTAACATAGCGGTTCACCATACGTGCATGCTACGGGAATCACTAACTTCAATGCAAGTATTTCTAGATTCACAACACCCTACTAATATAACTCTAATATTACCAAATCCATATCTCAAAACTTAATTGTTAGGAATCAAACCTCTCTTACTAATCAATGCACTTGAATATGGAAATTTTTATTATATCCTCTTTGGATGCCTATCATCTTTAGGACTACTTTCAAAGCACAAGCCAATTACCAAGTTACTGAGAGAGAGAACTCTCAAAAAGATATAAGTGAAGATCGAGAGTTTTTATTTCTTCCAAATATGACACCGCCGTGCTCTAAAAAGATCTAAGTGAAGCACTAGAGCAAAGTTATCTAGCTCAAAAGATATAAGTGAGGCACATGCGAGCTAAATTGCCTAACAGAAAAGATATAAGTGAAGCTCAATGAGTATTCTAGAAAATTCACGATGAGTGCATGTCTCTCTCAAAAAGGTGTGGAGCAAGGATGATTGCGACAAAACAAAAAGAAAAGACTCCTATAATACACGACGCTCCAAGCAAAACACATATCATGTGGTGAATAAAAATATAGCTCCAAGTAACGTTACCGATGGATTGAAGACGAAAGAGGGGATGCCTTCCCGGGGCATCCCCAAGCTTAGGCTTTTTTGTGTCCTTGAATTTGGCTTGGGATTCCTTGGGCATCCCCAAGCCTGAGCTCTTTCCACTATTTATCCCATTGTCCATGAGAACATCAGCCAAAACTTGAAAACTTCACAACACAAAACTTAAACAGAAACTCGTGATATCATTAGCATAAGAAAACAAACTGCCAACTCTTTAGGTACTGTAGTAAACTTGATTTCTATTTAGATTTATGTTAGATTAATGTATTCTAACTTTTCCATGGCTAGTACCCCCCGATACTATCCTTTGTTTCATCAAAATAAGCAATCAACACAACAAAAAACAGAATTTGTCAAAAACAGACCAGTCTGTACCAATCTGTATAGTTAGTATACTTCTGTTATCCCACAAATTTTGAAAAATTATGAAAATTAGGGAAATTTGCATATCAACCAGCATAAAAAAGAATCAACTCAAAATCTCTTTTTGGATAGGAATGAAATATAATTTCCTGAGCGCAAAGTTTCTGTCTTTTTCAGCAAGATCAAACAACCATCACCAAAACTGATCATAAAGTTTACTTGGCACAAAAAACAAAAAGAACATTAAAAACACAATCATAACAGAATTATGGTGGTGTGGACACAACAAAATAGAAAGCGAAAAGCAAAGATAAATTTATTGGGTTGCCTCCCAACAAGCGCTATTGTTTAACGCCCTTAGCTAGGTATAAGGCGATAGAATCAAGTATCGTCGTCTTTGGTGCTCAAACCATAAGTAGCCCTCATCATGGATTCATAAGGAAATCTTATTTTGTTTCTAGGAAAGTGTTCCATGCCCTTCTTTAATGGAAATTGAAATCTAATATTCCCTTCCTTCATATCGATGATAGCACCAATAGTCCTAAGGAAAGGTCTACCAAGAATGATTGGACATGTCGGATTGCAATCAATATCAAGCACAATGAAATCTATGGGTACATAGTTCCTATTTGCAATAATAATAACATCATTGATCCTTCCCATAGGTTTCTTAACAGTAGAATCCGCAAGACGCAAATTAAGAGAGCACTCATCAATCTCATTGAAGCCTAGAACATCACATAAAGACTTTGGAATAGCGGAAACACTAGCACCCAAATCACACAAAGAATTGCATTCATAGTTTTTAATCTTGATTTTGATAGTAGGTTCCCCCTCATCATGATGTTTTCTAGGAATAGATATCTCCAACTCAAGTTTCTCTTCAAGAGATTTCATCATAGCATCGATGATGTGATCGGTAAAAGCCTTGTTTTGGCTATAAGCATGTGGAGAGTTTAGCATGGATTGCATCAAGGAAATACATTCAATCAAAGAGAAACTATCATAATTGAATTCCTTGAAATACAAAGTAGTAATTTCATCACTACTCAAAGTTTTGATATCCTCTACTCCATTTTCAGTGCTTTTAGCATCACGATAGATAGACTCCGAATCATTGGGGCGTTTCTCAACCAAAGTGGATTCATATCCAGCCCCATCATCATTAGGATTGAAATTAGAAAACAAGGATTCTATAGGAGTCACACCAAGCACTTTAAGATCTTCGTGATTCTTATCACGAGAACACGCCTTTTTAAGCCATTCATGTTTAGCACGAATTTGGGTGGTTCTTTGTTTACTCTCATTCATGGAAACACACATAGATTTAAAAGTTTCATCCATATTAATATTGGGAGGAGCACATCTCAATTTCAAAGCATCAATATCAAGAGACATTCTATCAACGGTCCTAGCCAAGTCATCGATTTTGAGTAATTTTTCTTCTATGGACGCATTGCAAATCTTTTGCGAGTTGATAAACTCTTTAATATTACTCTCAAGATCAGAGGGTAATTTATTGTAATTTCCATGAGCATTGTTGTAGGAATTGCCAAAGTTATTAGAGGGATTACTAGGAAAAGGCCTAGGAATAAAGTTACCTCTATAAGCATTGTTGTTGCCAAAATTATTTCTACCAACAAAATTAACATCCTAGATTTCATTGCTATTCTAAATCAAGGAAGACAAAGGCATATCATTTGGATCTAGAGGAGCACCTTTACTAGCAAACAATTTCATTAACTCATCCATCTTAGCAGTCAAAGAGTTAATTTCTTCTATAGCATGCACTTTTTTACTAGTAGGTGACCTTTCAGTGTGCCATTGAGAATAGTTTGTCATGATATTTTCTAGGAGTTTTGTGGCTTCTCCTAATGTGATTTCCATGAAAGTTCCACTGGAGGCGGAATCCAAGATATTTCTAGAAGCAAAATTCAAACCAGCATAGAAGATTTGTATAATCATCCAAAGACTAAAGCCATGAGTGGGACAATTTCTAATCATCAATTTCATTCTCTCCCAAGATTGTGCAACATGTTCATGATCTAGATGCTTAAAATTCATGATATCATTACGGAGAGAGATAATCTTAGCCGGTGGGAAATACTTGGATATATAAGCATCTTTACACTTGTTCCAAGAATAAATACTATTTTTGGGTAAAGATGAAAACCAAGTCTTTGCTCGATCTCGTAATGAGAACAGAAATAGCTTCAATTTAATCACATCATTATCCACATCTTTCTTCTTTTGCATATCGCATAACTCAATAAAGGTATTAAGATGGGATGCGGCATCTTCACTAGGAAGGCTGGAAAATTGCTCTTTCATAACAAGATTCAGCAAGGCAACATTGATTTCATATGATTCCGCACTAGTGGCGGGAGCAACCGGAGTACTAATAAAATCATTATTATTAGTATTCGAGAAGTCACACAATTTGGTGTTTTCAGTCATGGTGACTCAGCAAGAAGACAAGCACACAAGCGAACAGAAAGCAAGCAAAAGAAAAGGGCGAACAAAAAAAAGGCAAATATTTTTGTAAATTTTGTTTTTTCAGAAGTGGGGGAGAGGAAAACGAGAGACAAAAGTAAAATAATGTAAATGCAAGAGATTAGTTTGCGAGAGTTACTTGGATATGCTTCACCTTGAATACTCCCCGGCAACGGCGCCAGAAATTCTTCTTGCTACCTCTTGAGCATGCGTTGGTTTTTCCCCTGAAGAGGAAAGGGTGATGCAGCACAGTAGCAGTAAGTATTTCCCTTAGTTTGAGAACCAAGGTATCAATCCAGTAGGAGTATCAATATGAGGCACCAATGTACCTACGCAAAAACAAACAAACTTGCACCCAATGCTATAAAGGGGTTGTCAATCCTTTCACGATTATTTGCAAGGTGAGATCTGAAGGTGGAAAGTGCAACAAAGTAAAAGTGTAGAGCTGAAAATATGATGTGAAGTAGGCCCGAGGGCCATAGTGTTCACTAGAGGCTTCTCTCATGATAGCAAGTATTACGGTGGGTGAAAGAATTACTGTCGAGCAATTGACAGAATCACGCAAAGTCATGATGATATCGAAGGCAATGATCATACATATAGGCATCACGTCCGAGACAAGTAGACCGATACTGTCTGCATCTACTACTATTACTCCACACATCGACCGCTATCCAGCATGCATATAATGTATTGAGTTCATAACAAAGAGAGTAATGCCTTAATCAAGATGACATGATGTAGAGGGATAAATTCATGCAATAGATATAAACCCCATCTTTTTACCCTTGATGGCAACAACACGTTGTTGCCTCGCTACCCCTTCTTTCACTGGGTGAGGACACTGCACGGTAAGAACCCAAAACCAAGCACTTCTCCCGTTGCAAGAATTATAGATCAAGTTGGCCAAATGAAACCCACAACTCGAAGAGAATTACAAGGATATGAAATCATGCATATAAGAGATCAGAGGAAACTCAAATAATATTCATAGATAATCTGATCGTAAATCCACAATTCATCGAATCTCGACAAACACACCGCAAAAGAAGATTACATCGGATAGATCTCCATGAAGATCATGGAGAACTTTGTATTGAAGATCCAAGAGAGAGAAGAAGCCATCTAGCTACTAGCTATGGACCCAAAGGTCTGTGGTGAACTACTCACGCATCATCGGCGAGGCAATGGTGTTGAAGAAGAAGCCCTCCGTGTCCGAATCCCCCCTCTGGCAGGGCACCATAACGGTCCCCAGATGGGTTCTTGTGGAGACAGAAGCTTGCGGCGGCGGAAAAGTATTTTCATGGCTCTCTCTGGTAGTTTTGGATTTTTAGAGAATTTATAGGCGGAAGAAGTAGGGCAAAGGAGCCATGGGGGGGGGTCCACAAGCCTGCTAGGCGCGCCCCCAGGCCGCGGCTAGGGGGCTTGTGATCTCCCCCGGGGTCCTTTGCCTTGGTTCTCAAGTTCCCTGCGTATCTTCTATTATGGAAAAAATCATTCCGCAGGTTTTATTCCGTTTGGACTCCGTTTAATATTCTTCTCTGAAAAAGGTCAAAAACACGGAAAAAACAGAAACTGGCACTTGGCACTGAGTTAATAGGTTAGTCCCAAAAAAGATATAAAATAGCATATTCATGCATACAAAACATCCAAAGTTGACAAGATAATAGCATGGAACCATAAAAAATTATAAATACGTTGGAGACGTATCAGTAAGCAAGGGAGAGTCATGAGCCGTAGGTTGACCCACACGAGCAACTCTCGTACGACCGAGTCATCCGGATCCCACCAGCTCACTTCCGATGAGCACCCGCCATCAGATGACGAGGTCGGAGGGTCCTTTCAAGGAGAAGATCCTCTCGCTACTGAGTCTGGCAACGTGGAGCCCTTGGAAGGATTGGGGTCTACGTCGAGCAACACTTCCAAGAGGGATAAATCCGGGCATGGTCTAGTGAAGGTCCCAGAACCAATGGCTCCCACCGACCGTCCTCTCATAACTCCGATGGGAGATTGGTAAGCATTTGATTTGAAAACTATTTTGAATACCACAACTTATCCACTCACATATGCTTGTCTTTTTCATCATGCAGTCAGTGGGAATTTGTCCCTACTAAGCCTCCAAAGTTGGGATTGCTGAACCATGTCATCGGCTCCCTCGTGAGGAAGTACTTCCCTGGGTTGGCCAAGCAAATGATGACGACCCCACCGTCGCCAGGTTTCACTTGGGAGCACTACCAACTCACCAAGGATGAGCACGGTGTCGCCATGGCCGCCCGGGTCATACACGGTTTTCATGTAAGCATCTTTGCCACTTCATTGTTCCATATCCTAATCATTGTTATTAACTACCATATGCTTTCTTGCAGGAAGCAACTATTGTGTAGATGGTGAGAAAGACAAGGCAACAAAAGCCCTCATGAAATCATCCCGGAAGATACTATCCGACGTCAAGCACACGCTGCAGTACCAGGCTGTGATGTAGTGTCGATTGCTCGATGACAAGGGTTAGAAGATGACGAGGAAAACTGCTTGCGAGAAGAATTTGGAGAAAGAAGAATACTTGTCGGGGATAAGTGACACTATTGGTTTTTAGTACTTTGAGTCATCCGACACTTATTTGATGCATCAGTCAGTGATTCGTTTTTGTCTGACTAGCCGATGGAGAAGTAGAAGAATTTGGAAAAAGAAGAATACTTGTTGGGAGGCCGTGGCTGACATGTGGTCTGACCCGACATGGCAGGCGCACATGTGAAGAAGGGTAATGAATGCGCCAAAATGCCAGACCTGTCACATGTCCAAGGGAGCTGGAACCTAACCACTCCGAAGAAACACATGGTATGTGGAATGAGATGTTAATTTTCTCGCATGGTGTATCTCCGTTCATTAAGGTTGATGGTTACTTTTGCAGGATTCAGAGCTTGGTCGCTAGGTCCACATCTTGGAGGCCTGGAAAGAAGGCCACAAGGGGAAGGATGGCGCTGAGTTCTGCAACCAGTCGACGCAGGAGAGGTACGAGACCTTCACACATGTCTTCTAGGAGGTGCACGGGCAGGACGCCGAATCCACGTCCAAGCCACTTGATCCAGAGTTGCTTATCATTGCTGGTGAGGGGAAGGGCCATGTCCGCCACCTCCTTTGCAACGGGGCGATCACCACCTCCTCGCGTCGCAAGGTCCACGAGATACACACGTCGAGCAAGCTCAACTCCGTCCATACGGAGTCGCCTAACCGCCGTGTCATGTGAGATCACGCGTTTCAAGGTTAGCATCATAACCGTTCATTTATGCCCATGCCTCTAAATACCACCCTTGCAACCTATATACGTGTAATGCATATTACATGAATTATTGGAACAATGGGATGCTAAAGAGGAGCAAAGGCGATAGGAAGAGGAGGATAAAAGACAAAAGGAGAGCGCAGAAATGAACGAAAGGTTCAAGCTTCTCAAGAAAAAACTAGAGGTAGAACATTCTCTAAATTTTAACCCCTTCATTATTTAGCGATGAACAATGCTAACATGACTATACTATTATAGGCTCTTATGCAATCTCAAGGCGTTGGAAATGATGCCCCTCCTCCTCATCCTCGAGGAGCTTAACCCGATGGAAATGATGCCCCTCCTCTTCCTCAAGATAGTTGTATGCATATGTGAACCTCTATGTGATGTGCACATGTTTTGCAAGTAGTGAACTTCCACAAGTAGCAAACTTTCACAAGTAGCGAACTTGCATGTCATGTGTCCTAGTATGAAACATTCACCTATATATGTGAACTACTTTAAATTATGCCTATGTGTGATGTGTTACTCGATGAATTTCTAGGGAGCTAGGAGCTCCCACATTCATTTGTTATGATAACATTTTATGCACTGCATACATATACAGAAATTGCCGTGTAGTTGTTTTTAGTTGCAGGGATTAGATAAGATTGAACTTAAAAATAGAACAAATATGACACATTTATGAGAGCTATACTCAGAAAAAATACATACTACTGAGAGTGGCTCCCGAAAAAGGGGTCGCCTGAACTGAAACTATGGTTGTGCCACTCCTTTTTCGAGTGTAACTCTTAGAAAACGAGTTAGCTGAGCAATTTATTATCCCAACTCATGCATGTTTGCCAAGAGCCGCTCTCGGTAAAGTTAAGTGCCCTTGTTATTTTTCTTCTGCTTTTCCATCTAGCTAGATCAAACATGCATGCAAAGATATCTCCACAATTTTGAATACATAACCAACAATATATACATATGTCCATCAAGTGCATACATATATATATCCAACAATATATAGATATCTCCACCAAGTGCATACATATATATCCAAAAAATTCGGAGCCAAAAGCAAGTTCACGAGTGCAAATAGGTAAACATAAGCTCCATGAGCTCCACTAGTATGAACATAGCTTGTAAGGGCATCAAGTTCGCATCCATGAGATCCATCGTTCACATTTTATTAAAGAATCTGCAAAATAATCATGAAACATATTTCATCAGTTATATAAAAAGAATAACAAAGTGAGACAACAATAGAAAATAAATAACATTTATCCCAATGTATACTAACCATGCACAAGATATTATCAACACCGAAATAACGACAAACTCGGCGAAGATTATCATATTCTTCATGCCACCAAACCAAGTCTGACATACACCCTTGCTTACTCCATCATCGCGCTTCGCACTTCATCGGAGCTGGGAGAAAAGATACTCAAATGAATCGTACATTTTAGGACGACTCGCTTTGAGCAGGAACTGGGAGTAATGATCCTTTGCCTCCTGCCAAGTTGGAAACCCTTTATAGTCGGTATTTTCGTAACCTTTCACGTGTTCATGACATTCCTCCCATGAATTGTACACTCGAGGAGACCTCCCTTTACACACCGCATACCACCTCATCTAACAATAGAAGAATATGATTTGAACAAGCATAACAGGAGAATCAACAAAAGTTTAGAAGAGCACAAGCAAAACATAGCCAACATAAGCATTAATGATTCATATTTAGGTTATACTCCGAGGCTACATTAGCAAGTACGTTTACTACACTTCTTCTAAAGTTGGGTGATCGGTAGCATACATTCATCTAGCATTCATCTAACATTCATCTAGCATTCATCTAACATTTCATCCAACATGTAGCTTTCATCTAACATATATCTAGCATTCATCCATATAACATGCATCCAAGCTCACCAAAAAATGAAGGCGGCGACCGGAGGGGGGTGCCAATAGGGAGGGGAGGGCGCTGAGCATAGAGGAGGGGCGTCGGGCGGGGAGGGGGGCCACCGGCCGGGGAGGTGGGAGGGGAGGTCGTTGGTTGGTGGAAAATGGAACCAAAAGTGAGAAAAGCCCGACGGGGAAGATACTTAAGTATCTCGCGACCTTAACCGAGAGTCTGTCGGTGCGGTTCTCGGTTAAGGTAAAACCCTAAATCCAGAGTTTACATTTTCCGAGGGTGGCTCTCAGTAAAGATAAAACCCTAGATCTAGGGTTCACCTTGTAGCAAGGGTTGCTCTCGATAAATACAAAACCCTGGATCACCTTGTGCCGAGGGCATTACCAAGACCAGCTCTCGGCAAAGACGTAGTCATATTATTTTATTTTAGATATTTACAAAATAATTTAGAACTTCTACTCTTAAATATGACCATTGGAACCACATGTCAGGTATGAAAATGTTTCTGTGATGTGTTTTTACCAAGGGCGATGTCGCTGCTGTTGGTAAAATTAAACCAAGTGTGTAGTCGTTTCCTCATGACATATGCCATACGTAGGCTTATCGAGAGTGGTTGGAGCTGAAAGGACACAGGCGGGCTCCGGGAACGATATTGGTAACTAGCGAGCAAGGCGCACGATGTACCCAGGTTTGGGGCTCTCCGTGGGAGATAATACCCCTAGTCGTGCCGGAATGGTTGATGAACCACAATATGTACAGTATGCTCCTTGAGCTGTTCGGCAGAGGAGGAAGAAGGAGCTGCCGGCTCGAGTTCTACCTCTCCTGTGTGTGTATGGGTGCAAGAATGGCCAACCCTCTACATGGAGGGGGGCCGGGGGTTTTATAGATGAACCCACCAGCCTACAAAATGGATATAAGTACAATATGGGGGGCCCGGCTGGCAGCCTCTCAGGCTGGCCAGGGGGTCCACTATAGTTTAGTCTTGTCGCTTGAGGGGCCCGTCGGCTGCAAGGTCCCATCTCGCCATGGGACCCATCGGCCATCCTATGGGTTTGATGCGTGTTGCCCACATAGGACGCGTGCTGTATGTCCGGCTCGTCTTGCGGGATTCAACGCCAGTCACCGGTACGGCTGTCTCCACTATAGCCACGCCGGACCGGGTAATGGAGTGGGAGCTGGCGTGTGGGTATTGTGCATGGTTGACGGACCGGAGCCAGTGTCGGTCAGCGGTACGACCGTTGACACTGTAGCCATGCATGCGCTTCTCCACCGTACCCGCACTAACATATCTTCACCTTTAATCGAAGGCCCCCATCACATCCTAGGGATTGATGCGAGAGGTGCCCTTCAGCTGGATGGTGTTATGGCCAGCCGACCTGAGAGTAGCCGGCTACGCTCCTAGCCAGAAAGTACTTCATAGCCGGCCAGGAGGAGCCGACAGTCGAGGATGCTATTGCTCCTTCTTATACTAAAGTACAGAGGAGTAGGCTTGATGAGCCTACCCCGGGGGTATCCCCCCGTTAGTAGTCCCCGAAGCAGGGGTGGTCCGCTGTCTTGAGGCGAAGGGCCTCGCCAGCTTGAGTATCCGGCTGGCGAGTCTTGAGAGTCATTGTGAAAGGATGGATATGGTTGACTAGAGGGGGGGGGGGGGTGAATAGGCAACTACCAATTTTTAGCTTTTCTTAACAAGTTAGGGTTAGCATCATAAAGGGTCTCTAAAATAATAACTAGGTGAGCAACCTATATGATGCTACCTACTATGACCACTAAAGCAAGTGTGAAATACTCTACAACAATAGCATACACAATGTAAAGGTAAGAGATAACCACAAGTGGAACCGATGAAGACGAGGATGTGTTACCGAAGTTCCTTCCCTTTGACAGGAAGTACGTCTCCGTTGGAGCGGTGTGGTGTCACAATGCTGCCCAATAAGCCACTAGGGCCACCGTATTCTCCTCAGGTCCTCACACAATGCAAGGTGCCGTGATTCCACTATAGGTGCCCTTGAAGGCGACGGTCGAACCTTTACAAACAAGGTTGGGGCTATCTCCACACAAAGCTTGGAGGCTCCCAACAAGACCACTGAGCTTCACCAGAATGGAATGTGGCTCTGAGGTGACCTCAACTGTCTAGGGTGCTCAAACACCCAAGAGTAACAAGATCCGCAAGGGATTAGTGGGGGAAATCAATTTTCTCTTGGTGGAAGTGTAGATCTTGGCCTTTTCAATCAATCCCTAGGAAATCAACAAGTTTGATTGGCTAGGGAGAGAGATCGGGCACATATGAGCTTATGGATTAACAATGGAGTCTTAGAGGGTAAAAGATAGTGGGGGAACCCTTTATATAGTGGGGGAACAAGTCCAACCGTTAACCCCACTAACAGCTTGCTCAGCGTGGTACTACCGCTTCGGGGAAGCGGTACTACCGCAAGCCCCAGCGGTACTACCGCCTGGTGGGAGCAGTACTACCGCAAGCCCCTCCAGTACTACTGCAAGACCTGGGCGGTACTACCGCTTGGTAGATTCAAAACAACGGTAGTAGAAAAACTACTACTGAGCCTACCACCGATGGAAAAGTATTCGCAAAAAGTCCGACGAAGTACAACCGCTCAGAGAGGGAGGTACTACCATCCCTAAGCGGTACTACTGCTCGCTGGGGCGGTGCTACCGCTCAGCTAGCGGTACTACTGCTCACCTGGAGCGGTACTACCGCTAGCGAGCGGTACTACAGCTCAGCTTGAGCGGTACCACCGCTGGACCCTTTGCAAATGCAAGGATAGAACAAGCGGGGTCCTCTATTACCGCAAAGTGAAGGTGGTGGAAAGAAAATGTGTGCGTGTGTGAGTTGATTCCACCCAAACCTTTCCGACGCGGACCCCCTCTTAATAGTACGGCTTCCCTACGACTCAAAACCACCAAAGAGAACCGTAGGAAACACCGAGGGGCGACGAATCATCTCGTGCCATGCGATGTATTATCTGAAATGCTCAATGCACACGATTTGTCTGCAGAGGTGCTGTCATGAATCAGCAAAACTACTTAGAACAAAATATGCCCTAACAATCTCCCCCTTTTTGGTGGATTGATGACAACACCGGATTTGCACAAAAACATATTAGTGAAGACATAGGCAAACCCAGAGTCTATGAGTTAAGAGACTGGCTCCCTCTGGATGTGTGCATGCTTAAAATGGTGCTATGAACAACACATCATACAATCCAGATGAGGGCACTCCCTAGGAGTCATAGACGGATACTCCTTGCAGTAAATAGGTATAACACTGATTAAGCAAGAAAGGTATAGACATGTGAGCATAAAGATAAAGGCACAAGATAAATGATCTCACATGCTAAGCATATAGAGAGACTATAGAGATAATATAAGTATAGCATATGTCTCACACCATATGACAAAGACTCTTCACACACATAACAAAATATCCAACAGACTCAAACCAACCAAGTTCAGTAAAGAAAGAGTCAAACACGAACAAAAAACCAAAGGAAAATCTCTAACACTCTCACCCCCTTTGGCATCAGGACACCAAAAAGGCAGAGAGGACGCGAACACAGGTGGTGGCTCAGTTATCAGACACATCCGTACTGTCCTCATCATCCTCAGGCTGCTCCTCGTGATCACACCCCGCTGCATATTGTTCTTCAGACACCTCCTGATCAGTCCCATCCCACTGGTAGTATCTTTCCGGCATCCAAGCAGACTCTGGAGTGATGACATCCTCAAGACCACTAGAGACGTGCACATCGGGCGTCCTCATGAGGCGCTTATCCCGGCGATGGCTCTCCTTCTTGGACACATGAGTTAGATACTGTCCTTTTGCCTGCATGCAAAACAAGGTCCTCATCTGGTTCTTCAGGGACCCCATCTGTTCATTCAGCTTGTTGGCCCAAGATGGCTCAACAGAAGAACGAGTCTGTGAAGCAGGACCACCCTCAGCCCTAGCAGCAACAGTCTCCTCCCCATTCTCCATGTGATCAGCAGAGCGTGAAGTGGAGGTGTTGGCCCACTTCTCTTTCTGGTGCAGTTTGATGGGATCATGGCTGAAGGACTCTATGGGTGCAGGAAAGGCCACGCCAGGAAAGGACTCAGCCCATTTAGTCTTGAGGTAGTAGAACAAGTAAAGCCCATAGATGGGAATCTTACGGTTGAATATGGCCATTTGAAGCTCGCAAAACATCACATTTGAGACATCGAGTGGCCCATTGGGTTGTGTCCGTCCTTCCTAACACATCAGGAGCATGTCCACCAGAAAGGAATGAACTTCGTATTTGTTGCCAACCTGAGGGAAGAGAGTGTTGCGAAAGACCCGATGCATGATATCCAAGAAGGGAATGAGCACATCCTTCCTGACATAGAAAGGCAACAACTGCTCCTTCGGGGTGGTACTAGAGTGTTGATGAGGGCGCAGGCCAACAGGGTTATGCAGCCCAACGTCATTGATCTTCAAAAGCTTCATGAACTCAACTCAAGATCCAGTCATCTTCTCGCCATGAGTCATTCAGGTCAAAGAGAGATTCTCATCATTATGTAAATGGACACATACATAGAATTGAGCCACTACTTCTGGATCAAAGTCACAGTGAAAAGTGATGATGTCCTCAATACCCACGTGCTCAATCATACTGAGGGCCTCTCCAAAATATGCAGTATCCTTCCGGAGATGATTGAGATCAATCCATTGCACTGGAACATATTTCTTCTTCTTAGTAAGGACGTCATCTTGATAGATCATGAGCTGCTTCTTGGACCGGAACATCTCACCGCCCCTGAATTGAACCCTCTTAGTGACATAAGGATTTTGCTTTAGGCATCGCACATACTCCTTGAGAGGCATAGTGTCATAGTCAATGTTGGTCTCCTTGTACTTCGATGCAGTCTTCTTGATATTGCGCTTCAGAGGATTCGAACCTTCTGGTTCTTCAGTGTTGCGGTACCTCTTGGACTTGGTGTTGCAAACTGGGTTGGAACGAAGGGAGCCACCACCTGAGACACGCAACACAAACACGCGAAAATGACAAAAAGAAGTCATTGCAACATCCAGAACACAGGAGAAAACACAAATGAAACCAAGTAGGAGCATGCATAGATAGAAATTTGTGCACGAGCGGTAGTACCGCTCGGGCAGGGTGGTAGTACCGCTCCACGAGAGGTAGTACCGCTCGGTCAGGGCGGTAGTACCGCTCCACGAGCGGTAGTACCGCTCTGTCAGGGCGGTAGTACCACTCCACGAGCAGTAGTACCGCTCGGGCAGGGTGGTAGTACGCGTGGTTCTAGATCTAGAAGAACACAATATGGATCTCACCACTATGCTGCAGATTTAAGATCATAAGGGACCAAGACTATGCAGATCCTATGCAACAAAGCATATTGAGGCACTTCCCAATATCTCTCCTCCAATCCATGTATGAGACTAAAATCATGCCAAAACAATGAAGCCAATACATCTTGCCCCTAACCCTAGAACCAAGAACATGAACACAACTAAAGGAGAATAGGGGCAGTCCCGGAGTCCATGGTGCATGGAGGAGGAAGGGGAGGCAATCCCTCCAACTGGAACGAGAGGAGAAGCGCCGTGGAGGAAGATCAAATCTGGGGAACTCGAGATAGAGAGGGAGTGCTCCACGAAGAAGAAACAAATGGGGCTGAGAAAAACTACTCCCTCTCTTTATATACCCCGAGGGCACAGGCAGGGCGGTAGTACCTCTCGGGCCTAGCGATAGTAGTGCTGGATATGGTAGTACCGCTCTTGTCATAGCAGTAGTAACGCTCGAGTCATGGCGGTAGTACCGCTTGGATCATCGTGGTAGTACCGCATGAGGCAGTAGTACCGCTCTCCCTGATGAGGTACATACGCTAGCCCTAGTGAGTGGTAGTATCGCTCTCGTCATCGCGGTAGTACCGCTCGGGTCATCGCAGTAGTACCGCTCCCCCTAGCGGTAGTACCGCTTGCCCCTAGCGATACTACCACTCCAGAACATGCAGAAAAATTCCAGAAATTGCCAGAACAACGAGAAATCACTACGGACACCTACCAGTCAGTAATAGTGAAAAAACAAAAGCAAAATATAGTGACTAGCAACATTATAACCCTCCTTTACCGGGAGAGAGGGGGCGGTGGCCGGAGCCACCTATGTTTGAGACAAAAGGTATGACACCGCGAAGAATTATCCTTGGGTTCATGACCAAAGCTCATCTTTGAAGCACAAGTGCCATCAATAATGGCCAATGTGAAAGACTTGATCGATTTATGCATAATGGGGAGAGGGAAAGTTCATTGAGAGAACAACACCCCCCTATGTCCTTGCCTACACCTAGAACTAGATATAATGCGGAATGAGGTGCAAAGTGCCTAGTTTGAATCCACATTACTTGAATCAATGATATTTAGCTCATGCCTTAACTCCCGAAACCTTGCTTCATCTAGGGGTTTAGTGAAAATATCTGCGAGTTGCTCTTCAGTGTTGATGAGGTGAACCTCAATATCACCACGCTTGATATGCTCACGAATGAAGTGATGACGAATATCAATGTGCTTGGTCTTGCTATGTCGCACCGGATTGAGGGAAATCTTGATAGCACTTTGATTGTCACATAGAAGAGGCACTTTGTCACAAGTGACACCGTAATCCTTTAAAGTTTGCCTCATCCATAGCAACTGTGCACAACAACTCACAGCTGCAATATACTCAACTTGGGTGGAAGACAATGAGACACAGTTCTGCTTCTTTGAAGACCAAGTTACCAATGAACGACCAAGAAATTGACATCCTCTAGAAGTTGACTTCCTCTCGACACAGTCTCCCGCCCAATCTGAGTAAGAATAGCCCACTAGGTTGAAGCTTGCTCCTTTGGGATACCATAGGCCAAAGTTTGGGGTATGAGCCAAATATCGAAAGATTCATTTGACAGCCATAAAATGGCTTTCCTTTGGTGCAGATTGAAACCGTGCACAAATCCCTACACTCAACATGATATCCGGTCTAGATGCACAAATGTAAAGAAGGGATCCAATCATGGAGCGATATACCTTTTGATCCACTGCTTTACAATTGGGATCACTGTCAAGCTTGCATCTGGTTGGCATGGGAAACTTGACCGGCTTGACGTCCTCTAGCTCGAACCTCTTGAGCATGTCTTGGGTGTACTTGGCTTGTTTGATGAAGGTTCCTTCTAAACCTTGTTTAATCTTGAACCCAAGGAAGAACTTCAACTCACCCATCATTGACATCTCAAATTTCTCAGTCATTAGTGCAACAACTTCTTCATTCAAAGTGTCACACCCTGTTTTTACTACCACATTCTCTGTATTGTGAAAATCTGAGCTTGTTAAAACTTTTTCAAAACTAAAGATGTGAGTGCCATGATTGTCATTGTATGCTTGTGTGTGTGATCATGAAATGATAAAAACCCATTTCACAATATGGAATTGCTTCTAAAAACCTTTACTTGTTTTTGATCAAGGTAAAAACCCTACTTTGAGTTGCACCACATGCTTTTCATGTCAAGCAATGTTTCTACCCAAAGATGGTGATCTGATTTTAACTTGTCTCTATATTCCAAAACCACAAAAATAATTATTTTTATAATTATTTCCCTAATTTAATTTCATGTCCATTCTGAGGCCAGAATTGGTATTCCTACATGGAAAAATACTTTTCTGCCTTAGAAAAATCTGATTAAATTTGGAGATGATCAGAAGGACATATATTTTCCATACATAAGATTTTAAACCCTATTTTATATTATAATTATTTGAATAAAACCCTGGAAACCATTTCCGTCTGTTTTCACCTTTTGAAATATTTCCAAAGGAAATATTCTCAATAAAATCGTAGAAAATTCCAGTAGTATGCCTAAGCCATATTTGGTGTAGACATAAAATTTCACCTTGATCCAAGGTGATTAAGGACCCCAAATAACCCTAAAACCCCTTCTGTCCAGTATTAAGTTAGAGCAACCCTACATAGCAAAGTTTGTCCAATTATGCTCGAACTTTGCAGGAGTGCCTAATACCTCAAATGAGGGTTCCACACCAAAACTGGGATTTGTGGGACTTAGTTTGCCCACACTCTCTTTGGAAGGGACAGATCTGGTCAAATTGAAGTGTTTTCAAGTTTACAAAGCTAAACTTGTCCAATGGAGCTCAAACTTGCTGAAACCCCATGTTTTAGCACCAAACCCAAACCTGTTAAGTTGCAGCACCAGTGGTGGGGTGCAACCCCCTAAAACCACTGTAGAGCACCTTTTGACAGATGGGAAAAAGCCACCTTAGCCAAAGCTAAACCCAACCCCTTTGCTCCAAACTCATAGATTAGGTGGCCAGTATCCATATCTAACGCCAGTCAACTAGCCCCTCATTGGTTCAACGTGGAATGGCCAAAAACTCCAATTTAGGTTTCAGTTCAAGGCTGACAGCACCAATATTTCTTGTCTCCCTTGACCAGCCGAAGCTCCCACGAGAACCAAATAGCTAGCCACACACCCAACGAGTGCCAGGACATGCTAGACACGTCCAAAGAGCCTTAGAGCACACCAGCATGACGTGGCATGCCAAAACTGCGCTCTGGGCGCACTACAGGAAGCCACCAAGGTGGGGGCCACGCTCTCGGCCAGTTCCAGCCTCCCCCGAGGTGTCCAACCTCTTCCCGACAACCCCTCTGCGTCGAGCAACCCTCAGGGCCCCTCCTGCCCCGCGCTAGAGCTCGTGCGACGTGTGCCCGCGTGCACCAGAACCGACCAAGGTTGCGCGGCCCCGGATGCTCGACTCCTCCCTCTCTCCCTCTGCAGCAGATGGTTCTGGCAGTCCAAAACCATGTCCTCAGACCGTGGTTTCGACCCCAACCCTCTCTGCACCCCCATGCATGCCACAGTGAGTCACCGACGCTCCCGAATCGGCTCACCGTCGCAGGCCTCTTTATAGCCCTCCCCATCGCTCCAGCACCCCTCAGATAGCTTCACCACGACCACTAGCACCTCCCTAGCGTCCCCAGCAAACCAACAGATCCCCGGGGCTCAAGATCGACCGAGGCCCCTCTACCTTAGAGCTCCGGTCGATCTCCGGTTACACGACGGCTCCTGCGCCCCTCGACCCACCAAAATGATCCCCACAACCCCAGGAAGCTTTCCGCCAACTCGCCCAAGCATTTTCGTGCCCCTAGCTACCTCCTCGACCACCTCACGAAACTCCTCTGCCGCGGCCTTCTCATCGCCGGTGAACCCCTGCCTCTCCGACGTTGTTCCGACCACCAGCAGGTGGGCGACTTCATGGCGAACCCATTCCAGTCCTTGTTGGGGCTTGAGAGCGTCGGCAGCCTCGCCGGCGTGCTCCTCCTCCTCTCTGGCCAATGGTAGGAGACGACCCCGACAGGTGTGCCCCACCTGTCGGTGGCCTAGCCTCCTCCCCCGCGCTGCCCACATACACTTACCGCAGGGCCCCGCACGTCACGTTCAAACCTAACGGCGCGCGCGCCTGGGCAGGTTGTCGGCTGGCCATGGGCCAGCCCAGTTCCAAGCCGAGCCAGGCCAGGCTTAGCCCTTTTTTCTTTATTTTTTTAAACCTGATTTCTAAGATTTTTATAAAAAACATTTAACCAGTGTAAACATATAATGTTTCCACTGTTATTCTTCTAAAAATATGTAGTATTTAATGATATGATTGGATCAATTTTTGAACAACTATTCTGTTTTACAGTAATAAAAACGACTAAATTGGAATAGTTTTGCTTCTGTTTGGTTAATTTTAAAAATGTTTCTTCATGGGAATTTGAGGCAAATATTTTTCAAAATGACAACTTAGATTTATCAGTAATAAAGAACATTTTTAAAATAACCTTGTGATTTGTTTCTGCTTGAGCTATTTCTTATTTATTCTTTTATCGACGATAGAAAATCCGTGTGACGAGGGAATCGGAGCGGAAGACCTCGAAGACCCCAGAACCTATCTAACCAAGGCAAGAAGCCCTTTGACCATGACTGAGCATATGTTATATTGCATGTTAAGGTAGCAAGTATTTCTGTTGCATATGATCATAAGTGCCGGTAAATCACTCAGGTGATTTTTACCGATGGCTACCCCGGAGCACCTGCATTGAGCTTGATCCTACCCCTTTGAGGGTCACTCTATTATCAGGTTGACAAGTAATACTAGAGTATATAGCATGATCAGGTTGTTAGTTCAAACAAAGTTTTATGAAAACCCCGTCGGGTGCCACTAATGCCCGAGGGTGATAATGAGTTACGTGGCCACTTCTGGTGAAGTGGTGCACCCGATATTTGTGTGAGTATGGTTTTGGAAATGGGATTAGATTTATGATGTGTCGACCATCCCAACCTTACCAGTATGACAACGTTACCCCTTATGGGACGGGGCTATGTTGATTACTCTTGTTGGTGCTAGCGGAGAGCCACGTTACTAGTGGCGAGAGTGATGTGTGGTCGCTCTCGTGATGGGGTCGTGCTAGATAGGACGACTATGCCATTTTTATGAGTTCCAGGCACACCGTTGGTCCCTGCATGGTTGATACTGTCCAGAGTCGGTGCTCATAAGATGTACAACATGTGGGCTGGTTTCCAATCGAGTGGACCTCTTGGTCTTGTATCGTTAGGGGAAATGCATTGATCGGGTACTTACCTCGGGTATGTTATATAACGGGAGTCGTGGATGACATGGAAGTTTCCCGGAGCTCGTTGGTCCAGCGTACTACCTCTGCAGAGTGTAAAACTATTCGAATAGATGTGTCCACAGTCAAGGACAGTTGGGTAATCCTGCTTAAACTACGTCCAGTTGTTTCCGCATAAAGCAAGTGTGTGTGAGTGGTGATAAAAAGGAGTTATTATGAAAGTAATGATATAACCAAGTTTGGTGACTTGGCATACAGGGTGAACCCGGATGGTTCAGCCCTCGACAGATATATTGATATCTGTAACCTGTTCTTCAAAAGTAATTCTTTAACTTGATGCATATTCATGATCAACCACCATGATGAGTTCCACCAAAGATGCATATTATTGTTATTTTTCACTTTCATTGTTCATGTCATGGGTTGTTTGCGAGTACATTCGAAGTACTCATTGGCTTGCCACTGGTTATGTCATTGACCAGACATGGAAGGACCGGAGTTTGGAGATGAGTATGTATTCGGAGACGCCCCTGGGAACTAGGACGCTTCCAAGTCAGAATGCCTGTCGGTGTAGGCTTGATGGCATGGGCACCCGCTTAGCCCCTATGATTTCTGCTTCTAGTTGTATTTGAGTGATTTGGCCTTAGGCCCTGCTTTGTGAACCTGACCATTCAGTCTTGTGTTGTAATAATCGGTATTTGGATGTAAGACTCTCTTATTCGGTATCTGTGTTCGGTGAGCATTGATCTCTGGGATCACTGAGCACGGCAATCTCGACTCGTAAGTCGGAGTCCCCACAGAGCTGGTATCAGAGCCATTCTGACAATAGGAAGCCCTAGGTAGCATGGACGATAGCTGAGACGATTAGTGCACATAGACCCTAACCTAAGATTCTGCACCCACTAAAAAACTTTCTAACTCTCTCCTCTACATCTTGTAGATGTCCGCCGTACCTGAGATGCTTCTGCAGGCGGGCTTTCCTCTGCTTTTGAGTGATAGCCTCGAGAAGTGTCAAGTATGCCGCACGCCCATCTTTCTCTACCACGAGCATTGGGTCAACGCCGACACCAAGGAATATCACGTGGACGTGATAGTGAAGGCTAACGACTCCCCGACTAGTTGGTTCTTTGAATGACCACATATGGAGGACCTGATGTTGGCAGTGGAGACCGCATCACGAGAGGCACTCGTGCGACTCCGCGACATCCTACCTGAGATGGATGACGAGCCAGCTACTCGTCACCTACCCTTTGTTAAGGATGGGGTGGACGGGAGTTGGACACTCAACCCATCCTCTGAGGACAGGACGCCACTGAGGTTTCACACCTACTTCAGTCTCTCCTCCGACACTTTGACGCACCTTTTGATCAAGGAGTCAACTAGGATTCGCCAAGAGATGCACCAAGTCAAGGATCTGCTTCGCACGGAGAAGATGAAGAACCGCAATGTGAAGAAGGAAGGAGCACCCGTAGGACCACCTGGTTTTGCCTTCCGAGGAGGAATACCACTGCTTCAGGCAACTCCTCTACAGAGTCGTCGCCTGACCACGGAAGAGTACACCGAACTCTTCGCCACCTCGCCAACCAAGAGACGCCGTGATGGTCCTCTTCCTTCTCCTAGTCGTTCAAAGAAGGGAAGCACTAATGATGATGAAGGTGAAGATGGAGATGAAGACGAAGACCCCGCATAACCCGCTTATGAGACTGCGCAGTCGGCCGTTTAGCATTAGCAGCATAGGCAATTAGGATGTACTCCCCGAGCGTAGGAGTTCTTGTATCGGTTTGTATGAACCACGAGTGTTGTGTAAGCATGTTGGATGCAAGTCGCGTTTGCCTTAGGCAGCTTGTGAGCGACTACATCGCTTGTTTTTAATCTAATGCAATAGTTCTTTCAAAACCATTGGCTTAAAATTTTCACACTAGCACAACACTAGACCCCCTCTTTACTAGAGCATCATCCCTTCTAATTTCAGCCAGTTTGGCAAATTGACCTGTCTACTCCCCTGGCAGGATGGTGAATGCAACTCGCAATAGCACCTTCGGCAACCCCATCTCTGCCTCTCCAGGTCAGCAGCAGGGAACCGGAGGGGAAGCTGAAGCTGGAGATCACCACGAGCGGCAAGACGATGTTCCACCGCCACCGCCTCCTCCTGAAAGATTGAGCATGGCTAAGTTCCTTCAATCTCTTTGAGAGGATCGTCAAGCCAACAATGCCGCTATTCAGCAGCTGGCTCAAACCTTGGTGAACAACCTGCCGCAGAACGGGAATGGCAATGGTCGCTCTACTCTCTCTGAGTTCATGTAAACTACGCCACCCATATTCACGGAGACGAGTGAACCATTGCATGCCGATGACTGGATCCGTACTATCGAAGACCTCCTCGCGCTGGTCAAGTGCACTGATGATCGTGAGAAAGTTCTCCATGCTTCCCACTGTCTCGGAGGCACAACCAGAGTTTGGTGGGATGGATTTCAGATCATGCGAGCAGGGCAAGTCATCACTTGGGTTGTGTTCAAAGATGGATTCCGCGCTGCTCACATTCCTCCCGGAATGATGACCATTAAGAAGCGGGAATTCCGAGCCTTAAGGCAAGGCAGTGGATCCATCAAGGAGTATTCGAAGAAGTTCAACCTCGTGTCAAGGTACGCGCCTGAGGACGTCAACACTGAGGCCGCCTAAGTGGAACGTTTTATGGAAGGACTGCAACAGTCACTCCAGTATTAGCTAGTTGTTCGTGAATACCGAACCTTCATCGATCTGGTTATTAAGGCCCTTATGTGGGAAGACAAGTGTCGTGCTATGGACGACGCCCGTAAGCGCAAGCTAATGGGTAATGGAGGACCGAGTAACACGAAGCCACGCCCATGGTAGTCAGCTCCAGCAAGACCCAACTATCAGTAGCGGCAGTACACCTATCCAACATTTTGCGAGAACTACTAGCCTGAGCAGCAAGTCAACACCAAGCCAGCAAACAATCCGTCGAACAACGGTGGATTCAAGACCAATCTTCCAGCGCAAGTTACCTGTTTTGGATGTGGACAAACATGGCACTATTCCAGGCAATGCCCCAACAAGAAGCCCGATGCTCCGCACCCCAATGCGCCAAATCCAGGCCAAGGAGCACCAGGCAGGAATCAGGCTCCCTGCAATCAGTAGTATCACGGCAAAGGGCGGATTAATCATATTTTTGCAGAATAGGCACAATAAGACCCGGACTACATTCTGGGTACGTTCCTCGTCAACTGTACCCCAGCAATAGTATTGTTTGATTGTTGTGCTTCGCATTCTTTTGTTACGCAAAGGTTTGCGGAAAAATGTGGTTTAGAACCTACCTTGCTTCGTGGGCATATGGCAATTCAAACCCCGGGAGCATTATTGAGGACCAACCTAGGGTGTAGGAAGGTCGGGATAGTTATCAATGGGACGAGCTTCTCAGCGGATCTCATTGTGCTTAAGTCGCAAGGCCTAGAAGTAATTGTCGGCATGGATTGGTTGGCCAAACATCAAAGCATCTTGGACTGTGCCAACAGGGTTATTACCATGACAAGCGACCAAGGGGTCAATGTCAAGTATATCTGTGAGCCAGTACCCGCTCGAGTACCACTGATTAACAGCCTGTCAGAGGAAGAACTCAATCGAGTGCCAATAGTCTACCAGTACCCGAACGTCTTTCCTGATGAGCTACCGGGAATGCCTCCCGTCCGAGACATCGAGTTCATCATCGAACTCATTCCCGGATCAAGGCCTATCTATAAGAAGCCTTACATGATGGATCCGAAGTGCTGGCAGAATTGAAGAAGCAGCTGGATGAGCAACTCAGGAAAGGATTTATTCGTCCGAGTGCGTCACCTTGGGGATCACCTATTCTTTTCGTGTCCAAGAAGGATGGGACTATCAGACTCTGCGTCGATTATCGTTCTCTCAATGAGGTCACAATTAAGAACAAGTACCCACTCCCCAATATTGAAGACTTGTTCGACCAGCTAAATGGAGCTAAGGTATTCTCCAAGATCGACCTCCGATCTGGATATTACCAACCGAAGATCCGACACGAGGACATACCCAAGACTGCGTTCGTGACCTGGTATGGTCTGTATGAATGCACTGTCATGTCTTTTGGGTTGACTAATGCCCCAGTTTACTTCATGTACCTCACGAACAAGGTCTTCATGGAATACCTGGACAAGTTTGTCGTCGTATTCATTGATGACACATTAATCTTTTCCAAGTCCGAAGAAGAGCATGAGGAACACTTGAGGTTAGTATTGGAGAAGCTTCGAGAGCACCAACTTTATGTCAAGTTCGGCAAGTGTCAATTCTGGCTGAACGAAGTTGGATTCTTGGGTCATACCATGACCGCAAGTGGATTGGCAGTTGATCCCTCCAAGATTACTAAAGTAACTAACTGGGAATCACCAATTGATGTGAAGGAAGTGAGGAGCTTCCTCGGACTCGCGGTATATTACCGCAAGTTCGTAGAAAGATTCTCCCACATCGCTCGACCCATGACTCAGCTCTTGAAGAAAGGCAAGGAGTTCGAATGGACGCCAGAGTGTGAAGCGAGCTTCCAAGAATTGAAGAAGAGATTAACCACCGCCCCGGTATGGCCACTCCCGATATCAGCAATGAGTTTGTGCTATATTTTGATGCCTCCAGGACCTGACTCGGTGGGGTTCTAATGCAGGATGGAAGAGTTGTGGCGTATCTGTCATGGCAACTGCGCCCGCATGAGGAGAACTATGCCACCCATGATCTCGAGTTGGCAGCAGTAGTGCAAGCCCTGAAGACATGGCAACATTACCTTCTGGGGAAGCGATGTGAAATATACACTGACCACAAAAGTCTAAAGTATATCTTCACCCAAAGGGAATTGAATATGAGGCAATGAAGATGGTTAGAATTAATCAAAGACTACGACCTAAGCATTCAATATCACCCCGGTAAGGCCAATATAGTGGTTGATGCCTTAAGCCGGAAGACGAGCACCTTGAACGTCATGCTCAAGGAAAGGCAACCTGCCTTATATGAAGAATTAGAGAACTTCTGGTTGGAGCTAGTGGAATAAGGATTCCTAGATAACCTCGAAGTCAAACCAACGCTGGTGGATGACATCAAGGAGGCCCAAAAGGGTCATAAGAGCATTGAAGGCATCAGGAAGAAGATTCAAGAAGGCAAGGCCCTAGGATTCTCGGTGGATGAACAAGGAGTGGTGTGGTTTGGGAAACATTTATGCGTACCAACAAGGCTGAACTCAAGGACTTGATCCTACAGGAAGCACATGATACACCCTACTCTATTCACCCCGGTGGTACCAAGATGTATCAAGATCTCCGAAAAAGATTCTGGTCGCATGGCATGAAGAGGGACATAGCGTATTATGTTGCCAAGTGCGACGTGTGCCAACAAGTCAAGGCTGAGCATCAACGATCTGCAGGACTGCTACAACCTCTCAAAGTACCAGAATGGAAGTGGGACAAGATAGGCATGGACTTTGTTACCGGCTTACCGAGGTCTAGCAGAGGCCATGACTCTATATGGGTTATTGTCGACCATTTGACCAAAGTAGCCCATTTCATTCCTGTCAACACCACTTATAAGGGGAACAAGTTGGCTAGTCTCTACATTGACCGTATTGTAAGCCTTCATGGAGTTCCCAAGGAGATTGTATCTGACCAAGGCACACAGTTCACCTCAAGATTTTGGAAAAAGTTCCAAGAAGCCCTCGGAACCAAGCTCTATTTCAGCACCGCTTTCCACCCACAAACGGGCGGACAAACGGAAAGAGTGAATCAGATACTCGAAGATATGCTCCACGCATGCGTCTTGGCGCATGGTGCCAAATGGGAAGATTGTCTGTGGTTTGTTGAGTTTTCATACAACAACAACTACCGGTCCAGTCTCCAGATGGCCCCATTCAATGTGTTGTACGGACAAAAGTGCCGCACCCCGCTCAACTGGTCCGAAACCGGAGATGGACTGATTGTCGGGCCGGAAGTTTTGCACAAGGCAGAAGAGAAGGTGCAACTTGTCCGAGAGAATCTAAAGGCAGCCAAGTCGCGACAGAAGAGCTATGCGGATTCTCGCCGCAGGGATGTGGAGTTCATTCCCGGAGATCTGGGGTACCTCCGTGTCACTCCTCTCAAGGGAACCAAGCGTTTCCACGTTAAAGGGAAACTCACTCCAAGGTTCATTGGACCTTTTAAGACCACGAAAAGGCATGGAGAAGTTGCTTATCAGTTGGAGCTACCTCCGGAACATTCGGGATGTGCACAACGTCTTCGACGTGTCACAACTTCGGAAGTGTCTTCAAGCGTCGAATCGTCCCGATATTTACAAGGACTTTGACCATCAGGCCATTGACCTTAAGTTTGATCTCACCCACCACGAGAAGCCGATCCGCATTCTGGATGAAGCTGAGCGTTGCACCAGAAGCCGCACCATCAAGTATTTCAAGGTTTAATGGAGCAACCACACCGAAGCAGAAGCAACATGGGAGCATGAAGACTATCTCTGATCCGAGTCTCCGGACCTTTTTAGCACCTACCCTAGGAATCTCGTGGACGAGATTCTTGCAAGGGGGATAGGTCTGTCACACCCTGTTTTTACTACCACATTCTCTCTATTGTGAAAACCTGAGCTTGTTAAAACTTCTTCAAAACTAATGATGTGAGTGCCATGATTGTCATTGTATGCTTGTGTGTGTGATCATGAGATGATAAAAACCCATTTCACAATATGGAATTGTTTCTAAAAACCTTTACTTGTTTCTGATCAAGGTAAAAACCCTACTTTGAGTTGCACCACATGCTTTTGATGTCAAGCAATGTTGCTACCCAAAAATGGTGATCTGATTTTAACTTGTCTTTATATTCCAAAACCACAAAAATAATTGTTTTTATAATTATTTCCCTAATTTAATTGCATGTCCATTCTGAGGCCAGAGTTGGTATTCCTACATGGAAAAATACTTTTCTGCCTTAGAAAAATCCGATTAAATTTGGAGATGATCAGAAGGACATATATTTTCCATACATAAGATTTTGAACCCTATTTTATATTATAATTATTTGAATAAAACCATGGAAACCATTTGTGTCTATTTTGACCTTTTGAAATATTTCCAAAGGAAATATTCTCAATAAAATCCTAGAAAATGCTAGTGGTATCCCTAAGCCATATTTGGTGTCCACATAAAATTTCACATTGATCCAAGGTGATTAAGGACCCCAAATAACCCTAAAACCCCTTCTGTCCACATTGAAGTTAGAGCAACTCTACATAGCAAAGTTTGTCCAATGATGCTGAAACTTTGCACGAGTGCCTAATACCTCAAATGAGGGTTCCACAACAAAAATGGGATTTGTGGGACTTAGTTTGCCCACACTCTCTTTGGAAGGGACAGATCTGGTCAAATTGAAGTGTTTTCAAGTTTACAAATCTAAACTTGTCCAATGGAGCTCAAACTTGGTGAAACCACATGTTTTAGCACCAAACCCAAACCTGTTAAGTTGCAGCACCAGTGGTGGGGTGCAACCCCCTCAAACCACTGTCGAGCACCTTTTCACAGATGGGAAAAGCCACCTTAGCCACAACTAAACCCAACCCCTTTGCTCCAAACTCATAGATTAGGTGGCCAGTATCCATATCTAACCCCAGTCAAGTGGCCCCTCACTGGTTCAACGTGGAAAGGCCAAAAACTCCAATTTAGGCTTCAGTTCAAGGCTGACAGCACCAGTATTTCTTATCTCCCTTTACCAGCCGACGCTCCCACGAGAACCAAACAACTAGCCACACTCCCAGCCAGTGCCAGGACATGCTAGACACATCCAAAGTTCCTCAGAGCGCACCAGCATGCCGTGGCATGCTAAAACTGCGCTCTGGGCACACTAGAGGAAGCCACCAAGGTGGGGGCGACACTCTCGGCTAGTTCCAGCCTCCCCCGAGGTGTCCAACCTCTTCCTCGACAACCCCTCTGCATCGAGCAACCCTCAAGGCCCCTCCTTCCCCGTGCTAGAGCTCGTGCGACGCGTGCCCGCACGCACCAAAACCGGCCAAGGTTGCGCGGCCCCGGATGCTTGACTCCTCCCTCTCTCCCTCTGCAGCAGATTGTTCTGCAGTCCAAAACCATGTCCTGAGACTGTGGTTTCGACCCCAGCCCCTCTCTGCACCCCCATGCGCGCCATGGTGAGTCACCGGCACTCCCGAATCGTGTCACATCCCTAACCCTCAATCAAGATAGCATTGTGCTCATGTCTTCTTTGCATTTGCATCTAAGAAGTTTCAACAAAGACAACAAAGTGGCAAAGGAAAAACTCAAAACCCTAGCCACCATTTCAATTAAAGGAAATTTCAAACTAGTTCAAAATCAATGAACCCAAAATGGCCTCAAGAAATGTTCAAACTTTCTGATAAATCATGAAAGTAAATGAGCATTGGAGAAAACTATTTTCTTGACACTTTAAGCATTTTAAATAAATGCAAAAGCCACTGGTTTCAAATTTAAAATTTGAAATCAGAAACTATAATTTTCCAAAAATGTTGAAAGTCTTGGAAATGAGTGGGGATATTATAACAAATATTTCAGGAGGACTAAAATAGTTTTTACTTTTTGTTTGGAGCTGAAATAATTAGCAAAGCAATAAATAGAAAAACAGAAAAACAAAAACAGAGGAAATGGAAAAAGACTTACCTGTCGCCCAAGCCTGGCCCGGCCCATCTCCCCGCTTGTCCCCTCCCTCGTGCCAGTAGGCAGCAGGAGGTGGCCGCCGCCTCCTCCGGCGCGGCCACGCACCTGCGTGCCTGCCTGGCCGCCGGTTCGCGCTGGCGACGACGGGGATAAGCTCCCCAGAGCTTCCCCTATCCATTCCCCGCCTCGGTTCTTCCCCTCCTCCCGGATCCCCACCTTCTCCCTGCTGCCGCCATTAGAGCCGAGCTCGAGCTCGAGCTGGCCGTGCCCCTGGCCACAGGATCCCCTCCCAGAGCACGCCATTAGCTCCGCCTCGTCGCCCTGGTCGTCTCTGCAGAAGCCGAAGCCTCCTCGAGCCCTGCAACGCCCGCAACGCCGTCGTCTTCCTCCTCCGGCCGCCGGACCTCTCCCGTCGATTCGTCGCCCCAGGCCTCCCCCGAGCCGTCTGAGCTCTGCTCTGCACTCCCTGTGAGCATGCGGTCGTTTCCCCTAAGCTTTCCCCGTCGATCCCCTCCTCTAGACCTAGTTTCAACGGAGCCCGACGAGGACCGCCGCTGCCGCTCGTCGCCGATAGCCCTCCGATGATCAGCTCGTCCTTCCGAGGGCACCAACAGCTCCAGGACGACGCGTAGATGCCGTAGCAGCTAAGAACCGAGCGTAGATCCCTCTGATTCAAAGCCCCGAGGACGCCCGAGCTTCGGCCGCCGCTCCGGCTCGTCGCCGACGCCTCTTCCGGCGACCCTAGCCTCCCCAGTTGGTCATGCCAGATCGGCCACTTCGCGAGCTTGCTGTAGCTGCCAACCGCGTGCGTTTTCGTGCTGTCCAGCGCCGTCTAGGTCGCCTCCGGCGAGCCCTCCGCCGCGGGTCTGGTCGCCGGCGACCACCCTCCGGTGGCCGTCGACGTAGCCGACCATTAGGGCGTAATCGCCCTCCCATCAGTCGCTGCCAGAGGGCCCCACGCCTGGTCAAACCCCAATTAGGGGCTGGTCAGCGCGGGATTAGTCCCAGAGAGGCTGACCAGTGGGGCCCCCCTGTCAGGTTTGACCTGAACAGGTCGGCTGACCTGCTGACGTCAGCCTGATGCAATAAATAGAATTTCGAGTTTAAAACTAATTCAGGAAATTGCTAAAAATTGCAAAAATCATAGAAATTAATCTGTAACTCCAATGAAAATAAATTATATATGAAAAAGTATCAGAAAAATTCAAGGATTCTGATTATGCTATTTTCAACTATGTTTGAAAAAGTTACAGGACCCTAAATTGTGAAATAAGGAATAATTCAATTCTTTTAATCACTTTATAAATGGAATTTGCAAAAATATCCAAATTTCATTATAAATGCAATGATCACACACTGCCCTAGATATAAATCAGTACCATAACATGACATTTCATGCATGTTAACATTAAGTTGATCTGAGCATCAGGTCGGATCAATTAAACCGGTATCTGAGAATACCCGTTTGAATTGCTATTCGAATGTGATTCAAATCAACTATAAACCTAAAACATCTTGATTATAATAACTTATCACTTTGCATTCTCATGCCATGCTCATGCATCATTTTGATTGCATATGATTGTTATTGAATGTTGCCATTCATTTCAGTAGGCTCCGCACCCCCGGATTCCATCGAATATCCGTCTGACGGATATCGTTCCTCCTCTGAGCAACAAGGCAAGCAACCCTTTTGATCATCCCGATAACTCCTATGTTCTTGCTCCTGCACCTATTTATTGCATTAGGATCAAATGCTTCAACTGATTTTGCCTCGATAGTTGGACCCACTTCCTTCGCTTGACTTAACCTTGTCACAGTAAATAGCCGAACCTTGCAACCTAGCATACCTGGTAGTTGCTTGAGCTATGATGTGCCTTATCCTGCTATGCATGCTATGCTTAGAGTTGTGTATGGTATGTCATCTGGGAGATGAACAGAAATGTGGAATGTGTTCGGTGAGCAAAGGTCGTGTGTTGAACTTGATTTGGTAAAGGTACCGGTGAAAGGCTGTGTAGGAGTACATGGTGGGTTGTTTCATTGGAACCATCCTTAGGAACTGAGTTCCGTGTATGTAATCCAAGACTAGATACTACCACATGCTGGGCCCTGAAATATGACCCCGCTCGGCCTATTAATCGCGTAGTACTCGGTCCAGGAGTTGCAAGTAGTTTCTGGTGTTTATAGAAATGCTGGAGGCCGTGCATGGTGCTGACCTGAGAGGTGGGCCGTGATGCGGTAGGCAGTGGCACGGTGTACCAAGTGGCACCCGGATGGTGGGCTTGGGAACCCTGCGCACATCGTTTGAGGCCGTGGCGGAAACCTCGGCCGGACTTCCGTACGGGTTACTCTCAGATAGGCGATAAACCTGGACTAGGTACTAGTGTGGTTAACGGTCGTGGCCGACTCCCTCGCTGGGCTTCCGCTTGAAGGTTGCCGAGGTGCATGATGTGCACTTGGCGATAAGTGGCGAGAGCGTGTGTGACGAAGTACACCCCTGCAGGGTTATGATCTATTCGAATAGCCGCGTCCGCGGATATGGACTACTTGGAGACATATGTTATTCATAGATAACTTCAATGGCTACTCATAAAATTGCCAAGATAAGCGTGAGTGTCGTGGACGGCATTTCCGTATGGAGACGGAATGATTCCACGATAGTGTATTGTTGTGGTGTTAGTGGACTCGTGTGCGAGAAATCAAGTTGTCAAAACTAATTTCAAAATGCAAGTTGTCTAGCCAGGAGTCAAATGCTGGCTTTCCGCATGAAACCCCACAATACCTTTTGATACCTTGCATGAGTAGTTAGTTCTCCTAAAGTCTTGCTGAGTACCTTCATACTCATGTTTGCTTAATAAATGTTGCAGAGGTTGCTAATGACCCTAATGGAGGGTTCTTCGTAGACATCGACGACGACGAGTAGCTGGTGTCCCAGCTACGATCTGGCCCTACGTCGGCTCTGTAGTATAGTCAGGCCACGTGCCTACTAGTTGCCCTGTCTGTACCCAGACAGTTTATAACTCTTCCGCTGGCTTGTAATTGTATGACTGCTATTATGGGTCGAGAGACCCTTAATGTGTAATATTATATGTGTGGCTCTTCTGAGCCTCTTAAATAAAGGTTGTATGTTTATGGTTATGTTGTGATGCCATCGATGTATCTATACATATCGGTATGCCATGCGTACGTGTGTCGTACTTGATATGTATGGGGTTCGATTACCTAGTCGTGAACTTTAGTAGCACTCCTTACAAGGAAATGCCCCTTTGTGATCCAACGAGCCCTGGTAGTTCGCTACTGCTCCGGACACATTGGTTGACCGGCATGTGTCCTTCTTAGCTGCTGTGTCTGTCCCCTTTGGGGAAATGTCACGCGACGTAATGGAGTCCTTGTAGCTTGCTACGACTCGTCTACGTTCGTTGATGACCGACACCTGCTTTGTTGGGTCATGTATGCCTGTCCTTGTGCGGAACTGCCACTTTGGTTTATGACTAGACATGTCGACCCGGGTTCTTTGACATTGGATTGCTAGCGACACTATCGCATACGTGAGTCAAAAGACGCAAACGGTCCCGGCTAAGGTAAGGCTGCAGCCGTGGAGTTAACCGTGCGTGAGACCACAAAGGGATGCGATGTGTTACAGGTTGGATTCCTATGGCTTAGGATCGGGGTCCTGACAAATCGACTCACCATCGCGGGCCTATTTATAGCCCTCCCCTTCGCTCCAGCACCCCTCAGGTAGCTTCACCATGACCACAAGCACCTCCCTAGCCACCCGAGCAAACCGGCTGAGCCCCGGTGCTCGAGATCGACCAAGGCCCCTCCGCCTTGGATCTCCAGTCGATCTCCGACTACACGACGGCTCCTGCGCTCGTCGACCCACCAAACTAATCCCCTCAACCCGAGGAAGCTTTCCCCCAACTCGCCAAAGCATTTACATGCCCCTAGCTATCTCCTCGACCACCTCCCGAAACTCCTCCGTCGCGGCCTCCTCGTCGCCGGCGAACCCCTGCCTCTCCGACATTGTTCCGACCACCAGCAGGTAGGCGACGTCATGGCGAACTGCTACGTCTCAAACGTATTTATAATTTTTGATGGTTTCATGCTGTTATCTTGTCAACTTTGGATGTTTTATATACCTTTTATATCTTTTTTGGGACTAACTTATTAATGCAGTGCCAAGTGCGAGTTCCTTTTTTTCTGCGTTTTTGACTCTTTTCAGATCTGATTTTGGAACGGAGTCCAAACGGAATAAAATCCCCGAAATGAATTTTTCCAGAACAGAAGAAGTTCGGGGGACATGAGCGCCAGGCAGGAGGCCCACAGGGAGCCCACAAGCCCAATAGCCGCGGCCAGGGGGGCCCGCGGCCACCAGGCTTGTGGCCTCCCTGGAGCTCCCTGCCCTAGCTCTTTGGCTTATATACTCCCTAAAATCCCAGAAAAAATCAGGGCGTCCACGAAACCACTTTTCCGCCGCCGCAAGCTTCCGTTTCCGCGAGATCTCATCTGGAGACCCTTCCCGGTGCCCTGCCGGAGGGGACTTTGGAGCTGGAGGGCTTCTACATCAACATCATTGCCTCTCCAATGACTCGTGAGTAGTATACTTCAGACCTACGGGTCCGTAGTTCGTAGCTAGATGTCTTCTTCTCTCTCTTGGATCTGCAATACAAAGTTCTCCATGATCTTCATGGAGATCTATCAGATGTAATCCTCTTTGGCGGTGTGTTTGTCGAGATCCGATGAATTGTGGATTTGTGATCAGATTATCTATGAAGTATATTTGAGTCTTTGCTGATTTCTTATATGCATGATTTGATATCCTTGTAAGTCTCTCCGAGTCTTGAGTTTTGTTTGCCAACTAGATCTATGATTCTTGCAATGGGAGAAGTGCTTGGTTTTGGGTTCATACCGTGCGGTGACCTTTGCTAGTGACAGAAGGGGCAGCAAGGCACGCATCGTGTTGTTGCCATCAAGGGTAACAAGATGGGCTTTCATCATAGATTGGAGATTTCCCATCTACATCATGTCATCTTGCTTAAGGCGTTACTCTGTTGTTATGAACTCAATACACTAGATGCATTCTGGATAGCGGTCGACGTGTGGAGTAATAGTAGTAGATGCAGAAAGTATCGGTCTACTTGTTTTGGACGTGATGCCTATATGTATGATCATTATCATAGATAACGTCATGACTTTGCGCGGTTCTATCAATTTCTCGACAGTAATTCGTTCACCCACCGTCTACTTGCTTTCATGAGAGAAGCCACTAGTGAACACTACGCCCCCCGGGTCTATTCACAATTATCATCTCAGCCTTTACTTTTACTTTGCTTTGTTTACTTTTTGCTTTCAGTTCTCACTTTACAAACAATCTATAAGGGATTTACAACCCCTTCATAGCGTTGGGTGCAAGCTCTTTGTGTTTGTGCAGGTACTTGTGACTCGACGCGATCCTCCTACTGGATTGATACCTTGGTTCTCAAACTGAGGGAAATACTTACCGCCGCTCGGTTACATCACCCTTTCCTCTTCAAGGGAACACCAACGCAAGGCTCCAAGGCCGTGGGGGAATCCTTTGCATATTTGCCAAGGAAATCCCTATAGGCGTAGCCAGCAGCAGAAGGATTTCTGGCGCCGTTGCCGGGGAGGAAGATCAAGTCAAGAATAGTCTCCCATCAACGTGCCAATTTCTGGCGCTGTTGTCGGGGAGAGATCAAGTCAAGATCTATCCAAGTAAGTGTCACAAACTCATCTCTTGCATTTACCTTTTTTGCCAGCAGCCTCTCGTTTTCTTCTCCCCCACTTCACATTTTCCGTTTTCATTTGCCTTTCTCCTTTGCTGTTTTCATTTGCCTTTTTCGTTCGTCTTTTCGTTTGCCTTTTTCGTTCGCCCTTTTCGCTCGTTTTCTTTCTATTCTCTTGTGTGCCATGTGCCTTCAATATGCTTGCATCTTTGCTTTCTGAAAATCTAGTGATATGGATCCTCATCCACTTGCTAATCTCTTTAAGAGATCCAATTATGTTGATCCAATTGCTAGTGAGTTGAGTGCACTTGACTATCTTTTTGGAGTTTTGCTTGAGATGCGTGAATCTGAAAATTGTGAGGAAGAAATTTATTAAGTGATTCACGAGGGCTCCTTGGATGAAAAGCATGATTGCAATGGTTTCACTATAAATTCTATTAGTGACAATCATGCTAAAAATATGCAAATCCCTAAGCTTGGGGATGCTAGTTTTGCTATGTCTAGTACATGTTGCAATGATCATGAGTGGGGCGATGATTTTTCTTATGATCTTGAAAATTTGTTTAAGCCTCATGATGAATATGATGTTTGCAATAAGATTGAAAGTGGGTTTGGAGAAGTCATGACTTTAGGTGATGATAATCCCACTATTTTTGAAGAGCGTCAACTTTGCATGCATGTGGATCATGAAAAGAATATCCTATGTGATAGTTACATTGTTGAAGTCGAATATGATCCCACATGTAATTATTATGAGAGAGGAAAATATGGTGGTAGAAACTTTCATATCACTAAATCACCTCCCGTTATGTGGAGATTGCTATTGTCTCTTTCTTCTTCCTTGCATATGGCAACTATTGGTTGTCTTGACAATCTGTTTTCCTATAAAATGCCTATGCATAGGAAGTATGTTAGACTTAGATGTGACTTTCACATGCTTTATGATGCTCTCGTTGTGCTTCAATTCTTGTCTTTTGTGTGAGCATCATTGAATTATCAATGCCTAGCTAAGGGCGTTAAACAATAGCGCTTGTTGGGAGGCAACCCAATGAATCTATCCTTTTTCTTTCTGTTTTATGTTTTCCACACTTTCACAATTCTGTTATGATTGTGTTTTTGTGTGTTTCTTTTGCGTTTGTGCCAAGCAAAACCATTATGATTAGCCTTGGGGATGATCGTTTGATCATGCTGGAGAAGACATAAACTTTCTTCTCACGAAAAGAATTTTCCTTTTTCTTTCTATGAGAGATTTTGAGTTGATTCTTTTTTCTGCTGATTGTTACGCTAATTCTTCAGACTGTCGTAATTGTTCAGAATTTTTGAAGTACCAGAAGTATACGAAGTATACAGATTGCTACAGACTGGTCTGCTGTTAACAGATTCTGTTTTTGTTGAGTTGGTTGTTTATCTTGATTAAACTATGGATAGTATCGGGGGGTATTAGCCATGGAAGATTGAAAATACAGTAACCCAACATCAACATAAGTAGAATTCAAGTTTGCTACAGTACCTAAGGAAGTGGTGGTTTGCTTTCTTATACTAATTCTATCACGAGTTTCTGTTTAAGTTTCGTGTTGTGAAGTTTTCGTGTTTTGGGTGAAGTTCTTATGGACAAAGAGATAAAGAGTGGCAAGATCTCAAGCTTGGGGATGCCCAAGGCACCCCAAGTTGATTCAAGGATGCCGAAAAAGCCTAAGCTTGGGGATGCCCCGGGAAGGCATCGCCTCTTTCGTCTTCAATCCATCGGTAACGTTACTTGGGGCTATATTTTTATTCACCACATGTTATGTGTTTTGCTTGGAGCGTCTTGTATCGTAGGAGTCTTTTAATTTTGTTGTGTCACAATGTTCCTTGCTTCACACCTAGAGAGAGAGCATGCACTCACCATGATTTTGTCGAGCTTCACTTATATCCTTTGGTTAGGCAATTCAGCTCACATGTGTTTCACTTATATCTGTTGAGCTAGTTGATTTTTCTCTGTGTGCTTCACTTCTATCTTTTGGAGCACGGCAATGCGTGGCATGGTAGTTGATCTATGCTATGAAAGTAGTCTCAAAAGGGGTAGTTATCCAAAGGGATATGAAAACTTCCACCTTCAGGTGCATTGAGTAGTTAGAGAAGTTTGATTCATCTCAATTAGTTTTGAGTTGTGGTTGTCGTAATATTGAAGTTATACTAGTAAGGTGTTGTGGATCTAGAAATACTTGTGTTGAAGTTAGTGATTCCCATAGCATACACATATGGTGAACCGCTATGTGATGAAGTCTGAGCATGATTAGTTTATTGATTGTCATCCTTTGTGTAGCGGTCGGGATCGCGCGATGGTTTATACCTACCAACCCTTCCCCTAGGAGTATGCGTTGAATGCTTTGTTTCGATTACTACTAAAACTTTTGCAACAATTATATGAGTTCTTCATGACTAATGTTGAGTCCATGGTTTAGATGCACTTTCACCTTCCACCATCACTATCTTCTTTAGTGCCGTGGAACTTTCGTCGGTGCATAAAACCACCATTAGCCTCCCTCAAAACAGCCACCATACCTACCTACTATGGCTTTTTCAAAGCCATTCCGAGATATATTGCCATGCAACTACCACCATGACATGTGCCACAGCTTCTACATTGCCATTGCATGATCATAAGATAGCTAGCATGATGTTTCCATTGACGTCTATGCCATGCTAGATCATTGTCACGGTACACTACCGAAGGCATTCCATATAGAATCATCATTGCTCTAAGTTTTGAGTTGTAAGTGTGATGATCATCATTGATGGAGCATTGTCCCATGTGAGGAAATAAAATAGGCTAGCGAAGCCCATTTACAAAAAGAGGCCAAAGATGCCCACAAAAATAAAGAGGCCAAAGAGCCCACCAAAAAAAATGAGAGAAAAAGAGAGAAGGGACAATGCTACTATCTTTCCACACTTGTGCTTATTAAGCACCATGATCTTCATGATTGAGAGTCTTTCGTTTTGTCACCACCATATAGCTAGTGGGAAATTTTCATTATATAACTTGGCTTGTATATTCCAGTGACAGGCTTCCTCAAAATTGCCTTAGGTCTTCGTGAGCAAGCAAGTTGGATGCACATCCACTAGTTTTCTTTAAGAGCTTTCACATACTCTTAGCTCTAGTGCATCATTTGTATGGAAATCCGTACTCATTCACATTGATATCTATTGGTCAGCATCTCCACAGCTTATTGATATGCCTAGTTAATGTGATCATCTTCTCCTTTTTTGTCTTGCAACCTCCACCACACTCCACACCATCTGTAGTGCTAAAACCGTGGCTCACGCTCATGTATTCCAACGATGGGCTTCCTCAAAATTGCCTTAGGCCTTCATGAGCAAGCAAGTTGGATGCACACCCACTAGTTTTCTTTAAGAGCTTTCACATACTCTTAGCTCTAGTGCATCATTTGTATGGAAATCCCTACTCATTCACATTGATATCTATTGATGAGCATCTCCATAGCTCATTGATATGCCTAGTCGATGTGACCATGTTCTCCTTGTTTACCTTGCAACCTCCACCACACTCCATTCCACTTATAGTGCTAAAACCATGGCTCACGCTCATGTATTGCGTGAGAGTTGAAAAAGTTTGAGAAAGTAAAGGTGTGAAAACAATTACTTGGCCAATACCGAGGTTGTGCATGATTTAAATTCGTTGTGCAAGGATGATAGAGCATAGCAAGACTATATGATTTTGTAGGGATAACTTTCTTTTGGCCTTGTTATTTTGAAAGTTCATGATTACCTTGCTAGTTTGCTTGAAGTATTATTGTCTCCACGTCAATAGAAAACTATTGTTTTGAATCTAACGGATCTGAACATTCATGTCACATAAGAGGAGTTACAAAGGACATCTATGCTAGGTAGCATGAAAGCATCAAATATTCATTCTTTTTCAATTCCCTACTCGAGGACGAGCAGGAGTTAAGCTTGGGGATGCTTGATACGTCTCAAACGTATCTATAATTCTTGATGGTTTCATGCTGTTATCTTGTCAACTTTGGATGTTTTATATACCTTTTATATCTTTTTTGGGACTAACTTATTAATTCAGTGCCAAGTGCCAGTTCCTGTTTTTTCTGTGTTTTTGACTCTTTTCAGATCTGATTTTGGAACGGAGTCCAAACGGAATAAAATCCCCGAAATGAATTTTTCCAGAACAGAAGAAGATCGAGGGACTTGAGGGCCAAGGCAGGAGGCCCACAGGGAGCCCACAAGCCCTGTAGCCGCGGCTAGGGGGGCCGCGGCCACCAGGCTTGTGGCCTCCCTGGAGCTCCCCTGCACTAGCTCTTTGTCCTATATATTCCCTAAAATCCCAGAAAAAATCAGGGCGTCCACGAAACCACTTTTCCGCCGCCGCAAGCTTCCGTTTCCACGAGATCTCATCTGGAGACCCTTTACAGTGCCCTGTCGGAGGGGACTTTGGAGCTGTAGGGCTTCTACATCAACATCATTGCCTCTCCAATGACTCGTGAGTAGTCTACTTCAGACCTACGGGTCCGTAGTTAGTAGCTAGATGGCTTCTTCTCTCACTTGGATCTTCAATACAAAGTTCTCCATGATCTTCATGGAGATCTATCCGATGTAATCCTCTTTGGCGGGGTGTTTGTCGAGATCTAATGAATTGTGGATTTGTGATCAGATTATCTATGAATTATATTTGAGTCTTTGCTGATTTCTTATATGCATGATTTGATATCCTTGTAAGTCTCTCCGAGTCTTGGGTTTTGTTTGGCCAACTAGATCTATGATTCTTGCAATGGGAGAAGTGCTTGGTTTTGGGTTCATACCGTGCGGTGACCTCTCCCAGTGAAAGAAGGGGCAGCAAGGCACGCATCATGTTGTTGCCATCAAGGGTAGCAAGATGGGCTTTCATCATAGATTTGTGATTGTCCATCTACATCATGTCATATTGCTTAAGGCGTTACTGTGTTCTTATGAACTCAATACACTAGACGCATGCTGGATAGCGGTCGACGTGTGGAGTAATAGTAGTAGATGCAGAAAGTATCGGTCTACTTGTTTTGGACGTGATGCCTATATGTATGATCATTGCCATAGATAACGTCATGACTTTGCGTGGTTCTATCAATTGCTCGACAGTAATTCGTTCACCCACCGTCTACTTGCTTTCATGAGAGAAGCCACTAGTGAACACTACGGCCCCCGGGTCTATTCACAATTATCATCTCAGCTTTTACTTTTACTTTGCTTTGTTTACGTTTTGTTTCATTTCTCACTTTGCAAACAATCTATAAGGGATTGAAAACCCCTTTATAGCGTTGGGTGCAAGCTCTTTGTGTTTGTGCAGGTACTTGTGACTTGACGCGATCCTCCTAGTCGATTGATACCTTGGTTCTCAAACTGAGGGAAATACTTACCGCCGCTGTGCTACATCACCCTTTCCTCTTCAAGGGAACACCAACGCAAGCCTCCAAGGCCGCGGGGGAATCCTTTGCATATTTGACAAGGAAATCCCTATGGGCGTAGCTAGCAGCACGAACCCATTCCAGTCCTTATTGGGGCTTGAGAGCGTCAGTAGCCTCGCTGGCGTGCTCCTCCTCCTCTCTCCCTAGAGGTAGGAGATGACCCTGAGAGGCGTGCCCCACCTGTCGGTGGCCCAGCCTCCTTCCCCGTGCTGCCCACACGCACTGACCGCAGGGCCCCGCACGTCAGGTTCAAACCTGACGGCGCGCGCGCCTGGGCAAGCTGTCGGTTGGCCATGGGCCAGCCCAGTTCCAGGCCGAGCCTGGCCAGGCTTTGTCCTTTTTTCTTTATTTTTAAAACCTGATTTCTAAGATTTTTATAAAAACATTTAACCAGTGTAAAAATATAATGTTTCCACTGTTATTATTGTAAAAATATGTAGTATTTAATGATATGATTGGATGAATTTTTCAACAACTATTCTGTTTTACAATAATAAAAAGGACTAAATTGGAATAGTTTTGCTTCTGTTTGGTTAATTTTAAAAATGTTCCTTCATGGGAATTTGAGGAAAATATTTTTGAAAATGACAACTTAGATTTATCAGTAATGAAGAACATTTTTAAAATAACATTGTGATCTGTTTCTGTGTGAGCTATTTCTTATTTATTCTTTTATCAACGATAGAAAATCCGTGTGACGAGGGAATCGGAGCAGAAGACCTCGAAGACCCCGGATACCTAGTTGACCAAGGCAAGCAGCCCTTTGACCATGACTGGGCATATGTTATATTGCATGTTAAGATAGCAAGTATTTCCGTTGCATATGATCATAAGTGTCGTTAAATCACTCAGGTGATTTTAACCGATGGCTCCCCCGGAGCACCTGCATTGAGCTTGATCCTACCCCTTTGAGGGTCACACTATTATCATGTTGACAAGTAATACTAGAGTACATAGCATGAGCATGTTGTTGGTTCAAACAAAGATTTATGAAAACCCTGTCGGGTGCCACTAATGCCCGAGGGTGATGATGAGTTAGGTGGCCACTTTTGGTGAAGTGGTTCTCCCGGTATTTGTGTGAGTATGGTTTCGGAAATGGGATTAGATTTATGATGTGTCGACCGTCCCAACCTTACCTGTACGACCACGTTACCCCTTATGGACGGGGTTATGTTGATTACTCTGGTTGGTGCTAGCAAAGAGCCACATTACTAGTGGCGAGAGTGATGTCTGATCGCTCTCGTGATGTGGTCATGCCAGATAGGACGACTATGCCATATTTATGAGTTCCAGGAACACCGTTGGTCCCTGCATGGTTGATACTGTCCAGAGTTGGTACTCGTAAGACATACAACATGTGGGCTGGGTACCAATCGAGTGGACCTCTTTGTCTAGCATCGTCAGGGGAAAGGCATTGATCGGGTACTTACCTCGGGTATATTATATAGCATGAGTCGTGGATGACATGGAAGTTTCCCGGATCTCGTGGGTCCACCGTACTACGTGTGCAAAGTGTAAAACTATTCGAATAGCCGTGTCCACGATCAATGACAGTTGGGTAATCCTGCTTAAACGATGTCCAGTTGTTTTCGCAAAAACCAAGTGTATGTGAGTGGTGATAAAAAGGAGTTATTATGAAAGTAATGATATGACCAAGTTTGGTGACTTGGCATACATGGTGAACCCGGATGGTTCAGCCCTCGACAGATATATTGATATCTGTAACCTATTCTTCAAAAGTAATTCTATAACTTGATGCATATTCATGATCAACCACCATGATGAGTTCCACCGAAGATGCATATTATTGTTATTCTTCACTTTCATTGTTCATGTCATGGGCTGTTTGCGAGTACATTCAAAGTACTCATTGGCTTGCCACTGGTTATGTCATTGCCCAGACATGGAAGGACCGGAGTTTGGAGATGAGTATGTCTTCGGAGATGCCCCTGCGAACTAGGACGCTTCCAAGTCAGAATGCCTGTCGGTGTAGGTGATGGCATGGGCACCCGCTTAGCCCCTATGATTTCCTCTTCATGTCGTATTTGAGTGATTTGGCCTTAGGCCCTCCTTTGTGAACCTGACCATTCGGTCTTGTGTTGTAAAAATCGGTATTTGGATGTAAGACTCTCTTATTCGGTATCTGTGTTCGGTGATCATTGATCTCTGGGATCACTGAGCACGGCGATCTCGACTAGTAACTCAGGGTCCCCACAGAAAGATTCGTTAGGGGGGAACCAAAAATAATATCATCAACATATAGTTGGCATATGAACAAATCCCCTTTGTCCTTCTTGGTTAAAAAGTGGGACCAATCTTCCCAATTTCAAACCCACGATCTTGTAACAACTCGGTAAGGTACTCATACCACGCACGTGGCGCTTGTTTAAGGCCATAGAGTGCCTTATTAAGTTTGTATACATGATTGGGGAGATTGGGATGTTCGAATCCCGGGGGTTGTTTGACATATACCAACTCATTTAAAGGGCCATTAAGAAAAGCATTTTTCACATCCATTTGTTGTAATTTGCAATCATGATGAGAAGCAAATGCAAGCAGCATGCGAATAGATTCTAGATGAGCAACAGGGGCAGAGGTTTCACCGTAGTCGATACCCACGACTTGTGAGTAGCCTTGAGCCACCAATCTTTCCTTGTGTTGATCCACAATCCCATTGGCATCTTGCTGGTGTTTGAAGATCCATTTGGTCCCAATGACATTATGTTCCTCCTTTGGTCTTGGCAGTAAGTCCCAGACTTGATTACACTCAAAGTTGTTCAGTTCTTCATGCATGGCCATAATACAATCCTCATCATCGAGTGCTTCCTGTACCTATTGAGGTTCACAATACGAAACAAACGCGTGATTCTGACAAAAATTTAAAATTTGTTGACGAGTGGATACTCCCCTTTAAAGCTTCCATGCACGTTCTTCATAAGATGTGATTTGACTCTCAGCTTGGATGCTATCTTGGCTGCAGGATGCTCCAAGAGTTCTGCACTTGTTAATTGGGGAGCATCAACTTGATCACGTTGCTTGGCCTTGGCTTTGAGTTTTGATCTTGCCTTGGAACCGTGACCCCTCTTAGGTGCCGCAGTAGGAAATTGAGGAGCAGCATCCTGATTAACTTGATTTTGGTCTTGAGCAGGCTCACTGGTTTGTTCTTGATCTTGTGGCTGCTCTTGATCTTGATCTCGTGGCTACACCTGATCTTGATCTTGAGCAGATTCAGAACCTTGTGTAAGCACTTGGACATCATGTGGTGCATCACCATCTTCGTGTGGTTGATCTTACCCTTGATTCTATTCAGCTGGTGGAGGGTGTTCTCTTTATTTATCTGAAGCATGTGGGGCTAGCGAGGGTGATGGCTCCACTTGAATAGAGCATTGTCCTTATCCTTCGACCACAAGGGGTTCCTCAATGGGGAGTATTTGACCAATCCCCATTCTTCTTATGGCTTGGGGAGGAATTTCATCACCTACATCACAAATACCACTTTGCTCCACTTGGGAGCCATTATTTTCATCAAAATCCATGTTACACGTCTGCTCAATGAGCCCGGAGGACTTGTTGAGGACACGGTAAGCATGAGAGTTTGTAGCATAACCAACAAAAATGCCCTCTTGAGCTATAGAATCAAATTTAGCTAAACGTGCACCTTTCTTGAGAATGAAACACTGACACCCGAATACCCTGAAGTACTTGAGGTTGGGTTTGTTTCCGGTGAGAAGATCATATGGAGTCTTGTTCAAGCCTTTGCGGATATAGAGCCGATTGGATGCATGACATGCTCTGTTGATGGCTTCGGCCCAAAAGTTGTACGGAGATTTGAATTCCGCCATCATTGTTCTTGCCGCGTCCATCAACGTCCGGTTCTTTCTCTCCACCATGCCATTTTGTTGAGGGATGTATGCTGCTGAATATTGATGCTTGATCCACTCATCACTAATAAACTCATCCAGGGTGTAGTTCTTGAACTCGGTGCCGTTATCACTTCTAATCATCAAAATCTTTGCTTCATGTTGACGTTGAGCTTCATTAGCAAAGTTGATGACGGTTTGACGAGTCTCACTCTTACTCTTGAAGAAATATACCCAAGTGTATCTTGAGTAATCATCAACAATCACCAGGCAGTACTTTCTGCCCCCAAGACTATCAAAAGATGGGGGACCAAAGAGATCCATATGAAGGAGCTCCAAGGGTCTCTTAGTGTAAATGAGAGACGTGGGACGATGAGCAGTCTCATGAATCTTCCCTTCAATACAAGCACCACAAGCACGATCTCTGGCAAAACTCACATTCATTAGTCCACGAACATGGTCCCCTTTGAGGAGACGTTGCAAAGATCTGATATTGACATGAAATAGTCGGCGATGCCAAAGCGAGCCCACATCAACTTTAGGCATTAGACAAGTCGCAGTCTTAGTGGGTCACTATGAAAAGTTCACCACATAGAGACCATTTTCGACATATCCAACATAGGCTACTTTAAGAGTCTTGCTCAAGAAAAGGACCACGGTATCAAGATTAAAGAATGTGGCAAAGCCCATAATTGCAAGTTGACGAACAGAGAGTAAATTGTAAGCAAGGGACTCAACAAGCATGACCTTCTCAATAGATAAATCTTGAGAGATGACCACCTTACCAAATCCCAATACCTTGGACGTTGAAGTATCAACAAATTGGACATGGGTGGGCATAGATGGGGTAGGATGTACATCTGCCACTAAGTCCTTGCTTCCAGTCATATGATTTGTTGCTCCACTATCGAGCAACTATGACACCCCACCGGAAGCAAACTCCTGCAATAGATCAAGGCTTGGTTTTAGGTACCCATTTTTGAATGGGTCCTTTGATGTTAGAAACAAGGGTCTTAGGAACCCAACTAGCCCATTCAATGGACTCATAGTAAGAACCAACAAATCTGGCATAAACATGCCCATCACCAGCACGACATAAAACATAAGAGGGATTAAATTTGCCAGCTGTGTTGGTAGGGATGGTTTTGCCCTTCTTGACAGTACCATCCTCTACCTTGTTCATGTTCTCCTTCTGAGTCCCTTCACACTCTTTGACAAAAATGTCCATGAGGGTAAGGGATCGTTTGTTCCTGTTCTTCCTTTTTCTTTTCGGCTTGGATGTAAGTCCAAGTCCCTCCTTTCCTACAACTCCCTTTTGATTACTCAAAAGGTTGTTTAGGTTCTTCTCGCCTTGGATGCATGACACAAGGCCCTTATCAAGTTGATCCTTCAACTTAGCATTTTCCTCCACAAGATTTACATGCTCACAGCAAGGGTTAGTTGCACAAGCATTATCAATTATATCAAAGGGAGGACAGGTAGAGATCTCCTTGGTAAGCTTTGCTTCGAGTTGATCATGAGACTCTTTCAGGGAGAAATGAACACCTTTCAATACCTTGTGGGCCTTATCAAGTGTATCAAACTCCTCCTTGAGTCTGTCATGGCCAACCCCAAGTGCAACGTTTTCAGACTTAAGCACATGTGTAAGGACAATAACGTGATCTAGATCCTTTTGTAATTTAGCACAATCATCGTTGTGTGACTCCTCAAGAGCCAAACGAAGACTGCACTCTTCTTCTAGAGCAATAGACAATTCAGCAATCTCATCGGCATAGTCACGACTATGTCCTTGCATCTCGGAGATAGTCTCCTCATGAGACTCGATGAGGTCACTAGCCTCACCCAGTTGTTCCAAAAGAGCAACCAAGTGCTTCTTGGATTCTGCTTTGATTTTACATAGAAATTTGTCAAAATCATGCTCATTAAGTTCCACAACATCACTATGATCAACACAGTTTAACAATGAAGGAGCAGTAGTGATGGTGGCCTTAATGTTGGGTGTTACCTGATCGATACCTTTGGCCATAAGGCACTTGGCGATGCGATTATAGTTGGGGGTGCCGAAGAGAGAAACCTTGGGAGAGGAAGTGGCAATGGCTACAGTAGCCGTAGCCACCGTATAATAATCGTCATCATCGGAGGTGTACTCTTCAAGTGCCACTATACCCTTTGGATGGGGTTTCTTGACAAAGTTGTTCTTGTTTGGGAAAGACTTGGCTTTGTCTTTGCGAATGAGCTTGCCATCGCTGCCTTCCCTCTTCTCATAGGGACACTCTGCCACGAAGTGACTGACATTGCCGCACTTATAGCATGTCCTCACACGCTGCTTGGTCTTGGACCCACTTGAGTTATTCTTGGAGAAATTGGGCCTTGAGTTTCTCTTGTTGCCCCAGAATTTTCTTGATGCAAGAGCCATGTGCTCGTGATAGGCATACTTGGTGTCTTCGGGGTAGCCGTCCTCTTCGTCTTCCTCTTCTTCTTCTTCAGAAGCAGCCTTGGCTTTTAAGGCAAGGTTGGGTGAAGATGTCTTTCACCGAACGCGAGCAAGAGCATTATTAGCAGTCTTGTTCATGATAGTCCTCGCAATGAATTCATCCAACACCTCACTGGAGGACAATGAGTGGAAATCTGGCCGTTGGCGAATGACGGAAGACATGGTTTTGTTGAATGGCATGATGGCCTTGAGAAACTTGCACTTGATTCATGTGTCATCCACATCCTTCCTTCCATGATCCTTGAGGGCAACAACAATAGCAGTCACCCTTCGATAGAGATCTCGAGGGTCCTCATCTTCCTTCATCACAAACTCATCGGCCTCATCAAGAACCACTTCATAGTTGGACCATTGAATGCTTGAGCTTCCCTTGTACAGCACCATGATGTGCTCCCAACAGTCCTTAGCCCGAGTGAAGGGGCACAAGTGAGGAAGATCTTAAGGAGGCATTGCGGTCTGGAGAATGAATAATGCGGAGTGATTATATTGATTCTCCGCTTCTTATCTTGGAGTGAGGTTGCTTGGGTCATGCGGATAGTAGCCTTGCTCAATGATTCTCCATAAGTTTGTTGAGCTGTGATTCAAATGAGACTCAATGCGAAACACACAGGTAGCAAACTCACCCTTAAGAAGCTTAGGAGAAGGACCAAGATTATGGATACGCGGTGTAGGAACCGGTCCTCCATAGACCGGGGGAGGTGGAACCGAGGCAAAGGTTCTAGTCCCATTATTGTCGAGAGGGAAAGAAGGTTGGATACCTTTAGCCGCTTACTTGGAGGAATTGGCCTCCAATTCCGTGTTGGTAGGTTTAACCACCAACGCCGGTTCGGGAGAACTTTTAATCCCCTCAAGCAACTCTTTAAACATGGTCTTGACTTCGTTCGTCAAGGACGTCCTCAGGTTGGCCATAGACGCATTCAAGTCGTCCCTTGTGACCGAAGTCAAGGCCACGGCCTCGGGTGGTCCATGGACTCCCTCCTCATCGTCATCCATACTCTTCGGGTGGTGAAACCCTTAACAAAGAGAATTGGCTCTGATACCAATTGAAAGGATCGATATGGTTGCCTAGAGGGGGGTGAATAGGCAACTACCATTTTTAGCTTTTCTTAACAAGTTAGGGTTAGCAACATAAAGGTTCTCTAAAACAATAACTAGGTGAGCAACCTATATAATGCTACATACTAAGACCACTAAAGCAAGTGTGAAATACTCTACAACAATAGCATACACAATGTAAAGGTAAGAGATAACCACAAGTGGAACCGATGAAGATGAGGACGTGTTACTGAAGTTCCTTCCCTTTGACAGGAAGTACGTCTCCGTTGGAGCGGTGTGGAGGCACAATGCTCCCCAATAAGCCACTTGGGCCACCGTATTCTCCTCACGCCCTCACACAATGCAAGGTGCCTTGATTCCACTATAGGTGCCCTTGAAGGCGGCGACCGAACCTTTACAAATAAGGTTGGGGCTATATCCATACAAAGCTTGGAGGCTCCCAACAAGACCACGGAGCTACACCACAATGGAATGTGGCTCCGAGGTGACCTCAACCGTCTAGCATGCTCAAACACCCAAGAGTAACAAGATCCGCAAGGGATTAGTGGGGGAATCAATTTTCTCTTGGTGGAAGTGTAGATCTTCGCCTTCTCAACCAATCCCTAGGAAATCAACAAGTTTGATTGGCTAGGGAGAGAGATCGGGCACATATGAGCTTAGGGAGCAACAATGGAGTCTTAGAGGGTAAAAGTTAGGGTTCTTGAGGTAGGAGAACCCTTTATATAGTGGGGGAACAAGTCCAACCGTTACCCACACTAACAACACACTCAGCACGGTACTACCGCTTCGGGGAAGCGGTACTACCGCAAGCCCCAGCGGTACTACCGCCTGGTGGGAGCGGTACTACCGCAAGCCCCTGGGGTACTACCGCAAGACCTGGGCGGTACTACCGTTTGGTAGACTCAAATCCACGGTAGTAGAAAAACTACTATCGAGCCTACCACCGCTGGAAAAGTATTCGCAAAAAGTCCCAAGAAGTACAACCGCTGAGAGAGGGAGGTACTACCGTCCCTAAGCGGTACTACCGCTCGACTGGAGCGATACTACTGCTCACCTAGCGGTACTACCGCTCACCTGGAGTGGTACTACCGCTAGCGAGCGGTACTACCGCTCAGCTTGAGCGCTACAACCACTGGACCCTTTGCAAATGCAAGGATAGAACAAGCGGGTGCTCCATTGTCGCAAAGTGAAGGTGGTGGAAAGAAAATGTGCACGTGTGTGAGTTGATTCCACCCAAACCTTTCTGACGCGGACCCCCTCTTAATAGTACAGCTTTCCTTCGACTCAAAACCACCAAAGAGAACCGTAGGAAACGCCGTGCTTCCAAACACCGAGGGGCGACGAATCATCTTGTGCCATGCGATGTATTATCTGAAATGTTCAATGCACACGATTAGTCCGGAGAGGTGTTGTCATCAATCGCCAAAACTACTTCAAACAAAATATGCCCTAACACGTTGTATGGGAGGCGTCCGGGCCGGGAGCGAGCTGGCTTCCGGCGAACGCTTCGGTTTCATCGCATGCAGTAACGGTGCGCCATGTGTCAAGCTTCGGGCACCGCGCACTGACAAGCTACACACATGACGGGACGAGGCCTGCATCATGGGGCCCGCCATGCCGCGCCCTCGGCCCACGTGCGGGGATCCTTTGTGGATCACGTCGCGACAGTTGGCATTTCAGGGTGTGTTAAGGCTCTCGCACGATCCGGAGGGGGTGGGGATCGTGCGCACCGGATCCCCTCCCCACGATCTCCTTGGTGGTTTAAATGGAAGGGCGGGGGCGCCGAAAAGGCCATCTACCCCCCTCTCGCCCTGTTCCAACGCCTCTTCCCTCCTAGAGCCAGAGAGACAAGGAGACGCCGCTTCTCGCCTTCGCCGTCGTTAGTCGTTGGAGCTCCGCACGCCCCTAGAGCTCCTCGCCACCAGTGCATCATGTCTCTATCCACCGTCGAGAAGGCGAAGTTCCGAGGAACCTGGGAAGGCAGCGACGTCACTGACGGGCACATCGATGTGCTCCACCACTGCCGTATGCTGCCTCCGGTAGAGCGCGTGGTGGGCGCCTTCCCGACGCTGAAGGATTTATGACCCCTCGCGACGGATTCGGGCTCCCCGCCAGCGACTTCTTCTTCAAGGAGCATTTCTTCCGTGGATCCGGGCTCCCCGCCAGCGACTTCTTCTTCCGATTTAAGGTGCATTTCCGCCCTGAGCCGCATCATCTTGCACGCAATGCCTTCCTCCAGCTGGCTGCCTTCGTCACCCTGTGCGAGGGGTTTCTGGGGATTGAGCCCCGCTTGGATTTGTGGCGCAAGCTGTTCTTCTTCAAGCAGCAGGCGACACCGACCGATGACCCCGACGTGAAGAAGATGATGCCTTGCAGCGCCGCCCTTTTTCATCACCGGCCTGCCTCCGTCTTCCCGAAGTTGCCTCTTTAGGATTCGGTGAAGAAGTGGCAGAGGGGATTCTTCTACGTGAAGAATGTGGATCCCCTCCACGACTTCGTCAACCTTCCTCCTTTCTCCATCGCTCCACCGACTGTGAAGCTAAACTGGAGAAATTCGCTCCCGAAGCCCATCCCAGAGGTGAAGCTGATATGCGCCCACCTCGAGATTTTGAAGACTGAAGGCCTTTTGGCCAGAGATTGCTCGCCGTCATGGTGGCCCGCCGGATCCTACCTCTGCAACATCGGCTACACCTGATCTGTCAGATGGGCGACCGGCACGATCCATGTCGGCTCTCAACGAAGAACTTTCGAGCCGGCAAGGTGGCCCAGCAGGTGAACTTGATCTCCACTGCCTCCATGGACTAAGGTGGTGAATGGGAATGGGGCATGCCCCCTTACGACCGAAGCCATCCGGCTCCGTCGATATGTTCCTTTATTGAGTATGTTTCTTAACTTTCTTTGATTACCATCCGGCTTCTGATGCCGGGCGCCGGTTACACCCTTAGTTGTTCGAGCGCCTTCAGGTCTACTAGCAGCCGGCTGCCGACGTGGATGTGTCGGACCCCGTCGAGATTGAGGATGAAGACAAGGTGGAGCTTCAGTCATCCACCTCCGAAGATACAGAAGGAGTGGCGGAGTCGAAGGGCACCGAGCCGGCCGGTGAATCTTTTGCGTCTGCTTGCTTGACTGGACGGATGATGACAAGGTGTCGCCTCCCTTATGCGATGCAGCCGACGGGGAAGACCTGGAAGAGCTAGAGGAGGTCTCAAGTCCTCCCTTGACGCGGCAGCGACGAACCGCCCACGCAGGGCAAAGGAGCGCGGCGAAAAGGCAAGCAAGTCGCCACCTCCAAGCCGACCCCCAAACAAACGGCAAGAGGGCCTCCAACTGGAGGTCGCGGGGGTGGCTCGAAGAAGCAGCGAGTCGCCGTCGGCAAACGGCCGATTCTCGTCGTTGCAGGGTAAGTAAATGCATTCCTCCTTTCTTCCTCCCTTTATTTATTCTTGGGTAGGAGATTCCCCCTTACCAACTTATGGTAAGCAGGGAGGCCCAGACGGCGGAGGAGGACGACACCACCGCTATGGATCGGGCTGCGTGGGCTGAAGCTGACGCCGCCAGGAAGGCATTGATCGAGCAGGAGAACCTCCCCTAGGAGGAGGCTACCTGGAAGGTGGCTGCGAGCCAGGCCCAACCCAGCAAGCACGCAACCGGTCCTGTCCAAAAGTCGGCCACCAAGGAGAGACGGTCCAAGGCGAAGCATGATCGTGCTCTACGGGAAGATGCGAAGGCCCAAACCGGCGAGCCGACCAGTGCCGGAGCCAGCACGGCCGATGCCATCAAGACTACCGGGCCATGGTCCGCCTCTACGCCGTTAGACCTGGAAGCATAGCTGATACGTCCCAAACATATCCATAATTTCTGATTGTTCCATGATCTTTTGGGTGACATTGGCCTAGGTGGGTCCCACCTCTTCCGGTGCCCTCCTTTGGCCTATATTTAGAGTCCTGAGAGGAAACCCTTGTAGATTTTCTGGAATCATGAATTTCTCCATCGTTCCGCCGCCGCAGCGCTTCCGAGATCGGGAGCGTCAGGAGACCTCTTCCCGGCACCCTGCCGGAAGGAGGATTGACCTCCGGGAGCTTCTCCACTGCCATGGATGCTTCCCGGACGTGCCATGAGTAGTCCTCCTTGGACCATGAGTCCATGACCAGTAGATATGTGATGTCTTTGCTCCAATCTTTTTCTTCAATGGTTAGTCCTCGTGAGCTGCCCTACATGATCAAGGCATCTACATAATTGTCTTGCTTTTGCTATACTCGGTTTGTTGGGTCCGATGGATTATGAGATTATTTTCAGATTGTTATGAATTATATATTTGATTATCCTTTTATATTATGTTCCTTACACTACTGAAATTCAAAAATTTGCCGTCTGCCATGGCGGACGGCAAAGGGGGGAACCACGGACGGCAAAGGTTTTGCCGTCGGTCAGCAGACGGCAAACTAGACGGTAAAAAAACCCGGTGAAGAGGTTCTTTGCCGTCTGCTTTTTTAAAGCGGACGACAAATAATCTTTGGCATGAGGGGGCAGACGACAAACTAAATGGGACGACACATACTGCAACGGCCCGTTAAGTGTTAATGTCAGGCCTCCTCTCTTTGTCGTCTGCCATCCCCCCTTTTCCATGTGGGGGCAGACGGCAAAGAGGGGAGAGAGAGGGGGTGATTCCCCCCTTTGCCGTCTTCCTACCCCCCTTTGCCATGTGGGGGCAGACAGCAAAGAGGGGAGAGAGGGGGCAGATTCCCCCCTTTGCCGTCTGCCATCCCCCCTTTGCCATGTGGGGGCAGACGGCAAAGGGGGGAACCAACCCCTTTTTAATTTATTTTTTATAATATCCAGCATTTTTAACAATAATCAGGATATATATATACTTGACATAAATAAATTTCTTTCCGTACTCATAACCATATTAAAATAACTCTCATCCATAGTGCCTACATATTATGCAAGTTGCATCCTTACCAAACCATATATTACACCAGTTTCATCCACATGCATACAAAGTTTCATATATATCCATATACTACAATAGTTTCAATACAAGCCATGGTACAAGAACTCATCTTCAAGCATACCATCAATACAATCCAAGCTTCCCGTGAAGTGGAGGTAATCTGCAAAATGACAAATAAGAAAGTTAAAAGAATAATAGTAGATGAAGAAGTGTATATATAGGTTATTTCGGAGAGAAATTAGCTAAGTATAGACCATTTAGGAGCTAACTAAGCTCATTATGTCATTTAGGTGGAACCCTAGCTAACTATAGGTCGTTTCGGAGCTAACTTGGGTAAAATAGGTCATTCAGGAGCAAACTATGCTTATTAAGCCATTTTGGATCTAGCTAGGCTAATTATATGCCATTTAATACCTAATTTAGGGCGAATTGGTCAACTTGAAGCTACGTAAGCCTTATTATGTCATTTAGGAGAGAACTTAGCTAACTATAGGTCATTTTTTATTAAATAGGTCATTTTGGAGCTAACTAAGCTAATTATGTCATTTTGTAGGATAATTAGCCAATTTAGCCTTTCTTGGATGAGTCCAAGCTACGTACAAGAAGAGAAAGAGAATAAGAAGTAAAAGAAGGAGGAGGAGGAGGAGGAGAAGGAGAAGGAAGAGGAGAAGAAGAAGAAAAGAAGAAGGAGAGGGAGAAGGAGGAAGAAGTAGGAAGAAGAAGGAGAAGGAGGAGCTCCTTCTCCTTCTTCTCCTCCTTCTTCTCCTTCTTCTTATCCTCCTCCTTCTCCTGCTTCTTCTTCTCCTCTTCTTCTTCTTCCTTCCTTTCATTTTTCCTCTTTCTTCTCCTCTTGTCCCCTTCTTCGGTCTAAATTGGCTAAGAATACCTTTTTGGAGCTAATTATGTCATTTCGAGGATAATTAGCTAAGTATAGGTCATGTTTTATTAAATAGACCATTTAAGAGCTAACTAAGCTAATTATGTTATCTAGGTGGAACCCTAGCTAACTATAGGTCGTTTCGGAGCTAACTTGGGTAAAATAGGACATTTCGGAGCAAACTATGCTTATTAAGCCATTTTGGATCTAGCTAGGCTAATTATAGGCTATTTAATACATAAGTTTGGGGGAATAGGTCATCTTGCAGCTACGTAAGCCTTATTATGTCATTTAGGACAGAACTTAGCTGACTATAGGTCATTTTTTATTAAATAGGTGATTTTGGAGCTAACTAAGCTAATTATGTCATTTCGTAGGATAATTAGCCAATTTAGCCTTTCTTGGATGAGTCTAAGCTAGATAGAAGAAGAGAAAGAGAAGAAGAAACAAAATAAGGAGGAGGAGGAGGAGAAGGAAGAAGAGAAGAAGAAGAAAAGAAGAAGGAGAAAGAGAAGGAGGAAGAAGGAGGAAGAAGAAGGAGAAGGAGGAGCTCCTTCTCCTCCTTCTTCTCCTTCTTCTTATCCTCCTTTTTCTCCTTCTTCTTCTTCTTCTCTTCTTCTTCTTCTTCCTTCCTTTCATTTTTCCTCTTTCTTCTCCTCTTGTCCCCTTCTTCGGGCTAAATTGGCTAAGAATGCCTTTTTGGAGCTAATTATGTCATTTCGAGGATAATTAGCTAAGTATAGGTCATGTTTTATTAAGTAGACCATTTAGGAGCTAACTAAGCTAATTATGTCATTTAGGTGGAACCGTAGCTAACTATAGGTCGTTTCGGAGCTAACTTGGGTAAAATGGTCATTCCGGAGCAAACTATGCTTATTAAGCCATTTTGGATCTAGCTAGGCTAATTATAGGCCATTTATACCTAAATTAGGGGTAATAGGTCATCTTGCAGCTACGTAAGCCTTATTATGTCATTTAGGAGAGAACTCAGCTGACTATAGGTCATTTTTTATTAAATAGGTCATTTTGGAGCTAACTAAGCTAATTATGTCATTTCGTAGGATAATTAGCTAATATAGCCTTTCTTGGATAAGTCTAAGCTACGTAGAAGAAGAGAAAGAGAAGAAGAAGTATAAGATGGAGGAGGAGCAGGAGGAGGGGAAGGAGAAGGAAGACGAGAAGAAGAAGAAAAGAAGAAGGAGAAGGAGAAGGAGGAAGAAGGAGGAAGAAGAAGGAGAAGGAAGAGCTCCTTCTCCTTCTTCTCCTCCTTCTTATCCTTCTTCTTATCCTCATCCTTCTCCTTCTTCTTCTTCTTCTCTTCTTCTTCTTCGTTCCTTTCATTTTTACTCTTTCTTCTCCTCTTGTCCCCTTCTTCGGGCTAAATTGGCTAAGAATGCCCTTTTGGAGCTAATTATGTCATTTCAAGGGTAATTAGCTAAGTATAGGTCATGTTTCATTAAATAGACCATTCAGGAGCTAACTAAGCTAATTATGTCATTTAGGTGGAACCCTAGCTAACTATAGGTCGTTTCGGAGCTAACTTGGGTAAAATAGGTCATTCCGGAGCAAACTATGCTTATTAAGCCATTTTGGATCTAGCTAGGCTAATTATAGGCCATTTAATACCTAAGTTAGGGGGAATAGGTCATATTGTAGCTACATAAGCCATATTATGTCATTTAGGACAGAACTTAGCTAACTATAGGTCATTTTTTATTAAATAGGTGATTTTGGAGCTAACTAAGCTGATTATGTCATTTCGTAGGATAATTAGCCAATTTCGCCTTTCTTGGATGAGTCTAAGCTACATCGAAGAAGAGAAAGAGAAGAAGAAATAAAAGAAGGACGAGGAGGAGGAGGACGAGGAGAAGGAAGAGGAGAAGAAGAAGAAAAGAAGAAGGGGAAGGAGAAGGAGGAAGGAGGAAGAAGAAGGGGAAGGAGGAGCTCCTTCTCCTTCTTCTCCTCCTTCTTCTACTTCTTCTTATCCTCCTCCTTCTCCTTCTTCTTCTTCTCTTCTTCTTCTTCTTCCTTCCTTTCATTTTTCCTCTTTCTTCTCCTCTTGTCCCCTTCTTCGGGCTAAATTGGCTAAGAATGCCTTTTTGGAGCTAATTATGTCATTTCGAGGATAATTAGCTAAGTATAGGTCATTTTTATTAAATAGACCACTGAGGAGCTAACTATAGGTCGTTTCGGAGCTAACTTGAATAAAATAGGTCATTCCGGAGCAAAATGTGCTTATTAAGCCAATTTGGATATAGCTAGGCTAATTATAGGCCATTTAATACCTAAGTTAGTGGGAATAGGTCATCTTGCAGCTACGTAAGCCTTATTATGTCATTTAGGAGAGAACTCAGCTAACTGTAGGTCATTTTTTATTAAATAGGTCATTTTGGAGCTAACTAAGCTAATTATGTCATTTCGTAGGATAATTAGCCAATTTAGCCTTTCTTGGATAAGTCTAAGCTACGTAGAAGAAGAGAAAGAGAAGAAGAAGTAAAATAAGGAGGAGGAGGAGGAGGAGGAGGAGGACAAGGAGAAGGAAGAGGAGAAGAAGAAGAAAAGAAGAAGGAGAAGGAGAAGGAGGAAGAAGGAGGAGAAGAAGGAGAAGGACTCCTCCTTCTCCTTCTTCTTCCTCCTTCTTATCCTTCTTCTTATCCTCATCCTTCTCCTTCTTCTTCTTCTCTTCTTCTTCTTGCTTCCTTTCATTTTTCCTCTTTCTTCTCCTCTTGTCCCCTTCTTCGGGCTAAATTGGCTAAGAATGCCTTTTAGGAGCTAATTATGTCATTTCAAGGATAATTAGCTAAGTATAGGTCACATTTTATTAAATAGACCATTTACGAGCTAACTAAGCTAATTATGTCATTTAGGTTGAACCCTAGCTAACTATAGGTTGTTTCGGAGCTAACTTGGGTAAAATAGGTCATTTCGGAGCAAACTATGCTTATTAAGCCATTTTGGATCTAGCTAGGCTAATTATATGCCATTTAATACCTAAGTTAGGGGGAATAGGTCATCTTGCTGCTACGTAAGCCTTATTTAGTAATTTAGGAGAGAACTTAGCTAATTGTCGGTCATTTTTTATTAAATAGGTCGTTTTGGACCTAACTAAGTTAATTATGTCATTTCTTCGGATAATTAGCCAATTTAGCCTTTCTTGGATGAGCCTAAGCTACGTAGAAGAAGAGAAAGAGAAGAAGAAATAAAAGAAGGAGGAGGAGGAGGAGGAGAAGGAAGAGGAGAAGAAGAAGAAAAGAAGAAGGAGAAGGAGAAGGAGGAAGAAGAAGGAAGAAGAAGGAGAAGGAGGAGCTCCTTCTCCTTCTTCTCCTTCTTCTTATCCCCCTCCTTCTCCTTCTTCTTCTTCTCTTCTTCTTCTTCTTCCTTCCTTTCATTTTTCCTCTTTCTTCTCCTCTTGTCCCCTTCTTCGGGCTAAATTGGCTAAGAATGCCTTTTTGGAGCTAATTATGTCATTTCGAGGATAATTAGCTAAGTATAGGTCATGTTTTATTAAATAGACCATTCAGGAGCTAACTAAGCTAATTATGTCATTTATGGAACCCTAGCTAACTGTAGGTCGTTTCGGAGCTAACTTGGGTAAAATAGGTCATTCCGGAGCAAACTATGCTTATTAAGCCATTTTGGATCTAGCTAGGCTAATTATAGGCCATGTAATACCTAAGTTAGGGGGAATAGGTCATCTTGCAACTACGTAAGCCTTATTATGTCATTTAGGAGAGAACTTAGCTAACTGTAGGTCATTTTTTATTAAATAGATCATTTTGGAGCTAACTAAGGTAATTATGTCATTTCGTCGGATAATTAGCCAATTTAGCCTTTCTTGGATGAGTCTAAGCTACATAGAAGAAGAGAAAGAGAAGAAGAAATAAAAGAAGGAGGAGGAGGAGGAGGAGGAGGAGAAGGAAGAGGAGAAGAAGAAGAAAAGAAGAAGGAGAAGGAGAAGGCAGAAGAAGGAGGAAGAAGAAGGAGAAGGAGGAGCTCCTTCTCTTTCTTCTCCTTTTTCTTATTCTCCTCCTTCTCCTTCTTCTTCGTCTCTTCTTCTTCTTCTTCCTTCCTTTCATTTTTCCTCTTTCTTCTCCTCTTGTCCCCTTCTTCGGGCTAAATTGGCTAAGAATGCCTTTTTGGTGCTAATTATGTCATTTCGACGATAATTAGCTAAGTATAGGTCATGTTTTATTAAATAGACCATTTAGGTGCTGACTAAGCTAATTATGTCATTTATGGAACCCTAGCTAACTATAGGTCGTTTCCGAGCTAACTTGGGTAAAACAGGTCATTCCGGAGCAAACTATGCTTATTAAGCCATTTTGGATCTAGCTAGGCTAATTATAGGCCATTTAATACCTAAGTTAGGGGGAATAGGTCATCTTGCAGCTACGTAAGCCTTATTATGTTACTTAGGAGAGAACTTAGCAAATTGTAGGTCATTTTTTATTAAATAGGTCATTTTGGAGCTAACTAAGCTAATTATGTCATTTCGTCGGATAATTAGCCAATTTAGCCTTTCTTGGATGAGTTTAAGCTATGTAGAAGAATAGAAAGAGAAGAATAAGTAAAAGAAGGAGGATGGGGAGGAGGAGGAGAAGGCAGAGGAGTAGAAGAAGAAAAGAAGAAGGAGAAGGAGAAGGAGGGAGAAGGAGGAAGAAGAAGGAGAAGGAGGAGCTCCTTCTCCTTCTTCTCCTTGTTCCTATCCTCCTCCTTCTCCTTCTTCTTATTCTCTTCTTCTTCTTATTCCTTCCTATCATTTTCCTCTTTCTTCTCCTCTTGTGCCCTTCTTCGGGCTAAATTGGCTAAGAATGCCTTTTTGGAGCTAATTATGTAATTTCGAGGATAATTAGCTAAGTATAGGTCATGTTTAATTAAATAGACCATTTAGGAGCTAACTAAGCTAATTATGTCATATAGGTAGAACCCTAGCTAACTATAGGTCGTTTCGGAGCTAACTTGGGTAAAATAGGTCATTCCGGAGCAAACTATGCTTATTAAGCCATTTTGGATCTAGCTAAGCTAATTATAGGCCATTTAATACCTAAGTTAGGGGAATAGGTCATCTTGTAGCTACGTAAGCCTTATTATGTCATTTAGGAGAGAACTTAGCTAACTGTAGGTCATTTTTTATTAAATAGGTCATTTTGGAGCTAACTAAGCTAATTATGTCATTTCGTCGGATAATTAGCCAATTTAGCCTTTCTTGGATAAGTCTAAGCTACATAGAAGAAGAGAAAGAGAAGAGGAAGTAAAAGAAGGAGGAGGAGGAGGAGGAGGAGGAGAAGGAAGAGGAGAAGAAGAAGAAAAGAAGAAGGAGAAGGAGAAGGAGGAAGAAGAAGGAGAAGGAGGATCTCCTTCTCCTCCTTCTTCTCCTTCTTCTTATCCTCCTCCTTCTCCTTCTTCTTCTTCTCTTCTTCTTCTTCTTCCTTCCTTTCATTTTTCCTCTTTCTTCTCCTCTTGTCCCCTTCTTCGGGCTAAATTAGCTAAGAATGCCTTTTTGGAGCTAATTATGTCATTTCGAGGATAATAGGCTAAGTATAGGTCATGTTTTATTAAATAGACCATTTAGGAGCTAACTAAGCTAATTATGTCATATAGGTGGAACCCTAGCTAACTATAGGTCGTTTCGGAGCTAACTTGGGTAAAATAGGTCATTCCGGAGCAAACTATGCTTATTAAGCCATTTTGGATCTAGCTAGGTTAATTATAGGCCATTTAATACCTAAGTTAGGGGGAACAGGTCATCTTGCAGCTACGTAAGCCTTATTATGTCATTTAGGAGAGAACTTAGCTAACTGTAGGTCATTTTTTATTAAATAGGTCATTTTGGAGCTAACTAAGCTAATTATGTCATTTCGTCGGATCATTAGCCAATTTAGCCTTTCTTGGATGAGTCTAAGCTACATAGAAGAAGAGAAAGAGAAGAGGAAGTAAAAGAAGGAGGAGGAGGAGGAGGAGGAGAAGGAAGAGGAGAAGAAGAAGAAAAGAAGAAGGAGAAGGAGAAGGAGGAAGAAGAAGGAGAAGGAGGATCTCCTTCTCCTCCTTCTTCTCCTTCTTCTTATCCTCCTCCTTCTCCTTCTTCTTCTTCTCTTCTTCTTCTTCTTCCTTCCTTTCATTTTTCCTCTTTCTTCTCCTCTTGTCCACTTCTTCGGGCTAAATTGGCTAAGAAAGCCTTTTTGGAGCTAATTATGTCATTTCGAGGATAATAGGCTAAGTATAGGTCATGTTTTATTAACTAAGCTAATCATGTCATTTAGGTGGAACCCTAGCTAACTATAGGTCGTTTCGGAGCTAACTTGGGTAAAATAGGTCATTCCGGAGCAAATTGTGCTTATTAAGCCATTTTGGATCTAGCTATGCTAATTATAGGCCATTTAATACCTAAGTTAGGGGGAATAGGTCATCTTGCAGCTACGTAAACCTTATTATGTCTTTTAGGAGAGAACTTAGCTAACTATAGGTCATTTTTTATTAAATAGGTCATTTTGGAGGTAACTAAGCTAATTATGTCATTTCATCGGATAATTAGCCAATTTAACCTTTCTTGGATGAGTTTAAGCTACTTAGAAGAAGAGAAAGAGAAGAAGAAGTAAAAGAAGGAGGAGGAGGTGGAGGAGGAGGAGGAGGAGGAGGAGGAGAAGGAAGAGGAGAAGAAGAAGAAAAGAAGAAGGAGAAGGAGAAGGAGGAAGAAGGAGGAAGAAGAAGGAGAAGGAGGAGCTCCTTCTCCTTCTTCTCCTCCTTCTTCTCCTTCTTCTTATCCTCCTCCTTCTCCTTCTCCTTCTTCTCTTCTTCTTCTTCCTTCCTTTCATTTTCCTCTTTCATCTCCTCTTGTCCCCTTCTTCGGGCTAAATTGGCTAAGAATGCCTTTTTGGAGGTAATTATGTCATTTCGAGGATAATTAGCTAAGTATAGGCCATGTTTTGTTAACTAGACCATTTAGGAGCTAACTAAGCTAACTATGTCATTTAGGTGAAAGCCTAGCTAACTATAGGTCGTTTCGGAGCTAACTTGGGTAAAATAGGTCATTCCGGAGTAAACTATGCTTATTAAGCCATTTTGGATCTAGCTAGGCTAATTATAGGCCATTTAATACCTAAGTTAGGGGGAATAGGTCATCTTGCAGCTACGTAAGCCTTATTATGTCATTTAGGAGAGAACTCAGCTAACTGTAGGTCATTTTTTATTAAATAGGTTATTTTGTAGCTAACTAAGCTCATTATGTCATTTCGTAGGATAATTAGCCAATTTAGCCTTTCTTGGATGAGTCTAAGCTACGTAGAATAAGAGAAAGAGAAGAAGAAGTAAAAGAAGGAGGAGGAGGAGGAGGAGGAGAAGGAAGAGGAGAAGAAGAAGAAAAGAAGGAGAAGGAGAAGGAGGAAGAAGAAGGAGAAGGAGGAGCTCCTTCTCCTTCTCCTCCTCCTTCTTCTCGTTCTTCTTATCCTCCTCCTTCTCCTTCTTCTTCTTCTCTTCTTCTTCTTCTTCCTTCCTTTCATTTTCCTCTTTCTTCTCCTCTTGTCCCCTTCTTCGGGCTAAATTGGCTAAGAATGCCTTTTTGGAGCTAATTATGTCATTTCGAGGATAATTAGCTAAGTATAGGTCATGTTTTATTAAATAGACCATTTAGGAGGTAACTAAGCTAATTATGTCATTTAGGTGAAAGCCTAGCTAACTATAGGTCGTTTCGGAGCTAACTTGGGTAAAATAGGTCATTCCGGAGTAAACTATGCTTATTAAGCCATTTTGGATCTAGCTAGGCTAATTATAGGCCATTTAATACCTAAGTTAGGGGGAATAGGTCATCTTGCAGCTACGTAAGCCTTATTATGTCATTTAGGAGAGAACTTAGCTAACTGTAGGTCATTTTTTATTAAATAGGTCATTTTGGAGCTAACTAAGCTAATTATGTCATTTCGTAGGATAATTAGCCAATATAGTCATTTTGGTGCTAACTAAGCTAATTATGTCATCTAGATGGAAGTCTAGCTATTTTTTATTAAAACACTAGAAATAACATACCATTATCGTCATCACATCGGTGAAGCACGGTGGCTCTGGCTTGTTTCACCTGGAGAAGGCTCGACTGTAGAAGGGTCGTGCGATGCGTTTCGAGAGATATTCTGCACCAAACATCGTTTGCAATGTGTAGTTAGAATGAGGACACTCTTAAGATCACTGCACTGAAATGAAACTCGCCGTCCCCGCCACGTTAATGACTGGCATCGGCGGAGGGACTTGGTCGCTCTTCTCGCACATAGACTGTACATTTGGTTTCGACAAGTCAAATTTTTTATTTATTAATGAAACGGACATTCAAATGCAAGATTTGAAATAACATGAAGATGAAACTTACCACGAAGAGCTCGTATATGGCCCTGTTAGACGCATCATTCCGTGCCCTCTTCGCCTCCACCAATGCAGTTGTCCTCTCCTCCAGCTCCCTATTTTCCTTATCCTTCTCCGCCATAGCCGCCTTCATTGCCTCTCTCTCTTTGTGAATAGCAGCCTGCAACACAATGCATTGTTAGCAATGTAATCATATTGGTTCCAACGGACAACATAATGCGGAAAGATAGTTGAGTCCATTAAACTAACCTCGATGGCGAGCTCGACTGACCATGGACGACGTGTTATGTCCGGATAAGAGCTCGTTTGGCGTGCCTTTATCTGCCGGAGAGTGCTAGGACAACGTATAAGGCCGTCTCCAATGGCGATCGAGCCATGGGGCCTCTCGTTGCCATCTATCATCACCAGCTCTGGATCAATAGGCCCCTCACTCGGGTTAAAGTCCTCCCCTTTCCTCGCCTTCCCGTGATCTCTGTACTTCATGAGCTTGTGGTGGGAGGAGATGTTGGTGAAGTTTTCTGTATGCTCGAGGTCAGACTCACAGAATGCCTTGACCTTCTTGTACGAGGCAGTATGGGCCATCGCATACAGGTCGTACATCTGTGGCACCTCCGTCTTATTGTGGCGCGCCTAAAAGAGAGAGAGGGAGAGAGGAAATTGTATTAGTAAAGGGCTCAAGATAGCATTAAGAATGAATTGCATGAGGCATGAAGCAAACCACATACCCAGTTCTCGCCAAATTGGATTAAGTTGACGTTCCCTTGATGGTGTGGCACGCCAACCATTTTGCCACGCCTCTCCTTGGCGATGTTGTGGCTGGCCTCCCACGTTTCGGAGCACCACTGGTCCACCAAGGCCTCCCAACAATCCATCTTATCCACACACCATCTCGGGGGCACCTAAGTTAATAAAGAGAAATTTGAGCGCGTAAGAACCAAATCAAGGAAACTAACTACAAAGCCTTAATAATATGTAATTACCTTCATGTAATGCTCCTTCTCCATCTTAGCATCACGGCACTTCGCCTTGTCAATCCTAATACGCCGCATGGCATAGTAGTCTCGAACAGCCTGCACCCGAGCCGCGTGCCGAAAGTTTTGAAGTAGGCGGCGACATTCGGTTTCGATAACCTTTGTCGTGCCCTCCTCGTATCCCTCCTCACACCTGTAGTAAGTCTGCAAATGAGACAACACCGATTAGTACAATGAATAGCTATGGTTGATTTATAATTGTGTGAAGGAGAAATTACCCAGAACTTTCGGATCACCATGTCCGCCCTCGTGTCGCACAAAACACTGTCGATCTCCACCTCCGGCGGGGCCGAGGCACCCAAGTAGTGCTCCCAGGTCATTCCTACCTCTCGCTCCCGACCGGGCAACGTAACAAACCCTGGGAAGTTTTTACGGCAAAGCACACCAAGGACGCTGTTGGGCTTGCGGACACCCTTGGCAACAATCCAACCCCTACAGTATGACAAATTAAAGCCAAAACATTAGATATTTGAGAAAACGCGAAGGCAAAAGGTTAAATAAGAGTAAATTAACTTACTTGTCCCCATTTGGCCTAATCGACCACCTCTGCTTGGGGGTCGCTGGCATGAGCGGGAGCCCCGAACTACCACGCTGGTAGACGGTAGCCCGCTTACCCAGCTCCTCGTCGCTACCAGCATCCCACTGGGTCTCTTGGGACCTACCCTCATCCCTGCTTTGCTCCAGAGTCGCCTGGAATGAAGCCTCTGGGACACGAGTCTCGTGGGTCAAAGGTTCGTCGACCCGAGGCTCGTGAACCGGAGACCGTGTAGCCTCCACCTCAGACGAATCCACCTTAGAAGTCCTGGTCTCAGGTGAATCAGCTTGGGGTCGTGGCGGAGACCGTGTAGCCGCCACCTCAGAAGGCGTGGCAGCCACCACCCTACCTCTCCCGCGGCCACGTGTACCTTTAGTACAACATAAATACCAACATGAGCATTGAAATGTATATAAATACCAATATGCATACAACATGAGTACAACATAAATACCAACATGAATACAATGTGTGCCTTTAGTACCTCTCGTCTTCGCGGGGGGCGACCTCCTCTCACCGGGCGCGCTCCTTGCAGAGTAGAGAGCAACGCTCTCCGAAGAGGCGAGGCAGGAATGGAAGTACCCATCCCATCACCCGCCGACGAAGAAGGAGCCGCGGAGTGCTTTCGACCCTTTCCCACCATCTTTCAACACCTGTCATGACAAAGAGTAAATGAAATTAGTACAAAATAAATACCAACATGAGTAATAAAATGTATATAATTTAAGTGTATCATCGTCATAAATACCAACATGACTAACAAAAATTGAACTAACATGAACTCAAAATTTATATATAGTATAATAGTTGAATACGTGACATGAACTAATAACAATCATGCTCGTCTATATATGCTTCGGGGTCAATAAATGCATCATGATCATCACTATCATCAATAAATGCATCATCATCATCACTATCACGAAGAACATGTGGAAGGCCACCATTATGTAATCGGTCAAGAAGTGAGAGGTCATCCGCAGCAGTAACCTCTTCTTCTTCCAGCTCTTCCTGTTCGGGCTTTGGGGTTAAGACGGATTCTCTGTCGCTGTCTACTTCAATGTTTTGGGGTGAAGTAGAGCGGTTCTTGAAACGTTTCTTGGACATATGTGTTTCCTGGAAGAATTCTCCTTCATATGTGTCTGGGTTAATGTGAGGTTCGTAATCCTATTCATTGAGGGTAGGTGGTCTAAAATCTGGTGGCACTTCATAAACGACATCCCAACCTTTGATATTTGGATCAGTTCGGCAGGCCCACGGTAGATAGAAAACTTGTGTCACCTGTTGAGCCGTAATATAGACATTGGGAACATCTAAGTGGGTGTTTTGGTTGATTTCGACTAGTCCTATATGTTCATGAGTCCTTCTAGTCTCCCTCGGCTCAAACCAATAACATTTGAAGACTACGACGGTCGGTGGGTTTTCACCATAGAATAGAAGTTCATAAATTGCTTCAACTCTTCCATAATACTCGGTGTCTCCTTTACCGATAGCAGAGACAGAACAATTTGTAGTCTTTAGGTCGGGCATAGATAGCTCTTTGCCAAAGGTACGAAAGTGATACCCGTTGATGTTGTATTTGTCAAATGAACGGACCTTATAGTCAAAACCATTAGCGACTTGTCTCAACTCGGCATCCATAGACGCTGCATCAGCCTACAAGTTTAATACGAAAGAATGGATGCATTAGCCGCAAATTAGACCAATAAATCAAATGGGCCCTTAATGGTAATTAATTACCCTTTGTTTGAACCAAGAGATGAAACCGGGATAGTAGCCTCCATGCTTTGCGAGAAGCTCATACTCTTCGACGGAATCCTTTTCGATGACCGTTCCATCCGAGAATTCGGCGACGTATCGACTATATCAAATATCCGGGAATAAGAGTAGTTCATAACAATTAGAAGTTGCGGAACAATAAATTACCGAGAACTTACTCGATGTACGGCCGCATTTCTGTTAGGTTGGTGAAGATATACAAAGAAATGGTCCGCCATTCTTCGACATCCAACGATTTCCCTTTCGAAGCACCGGATGGTGCGAGCTTACCTTTGAATAGGCTGAGGTTGGATCGAACTTTTTTTGGATCGCCATCATTGTACCGAGGCTTCGGGTTATGCAAATGATGATTTTTGGCTTCGTAGTGTGCTGTCACAAAGTTTGCCGCCTCCTCAGTAATGAATACCTCGGCCATCGATGCTTCAATTCTACATGTATTTTTACACTTAGCTCGAAGCGTCTTCTACATCCTCTCAGTTGAGTAGCACCATCGATTTTGAACGGGCCCCCCATTCTTGCCTCGGTCGAGAGATGCAAAATCAAATGTTGCATTGGATTAAAGAAGCCTGGTGGAAAGATCTTTTCTAATTTGCAGATCAACTCCCGCGCCAACTCTTCCATTTCATCTAGCATGCCAGGCGATAGTTCTTTCGCACAAAGAGAACGGAAGAAATAGCTCAGCTCTGCCAATACTAGCCATTCATCCTTAGGGATAAAGCCACGCAACATCACCGGCATTACCCGCTCAATCCATATGTGCCAATCATGACTCTTGAGCCCAAATATTTTCAATTTCTCACGACTCGCTCCCCTCTTTAGATTCGCAGCATACCCATCAGGGAACATCAACCGCATTTTCACCCACAATAGCATTTCCCTCATAGCTGGCCTTTCAAGATTGAACCATGCCTTTGGCTTCGCTATGCTTTGCTTTCCTTTCCGTTGTCGCAAGTTTTGCAATGGTCTATCACATAGAGCCTCCAGGTCGATTCTAGCCTTAGGATTATCTTTTGACTTCCCCTCTATGCCGAACAATGTACCAAAAATGGCCTCCGCAATATTCTTTTCAGTGTGCATCACGTCAATGTTGTGTGGGCAAAGGAGGTCTTTGAAGTAAGGAAGATCCCATAAGCATGACTTGTGAGTCCAGGCGTGTTCCGTATTATACCCTTTGAAGTATCCTGGACGCAAAGGATCAGACTCGAGAGCGTTTAACTGATCAATGGTCTGTTGGCCTCTCAACGCAGCTGGTGCAGTGTTTTTGACAACTCTACCTTTGATGAAATTCTTCTCGTCTTTTCTGAACTTATGGTCAGGATCCAGGAATTGTCTATGCATGTCAAAGCAAGAATACTTGCGACCAGCCTGCAGCCAATGGAACTGAAGAGCTGCCTTGCATGTGGTGCACGGGAACCTTCCATGCACACACCAGCCAGCGAATAGCGCAAACGCCGGATAATCATGCGTCGTGTACATATACCACACATGCATTTTGAAATTTGTTTTGGTAGCCGCGTCATAGGTCTTGATCCGATTACCCCAGGCTTCTTGCAACTCATCCTTAAGCGGCTGCATGTACACATTCATATTCTTCCCCGGATAGTTGGGCCCTGGAATTATCAACGTCAGGAAAATGTTCTTTCTTTTCATAATCTCTCCGGGTGGCAAATTTAGTGGAATGACAAATACAGGCCAACAACTGTATTGTGCTGCCGTCATACCATACACATTGAACCCATCCATGCTGATGGCAACTCTAGGTTGCCTTGGATCTTCCGATTTATCCTTATGTAATGCATCGAAGTGCCTCCACGCAAAACCATCTGAAGTGTGTACCAGCATCTTGTTCCTATCCGCATCTAGTTCGGTTCTTTTGCCCAATTTGTGCCATGTCATCTATCTGGCCGTCTCTTCGACCATGAAAAGACGTTGAAGTCTTGGTACGATTGGCAGATACCGAAGAACACTAATGGGGATTTTGGTCTGAGTCTTCTCACCCATGGCGTTGTCTACCACAATATACCTGGAAGAATTGCAAATGGGGCAATAGTTCAAGGCCGCATACTCAAGCCTAAATAAGGCACATCCATTCTCACAGGCATGTATCTTCTCATAGGGCATCTTAAGTACACGGAGGATTTTCTCTGACTGGTACAGGTTTGCAGCCAGTACATGGCCTTTGGGTAGAAAGCGTCCAAATATCGTCATCATCGCGTCGTAGCATTCTCTGCCTAGGTTGAATTGAGCCTTCAGAGCCATTACTTGCACGATGGCATCCAGCTGACAAAGCTCAGTCTGCTCGTGGAGAGGACGTTTTGAAGACTCCAACATTTCATAGAAGGCCTTTACAGATTCCTCCATCTCATCGTCCGAATCCCGAGCATCATCAAAGTCTTGCACCATGTCTTCAATCCCGGTACCATGCTCGTCGGTGCGACGACGAATCACCTCAGCTCTGGCACGTTGGTCAGACTCACCATGAAAAGTCCACACCGTATAATTAGGCGTAAAACCCCACTTTTGCAGGTGTTTACCCATTTCAAACTCTGTTTGCTTTTTCCAGTTGTCGCAGTTGGGACAGGGGCACCATGTTTTTTGCTGGCCATTTGCAAATGCGGCTCTCACAAACCCCCTGGTTTTTGGTAACCATTCATGGGTCATGTCTTTCTGACTAGAGTGACCAGTGTACATCCAAGCATGATCACTCATGTTGCCTAGCTACCTATGGGGGCACAAGAAATAAATATATAATTCATCATCTATATTCATACGCTAATCAAGTTTGTCAGTTTCATTACGTCCATGCAACCTACACGCTAATAGGTAAAGATAGGTCCTAATCCCACCCGAGTATGTGTAGACTGGGTTCGTTTTTCCATGCTCTGCTCCAGATGCGACGCAGAATTTCAGCAGCACCTCCCCACTGTTCTCCTGATACACGTCTCGGCAATAAGGAGAGAGGATGTGTACCCGGAGAACAATAGGGGATGCACTGACGAAATTCCGCATCGGATCTAGAGCACAACATACGGGAAAACAAACCCAATCTACACATACTTGGGCTGCCCATGGATAATGTTGGACAACTCGAAAGGCTGGCGGTTATAAATATGCAAAGAAATGCATATTTATAGATGTCGCCCTTTCGAACGGGAGACGCATACTGGTCACGAATACTCATGATTGAAGAAACCTATAGCTAGCAAGTTTCATCGACACGAAGACCGGGACAGAGCAAATTAAGGGGGTAGGAGGAGAAGTCATTTGTGCTCACCAAGAAACGCAAGGGAGGAGCTCGTCCAACGCACGTGGAGGTCGTCGAACAACTGCATATTGAAATTCACACGATCAACACAAATACGATGTTTTATAATTAACACAATCGGAAAATATGTGACCTAACTCATAATTTACAAAACTATGACCTCGTGGGCCTCTGGAAGGCCGAAAAGCACCTTCTCGTTCAAAAGAAGGCAGAAGAGGTGTCGGGGGTCGGGGCTTAGTGGCGTCAGGAGTCAGTGCCGTCGAGGGTCGGTGGTGTCGGGTGTCGGTGGCATCGGGGGTCGGGGGGGTTAGTGGCGTCGGTTGTGGGGGGTCAGTGGCGTCGGGGGTCGAGGGTCAGTGACGTCGGGTGTCAGTGGTGTCGGGGGTCGGGGGTTGGTGGCGTCGAGCGTCGGGGGTCGGGAGTCGTGGGCCGAGGGTCTGGGTCGGGGGTCAGTGGCGTCGGGGGTCGAGGGTTAGTGGCGTCGGGGGTCAGTGGCATCGGGGGTCGGGGGTCAGTGGCGTCGGGGGTCAGTTGCGTCGGGCGTCAGGGGTCGGGGGTCGAGGGTCAGTTTCGGGGTGCCGGGGTTCCCTTTTCCTCTTCTTTCTTCTTCTCCTCTCCCCTCTTTTTTTTCTACTTCTTCTTCTTCTTCTTCTTTTTTCTCCTCCTCCTCCCCTCCTCTTTTTCTCCTCATATTCTTCTTCTTCTTCTTCTTCTTCTTCTTCTTCTTCGTCTTCTTCTTCTTCTTCTTCTTCTTCTTCTTCTTCGTCTTCTTCTTCTTCTTCTTCTTCTTTGTCCTCCTCCTCCTCCTCCTCCTTCTCCTCCTCTTCTTCTTCTTCTTCTTCTTCTTCTTCTTCTTCTTCTTCTTCTTCTTCTTCTTCTTCTTCCTCTTCTTCTTCTTCTTCTTCTTCTTCTTCTTCTTTTTTCTCCTCCTCTTCCTCTTCCTCTTCTTCTTCTTCTTCTTCTTCTTCTCCTTCTTCTTTTCGTTCTTCTTCTAATTATTTTCTTCTTTTCCTTTTTTCTTTTTCATTTTTTCCTTCTGCTTTTCCTCTTTTTTTCTTCTAACCTAACTAACTAACCTAATTAGCCTAATAATCTAACCAAATAAACTAACTAAATTACCCTATATATAATAAAAAACTAACCTAATAAACTAACTAAAGTAATTAACTTTTTTAAAAAGAAAAATAAGAAGAACTCACCGCGGTGGACGACGGCACGGGGCGGCTGCGGCGGCGGTGGACGACGGTAGGGGGCAGGGGGCGCGCGGCAGGGAACTCGCCGTGGGGAGGGGCTCGCCGCGGGGGGGGGGCTCGCTGCGGGGAGGGGCTCGCCGCGGGGGGGGGGGGGGGGCTCTCCGCGGGGGGGGGGGGGGGGGGTCGCCGTTGTGAGGGGCTCTCACGGGGAGGGGGTCGCCGTGGAGAGAGACAGTGAGCGACACAGTGGCCGGGGGAGAGAGAGACAGTGAGCGAGGTGGGGGTAACGACCGATATAGGGCGGCCCCTTTGCCGTCCGCCCCCCGAGGGCAAAGGGCCCATTGGTAAACGGCAAAGGCCCGCGGACGGCAAAGGCCCCCGGATTTCGGACACGGCAGGCATGGGACCCACCCGTCCTCTTTGCCATCTGCCCGTGGGTCTCTTTGCCGTCCGCTGGCAGACGGCAAAGGGGCGACACATGGCATATAGTATTTTTGCCATGTGTCAGTCCTTTGCCGTCTGCCTTGTGTCAACTGATGGCAAAGAGGTTCTTTGCCGTCAGCCATCAGACGGCAAAGAACTGGCTGACGGCAAAGAACTGGATTCCAGTAGTGTTAGTGATTCATGCATGTTGTCCGTTGTTATTTATTGCTTTGGCCGAGTAGTAGATTGTAACTCCAAGAGGGAGCGTTATGCATGATTGTGGGTTCATGCCCCTGATGTCTAGCTTGAGTGATAGAAACATGAGACTAGGGGATGTGCTTGTTTCCACCAGGGAGAGAACAACGGTGCTTGTGACCATGGTTGCAAGGATTGTTTACCTTACAATCTCTGTGTAAGGGAAATCTGCTGCTAACTACATCTCCACCTTCCACTTGGGGTAACCAACAAGGGGCGAGATCCATCAACTCATCATCAAGAAAATTTCTAGCACCATTGCCGGGGACTCCAGTCTTCAATATATGGGAGTTGCACGCTATCTTTTACCTTTGCCTTTTAGTCTTGTTAGTTTGCTTTTTATTTTTTGCTTTAGAGTCTTATACAAAAAACCACAAAAAAAATTAGTTGCTTTGTTCTTGCTTGTTGTCGCTGCTATGGGTTCCACTGAAAACACCAAGTTGTGTGACTTCACTAGTCACAACAACAATGACTTTATCTGCACTCCAATTGTTGCTCCTTCCACTTAGGCCACGTCCTATGAGATTAAACCTGCTTTACTGAACCTAGTTATGAAAGATCAATTTTCCGGTACTGGAGATGATGTTGCCTTGCACTTGAATAATTTTGTTGAGCTCTGTGATATGCAAAAATATAAAGAAGTAGATGGTGATATTGTTAAACTTAAGCTTTTTCCTTACTCCTTGAGAGGAGGAGCTAAAGTGTGGCTTCAATCTTTGCCTAGGAATAGCACAGATTCTTGGGATAAATGCAAAGATGCTTTTATTGGGAAGTATTACCCGCCTGCTAAGATTATCCAGTTGAGGAGTAACATTATGAATTTTAGGCAATTGGATAATGAACATGTTGCTCAAGCTTGGGAACGTATGAAATCTCTTATTAGGAATTGCCATACTCATGGTTTGACTACTTGGATGGTTATCCAAACTTTCTATGCAGGATTGAACTTTACCTCGCGGAATCTATTAGACTCGGCCGCGGGAGGAACCTTTATGTCAACTACCCTTGGTGCTGCCACAAAGCTATTGGATGAGATGATGACAAATTATTCTCAATGTCACACCGAGAGAGCTCCAACAGGTAGGAAGGTAAATTCTGTTGAGGAGATCTCCTCCCTTAATGATAAGGTTGACATGATCATGACTCTACTTACTAAGCAAGCTCCTATTGATCCTCATGATGTTCCTTTAAATTCTTTGGTTGCTCAAGAAAGAGAGCAAGTTGATGTTAATTTTATCTCTAGGAACAAGTTTAATAACAATGCTTATAGGAGTAATTTTGGTAGCAATCCTAGACCATTCCCATCCAACAACTCTAGGAACACTAACAATTATCCTAGCACCAAAAATTCCACTTCTGAATTAGAGAGCATGCTTAAGGATTTTATCACTTCTCAAAAAGCCTTCAACAAGAGTGTAGAAGAGAAACTAGAAAAAATAGATGGTCTCTCTTTGAAGGTGGACAACATAGCTCATGATGTAGAGATGCTTAAAATTAGAACCTCCCCACTTGAGGAAAGGAACACCACGCCCATGAATGCTATCCAAGTCCAAATTAATGAGAACATAAGAATGCTAGCCAAACTTAAAGAGAGATGGGCTAGAGAAAAAGAAGAGGAACAGAGATTTAAGAGCCTTCCTACAGACACTACCATTTCTACTATACAAGTTGTTGAGGATCTCAAAACTTTTAGCACCCATCACACTCCTAGTCCCAATGGACCATTAGTGGTGATGCTAATACCTCAACTATAGGACGAGAAGGTCATTTGAATTTAGATACTACCAAAAGAATGAGCTTAGATACATTACTACCACTCTAATTAATGGTAGTAATTTTGATTTTTACAATTGTAGTCTCTTCGAACTTATCACTTTCTTGCAAAGAATGGCTAAAGACCCCCACACTAGTACACTCAATATTGCCTTCACCGAGCATATTAGCAATGCTCTTATCAAAGCTAGGGAGGAGAAGCTCAAGCTAGAGACTTCTATTCCTAGAAAACTAGAAGATGGTTGGGATCCTATGGTCAAAATTAAATTGAATAATATCTCTTGCTTTGCATTATGTGATGTTGGAGCTAGTGCTTCTGTTATGCCCAAAAGAATGTATGATATGCTTGATTGGAAACCTTTTGGTCAATGTTCTTTTGGTGTTTGTCTTGTTGATTCTTCCATAAAGAAACCTTTAGGGAGAATTGATGATGTTCTTATTATTGTCAATGATAATTATGTGCCCGTTGATTTTCTTATTATGGACATTGAATGTGATCCTTCATGTCCAATTATTTTGGGACGTCCTTTTCTCCGCACCGTTGGTGCTATCATTGACATGAAAAAGGGAATTATTAAATTCCAATTTCCTCTTAAAAATGGAATGGAACACTTCCCTAGAAATAAGTTTAAGTTACCTTATGAATCTGTTACTCGGGCAAGTTATTCTTTTGGAGTTGATAACACTTGATCTTCTTGCATTATGCCTAGCTCAAAGGCATAAAAGAAAGCGCTTGTTGGGGGGCAACCCAATTTGTTTTTACTTTCTGTTTTAGTGGTCTTGATGCTTTTTACTACTGTAGCAACATCATTGTATCTTTATTTTTAAGTTTTGTGCCACGTTATAGCCTCCGATTGCAAGAAAGTTCAAAAGTTGTGACATGCTGTCTAGAAACAGATTCTGTCTGCTTGACGGAAAAATTCGCCAAAAATGAACAGATCATCTTTTTGATCTGAATTGTTTCGACAACATGATATATATAATTGCCTTTCTGGCATCTCTTCTGAGTTTTTTGATTTGAGTTGCAGAAGTACCCCGAATAAATTATTTACTACCCGTTGTTCTATTTTTCACAGATTGTGCCATGTTTTGGGTTTTCATCGTTTTGAAAATCCTAAGCTTACTTTTTATTTGCAAAAACCTTTTGGCATTCATAAGAAGAAGTATCTTTTCATGAAAATCTTTATTTCCAGCACGTAATGAATTATTTTATTAAGGGTACTAACTACTCTAATCAGCTTATGATGAGTTTCGTATGAAGGGAGTTTTCAAGTATGCGATGGGAGATGATGAAAGAAGATACAGGAGTGTAAGCACTCAAGCTTGGGGATGCCCCCATGCACCCCAATAAATATTCAAAGGAGACTCAAGCGTATAATCTTGGGGATGCCCCCGTGCATCCCCTTCTCTATCAACAATCATCAGTTCATCCATCTCCATGCTATATTTTTTATCACTTCATATGATATGTGCTATGCTTGGAGCGTTTGCTCTTTACTTTTCAGTTTGTTTTAGTTTTACTTGTTGTTCATAACAAGTTGGAACCTAGCTGTCTTTGTTTGGGAGTGTTCTTCATCTTTTCGTAGCTACTGTCATGCTTTGCTCTCAGTTTTCATGCTTATCTTTTTAAGAGCTATTATTTAAGTTTCTTCTCGAACTCTCTTGAGTTATCATCATTATCTTGTTTAGAGAGTTGGCTCATTGCACTGAGTTGTGTGTCTTGCATGAGTGCGTAGCTGAGGTTGCTATTTAAGTATAGTAGTAACTTGCAATAGTTTTGAGGTATTGTTTTTAGTAATGTTTGGACTATTGGTGCCAAGAGCTTGAGCCTATTAGTCATAGGTGTCGTATTTTGGGAAATCCATGTGTTTTTTAAAAACTAAAATTAGTTGAGAACTCTAGCTACTAAATTGATCGCTAACTTATGGAGGGGTTGGAATATATAGAGTACCCTCACGTTACCATGAGTCGAGGATGCGCAAGGATAACCAAACCCCGAGACACTCCTCCTCGGGGTACTTGTCTCTTTGTGAATTTCCTAACTAGATGAGAGTTACCGATAATAACTGTATCAGTTCTTCGGACTAATGTGAGTATTCGATTGTTGGCACTTCTACCATCCATATTTTGCTAGACTCTTCGGTACCGTGAATTTCCCTTTCTCACGTTGAGAGTTGGTGCAAACTCCGCCGGTGCATCCAAACCCATGACATGATACACTCTGTCATACATAAACCTCATTATATCTTTCCTCAAAAGAGCCAGCATACCTACCTATTAAGGGATTTCCATAGCCTTTCCGAGATACATTGCCATGCAACATCCACCATCTCATGACTTGATCTTCATTTCATACATGCTTTTGCTTGATCGAGGAGCCGCATGCTAGTTGGGCCTTGCCCTTATTACTGCTACATGACGCGCTAGTATCATTGCATATCCTGCTACACTGGCAGAGGCATACATTTGCATACATCATGATAGTTTTCACATGTCTTTACGTTGAGTACTTCTTATAAAGTGTCATGATTTTTCTTTTTATTCATGTAAAACATAGAGTGTAGCACTTCAGTGAGGAAAAGTTCCCAAAGAGGACAAATAAGAGATAAAAAGAAAGAGCCAAAGAGGCCACACAAATAAATAAAAAATAGAGAGAAAAAGAAAAAAAGATAAAAAGAGAGAAGGGGGAAACACTACTTTTCATTTTGAAAGATCCACACTGGTACTCCATTACTATATTGGTACTACATAGAGATTATCATTCATGCAGAACTATGTGGGGACCCTTACACTATAGAACTTGGTTTTCATATTCCAATGATGAGCCTCATTCAAATGAGCTCTAGGTCTTCATGAGAAAACAAGTTGGATGCACCCCAACTAGTTCCATTGGAGAGCTTACCTTAGCTAAAATGTGCATCCGTTACATGGCAATCCCTACTCCCCACATCATATCTATCATTTGGCTTTATCTCGCCTATGGTTGTCCTCATTGATCTGAGCCTTTCACACCTTTTTGTCATCCTTCCCAATCATTATTCTATTTTCCATCCTAAGTGCCAACATATCTTGCTTACGCCCATCCATTGCATGAGTTCTCGACATCGAAAGGGAGAGGATCATTTTGATTTGTGCCTCACTAGTGGTCTGGGGATGAGTGAAAATAAGATTCTGAAGGAGACCAAGTGTGAGGTTTACTAGATTAAGTTCTCAATTAAGAAAATATTTTATGATCTCAACCCATCTCCCACTTCTTGCACGCAAACACCATTTGCAGACATTCGAGTCATAGACAGCGAAAGCTCTTGCACCTTTATGTTCTTACTTTGCTAAACTCAATACTAAATATAGACTCTCGCTTGTTATTGTATTGACTTGAATTGCATATCTCACTTGCTTTACTTTGAAGTTCTTATATGTGTGTTAGCATGTCACCACAGAAATTATTGTGTTATCATTTATCTAATCGAGGACGAGCCGAAATTAAGCTTGGGGATGTTGATACTGTTGGAAATATGCCCTAGAGGCAATAATAGATTAGTTATTATTATATTTATTTGTTCATAATAATCGTTTATTATCCATGCTATAATTGTATTGATTGGAAACTCAAATACATGTGTGGATACATAGACAAAAAATTGTCCCTAGTAAGCCTCTAGTTGACTAGCTCGTTGATCAAAGATGGTCAAGGTTTCCTAACCATAGACAAGTGTTGTCACTTGATAACGGGATCACATCATTAGGAGAATCATGTGATGGACAAGACCCAAACTATGAATGTAGCATATTGATCATGTCGTTTTATTGCTATTGTTTTCTACGTGTCAAGTATTTGTTCCTATGACCATGAGATAATATAACTCACTCGCACCGGAGGAATACCTTGTGTGCATCAAACGTCACAACGTAACTGGGTGACTACAAAGGTGTTCTACAGGTATCTCCGAAGGTGTCCGTTGAGTCAGTATGGATCAAGACTGGGATTTGTCACTCCGTGTGACGGAGAGGTATCTCGGGGCCCACTCGGTAATACAACATCACACACAAGCCTTGCAAGCAATGTGACTAAGTGTAAGTCACGGGATCTTGTATCACGGAATGAGTAAAGAGACTTGCCGGTAACGAGATTGAAATAGGTATGCGGATACCGACGATCAAATCTCGGGCAAGTAACATACCGAAGGACAAAGGGAATGACATACGGGATTATATGAATCCTTGACACTGAGGTTCAACCGATAAGATCTTCGGAGAATATGTAGGATCCAATATGGGCAATCAGGTCCCGCTATTGGATATTGACTGAGGAGTACCTCGGGGCATATCTATATAGTTCTCAAACCCGCAGGGTCTGCACACTTAAGGTTCGATGATGTTTTAGTATCTGAGTTATATGTGTGGTTATCGAATGTTGTTCGGAGTCCCGGATGAGATCACGGACATCACGAGAGTTTCTGGAATGGTCCGGAAATGAAGATTGATATATAGGATGGTTTCATTTGGTTACAGGAAAGTTTCGGGCAATTCCGGCAATGTACCAGGAGTGACGAATGGTTTCCGGGAGTTCACCGGAGGGGCCCACCCACCCGGGAGTGAGCCCAAGGCTATAGGTTGGCGCCATCAGCCCTTAGTGGGCTGGTGGGACAGCCCAATAAGTCCTTGGCGCCAAGAAGAGAAAAAACCAAAGAGAAAAGGAAAAAAGGGTTGGTGGGAAGGAAGAGGAGGACTCCACTTTCCAATCCTATTTGGAGTAGGATTCCTCCTCTCCTTCCTGGTCGGCGCACCCTTGGGGACTTGGTACTGATGGCAAGCCCCCCTCCCTCCTATATATAGTGGTGATTTAGGGCTGATTTGAGACAACTTTTGCCACGTGCAACTCAGATCTAGACACCATAGTTCTTCCTCTAGACCGTATTTCTGCGGAGCTTAGGCGCAGCCCTGCAGGAGTAGATCATCACCACCACCGGAGCGCCATCACGCTGCCGGAGAACTCATCTACTTCTCCCTCTTGCTTGCTGGATCAAGAAGGCCGAGATCATCGTCGAGTTGTACGTCTGCTGAACACGGAGGTGCCGTCCGTTCGGCACTTGATCGGAACGGATCGTGGGACGGATCGCGGGACGATTCGTGGGATGGTTCGTGGGGCGGTTCGAGGGACGTGAAGACGTTCCACTACATCAAAGTCGTTTCTTAACGCTTCCTGCTGTGCGATCTACAAGGGTACGTAGATCCAAATCTCCTCTTGTAGATGGACATCACCATGATAGGTCTTCGTGTGCGTAGAAATATTTTTGTTTCCCATGCAACGTTCCCCAACAGTGGTATCAGAGCTAGGTTCATGCATAGATGTTATCTCAAGTAAAACACAAAGGGTTTTGTGGATGGTGATTTTCGATTTTCTGCCCTCCTTAGTCTTTTCTCGATTCGGCGGTATTGTTGGATTGAAGCGGCCCGGACCGACATTATTCGTACGCTTATGAAAGACTGGTTTCATCAATCGACATGCAACCTTATTGCATAAAGGTGACTGGCGGGTGTCGGTTTCTTCAACTTTAGTTGAATTGGTTTTGACCGAGGCGGTCCTTGGAGAGGTTAAATACCAATTTGCACATCTCCGTTGTGGTTTTTCCGTAAGTAAGATGCGATCATACTAGATACCCATAGCAGCCACGTAAAACATGCAACAACAAGTTAGAGGACGTCTAACTTGTTTTTGCAGGGTATGCTTGTGATATGATATGGCCAATGACGTGATGTGATATATTGGATGTATGAGATGATCATGTTGTAATAGTTAATATCGACTTGCACGTCGATGGTACGGCAACCGGCAGGAGCAATATGGTTGTCTTTAAACTAACGTTTGTGTTTGCAGATGCGTTTACTATATTGCTAGGAAGTAGCTTTAGTAGTAATAGCATAAGTAGCACGACAACCCCGATGGTGACACGTTGATGGAGATCATGATGATGGAGATCGTGGTGTGGCGTCGATGACAAGAAGATCGTGTCGGTGCTTTGGTGATGGAGATCATGAAGCACATGATGACGACCATATCATGTCACTTATGAATTGCATGTGATGTTAATCCTTTTATGCACCTTATTTTGCTTAGAAGGACGGTAGCATTATGAGGTAATCTCTCATTAAAATTTCAAGACGAAATTGTGTTCTCCCCGACTGTGCACTATTGCTACAGTTTGTCGTTTCGAGACACCACGTGATGATCGGCTGTGACAGACTCAACGTTCACATACAACGGGTGCAAAACAATTGCACACGCGGAACACTCGGGTTAAGCTTGACGATCCTAGCATGTGCATACATGGCCTCGGAACACATGAGACCGAAAGGTCGAGCATGAATCGTATAGTTGATATGATTAGCATAGAGATGCTTACCACTGAAACTATTCTAAACTCACGTGATGATCGGACTTGAGTTAGTGAATTTTGATCATGTACCACTCAAATGACTAGAGAGATGTACTTTTTGAGTGGGAGTTTATTAAGTAATTTGATTAGTTAAACTCCAATTATCATGAACATAGTCAAAAGGACTTTGCGAATTATGATGTAGTTTGCGCTGTAGCTCTACTGTTTGTATATGTTCCTAGAGAAAATTTAGTTGAAAGATGATAGTAGCAACTTTGCGGACTAAGTCCGCAAAATTGAGGATTGTCCTCATTGCTGCGCAGAAGGCTTATGTCCTTAATGCACCACTCGGTGTGCTGCAACTCGAGCGTCGTCTATGGATGTTGCGAACATCTTACATATACGTTTTTGATGACTACGTGATAGTTCAGTGCATAATATTTAATAGCTTAGAAGCAAGGCGTCGAAGACGTTTTTAAACGTCAAGGAACATAAGAGATGTTCTAAGAGATGAAATTGAGATTTCATGGTCGTGCCCCTGTTGAGAGGTATGAGACCTCCGACAAGATTCTTTGTCTACAAAGTAAAGGAGAAAAGCTCAAATCGTTGAGCATGTTCTTAGATTGTCTCAGTACAACAATCGCTTGAATCAAGTGGGAGTTAATCTTCCAGATGAGATAGTGATGGTTCTCCAAAGTCACTGTCACTAAGCTGTTGGAGCTTCATGATGAACTATAACATATCAAGGATATATATGATGATCCTTGAGCGATTCACAATGTTTGACACTACGAAAGTATAAATCAAGAAGGAGGATCAATTGTTGATGGTTAGTAAAACCACTAGTTTCAAGAAGGGCAAGGGCTAGAAGAGATACTTCATGAAACCGCAAACCAGTTGCTGCTCTAATGAAGAAACCCAAGACTGAACCCAAACCTGAGACAAAGTGCTTCTGTTATGAGGGGAACGGTCACTAAGGTAGAGCTACCCTAGATACTTGGTAGATAAGAACGATGGCATAGTCGACAGAAGTATATTTGATATACTTGATATTGATGTGTACTTTACTAGTACTCCTAGTAGCACGATGGTATTAGATACCGGTTCGATTTCTAAGTGATTAGTAACTCGAAATAAAAGCTATGGAATAAACGGAGAGTAGCTAAAGTTGAGGTGACGATAAGTGTTGGAAGTGTTTCCAAGGTTGATGTGATCAAACATCGCACGCTCCCTCTATCATCGGGATTGGTGTTAAACCTAAATAATTGTTATTTGGTGTTTGAGTTGAGCATGAACATGATTGCATCGTGTTTATTGCAAAACAATTATTCATTTAAAGAGAATAATAGTTATTCTATTTTCTTGAATAATTACCTTCAATGGTTTATTGAATCGCGATCATAGTGTTACACATGTTCATAATATTGGTGCCAAAAGATACAAAGTAATAATGATAGTACCACTTAGTTGTGGCACTGCCACTTGAGTCATGTTGGTGTAAAATGCATGAAGAGGCTCCATGCTGATGGATCTTTGTACTCACTCATTTTTGAAACGTTTGTGACATGCAAACCACACCTGTTGGTATAAAACGCATGAAGAAACTCCATGCAGATGGAACATTTGGATTCACCTGATTTTGAATCACTTGAGACATGCAAAATAATACCACATGGAACAAGAAAGTGACTTGTTGGAAGTATACATTTTTTGATGTGTACAGTCCAATAAGTGCCGGGGCACGCAGTGTATATCGTTATGTTCTTACTTCACCGACGATTTGAGTAGATACATGAGTATTTACTTGATGAATCACAAGTATGAAATATTGAAAAGTTCAACGCTATTTCAGAGTGAAGATCGTCATGACAAGAGGATAAACTGTCTACGATCTGATCATAGAGATGAATATGTGAGTTACGACTTTTTGGTACACAGTTAAGACAATGTGGAAATTATTTCGCAATTCATGCCACCTGGAACACCATAGTGTGATGGTGTGTCCGAACGTCATTGCCACACCCTATTAGATATGGTGCATACTATGATGTCTCTTATCGAATTACCACTATCGTTTATGGGTTATGCATTAGATACAACCGCATTCACTTTAAATAGGGCACCACGTATTTTCATTGAGATGACACAGTATGAACTATGGTTTGGAGAAACCTAAGCTGTCGTTTCTTGAAAGTTTAGGGCTGCAACGCTTATGTGGAAAAGTTTCAGTCTGATAAGCTTGAACCGAAAGCGGATAAATGCATCTTCATAGGATATCCAAAACAATTGGGCACATCTCCTATCTCAGGTCCGGAAGCAAAGTGTTTGTTTCTAGAAACGGGTCCTTTCTCGAGGAAAGGTTTCTCTCGAAAGAATTGAGTGGGAGGGTGGTGGAACTTGATGAGGTTAGTGAACCGTCACTTCAACCAGTGTGTAGGAGGGCGCAAGAAGATGTTCTTGTGGCGCCTACACCAATTGAAGTGGAAACTTATGATGGTGATCATTGAGCTTTGGATCAAGTTACTACAAACCTCGTAGGTCGACAAGGTCGCTTACTACTACAGAGTGGTACGGTAACCCTGTCTTGGAAGTCATGCTGTTGAACAACAACGAACCTACGAGCTATGGGGAAGCGATGGTGGGCTCGGATTCTGACAAATGGGCGGAGGCCATGAAATCCGAGAGAGGATCCATGTGGACTTTGGAAGAACTACTTGATGGTAGTAAGACTATTAAGTAAAGATGGATCTTTAAAAGAAAGACAGACGATGATGGTGAAAGGTCACCATTGAGAAAAGCTCGACTTGTCGCAAAGATATTTCTGACAAGATCAAAGAGTTGACAATGACGAGACTTTCTCACTCATAGCGATGCTAAAAAGTCTGTTGGAATTATGTTAGCAGTTGTTGCATTATTTGTGAATATTACACCTACGATGTCAAAACATTGTTTCCTCGACGATTTCCTTGGGGAAAGGTTGTATGTGATACAACCAGAAGGTTTTGTCGATCCTAAAAGATGCTAACAAGTCGCAAGCTCCAATGATCCTTTCATGGACTGGTCCAAGCATCTCGGAGTTGGAATATATGCTTTGATGAGATGATCAAAGCTTTTGGGTTTGTACAAGGTTTATGAGAAACTTGTATTTCCAAAGAAGTGAGTGGGAGCACTATAGAATTTCTAATAAGTATATGTGGTTGACATATTGTTGATCAGAAGTAATATACAATTTCTGTGAAGCATAAAAGGTTGTTTGAAAGGAGTTTTTAAAGGAAGACCTGTATAGAGCTATTTGAACATTGAGCATCAAGATCTATAGAGATAGATCAAAACGCTTAATAGAACTTTCAAATGAAATGCATGCCTTGACAAGTTTTTGAAGGAGTTTAAAATAGATTGGCAAAGAAGGATTTCTTGGATGTGTTGTAAAGGTGTGAATATGAGAAAGAGAAAGGACGAAGGTCATCTCCTATGCCTTAGCCATCGACTCTAAAGTATGCCATGTTGTGTGCCGCACCTAATGTGTGCCTTGACACAAGTCTGTTAAGAGGTACAGAGAGTGATGCAGGATTGAATCACTGAACATCGGTCTATGTTATCCTTAGTAACTAATGGACTAAGGAATTTTTCTCGGTTATGGAGGTGGTTAAAGAGTTTGTCGTAAAGGGTTATGTCGATGCAAGCTTTGACACTAATCCAAATAACTATGAGTAGTAAAACATATTCGTATAGTAGAGTAGATATTTGGAGTATTTCCGAATAACACGTAGTAGCAGCATCTATAAGATGACATAAAGATTTGTAAAGCACACACATATCTGAAAGTTTCAGAACCGTTGACTAAAACCTCTGTCACGTGCAAGACGTGATCAGACCCCAGAACTATATGGGTGTTAGATTCGTTAAAATCACATGGTGATGTGAACTAGATAACTGACTCTAGTGCAAGTGGGAGGGTGTTGGAAATATGACCTAGAGGCAATAATAAATTAGTTATTATTATATTTCTTTGTTTGTAATAATCGTTTATTATCCATGCTACAATTGTATTGATTGGAAACTCAAATACATGTGTGGATACATGGACAAAACACTGTCCCTAGTAAGCCTCTAGTTGACTAGCTCGTTGATCAAAGATGGTCAAGGTTTCCTAACCATAGACAAGTGTTGTCACTTGATAACGGGATCACATCATTAGGAGAATGATGTGATGGAAAAGACCCAAACTATGAACGTAGCATATTGATCATGTCGTTTTATTGCTATTGTATTCTGCGTGTCAAGTATTTGTTCCTATGACCATGAGATCATATAACTCACTGGCACCGAAGGAATACCTTGTGTGCATCAAACGTCACAACGTAACTGGGTGACTATAAAGGTGTTCTACAGGTATCTCCGAAGGTGTCCGTTGAGTTAGTATGGATCAAGACTAGGATTTGTCACTCTGTGTGACGGAGAGGTATCTCGGGGCCCACTCGGTAATACAACATCACACACAAGCCTTGCAAGCAATGTGACTAAGTCTAAGTTACGGGATCTTGTATCACGGAACGAGTAAAGAGAATTTCCGGTAACGAGATTGAAATAGGTATGTGGATGCCGACGATCAAATCTCTGGCAAGTAACATACCGAAGGACAAAGGGAATGACATACGGGATTATATGAATCCTTGACACTGAGGTTCAACCGATAAGATCTTCGGAGAATATGTAGGATCCAATATGGGCATCTAGGTCCCGCTATTGGATATTGACCGAGGAGTACCTTGGGGCATGTCTACATAGTTCTCGAACCCGCAGGGTCTGCACACTTAAGGTTCGATGATGTTTTAGTATAGTTGAGTTATATGTGTGGTTACCGAATGTTGTTCGGACTCCCAGATCAGATCACGGACGTTGCGAGGGTTTTTAGAATGGTCCGGAAACGAAGATTGATATATAGGATGGTTTCATTTGGTTACCGCAAAGTTTCGGGCAATTCCGGAAATGTACCGCGAGTGACGAATGGGTTCCGGGAGTTCACCGGGAGGGGCCCACCCACCCGGGAGTGAGCCCAAGGCTATAGGGTGGCGCCATCAGCCCTTAGTGGGCTGGTGGGACAGCCCAATAAGTCATTGGCGCCAAGAAGAGAAAAAACCAAAGAGAAAGGGAAAAAGGGGGAGGTGGGAAGGAAGAAAAGGACTCCACTTTCCAATCCTAATTGGAGTAGGATTCCTCCTCTCCTTCTTGGACGGCACACCCTTGGGGAGTTGGTCCTCAAGGAAAGCCTCCTCCCCTCCCTACTATATATAGTGGTGATTTAGGGCTGATTTGAGACAACTTTTGCCACGTGCAACTCAGATCTAGACACCATAGTTCTTCCTTTAGATCGTATTTCTGCGGAGCTCGGGCGGAGCCCTGTCGGAGTAGATCATCACCACCACCGGAGCGCCGTTACGCTGCCGGAGAACTCATCTACTTCTCCATCTTGCTTGCTGGATCAAGAAAGCCGAGATCATCGTCGAGCTGTACGTGTCTTGAACGCGGAGGTGTCGTCCGTTCGGCACTAGATCGGAACGGATTGTGGGACGGGTCGCGGGACGGTTCGTGGGACGGTTCGTGTGGCGGTTCGAGGGACTTGAAGACGTTCCACTACATCAATCGTGTTTCTTAACGCTTGCTGTTGTGCGATCTACAAGGGTACGTAGATCCAAATCTCCTCTCGTAGATGGACATCTCCATGATAGGTCTTCGTGTGTGTAGGAATAGGTCTTCGTGTGTGTAGGAAATTTTTTGTTTCTCATGCAACGTTCCCCAACACATACGTCCCAAACGTATCTATAATTTCTTCTTGTTCCATGATCTTTTGGGTGACATTGTTATAAGTTTTGCTACACTTTTATACCATTTTACACATACTTGGACTCAGTGCACCCAGTGCCAGTTTCTGTCTGCTCATGTCTTTTTTGCAGGGGCTTTTACCCAGTTTTTCGAAGCCCGAAAAATTCCAGAAAAAATATATAACAAAACAGAGAAACAGAGCTTCCGGATCACCGAAGATGGGCCAGATGGGGGCCAGGGGCCTCTGAGGTGGCCTGGTGGCGCGCCAGGCCCTAGGCCGCGCCAGGAGGTGGCCTGGGTGGGTCCCAGCTCCTCCGGTGCCCTCCTTTGGCCTATATTTAGAGTCCTGAGAGGAAACCCTTGCATAGTTTCTGGAATCGCGAATTTCTCCATCGTTCCGCCGCCGCAACACTTCCGAGATCAGGAGCATCAGGAGACCTCTGCCCGGCACCCTGCCGGAGGGAGGATTGACCTCCGGGAGCTTCTCCACCGCCATGGACGCTTCCCGGACATGTCGTGAGTAGTCCTCCTTGGACCATGAGTCCTTGACCAGTAGCTATGTGAAGTCTTCTCTCTAATCTTGTGCTTCAATGGTTAGTCCTTGTGAGCTTCCTACATGATCAAGGCATCTATGTAATTCTCTTGCTTTTGATATGCTCAGTTTATTGGGGTCCGATGGATTATGAGATTATGTTCATATTGTTATGAGTTATATATTTGATTATCCTTTTATATTATGTTCCTTATTGATTCATGCATGTTCTCCGTTGCTATTTATTGCTTTGGCCGAGTAGTAGATTGTAACTCCAAGAGGGAGCGTTATGCATGATTGTGGGATCGTGCCCTTCGATGTCTAGCTTGAGTGACAGAAACATGAGACTAGGGGATGTGCTTGTTGCCACTAGGGGAGAAAACAACGGTGCTTGTGACCATGGTTGCAAGGATTGTTTACCTTACGCATAGTACGTTAATGCAGTTGTCCGTTGCTTTGAGTTTACAATTTGGGTGGGGCTCGCAACTTAATACCGGCGAGATGTTCTAGATTGATATCTCAAGGTGGACGATTAGTAAGCAGATGCTGATGAATAAACGGTCTACTTGTCTTGGCGTACTGCCCATTACTATTGAACCTCTAACTATCAAGTAGCGTAATTAGCATTGCGGGGCGATCATAATTCTACCAATTGCCCAAATGTGATTTGTTTACCCAAGCATAGTTTTTTATCATCTTTTGGGAGAGAGATATCACTAGTGAACATCATGTGACTCCAGGCCATATCACCATCATTGTTTACACCTCCATCATTTACCTCTTTCATTTACTTTTCCGTCGGAATCACTATTACTTTCCCGCTTGTGTTTTGATCCTTTGCAAACTACAAGGACGAAGAGATTGACAACCTCTCTGTACTTGTTCGGAGCAAAGTTATTTGTTGTGTGTGTAGGTCCACGTCTTCTGCCAGCGCCAAGGTGGAAGACACCTTCTTGTTGAGCCTAGGAGTCCTCCTGGTTCGATAAACCTTACAGTCTTCGTGTAAGGGAAATCTGCTGCTGACCACATCTCCACCTTCCACTTGCGGTAACCAATGAGGGGCGAGAAGTATATCCATCAACTCATCATCAGGAGCCCGACACGCGTGACACCGACGCAAACACTACACCGGAGGCGCCCATGGACGCGCCGGGAGCGGAGATCCCACCACCCGACACGGAGAGGTCCCTAGTGGTGAAAGATAAGACCATACGGACCGAAGTTCCGCAAGCGCCTCGCCAGGCCGCCGCGTCGAAGGAGCCAACCCAAAGCGTGCCAGCAGGAGATGACACCTTGATCGCAATCGGCCGCAGCCCGTCCGCCTCCGGAGCCGGCCCCTAGAGTCCTGGAACGCGACCAAGGCCAGCCACGTGGGCTTGCCTCATGGAGCTACACTGAGCGGGGTCCCCGCGCTTGTGGCGGCATACTCCCGCAATCATGACAAGGTGGCCCTGGTGGCCAAGGAGGACATAAAACGCCTCGAAGAATGGACCACGGTAAGTTCTCAATTCCTGCACATTTTGGTTGATTCGGTTGAGTTTTTTCTTCTTCTTCTCTCTTCAGTGGGGGGCGCGAGCGCACCCAATGGGTGTAGTCCCCGAGAGTCGGGCCAGCTGAGAATTCGTCGGGCCGAGTCTTACTTGCAGCGGCTTGCCTTCTTATTTTGTTTTCAGTGGGGGCGCGCGAGCACACCCACTGGGTGTAGCCCCCGAGAGTCGGGCTGGCTGAGAGTTAGCCGGGTCGTATCTTACTCTTGTTTTACTTTGTTTGTCTTTGTTGCATGCTCTTTACGACGGCCAGGCGCACGCTCACAATGTGCTGCTGGCCCGGATACAGGAGGCTGAGAGCCGGACCAGCGACCTTCAGGGCCAGCTGGATCAAGCCATCTCGGAGCATGATGCCTTGCAGGGTGAAGACGGCCGGCTCCGTCACGAGGTGGATCTTCTTCCAACGGAGAAGAAGGACCATGAGGCGGCCCATCCGGTGGAGCTGGAGTAGGTGCATGCCACCCATGCCGACGCCTGAAGCAGAAGGACGCCTCCCACGCTGCCAATCTGGGGCGCTTGGAGAAGCTGCACCTTGAGGAGAAGGCGCAGAAGGACGCCGCCCTAAAGGACGCACAACACCAGTTGGTGAAGGAAATCGAGGCGGGCCAGGCCCTTCGGAGTGAGATTACCCGCCTGGGTCAAGAGCGCATAGTTCGGGATCGTGAGTCCATCGCGGAGGCGGGCGAGGTCGACATTCATCTCAACCGTGAGCCTTCTTTGCCTTGCCTTGTCTTTTTCTTGTTGTCTAACTTTTCTTTTCTCTTCCTGCTCACGCCGCACCCCTATTCCTGCTCCCCAGGACTCTTCCCACGGACACGGGAGGCGGCGGAAGTAGCCATGGAGGCCAGTCACAACGAGCATCATGCTGCCGGCATTGAGGGGGACGCCCCGCTTGCTGGACCGTGGAGGAGATAGCCACAGGCGCCAAGGCCCGCATGCGTGAGTTGGCACACTCTCTGAATAGGCTCCAGGATGTCGGGCTGGCGATGGTGAAGGCCCTTTGTCCGGATGCAGTGGAGCCAACGTCAATGAACCGGCTGTCCTGCTGGCTTAAAGCCGAAAGCTCGCATCTGGATGCCTGGCGCGCGTCGGCTGCTCGAGTCAGAGCGTACATGGTGCTCCGCTTGGCCAAGTCATGGTATAGAAACCTGAACTTGGGCTAGCTCGCAGCCCAACACGCCGGCTCAGAAGCAGAGCTCACAGCCGTCGAGGACGAGCTGCACGTGCGGGCCAGCGACATTGCATCCTTCGCCGCCTGGAACGAGTTCAGCTTCGAGCGTGATGCTGACGGGATTGTGATCCTAGAGGACCAATTCCAGCTAGCCCTCCACGACGCCAAGGCAGCTCTGACGATACGTCCTTTGAGGACGCCGACTCCAGCGATGAAGCTTATGCCGACTCCGCCGCAAAGGACGGTGCCAAAGACGCTCGTGCGGGTGATGGCACCTCTACCAGAGGAGGGGCGGGTGATGCCGACACCTCCTGATGACGCCGGAGCCATGAGTGGAGCCGCTGCCAATTGAATTTTCTTTCGTTTTTCTGCACTTCAATTGCTACCTCAACAGTTCCACCCACTAGGGGTGTTTATGTAATGAACTCCGGCTGTGGGCATTTGAATGCTTTTGAATGTAACATATGTTCATCCATTTGCATTGTGCCTGTCTGCTTGCCGACTCGCTTTTCAGTCTTTTGTTTCCCTTTGGCCTCCATGTGTCCAGTAGCTTGCCCCCTCCAACATCCACCCCGCCAGCCCGACAGCCGGGAGACGGTCTGTGACTGGGACGGAGCTTCTTCCTTCGAAGGCATCGGCCTTAGAGTTTTGGAAGCCTCGAAGACACTTAGACCTGGAGCGAGTCAGCAGAGGCCGGCTAGGAATGAAGATCAGAAATGATCGAATTAACACGAGCCGGCGACCTCTTTGTAGTCGAATTGTGCATGCAGTCGGCATTCCTTCCCATGACCCCGTTAGACGGACAGCCGGGAGCCGGTCTGTAGCTTGTGCAGGGTAGTAAGGGTTTCGGCTCATCATGCATTATATATTCGATTACGACCAAGGAATTAGCTCGGGCTGGCTAGCGACCCTCTGATGACCCACAAGTATAGGGGCTCAATCGTAGTCCTTTCGATAAGTAAGAGTGTCGAACCCAACGAGGAGCAGAAGGATCTGACAAGTGGTTTTTAGCAAGGAAATATCTGCAAGCACTGAAATTATCGGTAACAAGTGATTGTATGGTGATGTAATTCGTAGCAAGCAACAAGTAACAAAAGTAGCAACGGTGCAGCAAAGTGGCCCAATCCCTTTTGTCGCAAGGGACAAGCCTGGACAAACTCTTATAGGAGGAAAAACGCTCCCGAGGACACACGGAAATTTCTGTCATGCTAGTTTCATCATGTTCATATGATTCGCGTTCATTACTTTGATAGTTTGATATGTGGGTGGACCGACGGTTGGGTACTACCCTTACTTGGACAAGCATCCCGCTTATGATTAACCCCTCTCGCAAGCATCCGCAACTACGAAAGAAGAATTAAGACAAAGTCTAACCATAGCATTAAACTAGTGGATCCAAATCAGCCCCTTACGAAGCAACGCATAAACTAGGGTTTAAGCTTCTGTCACTCTAGCAACCCATCATCTACTTAATACTTCCCAATGCCTTCCTCTAGGCCCACATAATGGTGAAGTGATATGTAGTCGACGTTCACATAACACCACTAGAGGAAAAACAACATACAACACATCAAAATATCGAACGAATACCAAATTCACGTGACTACTATTCGCATGACTTATCCCATGTCCTCAGGAACAAAAGTAACTACTCACAAAGCATAATCATATTCATGACCAGAGAGGTAATGAGTAGCATCAAGGATTTGAACATAAACTCTTCCACCAAATAATCCAACTAGGATCAACTACAACGAGTAATTAACACTACTAGCAACCTTACAAGTACCAATCGGAGTTGTGAGGCGGAGATTGGTTACAAGTGATGAACTAGGGTTTGGAGATGAGATGGTGCTGATGAAGATGTTGATGGTGACGAGTTCCCTCCGATGAGAGGAGTGTTGGTGATGACGATGGCAACGAATTCCCCCTCCGGGAGGGAAGTTTCGCCGGCAGGATCGTCCTGCCGGAGCTCTAGATTGGTTCTGCTCAAGTTCCACCTCGTGGCGGAGGCGAATCCACGAAAAAGAACCTCTCTGATTTTTTTCCGGATGAAACCCTTCATATTGAAAAAGATGAGCGCCGGAGGGGCAACTGGGGGCCCACAAGCCCTCCAGCCCCGGCCAGGGGGGTAGGCCGGGCCTGGTAGGCTTGTGGCCTCCAGGTGGCGCCCCTCTGGTACCTCTTTCGCCCATTATTTTTTATATATTCCCAAAAAATCCACGTTGATTTTCACGGCTCTTGGAGTTGTGCATAATAGGCATCTCAAACTTGCTCCTTTTTCAGGCCAGAATTCCAGCTGCCGGCATTCTCCCTCTTCATGTAAACCTTGCAAAATAAGAGACAAAAGGCATAAGTATTGTACCGTGAAGTGAAATAACAACCCAAAAAGCAAAAAATATCAACATGAAAGCATGATGCAAAATGGACGTATCAACTCCCCCAAGCTTAGACCTCGCTTGTCCTCAAGCGAAAGCCTAGCTCAATAAACATGACCACATGTTTAGGGAGAGAGGTGTCGACAAAATAAGATACGAACATGCATGCATCATGATCAAGATTTAGAACAACAATACCAACATATAATATCTCATGCTAAAGTGACAAATTTGTCACAAAGTAAAGCATGAATCAAGAACCTTACCGAGAATCAACAACCGATAGCCTTTAGTCATTGAAGCAATTGCAATTTATCACAACATCAGAAAGAGTCAAATAAGAGCTTGTAAAGCAAATCCACATACTCAATCATCTTTTCGTTCTCTACAATTGCTACTACTCATGTGGTACTCATGAGATCAAAGTTTCAGCTGGACATAGAGAAAGATAGTGGCTTATAGTTTTGCCTCCCAATTGCTTACCTCAAGGGTAATGTCAACAATAATAATTCATGAATACTTACCTCCAAGTTGACATATGAATATAGATCTTGACCTAGCATGTGACGTTAGCCAAGACAAAGGCGAAACAAGGAATTGGTGAAGATCACCATGACTCTTTCAAGGGAAAAAAGTAAAGGTACAAGATACACTACTGGAAAACAGTTTTTTGCCATCTGCTGCTTCTTTGCCGTCTGCTGGCTGATGGCAAAGACCCTCTTTGCCATCAGCTACCAGAAACCAGACGGCAAAGAGCAGGCTGATGCCAAAGGTACTATTTGCCATCAGCCAGCTCTTTGCCGTCTGCCAGCTCACGGCAAAGAGCATTCAAGCAGACGGCAAAGAGCATGGGCGGCCCACCCCGCAACCCCTCTCACCCCCCTAACGGCCTCTCTCTTTGCCGTCCGCTTTTCTTCTCTGCGCCGTCGGGAGGCGGACGGCAAAGAGGGTGCCCCCCTAACGGCCGTTAGCCCCACCCCCATGCACCTCTCTCTCAACCGTAACGGCCACCCCAACCCCTCTCTCTCACCCCCGACACCACCACCGCCGCCGCGCCGTCCTCCGACCTCCCTGCGACGTCGCTCCTCCTCCTCCGGCCTCCCTGCGCCCCCTCCTCCTCCGGCCTCCCTGCCTCCCCTCCTCCTCCGGCCTCCCTGCGCCCCTCCTCCTCCCTCCTCCGGCCTCCCTGCGCCGCCGCCCCCTCCTCCTCCGACCTCCCTGCGCCCTCCTCCGGCCTCCCTGCGCCCCTCGTCCCTGCGCCCCTCCTCCACCACGCCCCCTCCTCCTCCCCGGGACCTCCTCCTCCACCACCGTCGTCAGTGCTTGCCCCTTCTCCACCACCACCCCCTCCGACACCACCGCCGTCTCCTCCACCGCCGCACCCTCCTCCTCCCCGGCCGCCCCCTCCGGTGAGTCCTATTTTTTTTCTTTTTTTGCTAATTTATAGATTTAGTTTTCTTTTGTTAATTAGTGGTAGCTATATTATTGTTACTAGTTTTAGTGGTAGATTTAGTTAGGTTAGTAGTTTTAGTTAGGTTAGTTAGTTAGCTTGGTTAGTTAGGTGGAAGAGGAGAAGAGGAGAAGAGGAGGAGGAGGAGGACGAGAAGAGGAGAAGAAGAAGAGGAGTAGGAGGAGGAGGAGGAGGAGGAGAATAAAAAGAAGAAGAAGAAGAAGAGAAGAAAAATAAGAAGGAGAAGAAGTAAAGAAGAAGAGAAGAAGAGAATAAGAAAAAAATAAGAAGGAGAAGAAGAGAAAAAAGAAGAAGAAGTTGATTTTTATTGTTTGGTATTTAGTGGTAGCTAGATTCTTTTTTAGTTACTTAGTGGTAGATTCTGTTTTTTTGCTGTTTAGTGCTATCTAGGTTTAGCGATAGGTTTAGTTAGCTTGGTTAGTTAGGTTAGTTAGTTAGTTAGCTTAATAGAAAGAATAGGAAGAAGAAGAAGAGGAGGAGGAGGAGAAGAGGAGAAGAGGAGGAGGAAAAGAAGAAAAAGAAGAAGAAGAAGAAGAAGAGGAGGAGAAGACAAAAATAAGGAGAAGAAGAAAAGAAGAAGAAAAGAAGAAGAGAAGAACAAGAGAAGAAGAGAAGAAGAATACCTTCTCCTCCTCCTTCTTCTCCTCCTTATTCTCCACCTCCTCCTTCTCCTTCTTCTTGATTTCTTCTTCTTCTTCTCCTCCTCATCTTTCTTCTCCTCTATCTTATTCTCCTCACCTTATTTTCCCCAACAATGAGATAATTAGCCCATTTAGCTACAAAATGGCATAAAAACCTTGGTTAGCTCATGAATATTATATTCTTAACTTGTTTTCCTCTAACATGACATAATTAGAATATTTGTGTTGATCGGGTGGATTTACATGTGATAATTGTCTCGTCGCTGTGAGGTCTGCTGTGCGAAGTCCTGCCCGTGCGTTGTACGAGCTCCGTCCCTGCATTCGTGGGTCAGTACAAATTTCATCTCCTCCCCGCCCCTTCATTTACTGTGTCTCGGTTTCCGGATTAAACTTTCTAGATTTAGCTAATTAAATTAATTTATCAGTATTCGTGACCAGTATGCGTCTCCCGTTCGAAAGGGTGACATCTATAAATATGCATGTCTTTGCATATTTATAACCGCCATCCTTTCGAATTGTCCAACATTAACCATGGACAGCCCGAGTATGTGTAGATTGGGTTCGTTTTCCCGTATGCTGTGCTCTGGATCTGATGCGGAATTTCGTCAGTGCCTCCCTATTGTTCTCCGGATGCACATCCTCTCTGTTTATTGCGGAGACGTGTATCAGGAGAATAGCGGGGAGGTGTTGTCGAAATTTTGCGTTGGATACGGAGCAGAGCATGGGAAAATGAACCCAATCTACACATACTCGGGTGGGATTAGGACCTATCTTTACCTATTAGCGTGTAGGTTGCCTGGACGTAATAAAAATGGCGAACCTGATTAACCGATGAATATAAATGCTAAATTATATATAAATATATTTCTTTTGTCTTTAGTAGCCATGCAAGATGAGCGATCGTGCGTGGATGTATACCGTTCACCCTAGTCGGAAAGAGATGACGAAAGAATGGTTTGTAAAAACAAAGGAATTTGTGAAAGCCGCATTCACAAATGGCCAAGAAATAAACTATTGCCCCTGTCCTGGATGCGACAACTATAAAAAGACGACAGAGGCTGTAATGATTAAACACCTGCAGAGGAGGGGCTTTAAGCCAAATTATACGGTGTGGACATTTCATGGTGAGTCTATACAACGCACAAGAGCTGAGGTGGTCCGTCGTCGCACGGACGAGCATGGTATCGGGATCGAAGACATGGTGCAAGACTTTTATGATGCTCGGGATTCGGAAGATGAGATGGAGGAATCTGCAAAGGCCTTTTATGAAATGTTGGAGTCTTCAAAACGTCCTCTCCATGAGCACACTGAGCTCTGTCAGCTGGATGCAATTGCACAAGTAATGGCTCTGAAGGCTCAGTTCAACTTGGGAAGAGAATGCTACGACGCGATGATGACACTATTTGGATGCTTCCTACCCAAAGGCCATGTCATGCCTGCAAACCTATACCAGTCGGAAAAAATACTTCGTGTACTTAAGATGCCCTATGAGAAGATAGATGCATGTGAGAAAGGATGTGTCTTATTTAGGAAGGAGTATGCACACTTGGACTATTGTCCCAATTGCGAGTCTTGCAGGTATCTTGTGGTAGACAACAGTATGGGTGAGAAGAGGCAGACCAAAATTGCAGTTAGTGTTCTTCGGTATATGCCAATCGTACCAAGACTTCAACGTCTTTTCATGGTCGAAGAGACAGCCAGACAGATGAGATGGCACAAATTGGGCAAAAGAACCGAACTAGATGCGGATGGGAATAAGATGATGGTACACACATCGGATGGGGAAGCGTGGAAACATTTCGATGGATTGCATCAAGATAAAGCGGCAGATCCAAGGAATCCTCGAGTCTGCGCCGCCACGGATGGTTTTAATCCCTTCGGCATGACGGCAACCCAATACAGTTGTTGGCCTGTATTTGTCATTCCACTCAATCTCCCCCCCGGGCAGATTATGCAAAGAAAGAACATATTTCTGACGTTGATAATTCCAGGGCCCAATTATCTGGGGAAGAATATGAATGTGTACCTGCAACCGCTTAAGGATGAATTGGAAGAAGCTTGGGATAATGGGGTCAAGACATACGATGCCGCTAGAAAAGAGAACTTCAAAATGCATGTGTGGTACATGTACTCTATGCATGACTTGCCAGCGTATGCGCTATTCTCTGGATGGTGTGTGCATGGAAGGTTCCCGTGCCCCCAATGCAAGGCAGCTCTTCAGTTTCATTGGTTGCAGGAGGGTCGGAAGTATTCTTGCTTTGACTTGCATAGACAGTTCCTGGATCCTGACCATCAGTTCAGAAAAGACAAGAAGAACTTTACCAAAGGTAAAGTTATCAAAAACTTGGCACCACCTGCGTTCATAGGCCAACAGATCCTAGATATGTTAAACACCCTCGAGCCTGATCCAGAGCGTCCAGGGTATTTCAAGGGGTATAATTCAAAACACGCCTGGACTCACAAGCCATGCTTCTGGGATCTACCTTACTTCAAAGACCTCCTTCTTCCACACAATATCAACATGATGCACAGTGAAAAGAATATCGGAGAGGCTATTTTTGGTACATTGTTCGACATAGATGGGAAGACAAAGGATAATATTAAGGCTAGAGTCGATCAAGAGACACTATGTCATAGACCATTACAAAACATGCGAGAAGGCAAAGGAAAGCACAAGTGATCGAAGCCAAAGGCCTCGTTCAATCTTGGAAAGCCAGCTATGAGGGAAATTATCTTGTGGGTCAAAATGCACTTGAGTCTTGAAAAATTAAAAATCTTTGGTCTCAAGAGTCATGATTGGCACATATGGCTAGAGCGGGTAATGTCGGTGATGTTATGTGGCTTTGTTCCTCTCTTTTAGGCGCATCACAATAAGACGGAGATGCCACACTTGTACGACCTTTATGGCATGGCCCATACTGCCTCGTACAAGAAGGCGAAGGCATTCCCTGAGTCTGACCTGGATGATCCCAATAACTTCACCAACATATCATCCCACGAGAAGCTCGTGGCATACAAGGACGCGGGGAAGGCTATGAAAGGGGATGACTTTAACACTAGCCAGGAACCTTTGGATCCAGAGCTGGTGATGATATCTGGTGGAGGGAGGCCCCATGGCTCGATAGCCATTGGATATGGGATAATACGTTGTCCACTCACTCTCCCGGAGATCAAGGCGCGCCAGTCGAGCAGCTGTCCTGAGATAATGCGTCGTCCACGGCCAGTCGAACTTGCCCTCGAGGTTAGTTGTACAGACTAAGAAGACTTTCATCCATTTCATTATGTGTCACCATAGATCATTATTGTGGTAACGAGGAATGGTGTTTCAGGCTGCTCTTTAGAAAGAGAGATTAGCAAACCAGGCCGCTCTTGAGAAAGAGAGATTGGCAAGCCAGGCTGCTCTTGAGGCTGCTCTTGAGAAAGAGTGATTAGCAAGTCAGGCTGCTCTTGACGAGAGGGACCAGACCATGACACGATTGATTGAGGAGGAGAGGTCCCAGAATGAGGCGGGTCAACAGGCCCTGTACGAGCTTTTTGTGGTAAGTTTTTTTTTCACATTAGCAAAATCATGTGTGTCATGTCTGTTTCATTACTAACTAATATGACCCACTCTTCAAGGTCTGTGCGAGAAGAGCGGTCAAGTCCCTCCGTCGATGCCCGTCTTCTCTTCGATTGGCACGGTGAGTTTCATTATAAAATAGTATTAATAATTGAGTGTCATGATGCTAACTGAGACATTGCAAAATATCTATTTTGCAGAATAACTCCCGAGCGGCATCGCACGACCCTTCTCTAGGTATTTCTCCTCCTTGATGACCACTACGGTAAGTTTCTCTTCTCCTCTTTCATATTATCCTTGCCTTAATTTCCCCAACATTGACATAGTTAGCCCATTTAGCTCCAAAATGCCATAATAAGCTCAAAATGGCATAAGAACCTTGGTTAGCTCATTAATATTATATACTTAGCTTGTTTTCCTCTAAAATGAGATAATTAGGCCATTTAGCTCCAAAAAGACATAGTTAGCTAATTTAGCTCCAAGAAGAGGAGAAGAGGAGAAGAAATAGGAAAAATGAAAAGAAAGAAGAAGAAGAAGAAGAAGAGAAGAAGGAGAAGGAGGAGGAGGAGGAGGAGGAGGAGAAGGAGGAGAAGGCCAAGGACCTTCTAGTCCTTCTCCTCCTCCTTCTTCTTGATTTCTTCTTGTTCTCCTCCTCCTCCTCTTTCTTATCCTCTTTCATATTATCCTTGCTTTAATTTCGCCAACAATGACATAATTAGCCAATTTAGCTCCAAAATGCCATAATAACCTCAAAATGGCAAAAGAACCTTGGTTAGCTCATGAATATTATTTACTTAGCTTGTTTTCCTCTAAAATGGGATAATTAGCCCATTTATCTCCAAAAAGACATAATTAGGTAATTTAGCTCCAACAAGAGGAGAAGAGGAGAAGAAATAGGAAAAATGAAAAGAAAGAAGAACAAGAAGAAGAAGAGAAGAAGAAGGAGGAGGAGGAGGAAGAGAAGGCCAAGGACCTTCTAGTCCTTCTCCTCCTCCTCCTTCTCCTCCTTCTCCTCCTTCTTCTTGATTTCTTATTATTCTCCTCCTCCTCCTCTTTCTTCTCCTCTTTCATATTATCCTTGCTTTAATTTCCCCAACAATGACATAATTAGCCCATTTAGCTCCAAAATGCCATAATAACCTCAAAATGGCATAAGAACCTTCGTTAGCTCATGAATATTATATACTTAGCTTGTTTTCCTCTAAAATGGGATAATTAGCCCATTTAGCTCCAAAAAGACATAATTACGTAATTTAGCTCCAACAAGAGGAGAAGAGGAGAAGAAATAGGAAAAATGAAAAGAAAGAATAAGAAGAAGAAGAAGAAGAAGAAGAAGAAGAAGAAGAAGAGAAGAAGCAGAAGGTGGAGGAGGAGGAGGAGAAGGCCAAGGACCTTCTAGTCCTTCTCCTCCTCCTCCTTCTCCTCCTTCTCCTCCTTCTTCTTGATTTCTTATTCTTCTACTCCTCCCCCTCTTTCTTCTCCTCTTTCATATTATCCTTGCTTCAATTTCCCCAACAATGACATAATTAGCCCATTTAGCTCCAAAATGCGATAATAACCTCAAAATGGCATAAGAACCTTGGTTAGCTCATGAATATTATATACTTAGCTTGTTTTCCTCTAAAATGGGATAATTAGCCCATTTAGCTCCAAAAAGACATAATTAGGTAATTTAGCTCCAACAAGAGCAGAAGAGGAGAAGAAATAGGAAAAATGAAAAGAAAGAAGAAGAAGAAGAAGAGGAGGAGGAGGAGGAGGAGGAGAAGGCCAAGGACCTTCTAGTCCTTTTCCTCCTTCTCCTCCTTCTTCTTCATTTCTTATTCTCCTCCTCCTCCTCCTCTTTCTTCTCCTCTTTCATATTATCCTTGCTTTAATTTCCCCGACAATGACATAATTAGCCCATTTAGCACCAAAATGCCATAATAACCTCAAAATGGCATAAGAACCTTGGTTAGCTCATGAATATTATATACTTAGCTTGTTTTCCTCTAAAATGGGATAATTAGCCCATTTAGCTCCAAGAAGACATAATTAGGTAATTTAGCTCCAACAAGAGGCGCAGAGGAGAATAAATAGGAAAAATGAAATGAAAGAAGAAGACGAAGAAGAAGAAGAGAAGAAGGAGAAGCAGGAGGAGGAGGAGGAGGAGGAGAAGGCCAAGGACCTTCTACTCCTTCTCCTCCTCCTCCTTCTCCTCCTTCTTCTTGATTTATTCTTCTTCTCCTACTCCTCCTCTTTCTTCTCCTCTTTCATATTATCCTTGCTTTAATTTCCCTAACAATGACATAATTAGCCCATTTAGCTACAAAATGCCATAATAATCTCAAAATGGCATAATAACCTTGGTTAGCTCATGAATATTATATTCTTAGCTTGTTTTCCTCCAAAATGGTATAATTAGTCCATATAGCTCCAAAAAGACATAATTAGGTAATTTGGCTCCAACAGGAGGAGAAGAGGAGAAGAAATAGGAAAAATGAAAAGAAAGAAGAAGAAGGAGAAGAAGGAGAAGGAGGAGGAGGAAGAGGAGAAGGCGAAGGACCTTCTAGTCCTTCTCCGCCTCCTCCTTCTCCTCCTTCTCCTCCTTCTTCTTGATTTCTTCTTCTTCTCCTCCTCCTCCTCTTTCTTCTCCTATTTCATATTATCCTTGCTTTAATTTCCCCAACAATGACATAATTAACCCATTTAGCTCCAAAATGCCATAATAAGCTAAAAATATCATAAGAACCTTGGTTAGCTCATGAATATTATATTCTTAGCTTCTTTTCCGCTAAAATGACATAATTAGCTCAAAAACATCATATTTTGTTCTTCTTCTGACTTTCTTATTCACATTTTTGCATATTGGATATAATACATGCATGGAAGCTCGCATTCATGGAGTTGAACAATGTCGATGGATGAACTTTATATGTATATCATCTAGTTTTCATTTGAGTTTATGAACAATGTCGAACTATATGTATATGTATATATGGATAAACAGTGCAATACTTTGTATGTTGGTTCTTTCGATATATGGGGATGTGCATTGATTTATATGTATATCATATATGTGTGGTGAATTATATATATGTGTTGGAAAGTATATGTGTGGTGATCTATATATCATATATGTGTGGTGAATTATGTAAATGTGCTGTCAAATATATATATATATATATATATATATGTGCTATGAAATAATATAAAACAAAAAAACAGGTACTATATGGGCTCTTTGCCGTCTGCCAGCTGATGGCACACCCAGTTGTGCATCCTGGGGTGTCTATATAGGCTCTTTGCTGTCTGCTTCCAGGGTGGGCAGACGGCAAAGAAGAGGGCACAGAGGAGGGGGAGGAGGACGCAGACGGCAAATAGTGGAGGGGGAGGAGGAGGCAGACGGCAAAGAAGAGGGGGGAGGCATACGACAAAGAAAAGGGGGGGAGGAAGACGGCAAAGAAGAGGGGGAGGCAGACGGCAAAGCCTCCGTTAACCCCTAACGGAGGCAACGCCTGTCGGCTGCCGTCTCGAGCACTTTGCCGACTGCTCCTTTGAAAAGCTGACGGCAAAGCTCTTTGCCGTCCGCTTTGGGGAGACAGACGACAAAGAAGGTACGATGCTGTCGTAGGCTGACGCAGAAATTTTGCCGGCCGTGAGATTCTTTGCCGTCTGTGGTATTCTCTTTGCCATCCGGGATTTACTCTTTTCCGTCTGTGATGGCAGACGGCAAAGAAGCGGATTCCTGTAGTGATAGGACTTCGCAGAGGGAAGTAGAGGTTGTCATGCTCTTTTGAGGTTGGGATGCGTGTACTCTTAGTGCGGAGGAATGTCACTTTATATTGCCTCGTGTGATAAAGAACTTTATTATGCAGTCTGTCGCTTTTATGTCTTCCTCATCACAGGTTCATACAAAGCTTATTTTCCACACACTAATAGATCATACATACTAGGGAGCAATTTTTATTGCTTGCACCGATGATAACTTACTTGAGGGATCTTATTCAATCCATAGGTAGGTATGGTGGACTCTCATGGCAAAACTGGGCTGAAGGTTTGTGGATGCACAAGTAGTATCTCTACTTGGTGCGGGAGTTTTGGCTACTATGTGGTGGAAGCAATCGTCACATGCTAAGGGATCTCTAGTCATATAACATTGTTCGGAGCCAAGCAAACACAATTCATTATGTTGTCTTCCTTGTCCAACATCTACTTCTTCGCATGCAATAGTTTAGTGAGTGTTCGCAATCATAGATGGTGTCAAGGATGATATATTTATATGTGAACCTCTCCTTCTTTATCACTTCCTATTAATTGCAACAATGACCAAGGTCTACGTTTGTCCACCCTCAACAAGTTTCAATCATCATCCTTTTTATATGTGAAGCCATCACTTCCCATAAGATCACTATATGATCTTTCATGCTTTTGTTCTTTCTCGATCTTTTGATCATGGCAAGAGGCAAAGCCCTTCAACTAAGATACTCTTTATTATATGGCTCACGAGCTCGAATACATTGGGGGTGACACAAAGCAAAACTAAAGACTAAAACACTAAGACTTTTATTGTACTAGAGAAATAGAAAAACTCAAAAGAAACAAACTAAAACAAAGGCAAAGGCAAAAAATATGATGGTGATATGATACCGGGGCAACTCCCCTAAGCTTGGCACAAGCCAAGGGGATTGCCCATACCCATGCTGAGTTGTCTTCCTTTGGAGGTGATGGTGGTGGAGTTGTTGCAACATGGGCTTGATCCTCCGTCTTCCAAGGCATAGGTGCTCCATCATGGAAAGATGAACGAGTCTCCGGAATCCTCAAATCTGCATCCCACCGTATTGATTTAAATCTATACTCATACTCACAGTTTTGGTTCTGCACCTCATAGATCTGGGTCTGAAGTTGATCAACCCTATCATAGAGCCTGGAGAGGTGCTTCCCAATGTCATTGGCACCAATCCTGTGCTTGTTGGTGAACTCTGTGATCATCATGTGGTTGGCATTGAGTCCACGCTCCACCATCCCTTGGCACTTGAAGACTTGTTGCTCCATTGCTTTGAGCCTCGTCTTCACGCTTCCGGTCTTCTTGGGCCCCTCAACATCACGGATGTGCAACATCCCCTCACGCATCTCGATAGACTCAGGGTATTGCAGCACTCCCACTAGGTAAGGATTGATGACCTTCTCGAAGATCTTGTCCTTCGGAGCTTTTCGGGACATCATAGCAATCTAGATCTGCAGTAGAAACAAGCTCGAAACGAAAACGGAGGGAATTTGCGTGATACAGGGGTCAGGCCTTTTGGGAGAATATTTAATGATTTTTTAAGACCAGAAGGAGTACTCCGCATGAAAACGGAGTCCGGGAGGCCAATGAGGTGGCCACAAGCCCTCTAGGCCCGACCAGGGGGGTAGGCCGGGGCTAGGAGGCTTGTCGCCTCCTTGAGGACTTTCCGAACCGCTTTAAAATTTTCCATTTTTTCAAATATTCCAAAACTGAGTAAAATTGCTACACGAAATGTTTTGGAGTCGGTTTACTTACTGAATCACATACCTCTTCGATTTCGGAGTCTGAAATAGGGTGATAAATGTCCCTTAGGTATTCTTCCGGAGTTATGGTATTGATGATATTGCTTTCAACATTTATGGGAGTACCTGAGATATAATGCTTGATTCTCTACCCGTTTACCACTCTCAGACAATTACCTTCCGTGTTGTTGATTTTGATAGCACCGGAACGATATACTTCCTCAACAATATAGGGACCTTCCCATTTATAGAGAAGCTTGCCTGCAAAGAATCTTAAACGAGAATTGTATAGCAAGACATAATCACCTACATTGAACTCATGCTTTTGTATCCTCTTATCATGCCACCTCTTAACCTTTTCTTTGAACAACTTGGCATTTTCATATGCCTGAGTTCTCCATTCATCGAGCGAGCTAATGTCAAATAACCTCTTCTCACCGGCAAGTTTGAAATCAAAGTTAAGCTCTTTGATTGCCCAATAAGCTTTATGCTCTAACTCAAGAGGTAGATGACATACTTTACCGTACACCAATTTGTACGGAGACATGCCCATGGGATTCTTATAGGTGGTTCTATAAGCCCACAGTGCATCATCGAGCTTCTTAGACCAATTCTTTCTAGACCTGTTGACAGTCTTTTGCAGAATCAGTTTAATCTCTCTATTGCTTAGCTCTACTTGACCACTAGACTGAGGGTGATAGGGAGATGCAATTCTATGGTTGACATCGTACTTAGCAAGTGTTTTATGGAAAGCACCATGAATGAAATGTGAACCACCGTCGGTCATTAGATATCTAGGGACTCCAAACCTAGGGAAGATAACTTCCTTAAGCATCCTGATAGAGGTGTTGTGATCAGCACTACTAATGGGGATAGCTTCTACCCACTTAGTGACATAATCAACAACAACTAGGACATGCATATACCCGTTGGATTTTGGAAAAGGTCCCATATAATCAAAGCCCCAAACATCAAATGGTTCAATGACAAGTGAATAGTTCATAGGCATTTCCTGACGTTTACTATATTACCTATTCTTTGACATTCGTCACAAGATAAGACAAACTTACGGGCATCCTTGAAGATATTGGGCCAATAGAAACCCGATTGCAATACCTTGTGTGCAGTTCTATCTCTCGCATGGTGTCCTCTGTAGGCCTCAGAGTGACAGATCTGTAGGATCTGTCCCTGTTCATGTTCAGGTACACAACGTCTAATAACACCATCTACTCCTTCCTTATAAAGGTGAGGATCATCCCAAAAGTAATGTCTCAAGTCAAAGAAGAATTTCTTCTTTTGCTGATATGTGAAACTAGGTGGTATATATTTGGCAACGATATAGTTTGCATAATCAGCATACCACAGTGCACTACGTGAAGCATTGATGACATTCAATTGCTCATTGGGAAAGCTATCATCAATAGGTTGTGGGTCATCAAGAACGTTCTCCAACCTAGACAAGTTATCTGCTACAGGGTTATCAGCACCCTTCCTATCTACAACGTGCAAATCAAATTCTTATAGCAAGAGAAGCCATCTGATAAGTCTAGGTTTAGCGTCCTTCATCTCCATCAGGTACTTAATAGAAGCATGATCAGTGTGAATAGTGACTTTGGAATCAACTATGTAAGACCTTAACTTTTCACATGCAAACACGACTGCTAAAAATTCCTTTTTCGTAGTAGCATAGTTTCTTTGGGCACTGTCTAGAGTTTTACTAGCATAGTGAATACATTCAACTTCTTATCAACTCTTTGCCCTAGGACAACACCCACAAAATAATCACTAGCATCATACATGATTTTGAAAGGTAAGTTCCAATCAGGTGGTTGAACAATAGGTGCAGTTATCAAAGCCCTCTTAAGTATTTCGAAGGCTTCCTCACAATCATCGTCAAACACAAAATGAATATCCTTTTGCAAGAGATTGGTAAGAGGCCTAGAAATCTTAGAGAAGTCTTTAATGAACCTTCTATAAAAACCAGCATGACCAAGGAAACTTCTTATACCTTTGATATCTATGGGGTATGGCATTTTCTCTATTGCATCAACCTTGGCCTTATCGACTTCAATACCTCTTTCAGAAATTTTATATCCTAAGACGATGCCTTCATTAACCATAAAGTGGCACTTCTTCCAATTCAAGACAAGATTGGAGTCTTTACATCTCTGCAAGACTCGATCAAGGTTGGTGAGGCAATCATCAAAAGAAGACCCGTAAACGGAAAAGTCATCCATGAAAACCTCAACAATCTTTTCACAAAAGTCAGAGAATATAGGTATCATACATCTTTGAAAGGTGGCGGGTGCATTACATAAGCCAAAAGGCATACGTCTATAAGCAAAGATACCGAAAGGGTAGGTGAAAGTGGTTTTCTCCTGATTAGATTGTGCAACTGGTATTTGGGAGAAACCAGAATAACCATCTAGAAAGGAGAAGCGTGCGTGTTTAGACAGTCTTTCTAGCATTTGGTCGATAAAAGGCAAAGGTTAATGATATTTCCTAGTGGCTTTATTCAATTTCCTAAAATCGATCACCATCCTATAGCCAGTAATAATCCTCTGCGAGATCAATTCATCCTTATCATTAGGGACAACGGTAATGCCTCCCTTCTTAGCGATGCAATGCACCAGACTCACCCAATCGCTATGAGCAATAGGATAAATAATACGTGCCTCCCGGAGCTTTAGTATTTCTTTTCTTACTACCTCCTTCATCTTAGGATTTAATCTCCTTTGATGATTAGCAACTGGTTTGAAATCAGGATCAGTTTTAATCTTGTGCTGGCATAGAGTGGGACTAATGCCCTTAAGATCATCAAGAGTATATCCAATAGCAGCACGGTGCTTCCTTAGAGTTTTTAGTAATTTCTTTTCTTCATGCTCTAAGAGGCTAGCACTAATTATGGCAGGATATATCTCTTTTTCATCAAGAGAAGCATACTTAAGCGTATCAGGCAACTGTTTAAGCTCGAACACAGGATCACCCTTTGATGGGGGTGGATCCCCAAGCAGTTCAACAGGCAGATTATTCTTAAGAATAGGATATTGTTCTAAGACAACACTATCTATCTCATCCCTTTCATCCACATGCATATCATTTTCATGTTCAAGCAAGTATTGCTCCAAGGGATCAGTAAGAGGCATGACAATAGAAGCTAAGGCAATAGTTTCATCCCTACTGGGCAACTCTTTTTCATGAGGTTGTATACCAAGCTTGGAGACTCATGTGACACACCTTCAAAGCCAACAGTGACAGTTTTCTTCTCACAATCAATATGAGCGTTGACGGTATTGAGGAAGGGTCTTCCAAATATGATGGGACAAAACCTATCTTGGGTGGTAGCAAGAACAAGGAAATCAGCAGGATACTTTGTTTTACCACACATGACTTCAACATCCCTAACAATTCCCACAGGGAAGATAGTATCTCTATTGGCAAGCTGAATAGTGACATCAATAGGCTCTATCTCAATAGGTGCAATCTCATCTTTGATTTCATCATATAAGGATTGAGGTATTGCACTAACACTAGCACCCACGTCACATAAACCATGATAGCAATGATCTCCTATCTTGACAAAAACAACAGGTGTGCCAACAACAGGCCTATGTTTGTCTCTAGCGTGAGGTTTAGCTATTCTAGCAGCATCTTCACAAAAGTGAATATTATGTCCCTCAACATTGTCGGACAAAAGATATTTTATAATAGCGATGCTAGGTTCAACTCTAATTTTCTCAGGGGGTGTAGGTGTTCTAATGTAGCCTCTACGTATCACAGTTGAAGCTTTAGAATGATCCTTTTTCCTAACAGGGAAAGGTGGTTTCTCAATGTAAGCACTGGGAACAACATGACCATTATAGGCAATGACTCTTTCTTCAACTGGGTTGGGTTTAACTACATTGACTTCTAAAGGAGGATGATATTTAAACCACTTCTCCTTGGGGAGATCAACATGAGCAGCAAATGATTCACATAATGAAGCTACTATCTTAGAGTCAAGTCCATACTTAGCGCTAAAGTCACAAAAAGTAGTTGTTTCAACAAAGGATTTAACGCAATCAAACTGGAAATTCATACCTGACTCCTTACCTTCTTCAAGCTCCCAATCTTCAGAGTTGCGTTTAATTCTCTCCAATAAATTCCATTTGAAGTCAATATCTCTCTTCATAAAAGAACCGGTACAAGAAGTATCAAGCATGGTGCGATCATCATGAGAAAGCCGAGCATAAAAGTTCTGAATGATAATTTCTCTCGAGAGCTCATGATTGGGGCATGAATATAACATTGATTTAAGCCTCCCCCAAGCTTGAGCGATGGTTTCTCTGTCACGAGGCCAAAAATTATAAATATAATTCCGATCACGATGTACTAAATGCATAGGATAAAACTTGTGATGAAATTCCAATTTCAATCGATTGTAGTCCCATGATCCATTATCATCACATAGACTATACCATGTCCACGCCTTATCCTTCAAAGATAAAGCAAAGACATTCTTCTTGACCTCATCCTCTGGCAAACCTGCAAGCTAAAATAAACCACAAACTTCATCTACATATATTGGATGCAAGTTTGGATGTGATGTTCCGTCTCCTGTAAAAGGATTAGCCAACAGTTTCTCAAGCATACCCGAAGGAAATTCAAAGACAATATTTTCAGTAGGTGCAGCAGGTTGAGGAGCAACTATTTGTGCTTCCGTTCGAGGTGAAGATACCCCGAACAAGCCCCTCAAAGGATTAGTATCCATAGTGACAAGTGACAATGAACTTCAACACACTATATGAATGTTTCCTTACCGAGTTCCACTTACCAGAGGCACTTCACTCCCCGGCAACGGCGCCAGAAAAGAGTCTTGATGACCCACAAGTATAGGGGATCAATCATAGTCCTTTCGATAAGTAAGAGTGTCGAACCCAACGAGGAGAAGAAGGATCTGACAAGTGGTTTTCAGCAAGGAAATATCTGCAAGCACTGAAATTATCGGTAAGAAGTGATTGTATGGTGAGGTGATTTGTAGCAAGCAACAAGTAACAAAAGTAGCAACGGTACAGAAAAGTGGCCCAATCCCTTTTGTAGCAAGGGACAAGCCTGGACAAAGTCTTATAGGAGGAAAAACGCTCCCGAGGACACACGGGAATTTCTGTCACGCTAGTTTCATCATGTTCATATGATTCGCGTTCGTTACTTTGATAGTTTGATATGTGGGTGGACCGGCGCTTGGGTACTGCCCTTACTTGGACAAGCATCCCACTTATGATTAAACCCTCTCGCAAGCATCCGCAACTACGAGAGAAGAATTAAGACAAAGTCTAACCATAGCGTTAAACTAGTGGATCCAAATCAGCCCCTTACGAAGCAACGCATAAACTAGGGTTTAAGCTTCTGTCACTCTAGCAACCCATCATCTACTTAATACTTCCTAATGCCTTCCTGTAGGCCCAAATAATGGTGAAGTGTTATGTAGTCGACGTTCACATAACACCACTAGAGGAAAAACAACATACAACACATCAAAATATTGAACAAATACCAAATTCACATGACTACTATTAGCATGACTTATCCCATGTCCTCAGGAACAAAAGTAACTACTCACAAAGCATAATCATATTCATGACCAGAGAGGTAATGAGTAGCATCAAGGATCTGAACATAAACTCTTCCACCAAATAATCCAACTAGCATCAACTACAAGGAGTAATAAACACTACTAGCAACCTTACAAGTACCAATCGGAGTCGTGAGACGGAGATTGGTTACAAGCGATGAACTAGGGTTTGGAGATGAGATGGTGCTGATGAAGATGTTGATGGTGACGAGTCCCTTCCGATGAGAGGAGTGTTGGTGATGACGATGGCGACGATTTCCCCCTCCGGGAGGGAAGTTTCCCCGGCAGGATCGTCCTGCCGGAGCTCTATATTGGTTCTGCTCAAGTTTCGCCTCGTGGGGGCGGCGAATCCACGAAAAAGCTCCTCTCTGATTTTCTTCCGGACGAAACCCTTTATATAGCAAAAGATGAGCGCCGGAGGGGCAACTGGGGGCCCACAAGCCCTCCAGCCCCGGCCTGGGGGGTAGGCCGGGCCTGGCAGGCTTGTGGCCTCCAGGTGGCGTCCTTTTGGTACATCTTTCGCCCAGTATTTTTTATATATTCCCAAAAAATTTCACGTTGATTTTCACGGCTTTTGGAGTTGCGCATAATAGGCATCTCAAACTTGCTCCTTTTTGAGGCCAGAATTCGAGCTGCCGGTATTCTCCCTCTTGATGTAAACCTTGCAAAATAAGAGAGAGAAGTCATAAGTATTGTACCGTGAAGTGAAATAACAGCCCAAAAAGCAATAAATATCAACATGAAAGCATGATGCAAAATGGACGTATCACCCCCCGAGTCCGAGGAGTTGTACCGAAGAGCCTACTCTTATACTTGACAATTCTCTTTATGAACTTGAAAACGGTATGCCCCAAGTACTGGCTTGGAGCACCCATTGCATTCATTAAAATTCTGAAAAGGGTAAAGGATACATGCATACATGTTTCTTTCTCTTGATTCTAGCAGTAGAACGGGCGAAGCAATGCCGTGTTCCATGGACACATCGTTTCTTCGCCGGAGTCGTCTCTCTTGCGCTTCCGCTGCTTCTAGGCATCTATTACGTAGTATGAATTGTTGTGCAAAGTCCTGTTGATGATAAAGGGTCCCTCCCATGGGGAAGAGAGCTTGTGATGGCCGGTTGTTCGCTGGATTCTTCTAAGGACCAGGTCCCCCTCACAAAAGGAGAGAAGCCTGATCTTCTTCTTGTGGTAGTGCTCAACTTCTGCTCGTATATGGCCGTCCAGCTCAAGGCCAGCTCCCGGGCCTCCTCGAGTAGATCGACGTCGTCTTCTCTTGCCTCTTTTGCGTCCGCCTCCGTGTATAGGGTGACCCGAGGTGAGTCGAACTCGACATCCACTGGGATGATTGCCTCGAACCCATATACCAGGAAGAAAGGAGCGAAGCCGGTTGATCGGTTCGGCGTGGTGCGGAGGCTCCATAGCACAGCCAGGAGCTCTTTGATCCAGCCACCGGCTGACGTGACGAGCGGCACCATGAGTCTTTGCTTAATGCCGGCCTGGATTAGGTCATTTGCCCTTTCTGCTTGGCCGCTTGACTACGGGTGCGCCACAGATGCCAGTTCGAGTCGGATGCCCTCTTTGGCGCAGAAGAGCGCCATTGCACACTTGGTAAAGTTGGTTCCGTTGTCGGTGATGATGCTGTGGGGGACACCGTAGCGGACGGAGATGTCCTTGATGAACTTGACGGCTGTGGGACCGTTCAGCTTCTTGATTGGCCTGGCCTCAATCCACTTGGTGAATTTGTCGATGGCTACCAAGAGATGCGTCATGCCGCCTCGAGCGGTCTTGAATGGTCCCACCATATCCAGCCCCCAGACGGCAAACTGCCATGACAGGGGGATGGTCTTGAGGGCTGAGGCCAACAAGTGGCTCTGCGTGCTGAAGCGCTGACAGACTTCACACTTGTCGACCCTAGCTGTGGCCTCCTCGAGGGCCGTGGGCCAATAGAAACCATGGCGGAACGGCTTGGACACCAGGGTTCTGGAGGCAGCATGATGTCTGCAGTCACCCTGGTGTATGTCCTTGAGGATTTCTTGCCCTTTTTCTGCCTCCACGGAGCGTTGAAACTCGACGGTTACGCTACATCGAACCAACTCACGATTGATGATGGCGTATGTGGGAGATCGTCGTTGGATCTACCGCGCCTTCACCTCATCTTGAGGAAGCTCGCCGTGAAGAAGGAAGGCCAGGATGGGGAGTGTCCATGAGGGAGCCGACACAGGAGCCGACTCCGGCTCGGCCTGAAGCTCAGGAGTGTCTGAAGCCCCCGAGTTTGTCGTTGTAATCCTTGGTTCGGTACCTTCTATCTCTGGTGCCGTCGTGCCAGCTGGCCCACTGTCAACCTCCATGAAATCCACCCATTGGGTGTTGAGCCAACTGGGTTCGAGGTTTGGCGTAGCCGGCGGAGCAATTGGAGCTGGCAAGATTGCCAGAGCCAGCAGAGATGGCGATTCCGGTGGTTTCTCCGGGCCCAGAGTCACTGGGACGGATGGGTCCGCCGGCACCAAGATTGATATTGTCTCCGGTGACGGCTTGACAGAGGGCTTGTGTAGTTGATCGAGGGAGACGCCAGCCGGGATTGCTTGTCTTGTGGAGCCGATTTTTGCCAAGGTATCAGCCGCCTCGTTGTCCGCTCGGGGGACATGATGGAACTCGCAGCCCTCAAAGGGTCCACTGAGCTGCTGGATGAGGAAGCAATAGCTGGCCATGTTGGCGTCCCTGGCGTCTGATGTCTACTACACAACCTTATCCTTGTAGACGTTGTTGGGCCTCCAAGGGCACAGGGTTGTAGGACAGTAGCAATTTTCCCTCAAGTGGGTGACCTAAGGTTTATCAATCCGTGGGAGGCGTAGGATGAAGATGGTCTCTCTCAAGCAACCCTGCAACCAAATAACAAAGAGTCTCTTGTGTCCCCAACACACCCAATAGAATGGTAAGTTGTGTAGGTGCACTAGTTCGGCGAAGAGAAGGTGATACAAGTGCAATATGGATGGTAGATATAGGTTTTTGTAATGTGAAATTACAAAAACAGCAAGGTAACTAGTAACAAAAGTGAGCACGAACGGTATTGAAATGCGTGGAAACAAGGCCTAGGGTTCATACTTTCACTAGTGAAGTTCCCTCAACAATAATAGTTAATTGGATTATGTAACTAGCCCACAACATGCAACAAAGAGTCACTCCAAAGTCACTAATAGCGGTGAAGAAACGAAAAGATTATTGTCGGGTACGAAACCACCACAAAGTTATTCTTTCTGATCGATCTATTCAAGAGGTTGTACTAGAATAACACCTTAAGATACATATCAACCAAGACCCTAATGTCACCTAGATACTCCATTGTCACCTCAAGTATCCGTGGGCATGATTATACGATATGCATCAGCTAATCTCAGAATCATCTATTCAACCAACACATAGAACTTCAAAGAGTTCCCCAAAGTTTCTACCGGAGAGTCAAAACGTGTGCCAACCCCTATGCATAGGTTCCCAATGTCACGAACCCGCAAGTTGATCACCAAAACATACATCGAGTACTCACATGAATTAAACGTGTGCCAACCCATATGCATAGGTTCCCTATGTCACAAACCCGCAAGTTGATCACATCAGATAGACACGTGCAAGACATACATCAAGTGTTCTCAAAGACTCAATCCGATAAGATAACTCCAAAGGGGAAACTCAATTCATTACAAGAGGGAGAGGGGGAAGAACATCATAAGATCCAACTATAGTAGCAAAGCCCATGGTACATCGAGATCAAGACATCTCAAGAACACGAGAGAGAGAGAGAGATCAAACACATAGCTACTGGTACATACCCTCAGCCCCGAGGGAGAACTACTCCCTCCTCGTCATGGAGATCGCCGTGATGATGAAGATGGCCACCGGAGATGGATTCCCCCTCCGGCAGGGTGCCGGAACTGGCTCCAGATTGGTTTTTGGTGGCTACAGAGGCTTGCAGCGACGGAACTCCCGATCTAGGTTTCTTTTTGGAGGTATCTGAATTTATAGGAATTTATGGCGGTGGAATTACGTCGGTTGGGCCCACGAGGAGGTCACAAGCCTGCCCTGCGCCACCTAGAGGGGTGGTGGCGGCGTCAGGGCCTGTAACTCCCTCGTGGCTCTTCTGGCCTTCTTCCAAATCTTCGGGGGTCTCTTTTGGTCCAAAAAAATCATCGTAAAGTTTCATTCCATTTGGGCTCCGTCTGAAAATGGGCCAAAAACACGGAAAAAACAGAAACTGGCACTTGGAACTGAGTTAATAGGTTAGTCCCAAAAAACATATCAAATAGCATATTCATGCATATAATACATCCAACGTTGACAAGATAATAGCATGGAACCATAAAAAATTATAGATATATTTGAGACGTATCAAGCATCCCCAAGCTTAACTCCTGCTCATCCTCGAGTAGGGAAGTGATAAAGAATGAATTTTTGATGCTTTCATGCTACCTAGCATAGATGTCCTTTGTAACTCCTCTTATCTGACATGAATGGTCAGATCCATTAGATTCAAAACAATAGTTTGCTATTCACGTGGAAACAATAATAATTCAAGCAAACTAGCAAGGTAATCATGAACTTTCAAAATAACAAGGCCAAAAGAAAGTTATCCCTACAAAAGCATATAGTCTGGCTATGCTCTATCATCATTGCACAACGAATTTAAATCATGCACACCCCGGTATTGGCCAAGTAATTGTTTCACACCTTTACTTTCTCAAACCTTTTCAACTCTCACGCAATACATGAGCGTGAGCCACGGTTTTAGCACTATAGATGGTGTGGAGTGTGGTGGAGGTTGCAAGACAAAAAAGGAGAAGATGATCACATTAACTAGGCATACCAATAAGCTGTGGAGATGTTGATCAATAGATATCAATGTGAATGAGTACGGATTTCCATACAAATGATGCACTAGAGCTAAGAGTATGTGAAAGCTCTTAAAGAAAACTAGTGGATGTGCATCCAACTTGCTTGCTCACGAAGACCTAAGGCAATTTTGAGGAAGCCTATCACTGGAATATACAAGCCAAGTTATATAATGAAAATTTCCCACTAGCTATATGGTGGTGACAAAACGAGAGACTGTCAATCATGAAGATCATGGTGCTTAATATGCACAAGTGTGGAAAGGTGGTAGCATTGTCCCTTCTCTCTATTTCTCTCATAATTTTTTTTGGTGGGCTCTTTCGCCTCTTATTTTTATTTTTATTTTATTTTGGTGGGCATCTTTGGCCTCTTTTATTTCCTCACATGAGACAATGCTCCATCAATGATGATCATCACACTTACAACTCAAAACTTAGAGCAATGATGACTCTATATGGAATGCCTTCGGTAGTGTACCGTGACAATGATCAAGCATGGCATAGACATCAATGGAAACATCATGCTAGCTATCTTACGATCATGCAATGGCAATGTAGACGTGGTGGCACATGTCATGGTGATAGTTTCATGGCAATATATTTCAGAATGACTTTGAAAAAGCCACAATAGGTAGGTATGGTGGCTGTTTTGAGGGAGGCTAATGGTGGGTTTTGTGCACCGGCGAAAGTTGCACGGCACTGAGAAGATAGTGAAGGTGGAAGGTGAAAGTGCATCTAAACCATGGACTCAACATTAGTCATGAAGAACTCATATACTTGTTGCAAAAGTTTTATTAGTAATCGAAACAAAGCATTCTACGCATACTCCTAGGGGAAGGGTTGGTAGGTATAAACCATCGCGCGATCCCGACTGCCATGCAAAGGATGACAATCAATAGACTAATCATGCTCAGATTTCATCACGTAGCGGTTCACCATACGTGCATGCTACGGGAATCACTAACTTCAACACAAGTATTTCTAGATCCACAACACCTTACTAGCATGACTTCAATATTACCATAACCACAACTCAAAACTAATTGAGATGAATCAAACTTCTCTAACTATTCAATGCACATGAAGGTGGAAGTTTTCGTATCCCTTTGGATAACTATCCCTTTTGAGACTACTTTCAAAGCATAGATCAACTACCAAGCCACGCACCGCTGCGCTCTAAAATATATAAGTGACGAACAAAGAGCAAAAGTATCTAGCTCAAAAGATATAAGTGAAGCACATGTGAGCTGAATTGTCTGCCAAAAGATATATGTGAAGCTCAACCAAATCACGGTGATTGCATGTCTCTCTCTCTCGGCGTGCAGAAAGGAAGATTCTGACACAACAAAAATAAAAGACTCCTACGATACAAGATGCTCCAAGAAAAAACACATAACATGTGGTGAATAAAAATATAGCCCCAAGTAACGTTACCGAAGGATTGAAGACGAGAGAGGGGATGCCTTCCCGGGGCATCCCCAAGCTTAGGCTTTTACGACATCCTTGAATCTCTTGGGGTGCCTTGGGCATCCCCAAGCTTGAGCTCTTTCCACTCTTTATCTCTTTGTCCATAGGAACTTCACCCAAAACTTGAAAACTTCACAACACGAAACTTAAACAGAAACTCGTGATAACATTAGTATGAGAAAGCAAACCACCACTTCCTTAGCTACGGTAGCAAACTTAAATTCTACTTATGTTGGGTTGCTGTATTTTAACTTTTCCATGGCTAGTACCCTCCGATACTATCCACAGTTTCATCAAAATAAGCAACCAACTCAACAAAAACAGAATCTGTTAACAGCAGACCAGTCTGTAGCAATCTGTATACTTCGTATACTTCTGATACTTCAAAATATCTGAAAACTTACGACAGTCTGAAGAAATTGCATAGAAATGAGCAGAAAAAATAATCAACTCAAAATCTCTTACGGAATAAAAAATGAAAATTCTTTTCGTGAGCAGAAAGTTTCTGTCTTTTTCCAGCATGATCAAACAATCATCACCAAGACTAATCATAACGGTTTAGCTTGGCACAAACACAAAAAGAAACAAAAAATACACAATAATAACAGAATTATGATGGTGTGGAGAAAAAAAACAGGAAGCAAAATTCAAAGAAAAATTTATTCATTGGGTTGCCTCCCAACATGCGCTATCGTTTAACGCCCTTAGCTAGGCATTGATTTCAATGATGCTCACATAGAAGGTAAGGATTGAAACACAACGAGAGCATCATGGAGCAAATGGCTAGCACATTTAAGTCTAACCCACTTCGTATGCATAGGGATTTTGTGATCAAACAATTTATTGGAGCAAGAATCAAGTAGCATAGGAAGGCAAAACAAGCATAGCTTCAAAAATTTCAACATATGGAGAGGAAGCTTGATACTATTGCAATAAGTAGAAGCATATGATCCTCTCTCATAGTAATTTTCAGTAGCATAATGAATGAATTCAACAATATAACCAGCACCTAAAGCATTCTTTTCATGATCTACAAGCATAGAAATTTTACTACTCTCCACATAAGGAAATCTATTCTCAAGAATAGTAGTGGGAGTATCGTAAAAGACTTGAGCACTACAAATTGTGTCCACAATGAAAAAGCAAGGTTTAGCAAAGGGGTTCTCGAGAGTATGACAAGTTTTATCATCCCTCTTCTTTAAAGCATAATCATCCTGACAATAATCATCATAGATAGGGGGCATGCTTTCATCAACATAATTTTGATCATTCAAAGTGGAAGAACTAAAAAGATCATCTTCATAAAATATATTATCCCCAAGCTTGTGGCTTTGCATATCATTAGCATCATGGGTATTCATAGAATTCATGCTAACAACATTGCAATCATGCTCATCATTCACATATTCTATGCCAAGCATTCTATGTAATTCTTCTTTCAGCACTTGAGCACAATTTTCCTTCCCATCATGCTCACGAAAGACATTGAAAAGATGGGGCATATGAGGCATCGTCAATTCCATTTTTTGTAGTTTTCTAGCGAAAGAACAAGAAACAAAAAGATTTGATTGCAAGATCGAAAGATATACCTTCAAGCGCTAACCTCCCTGGCAACGGCGCCAGAAAAGAGCTTGATGTCTACTACGCGACCTTCTCCTTGCAGACGTTGTTGGGCCTCCAAGTGCAGAGGGTTGTAGGACTGTAGCAATTTTCCCTCAAGTGGGTGACCTAAGGTTTATCAATCCGCAGGAGGCGTAGGATGAAGATGGTCTCTCTCAAGCAACCCTGCAACCAAATAACAAAGAGTCTCTTGTGTCCCCAACACACCCAATACAATGGTAAGTTGTATAGGTGCACTAGTTCGGCGAAGAGAAGGTGATACAAGTGCAATATGGATGGTAGATATAGGTTTTTGTAATCTGAAATTACAAAAACAGCAAGCTAACTAGTAACAAAAGTGAGCACGAACGGTATTGCAATGCGTGGAAACAAGGCCTAGGGTTCATACTTTCACTAGTGAAGTTCTCTCAACAATGATAAAATAATTGGATCATATAACTAGCCCTCAACATGCAACAAAGAGTCACTCCAAAGTCACTAATAGCCGGGAACAAACGAACAGATTATTGTCGGGTACGAAACCACCACAAAGTTATTCTTTCTGATCGATCTATTCAAGAGTTCGTACTAGAATAACACCTTAAGATACATATCAACCAAGACCCTAATGTCACCTAGATACTCCATTGTCACCTCAAGTATCCGTGGGCATGATTGTACGATATGCATCACATAATCTCAGAATCATCTATTCAACCACCACATAGAACTTCAAAGAGTTCCCCAAAGTTTCTACCGGAGAGTCAAAACGTGTGCCAACCCCTATGCATAGGTTCCCAATGTCACGAACCCGCAAGTTGATCACCAAAACATACATCGAGTACTCACATGAATCAAACGTGTGCCAACCCATATGCATAGGTTCCCAATGTCACAAACCCGCAAGTTGATCACTTCAGATAGACACGTGCAAGACATACATCAAGTGTTCTCAAAGACTCAATACGATAAGATAACTCCAAAGGGGAAACTCAATTCATTACAAGAGGGAGAGGGGGAAGAACATCATAAGATCCAACTATAGTAGAAAATCCCATTGTACATCGAGATCAAGACATCTCAAGAACACGAGAGAGAGAGATCAAACACATAGCTACTGGTACATACCCTCAGCCCCGAGGGAGAACTACTCCCTCCTCGTCAAGGAGATCGCCGGGATAATGAAGATGGCCACCGGAGATGGATTCCCCCTCCGGTAGGGTGCCGGAACGGGCTCCAGATTGGTTTTAGTGGCTACAGAGGCTTGCGGGGGCGGAACTCCCGATCTAGGTTTCTTTTTGGGGGTTTCTGAATTTATTGGAGTTTATGGTGGTGGAATTACGTCGGTTGGGCCCACGAGGAGGTCACAAGCCTACCCTGCGCCACCTAGGGGGGTGGTGGCGGCGTTAGGGCTTGTGACTCCATCGTGGCTCTTCTGGCCTTCTTCCAAAGCTTCGGGGTCTATTTTGGTCCAAAAAAATCATCGTAAAGTCTCATTCCATTTGGGCTTCGTCTGAAAATGGGCCAAAAACACGGAAAAAACACAAACTGGCACTTGGCACTGAGTTAATAGGTTAGTCCCAAAAAAGATATAAAATAGCATATTCATGCATATAAAACATCCAAAGTTGACAAGATAATAGTATGGAACCATAAAAAATTATAGATACGTTTGAGACGTATCAGCGTCCCACTCGCCACAGACTTGCTGCACCAGAAGATCTCAGTCTCCGAAGCAAAGAATTCTCCGGATGCCGATTTCTCTGGAAAGACGGAGGCCGTGTGCGAGCGTCTCGTACTCGGCGATGTTGTTGGAGGCGGCGAAGTTTATCTGGAGGGCATACTTGAGTTGGTCTCCTTTCAGATATGTCAAGATTATGCCGGCTCCCAGACTAGTTCGCATCTTCGAGCCGTCGAAGTGCATCCGCCAATGCATGGAATCTGGAGGCGGCGACAAGAATTGGGTCTCGGCTCAATCGACGAGGAAGTCGGCCACCACCTAAGACTTGATGGCAGTGCGCGGCTCATAGCGGATGTTGTGGTCCGCCATGGCGATGGACCACTTGGCGATCCAGCCCATGGCATCATGGTTGCCCATGATTTCTGAAAGTGGAGCAGTTCTCACCACCATAATGGCGTGCTCCTAGAAGTATTACTTCAGCTTCTTGGCGGCAAAGTACACACCATACCACATCTTCTAATATTGGGGGTAGTTTTGCTTGGAGGCGGACTAGACGTCGCACAGATAATAGACATGGTACTGAATCAGCATCACCTTGCCCTCCTCCTTGCGCTCCACTACCAATACCACACTGACCACGAGTGTGGTTGCTGCGATGTAGATGAGGATGGGCCCTGTCTCTGATGGCGCAGCCAAGATTGGCGTGCTGGAGATCACGCGCTTGAGGTCACGGAAAGCTTCGTCCGCTTGGTCATTCCACTCAAATTTTATTGTCTTCTTCATGAGCTGATAGAGTGGAAGCGCCTTCTCGCCCAGCCAGCTGACGAACCAGTTGAGGGATGCCAGACAGCCGGAAACTTTTGACGTCCAGGAGTCGAGCCGGCTCGGCCATGCGCTCCATGGTTCTGATCTTATCGGGGTTAGCTTCGATGTCGTGAGCCGACACGAAGAAACCCAAGAGCTTGCCATCTGGAACTCCAAAGACGCACTTCTCCGGATTGAGCCGGATCTTGTACTCGCACAGGTTGGCGAAGGTTTCCTGCAGATTGTCAAGCAGACTGAAGTGATGCTAGGTTTTGATGACGGTTTTGTCGATGTAGACGTGAATGTTCCTGCCGATTCACGGCGGGAGGCATTGCTGCATGTAGCGCTAGAAGGTTGCGCCGGCGTTCTTCAGGGCCGATCGTCATCATCATGTAGCAATAGGCTCCAAAAGGTGTGATGAAGGAGGTCTTGAGCCGGTCGGCCGGGTCCAGCTTGATCTGGTGGTAGCCGGAATAAGCGTCCAAAAAGGATAGCAATTCGCATCCGGTCGTGGAGTCGATCACTTGATCTATCTGTGGCAGTGCAAAAGGGTCTTTCGGACATGCCTTATTCAAGCTTGTGTAATCAATACACATTCGTCATGTCTTGTTTTTCTTCAGCACTAGGACTGGGTTGGCCAACCAATCCGAGTGGAAAACTTCCATTATGAAGCCGGCTGCAAGCAGCCGGGCGATCTGTTCTCCAATAGTGCGCCGCTTCCCCTCGGCGAAGCGGCGCAAAGGTTGTTTGACCGGCTTGGCATCTGGCCGCACATGAAGCTTGTGCTCGGCGTACTTCCATGGGACTCTCGGCATGTTCTTTGGGGACCATGCGAAGATACCTCGATTCTCACGGAGGAAGTCGACGAGCTCGCCTTCCTATTTGGGGCTGAGGTTGGCCCCAATGGTGACGCATTGCTTGGGGTTGGCCGGGTCGAGCGGTACTTGCTTCGTCTCCTTGGACGGCTCAAAGCAGGCCTCCCTGGCCGACTGGGATGTAGGAGTGGGCATTGTCGGCTGCTCGGTAGCCTGAGCCACGAGCCGGTCAAGCTGTCGTTTCTCCTCAGCGATCACCAGTGCCTCGGCCAGCCGACTGGTGTCACGTGCACACTCAAGCGACTTGTTGTAGTCGCCAGCAATGGTGATGGTGCCATTCGGAACCAGCATCTTCATTTTGGGGTAGGCGTAATGGGGGATATCCATAAATTTGGCCAGAGCCCGCCTTCCCAGCAGCTTGTGGAAGGGGCTATTGAGGTCCACCACCTCAAACAAGATAGGTTCTCGGCGGAAGTGCACCTTGTCGCCGAAGAGGACGTCCAGCTGGATTTTGCCAATCGGCGAGCAGGACTGCCCGACACAATGCCGTGGAAGAAGGTCCTGGTCGGCTGCAAGTCCTTCTCCTTCAGCCCGAGCTTGAGCAGCGTGTCTTGGTAGAGAATGTTGATGTTGCTGCCGCCGTCGACCAACACCCGCGAGAATCGGCATGTGAGTCTCTTGGAGGCAAGGGTGGTGTCGAGGACGAGCGCGTATGTGGTGGGGTTTGGCATCAGTGTCGGATGGTCCTCCTGGCTCCATGTAATTGGCTTTTTAGACCAATGCATGTACTGAGGAACCGAGGGGATCGTGGCGTTCACCTCATGCCGGCGTTGACGCTGGCTGTGCTTGTCGTCGCCTTCACTGGTGAAGACGACGTAGGCCCCTTCCTGCTCGGGGAACTGGTCGTGGATACAGCCGTCGTTGGGAGGCGTCTGAGCTGGAGCCGGACCTCGAGGTGCCGCTCCCCGGGGGACCCGACAGACCCTCACCCCGGGACATGCGTTGTGCGAAGTTGCACTGCCGGAGTGTATGGGTGGCCGGCTTCGCCCCGGTATGCATCTTGCAAGGCGCGTCGAGCATCTGCTCGAAGGTGAGCTTGGGCTTCCAGGCGTTCTTGCCGGTTCGCTGTCTCTGAGCGCTTGCTTGAGCAGCCGTCTGCTCTTCCTCCATGTTGGCCACCTATTTACTTCCAACTAGGTCGCAAATTAAGTTGATCCGCCTTTCGCTTGTTGTTCTGGCCGCCCCGGTTGTCGCCAACCGGCTTAGATGTAGCCGGCTGTTGGGAGGTCTTGTCTGTGGCGCTGAGCTTGATTTTCACGGCGGAGTCGGCAGTAGCGTACTTGTCCGCCTTGGCTATGAGAAGCTCCAGAGAGGTTGGCTCAGAGCACATGAGCTTGTGCTTGATAAGGGTGCCGTCCCAGCAACCGTCGACGAAGTACTGGATAGCTTGTACCTCATGCACTCCTTCGCAAGAGTTACGCAACTCCATCCAGCGTGTGACGTAGTCGCGAAGGGGCTCGTCCGACTTTTGAACGCACATGGCCAGCTCGCGAGGCCTGCCAGGGCGCTTGTAAGTGTCGGTGAAGTTGCGGAGAACGCCTCCTCAAAAGTCAACCCAAGAGTTGACGCTGCCGACGGGCAGGCTGTTGAGCCATGTCCTTGCTGAGCCGATCAGCATAAGTGGCATGTAGCGGACGGCTACGCGCTTGTTGCCTGTGGTGATGCCAACCACAGTAGTGTAGTTGATAAGCGAGTCTTCTGGCTTGGTGGTGCCGTTGTACTTTGGCGTGTCGCGGGGAAGGGTGAATCTAGTAGGGAATGGCTCCCCTTAGAACGGGGGGCCGAAGCACGCTGGACCAATGGGTACTTCCTCCTCCAAAAGGGCCGACTGCGCTAGAAGGTCGATGCGGAGACGCGCATCATTCTCACTGCGAGGGACGCGAGGGCCAATTATAACCCACAATTATAGGGGATCGCAACAGTTTTCGAGGGTAGAGTATTCAACCCAAATTTATTGATTCGACACAAGGGGAGCCAAAGAATACTCTCGTGTATTAGCAGTTGAGTTGTCAATTCAACCACACCTGAAGGACTTAGTATCTGTAGCAAAGTAGTATGATAGTAACGGTAGCCGCGGTAACAGTAGCAGTAGTAGTTTGTATAGCAAGTGTGATAGCAGTAGCAATGAAGTAACTTAGCAAGGACCGGTATAGGAAAAGATTGTAGGAGTTGCATCGGTGATGGATAATTATGTCGGATGGCATTCATCATGTAACAGTTATAACATAGGGTGATATGAAACTAGCTCCAGTTCGTCAGTGTAATGTAGGCATGTATTCCGTATTTAGTCATACGTGCTTATGGAAAAGAACTTTATGACATCTTTTGTCCTACCCTCCCGTGGCAGCGGGGTCCTAATGGAAACTAAGGGATATTAAGGTCTGCTTTAATTGAGAACCGGAACAAAGCATTAGCACATCGCGAATACATGGGATCCTCATACTACGGTCATCTCCGGGAGTGGTTCCGGCTATTGTCACTCCGGGGTTGCCGACTCATAACACATAGTAGGTGACTACAACTTGCAAGATAGGATCAAGAACACACATATATTGATGAAAACATAATAGGTTCAGATCTGAAATCATGGCACTCGGGCCCTAGTGACAAGCATTAAGCATAGCAAAGTAGTAGCAACATCAATCTTAGAACATAGTGTACACTAGGGATCAAACCCCGTCAAAACTAACTCGATTACATGATAGATCTCATCCAACCCATCACCGTCCAGTAAGCCTATGATAAGATTACTCAATAACGACACTCCAGCGGCCAACATGCGGGCCGCCCAGACGACTCTTGAGAAACTTTTACGAACTCTGTTTGATCTTGTTGTTGTAATTATGTCTAACTCATATTCAGATTCTCAGCAAGATCATAAGCTAACCACATAAGCAATGACATTTAGGTCTCATGGTATACTCATATCAATGACATAATTAACTAGTGAGCAATAATAGTAAGTTTCAAACATCAACACTTCAATCAAAATAATCATGCTACAATATGAATAAATGGTATCTCGCTAGCCCTTTCTGAGACCGCAAAACATAAATGCACAGCACCTTCAAAGACCAAAGGCCGGCTGGAAATTGTAATTCATGGAAAAGAAGATCCAGTCATAGTCATACTCAATATCAATTAATAACAAAGCATATAAATGACGGAGGTGCTCTCTAACTGGTGCTTTTTAATAAGAAGAGGATGACTCAACAGAAACGTAAATAGATAGGCCCTTCGTAGAGGGAAGCATTGATTTGTAGAGGTGCCAGAGCTCAAGCTTTTTTAAAACAGAGATAAATAATTTTGGGTGGCATGCTTTCATTGTCAACGCGAAGACCAAGAGTTTTCACCATCTTCCATGCTACACATATTATAGGCGGTTCGCAAACAAAATAGTGAAGTTTTGACTCCCCCTCCACCGATCAATCACACTCCACGACGAGCCGAATCCTCGGGTGCGTCCATACCAACAACAATCCAAGGGGAGTTTTTTTTGCAATTATATTTTTGATTTGATTTGAGCATGGAACTGGGCATTCCGATTACCGGCCCCTTTCTTGTGAGTGATAGTGAATAAACACGTATCGAGGATAACACGCCTAGCATGGAAGATATTGACCGCCCCTTGTCACCACATGAGTGGTTCGGGCATACAAAACAAATTATTATTTGAAGATTTAGAGAGTGGCACATGCAAATTTACTTGGAACGACAGGTAGATACCGCATATAGGTAGGTATGGTGGACTCATATGGAACAACTTTGGGTTTATGGAAGTGGATGCACAAGTGATACGTCGCCATCGTATCTACTTTTCCAAACTCTTTTGCCCTTGTTTTGTACTCTAATTTGCATGATTTGAATGGAACTAACCTGGAATGACACTGTTTTCAGCAAAATTGCCTTGGTGTTATTTTTGTGCAGAAATCAAAGTTCTCCAAACGTCCTGAAAATCTACGGGGAGCAGTTTTGGAAAATATGAAAATATCTGCGCCAAGTTCCACCTGAGGGGGTGGGCCAGTGGGCCACAAGCCCTGGCTCCGCCACCACCCCCTGGTGGCGGTGGGCAAGCTTGTGGGGCCCACACGGCTCTGCCGCCCCCAACCTCAGGTCTATAAGTCCCCTTTCATCCCAGAAAAATAAAAGAGAAGTTTTCGTCGCGTTTACGATACGGAGGCGCCGCCACCACCTGTTCTTCATCTGGAGGGCAGATCTGGAGTCCGTCTTGGGCTCCGGAGAGGGGGAATTGTCGCCATCGTCATCATCAACCTTCTTCCCTCTCCAATTCCATGAAGCTCTTCATCGTTCGTGAGTAATCTATTCGTAGGCTCGCTGGGCGGTGATGAGTAGGATGAGATCTATCATGTAATCGAGTTAGTTTTGATGGGGATTGATCCCTAGTATCCGCTATGTTCTGAGATTGATGTTGCTACTACTTTGCCATGCTTAATGCTTGTCACTAGGGCCCGAGTGCCATGATTTCAGATCTGAAATTATTATGTTGTCACCAATATATGTGTGTTTCAGATTCGATCTTGCAAGTTGTAGTTACCTACTATGTGTTATGATCCGGCAACCCCGGAGTGACAATAACCGGAACCACTCCTGGTGATGACCATAGTTTGAGGAGTTCATGTGTTCACCAAGTGCTAATGCATTGGTCCGGTTCTTTATTAAAAGGAGAACCTTAATATCCCATAGTTTCCTTTTGGACCCCGCTGCCATGGGAGGGATGGACAATAGATGTCATGCAAGTTCTTTTCCCTAAGCACGTCTGACGACACATGAAATGCATGCCTTCATCACATTGACGAACGGGAGCTAGCCACATATCTCTCCGTGTCATAGCTGTTGCATGATGAATATCATTCAAACAAATCACCGACCCATTGCCTATGAGTTTGTCCTACTGCTGCTACTACTGTTGCTACTGTTGTTACTTGTCTTGCTCTGCTGCTGCTACTACTGTTGCTACTGCTGTTACTTGTCTTGCTCTGCTGCTGCTACTACTGTTGCTACTGCTGTTACTTGTCCTGCTGTGCTGCTACTGTTGCTACTACTGTTGCTACTTGCTACTGTTGTCACTACTGCTTTTCCTTGCCGCTGCTATTGCTCGTTACACTGTCGTTACTCGCTACTTTGTTGTTACTACTTTGCTTGCAGATACTAATCTTTCAGGTGTGGTTGAATCTGACAATTCAACTGCTAATACTTGAGAGTATTCTCTCACCTCCCGCCGTGCGAATCAACAAATTTGGGTCGAATACTCTACCCTCGAAAACTGCTACGATCCCATGCGCTTGTGGGCCGTCAACAACATTCTTCTAGTTTCGATTGCCGGAGAGTGCTAACAGCATTCTTCTGGTGCCGTTGCAAAGGGGAAGAACAGTTGACATCAACAAGTAGTATTCCCTCTTAGTACAAGTGAAGGCTAGCAAAAGACTGGGAAACGACCAACTAGAGAGCGACAACAGTCATCAATATGCATAGAAATTAACCAATGTTGAGTGCAAGCATGAGTAGGATATAAATCACCATAAACATGAATATCGTAGAGCCTATGTTGATTTTGTTTCAACTACATGCGTGAACATGTGCCAAGTCAAGCCACATGAATCATTCAAAGGAGGATACCATCCTATCATACTACAACATAATCATCTTGAAATTCATGTTGGCATCCAAGACAAACCATTATAAGCTCCTAGCTAATTAAGCATGTCATTAGAAACTATGATCTCTAAGTTGTCATTGCAAACATGTTTCTCTCATAACAATTCCGAATTAGGAACGATGAGCTAGTCATATTTACAAAAACAAAATAGGTCGAGTTCATACGAGCTTTTCCAGGCTCAGTCACTTCATCATATATCGTCATTATTGCCTTTCACTTGCACGACCGAATGATGTGAATAATAATAAGAGTGTTCGTGCATTGGACTAAGTTGGAATCTACAAGGAAATTCAGAGGAGAAGACAAAGTAATATGGCTCTTTGATGGATAAATAATAATGCATATAAGAGCCACAAATCATTTTAATCATGGTCTTCTACCTCGACCCAAAGAAAAAGAAAACTATTTACACGGGAAAGCTCCCAACAAGCAAAAGAAGAATGGGAAATATTTTTGGGTTTTCTTTTTAATTACCACTAAGCATGCTGGAAAGTAAACTTACAACTAATTTTCTTTTTTTCTCATTTTTAAACAAACATACAAGAAGAATGCAAGAAAAAGAAATAAACTAGCATGGATGATACAATGGAAGAGTGTGAACACCGACTATCAAAGTGAATGTGTGAGCATGAATATGAAGTCGGTGAGAAACACGTACTCCCCCAAGCTTAGGCTTTTGGCCTAAGTTGGTCTACTCCCAAGGAGGGAACACTACAAGAAATATGCTCATACATGACGTTTTTAAGACGTCGTTGATGAATTTGTCATAAATATATGACGATTTCATCCAAGATTGTCATAAACCGTTTGAGGGGATCAAATCTACATATAAATTACGATGATGTGAGTCAAAAACGTCGTAACCGCATAAGATGAGATCGTCATAACTTTTACGACGATTAGAAAAATTTCGTAACATGTTCTAACTATGTTGACATATCACTCGTGGGTCCATTCTATCCCACCTCATCCATGTATTGAACTGTTTTTCATACCACTTTTGTGTTGGGCTATTTTTTCATCCTACTTTTAGAAAAATGATTTGGTCCAATTTTGCAACAAATATATGGTAGGTCCTTCACAAAACAACTCATTTTGGGCCCTCGAAAAATGGAAGATGAATTATTCGTCCAAAGAAAATGCATAGAAGTTGGTTATTATCCATAAAATGTGGTATAACTTTAGTGAAAATTTTATTGATGGCATTTTGCAAAATATTATTGGTTGTTTCTTCATAAATATCCATTCTTTTTAGCACTTAGAGATGATTTTAGATGACACATGTCTCGACCAATCAAAATAGAGTCCACGGATCACCCTATTCAAAACGATCTGAGCCGTCCAAGTCGTACAGATCCAACGGCCACACCCCCTCACCCTCTCACCCACCCAGCTCCTCTCTCTCCCACGCGCAGCAAACCCTAGCCCATCCAGATCGAACACCCCTCCTCCTCCCTTCCAGATTGCAGCCGCCACCTCCTACCCACCGTCCCACCCATCCCCCCGTCCGTCGCCGCGCCGACCGGCTTCGCCTCCCTCCGGTCCAGCTCCGGCCACGGCAACGGCATGGCGTTCGTCTGGGCATATGCTTCGGCGAGTCTCCGGCACGCGGAGACTGCCAGACCGCCACCCGTGACATCTTCTCGGAGCACACAGCTGACGGCGACGGCGGCCGGGAGCGGCGGTACACGCTGACGGCCGTGGGGCGCAGCCGGGTGCCCTCGGCACCCTCCGGCGTGTCCTACACCGATTACGTGCTGCAGCACCACTAGGACGCGCTGGTGCTGGCGTGGCCGCGGCTACAGGAGGTCGTGCTGGACCCCGCCAGGCCAGAGCCCTTCGCGCGCGCGAGGACCAGGACGCGAACGAGGTGGAGCCGTTCATGGAGGCGCTGCTGGACGGGTTCGAGGGCGGGTTCAAGGGCATCCTCCTCCTCCCTCCGCTTGAGCCTCCTCTCCTCCCCTGTCGCCTGGTCTTCCTGGCGCGTGCTCCTCTTCTCTCCCGTCCACTCGGATGCCGCCCACCACACCGAAACCCTCGCCTTCCACGAGATCCAGCTCTCCTCGGAGAAGCCGCCCAGCAGCTAGAGCACCTTCTCCTGCACCCTGGCCTCCCAGCTCCGTGACCTATCCCCATGGCCTCCTAGGCTCCTGGGCTCCGGCTGCAACTGGCCCACCTTCTCCCGCACCCTCGACTCCTAGCTCCGCGACCGCTCCCCTCCCCCTCCGACGGTAACCGTCGCTGAATACCCGTTTTTTAAATGCGTATGTATCTCTTAATATTTAGCTCTCCTACTGATCGTTGTGGTATTCACTAAACCTTGGAGAATCGTCAATGTGCCCAGTGGCGGAGGCACCGCCCAGCTACCCTGAGCACTTGCCCGGGCCAGCTCGTCCTCGATAGCAGTGATCGATCGAAACTAACGAACCGCTAAACATGTTCGACAGCTTGATTACCCGGGCAGAAAACAATTGGTCCTTTAGTTTGCATAGGTTCACAGCCCAACAACAGCCAGCAGGCCATAAGACACATGAGGGACTACGTATCTTGTACAGATTGATCGCTCAAACTCAGGGACTGGTTGGAGAGATCTATCTGCTGTCTCTTGTTTCCACATAGGCGACGAGCGCAGGGACTGGCGGCTGGCTCTAGCCCTAGACGGTTAGACGCACGGGCGTTAGCCGGTGGCGACCAGACGCAAGGCTTCAAGACAGTATACTCGTCCCGTCGTCCCTCAAACCCCTCATTCATCTCATTTGGCTTTGGCTCCATTCGGCGAGAAACTGAAATTGCTCCTTTAGAATTAGGGTTAGCCTAGTAGGGATCCCTTGTCTTGTCTATGAATTATTTGTTCTTGCAGAATTAACTGGGAAGAGAGTGGAGAGCTTCTTGCACCAGCTCACATCACTGAACTCTTCTTCAAGTAGAGAAAGTAAAACAGATTACAGATTACTCTGTATTTATTTTCAGGCAGGGTCTCTGAAGGTTTTGATACTCATATGATTTTACCACGTATAAGTACTTATTTTCAGGTCCACTAATCTGTAGTAGAACTAACTAACAAGCAACTATTTTGTAAATGTGATTAGTATTTGAGAGCCTCGTTTGTCGTGTTCGTTCAACCCTAACTTAAATTTAGGGAATAACTAACTAGTAGTTGCTCACCTATCCATGATTTCTTTGAGTACATTTACTGCAATGAGCTCTTGAAAGGGGCATTTTGCCTCGTGATTTTCTTTAGTGTACTGTCGGTATGTTCCATCTGACCATATCTGTTCTTGTAAGCTTATAATTCTGAATATATTTACATCTTGCAACTTAATTTACATTAATTGGAAATTCATTTTTTATTGTAGTGTCGTCTAAAATTTTGGCAACACGTCGAGTTTGCCTCTATGCAAGGCCAATTGTATGTCTTTATTTTGGCAAAAATGAACAAGTAAAAGATGTGTTCCTTTTTTGTCATGTCTCAACTTTATTTGGTTTATGAAGTGGATATTGATATATTGGCTCACTTTAAAAACAATTTTGTGTGACTATTATGGTTATATTTTCGGTTCATTATTAATACGGATTTGTGATTCAGAAATTTGGTGGTATATCATATGTTGTGCATCCGAATATCCGTTTTTTTGTTTCCAAATTATATACTTAGGCTCGACTTGCCCAGGCTCCACAAAATTTCTGGCTCCGCCACTGAATGTGCCCGGCATTTGGTATAGTGTGCTTACATGCAGGGAGTTGTTCAGACTTTAGAGAGCTGAATTTTGTGGGTTGTTATATATGAGTGCTGCTTTTTTTGTGTACTGTAGGCCTCGTTTTGCCTCTAATATTTTTGTATCTTTACATGTTTATTTATCTTTTGAGATCGCATCTTACTAGTTGGGTCAGAACAGACTACTAGTAATTCTAGTAGTTTTAATCGATTCATATCTGGGTCGCCGCTGCACGATGGAGTAGTACTGTATTATATAAGCTGAAGAGAATTCTTCAAACCTACCTGATGTGTTCCTCTATGGTATCAAAGGGGAGTAGTTTAAAAAAATTGGCCAAATATGAATTAGCTTTACACCTGACACACAGTTGGGGTATGCTGTGTATCGACAACGAAACTAACTTAGGTGAGCAGACACACACTGATCGAGCTGGAAGGCAGCTCTGTGTCTCCAGGAGGTTGTGGCGGTTAATTAACGAACTACATTATGTGGTCCTAGGCTAATCAGAGCTTATCTGTCTGAATTCTGATGACTCCAACAACCGGCAACCACAACAACCGATCAGAAATTAGACTTGTCGTACCAGCTCAGCTCCAATGTATACTGCAAATTGTTATGGTATGTAGTACATGTTACTGCAGACTTGTGGTTAAATCTTTTTTCGTTCGAGCAGAGCATGGCGATCCAGAGCGCGCTGGCATTGGGCATGGGCGGCGCGGAGCATGCGGTGGCGCGGTGGCCGCGCACGGTGTTCGTGTTCGGGGCCATGATGTGCTTGTCTGTGAGTGCGGCGGCGCACCTGCTGGCGAGCCACTTGCGCCACTTCAATCGGCTCTTCTGGCAGCTCAACTACGCCGGCTACGGTGAACTATTTTCTAGATACATCGACGACCCTAATTTTCAGTTTTGGTATGAAAATGATACTCCACATATTAAGGTTACATACCAATTAGTGTAGTACTCAGGGATAGCTAAGAAGTGTAGCAGCTGTTGACGGGAAGCAACAGAGGTACTAGTCCAACACTGTGCCTTTTGGCAGGTTTAGAGTTTCATACCTGTGCCTCAGTCCAGTCTTTGTGTTTCTTACCAACAAAGTAGGTGAAGTCTTTGTCCCAACACAAAATTATGAAACTATGTGTTTGGATGTATAGACGAAACCACCCTCTTTACCACTTTACCTTCATCTGAACTGATCGTCTTACCTCTCCTTCCTCATTAATATAAAGATGGTAGTTTAAAAGATCAAGCAAATAGGCAAAGGCTTTTTTTTATCTTTGATCTTGTACTTTACAAGAGAGATCTTCCATATCTGAGCAAGCCTGGTTAACTAGTTAACTTGTGTAAATAACTAAAAAAAATACATTTAAATTTCACGGTTTTATGACTTCAAATGCTTATTGTTTATGACAAACCTAGGGTGAGCAGTCCTTAGTTCGCTTTCAGTTTTTTGTGGAGGTTTTGGTCTTGCTTTTCTGCTCAAGTTCTGGCGTCTAGGTTGGATTTACCCTTCCTTCTATGCTGCTGCCACTGCAAGCTGTAAGCTGTTTGATTTTTTATAACAAGTACATTCCATCTTGATTCCCCAGGTCATTACTCATAACTCATATTAAAGCTGACGCTAGCTACTAGCTCCTCCCTGAGCTATTTTTGTTTTGTCTAGTTTTAGCCGTAGTGGTGTTTGTCAGTGCTCGGTTCAGGTTATATTTGGTTGGTTGTGACTTGTATTTTCTTGTCAGTCGTTCGGTCGATGGTTTGATATACTGAACACTCTTTCTTCTTCTATAAACTTTGAATGGTGTTTTTTTCGGCAGGTGGTTGCTATAACAGTGTTCTTGCTGTGTATAGCATTCTATGCTTTCTTGTCTCCGTTTCTTGGGAAGAACTTGTATCAGTATATTGCAATCGGTGTTTATAGTTTTCTGGTAAGGTTCCACTTCCTATATTTTCATGCATGGATCGGATCCCGAAGTATTGAATAGGTTCATATTGATTATACTATTGGAGCCACCACTACAGCATTTCCTTACATACAAAAAATTAAGGGCCTTACTGAATGTGCATCCAATTTGTAAATTTGTATCTCGTAGTCTCAGCAATCAAATCAGCAACTATGCAGTGAAACTGTTACTGGCTACTTTCTGAAATGTGATTTCCAAATCTGGTTCAGTTTTGAGTACAAGTTAAACGCTCATGCTTGTTAGTACAACAGTGCAAGTCTGATTAATTAACTATGTGAGAGATGCATGCTAGCGGCATATATGATTCTAGACTTCTAAAACTTTTTATTCCCTTACATACTTTTGGCTAGCTCATGTCACACTGCAAACAATTCAATAATGTGATATCTGAAACTACTTTACCATCTCTTATAGGCAAGGTGCATCGAGGTAGCTCAGCTTCGGCGTCTTCCATTGGACTGCCCCGCTGCTGCCGGCGACACTGTTTGGCATCGGCACGGTGAGCTCCTCTCCCTTCTCTGCTCCGTGCCTCCTGTCCCCGGTTGCTCTGATGATCCTCGTGACCTTCGACCCACGGTCATGGTGTGGGTCTATGGCCATCGTTACATGGCTGTTTGGTTAGGCTGCTAGAGTCCTTTCATAATCATCATGCCAATGTTTGTTTTTAAAGTTTGCTCATTTCTCTGCTTACCATGCTAGCTAACACTAGCCTACCTGATGCAAACTTGCTGAATATATGTATGGGTAGTTCCTGGTGGTCACTTATTATCCAAGGGAGTAGTTTTGGAACTTAACGAATGGTGTTTCAACAAGCTTGCACCTCATCTAGCTACTCACTGTTATTGTTACACCTGAGATGATATTTTGTTCTTCGAAAGACGTTTTACAATTTAGCATTGCCATTTAGTTCCTGCGCCTCAAAAATACATTACTTTGTTTGGATGCAGGTATACTAGAGCCCATAAAAGCTGGTATGCGGGATGCAAAACTAGGAGTGGGGAAGCAAGAGCATGATGACTTCTTCACAGCGAGTGCTAATTTCTGTATTTTATTTAAGGTTCTTCTGGGTTGATGCTTCACGTGTGAAAACTGGTATATGATTATCAAGTGTGCATCAGATGAGTTATTGTATTATGTAAACCTGGAGATGTATTATGTGATGTTATATGATGGATGATTTTAATTCGACTTGGAGTTTTCCTGATTTGAATATGAAATAGTGCTGCATTTAATATTGGACAAATAATTGGTTGAAAAGGCCCAATAAATAGAAATGAAACCAAGTTCTAGAAAAAAAAGTTGCTGAATCCAAAAATGAAAAAAAGGCCAAAACTGAAACTGGACCAAATGTATTTGGGCACTAAAAGGCTAGGGCCCAAAAAAAATTCAAAAAAGAAAAAACTAAAAGTGGCTATAAATGGGCTAAGGCCCAAAAAGAAGCCCAATAAGAAAAAGCCCAAAAAAATAAAACCAGCCCATGTGATCAATTGAAATGGGTTGGGCTGATTTCAACTATGACGTGTTGATTTTGTCGTAATTTTTCCACGTAGGACTGGGTTAGATTGTCAACGACGATTTAGGATCGTCGTAAAGGTTACGACGATCCATGAATCGTCGTAAAAGTTACGATGATTTTGATCAAAACGTCGCTGCTGTTCATTTGTGATGCTCCGTTTTCGACGCTTAGTTTTTCGTCGTGAAATTGTCGTAAACTAAAAACTGTGACGATGTAGCGTCGTGTATTAGCATATTCCTTGTAGTGGAAGTAACCGTCTCCGGGGTACTCCGGAGTGTACTGAGGGTGCCACTGCTGGGTGAGCTCCTCTGGCTCCCACTGATAAACTAGTGTCTGGCACTCGACTGGTGGCTCGGGCGCGGGCGCCTGTGGTGGCGCCATGCCCTAGTATGCGTGGATGTCCGAGGGCATAATAATGTACCTGCCTAGAAGAAGGTTGAACAAAGTAGGAACAGGCAAAGTAATAATCTCACGAGTACCCTGGCTAAATACCAAGTTATAAATCATCCTCTTATCATTATCTTTATCAAGAAAATCATGGTGAACCATGCTATCATAATCTAAATATCTCTTAGGAAGAAGCATCTGTTCTTCCTCGTATAGTATAATAGGTATCTCAAAAATTTTATCACGACGGGTAGCATAGATACATCCATAAACAGCGCCCTTGGTACGGTTCGTGTTCAACCGTTGAGCCACTATAGCGCCCAAGCTATAAGTTCTATCATTATAAAGAGCTTCGTGCAAAACCGCAAGATCTGGGGAGCTAAGAGCCCCAGCTTTCCCATGGCCAATCAAACATTTTCCCAGGAATAATGAGAAATGCCGAAGCACGGGAAAATGTACACTAGCAACTCCAGCGCAAGACAACCCTCTCTTCACTTCTACAACAATAGTATCAATGAAAGCCTCCAAGTCCCGTGGACGAGGTTCATGAATATCCCCAACATAAGGTAACTTGCAAACATTGCAGAAATCCTGAAGTGACATGCGCTGGGGGATATCATATAACTTGAACTCAACCATAGGAGGACTCTTCCTCGGATAAAAATTAAAGCTTTGCACGAAAGTATTAGTGAGGAGGAGGTATTGTGGAGACTTATCTTCGACAAATGCGGTAAGGCCTACGTTCTCCACCAAGTAATAAAAATCCTCATAAAGAACGGCGGCGTGTAAGAACACATCGCTTGGCCACTCGCATGTTCAAATTTCCGCAACTCGGGGGACCGGATACTTGGGTTTCTTCTTCTCATTTTCATCTTCTTTGGGGTGACGGCTCGAAGAGCCTCTTAGAAACCTCCTCATCTTTTCCTTTTTCTTTCTCTGAAAATTTCTGAAATTTTTAGTGACTCATAATAAAAGTGAACAAAGCTTAACAAAACTCATAGCAACTACTCCTACAAGTGCCTAGAGGCCATATCATGCATCAAAACTACTTGGTACCAACTAAAATTAACATGCACAGCTCAAGAACAGGGTCACCAAGGCAACAATAATATGCAATGAATAAAGCACTAGAATAAAAACTAATTGGACCAATGGAGGGGTCACATACGAAGGAACAATTTCCCAAAACAGTTTGGTGAATGGGGCTTTGCACAAGGAGATCGAAAATGCAGCAAAATGAGCAAGAACATGGGTTTGAGCTGTGGAATGATTTTTTCTGGAGGTAGACAAAGAAGATGATTGATGGAATAAGTGGAGGGGAGCCACGTGGGACCCAGGAGCCTGCCAGGCGCACCCAGGGGGGTGGGCGCGCCTCATGGGCTCGTGGCCCACTGGTGCATCCCCCTGACTAGTTATCTATCTGAGAAATTTATAAATATTCCAGAAAAAATCATACTTGAATTTCAGGGCATTTGGAGAACTTTTATTTTCAAGTCATTTTTATTGAACGGATAATGCAAAAAACAGGAAAATAATGCTATATTTATTATTTTTCAACTAAATAACAAAAAGTAAAACTTGGGAATAGAAGGTTGTGACTTCTGGATTGATCCATCTCATGGTCATCAAAAGAAATCCGTCAATGAGGTTCATCAAGTCTCCTTGACAAACTTTTTTTTTGAATCACATAAAACCGGCGAATTTTCAAATAATCACTAGGTTACCTCAATGGGGGTGTGCATATCCCCAATAACAAGTATATCATATTTCATCTTGACAGTAGGTATAGGGAATTCAAAGCTTCCAATAATAATTGATGAAGATTTTCAAATAGTATTAATGCAATGAACTCAATATTGTTTCTTGGAAAGTGCATTGTGTTCTCATTACCATTAACATGGAAAGTGACATTGCGTTTGTTGCAATCAATAACAGCCCCTGCATTGTTTAAAAAGAGTCTTCCAAGGATGACCGCCATGGCATCATCCTCGGGAATATCAAGAATAACAAAGTCCGTTAAGATAGTAACGTTCGCAACCACAACAGGCACATCCTCGCAAATGCCGATAGGTAAAGCAGTTGATTTGTCGGCCATTTGCAACGAAATTTCAGTAGGTTTCAACTTATCCAATTCAAGTCTACAATATAAAGAGAGGACCTCATCCAGGACTCCGAACTCCCGGCACCCTCCCCGTACTCCTGGTACACTACCGATGAGCCCGTAACTTTTTCGATGACCAAAACAAGACTTCCTATATATAAATATTTACCTCCAGACCATTCCAGAGCTCCTCGTGATGTCCAGGACCTCATCCACGACTCCGAACAACCTTCAGTCTCCAACACCTATAACTCAACTATACTGAAACGCCACCGAGCCTTAAGTGTGCAAACCCTGCGGGTTCGAGAACTATACAGATATGACCTGACACACTCCCCGATCAATAACGAATAGCGGGGCCTGGATGCCCATATTGGCTCCTACATATTCTAAGAAGATCTCTATCGGTTGAACCTCTATGTCAAGGATCCAGTTAATCCCGTATGTTGTTCCCTTTGTCCTGCGGTATGTTACTTCCCCGAGATTCGATCGTCGGTATCTCTATACCTAGTTCAATCTCGTTACCGGCAAGTCTCTTTAATCGTTCCGTAATACAAGATCATGTGACTAACGCCTTAGTCACATTGCTTGCAAGGCTTATTGTGATGTTGTATTACCGAGTGGGCCCCAAGATACCTCTCCGTCACACGGAGTGACAAATCCCAGTCTTGATCCATGCCAACCCAATAGACACCTTCGGAGATACCTGTAGAGCCCCTTTATAATAACCCAGTAACAATGCGACATTTGATACACAGAAGGTATTCCTCCGGTGTTCGGAAGTTGCATGATCTCATGGTCATAGGAACACATACATTGACATGCAGAAAATAGTAGCAACAAACTAACACGATCATATGCTACATTTATAGTTTGGTTCTTGTCCATCACATCATTCTCCTAATGATGTGATCCCGTTATCAAGTGACAACGCTTGTCTTTGGCCAGGAAATCTTGACCATCTTTCATCAACGAGCTAGTCAACTAGAGGCTCACTAGGGACAGTGTGTTGTCTATGTATACACACATGTATTTGAGTTTCCAATCAATACAATTCTAGCATGGATAATAAACATGTATCACGAACAAGGAAATATAGTAATAACCAATTCATTATTGCCTCTAGGGAATATTTCCAACAGTCTCCCACTTGCATTAGAGTCAATAATCTAGTTCACATCACTATGTGATTGTAATGAATCTAATACCCATACAGTTCTGGGGTTCGATCATGTCTTGCTTGTGAGAGAGGTTTTTAGTCAATGGGTCAGAATCTTTCAAATCTATGTGTGCTTTACAAATCTCTATGTCATCCTATAGATGCTACTACCACGCGCTATTTAGAACTATTCCAAATGACTACTCCACTATACGAATTCGGTTTACTACTCAGAGTCATCCGGATTAGTGTCAAAGCTTTCATCGATGTAACACTTTACGATGAACTCTTTTATCACCTCCATAATCGAGAAAAATTCCTTAGTCCACTAGTTACTAAGGATAACTTTGACCGTTGTTCAGTGATTCAATCCTAGATCACTCTTTGTACCCCTTGACAGAATCATGGCAAGGCACACATTAGGTGCGATACACAACATGTCATACTTTAGAGCCTATGTCTAAGGCATAGGGGACGACCTTCGTCCTTTCTCTTTCTTCTGCCGTGGTCGGGCTTTGAGTGTTACTAAAATTCACACCTTACAACACAACGAAGAACTCCTTCTTTGCCGATATTTTAAACACCTACAAAAATCTTGTTAAGGTATGTACTCATTTAAAGTTTTATCAAGCGTCTTGATCTATCTCCATAGATCTTGGTTCTCAATGTTCAAGTAGCTTTATCCAGGTTTCTCTTTGAAAACTCCTTTCAAAGAACCCTTTATGCTTTCCAGAAATTCTACATTATTTCCGATCGACAATATGTCAACCACATATACTAACCAGAAATTATATAGTGCTCTGATGACCCATAAGTATAGGGGATCAATCATAGTCCTTTCGATAAGTAAGAGTGTCGAACCCAACGAGGAGCAGAAGGATCTGACAAGTGGTTTTCAGCAAGGAAATATTTGCAAGCACTGAAATAGTCGGTAACAAGTGATTGTGTGGTGAGATGATTCATAGCAAGCAACAAGTAAAAAAAGTAGCTACGGTGCAGCAAAGTGGCCCAATCCCTTTTGTAGCAAGGGACAAGCCTAGACAAAGTCTTATAGGAGGAAAAACGCTCCTGAGGACACACGGGAATTTCTGTCATGTTAGTTTCATCATGTTCATATGATTCGCGGTGTATACTTTGATAGTTTGATATGTGGGTGGACCAGCGCTTGGGTACTGCCCTTACTTGGACAAGCATCCCACTTATGATTAACCCCTCTCGCAAGCATCCACAACTACGAAAGAAGAATTAGGACAAAGTCTAACCATAGCATCAAACTAGTGGATCCAAATCAGCCCCTTACGAAGTAACACATAAACTAGGTTTAAGCTTCTGTCACTCTAGCAACCCATCATCTACTTACTACTTCCCAATGCCTTCCTCTAGGCCCAAATAATGGTGAAGTGTTATGTAGTCGATGTTCACATAACACCACTAGAGGAAAAACAACATACAACATATCAAAATACTGAACGAATACCAAATTCACATGACTATTATTAGCATGACTACAAAGAGTAATCAACACTACTAGCAACCTTACAAGTACCAATCGGAGTCGCAAGACGGAGATTGGTTACAAGTGATGAACTAGGGTTTGGAGATGAGATGGTGCTGATGAAGATGTTGATGGAGACGAGTCCCCTCCGATGAGAGGATTGTTGGTGATGACGATGGCGACGATTTCCCCCTCCGGGAGGGAAGTTTCCCCGACAGGATCCTCCTACCGGAGCTCTAGATTGGTTCTGCTCAAGTTCCGCCTCGTGGTGGCGGCGAAACCACGAAAAAGATCCTCCTTGATTTTTTCCTGGACAAAACGCTCCATATAGCAAAAGAGGGGGCCAGTGGGCCAGTGGGCTGCCCACAAGCCCCCATGCCGCGACCTGGGGGTGGTCGAACCGTGGAGGCTTGTGGGCACCCCTGGTGCCCCTCTGGCACTTCTTCGGCCCAGTATTTTTGATAAATCGGGAAAAAATTCCTCGTTGATTTTTACAGCGTTTGGAGTTGCGTTGAATATGTATCTTAACTTTGCTCCACTTTCAGGCCAGAATTCCAGTTGCCGGTATTCTCCCTCTTCATGTAAACCTTGCAAAATAAGAGAGAAAAGGCATAAGAATAGTACCATGAAGTGAAATAATAGCCAAAGAAGCGATAAATATCAACATGAAAACATGATGCAAAATGGACGTATCATGCTCCCACTCACTTCTTTGGAAATACAAGTTTCTGATAAACCTTGTATAAACCCAAAAGCTTGCTCCAGTCCATAGAAGGACACTGGAGCTTGCATAGTTGTTAGCACGCTTAGGATCGACCAAACCTTCTGGTTGTATCACATACAAACTTTCATCTAGGAAACCGTCGAGGAAACAATGTTTTTACATCCTATCTACAAGATTTCATAAATAATGCAACAACTACTAACATAATTCGAACAGACTTTTAGCATCGCCACGAGTGAGAAAATCTCATCAGAGTCAACTCTTTGAACTTGTCGAAAACATCTTTGCGACAAGTCGAGCTTTCTTAATGGTGACATTCAACATCATCATCCGTCTTCCTCTTACAGATCCATTTGTACCTAACAGCCTTACGACCATCAAGTAGTTCTTCCAAAGTCCACACTTTGTTTTCATACATGGATCCTCTCTCGGATTTCATGGCCTCCAGTCATTAGTCGGAATCCGGGCCCACGATCACTTCTCCATATCTCGTAGGTTCATTGTTGCATAACAACATGACCTCCAAGACAGGGTTATCGTACCACTCTGGAGCAGTACGTGACCTTGTCGACCTACGAGGTTTGTAGTAACTTGATCCTGAAGCTTCATTATCGTCATCACTGGCTTCCACTTCAACTGGTGTAGGCGCCACAGGAATAGCTTCATGTGCCCTTCTACTCTCTGGTTGAAGTATTTGTCCTTCTTCTCTGATTCCTTACCTCTCCGTGAGTGTCTTCGTTCATAACGATCTTCTCTACTCCTTCTCTATCTACGAGGTGACTCATCTCTTGAGCTTCTTCTTCGAGGTGACTCTTCTCCTGTTTTGTAGGGCTCCGAGCACTCATTGCAGTAGTGTCCGGGCTTCCCACAATTGTAGCAGTTTCAGTCATGTCTGGACGAACGCTTCTCGTCATGTCTTGAGCTTGAGCTTCTCTCTTTGCCTCTACTCTTGTAGAACTTGTTGAATTTTCAAACCATGAGGCTTATCTCTTCATCAGTGACAAGATTGTCCTTTGAAGTAGCGGAAGTATCACATTAAGCTTTGTAAGCACCGCTTGACTTGTTGTGCATCTCATCTTTGTGCTTGGGTGACATCTCATGAGCGACAATCCTACCAATGACTTCAGTTGGCGTGAGATCTTTGTAGTTTGGCATCATTTGAATCAATGTGCACATGGTGTCATACTTTCCATCAAGAGCTCTAAATATCTTCTTGATGATGAATTTGTCGGTCATCTATTTGCTTCCTAAGCCGGCAATCTCATCGGTGATGAGAGCTAGCCTAGAGTACATTTCAGCGACACCTTGACAATCCTTCATCTTGAACTTGTCAAGCCGACTTTGAAGCACATCCAACTTAGATTCTATGACAAAGTCAGTACCTTCATGCATATCGATGAAAGTATCCCAAATTTATTTTGTATTCTCAAGGCGGCTGATTTTCTTGAATTCTTCGAGGCACAAACAGCTGAAGATTATGTCTCACACTTGTGCATTAAGTTGTAAAATCTTCATTTCATCAGATGTCGCATCACGATCCAGTTCACGCCTTTTTCCAAAGAAATCACCTTCCACACCAACACGAATAACAACCCGAACAAGAGGACTAAAGCCAAGAATATGCATTTTCATCTTATGCTTCAAACTAGCAAAATTAGTGTCATCTAAATATGGACCTCTATGATGATAATTTCCCTCACTAGACGCCATACTCTCCTACATTGTTAGACCAAAGAAATGAAGACCCAAGCTCTGATACCACTTGTAGGATCGAAAGTATGTCTAGAGGGGGGGGTGATTAGACTACTTGACAAGATAACTTTTTTGCCTTTTCCCAACTTTAGTTGGGAGGCAGCTATGGCAGTTATAGCAAGTCAAGTACATCCTACACATGCAATTCTAAGAGTATAACAGCCGAAAGGAAAACATGCAAGTGTAAAGTAAAGGAGTAAGGTAGGGAGATCAAACGCATGAGGTAGTGATTTTCAATCTCTGGCGATAGCTAGACGAATGATGATGACAACAAACCTTCTCCTGCAACGGCACCAGAAGAATGCTGCTAGGACTCCCCAGCAATGAAACTAGAAGAATGTTGTTGATGGCCCACCAGCACGTGTGTTCGCAGCAGTTTTCGAGGGTAGAGTATTCGACCCAAATTTGTTGGTTTGCACGACGGGAGGTGAGAGTATACTCTCAAGTATTAGCAGCTGAATTTGTTAGATTCAACCACACCTGAAAGATTAGTATCTGCAAGCACAGTAGTAACAGCAAAGTAGGGAGTGACGGTAGTGTAACAAGCAATAGCAGCGGGAAGGAACAATAGTAGTGACAGCAGTAGCAAGTAGCAACAGTAGCAAGCGACAATAATAGCAACAGTAGTAGCAGCAACAGAGGAAAACAAGTAACAGCAGTAGCAAGAGTAGTAGTAGCAGCAGCAGAGCAAGACAAGTAATAGCAGTATCAGTAGGACAAACTCGTACGCAATGGGTCGGTGATTTGTTTGGATGATATTCATCATGCAATAGCTATAACACGGAGAGATATGTGGCTAGATCCCGTTCGTCAATGTGATGTAGGCATGCATTCCGTGTGTCATCATGCGTGCTTAGGGAAAAGAACTTGCATGACATCTATTGTCCATCCCTCCCGCGGCAGCGGGGTCCAAAAGGAAACTACGGGATATTAAGGTTCTCCTTTTAATAAAGAACCGGACCAACGCATTAGCACTTGGTGAACACATGAACTCCTCAAACTATGGTCATCACCGGGAGTGGTTCCGGTTATTGTCACTCCGGGGTTGCCGGATCATAACACATAGTAGGTAACTACAACTTGCAAGATCGGATCTAAAACACACATATATTGGTGACAACATAATAATTTCAGATCTGAAATCATGGCACTCGGGCTCTAGTGACAAGCATTAAGCATGGCAAAGTAGTAGCAACATCAATCTCGGAACATAGTGGATACTAGGGATCAATCCCCATCAAAACTAACTCGATTACATGATAGATCTCATCCTACTCATCACCGCCCGGCGAGCCTACGAATAGATTACTCACGAACGACGAAGAGCTTCATGGAATTGGAGAGGGAAGAAGGTTGATGATGACGATGGCGACGATTTCCCCTCTCCGGAGCCCAAGACGGACTCCAGATCTGCCCTCCAGATGAAGAACAGGTGGTGGCGGCGCCTCCGTATCGAAAACGCAACGAAAACTTCTCTTTTTATTTTTTCTGGGACGAAAGGGATCTTATAGACCTGAGATTGGGGGCGGCAGAGCCGTGTGGGCCCCACAAGCCTTCCCACCGCCCCCAGGGGGGTGGTGGCGGAGCCAGGGCTTGTGGCCCACTGGCCCACCCCTTGAGGTGGAACTTGGTGCGGAAATTTTTGATATTTTTTAAAACTGCTCCCCGTAAATTTTCAGGACGTTTGGAGAACTTTGATTTCTACACAAAAATAACACCAAGGCAATTCTGCTGAAAATAGCTTCAGTCCACGTTAGTTCCATTCAAATCTTGCAAATTAGAGTCGAAAACAAGGGCAAAAGAGTTTGGAAAAGTAGATACGATGTAGACGTATTAGGTAGACACGACGATTTTTGGCATGGTTTCGATAGGTGGCGCTATCGCACGTTCATGGTAGTGGAGACTTCAACCCATGTGGGTAACAGCTGCGAGAATCCACGGAGGGCTCCACCCATGGAGGGTCCACGAAGAAGTGTCCTTGTCTATTCCACCACGACTTCCTTCCATGGAGGACTAGCCTTACTCACGGTAGATCTTCATGAAGTAGGCGATCTCCTTGCCCTTAAAAATCTCTTGTTTCAACTCCACAACACAAAGTAGGGGTGCCCAAGCGACACCTGACAAATCTAGGAGGCACCACCCTCCAAAAGGTAATAGATGTGGTAGATCAATGAACTCCTTGCTCTTGTGGTTCTAAAGATAGTGTCCTCCACAGAAAATCAATCTCTCATAAAATATGCATGGGTAGGTGCTACTGCAACAAAAGACCTTTCAATGGCGCCAGAAATAGGCACGTAAACAGGAAAATACTTGGCTTGATCCTTCTGCTGCGGCTATGCCTTAAGGGACTTTCTAGGCAAGTATGCAAACGATTTCCCCGTGGCCTTGGAGCCTTGCGTTGGTGTTCCCTCGAAGCGGAAAGGGTGATGTAGCGTAGCGGTGGTAATTATTTCCCTCAGTTCGAGAACCAAGGTGTCAATCCAGTGGAGGAGTATCTCAAGATCCTGCACAAACACAAAAGCTTGCTCCCAACGCTATAAAGGGGTTGTCAATCCCTTATAGATTGTTTGCCAAGTGAGAACTGAAAGCAACAAAGTAACAAAGCAAAGTAAAAGCGGAGGTGTAAACGATGGATGTGAATAGACCCGGGGGTCATAGTGTTTACTAGTGGCTTCTCTCATGAAAGCAAGTAGACGGTGGGTGAACAAATTACTGTCGAGTAATTGATAGAACCGCGCAAAGTCGTGACGATATATATGCAATGATTATATCTATAGGCATCACATCAAAAACAAGTAGACCGATACTTTCTGCATCTACTACTATTACTCCACACTTCGACCGTTATCCAGCATGCATCTAGTGTATTAAGTCCATAAGAACAGACTAACGCCTTAAGCAAGATGACATGATGTAGAGGGGTAATCTCAAACCAATGATAAAAACCCCATCTTTTTACCCTTAATGGCAACAACTTGATGTGTGCCTTGCTGCCCCTACTGTCACTGGGAAAGGTCACCACATGGTTGAACCCAAATCCAAGCACTTCTCCCATTGCTAGAATCATAGATCTAGTTGGCCAAACAAAACCCAAGACTCGGAGAGACTTACAAGGATATCAAATCATGCATATAAGAAATCTGCAAAGACTCAAATATATATCATAGATAATCTGATCACAAATCCACAATTCATCGGATCTCGACAAACACACCGCCAAAGAAGATTACATCGGATAGATCTCCATGAAGATCATGGAGAACTTTGTATTGAAGATCCAAGAGAGAAAAGAAGCCATCTAGCTACTAACTACGGACCCGTAGGTCTGAAGTGAACTATTCACAAGTCATTGGAGGGGTGATGATGATGATGAAGAAGCCCTCCAACTCCAAAGTCCCCTCCGGCAGGGCGCCGGGAAGGGTCTCCATATGAGATCTCGCGGAAACGGAAGCTTGCGGCGGCGGAAAAGTATTTTCGAGGCTCCCCCGAATTTTTGCTAAATATTTGAGAATATATAGACCAAGGATCTGTTGGAAATATGCCCTAGAAGCAATAATAAAATGGTTATTATCATATTTCCTTGTTCATGATAATCGTCTATTGTTCATGCTATAATTGTATTAACAGGAAACAGTAATACATGTGTGAATAAATAGATCATAATGTGTCCCTAGCAAGCCTCTAGTTGGCTAGCTCGTTAGTCAATAGAGGATCATGGTTTCTTGGTCATGGGCATTAGATGTCATTGATAATGGGATCACATCATTGGGAGAATGATGTGATGGACAAGACCCAATCCTAAGCATAGCACTAGATCGTATTGTTCGTATGCTAAAGCTTTTCTAATGTCAAGTGTCTTTTCCTTGGACCGTGAGATTGTGCAACTCCCAGATACCGTAGGAGTGCTTTGGGTGTATCAAACGTCACAACGTAACTGGGTGACTATAAAGGTGCACTACGGGTACCTATGAAAGTGACTGTTGGGTTGGTACGAATCGAGATCGGGATTTGTCACTCCGCGTGACGGAGAGGTATCTCTCAGCCCACTCGGTAGAACATCATCATGAGCTCAATGTGACTAAGGAGTTAGTCACACGATGACGTGCTACGGAACAAGTAAAGAGACTTACCGGTAACGATATTGAACAAGGTATAGGTATACCGACGATCAAATCTCGGGTAAGTTCTATACCGACAGACAAAGGGAATTGTATACGGGATTGATTGAATCCTTGACATCGTGGTTCATCCGATGAGATCATCATGTAGAAGGTGGGAGCCACCATGGGTATCCAGACCCCGCTGATGGTTATTGGCCGGAGAGGTGTCTCGGTCATGTCTGCGTGTCTCCCGAACCCGTAGGGTCTACACACTTAAGGTTCGATGACGCTAGGGTTATAGGGAATTGTTATACGAGGTTATAGAAAGTTGTTCAGAGTCCTGGATGAGATCTTGGACGTCACGAGGATCTCTGGAATGGTCCGGAGGTAAAGATTGATATATAGGACGGATGGTTTTGGACACCGGCAGTGTTTCGGGCGTCGCCGGTAATGTACCGGGACCACCGGAAGTGGTCCCGGGGGTCCACCGGAAGGGGACCATGACCCCGGGAGGCTAGATGGGCCAAGTATAGGAGGGAACCAGCCCCTAGGTGGGCTGGTGCGCCCCCCACACTCAGCCCATGGCGCAAGAAGATGGGAGATGGGGAACCCTAGCGCAGGTGGGCCTAAGGCCCACCAGAAGGGTGCGCTACCCCTCCTCCCCTCCTTGCCGCCGCACCTCCTCCCCATCTAGGGCTGCCTCCCCTCCCAGGAGAGGGAAACCCTCAAGGGAGCGCAGCCCCTCCCTCCCCCTATATATAGTGGGCACTTTGGGCTGTTGGAGCAACCAATCTTCCTCTCCGTCGGTGATGGGGTTATAGTCCTAGGGTAGGGTCATAGGCCTGCCCTATAGGTCCTACCCAAGGACTACCCTTCATAAGGGACAAGGCCCTTAGTCAGTTCCGACTGAATTAAGGACTTCCCATCAGCTAGTCGATGACGATTCCTCCATCATCCAGTCGGAGATGAGCATTCGGAGCGTATCAAACTTACCGACTGGATTCCACTATGTACATCATAACCCCCCTGGAGGGCAACGGTCATACGTTTTCATGTACCTTTATTAGCATTTAAAGCATACGTTACCTGTAACATAGGCATTTATTCGCCACTACTCCACCCCTGTGCGCCGAACCGTTGTGAAGGGCAGCGCACTCTATATAAGCCGCCCTTCCCCACTGGTGCAGGGTTTAGCGATTCGCTGTAATCCATATTCCACTCGACAACAATCTCCCAAGAGCACTGAGACGTAGGGCTTTTACCTTCACCGTAGAGGGGCCTGAACTCATACAACCTCGCCATAGCTAAGGCTCTGCCCATCCTTTCGTACCCTACACATCTACTGTCAGACTTATACCCACGACAGTTGGCGCCCACCGTGGGGCAGGCGTCTAAGCGACTTTTGGCGAGTTTGCGACTACATCTTTTCATCATGTCATCCGGTGGAGATTTGTGCATGGATCATGAGATCCTCTTCGGCGCTCTCTCCTTCATAGTCGATGATTCGGCATGGCTTCGGGATGCCCCTCTCGACGTCGAGGCGCTCCCCAGTCGCGGGGCTACGCACTTCCGTGCCGGTGACCGCAGCATCCTTCTTCTCCAGCAGTCGACTCCGTTGTCGATCAACGCCCCCATCGCGCGCCGCAACAAGCGGTCCCGCCGTCCGCGGCTCCAGCGTTGGGTGCAACACGCCCAGGTGCGCCAGAACGCGTCTGCACAAGTGGCGGTCCTCGAGTCGGTTGTAGTTGCGCCGCCGTCCCAGCACTCGAACTCAGTCCCGACTGAGTTTCCTTCCGAGTACTTGGGTCGCGGGCCTGCAGCCGAAGTGCACATGGCCAACTCCCATGAAAGTCCCTGCCAAACTGGCCGGAACGAGCACGAGGTCGGCGAAACATCCAGCGCTCGCCGTCAGCCCCGCCGTTCTCCCAATCGGCGCACTCGTCAGAGCAACGTGGAGGTGTTCCGCACACCCGTCCTCAACCTGGCTGCCGCCGCTAAGATAGCCGATTCCCTCCAGCCGACTGATTCAGAGGATGGTAGAGGGATCGAGCAGATCCGTGCCCTGCTGCACACGGCGCAGCAGCAAAATTCGGATGTCTCCCAGTCACAAAACAGGATCCACAATAGTTTTGTTCATGCGAACACGCATCAGTCAGTTCACAGCCCCGGTTCTCATCAGCGACACAGGGGAGGCAGCCGTTCCATAAATCCCAAAGATCGTCGCCGTTCACGCACCCCTCCGCGGGGTGGGCCCTACGGGCCCCGACATCATGATGATCAGCGTTCGGTCGGTGACACTTATGATCCAGGGCCTGACGCAAGAGGATATATCGCCCAGAGGAGGGTCGACAGGGGCCGGGCCCACAGTGATGGTCACGATATAGACCATCCGAGTGGAAGCAGGACCATCGTCTCTGGCCCCGAGTGTTTCAGTCGAGCCATCCGTTCGGCTGACATCCCTCCCAACTTCCGATTGGCGACAGGGATCAGCAAGTTTACAGGAGAATCCGAGCCAGAAACGTGGCTGGACGACTACCGAGTGGCAGTACAGATCGGCGGTGGAGACGACCAGGTCGCCATGAAACATCTCCCCCTGATGCTCGACGGCTCGGCACGAGCGTGGCTGAACCAGTTGGCTCCTTCGAGCATCTACAGCTGGGCAGATCTGCCCCGAGTCTTCATCAGGACCTTCGAGGGGACGTGCAAACGCCCTGCTGGTCTCGTGGAGCTCCAGCACTGTCTCCAGAAGCAGAATGAGCCCCTGCGCGATTTTATCCAGCATTGGACAACCCTCTACCACACGGTGGAGAACGTCACAGAGCACCAAGCAGTCTGCGCCTTCAAGGCAGGCGTGCGGTACAGAGATTTGTACCTGAAGTTCGGTTGGACAGGCGACATCTCCATGAGCAAGATGATGGAGATAGCGGCACGCTATGCAAATGGCGAAGAAGAGGACCGCATTCGTAGCGGCAAGCACAAGGCAGTCGCCGATGGAGATGGGAACAGCACTCGGAAGCAGAAGCAGAAAGCTCCGTCCACTCCGCAGGCAGAGGCCGCGGCCGTTACCAATGCCAAGTTCATGGGCAAGGGGAAGGCTCAGTTCACCCCCAAGAAGAAGCAGTTCGGAAACCTCATCCTGGACCAGCCATGTCCAATTCACACGAAGATGGATGAAGAGGGCAACGCCATATTTCCGAAGCATACCACTCGGCAATGTCGCCTCCTGATCCAGGGGTTCGGCGAAGGGCAGCCGGGTGAAAAGGACAATTAACAGGATGAGGAGGACAAGGAGGATCCGTTCCCCCAAGTCCATGCAACACTGATGATTTTTACTGACGTTGAAAGCAAGAGTCGACTGAAGCTGGTGAACAGGGAGGTGAACATGGCCACCCCGACCAACCCCACGTTCCTCAAATGGTCTCAGACTACGATCACTTTTGACCAGTCGGATCATCCAGCACACGTACCCACCCCAGGGAGGCACGCGCTGGTCATCGACCCGGTGGTGGAAGGAGTCCGACTGCGCAAAGTCCTCATGGACGGCGGTAGCGGCTTGAACATCATGTACGCTGACACTCTCAAGGGGATGGGCATTCCGATGTCCAAACTTAGCGAGAGCAGCATGCAGTTCCATGGAGTCGTCCCCGGACGAAAGGCCAAGTCACTTGGCCAGATCGCGTTGGACGTCGTCTTCGTCTCCGACAAGAACTTCCGCAAGGAAAAGCTAACGTTCGAGGTGGTGGACTTCCAGAGTGCATACCACGCAATTCTCGGCCGTCCGGCGTATGCGCGTTTCATGGCCCGTCCATGTTACATATACCTGAAGCCGAAGATGCCAGGTCCCAAAGGTGTGATCACTGTCACAGGCAATCGGCAGCGGGTCGAGGAGTGTCTGCAGCAAGGACCGAGGATCGCCAATCAGCAGATGGCTGTCCTCAAGCTCGACGAGTACAAGAAGACAGTCGACCCCGCTGACTTGATGCGTTCGAAGAAGCCAGCTTCGGAGTCCGCATTCCAGTCGGCGGGAGAGAAGAAGAAGGTCAGCATCCACCCGACGGACGACACCGCTGCCCCGACGAACATCTCCACCACCCTCGATCCTAAATAGGAAGCCGAGCTCATCCAATTCCTCCGTGAGAACTGGGACATTTTCGCATGGAAGCCCGCTGACATGCCAGGTGTACCCAGGGAGTTGGCTGAGCACCGACTGCATGTGGATCTTGCTGCTCGGCCTGTCCGAGAATGCCTGCGTCGGTCCGCCGCGCACAAGAGGAAGGCAATCGGAGAAGAGGTGGCTAAGCTTTTCGCAGCCAACTTCATTCGCGAGGTACACCACTCCGAGTGGCTCGCCAATGTTGTCATGGTGCCCAAGAAGGACAAGTCTCTCCGAATGTGCATCGAATTCAAGCATCTCAATAAGGTCTTCCCAAAAGACCATTTCCCGCTCCCCCTCATCGATCAAATTGTCGATGCGACTGCGCGTTGCGAGCGTTTGTCATTCCTTGATGCCTACTCGGGCTATCATTAGATCCGTCTGTATGGCCCCGATGAATTAAAAACAGCCTTCATCACCCCATTCGGGTGCTTCTGCTACATCACTATGGCATTTGGTTTGAAGAATGCAGGAACAACCTTTATGCGCATGATCCAAAAATGCCTCCTTGACCAGATCGGTCGAAATGTGGAGGCGTATATGGATGATATCATAGTCAAGTCACGCAAAGGTTCTGACCTGCTGACTGACTTGGCAAAAACATTCGCCAACCTTCGTAGGTACGATATCAAGCTCAACCCAGCCAAGTGTTCATTCGGAGTTCCCAGCGGAAAGGTACTCGGTTTCTTCGTTTCCAAACGAGGGATCGATGTCAACCCCGAAAAGATCGGGACCATCGTCCGAATGGAGCGGCCGGTCAGAATACACGATGTTCAAAGGCTCACAGGTTGCCTAGCGGCTTTGAGCAGGTTTATCAGTCGACTCGGCGATAAGGCACTTCCTCTGTACCGACTCATGAAGAAATCAGATACTTTCGAGTGGACAGACGAAGCCCAAATCGCATTCGACGACCTCAAAGTCCTACTTTCCACCCAGCCGGTTCTTACTGCTCCGCTCAGTAAAGAACCCCTTCTTATGTACATCGCGGCTACAAATCAAGTCGTCAGCACTGTTCTCACAGTCGAACGGGAAGAAGAAGGCAAAGCATACAAGGTTTCGCGGCCAGTGTATTATGTCTCCGAAGACCTGGCTCCTTCCAAGCAGAGGTATCCCCACTATCAAAAACTTATCTACGGGATTTACATGACTGCGAAGAAGGTGACTCATTATTTCCAAGACCACTCGGTGTCTGTCGTTTCTGATGCTCCGTTGTCGGAAATCCTACACAATCGGGACGCATCGGGCCGAGTGGCGAAGTGGGCAATGGAGATGTTATACTGCGACATCAAGTTCGAGGCCAAGAAAGCTATAAAGTCTCAAGCTCTGGGTGACTTCATAGCAGAATGGGTAGAACAACAACAACCGACCCACATCTACTCGGCTCATTGGACAATGTTCTTCGATGGGTCCAAGATGTTGAATGGCTCCGGCGCTGGCGTTGGGATCATATCGCCAAAGGGTGACAAACTCAAGTATGTGTTGCAGATACACTTTGATTCCTCCAACAACGAGGCAGAGTATGAAGCTCTCCTTTATGGACTGTGCATGGCCATCACACTCGGCGTCCGTCGCCTGATGGTCTATGGCGATTCGGATTTGGTGGTTAATCAAGTGATGAAGGAGTGGGACGTCAGGAACCCACTATGACCACATACTGCAATGCGGTGAGGAAGCTCGAGAAAAAGTTTGAAGGTCTGGAACTCCACCATGTTCCGCGGCTGAAAAACCAAGCAGCTGATGAATTGGCGAAACTTGGATCCACTCGGAGACCAGTCCCGAGTGACGTCTGCCTCGAGCACCTTCACCTTCCCTGAGTTAAAGAAGATCCTTTCACAGAGGAACCAGTACAACCAAAGAGCTCGACAGATCCGACTGAAGTCGAAGTCCCTGCTGTGGTTGATTTGATCATGGAGATTCCTGCTATCATCCCCGATTGGACTGTGCCGTTCATTGCATACATCCTGAGGCAAGAATTACCAGAAGACGAAGTCCAAGCCAGACAGATCGTCCGCAGGTCAAAGCCGTTCACTGTCATTGATGGCCAGTTGTACAAGGAAAGCGTTTCAGGCATCCTTCAACGATGCATCTCCCCTGAGGAGGGATAGTTAATCCTGGAAGAAATTCACTCGGGAACCTGCGGTCATCACGCCTCCTCAAGGGCAATCGTCGCCAAAGCATTCAGAGCTGGCTTCTTCTGGTTGCAGGTGAATGAAATGGCGAAGGATATGGTCGACCGATGCGAAGGCTGTCAGTTCTACTCTAACAAGTCCCACAAGCCAACATCTGCATTGAAGACAATCCCTCTTGTTTGGCCGTTTGCCGTGTGCGGATTAGATACAGTCGGTCCATTCAGGACAGGCCAAGGGGGATTCACACATCTGTTGGTGGCAGTCGACAAGTTCACAAAGTGGATTGAAGCCAAGTCCATCAAGAAGATCGACGCCCTTACGGCCATCAAGTTTGTCAGGGACATCATCTCCAGATTTGGGGTGCCGCACAGCATAATCACTGACAATGGCACAAACTTTGACTCAGACAGATTCAAAGGTTTCTGTACAGGCCAAGGTATCCGAGTGGATTTTGCATCTGTGGCGCATCCCCAAACAAACGGGCAAGCAGGGCGGGCGAATGGACTTATTCTTCAAGGGTTGAAACCTCGACTCTTGCGAGAAGTGGGACATGCTGCCGGCGCATGGGTCACCGAGCTGCCTTCGGTGCTGTGGGGTCTCCGAACAACCCCAAATAGATCTACAGGGCGATCCCCGTTCTTCCTCCTTTATGGAGCAGAGGCAGTCCTTCCGAGTGACTTGCTTCACAACGCTCCACGAGTTGAACTCTTCTCCGAAGCCAAAGCAGAGCAAGCAAGGCAAGACGGAGTGGATCTCCTAGAGGAGGAGCGCGAGATGGAACTGACTCACTCAACCATTTATCAACAAGATCTGCGGCGTTTTCACGCATGACACGTCAGGAGTCGTACATTCCAAGCAGGCGACCCGGTGCTCCGAGTGGATCAGCAGAGACCTCACAAGTTGGCTCCCTCCTGGGAAGGACCCTTCATCATCTCCAAGGTGCTGAACAACGGAGCATATCGACTCTACAACCTCGACAGGGAAACGGACGAGCCGGGAGCGTGGAACGGAGATCTCCTGAAGCGCTTCTACACGTGACCGTCGACTGAAGCAATGTAAAGAACAAGTATCGTTGAAGTAATACAAAGCAGATTGAGTTTTTGCAGATCCAAAATTCTTCCACGTTCGCAGACTCCGGTCTCAAAAAAAAACTTAGCTGCGATCCAGAATCGCCTAAGTACTAACTTTCTCCGAGTGTGCACTAAACGTCGCACTCAGGGGCTTAGCTGCGATCCGGAATCGCCTAAGTACAAACGTTCTCCGAGTGTGCACTAAACGTCGCACTCGGGGGCTTAACTGCGATCCAGAATCGCCTAAGTACAAACGTTCTCCGAGTGTGCACTAAACGTCGCACTCGGGAACTTAGCTGCGATCCAGAATCGCCTAAGTACAATCTTTCTCCGAGTGTGCACTAAACGTCGCACTCGGGGACTTAGCTCCGATCCAGAATCGCCTAAGTACCAACTTTCTCCGAGTGTGCACTGAACATCGCACTCAGAGACTTAGCTACGATCAAGAATCGCCTAAGTACCAACTTTCTCCGAGTGTGCACTGAACGTCGCACTCGGGGACTTACCTGCGATCCAGAATCGCCTAAGTACCAACTTTCTCCGAGTGTGCACTGAACGTCGCACTCAGAGACTTAGCTGCGATCAAGAATCGCCTAAGTACCAACTTTCTCTGAGTGTGCACTGAACGTCGCACTCGGGGACTTAGCTGTGATCAAGAATCGCCTAAGTACCAACTTTCTCCGAGTGTGCTCTACACGTCGCACTCGGGGACTTAGCTGCGAGCCACAATCGCCTAAGTACAAACTTTCTCCGAGTGTGCACTAAAACGTCGCACTCGGGGACTTAGCTGCGATCCAGAATCGCCTAAACAACAACTTTCTCCGAGTGCGCTATAAATGTCACACTCAGGGACTTGTTTACGATCAAGAATCGCCTAAGTAAAAAAGCTTCCTTCGAGTATATCTTAGAGATCCACTCGGAGGCTAGCAAACCCTCATTGAGGCTCATGTAGATGTCAAGACAACTGACAATTACATGAGTAGCAACTCGCTCCGAGTACGACCTTACAGTCGCGCTCGAAGACTTAGTTGCGATCACGAATCCCCTAAGTAAACAATTGCCTTCGAGTGTATCCTAGAGATCCACTCAGAGACTTAGCAGACCCTCATTGAGGCTCATGCAGATGTCAAGACAACTGACAACTACATGCTTCGCATGTTTGCCACTGGCTTCACCAAGAAACGCCAAACAAAAACCACGGGCCAAAATCGTGTCAACAATTCTTTGGCAAAGGAAGAGCGAAATATTCGATTCAAATTCAAAGTTGGTTTAAAGATAGTCGGTTCGGTGTAGATCAAGCTTATCCACACCGAACCACGAATGTGACGGCCAACAGAAGTGGCCAAAGTTTGATACAACTACCACTCGGCATACCGAGGTAAAGTTTTTTCAAGCGTCGTCAGGACTGGCACTAGGACTGGCAGGCTCCACGAAAGTGTCGAGGTCGATCCCGTCTGCGATGCGAGTGGCGCTCTCAAGGAAGGTCTCCATGAAATCTTCGAATCGAAGCTTCTTGGTGTTGGCGACCTGCAGCGCCTTTAGCTTCTCTTCGCGAGCCTCCTTGCAGTGCACTCGGACCAGCGACAGCGCCACGTCCGCACCACAGCGAGCAGTAGACTTCTTCCACGCCTGCACTCGGTTCGGGACGTCCTCCAGCCAAGTCATCAACCCTTCCATCTCCCGCCGGGACTCGTCTTCGGGCCACAACTCCTTGTCGATTCGGCCGACGACCTCTCTCAGGCGACCTTTGAAAGGTCCCACTTTGCCCAGGCGAATGTGCGCTCGGAGCATGTCTCGATTGGCCTCGTCGCCGAGTGGAATGTTCGGAATAACCGACCGCTCAACGTTAGCTGCTTCAGCCTCAGCGTCCATACAAAAATCTGCAAAGACAAGACGAGCAGAAAGTAGGCGCATAATGAAATACACAGTCAAGAAGCACTCGGAATAAACTTACCACCGAGCAGCGCAATCATCTTCCTAGCCCAGTCAGTGACGTACTTCTCTTGCGATATGCACCGACTGTTCAACGACCTCATCTGACCCATCAGCTCAGTTCTTTGTTTCCCCATTTTCTCCATTTCGGCCACCAATGCCTTGTTTGCCTCACGGGACTCCTCCAAGGACTTCTCTCGTTCAGCCAGAGCGCCCTTCACACTAGCAAAGTCATGCACAGCTGCCTCCAGTTCCGCAGCAAGCTGAATCTTTTCAGCCTTCAGAGCGTTGTACGCTGATCCCATCTCACAAGTCTTCTGCAAATCAGCGCGAAGAAAAGATCGGACAAATTCAACAAGGAAAACAATAAAAGCTCGAAGTTCTTCAGACCCCTACCGACGCAAGCAGTCGACAGCGGTCTCGGGGACTACACCCAGTGGGTTCACTAAGAGTGACCCCACTAGCATGAAGCTCAAACAGGTCCGCCCTATTGAGCTACATAACAAAAACAAGCCTATGAGACTACTACTACCCGACCTGAGTAAAATTACTCTCGGGGACTACTTCCAGTAGGTGCACCCGGAGTGCCCCCACCGGTAACATTCGAACAGATTAGTTTTGATCTGATCAAGTTAAAGAAAATGTGTATAAAGACAACTACCGGTGCAAGCACTCGACAGAAGTCTTGGGGACTACACCCACTGGGTTCACTAAGAGTGAACCCACTGCAAAATAATCATACTGTATCCGAGTATATTGCTTAAACACCCAGTGGGTTACAAGAGGAAAGTAAATACTTACTAGCCCACTTACTCGGATATCGTCCCGGAGTTCCAAGCTTCGCTTGTACACAGACGCGATGGAGTCGTACGCACTCTTGGCATCACCCACCATCAACCCCGCCTACACCATGGCCCCCTTGGCAGCTCCCACCTGATCTTCTGGGAGGCGTTGGGCGTCGTACTGGACGGTCGACGGACCTGGCACCACAAGAGACTCCTTGGGCATCCCAAGTCCTGCTCCAGTCGGTTCAGCAGCGATGAGCACCGTTTCAGTCGACGACATCGTCTCGGTTGGTGGCGCGTCCATGGCGGGAGTAGTAGCAGATGGAACAACCTCGAGGACAGGCACCGCAGCTTGCTCAGACCTCTGCTGGTCGTCCTCCTCCACATGAATCACCTTTGAAGGAAGCCCGACCGAACGACGTGAGACCACAGGTAAAAGGACAAGATCAAAGACAGAATTCGTGAAACAATAATATAAGCTCTCGGAGTCGCCACGACGCACCTTGCTGGGATGTGGCAAAGTTGTCCATATCCATGGGATCGTCTTCCTGGCGTGGCAGAGAAGTGGAGGAGGTGGCAGCTCTGTCGAGTAAAATTCACTCGACCAATAAGCATGAGTTCAATCAAATACTGGAAGATGATAGGAGAACAATACACTTACGCTGAGGCAACGGGAACGGCGATCCTCATCCGCGGCAAAGCCTTCCGAGGCTTGGATCCACTCGGTTTGGCCACCTTAGAAGGCTGGCCCGCGGGCTCAGCAGCAGAGTCCCTGGTCCTCTTTGTGCTCCGAGCACTCGGAACCACAGGAGTAGCTGGCAAGGCACTCGGAACCACAGGAGGAGCTGGCGGGGCACTCGAGGCCGCTGGAGGAGCCGACGGGGTCACGGGTTCGTGACGACGCTTAGTTCGAGGCTCTGGTGGTGGGGGTGGCAAGTTCTGTTCCTCATCTTCCCCCTCTCCCTCTTCGGACTCCTCCTCCGTCTCCCCACTGTCGGAGACGTACTCGACGCTCTCCACGCTGCCCTCCTGGCTGCCTTCCTCTTCCTCAGTCGGATTCCCGTTCGAGACGAGAGAAAACCAGTTGGTCCACGCCTGCACGAGATACAGTCAATAACATCAGACGTCAGGCACTGATACAAGAAAAAGCGATAAATCTAAGACAATTGTGAGCACTCGACAAGTTATACTCACCTCATTCGGAGGAGGGTTGTCCGCGCGGAAGGGCTTCACTCGCCGGGCTCCTCTGGGGTTATCGCAGGCGCCTGTGATGCTGCGGACCCACGCCGTCACAACCTCCCCGGTCACGCACTCGGGGTGAGTCCGAGTGGAGTCCTCAGGCCCCGTGTAGTGCCACATGGCGTGGTGTCGAGCCTGCAAAGGCTAGATACGCCGACCCAGAAAAATCTCCAGCAAATCTATGGCGGTGACTCCCTTGCGGACGACATCTACCAGCGCGTCGACCAGAGGCTGGATCTGGATCTTTTCCATCTTCGTGAGCGCAAGCTGCCTAGGCGGAGCCGGTCGGTCTAGGCTAAAAGGTGGCAGTCCAGTTGCGGCATTCGGACAAGCGGCGTCCTGGCAGTAGAACCAAGTCGACTGCCAGTTCCTAAAGGATTCAGACAACTGAAGAGCGGGATAGGTACTTTTGCTTTTCTTCTGGAAGCCTAAGCCTCCGCAGAGCTGGAGGAGATGAGTTTTGTCGCCCGACTAGCTAAGTCTTTTGATGGTTTGGGATCTAGCGGAGAAGATGTGCTTAAAGAGCCCCCAATGGGGAGGACAACCGATAAAACACTCGCAAAGCACGACGAAGGCAGAGAGATGAGCTATTGCGTTTGGAGGAAAATGGTGGAGCTGCGCCCCGAAGTGGTTCATTATACCTCTGAAGAAGGGATGAGGAGGCAGAGAGAAGCCTCGGTACACGTGACTGAGCAGCAAGACGCGCTCCCCCTCCTGGGGCGCCGGCTCCATCTCGCCCTCGGCCGGTAGCCTCCACGTCTTGTTCTCGATCATGCCTTGCTCCACCAGCTCCAGCATGTCTGCCGCCGTCACCGTGGAGGGGAGGAAATCCCCCTGGATCCAACCCGCCGGCAGTGCCCGCTGTCGCCGCTGAGCAGGAGTCGCCACCTTCTTCTTCTTTCGCGCCTCGAGCTTGCTCGTTTTCCCCTTCGTCATGGTGGAGGCTACAGATCGGCGGGGGAGGAGAGGAAGGAAGGAGCTTGGGGTCCGCAGGAAGCCACGGGAGAAGCGGGGCGAGTGCGAGTTATCAGGCGAGTGCAACGAGAAACCCTCGCTGGAGATGTTTAAATAAGGTTCCGACTGGGTCACTAGCAGGTGGCCCCGAAATCTTATCCCCCGACCAGTTGCTGCGACATTAGTGGAGGAGATGAAGGAGCGGAAATCGAGGCGGCAGATACTACTCGATGACGATGTCGTCATCACCGCTGAGCGCGCGGCAACCGAAATTTGAGGATCCCAGAAAATCCGCCGCTGTCAGTTGACCGGTCACGTCAAAAGATTCCACGGAAGCAATCGGTTTGTGACGGTTCGTTTCACAGATATATCCACTCGGATCACTGGTCAAGAGGATAAAATGGATCGACGCAAACAACGCCAAAGTCGCATCCATACCAGTCGGATCCGTACTCCAAGCATCGCTTCGTCGTTCCAACCCCGATCCATTCGGGGACTAATGATGGGGTTATAGTCCTAGGGTAGGGTCATAGGCCTGCCCTATAGGTCCTACCCAAGGACTACCCTTCATAAGGGACAAGGCCCTTAGTCAGTTCCGACTGAATTAAGGACTTCCCATCATCCACTCGGTGACGATTCCTCCATCATCCAGTCGGAGATGAGCATTCGGAGCGTATCAAACTTACCGACTGGATTCCACTCTGTACATTGTAAACCCCTTGGAGGGCAACGGTCATACGTTTTCATGTACCTTTATTAGCATTTAAGGCATACTTACCTGTAACGTAGGCATTTATTCGCCACTACTCCACCCCTGTGCGCCGAACCATTGTGACGGGCAGCGCACTCTATATAAGCCGCCCTTCCCCACTGGTGCAGGGGTTAGCGATTCGCTGTAATCCATATTCCACTCGACAACAAGCTCCCAAGAGAACTAAGACGTAGGGATTTTACCTCCACCCTAGAGGGGCCTGAACTCATACAACCTCGCCGTAGCTAAGGCTCTGCCCATCCTTTCGTACCCTACACATCTACTGTCAGACTTATACCCACGACAGTCGGCGCAGCCCTGCTCTTCTTTCTCCTCCTCTCTGTCGGTGCTTGGGGAAGCCCTGCCGGGAGACCTTGTCTCTCCATCGACACCATGTCGTCGTGCTGCCAGAGATCTTCCCAAACCTCTCCCTCCTCCTTGCTGGATCAAGGCGCGGGAGACGTCACCGGGCTGCACGAGTGTTGAACGCGGAGGTGTTGTGGTTCGGCACTAGATCGGAATCACACCGCGATCTGAATCGCTGCGAGTATGACTCCATCAACCGCGTTCTAGCAATGCTTCCACTTAGCGATCTTCAAAGGTATGAAGATGCACTCACCCCTCCTCGTTGCTGATCTCTCCATAGGAAGATCTGAATATGCGTAGGAATTTTTTTGAATTTATGCTACATTACCCAACAGTGTCATCCGAGCCAGGTTTTCTATTCGTAGATTCTATGCACGAGTAGAACACAAAAGGTTGTGGGTGATGATTTGTCAATTGCTTGCCGCTACTAGTCTTATTCTTTTCCGGCGGTATTGTGGGATGAAGCGGCCCAGACCGACATTACACATACGCTTACGTGAGACTGGTTCCACCGACAGACATGCACACCGTGCATAAAGGTGGCTAGCGGGTGTCTGTCTCTCCCACTCTAGTCAGATTGGATTTGATGAAAAGGGTCCTTATGAAGGGTAAATAGCTTTGGCATATCATCGTTGTGGATGTCACGTAGGTAAGAAAGCGTTCTTGCTAGAAACCCAAATCAGCCACGTAAAACTTGCAACAACAATTAGAAGACGTCTAACTTGTTTTTGCAGAGTTTGACATGTGATGTGATATGGCCAAAGTTGTAATGTTGCATGTATGATGTATGAGATGATCATGTTATTGTAATAGGTTTCACGACTTGCATGTCCATGAGTATGACAACCGACAGGAGCCATAGGAGTTGTCTTAATTTATTGTATGAGATGCAACGCCATGTGCTTACTACTTTTACTTCATTGCTAACGGTTAGCTATAGTAGTAGTGATAGTAGCAGTTGGCGTGACGACTTCACGGAGACATGATGATGGAGATCATTATGATGGAGATCATGGTGTCACGCCGATGACAATGATGAACATGCGATGCCTGAAGATGGAGATCGAAAGAGCAAAGATGATAATGGCCATATCATGTCACTATATGATTGCATTGTGATGTTTATCGTGTTTTTCATCTTACTGCTTAGAACGACGGTAGCATAATAAGATGATCCCTCTTAAAATGTCGAGAACGTATTCCCCTAAGTGTGCACCGTTGCGAAGGATCGTTGTCTCGAAGCACCACGTGATGATCGGGTGTGATAGATTCTAACGTTTGCATACAACGGGTCTAAGCCAGATTTACACACGCGAAACACCTAGGTTAACTCGACGAGCTTAGCATGTACAGACATGACCTCGAATACAAGAGGCCGAAAGGTCTAACATGAGTCGTATGGTTGAATGCAATCAGCATGAAGTTGCTCACCATGGTGACTAGTTCGTCTCACGTGACGATCGGACACGGGTTAGTCAACATGGATCATGTATCACTTAGATGACTAGAGGGATGTCGATTTAAGTGGGAGTTCATACTTAATTTCATTAAATGAACTTAATTTTCATGAACTTAGTCTAAAAGTTATCTTTATAAATATTGTAGATGGCCAACGTCAACCTCAATTTCAACGCATTCCTAGAGAAAAACAAGCTGAAAGACGATGGTAGCAACTATGCGGACTGGGTTCGCAACTTGAAGCTCATCCTTGAAGTAGCTAAAAAGGCTTATGTCCTTGATGCGCCGCTAGGTGACCCTCCCACTCCCGCAGCAGCCCAGGACATTCTGAACATCTGGAAAATGCGGAGTGATGACTACTCTTTGGCTAGGTGTGGCATGCTATACAGTTTAGAAACTGGGCTTCAAAGTCGTTTTGAGCAACACGGTGCATATGAGATGTTCCAAGAGCTGAAGCTAGTTTTTCATGCTCATGCCTGTGTCGAGAGATATGAAGTCTCTGACAAGTTCTTTAGCTGTAAGATGGAGGAGAACAGTTCTGTCAGTGAGCACATACTCAAAATGTCTGGGTTACACGGTCGTCTGACTTCACTTGGAGTCGAACTTCCGGATGATGCTATAATTGACAGAATCCTCTAGTCTCTCCCTCCAAGCTACAAAGGTTTTGTGCTTAACTACAACATGCAAGGGATGGATAAGACCATTGCTGAGTTGTACTCAATGCTCAAGTCTGCAGAAGTAGAAATCAAGAAAGAGCAGCAAGTGTTGATGGTCAACAAGACCACTAGTTTCAAGAAGGGCAAGGGTAAGAAGAACTTCAAGAAAGACGGCAAAGCCGTTGCCGCGCCCGGTAAGCCAGATGCCAGGAAGAAGAAAAAGAATGGACCCAAGCCTAAGACTGAGTGCTTCTATTACAAGGGAAAGGGTGACTCGAAACGGAACTGTCCCAAATACTTAGCGGACAAGAAGGTCGGCAACGTTAAAGGTATATGTGATATATATGTTATTCATGTGTACCTTCCCAGCGCTCGTACTAGCTCCTGGGTATTTGATACCGGTGTTGTTGCTCCCATTTGCAACTCAAAGCAGGAACTGCGGAATAAGCGGAGACTGGCCAAGGACGAGGTGACGATGCGCGTCGGGAATGGCTCCAAGGTCGATGTGATCGCCATCGGCACGCTACCTCTACATCAACCGTCGGGATTAGTTTTAAACCTTAATAATTGTTATGTAGTACCAGCTTTGAGCATGAATATTGTATCAGGGTCTTTCTTAATGCGAGACGGCTACTCATTTAAGTCAGAGAATAATGGATGTTCTATTTATATGAGTGATATGTTTTATGATCATGCTCCGCTGGTGAATGGTTTATTCTTGATGAATCTCGATCGTGATGTTATGCATATTCATAGTGTGAGTACCAAAAGATGTAAAGTTGATAATGATAGTCCCACATACTTGTGGCACTGCCGCCTTGTTCATATCGGCGTTAAGCGCATGAAGAAGCTCCATACTGATGGACTATTAGAGTCTCTTGACTTTGAATCATTTGACACCTGCGAGTCGTGCCTCATGGGCAAGATGACTAAGACTCCATTCTCAGGAATAATGGAGAGAGCAACCGACTTATTGGAAATAATACATATTGATCTGTGTGGTCCAATGAACGTTGAAGCTCGCGGTGGCTATCGTTATGTTCTTCCTCTCACCGATGATTTGAGTAGGTATGGGTATATCTACTTGATGAAGCACAAATCTGAGACATTTGAAAGGTTCAAGGAATTTCAAAGTGAGGTCGAGAATCAACGTGACAGAAAAATTAAGTGTCTACGATCTGATCATGGAGGAGAATATTTGAGTCACAAGTTTGGCACACACCTAAGGAAATGTGGAATCGTTTCACAACTAACGCCGCCTGGCACACCGCAACGCAAAGGAGTGTCTGAACGTCGTAATCGCACTTTATTAGATATGGTACAATCTATGATGTCTCTTAGCGACTTACCGCTATCATTTTGGGGATACACATTAGAAACTGCAGCATTCACTTTAAATAGGGCACCGTCTAAATCCGTTGAGACGACACCGTATGAACTATGGTTTGGCAAGAAACCTAAGTTGTCGTTTCTTAAAGTTTGCGGCTGTGATGCTTATGTGAAGAAACTTCAACCAGAAAAGTTCGAACCCAAAGCGGAGAAATGTGTATTCATAGGATACCCTAAGGAAACTATTGGGTATACCTTCTATCTGAGATCCGAAGGTAAAACCTTTGTTGCCAAGAACGGATCCTTTCTAGAGAAAGAGTTTCTCTCGAAAGAAGTAAGTGGGAGGAAGGTAGAACTTGATGAGGTAATTACACCCCTCTCGAACAGGAAAGTAGCGCAGTGCAGGAAATTGTTCCTGTGGCGCCTGCACAAACTGAAGGGGAAGTTAATGATAATGATCATGAAGCTTCGGATCAAGTTACTACTGAACCGCGAAGGTCCACAAGGGTACGCTCCGCACCAGAGTGGTACGGCAACCCTGTAATGGAAATCATGTTGTTGGACAACAGTGAACCTTCGAACTATGAAGAAGCAATGGCGGGCCCATACTCCAACAAATGGCTTGAAGCTATGAAATCCGAGATAGGATCCATGTATGAGAACAAAGTATGGACTTTGGTGGACTTGCCCGATGAACGGCGAGCCATAGAAAATAAATGGATCTTCAACAAGAAGACTGATGCAAATGGTAATGTAACAGTTTATAAAGCTCGACTTGTCGCAAAGGGTTTTCGACAAATTCAAGGAATTAACGACGAAGAGACTTCCTCTCCCGTAGCGAAGCTGAAATCAGTCTGAATCATGTTAGCAATTGCCGCCTTTCATGATTATGAAATTTGGCAAATGGACGTCAAAACAGCGTTCCTTAACGGGAACCTTAAGGAAGAGTTTTATATGATACAACCAGAAGGTTTTGTCGACCCTAAGGGTGCTAACAAAGTGTGCAAGCTCCAGCGCTCAATTTATGGGCTGGTGCAAGCATCTCGGAGTTGGAACATTCGCTTTAATGAGGTGATTAAAGCATTTGGGTTCATACAGGTTTACGGAGAAGCCTGTCTGTACAAGAAAGTGAGTGGGAGCTCTGTAGCTTTCCTCCTACTGTATCTGGATGACATATTATTGATGGGGAATAATATAGAGATGTTGGAGAGCATAAAGGCCTATTTGAACAAGAGTTTTTCAATGAAGGACCTTGGAGAAGCTGCATACATATTAGGCATCAAGATCTATAGAGATAGATCGAGACGCCTCATAGGTCTTGCGCAAAGTACACACCTTGACAAGATATTGAAGAAGTTCAATATGGAAACTTCAAAGAAAGGGTTCTTGCCAGTTTTGCAAGGTATGAGATTGAGTAAGACTCAGTCACCGACCACGGCAGCAGATAGAGAGAAGATGTCACACCCTGTTTTTCACCACAAGTATTTTATGTTGCAAAAATCACAGCTTGTTACAACTTTTTCAAATAATGTTGTGAGTGCAATGTGAACCCTTGTATAAGTGAATGCTTGCTTATTTGATGACTCAAACCCATGAAAACTTATTATTTTTCTCTCTTCAAAAACCCTTTTTCCTTTATATCAAGATCACCTTCACCATGTTGGGATACACTACTAGCTCATGAAGCCAAGTGGCACTTCCAACAAAAGTTGGTGGTCTCATCCAAATATTATTTTCATTCATTAAAAACATTAATTGGTGTTTCAAAATATTATTTTCCTATTTTATATCTATGTCCATTTCTAAGGCCAGTAATGATATTCCCACAAGGGAAATTGCTTTCCTGCCTTAGAAAATTCTGAGTAAATTCATGGAAGCTCAGAAGGACATATATTCTCCATATATAAGATTTTCAACCCTATTTTATATTGATATTATTTGAGTAAAACCCTGAAAACCATTTGTGTCTGTTTTAGCTTTTTGAGATGTTTCCAAAGGAAACTATCTTAGTAAATTCCCATAAAATTACAGGAGCCCTACCAAGCCATATTAGGTGCTCACCTAAAATCTCACCTTGATCCAAGGTGGGGAAGTGCACCTAATGAGCCCAAAACCCTCTCTGTCCAGAGAAGAGTTGGAACAACTCTACATTGCAAAGTTTCTCCAATGGAGCTGAAACTTTGCAGAGGTGTTTGACACCCCAAATGAGGACTCCACACCAAAGATGGGATTTGTGAGACTCTGTTTGGCCACACTTCCTTTGTAAAGGACAGTACTGGTCATTTTGAGGCATTTTCAAGTTTACAAAGACAAACTGGTTCAATGGAGCTCAAATTTGGTGAAACCCCATGTTTTTACCCCAAGACCCAACCTGTTAAGTTTCATTTCCAGTGGTGGAGTGGAAGCACCCCAAGTCACTGACAGGAAGGTAAAAACCCTCCTAGCCACTGTTTTACCCAATGGGAAGGCCCCAAACTTAGTGGGTTAGAGCCCCAGAACACCCTGAGCACCCAGTCAATCAACCCCTCCCCAACTCCAAGCACAAGTGACAAGAACTCCAATTTGAGCCACAGGGCAGTACTGGCAACACTAGTGTTCCTTGCTCCCTTGACCAACTCGGGCTCCCACTAAACCACAACGGCTAGGCACACACCCAGCAACACTCAGGACATGGAGGACACGTCCCAAGTGCCCCAGAGCGCACCAACATGCCGTGGCATGCCAAAACTGCGCTCTGGGCGCACTGCAGAGAACCTCCCGCAAGGGAACGACGCCCCGGCCAGTCCCAACCTCCCAAGTTATGTCCAAACACTCCCCCGACAACCATTCAGTGCAAAGCTACCCCTAGGGACCCTCTCCCCTCGCGCAAGAGCTCAGGCGACGCGTGCCCGTGCGCGCCCGACGCGGCCGAGCATGCACGGTCGCTGCGGCTCGACCCCACTCGCTTTCCCTCTGCGGCCGATGCACCAGGAGGACCTAAACCACGCCCCGAACCCGTGGTTTCGCGGCCAGCACCTCACAGTGCTCGCACGCGCGCCACGGTGAGTCACCGGCGCGCCCGAGTTGGGTCACCGTCGCTGGCCTATAAATAGGTCTCCCCGGCACCCCAGCACCCTCCACGCAGCTTCAGCACAACCAGTAGACACACCCTAGCCACCTAGTCGAGCTCGCAGAGCCCCGGTGCTCGAGATCGACCGAGGCCCCTCCGCCTCGGAGCTCCGGTCGATCTCCGGCTATACGTCGGCTCCTGCGCTGCCCGACCACCCATTACACTCCGCTTGACACCAGGAACATTTCCCCCAACTTTCCCGAGCGAATCCGTGCCCCTAGACACTAGTTCAACACCAACCCGAAACCCTTCCGCCACGATCACCTCGTCGCCGGCCACCCAGACCATCTCTGGTGACGTCCCGACCATGAGCAGGTAGGCGGAGGCACGAGGGACCCGTTCCCGCTCCTAGATTTGCCTGAGGACAACGGCAGCCTCGCCGGCGTCCGTCTCCACCTCTCTGGCTGGAGGTAGGAGAAGGACCCAACAGGTGGAGCCCACATGTCGATGTCCTGGGGCAGCCAGCGCGCGCAACCGCTGACGCTGACCCCAGGGGCCCGCAGGTCACGTTTGAACCTGGCCCGCGCGCGCCTGGTGGCCACGCCTGCTGGCTGGGCCGGCTGGATCTGTTCCCCTTGGCCTTTTCCTTTTATTTTAATCCAGTAACTTAAATGATTTTTATAAAAATATTTAGCCAGTAGAAAATTTTGATTCTTCCACCAATAATTTTCTAAAAATGTGTAGTATTTGATTCTGTAGTGTTTGTCATATATCAAAAACAGAAACTATTTTGGTATAATAAAATGATATTAAAAAGCACTTCTTTGCTTCTTTTTGCTTTTAAATAAATATGCTTAGCTAATAAAAACTATAGGAAACATTTTCCAAATAATGAACTGAATTTATTCAGACTTTGCAACATTTTTAAAAGCACTTTGTGATCTGTTTTAGTGAGAGCTATTATTTATTTATTCCTTTCTCGACGGTAGAGTTACCGAGTGACGGAGGATCCGGAGCGGAAGACCTCGAAGACCCCGGATACCTAGCTGACCAAGGCAAAGAGCCCTTTTGCCTTGACTTAAGCATATGAAATGATGCACGCTAGTATAGCAAGTACTTTTGTTGCATGAGATCACAGTGCCGGTTCATCATTGATGTGATGGTACCGAAGGCTTCATTGAAGCACTTGCATGATAGTAATGATATTCACATGGCTCCTCGGAGGACAAACATGATGAGCTGACCCTACTTCTATGAGGATCATGCTACTGTCATGTTGATTAGTAAAGTTATAAGATCATTGCATTGAGCTTGACCCTACCCCGTGAGGGTCATGTTATTACCATGTTGACAAGTAAAGATAGAGAATTTTATCATGAGCATGATGATGAGTTAAATAAAGAGTTTATGAAAACCCCGTCGGGTGCCACTAATGCCCGAGGGTGATGATGAGTTGGTGATCACTTTTGGTGAAGTGATGCACCGGTGTTTTTGTGTGAGTGGTTTCGGAAATGGGATTAGATTTATGATGTGTCGACCGTCCCAACCTTACCAGTATGACCACGATACCCCTTTATGGGACGGGACTTTGTTGATTACTCTGGTCGGTACTAGCAAAGAGCCAAATTACTAGTGGCAGGAGTTATCGGTGTCACTCTCGTGATGGGGTCGTGCCAGGTAGGACGACTATGCCATTATTATGAGTTCCAGGCACATCGTTAGTCCCTGCATGGTTGATACAGTCCAGAGTCGGTGCTCGTAAGACGTACAACATGTGGGCTGGGTACCAATCAAGTGGACCTCTTTGTCTAGTATCGTCAGGGGAAAGATGATGATCGGGTACTTACCTCGGGTATATGTGATATACCGCGAGTCGTGGATGACACGGAAGTTTCCCGTTTCTCGTGGGTCCAGCGTACTACCTCTGCGGAGTGTAAACTATTCGAATAGCCTCGTCCATGGTCAAGCATAGTTGGGTGGTGCTGCTTAAACTACGTCCAGCGTTTCGGCATAAACCAAAAGTGTGTGTGTGGTGTTAAAAAGGTGTTGTTATAATCATGATAAAATATGACCAAGTTCAATTACTTGGCATATAGCATAAACCCGGATGGTTTAGCCCTCATTAGTACATTGAGATTATGACAAGACCGATGACTTGGCATATAGGGTGAACCCGGTGTGTTCAACCCTTGTTAGATATGTTGATATCTGTAGCCTGTTCTTAAAGAGTAATTCTTTAATTTGTTGCATATACCTGATCATTCCACCAAATTGCATTCCACTAAAGATGCATGTTACTGTTATTTTTCACTATAAATGTTCATATCATGGGCTATTTGCGAGTACATTCAAAGTACTCATTGGCTTGCCACTGGTTATATTATTGACCAGACATGGAAGGACCGGAGTTTGGCGATGAGTACGCCGTCGGAGACGAACCTGCGATCTAGGACGCTTCCAAGTCAGAATGCCTGTCGGTGTAGGCTTGATGGCATGGGCACCACTTAGCCCTTACGAGTTTCCGCTACTCGATGTATCTGTTTAATTTGGTCTTAGGCCTCGCTCTTGGACCCGACCTTCTGGTCGTTTGATGTAATAATTTCGGTACTTGAATGTAAGACTCTATTATTCAGTATCTGTGTTCAGTGAACATTGATCCTTGGGGTCACTGGGAACGGCGAACTCGACTTGCTAGTCGGGGTCCCCACAGAAGATGAGTATTGTCCCCTACGCTTCAGCCGTAGGCTCTCTAATGTATGCCATGCTGTGTACCAGACCTGATATAAACCTTGGCATAAGTTTGGTAGGGAGGTACCAAAGTGATCCCGGTATGGAACACTGGACAGCGGTCAAGAATATCCGTAAGTACCTGAAAAGGACTAAGGAAATGTTTCTCGTTTATGGAGGTGACGAAGATCTCGTCGTAAATGGTTACGTCGACGCTAGCTTCGACACAGATCCGGATGACTCTAAGTCACAGACCGGATACGTATATGTTTTGAATGGTGGGGCAGTGAGCTAGTGCAGGAGCAAGCAAGAAGTCGTGGCAGCATCTACATGTGAAGAGGAGTACATAGCTGCTTCAGAAGCGGCTCATGAAGGAATTTGGATGAAGGAGCTCATCACCGACCTTGGAGTGGTTCCAAGCGCGTCGGGTCCAATGACACTCTTTTGTGATAACAGTGGGGCCATTGCCTTAGCCAAGGAGCCCAGGTTTCACCGGAAGACGAAGCACATCAAACGCCGCTACAACTCCATCCAGGACCATGTCCAGAGTGGAGTAATAGAGATTTGTAAAGTACACACGGATCTGAATGTTGCAGACCCATTGACTAAACCTCTTCCACGAGCAAAACATGATCAACACCATAATGCTATGGGTGTTCGATACATCACAATGTAACTAGATTATTGACTCTAGTGCAAGTGGGAGACTGTTGGAAATATGCCCTAGAGGCAATAATAAAATGGTTATTATCATATTTCCTTGTTCATGATAATCGTCTATTGTTCATGCTATAATTGTATTAACAGGAAACAGTAATACATGTGTGAATAAATAGATCACAATGTGTCCCTAGCAAGCCTCTAGTTGGCTAGCTCGTTAGTCAATAGATGACCATGGTTTCCTGGTCATGCGCATTAGATGTCATTGATAACGGGATCACATCATTGGGAGAATGATGTGATGGACAAGACCCAATCCTAAGCATAGCACTAGATTGTATTGTTCGTATGCTAAAGCTTTTCTAATGTCAAGTGTCTTTTCCTTCGACCGTGAGATTTTGCAACTCCCGGATACCGTAGGACTGCTTTGGGTGTATCAAACGTCACAACATAACTGGGTGACTATAAAGGTGCACTACGGGTACCTCTGAAAGTGTCTGTTGGGTTGGTATGAATCGAGATCGGGATTTTTCACTCCGCGTGATGGAGAGGTATCTCTGGGCCGACTCGGTAGAACATCATCATGAGCTCAGTGTGACTAAGGAGTTAGTCACACGATGACGTGGTACGGATCGAGTAAAGAGACTTACTGGTAACGAGATTGAACAAGGTATAGGTATACCGACGATCGAATCTCGGGCAAGTTCTATACCAATAAACAAAGGGAATTGTATACGGGATTGATTGAATCCTTGACATCGTGGTTCATCAGATGAGATCATCGTGGAGAGGATGGGATCCACCATGGGTATCCAGACCCCGCTGATGGTTATTGGCCGGAGAGGTGTCTCGGTCATGTCTGCCTGTCTCCCGAACCCGTAGGGTCTACACACTTAATGTTCAATGACGCTAGGGTTATAGGGAATTGTTATACGAGGTTATCGAAAGTTGTTCGGAGTCCCGAATGAGATCCCGGACATCATGACGAGCTCCGGAATGGTCCGAAGGTAAAGATTGATATATAAGACGGATGGTTTTGGACACCGGAAGTGTTTCGGGCGTCACCGGTAACGTACCGAAACCACCGGGACCACCGGAAGTGGCCCCGGGGGTCCACCGGAAGGGGGCCACGACCCCGGGAGGCTAGATGGGCCAGGTGCGGGAGGGAACCAGACCCTAGGTGGGCTGGTGCTCCCCCCACACTCAGCCCATGGCACAAGAAGAGGGGAGAGAGGGAACCCTAGCGCAGGTGGGCCTAAGGCCCACCAGAATGGTGCGCCACCCCTCCTCCCCTCCTGGCCGCCGCACCACCTCCCCATCTAGGGCTGCCGCCCCTCCTAGGAGAGGGAAACCCTCAGGGGGGCGCAGCCCCTCCCTCCCCCTATATGTAGTGGGCACTTTGGGCTGTTGGAGCAACCAATCTTGCTCTCTGCCGATGCTTGGCGAAGCCCTGCCGCGAGACCTCGTCTCTCCATCGACACCACGCCGTCGTGCTACCGGAGATCTTCCCCAACCTCTCCCTCCTCCTTGCTGGATCAAGGTGCGGGAGACGTCACCGGGTTGCACGTGTGTTGAACGCGGAGGTGCCATGGTTCGGCACTAGATCGGAATCACACCGCGATCTGAATCGCCGCGAGTACGACTCCATCAACCACGTTCTAGCAATGCTTCCGCTTAGCGATCTTCAAAGGTATGAAGATGCACTCACCCCTCTCTCGTTGCTGGTCTCTCCATAGGAAGATCTGAATATGCGTAGGAAATTTTTTGAATTTATGCTACGTTACCCAACAGGATCTAGGTCAGGGGGCGGCCAGGGAGGCCACAAGCCCTCACACCGCCGCCTCCCCTGGTGGCGGAGTGGGAGCTTGTGGGCTCCCTGGAGCCCACCTGGCTTGGCCCAGAGGCCCCCTTATCTTCTTTCGTTCGGGAAAAATCATTTCGGGGTTTTTATTCCATTCGGACTCCGTTCCAAAATCAGATCTGAAAAGAGTCAAAAACATAGAAAAACAGGAACTGGCACTTGGCACTGATATTAATAAGTTAGTCCCAAAAAAGATATAAAAGGTACATAAAACATCCAAAGATGACAAGATAACAGCATGAAACCATAAAAAATAATAGATACGTTTGAGACGTCTCAAGCATCCCCAAGCTTAACTCCTGCTCGTCCTCGAGTAGGGAAGTGATAAAGAATGAATTTTTGATGCTTTCATGCTACCTAGCATAGGTGTCCTTTGTAATTCCTCTTATGTGACGTGAATGTTGAGATCCATTAGATTCAAAACAATAGTTTGCTATTGATGTGGAAATAATAATAATTCAAGAAAACTAGCAAGGTAATCATGAACTTTCAAAATAACAAGGCCAAAAGAAAGTTATCCCTACAAAAGCATATAGTCTGGCAATGCTCTATCATCATTGCACAACGAATTTAAATCATGCACAACCCCGGTATTGGCCAAGTAATTGTTTCACACCTTTACTTTCTCAAACTTTTTCAACTCTCACGCAATACATGAGCGTGAGCCATGGTTATAGTACTATAGATGGTGTGGAGTGTGGTGGAGGTTGCAAGCCAAAAAGGAGAAGATAGTCACATTAACTAGGCATATCAATGAGCTGTGGAGATGCTCATCGATAGATGTCAATGTGAATGAGTAGGGATTGCCATACAAATGATGCACTAGAGCTACGAGTATGTGAAAGCTCTTAAAGAAAACTAGTGGGTGTCCATCCAACTTGCTTGCTCACGAAGACCTAAGGCAATTTTGAGGAAGCATATCATTGTAATATACAAGCCAAGTTATATAATGAAAATTTCCCACTAGCTATATGGTGGTGACAAAACGGGAGACTCTCAATCATGAAGATCATGGTGCTTAATATGCACAAGTGTGGAAAAAGTGGTAGCATTGTCCCTTCTCTCTTTTTCTCTCATTTTTTTTATTTGGTGGGCTCTTTGGCCTCTTTTTTTTATTTTGGTGGGCTTCTTTGGCCTCTTTTATTTCCTCACATGGGACAATGCTCCATTGATGATGATCATCACACTTTCAACTCAAAACTTAGAGCAACTATGACTTTATATGGAATGCCTTCGGTAGTGTACCGTGGCAATGATCTAGCATGCCATAGACATCAATGGAAATATCATGCTAGCTATCTTACGATCATGCAATGGAAATGTAGACGTGGTGGCACCTGTCATGGTGGTAGTTGCATGTCAATATATCTCGGAATGACTTTGAAAAAGCCATAGTAGGTAGGTATGGTGGCTGCTTTGAGGGACGCTAATGGTGGGTTTTGTGCACCGACGAAAGTTGCATGGCACTAAGAAGATAGTGATGGTGGAAGGTGAAAGTGCATCTAAACCATGGACTCAACATTATTCATGAAGAACTCATATACTTGTTGAAAAAGTTTTATTAGTAATCAAAATAAAGCATTCAACGCATACTCCTAGGGGAAGGGTTGGTAGGTATAAACCATCGCGCGATCCCGACCGCCACGCAAAGGATGACAATCAATATACTAATCATGCTCAGATTTCATCACATAGCGGTTCACCATACGTGCATGCTACGGGAATCACTAACTTCAACACAAGTATTTCTAGATCCACAACACCTTACTAGCATGACTTCAATATTACCATAACCACAACTCAAAACTAATTGAGATGAATCAAACTTGTCTAACTACTCAATGCACCTGAAGGTGGAAGTTTTCGTATCCCTTTGGATAAATACCCCTTTTGAGACTACTTTCAAAGCATAGATCAACTACCAAGCCACACACCGATGTGCTCTAGAAGATATAAGTGAAGCACATAGAGAAAAAGTATCTAGCTCAAAAGATATAAGTGAAGCACATGTGAGTTGAATTGGCTACCAAAAGATATAAGTGAAGCTCGACAAAATCACGGTGAGTGCATGTCTCTCTCTAGGTGTGTAGCAAGGATGATTGTGACACAACAAAAATAAAATACTCCTACGATACAAGACGCTCCAAGCAGAAACACATAACATGTGGTGAATAAAAATATAGCCCCATGTAACGTTACCGATGGATTGAAGACGAAAGAGGGGATGCCTTCCCGGGGCATCCCCAAGCTTAGGCTTTTACGACATCCTTGAATCTCTTGGGGTGCCTTGGGCATCGCCAAGCTTGAGCTCTGGCCACTCTTTATCTCTTTGTCCATAAGAACTTCACCCAAAACTTGAAAACTTCACAACACGAAACTTAAACAGAAACTCGTGATAACATTGGTACAAGAAAGCAAACCACCACTTCCTTAGGTACTGTAGCAAACTTAAATTCTACATGTTCTGATGTTGGGTTACTGTACTTTCAATCTTCCATGGCTAATACCCCCCTATACTATCCATAGTTTCATCAAAATAAGCAACCAACACAACAAAAACAGAATCTGTTAACAGCAGACCAGTCTGTAGCAATATGTATATTTCGTATAACTCTGGTACTTCACAAATTCTGAAAAATTACGACAGTCTGAAGAATTTGCGTAGAAATCAGAAGCAAAAAGAATCAACTCAAAAGCTCTTACAGAAAAAAAATGAAAAAAAATTCGTGAGAAGAAAGTTTCTGTCTTTTCCAGCATGACCAAACGATCATCCCCAAGACTAATCATAACGGTTTTGCTTGGCACAAACGCAAAAAGAAACACAAAAAACACAATCATAACAGAATTATGAAAGTGTGGAAAACACAAAACAGAAAGAAAAATGATAGATTCGTTGGGTTGCCTCCCAACAAGCGCTTTTGTTTAACGCTCTTAGCTAGGCATTCAATGATGCTCTCACAAAAGACAAGAATAGAAGCACAACGAGAGTATCATAAAGCATGTGAAAATCACATATAAGTCTAACATACATCCTATGCATAGACATTTTATAGGAAAACAGATTGTCAATACAACCCATAATTACCATATGCAAGGAAGAAGAAAGAGATAAGAGCAATCTCAACATCACGAGAGGTGATTTGGTAACATGAAAGTTTCTACCAAAATATTTTCCTCTCTCATAGCAATTACATGTGGGATCATATTCAAATTCAACAATATAACTATCCCATAGGATATTCTTTTCATGACCCACATGCATGCAAAGTTGACGCTCTTCAAAAATAGTGGGATTATCATCAAATAAAGTCATGACTTTTCCAATCCCACTTTCAGTATTGTTGCAAATATCATATTCATCATGAGGTTTGAACAAATTCTCAAGATCATAAGAAAGACCATCACCCCAATCATGATTATTGCAACAACTAGGGGACATAGCAAAAGTAGCATCCCCAAGCTTAGGGTTTTGCACAATTTTAGCATGATTGTCACTAATAGAATTTATAGTGAAACCATTGCAATCATGCTTTTCATCCAAGGAGACCTCGTGATTCACTTCATAAATTTCTTCCTCACAATTTTTAGATTCACGCATCTCACGCAAAACTCCATAAAGATAGTCAAGTGCCCTCAACTCACTAGCATTTTGTTCCACATAAGTGGCTCTCTTAAAGAGATTAACAAACGAAGATGCAAGCATATTGAAGGCACATGGCACACAAGCGAACAGAAAGCAAGCGAGAGAAAAAGGGCGAACGAAAAAGGCAAAAGGCAAAAGAAAACGGCAAAGGAGAAAGGAAAATGAAAACGACAAATGTGAAGTGGGGGAGAGGAAAACGAGAGGCAACTGGCAACAAAAGTAAATGCAAGAGATGAGTTTGTGAGACCTACTTGGATAGATCTTTGTTTCTCCTCCCCGGCAACGGTGCCAGAAATGCTTCTGCTAATGCAACAAAAGACCTTCCAATGGCGCCAAAAATAGGAACGTCGACGGGAGAATTACTTGGCTTGATCCTTCTGCTGCGGCTACGCCTTAAGGGACTTCCTAGGTAAGTATGCAAAGGATTTCCCCCGTGGCCTTGGAGCCTTGCATTGGTGTTCCCTCAAAGCACAAAGGGTGATGTAGCGTAGCGGTGGTAAGTATTTCCCTCAGTTTGAGAACCAAGGTGTCAATCCAATGGAGGAGTATCTCAAGATCCTGCACAAACACAAAAGCTTGCTCCCAAAGGTATAAAGGGGTTGTCAATCCCTTATAGATTGTTTGCCAAGTGAGAACTGAAAGCAACAAAGTAACAAAGCAAAGTAAAAGCGGAGGTGTAAATGATGGATGTGAATAGACCCGGGGGTCGTAGTGTTTACTAGTGGCTTCTCTCATGAAAGCAAGTAGACGGTGGGTGAACAAATTACTGTCGAGCAATTGATAGAACCGCGCAAAGTCATGACGATATCTATGCAATGATTATATCTATAGGCATCACGTCCAAAACAAGTAGACTCATACTTTCTGCATCTAATACTATTACACCACACGTCGACCGCTATCCAGCATGCATCTAGTGTATTAGGTCCATAAGAACAGAGTAACGCCTTAAGCAAGATGACATGATTTAGAGGGATAATCTCAAACCAATGATAAAAACCCCATCTTTTTACCCTTGATGGCAACTACTTGATGTGTGCCTTGCTGCCCCTACTATCACTGGGAAAGGTCACCACATGGTAGAACCGAAAACCAAGCACTTCTCCCATTGCAAGAATCATAGATCTAGTTGGCCAAACAAAACCCAAGACTCAGAGAGACTTACAAGGATATCAAATCATGCATATAAGAAATCAGCAAAGACTCAAATATATATCATAGATAATCTGATCACAAATCCACAATTCATCGGATCTCGACAAACACACCGCCAAAGAAGTTTACATCGGATAGATTTCCATTAAGATCATGGAGAACTTTGTATTGAAGATCCAAGAGAGAGAAGAAGCCATCTAGCTACTAATTACGGACCCGTAGGTGTGAAGTGAACTACTCACGAGTCGTTGGAGGGGCGATGATGATGATGAAGAAGCCCTCCAACTCCAAAGTCCCCTCCGGCAGGGCGCCGGGAAGGGTCTCCAGATGAGATCTCGTGGAAACGGAAGCTTGCGGCAGCGGAAAAGTATTTTCGAGGCTCCCCCGATTTTTTGTTGAATATTTGGGAATATATAGGCCAAGGATCTACGTCACGGGGCGGCTAGGTAGGCCACAAGCCCTGACACCACCGCCTCCCCCCTGGTGGCGGAGTGGGAGCTTGTGGGCTCCCTGGAGCCCACCTGGCTTGGCCCAAAGGCCCCCTGATCTTCTTCCGTTCGGGAAAAAAAATCATTCGGGGTTTTTATTCCGTATGGGCTCCGTTCCAAAATCAGATCTAAAAAGAGTCAAAAACACAAAAAACACAGGAACTGGCACTTCGCACTGAATTAATAAGTTAGCCCAAAAAAGATATAGAAGGTACATAAAACATCCAAAGATGACAAGATAACAGCATGAAACCATCAAAAATTATAGATACATTTGAGACGTATCAGTAGGAGAGGTTGATTTCTTGGAAAGAAGTTTGGGGAGGCTAGAGATCAAGTTTCAAATGATTGGATTGGAATATCTTGGTCTCAACACATGAGTAGGTGGTTCTCTCTTGGAAAATGGATATGGCAATGAACTGTATGTTCTGAGTGCTTCTCCCACGAATGAGAGGTGGGTGAACGGGTATATATAGGCAGCACACAAAGTCCAACCCTTACACAAAAAGTGGCAAATACGGTGACACGAAAGTGAAAAACTCAGTGGTACCGATTAGCACAAAGATAGCAACTTTTGAATCTCGGTGAGACCAATATATGAAACTCGGTGGCACCAAAAAAGTTACTAACGGTCAGATGGCCAAACTTGATGGCACCGATACTCAAACTCGGAAATTACGATTTTGTGTACTGAGGCACTTGAAAGTTGGTCGCCCAAACTCGGTAGCACCGATATGGTTTCGGTTGCACCGATTTGGTGGGAATGGCTAGGGTTTCTGTCTGAGGTCAAACTCGGTGGGTCCGATATGTGGAACTTGGTGGCACCGAATTTGTGTATGTGGAATTTGACAGAGTGGATATGTGGGAAAAATGACCGAGTATTTTGGTGGCTAAAATTTAGCATTTTGAGCAATCAGTTCATTTTACTACCTCACCCCCTTTTAATAGTATTGGATTTCCTATGGACTCAAAAGTGATTTCTCACAAATATAAAATGAGGAGTCTTCTAGCTTGAAGTTTGAGCCAATATTATTCCTTTCTTGCATCAAAGGGGCATCTCCACATAGACCTTTAGCCATGGCATCTTTAGAATTTTTCTGAAATATACTTGGAAATCATATTAGTCCAATGATGCATATGTTGTGATCAATTATCAAAACCACCCTAGGGAGAAATTGTGCTTTCGGTCTCCCCCTTTTTGGTAACGGATGACAACATATAGATCAAAGGTTCAACAAAATTTTTAATCAATGATTAGCATCGACGCTTTGAGAAGTATGTGAAAAGCAAGGGCTCCCCCTAAATTTGTGCAGTATTTAACATTTGCGTTTGAATGCAAATGCATAACCGATTAGGATCATGTGTCACTCTTCCATGTCACATACATCTTGGTGGTACGCATACAAGATAAGAATGAATAGTAAGCACATGACACCAACAAGATAAGTGAATAATCATCACAAGGATAGCTAAAATATAATCGTGTAGCATCACACAAGATAAAGCATATGATCAATCACACGGAAACTGGATAAAGTCATCCAAAAGATCAAAGTTTTGAAACCAAACGAGAGCAAATAAAAACCAAAAGCTTTCTCTCACACCAAGTCTATGATCTATACATTTCTCCCCCTTTGGCAAAAAGTTACCAAAAAGTTAAAAAAGTATAGAGCTACTCGTCTCTCTGGGCAACTAATGACGGAGTCGATAGAAGAGCGCTCGCGAAGTCTTCCGCAGAATGTCCTAGAGCTGGAGGAGTGGATACTGGAGGTGCTTGAGTTTAAGATGGAGGTGGAGCTAAAGGAGCTAATGCTTGAGCTGATGAAGTATGTCGTGTCTCCGGAGCAGGTACAATAGCAGATCTAGGCTTGGTGTTGAACTAAGTGGTAGTGCGAGGAGTTGACTCTTCATCATCATCATCACTATCAACATCATTATTATCATGAACATCATCATCTGAGCGAGGAATCTTCACTCAGTCAACTTCATGTTGATGCTGCTTGACTATAGTGTTCAATTCCGTAACCTTCACATCCATGTCATGAAATTTTGTCTCCACAACTCTCTCAAGACTCTTTTGATTTTGCAGAATTTCTTGGATGTTCTTCTCCATGCCTTGGACAAAGCTAACTAGAAAAGCCATTTGCTTAGCTTGAGTTCTGAGCTGTGGAACTGGTGGTGGCCTCTTTTTAGTAGCCTCAGCTTCTGCTGCCTACGATGCCATCCTTGCTACAGCTGAGTTGGGATTATTGTCGTCCATTACCACTTCATTATCTTGAAAATTTGGTTGAATACGTAGATGGGGACGATCTAGTAGATATACATGCTTGCTTAGCTTGGCACTGATAAGCATCTGAATATAAGGAGCATATCCACATGACCTATTTTGATCTGTAGCAGTCCTCCGGGCAGTCTCTACTATCAAGTCCATCACTCTGAATCTGCTATGGGTGTCCAAAAGGTGTAGCAGGTTGATGGAGTGTCCTTTGGTCATCTTTTCATCATATGATTTAGGCATCAAGGTGTGTCTCATAAAAGTGTTAGTAGTGGGAATTCCTGCTTGCAAAAAGTACTGAGCCCATCTTGTGACTACCCAAGTACTTATGAGGAATTGCCTTGTACATATTGGTCATAGAGTTGTGGCTCTTCTTCGCTTCAGAATACACATCGACATCTCTATCTTCCTGCTTTGGAGCACCAATGATAGTAGCCCACTCATCATTTGTAGCTTTGTACTTGTGACCATCTGTCATCCAAACCAAAGAACCATCTCCATAGAATGGACAGTTGCATAAAATTGCATGATGAGCTCATCATTCCATGGGGTCATCTCCTTTCCAACAAAGTTCTCAATGTCCACTAGCCTGAAATTTTCTTTCACATGGGGAAAGAAATCTTCATTCTCCTTGATGTATGCCTAGTCGACATATACCTCATATCACTGACAGTTGGACTCTTGTCAAACAGTATAGTCTCATAAAAATCTTGTTATTCCTTCATGTGAAACCTTGTATCAACAACAGTTCTTCTTCTCACAGTGTATGGATCAGCAGCTCTCCACTTCCTTAGACATGCATCCTTTCTCTTCTTCATATCTTCAGCTATACGATGAGCATCATTATGAATTGGCAGATGTGGTTTGAGCCTCCTGAGAATGTTTGCAAACTCATCATCCTATTCCTCTACAACAGGGGCACTGGAAGCAGGGCCTTTCTTCTTAGCAGCTGCAGGAATGTCCTCTGTAGTCTTTCTCACAGCTACAACCTTCTTTGCTTTAGCAAGAGGCTTAGGAGCAGATTTCATGGAATCTGCCATGAGCTTCTTCTTGGGAGGAGCTAGAATCTCATCATCTTCTTCAGCAGCTTGTTCAGGGTCCTCAAACATGGAAGTAGGTCTCCCTACAACACGAACAATCCTCTTTCTTGCCCTCTTAGTACCAGCCTTCTTAAGAGCATCATTAGTGGAGGGTGTTGTGTATTTAGTCACATAGTCAGGTGCTCTTAGGTTAGTAGGACCAGTAGTTACCTTCCTGACAACCTTCCTTGGAGCCTTTGGAGGAGCTAAAGTTTCCTTCGGCATAAAGTGTGGGTCCTCTTCATCAGAATGCAGTTTCTTCCTCTGCGGGGTGGCTGCCTTGGGCAAACCATGGGAACTGGGACAACTTGGGTCACAAGCAGACTTCTCTGGACTAGTGCCTGAGTCCATCTCAACACTCTGTTCTCTAAAATCATTTTGTCTATCATCTGAACCAGACATCTTGGCAAACAGGAAGAAACTCAGCAGCAAACAGCAAAACCTGTGAAATAGATATAGGAAAGACAGAAGGGATGAGCATCACAAAATACAGGTGTTTTTTGAAAAATTGAAAAAAAAATTCCTTAGTTTTAACTTTCTACACCACACATTTAGGTAGCACCGAGTTTGAACTTTCGGAGTCACCGAGACACATGAACTCCTTAATAGAAACTTGGTCATCACTTTCGGTGGCACCAAAAATGAAAACTCGGTTTCACCGAGTTCATTTTGAGGAACCCTAGGTCCAAATTCGGTAGCACTGAGTTTTGCAACAAGGAGGCACCGAGATGGGATCTGCGAATAGTTAACCCTAAAAACTTTCTCGTGCACTAATCTATAGGATTTTCTGGTGAATGGGGAGGTTTGTACATGGTGCATTATGGATAAAACTTTCAATGTGTGATAATTTCATAGAGGAACGTAGAGGAGGATCCGAAGCATACCCTAATTCGGCGGTGGTCCGGCTACGGTAGCGACGACGGTGAAGAATCCGTCAACGGCGGCGATTCCCAACGATGGAGACACACGGGGAGTCAAGGGCGATAACCAGGGGTTCAAGAAGTAGCGTAGGGTTTGGGACGAAATTGCTTTGACAAACTGAAATCAAAGATTCGGTCCGCTAGATTATATACCCTTTCGCTGTCGGTGTCACCGAGATTACAAAATCGGTGTCACTGAGTTCATGTACTGTCAATTGAAAAGGAAAGTCGGTGTAACCAAGTTTGTGATTTTGGTGATACCGAGATAGAAAACCTAGATCAACTCTGGATTTCAGTGGAACTAAGTTTGTGAAGTTGGTTTCACTGAGTTCATTCTTAGAGAGGTTCTGGAAATCAGCCATTGACGATAAGAAACTCGTGCTTCTTCACATAGAGGGATCGACAAGTCATTGTTCAAGTTTTGTGATGAAGCATGAAAAGAACTTGAGATGAGATAGCATAGATAGATAGAGAAGGGTCCAAGGAATTCTTGTCCATCCCTTTGGCAAAAGATAAACCAAGATCCAAATAACAGCAATTGGATGTCCTCGAATGATCAAACACATGCAGACAAACATGCTCACACAATAAGAATGACAGAAAATATGGTGAACATGCACACACATCCTAGCAGCTATCAAGCACTTGGGAAATTACAAAAGTCATCTATGTGAGAGTATATTGACATAGGAGCCAATTAAGAATACTTGATCATAGGTCGTACTCATCGTTAAGCACAAGTGCGGTTACCACTTTTACATAAGCATTAATGTGTTCATATCCTTAGGAGATGCTTATACTCAAGTCTTAGAGTAAAGCTCCCCTTGATATGACATCCCCAATAAGAGGGATCAACTAACCTTCGGTTTTTCGTAGAAGACTTCAAGTAGATGAAGTAGTGGTGGATGCTCAATGTTGATGGAGATCATCTTGAGTTGGGAGATGTCGGATTTCGAGCTCCTCAAAACCCTAAAGATTCGTACTCAGGCGCGTGTACGAAGATCTCTCGCGGGCTCGCCTAACCTAACTCGCTACTCGCTCGGGATAGCACATAACTCACTCGGGACACAAAACACAGCAGTTTACCCAGATTCGGGCCGCTGAGAAGCATAATACCCTACTCCTGCTTTGGTGGATTGCCTCTCGTGGAGGTTGGTGGATGAACTAGTACACTACTCGAGGGCCTCCGGAGGCTGGGTGGCCTTTGTGTGGTGCCAGTGGGTGAATGTATGAATTGGATGGTTCGTCCCTCTACGAAGTAACCTATCCTCTATTTATAGCAGCGACCCGGGTCCTCTTCCCTTATCGCAAGGGTGGGAAGGGATCCCACAACGGCCAATTTTGAAGGGGAATAGGCGAACATGCTCCCCCTGTCCAAAGGTGGTCTTCGCCTGTAAAGTGGCTGCCAGAGTTGCAGGGGCGGGTCCAAGGATGACGTATGTCCTGCTGGCGGGCGGTGATCGCCTTGTTGCACTAGAAAGTAAACATTTGGAAGATGCCTTGGGAACCGCGTACGTCGATCCCTCCTTTGCACGAAAGGGAAACCGAACCATCCTGCAATCCGCTGCTCGCCGGTCCTTTTCTCGCGTCATCCTTGACTCCTGAGGCCGGGTCTTGCGTCGGAACCTCCGCCGCTCTGGACGGGTCCTGAAGAGGCCCCCTGCGGGTCTTGATGTTGTTCCTCCTCGCGAGGCTTGGACCCTCGCGAGGGCCTTTCCTTGAGTGGTGTCGGGCCTGTTGGGTTTTGGTCGATGAAGTGGGCCAATCTTGGGCCGCATGCACGCACGTCTAGGTACCCCCATTTCTAGAATGCCGACAGTAGCCCCCGGGCCCAAGGCGCGCCTGGGTTGGCTTCTTGGCGAAGCCTTGAGGGCGGCCCGAAGTGTCGCGGGCCATAATTGTCTGCGGGCCAGGCGGCACACGTGTCCAGCAGCCATGCGGCGACGCTCTCGCACCTCGAGGCATCCGGGGCGCACCAGACCACGACGGCATGACCTGAAAGAACCGCGCTGACCATCATTGTTACATTGAATGGCATCGGCGCGGCCTGCCCATGCCCAACGGCCGTCTCCGACGTGACTTCTCGGTTGTCAGGTGAGGAAACGTGGGCGGCAATGCGCCTGCCGGCCCACCTCGCGGCACCCGAGGCGGGCGCAACGCTCGCACTCCCATGACGCTTGGTGGCCGTTGTTCGCCTATAAATACGCCCCGCCCCTGGCAAGGGGGACGCACTGCAATCTTGAGTTTCCTCTTTGCTTCCATTGCTCCATCGAGAAAAACCTCTTCTCCCCTCGTTTCTTCGTCTTCCATGGCGTCCCCACGAGGCGATCCTGGCAGGGGGAAACGTGCGGCTCCGTCCATCCCCGGGAGCAGCAGTGGAGGGCCCTCAGGGTCGCCGCTTGTCCGTCGCCGCTGGGATCTATCTGATGAGTAAGTCCTTCGTTTGCACCCCCTTTCCTTGTTGTCCCGTCCGTTGCTTGATGGTTGATCTTCCTTTTTCTCCACAACGCTCGCAGCCAAGAATCTCAAGCTCGGCGAGCTGCAGGAGGAGGAGGAGGGGCTGCGAGCTCAGCTTGAGAGTGCCAAGGCCGCCCTCCAAGCCGCCCGCCAGGGTGATGCGGAGGCCAAGGCGGAGTTGGCGTCGCTACAGAGACAGGTCCAGAAGGCGGCCGACGCCGTTCAGTCCGCCTAAGACATGGCGGCGTACGCCCGGATGATGGAGTCCCAGTGAGTCAAGCAGTTCGAGAGCATCGTCGGCCAGGCGGCGCGCGCGACATGCCGATTCGTGGGGGATGCCCCGGCACTGCCAAGGGTGAGCAGCGACGGGGGATACCTCGCCTTCTTCCAAAAGGTGGTGGAGACATTGGAGGCTGGCGTCTCCCGTGTGGAGGAGGACAACGTGTTCGACGCGTGCGAGCTTCTGGACCTTGCCTTGAAGCTCATCTTCTCCATCCAACGTCGCCTCGTCCCGCAACTTGATCTCCAGCGCCTCGTCGAGCCGGTGCCCGCTGAGTTCCGGCGCCTTCTCCGGGACAAAGTGTGCCCTCGTGTGGATGCCCTGGTGGAGCGGTACGTCCGGGTGCCCGTCCCAACTGAGGAGGAGGGCTCCAACGGCGAGCCTGCTCGCGCCAAGGGCAGTGTCGGCGGGCTCTCCCCGTAGGCATCCCCCAGCTTCTGGTTCCCTATCCCTGTAATGTTGAACCATGAACTCTGCCCTGTCGGGTGTTAGACTTTTGTATGTTACCTTCGTCGTTCTCCCTTTTTCCTTTCACTCTTGAATCGATGGCTTGCTCACTAGTAGTTGTTGTGGCTTGGCTTCCTTGCATAGGGCCCGTCGATGACCCAACTGTTGCTCGGGGGCAACGGCGGCCAGGCCCCTCAGGAGGTCCCATCCTCCCGAGGCATCATTTATGCCGACGCACGCTTTGTCGATGGCCTCGTTCTTTGCCACAACTTAGTCCTTAGGCCCTGCATCCTCTCATTAGTACGCATGCTTTTAATTCGTTCTTGGTTCAACGCGAAACCATATGGCCCCGTCTGAGATAGTGGGGTACTTAGCTCGTGGGTTTGCGCCGGTCCCTTCCGCAGCTCCTCGTGAGTAGCTCCTGCTTTGTCGGCGGGACGGGGTGGAGACCCTTTCGGCACTCTATGTCTGCGAGTCCCGGTCCCTCACATTTCCCTGCCACCGTGAGGTGCAACCCATTACGAAGGTTGTTCCTCACGGGACAAAACCTCGGCGCCCTGGGTGCCGACATGGGCGGCACCTAGCTCGCCAAGTGGCTTTGCAACCAGTAAGGCCCCTGAGGCATGTTTCTTAGGAGCCCTCCTTGACACTCAAGCCACTCTACATCGACAGGCCCCGGTCCCTCACATTTCCCCACCGACGTTAGGTTCGACGCACCTCACGGCGCGGGGCCCCGCCGCCCCCAACACCAACCGGAGCTCCAGGATGGCACCAGGGGTGGCGAGTGGCATTATGACCGGTAAGGCTTCTGAAGCGGTGCCCAGGAACCCCCGTTGTCGCTCGAGCGATTCCCCATTCCGTCCCTTTGGTCATCGCCCCAGGGCGCCCTGAGGCCTCCCGAGACTCTTTTGAGTGGTATCGCCCTTCGATCTGTGCCCCCGAGCAGGGCTCGAACGCTAAAAATGTTTGCCCTTGGGATGACAAGTCCTTGCTTTCATGCTCTTTGGCGCCTAGGGGCTGTGCGGAGCGTTCAGCTCCTCAGAAAATGTCATCCAGAAAAGGAGGCTTCAAAGCCGGCGAAACGAGAAATCGCAAGAGAAAGTTCCTCCCCTTTTTATTGAAATCGACAAATTTAAGTCCAGCAGAGGAAAATTCAAGCTCCAAGAAAAAGCAAGCAAATGTCGCGTCCGGCAGCTAGGATAATCTTTGCCGCCATCTCCCCCCAGCGCGGAGCATAGGGCTTCTACTAGGCGTGGGAGGGACCCCTCCGCGTCCTCGGTGAGGGTGTCACGGTGGGGGTGTATCTGGGAGGTCGCGAGGACGCTTGGCCTCGCGAGTGTCCCTCCCCTCAGCTGTGGGTGTAGTCATTGGTGGACTGAGTTGATTGCCTTCGTCTTCTCCCCAGCGCGGAGCGTAGGGCTGCCACTAGGCGTGGGAGGGACTCCTCTGCGTCCTCGGGGGGGGGGGGGTATACAGCCTCAGCTCATTATTACGTGAGAGTGTCACGGGATGAAGTAGGTTCCGAAAGGATTGAAGGACGATGCAGAGGTGTTGCGGCTTGATGCAGGTCCCGGGGATGCTTGGGAGCCCCATGCGTCATAGGCGCGTGCCCCTCTCGTGGTCCTCGGACTCGTAGCAGCGTGGCGTGGTCTGCCTTGAGCGATCCCTCGAGCGTCGGAGGAGCCCCCACTGCTCGTTGGCCGGTGAGCTCGCCCAGACGGTAGGTCCAGAGTCCGTGGGGCATTGCCCCAACGTGCCTCGCTGGCCCCCCAAGTTCCCACGTTGTTACCTTGGGCCATGCCCCCAGGCCGGGCTAGCCCAACCTGAGGGCAAGGGCGGGTACCCGAACACCCGCTGGCAATCGAACGAAACCTGCACTATCGACATGGGCGTGTGTTCCACCCTCAGTCCCTAGGCAGGCGTCACATGCCTCGGAGGCAGGGGCGGATATACCACCCTCGGCCTCCAGGTTAGGATCATCTGGCCCGGGAACATGGGCATGTGATCCACCTTCCGTTCCCAGGCTGGGGCCTCTCGGCCTGGATACAAGGGTGCATCCACCCTGTCCCATGCAAGAGGTCCCCGATCCCGAGACCTAGACGTCTGCCCGAAGCAGCTCCCGGCCAGCAGGTGTGCCTCGCGAGGACACCCGCGTTGGGCGTCCCCGCGAAGCCACCCCTAGAGACCACCCCTCGGTGTTGTTCATACCTGTTTGCGCGGCGGACGCCCGCGGGGTCGCGCGTGTGCCTCCTGCCGCAGTGATGGTCTGCGCTGCTTCCTCTGTAGCCCGAACATGTGTCGACACGGTCGTTGTCAAACTGCGCGCCCCTCCCCTAGGTTGATGTAGTCGGGCCTCCGGTACTCCCTCCTCATGTCATGAAGCACGCCGGGGGATGCTAGATGACGCCTCCCTAGCGTGGCCAAATCCCGTGCCTCCAGCAGGTCAAACCTTATCCCCAGTGGGGGCGGGCCTGAGTGGATGTTTGGGACCCGCTGCTATCCCACAGGAAACAGCGCCAAAAGTTGACACGTTGATAGAGGCTGGGCTTGCGTTGGTTCTTCCCTTGAAGAGGAAAGGGTGATGCAGCACAGGAGCAGTAAGTATTTCCCTCAGTTTGAGAACCAAGGTATCGATCCAGAAGGAGGGTCTCGTCAAGTCCAGAGTACCTGCGCAAACACAAACAAGCTTGCACCCAATGCTTCAAAGGGGTTATCAATCCCTTCAAGATTGTTTGCAAAGTGAGATCTGTAGGAGGAAAGTGCAACGAAGTAAAAAGTGTAAGCCTGAAAATATGGTGTGGATTAGACCCTGGGGTCCATAGTGTTCACTAGAGGCTTCTCTCAAAATAGCAAGTATTATGGTTGGTGAACAAATTACTGTCGAGCAATTGATAGAATCGCGCAAAGTCATGACGATATCTAAGGCAATGATCATACATATAGGCATCACATCCAAGACAAGTAGACCCATACTTTCTGCATCTACTACTATTACTCCACGCATCGACCGCTATCCAGCATGCATCTAGTGTATTGAGTTCATGATGAACAGGGTAACGCTTTAAGCAAGATGACATGATGTAGAGGGATAAGCTCAAACCAATGATGAAAACCCCGTCTTTTTACCCTTGATGGCAACAACACGATGCATGCCTCGCTACCCCTTCTGTCACTGGGTGAGGTCACCACACGGTATGAACCCAAAACCAAGCACTTCTCCCATTGCAAGAATCATAGATCTAGTTGGCCAAACAAAACCCACAACTCGAAGAGAATTACAAGGATATGAAATCATAAATAAGAGAGATCAGAAGAAACTCAAATAAGATTCATAGATAATCTGATCATAAATCCACAATTCATCGGATCTCGACAAACACACCGCAAAAGAAGATTACATCGGATAGATCTCCATGAAGATCATGGAGAACTTTGTATTGAAGATCCAAGAGAGAGAAGAAGCCATCTAGCTACTAGCTATGGACCCGTAGGTCTATGGTGAACTACTCACGCATCATCGGAGAGGTCATGGTGTTGATGGAGAAGCCCTCTGTGTCTGAATCCCCCCTCCGGCAGGGCACCAGGACGTGCCCTAGATGGGATCTTGCGGAGACAGAAGCTTGCGGCGATGGAAAAGCAATTGCGATGATCTCCTGATTTTTTCTAGAATTTTTGGGATTATATAGGTCAAAGACCTAGGTCAGGGGACCTCCAGGGGGCCCACAAACCTGGATGGCGCGACCCCCCTGGCCGCGGGGTGGGGGCTTTTGGGGCCCCGGTACGTCTCAAACGTATCTATAATTTTTGATGTTTTCACGCTGTTATCTTGCCTTCTTTGTATGTTTTATGTACGTTTTTATAGCTTTTTGGGACTAACTTATTAATTCAGTGCCAAGTGCCAATTCTTGTTTTTTCCGTGGTTTTGACTCTTTTCAGATCTGATTTTGGAACGGAGTCCAAACGGAAGAAAAACCCCGAAATAATTTTTCCCGAACGGAAGAAGTCCAGGGCCTATTGGGCCAAGCCAGTTGGGCTCCAGGGAGCCCACAAGCCCCCACTCCGCCACCAGGGAGGCGGCGGTGGGCAGGCTTGTGGCCTCCCTGGCCGCCCCTTGACCTATGTCTTTGGCCTATAAATTCCCAAATATTCCGCAAAAAATCAGCAGAGCCTCGAAAATACTTTTCCGCCACCGCAAGCTTCTGTTTCTGCGAGATCTCATCTGTAGACCCTTCCCGCACCCTACCGGAGGGGACTTTGGAGTTAGAGGGCTTCTTCATCATCATCATCGCCCCTCCAATGACTCGTGAGTAGTTCACTTCATACCTAAGGGTCCGTAGTTAGTAGCTAGATGGCTTCTTCTGTCTCTTGGATCTTCAATACAAAGTTCTACATGATCTTCATGGAGATCTATCCGATGTAATCTTCTTTGGCGGTGTGTTTGTCGAGATCCGATGAATTGTGGACTTGTGATCAGATTATCTATGATATATATTTGAGTCTCTTCTGAATTCTTATATGCATGATTTGATATCCTTGTAAGTCTCTCCGAGTCTTGCGTTTTGTTTGGCCAACTAGATCTATGATTCTTGCAATGGGAGAAGTGCTTGGTTTTGGGTTCTGCCATGTGGTGACCTTTCCCAGTGACAGTAGGGGAAGCAAGGCACACATCAAGCAGTTGCCATCAAGGGTAAAAAGATGGGGTTTTTATCATTGGTTTGAGATTATAACTCTTCATCATGTCATCTTGCTTAAGGCGTTACTTTGTTCTTATGGACTTAATACACTAGATGCATGATGGATAGCGGTCGACGTGTGGAGTAATAGTAGTAGATGCAGAAAGCATCGGTCTACTTGTTTCGAACGTGATGCCTATAGAAATAATCATTGCATAGATGTCGTCACGACTCTGCACAGTTCTATCAATTGCTCGACAGTAATTTGTTCACCCACCGTCTACTTGCTTTCATGAGAGAAGCCACTAGTAAACACTACGGCCCCGGGGTCTATTCACATCCATCGTTTACATCTCCGCTTTTACTTTGCTTTGTTACTTTGTTGCTTTCAGTTCTCACTTGGCAAACAATCTATAAGGGATTGACAACCCCTTCATAGTGTTGGGTGCATGCCTTTGTGTTTGTGCAGGATCTTGAGATACTCTTCTGCCGGATTGATACCTTGGTTCTCAAACTGAGGGAAATACTTACCGTCGTTGTGCTACATCACCCTTTCCGCTTCGAGGGAACACCAACGCAAGGCTCCAAGGCCACGGGGGAAATCCTTTGCATACTTGCCTACGAAGTCCCTTAAGGCGTAGTCATAGCTGAAGGATTACTGGTGCCGTCGACACAACTATTTATGGCGCCATTGCAAGGGATACACAGCAAACATCAGAAGTATTTCTGGCGCCGTTGCCGGGGAGGAGAAATCAAGATCTATCCAAGTAGGTCTCACAAACTCTTCTCTTGAATTTACTTTTGTTGCCAGTTGCCTCTCGTTTTCCTCTCCCCCACTTCACATTTGCCATTTTCATTTGCCTTTCTCCTTCGCCGTTTCCTTTTGCCCGTTTCATTCTCTCTTCCCGCTCATTTGTGCGTGAGATAGTCCATCAATGGCTAGACCCACCACTCCAAACGACGCCCCTGAAAATGAAGTTCTCAATTTCAGGCACAATGAGGAAGAAAATTTGAAGGACGCTTGGTACAGGATTTGCAATGCTCAAAGTAGATCTACTCGTAAGCAATCGAATACCGTCCTCCTTCGCAGTTTCTATGTTGGAATTTCTTCTAGGAATAGGTATATCCTTGATACCATTGTAGGAGGGAACTTTTTGGGGAGCCATACTGTTGACTCCTATAGAGCTATCATTAATTCTGTAGGCTCACCCCCGCTCATGGTTAATGGAACTATCTTGACCTTGGAACACGTGATGCAAAGGCTTGACGCTATTGAAAACAAAATTGCCACAGTTGAACTTATTGAGGGTTTGGATAGAAAGATCCACAATCAAATTACTCAGTACGGATCCAAAGTGGGAAACTTTTTGAAAAATTTAAAGGAGAAGGAACTTATAGTTAATGATTCTTCTATAATTGGCAAATTAGAAGATGTCATAACCAACTTGGGTTCCGCTTTTGCCGCTGTGCAAAATACTCTAAATCTTACTTTCAAAAAGACCGTCAAGCCTGTTTTTGTTCCTAGAGATAGTGGTGAGTCATCTAATAAAGATGAAAATCTTAAGATGATAAATGATCACGCTACCTATGGTTTGAGCACCAAAGATGACTATACGTGATTCCATCACTTTCGCCTAGCTAAGGGCGTTAAACAAAAGCGCTTGTTGGGAGGCAACCCAACGAATATATCCTTTTTCTTTCTGTTTTGTGTTTCCCACACTTTCATAATTCTGTTATGATTGTGTTTTTTGTGTTTCTTTTTGCGTTTGTGCTTGGCAAAACCGTTATGTTTAGTCTTGGGGATGATCGTTTGGTCACGCTGGAAAAGACAGAAACTTTCTGCTCACGAAAAGAATTGTCATTTTTTTTGGCAAGAGCTTTTGAGTTTATTCTTTTTGCTTCTGATTTCTACGGAAATTCTTCAGACTGTCGTAATTTTTCAGAATTTTTGAAGTACCAGAGGTATACAAAACATACAGATTGCTACAGACTGGTCTGCTGTTAACAGATTCTGTTTTTGTTGTGTTGATTGCTTGTTTTGATGAAACTATGGATAGTATCCGGGGGTATTAGCCATGGAAGAATGAAAGTAAAGTAACTCAACATCAGCACAAGTAGAATTTAATTTTTCTACAGTACCTAAGGAAGTGGTGGTTTGCTTTCTTGTACTAATGTTATCACGAGTTTCTGTTTAAGTTTCGTGTTCTGAAGTTTTCAAGTTTTGGGTGAAGTTCTTATGGACAAAAAGATAAAGAGTGGCAAGAGCTCAAGCTTGGGGATGCCCAAGGTACCCAAAAAGATTCAAGGATGTCGTAAAAGCCTAAGCTTGGGGATGCCCCGGGAAGGCATCCCCTCTCTCATCTTCAATCCATCGGTAACGTTACTTGGGGCTATATTTTTATTCACCACATGTTATGTGTTTTTGCTTGGAGCGTCTTGTATCGTAGGAGTATTTTATTTTTTGTTGTGTCATAATCATCGTTGCTGCACACCTAGAGAGAGAGACATGCACACACCGTGATTTTGTCGAGCTTCACTTATATCTTTTGGTAGACAATTCAGCTCACATGTCCTTCACTTATATCTTTTAGAGCACAGTGGTGCGTGGCTTGGTAGTTGATCTATGCTTTGAAAGTAGTCTCAAATGGGGTAGTTATCCAAAGGGATACGAAAACTTCCACCTTCATGTGCATTGAATAGTTAGAGAAGTTTGATTCATCTCAATTAGTTTTGAGTTGTGGTTATGGTAATATTGAAGTCATGCTAGTAAGGTGTTGTGGATCTAGAAATACTTGTGTTGAAGTTAGTGATTCCCGTAGCATGCACGTATGGTGAACCGCTATGTGATCAAATCTGAGCATGATTAGTCTATTGATTGTCATCCTTTGCGTGGCGGTCGGGATCGCGCGATGGTTTATACCTACCAACCCTTCCCCTAGGAGTATGCGTTGAATGCTTTGTTTCGATTACTAATAAAACTTTTGCAACAAGTATATGAGTTCTTCATGACTAATGTTGAGTCCATGGTTTAGATGCACTTTCACCTTCCACCATTGCTGGCCTCTCTAGTGCCCACAAGCCAAGTTATATAATGAAGATTCCCACTAGCATATGGTAGTGACAAAGCAAGAAGCTCTGAGTCATGAAGAACTTGGTGCTAACATGAAGCACAAGTGTGGAAAAAGATAGTAGCATTGTCCCTTCTCTCCTTTTCTCTCCTTTTTTCATTTGGGCTCTTAGGCCTCTTTTTTCTTCTTTTCTTTTCTCTCTTTTTTTTTGTTTTTGGGCTCTTTGGCCTCTTTTTATTTTTTTTATTTCCTCACACGGGACAATGCTCTAATAATGATGATCATCACACTTTTATTTACTCACAGCTCAAAGATCACAATGATGATGACTCCATAGGAAATGCCTCCGGCAGTGTACCGGGATGTGCAACGATCTAGCATGGCGTATGACGTTGAAACATCTCGCTAGCTATCTTACGATCATGCGATGGCAATATGAGAGTGATGGCACAAGTCATGAGACGGAGCGGTGGTAGTTGCATGGCAATATATCTTGCAATGGCTATGAAAATGCCATAGTAAGTAGATATGGTGGCTGTTTTGAGGAAGGAATTTGGTGGGTTTGTGCACCAGCGAGAATTGCGCGGCACTAGAGCCTGGCAATGGTGGAAGGTGAAAGTGCATATATACCATGGACTCACATTAGTCATGAAGAACTCACATACTTGTTGCGAAAGTTTTTATTAGTAATCGAAACAAAGTGCTAAACACATACTCCGAGAGGAAGGGTTGGTAGGTGTAAACCATCGCGCGATCCCGACCTCAACACAAAGGATGACAATCAATAGATCAATTATGCTCCGACTTCCTAACATAACGGTTCACCATACGTGCATGCTACGAGAATCACTAACTCCAACACAAGTATTTCTAGATTCACAACACCCTACTAACATAACTCTCAATATTACCGAATCCATGTCTCAAAACTAATTGAGAGGAATCGAAACTTCTTTTTCTACTCAATGCACATGAAGATGGAGGTTTTTGCATCCTCTTTGGGTACCTAGCACATTTGGGACTACTTTCATAGCATAAGCCAACTACCAAATCACGCACCGCCGAGCTCTAAATATATAAGTGAAGCACAAGAGCAAAAGTATCTAGCTCAAAAGATATAAGTGAAGCACTAGAGCAAAAGTATCTAGCTCAAAAGATATAAGTGAAGCACTATGAACATTCTAGCAAAATCACGATGAGTGCATGTATCTCTCTCAAAAACGTGTGCAGCAAGGATGATTGTGACACAAAAAAAGAAAATACTCCTATGATACAAGACGCTCCAAGCAAAACACATATCATGTGGTGAATAAAAATATAGTTCCAAGTAATGTTACCGATGGATTGAAGACGAAAGAGGGGATGCCTTCCCGGGGCATCCCCAAGCTTAGGCTTTTTGGTGTCCTTTAATTTGGCTTGGGATGCCTTGGGCATCCCCAAGCTTGATCTCTTTCCACTCCTTATCTCTTTGTCCATGAGAACATCACCCAAAACTTGAAAACTTCACAACACAAAACTTAAACAGAAACTTGTGATAACATTAGTACAAGAAAACAAACTACCAATTCTTTTGGTACTTTAGAAAACTTGAATTCTATCTATATTGATGATGGGCTACTGTATTCTCACTTTTCCATGGATAGTACCCCCCCCCCCCCCTGATACTAACCATAGTTTCATCAAAACAAGCAACCAACTCAACAAAAACAGAATCTGTCAAAAACAGGCCACTCTGTAGCAATCTGTATACTTCGTATACTTCTGGTACCTCAACAAATCTGAAACATTATGACGGCCTAGGAAAAAAGCATATCAATCAGCAACAATAAGAATCAACTCAAAAGCTCTTTCTGAATAAAAATGAAAAATCATCTCGTGAGCGAAAAGTTTCTGTCTTTCTCCAGCAGGATCAAACAACCATTGCCAAGACTAGTCATAAAGGCTTTGCTTGGCTCAAACACAAAAAGAAACAAAAAAAACACAATAAAACAGGATTATGAAAGTTTGGACGCAACAAAACAGAAAGAAAAAGATAAATTCATTGGGTTGCCTCCCAATAAGCGCTATTATTTAAGGCCTTAGCTAGGCATTGATAATTCAATGATGCTCACACAAAAAATAAGAATTGAAGCACAACGAGAGCATCATAAAGCATGTGAAAATCACATCTAAGTCTAAAATACTTCCTATGCATAGGAATTTTATCGGAAAACAAATTGTCAAGACAACCAATAGTTACCATATACAAGGAAGAATAAAGAGACAATAGCAATCTCCACATAACGAGAGGTAATTTGGTAACATGAAAGTTTCTACCACAATATTTTCCTCTCTCATAACAATTACATGTGGGATCATAATCAAATTCAACAAGATAGCTATCACAAAGGATATTCTTTTCATGATCCACATGCAGGCAAAGTTGACGCTCTTCAAAAATAGTGGGATATTATCATCAACTAAAGTCATGACTTCTCCAAACCCACTTTCAATATTTAAGCAGATATCATTGCAACAAGTAGTGGACATAGCAAAACTAACATCCCCAACCTTAGGGTTTTGCATATTTTTAGCATGATTGTCATTAATAGAATTTATAATGAAATCATTGCAATCATGCTTTTCATTCAAGGAGCCCTCATGAATCATTTCATAAATTTCTTCATCACGATTTTCAGATTCACGCATCTCAAGCAAAACTCCATAGAGAAAGTCAAGTGCACTCAACTCACTAGCAATTGGTTCAACATACTCGGATCTCTTAAAGATATTAGCTAGTGGATGAGGATCCATATCAATAGATTTTTAGCAAGCTAAGATGCAAGCATATTGAAGGCACAGAGCACACAAGCGAACGGAAAGCAAGCGAAAGAAAAGGGCGAAGGAAAAAAGGCAAATTGGTGAGGTGTGGGAGAGGAAAACGAGAGGCAACTGGCAAACAAAGTAAATGCAAGAGATGAGTTTGCGACACCTACTTGGATGAGTTCTTGACTTGATCTTCCTCCCCGGCAACGGCGCCATAAATTCTTCTGCTATCCCATAGACAACAGCGCCACAAGTTGACACGTTGACAGAGGTTGGGCTTGCGTTGGTTCTTCCCTTGAAGAGGAAAGGGTGATGCAGCACAGGAGCAGTAAGTATTTCCCTCAGTTTGAGAACCAAGGTATCAATCCACAAGGAGGGTCTCATCAAGTCCAGAGTACCTGCGCAAACACAAACAAGCTTCCACCCAACGCTTCAAAGGGGTTGTCAATCCCTTCAAGATTGTTTGCAAAGTGAGATCTGAAGGCGGAAAGTGCAATGAAGTAAAAAGTGTAAGTCTGAAAATATGGTGTGGAGTAGACCCTGGGGGCCATAGTGTTCACTAGAGGCTTCTCTCAGAATAGCAAGTATTACGGTGGGTGAACAAATTACTGTCGAGCAATTGATAGAACTGCGCAAAGTCATGACGATAACTAAGGCAATGATCATACATATAGGCATCACGTCCGAGACAAGTAGACCGATACTTTCTGCATCTACTACTATTAGTCCACACATCGACCTGTAACATCCCAAAATTATAAATTTTGGAATGTTAATAAAATTATTAGATTGATTGTTTGTTTGTTTGCTGAGTGATTGAAACTTGTGTGAAATTTGAAAAATTTCGAAACTTTCGAATGAGAGGGAATAAAATGACTTTCCCCTTCTCCGGTGAATTCAAATTAAAGCTTTTAAAAGCAACAAGAGAAGATGACATGACTTCTTCAATTATAAAGAATTTGAACGGAGATGTTTGCACTCGAATTTCCTTGCATTTCCATTTGTTTTTCTTCGTGCAACAAAATGCCGGGAAATGCATTCTGTCAAACAGAAAAGAGCGGAGGAACATGACCCTCAAATACCCGGGCATTTTGAATGTTATTTGCAACCTCAAACTTAGAGGATCATTTGAAAATTATTTGCAAAAAGAAATAATACTTTTAGGGATTTTGGAAAAATAATTTTTTCTAAAGTTTTTATTTTGGCTTTAAAAAAATGTTATTCGGGTAGAGATTCTTTTTTTGATTTTTTTGATATATTATACCATATATTAAAATTTTGATTTACTTTCTTTTTGTCATTTTATTTTCTGTTTTGGAAAAACTTAGAGATTAGGAAGTATTTTTTTTTAGTGGCAGCTGCCCTGGGCGCTAGATAGCCTAGCCCGAGATCCCCTGTAACCTGGGATTCGAAATCCCTAGAAACCGGCCGCCCTACCCCAACTTTCCCTCTCTCCTCTCCTGCCCAAGGGCCCCACTGGCCGAACCCACCCACTCGAGCGGCCACCCTTCTCCTTCCTCGTTCCTTCTGCACCCGAAAACGAGCCACCCCGCAGAGCACGGGATCCCCTGCCGCCTCCTCCCTCTTCTTCCTTAGCCGAGCCCCTCCTAGCCTATATAAGTGCACCGCCCCGGCCACCCCGTTCCCACTTTTACACTGCCGAGCCGCCGCCCCGTCCCCTCGCCCTGCCGCTCGCCGGCAGCAACTTCTGCCCCGTCTACACCCCTGCAGGAGCAGCCCAGCGCCACCCCGTCGCCACCCTTGCACCCCTCCATCGCCGCCCCTTGCCACCCCCCGCCACCCCTCCACCGCCGCCGCCTCCCCTCTCCCCTCGCCGCCTCGCCACGAGCTGCCGCCGGAGCAGCAGCCGCAGCAAGCTACTGCACGTCTACCCCGCCCCTGGGAGCAGCCCCCGTCGCCGCCTCTCTCCCCCAAGCGCCTCCCCCCCGAGGAGGAGGACCCCGCCGCCGCCGCCCCTCCTCCCCACTGCCCCCGGAGCTCCCTCTCCCCCTCGCCGGCAAACAGCACCTCGCCGGAGTACACCCCCGTCACGGTACTCTCCCCCTCCCCTCGCTGTTCTCCCTCTCCCTCTGTTACTTTTCTCTTTTGTTTTATAACCGTTGGATCTAAGAGGATGGCTTAGATTAGATATAGGAAATAACCTTTCGGTTTATTTCAGTTAACTCACGGTTTTCTTTTCACTTATCATTTAACCAGTGAGTTTGTTAGAGCTAGGCTGTTTGCTCTTAGCGCAGCAACAAACATCCTCCACAGCCAATAGAAGCTTGCCACGTATACCCCTCTTTTAGCACTAGTAGCTGCAGTTTTTCTGCAAAAACAGCAACTTTCAATCTTGTTTTGGCCACAACTTTTTATAACGAAGTCCAATGACTTTGATTCTTTTTCCAGTAGCTCAAAAATTTCCTGTAGTTTTTAAAAATATATAATTTGTCTATGTTTGAGATTCTTAAATATAAGTTAGAGCAGATTTAGTTTAAACCTTGCTCTGCCTATTCCAGGAGTTTGAAAAATGATTTTGAGTTGATTCTTTTTCCTACTGTTTTATAGTGATAAAAGCTTAGTGTGGTAAAAATTTCAGATTTGTTTGAGTATTTTAGCTCACTGTTTCATGTGAAACAATTTCTGTTTCACCGCTTTTAGGATTTCGGCTAATTCATTTTCTACTTTTGTTTTAAAATATTTTCTTTATTATTTCAGAAAGATTATTATTGTTTGTTTATGTTAGTTAACAGTAGTTTTGCAACAAGTTGTTATTTTATTTTTATTTGTTTTAATGAAATCAATTCTAGTTCGTTGGTAACTTGCAATTGGTTTCCACGTGTTTCAAATCCCGTTTGGGAATACTTTCAAAGGTTTTGTGAAAAACATTTTTATTTTATCTTAGTTAGATTTATATCTTAGTTCCTTGTTATTATTTTCTGTTAGACAAAACTATTTAGTGGTTGACGTAGTAGAAGACTCTTTAGTTCTATTTGAAGTTTCTTTCGGTTGCTCGTTCGCTCTCTCTCTTTTGTTTGATTGCTAGAATCCTTGCTAGTATGTGTGCTTATGTGGATGATATGTTGTTATATAGATTTCACCGGAGAGTGACGAGTAGTCTATCAAGTTATTTTCTCGAGAAATTCTTCTTCGTCAACATCACAGGCAAGTCACTTTGATCATACTATCACATATGTTTTATGCATCGTAGTTCTACCATCCTATGCCCAATTGCATGCTGCCTAGGTACTTGGAAACTTTATTGTAAGTTGTAGTATCATGTGGTAGGAACACAACAACCCCGACACTTGCCCCTGGGACGACAATGTTATATTTGCTATACTTAAGTAGACAGGATATCGGTTGAGTGTATACCACGAGTGATGCGAGGTTGATATAATAATCAAGACCGGACAAAGACAAGATTTTCAAGACCTCGGACGCAATGCAACACTGGGTGAAGGACGGTTGACCGGCTCCCTGGAAAACCCAGTGGATGCCCGGGATGCTGGAGAGGCCATGTCATCCTGCGGAAAGCTTCACCTAGGCTCAAAGGGACGGACGGAGACTTCAAGACTCAAGGCTTACCTGCACAGCCACAAGTCATTATGGGCTCTGGCTTGGTTGGACAACGCGGCGACTCTGGACAGGCGGTGCTAGCAGATGTAGACGAACGTTAGGAGTGGATGGGCACCGACAGGGATTCAGAGGGACCCGTTGAAAGACCATGTTTTGATCATCCGGTCTTCAAACACCCTGAAGTGCGAGGACAAATCCGGAGGCGATCAAATCTTGTGGGGAACGTGTGCAAAACTATGCAGAGTACTCAAACCTAATCGATTAGCCGTGTCCACGGTCATGGACAACTTGAGCCAAAGGAACTGAAGTTATCTGGATTTCTCAACACCATTATATATATTTGATGAGGGTAATTATTGACAACTCGGGTACGAGAACTGGTTGGCGGAACCATCTCGTTAACAACCAACACTGTAGTAACATTTTGCTTTTTAGCCCTCTCTTGTTGTAGGATAAAACTGGCTTTATGCAACATTCAGCTCCACCGACCAAATATGCATGTAGAGATAGTTGATTATTACTTTACCCCTCTCTTATGTGACTTGCCGGCATATTCAATATGCTGACCTACACGGCTGCAACGTCTTATGTTGCAGATATTTTTCTTCGACGAGTAAGAGTACGATTCAGGGTTACGGTCTACACTCAACTTGCCGTTGGTGTTTATTGGGACTCCACTCCCTTGACCGCTTCCGCTGAGATATTTAAGGTATATATCAGTTTTACGTTATTTACATGTGATTGCACTTTGATATATACATTGATGTACTGTGTGTGCCAGCATACTGATCCAGGGATGGCACAGATACACAGAGGCTTGACTCATTTTGAGTCGGGTCGCTACAGAGATGGTATCAGAGCACATGTTGACTGTAGGACGTGACCCTAGAAACTGGAAATGTCTTAGGATAGGATCTCTCAAAAATCTTATTTTCAAGAACACCTTTTACTTCTCATCTCTTCTAATTTCATCGAATGTTCTCTCTCGTCTCAAATAGTTAGATAATACCCTTACCCCTTTGACGACATGAAGGATCAACTGAGTCCCACTTCAAAGTAAAGAGGATTTCATCACGCATTGAAGAATTGAAGTTGCACCAATTGAAGACTCTCAAGACCCGAAGAATTCGAAGACCCTGAAGCGTTCGAATATTTATATGACCATTAGAAGTCCAAACCCCTGTTATATACCCATGTTAGATACGATGATTTGTGAGCCGTCATTGGTGTGTGTTTTCCGACGGCCACAACTAAAACCTATTCTCAAAAATATTGTTTGTATTGTGTGTATCTCCCTCCCTCTCTTACCCATCTCATCCCCAAAACCTCAACCCTACCAGATGGAGTATGAAGCTGGACTTGTAGTCTCTGGACCAATGACCCAACTGGAAGCTGAAATATGGATTCAGAACATGGAGAACCACTTCGGGAGCAACTTGATCTCAAGGAAGTATGAAGTGGAACACGCTCTTCAGTACTTTACCCAAAGTGCTGCTATCTGGTGGAAAATGCACTATGCCATACAAGGATTTAGTGGAGCAAAAAGTTGGGAAGAATTCAAGAACACTTTGTTAAGATCCCGTCTCATTCAGAAGAAGAAGCCTTGTGCATGCAAGATCTGTGGAGAAATAGGACACACCCAGGAAGAACACACGGATGGATGCACTCATTGTGAAGAAAATCACCTAGCTGAGGAGTGCCCAACTAGTCAGGTGACTTGTTTCTTGTGTGAAGGAACCACCCACTACCCAGCTCAGTGTCACATTTACCCCAAGGTGCAACAAGTTGTCAAGCAGCAGAAAGATGCAGTGAAGGAAACACTCAAGAAGAGTATTCTAGAAGAGTCGGTGATGAACAAAAATATTGAAGACCCTGATGGACAAGGTCTGACCAGATTTTTCTCCAATGCATGCTACTCATGTGGAGAAGAAGGACATTATTCACAGGATTGCATGAAGAGAAGCCAAGATTATCTGGGAAACTTCCCGACGGAAGTCGTGGAGTTTGATCCACTTGAAATAGAAGGACTGGCCAAAACGAAGGAGTCTGGAAAGAAGAAAAAGTACCTTCGAAAGAACCCAATCTCTGCAGACATAGACCTGAGTCATGTCAGATGTTACAAGTGTATGAAATTTGGCCACCACAAATACATGTGCTCAGGAAGGAAGCCGGAAATCCAAGGAGCAAAAGCAGAAGCTAAGAAGCCTCGAGACTTGTCAGAACTCATTTGCTTTCGTTGCCGGGAAGCAGGACATTCTGCTAGCGATTGTCCGCAAAGGAAGAAAGCTAGAATGGAGTAGTTAAGTTTTGACCATGGCAATAAGTGTAATCTGAAGCACTCTTGTTTTTCATGAGATCATGGAGTGAAATTTTTGTAACAGAAGTCCCTGAGATTGTAATAACGGCATGAATAAATGGAATTTATTGTCTCATGATTGTCTATGTTGAAAATGTATGTGTTGTTCTCTACGAGCAAAGCTCTCTGAACAATTATGAGGATATGAGAAAATATGGTCTATGCAGGCATGAGTATAATTCATTTAAGTGTGGTAGTAATCGGTAAACCCACAGGATCCACTGAGTAGGAATGTACCATGATTTCCAAGGAGACACATACATTCCTCTAAGTACCTATTTACTGACACCTGCAGATGACAACTCTCTACGAGTCATTCCTCAAGGGCCCAGAAACGATCATGACCCTGACCAGTGATCATGATTACCCGAAAATCCTGAAGGACATGATGAAGCACATTCATCTTGAAGGAGATGCAATCTACAAAGGCTACCCATTCGTGGAGAATGGAGTGGAACTTTGGTACGTGGAAGTACACCTCCACCATGTGAAAGGAGTTTGTCCAAAGACTATGGGGCAATACTTTTTCATTTCACGTGTACCACGAGCAACCTTCTTTGATGCTGTTCGTGAAGCTGCCATGGAAGCAATACGTCAGATCGGAGAAATCCTTGAAGCAAGACTCCGTCATACCCAGGAATACCTGAGTGAAGTACGTGCGGAGATGATGGAGATGAAGCTAATGGCCACCATGATGAAGCAAAAGATGGATGATTTCAAGCAGCACATCGGGAAGTTCCAGTGGAACTAAAGTACCTCCAAGAGAGGCAGATGAATAAAGTTGGCAGAAATGCTTGACCATACCGAACAATGTGGATGGCAGCATTTGTAATAGAGTACTTTTGAATTGAAGTTTTTGATAAGAAATTAAGGATGTAATAAAGGATTGATTATGAAATGAATATGATTTATGGAAGAAGCTATAATGGATCAGCAAACGTTTTCTTAGGAGCATACGAAAACCTGAGAGTTGTGAAGATACGATAGATGTTTCGTTCAGCTTGCAGAACCAATGGATTATCCGAACTTCGTTCATGGAGAAGAGAAATTCTGCAACGCTTGTGAGGATGTCCAAGTGTTAGAATACGAGGTTCACTAAACCTTATACAAGGTAATGATTTCAGTGCGATATGGTTTGGCCACCATGACGACTTACTATTATCATTCTCTTGCTATTCGGGATGGTAAATCTGAGAGACTTACCCATATTGAGAGACGACGTTCTTTGAATCTTTTGTTTAAGCCTTAGAATGGTATAAGAAAAGCCCATGTACATGGCACTTGTTGTCACGCGTAGGAAATTTTATGGTGAGAATGAAACCAAGACCCCTCTCTCTGCAGGATAACCACGAATGGTAGACCACCATGAGAACCTTCGATATGTTATTTAGAATTGACCACGAGACTGTCAGTTAAGAAGACCCAGTGACGAAAGAAGCTTATATCAACGGAGAGCATCACCAAAGAATTTAATATGAAGACTGTGCGATGTCAGTTGCCAAAACCCCACAGGATCGTTAAAGCATTTTGAGGGACCAGTATCTAACATTTTAAGTGTGGTAGCATCCCACCTTGCCGGAGATTGGATTTGTTAGAAGACCCCCAAACACTAACCTTTCTTTCTAGCCACTTTGAATCTCGAGGACGAGATTCATTTTAAGTGTGGTAGTTTGTAACATCCCAAAATTATAAATTTTGGAATGTTAATATAATTATTAGATTGATTGTTTGATTGTTTGCTGAGTGATTGAAACTTGTGTGAAATTTGAAACTTTTCAAAACTTTCGAATGAGAGGGAATAAAATGACTTTCCCCTTCTCCGGTGAATTCAAATTAAAGCTTTTAAAAGCAACGAGAGAAGATGACATGACTTCTTCAATTATAAAGAATTTGAACGGAGATGTTTGCACTCGAATTTCCTTGCATTTCCATTTGTTTTTCTTCGTGCAACAAAATGCCGGGAAATGCATTCTGTCAAACAGAAAAGAGCGGAGGAACATGACCCTCAAATACCCGGGCATTTTGAATGTTATTTGCAACCTCAAACTTAGAGGATCATTTGCAAACAGAAATAATACTTTTAGGGATTTTGGAAAAATAATTTTTTCTAAAGTTTTTATTTTGGCTTTAAAAAAATGTTATTCGGGTAGAGATTCTTTTTCTGATTTTTTTGATATATTATACCATATATTAATATTTTGATTTACTTTCTTTTTTGTCATTTTATTTTCTGTTTTGGAAAAACTTAGAGATTAGGAAGTATTTTTTTTTAGTGGCAGCTGCCCTGGGCGCTAGATAGCCTAGCCCGAGATCCCCTGTAACCTGGGATTCGAAATCCCTAGAAACCGGCCGCCCTACCCCAACTTTCCCTCTCTCCTCTCCTGCCCAAGGGCCCCACTGGCCGAACCCACCCACTCGAGCGGCCACCCTTCTCCTTCCTCGTTCCTTCTGCACCCGAAAACGAGCCACCCCGCAGAGCACGGGATCCCCTGCCGCCTCCTCCCTCTCCTTCCTTAGCCGAGCCCCTCCTAGCCTATATAAGTGCACCGCCCCGGCCACCCCGTTCCCACTTTTACACTGCCGAGCCGCCGCCCCGTCCCCTCGCCCTGCCGCTCGCCGGCAGCAACTTCTGCCCCGTCTACACCCATACAGGAGCAGCCCAGCGCCACCCCCGTCGCCACCCTTGCACCCCTCCATCGCCGCCCCTTGCCACCCCCCGCCACCCCTCCACCGCCGCTGCCTCCCCTCTCCCCTCGCCGCCTCGCCACGAGCTGCCGCCGGAGCAGCAGCCGCAGCAAGCTACTGCACGTCTACCCCGCCCCTGGGAGCAGCCCCCGTCGCCGCCTCTCTCCCCCAAGCGCCTCCCCCCCGAGGAGGAGGACCCCGCCGCCGCCGCCCCTCCTCCCCACTGCCCCCGGAGCTCCCTCTCCGCCTCGCCGGCAAACAGCACCTCGCCGGAGTACACCCCCGTCACGGTACTCTCCCCCTCCCCTCGCTGTTCTCCCTCTCCCTCTGTTACTTTTCTCTTTTGTTTTATAACCGTTGGATCTAAGAGGATGGCTTAGATTAGATATAGGAAATAACCTTTCGGTTTATTTCAGTTAACCCATGGTTTTCTTTTCACTTATCATTTAACCAGTGAGTTTGTTAGAGCTAGGCTGTTTGCTCTTAGCGCAGCAACAAACATCCTCCACAGCCAATAGAAGCTTGCCACGTATACCCCTCGTTTAGCACTAGTAGCTGCAGTTTTTCTGCAAAAACAGCAACTTTGAATCTTGTTTTGGCCACAACTGTTTATACCGAAAGTCCAATGACTTTGATTCTTTTTCCAGTAGCTCAAAAATTTCCTGTAGTTTTTAAAAATATATAATTTGTCTATGTTTGAGATTTTTAAATATAAGTTAGAGCAGATTTAGTTTAAACCTTGTTCTGCCTATTCCAGGAGTTTGAAAAATGATTTTGAGTTGATTCTTTTTGCTACTGTTTTCTAGTGATAAAAGCTTACTGTGGTAAAAATTTCAGATTTGTTTGATTATTTTAGATCACTGTTTGATGTGAAACAATTTCTGTTTCACCGCTTTTAGGATTTCGGCTAATTCATTTTCTACTTTTGTTTTAAAATATTTTCTTTATTATTTCAGAAAGATTATTATTGTTTGTTTATGTTAGTTAACAGTAGTTTTGCAACAAGTTGTTATTTTATTTTTATTTGTTTTAATGAAATCAATTCTAGTTCGTTGGTAACTTGCAATTGGTTTCCACGTGTTTCAAATCCCGTTTGGGAATACTTTCAAAGGTTTTGTGAAAAACATTTTTATTTTATCTTAGTTAGATTTATATCTTAGTTCCTTGTTATTATTTTCTGTTAGACAAAACTATTTAGTGGTTGACGTAGTAGAAGACTCTTTAGTTCTATTTGAAGTTTCTTTCGGTTGCTCGTTCGCTCTCTCTCTTTTGTTTGATTGCTAGAATCCTTGCTAGTATGTGTGCTTATGTGGATGATATGTTGTTATATAGATTTCATCGGAGAGTGACGAGTAGTCTATCAAGTTATTTTCTCGAGAAATTCTTCTTCGTCAACATCACAGGCAAGTCACTTTGATCATACTATCACATATGTTTTATGCATCGTAGTTATACCATCCTATTCCCAATTGCATGCTGCCTAGGTACTTGGAAACTTTATTGTAAGTTGTAGTATCATGTGGTAGGAACACAACAACCCCGACACTTGCCCCCGGGACGACAATGTTATATTTGCTATACTTAAGTAGACAGGATATCGGTTGAGTGTATACCACGAGTGATGCGAGGTTGATATAATAATCAAGACCGGACTAAGACAAGATTTTCAAGACCTCGGACGCAATGCAACACTGGGTGAAGGACGGTTGACCGGCTCCCTGGAAAACCCAGTGGATGCCCGGGATGCTGGAGAGGCCATGTCATCCTGCGGAAAGCTTCACCCAGGCTCAAAGGGACGGACGGAGACTTCAAAACTCAAGGCTTACCTGCACAGCCACAAGTCATTATGGGCTCTGGCTTGGTTGGACAACGCGGCGACTCTGGACAGGCGATGCTAGCAGATGTAGACGAACGGTAGGAATGGATGGGCACCGACAGGGATTTAGAGGGACCCGTTGAAAGACCATGTTTTGATCATCCGGTCTTCAAACACCCTGAAGTGCGAGGACAAATCCGGAGGCGATCAAATCTTGTGGGGAACGTGGGCAAAACTCTGCAGAGTACTCAAACCTAATCGATTAGCCGTGTCCACGGTCATGGACAACTTGAGCCAAAGGAACTAAAGTTATCTGGATTTCTCAACACCATTATATATATTTGATGAGGGTAATTATTGACAACTCGGGTACGAGAACTGGTTGGTGGAACCATCTCGTTAACAACCAACACTGTAGTAACATTTTTCTTTTTAGCCCTCTCTTGTTGTAGGATAAAACTGGCTTTATGCAACATTCAGCTCCACCGACCAAATATGCATGTAGAGGTAGTTGATTATTACTTTACCCCTCTCTTATGTGACTTGCCGGCATATTCAATATGCTGACCTACACGGCTGCAACGTCTTATGTTGCAGATATTTTTCTTCGACGAGTAAGAGTACGATTCAGGGTTACGGTCTACACTCAACTTGCCGTTGGTGTTTATTGGGACTCCACTCCCTTGACCACTTCCGCTGAGATATTTAAGGTATATATCAGTTTTACGTTATTTACAAGTGATTGCACTTTGATATATACATTGATGTACTGTGTGTGCCAGCATACTGATCCAGGGATGGCACAGATACACAGAGGCTTGACTCGTTTTGAGTCGGGTCGCTACACGACCGCTATCCAGCATGCATCTAGTGTATTGAGTTCATGACGAACAGAGTAACGCTTTAAGCAAGATGACATGATGTAGAGAGATAAGCTCAAACCAATGATGAAAACCCCGTCTTTTTACCCTTGATGGCAACAACACGATGCATGCCTCGCTACCCCTTCTGTCACTGGGTGAGGTCACCGCAAGGTATGAACCCAAAACCAAGCACTTCTCCCATTGCAAGAATCATAGATCTAGTTGGCCAAACAAAACCCACAACTCGAAGAGAATTACAAGGATATGAAATCATGCATAAGAGAGATGAGAAGAAACTCAAATAAGATTCATAGATGATCTGATCATAAATCCACAATTCATCGGATCACGACAAACACACCGCAAAAGAAGATTACATCGGATAGATCTCCGTGAAGATCATGGAGAACTTTGTATTGAAAATCCAAGAGAGAGAAGAAGCCATCTAGCTACTAGCTATGGACCCGTAGGTCTATGGTGAACTACTCATCACTACTAGAAAAAGGCATGCTAGTGGCGCACCTGTTTTGGCTACTAATGGCGCACTATAGGTGCGCCACTAGCATCACGTCATTAGAATTTTTTTACTAATGGCGCACCAGGCAGTGCGCCATTAGTATAGCTCATGGTGCGCCATTAGTATCTGGTATACTAATGGCGCACCAGGAAGTGCGCCATTAGTATAGCTCATGGTGCGCCATTAGTATCTAGTATACTAATGGCGCACCAGGAAGTGCTCCATTAGTATAGCTCATGGTGCTCCATTAGTATGCCTCCCAGGGGCCATATTTACCCATCTGCTCTGGCTTACTAATGGCGCACTAGTTGACGATGCGCCACTAGTCTGCTTTTGCAGTGCGCCACTAAAGTGCTGAGTGGTGCGCCACTAGTATGAATATTTTGTATTTTTTCTGATATTTGCACAGATTACAAAACATATTATTGCACAGAATATAAAGAGCACAACATATAAACAACAGATTTATCGAATACAATAGAAGATTAGTCTCCGAACACAATTCACCATATTAGTCTCTGAATTTAAAATACCGAACAAAGTTAGAACATTACAAGTCCCGAGACCGCGAGTAGCGAGTTTGTCTTCACATTACAAGTCGATATCGATCATCTAAACTACCATCACATAGAAGAGAGCTGCGGGCATCACTACCATCTATGCGTGCGCTGCCATCATCAGTGGTGGCATCCTCGGCAGCACCATCAGTGGTGTCACCCCCGATGTCACTAGGGGTTGTGTAGTCGGGATCGGTGTCTTCCGCGGTGTCCTCATAGCGGTGAGGTTCTTCCTCCATCTCCTGGGATAGCTCCCAGAATGCCTTGCCCGAACCGCCGGCCTCATCGTTGTGGGCCATGTTTCGCTCTAAATAGAAAAAAGTTTGGTCAAAAAGTTGGTTATTGTCAAGGAACAAGATCATGGTCTCATCATTTAGGGTTTGTCGACACCAGGGCATCCTAAAAGCTAAGTTTTTATCATTTAGGGTTTGTGAACGCCGAAGGCACCCTAAAATCCTAAGCTTTCATCATTTAGGTTTTTATCGACACCGAGGCACCCAAAAAGCCAAGGTTTTATAATTTAGGGTTTGTCGACACCGGACCATAGGGACAACAAGACAAGCCTTGTGGACGGACATGCAATGGGGTGTAGACATCAGAATATGGATTGCACAAATAAATGGTGCATGCACTGCAAAAAGGAGCCCAACACAGAATTGCGATCACATCCTCAAGCAAGATGATGATCAGTCACAATAACACAAGACCGCCACCACACATCCAAACAATAAATCGCCGATGGCTCGATTACCAGCCGTTATGTATGTCCTGATTGTGAGTGTGTGTGTGTGTGTGTGAGAGAGAGAGAGAGAGGGGTTATGTATGTCCTGATTGTTCTACTTGGTAACAAAAGACTATGCAAAAGTTAAAGAAAACTTCAAAAAAATTAGGCATATAAAGCATAGCAGTATATGTTCATGTTCCTGAGCCAATGAGTAAGCTAGTGTAGATTAGGAGCCCCTTGGATTTTTTATAGTAGAATAAAGCTACAATTTTTCTTCTCCAATTTATGCCTTTTTCGACTAATCACCAACCAATACGCTCAAATAGAATGGCGATGTTCATAGAAATTTATCTAATCGCGACAACATAACAAGTAAGCTATGTACATGGCAGGAAAGGGAAGAGGCATGCCTGGGCTGTCTAGGATCTACAGGCCGTCGGGGGCGGGGGGGTGTGGTGGGGATGGAGGGGGGGACTACCACAGCAGGGAGCTCCCAATCTTCTGTTCCATGTGTAGCTTCACTTGTCTGCAATTAAAAAAGTAATTTTCTTTATGGGTCACTCGAGTCAATCAATCAGCAGGAGAAAAATTGCAATTTAAAAGGATCCTCAGGTCAACCAACAAAAGTTTGCACAGGGAAGGAAACATGCAGCGACATTATAGCTACACACGGACTGATTCAGGAGTATGGTGCTACAAGAGACACAACTGCTGAAAAGAAAAGATCCAGTATCCGTCGAAAACATAAGGATTCAGGAAACGCCCAACCAACCTGGCCTCACATATGCAAAACATATATTTCTGTCCAATTTAAGCAGGTAGCAGGCGGCCATCATGCACGTATATGAAGAACATAAGTACTAATATGCAGAGAGTGAGAGAGAGAAGACTATGCATATCAATTATATGTTCTTGCTCCTGAGAAAACTAGTAAGCTGGAACAGATTAAGAGCCTTGTCCACTTTGTTTCCTACAAGCATATTTATGCAGTCCTGGTTGGTCGAATACAGGTCAATTTCCTTGGCCCATATGTCAGACAGATTTGTGAACGTGTCTCGGCGAGTAACATCGTTCACTGGAAAACAGACGAGGCATTCATTAAATGGCATCTCTCAAAATTAGACAGCGCATTAGATATAACCCAACAAGAAACACACCAGTGAAAGAAACAGAAAAAAAGGGTTTGGCGCCCTGTGTAGTGAATGACTCCTAATAAGTTAACCAAAGCCAGAAAGAGAGTTGTACTTTTCTATGATGAAGTAGGGTCAACACTTGTATGTTCTATGATAATGATACAGTAGGCTCGGCAGTTTAAAAAAAATAAAAAAGCCTGAAAAGGTAACACTATAGATGCAGTGATTTTCTTTCAGGAAAGTCAAGCTGACCTACTTAATCATGTATGTATAACTAAAAACACAACCATCTAAGGCGATGTGTAGTTCATCAATGTAAGGAAATTGACAGAATAGTTTATTGTCAAGACTAGCCTAGTTGATGTGGCATCAAGTTCCAGCAATGTAGGACAAGGAGAAGAAAGGAGTATGACACGGCCTTCAACAGTGTGAAGAGAAAGAATTACCCATGATGATCCCTTGTGACCCTCAGTAGTAAGAGCTGGTCAAGGTCCTAAACCTTTCATGTGTACGATGGTTAAGCCAGAGGAAATCGGAGTTGCTCCTCAAGGTTGTCGGAGTTGCAGCTCTCACTGTCTCGCTGCCAACACTAGGTAATTAACAACGCCTCCTGCACCAAGCACCATGCATGAAAAATTATTCGTCCATCGGTAACTAAGTGATGCTCTACTGCCTAACTAAGTGATGTCGGACAATGATAAGAAGCCAAGAGGGGTTGAAACTGAACCACGTGGTACATCTCTGGCATTTAAACATGATGATAAAAAAGAGCATCCCATCCCTTCCCATCCTTTTTCTACAAACTACCGTAACAAGTGATAGCAAAAGGCAGAGAATTTTGCCCTCACCTTTCTCGCATGGGGACGCACGGGCAGTTCCAGAAGTCTTGGGCCGGCTCGGCGGCCTTGTCGTCATAATGCCTGGTTTGGTTCAATTCCAAAAGCAATAGGTTCAGGTAGGCATGTAAGTAAGTAACAGCACATGTCTGTGTGTCGGAAACAAAAACAGACGATGCATTCCTAACAAGGCATGAGATGATTGAATACTACCTGCAGGGGCAGAGAGGAGCTCCGAATTGATCCTTGTGGTCAGCAAGCCCGTGCAAAAAAGAGGTTTTTTCTTCTAGTTAACAAAATCAATGAATTAATCATCAAAGGAGAGGGACAGACACATCATGGGCATGAACATGAACTCTGTTAGAGCTTAATTTGAATCAATCAATCAATCAACGAGGCACATGACATCAGTACAACAGCAACAGGTATGTGAATGAACTATTTTGGTTTGTACCAGTACCACTATCATGAACCACACTGTTTGACCTTAGTTAGCTGGCATTTGCAGCAGCTGGTAGATGAAGAAGATTGAGTCGAGGCTGCAGCTAATGACCAGCAGCAGGGAAAGGATAAGGATAAGGGGAAGGGCCGGACCTTGATGACGATGGCGGTGACAGACTTGTCGGAGCAGAAGAAGGTGCTGGACCTGCGGGCGTACTGCTCCGAGAACTTGCGCATTATCTCCACAGACTTCTGCTCGGACGAATCCGCCGCTCCCCCGTCTCCGGGCGCTGCAAAACGCGGCAAGAACCGATTTTTTCAGATTCAGATGGTTTGGTTTGGGATTGGGATTGGGATTTGGATTTGGATTTGGGGGGTTTGGTTGAGAGTAGAAAGTGTTACCTTGGGCTCGGACGGCGTACCTACCTCCGCGCCATCCGCCCCTGGAGACGGGCGGCGGGCAGAGCAGGGTCCCGGCGGTGGAGGTGATGGACATCATCGGCGGTGGCCATGGGTGGGTCGAGTGGGGAAGGGGGGAGGAGAGAGGGATAAGGCGAGACGAGAGGCGGACACCAGAGGAGGAGGAGACGGACTCTCGAAGGATCATCTCATCGCCCGCTAGCTCCTCCTCCTGCACCAAGCACCATGCATCTTAGCGGGGGTGATAGCAATGGCGCATCCACAAGGGTGCGCCATTAGTGATTTTGCAAAAAAAAATATAGTATTGGAGCACCACCTACAAATGCGCCATTCGTAACCCTGGTTACTAATGGCGCACCAGCTGATGGTGCGCCATTAGTAGTTTTGCAAAAAAAATTATAGTAGTGGCGCACTGGGTGAGTGGTGCGCCATTACTAGTTAAACTAGTAATGGCGCACTCTGCCCCGGTGTGCCATTAGTAGTTTTGCAAAAAAAATAGTAGTGGCGCACCGAGTGTGTGGTGCGCCATTAGTGTCCATCACACTAATGGCACACCTGCACATGGTGCGCCACTGCTATATAGTAGTGGCGCACTACTTGTCTCGTGCGCCATTAGTGTCTATATCATCTATAGCCCTTTTCCTAGTAGTGCATGCATCATCGGAGAGGTCATGGTGTTGATGGAGAAGCCCTCCGTGTCCGAATCCCCCCTCCGGCAGGGATCTTGCGAAGACAGAAGCTTGCGGCGGCGGAAAAGCGATTGCGATGATCTCCTGATTTTTTCTGGAATTTTTGAGATTATATAGGTGAAAGACCTAGGTCAGGGGACCTCCAGGGGGGCCAGAAGCCTGGATGGCGCCCCCCTGGCCGTGGGGTGGGGGCTTGTGGGGCCCCTGGGGCTCCCCTGCCTTGGCTCCCAAGTTCTCCGATCTTCTTCCATTTGGACTCCATTTCAAAATCTCCTCTGAAAGGGGTCAAAAACATGGAAAAAACAGGAACTCGCACTTGGCACTGAGTTAATAAGTTAGTCCCAAAAAATATATAAAAGGCATGCAAAACATCCAAAGTTTGACAAGATAATAGCATGAAACCATCAAAAATTATAGATACGTTGGACACGTATCACACGCCCGTGTTGTTCCCTCGTTGTAGCCCCTGGTGATGCTGGCTGACGAGCGCAGTTCCCACGGGGGCGCGCTTGGGTCTCGCTGGCGACGTCGCGCCGAAGAGCGCGCCTAGGCCCGCCGACGCGGTGGCGATGGGCGGCGTGTCGGCGCCTGAGCTCATGCGCCACTAGGATCGCGACATGTATGTGCGTCGGGTGCTGACAGACTCGAAAGGGGGGTGGAACAGCTTGGACGCGTGGAAGGGTCGGGGCGACGGGGGGATGCCATGTGGTTGGTGAAGGCAGCAGCCCTCGGTGCTCGCTGGGAGCCTGTCTAGTGTGAACGTCGGCCGACGGGGTGGTGGAGTGTCGCAGGGCGTCCCGGCCCACCTCTGTCGGCCGCGCCACGCGAGCGACCGCCTCTCCGCGCGGATTCGTTGTCTCCCCACCATGAGTGTGACCAGCTTCAACGGGCCGAGCCCTCAGAGAGACCTTGACACACACCCTACCTGGCGCGCCAAATATCAGATTACTAGCTCCGCAAACCCTAAAGATTCGAACTCAGGGGTGTGTATGAAGATCTCTCGCGGGCTCGCCTCACCTAATACACTATTCGCGGGGGATGGAAGAGAACTCACTCGGTGGTGAGGAAGACACAAAACGCAGCAGTTTACCCAGGTTTGGGCCGCTGAGAAGCGTAATACCCTACTCCTGCTTTGGTGGATTGCCTCTCGTGGAGGTTGGTGGATGAACTAGTACAGTGCTCAAGGGCCTACGGAGGCTGGGTGGCCTTTGTGTGGTGCAAGTGGGTGAATGTATGAATCGGATGGTTCGTCCCTCTATGAAGTAACCTATTCTCTATTTATAGCGGCGGCCCGGGTCCTCTTCCCTTATCGCAAGGGCGGGAAGGGATCCCACAACGGCCAATTTTGAAGGGGAACATGGGAACATGCTCTCCCTATCCAAAGGTGGTCTTCGCGTGCAAAGTGGCTGCCTGCGCTACAGGAACGGGGTCCAGGGATGACGTATGTCCTGCTGGCAGGCAGCGATGGCCTTGTAGCACCAGAAAGGAAACCTTTGGAAGATGCCTTGGGAACCTGCGTACGTCCTTTCCTCCTTTGCACGAAAGGGGAAACTACACCATCCTGCAATTCGCTGCTCACCTGTCCTTCCCCACGTCATCCTTGACTCTGGAGGCCTAGTCTTGCCTCAGAATCTCCGCCGCTCCGGAGGGGTCCTGAGGAGGCCCCTTGCGGGTCTTGATGTTGTTCCTCCTCGCGAGGCTTGGCCCCTCGCGAGGGTCTTGCCTTGAGTGGTTTCATGCATGTTGGGTTTTGGTCGATGAAGTGGGCCAACCCTGGGCCATAGGCAGGCAGGTCTGGATACCCCCATTCCCAGAATGTCGATAGGAGCAATCCTTTTTCTTTTCTTACTCTTCTCACTTACATGGGTTAGTCCCAAAGCATGAGGAACATATGCAAGAATATCTATGGACATGGAGTGAAACACAAATGGGATGATGTCCAAAGATGCATTGATTACCTTGTTCCTTGCTTACCTTTGAGAGAATGTGTGACTCCTTGAATTAATGCATATGGTTGAGGTTGGTTGCTAATAGTTCTTGCCAAAATGAATAAGAGTGAATTTCATTGGCGGAGTCACCCCTCAAGAACTTCCTAGTTCTTCCTCTTGGGTATCCACACCAAATTGATGGGGATCCTTGGAGTTGTGATAGCACTAGTTGAGGTAGTGCTAGAAGTGTCTTTGGGAATCCACTTGACCTTGGCTTGGTGTTCTTCTTCATATAAGTCAATGTCATCTTGAAGCTTTCCCTTGCACTTGTGGTCTTGTGGTGGAAGGTCATATTGTGAGCTTGTTCCCTTGGGAGGAGTAGGATCATACTTCTCCTCTTGCAGAACAAATTTAATAATGGGATATGGACCTTCGTCCCAATCAACTCCGTTGACGTTCAAGTAGCCAACACCTTGTTTCTTCCGATGTCCTCCTTGCTTGCGTACAATTTCCTCAACAATTTTACTTCCAGCAAGACTCTTGAAGGCACCTCTCTCTATAATCCCTTTCAATAAATCATTTTCTTGCTCAAGTGTAACTTGGCTAAGAGAATCATTAGTGGAATCAAGAGAGCTACTAGCAACAATATTAGGTTTAGCTTTAGCATTGTTCTTACTAGATGAAGAAACTTTCTTGCCTTTGTTACTAGTTGATACGTCTCCAACGTATCTATAATTTTTGATGGTTCCATGCTATTTTCATGTCAACTTTGGATGTTTTATATGCATGAATATGCTATTTTATATCATTTTTGGGACTAACCTATTAACTTAGTGTCAAGTGCCAGTTTCTGTTTTTTCCGTGTTTTTGACCTTTTTCAGAAAAGAATATTAAACGGAGTCCAAACGGAATAAATCTTGCGGGGTGATTTTTTCCATAACAGAAGATACGCACGGGACTTGAGAACCAAGGTAGGATACTTGAAGGGCGTTAAACGATAGCGCTTGTCGGGAGGCAACCCAGTGAATTTATTTTTGCTTTTTGATTTCTGTTTTGTTGTGTCTACACCATCATAATTCTGTTATGATTGTGTTTTTTATGTTTTAGTTTGTGTTTGTGCCAAGTAGAACCTTTATGATCAGTTCTGGTGATAGTTGTTTAATCATGCTGAAAAAAGACAGAAACTTTATGCTCACGAAATTATTTTTAATTTCTATCCATAAAGAGCTTTTGAGTTGATTCTTTTTTCTTCAGATTGATATGAAAATTTACCTAATTGTCATAACGTTTCAGATTTTGTGGGATACCAGAGGTATACAAAGTATACAGATTGCTACAGACTGGTCTGTTTTTGACAGATTCTGTTTTTGTTGTGTTGATTGCTTATTTTGATGAAACTATGGTTAGTATCGGGGGGTACTAGCCATGGAAAAGTGAGAATATAGTAATATAACACCAATATAAATAGAAATCAAGTTTACTACAGTACCTAAAGAGTTGGTGGTTTGTTTTCTTATGCTAATGATATAATGAGTTTTTGTGTAAGTTTTGTGTTGTGAAGTTTTCAAATTTTGGGTGATGCTCTTATGGACAGTGGAACAAAGAGTGGAAAGATCATAAGCTTGGGGGTGCCCATGTCATCCCAAGCCAAATTCAAGGACACCAAAAAGCCTAAGCTTGGGGATGCCCCGGGAAGGCATCCCCTCTTTCGTCTTCAATCCATCGGTAACGTTACTTGGAGCTATATTTTTATTCACCACATGATATGTGATTTGCTTGGAGCGTCGTGTATTATAGGAGTCTTTGCTTTTTTTTTGTAACAATCATCCTTTCTGCACTCCTTTTTAAGAGGGACATGCACTCATCGTGAACTTGTTAGAATACTCAATGAGCTTCACTTATATCTTTTGAGTTAGGCAATTTAGCTCGCATGTGCTTCACTTATATCTTTTGAGCTAGATAATTTTGCTCTAGTGCTTCACTTAAATCTTTTAGAGCACGAGGTGTCATATATTGTAGAAATGAAAACTCTCGATCTTCACTTATACCATTTTGAGAGTGCTCTCTCTAAGTAACTTGGTAATTGGCATGTGCTATGAAATTAGTCCTAAATATGATAGCATCCAAACAGGATATAATAAAACTTTCATATTCTTGTGCATTGATTAGTAAGAGAAGTTCGATTCCTCACAATTAGTTTTGAGATATGGTTATGGTGAGATTAGAGTTACGTTAGTAGGGTGTTGTGAATCTAGAAATACTTGTGTTGAAGTTAGTGATTCCCGTAGCATGCACGTATGGTGAACCGCTATGTTAGGAAGTCGGAGCAGAATTTATTTATTCATTGTCATCCTTTGTGTGGCGGTCGGCATTGCGTGATGGTTAACACCTACGAACCCTTCCCGTAGGAGTATGCATTCAGCACTTTGTTTCGATTACTAATAAAACTTTCGCAATAAGTATATGAGTTCTTCATGACTAATGTGAGTCCATGGTATAGATGCACTCTCACCCTTCCACCATAGCTAGCCTCTCTAGTGTCGCGCAACTTTCGCCGGTGCACAAACCCACCATATACCTTCCTCAAAACAGCCACCATACCTACCTATTATGGCATTTTCATTGCCATTTCGAGATACATTTCCATGCAACTCCCACTGTTCCGTCTCATGACATGTGCCGTCACTTTCATATTGCCATTGCATGATCGTAAGATAGCTAGTGAGATGTTTCAACTTCATATGCTAAGCTAGATCGTTGCACATCCCGGTACACTGCTGGAGGCATTTCCTATAGAGTCATCATTGTTCTAAGTATTGAGTTGTAACTAAATAAAATTGTGATGATCATCATAATTAGAGCATTGTCCCATGTGAGGAAATAAAAAAAGGCCAAAGTTGCCCACCAAAAAAATGAAAAAAAAGAGGCCAAAGATCCCAAACAAACAAAATGAGAGAAAAATAGAGAAGGGACAATGCTACTATCTTTTTTCACACTTGTGCTTCACAATAGCACCATGTTCTTCATGATAGAGAGTCTCTTGTTTTGTCACTTTCATATACTAGTGGGAATTTTCATTCTATAACTTGGCTTGTATATTCCAATGATGGGCTTCCTCAAAATTTCCCTACGTCTTCGTGAGCAAGCAAGTTGGGTGCACACCCACTAGTTTTCTTTTTGAGCTTTCACACACTTATAGCTCTAGTGCATCCGTTGCATGGCAATCCCTACTCATTCACATTGATATCTATTGATGGGCATCTCCATAGCCCATTGATACGCCGAGTCGATGTGACCATTGTTGGAATTATGCCCTAGAGGCAATAATAAATGTGTAGTTATTATTATAATTCTTGTATCAAGATAATAGTTTATTATCCATGCTATAATTGTATTAAATGGAGACTCATTTACATGTGTGGATACATAGACAAAACACCGTCCCTAGCATGCCTCTAGTTGGCTAGCCAGTTGATCGATGATAGTCAGTGTCTTCTGATTATGAACAAGGTGTTGTTGCTTGATAACTGGCTCACGTCATTGGGAGAATCACGTGATGGACTAGACCCAAACTAATAGACGTAGCATGTTGATCGTGTCATTTTGTTGCTACTGTTTTCTGCGTGTCAAGTATTTATTCCTATGAGATCATATAACTCACTGACACCGGAGGAATGCTTTGTGTGTATCAAACGTCGCAACGTAACTGGGTGACTATAAAGATGCTCTACAGGTATCTCCGAAGGTGTTAGTTGATTTAGTATGGATCAAGACTGGGATTTGTCACTCCGTGTGACGGAGAGGTATCTCGGGGCCCACTCGGTAATACAACATCACACACAAGCCTTGCAAGCAATGTAACTTAGTGTAAGTTGCGGGATCTTGTATTACGGAACGAGTAAAGAGACTTGCCGGTAAACGAGATTGAAATAGGTATGCGGATACCGACGATCGAGTCTCGGGCAAGTAACATACCGAAGGACAAAGGGAATGACATACGGGATTATACGAATCCTTGGCACTGAGGTTCAAACGATAAGATCTTCGTAGAATATGTAGGATCCAATATGGGCATCCAGGTCCCGCTATTGGAAATTGACCGAGGAGTCTCTCGGGTCATGTCTACATAGTTCTCGAACCCGCAGGGTCTGCACACTTAAGGTTCGACGTTGTTTTATGCGTATTTGAGTTATATGGTTGGTTACCGAATGTTGTTCGGAGTCCCGGATGAGATCACGGACGTCACGAGGGTTTCCGGAATGGTCCGGAAACGAAGATTGATATATAGGATGACCTCATTTGATTACCGGAAGGTTTTCGGAGTTACCGGGAATGTACCGGGAATGACGAATGGGTTCCGGGAGTTCACCGGGGGGGCAACCCACCCCGGGGAAGACCATAGGCTTTGGGGAGACACACCAGCCCTTAGTGGGCTGGTGGGACAGCCCCAAGGGGGCCTATGCGCCAAGAGAAGGAAATCAAAGGAAAAGAAAAAAAAAGAGGGAGGAAGTGGGAAGGGAGGGGGACTCCTCCCACCAAACCAAGTCCAAGTCGGTTTGGGGGGGGGAGTCCTCCCCCCCTTGGCTCGGCCGACCCCTTGAGGGTCCCTTGGACCCCAAGGCAAGGTCCCCCTCCCTCCTCCTATATATATGGGGCTTTTAGGGAAGATTTGAGACGACTTTCTCACGGCTGCCCGACCACATACCTCCATAGTTTTTCCTCTAGATCGCGTTTCTACGGAGCTCGGGCGGAGCCCTGCTGAGACGAGATCATCACCAACCTCCGGAGCGCCGTCACGCTGCCGGAGAACTCTTCTACCTCTCCGTCTCTCTTGCTGGATCAAGAAGGCCGAGATCATCGTCGAGCTGTACGTGTGCTGAACGCGGAGGTGCCGTCCGTTCGGTACTAGATCGTGGGACTGATCGCGGGATTGTTCGCGGGGCGGATCGAGAGACGTGAGGACGTTCCACTACATCAACCGCGTTCTCTAACGCTTCTGTTGTACGATCTACAAGGGTACGTAGATCACTCATCCCCTCTCGTAGATGGACATCACCATGATAGGTCTTCGTGCGCGTAGGAAAATTTTTGTTTCCCATGCGAAGTTCCCCAACAACCATCTCCTCCTTTTTGCCTCACAACCTCCACCACACTCTATTCCACCTATAGTGCTATATCCATGGTTCACGCTCATGTATTGCATGAGAGTTGAAAAAGTTTGAGAAAGTAAGAGTGCTAAAACAATCATTTGGCCAATACCGGGGTTGTGCATGATTTAAATACGTTGTGTGGGATGATGGAGGATGGCCAGACTATATGATTTTGTAGGGATAACTTTCTTTGGCCTTGTTATTTCAAAAGTTCATGATTACTTTGCTAGTATGCTTGAATTATTATTGTTTTCATGTAAATAGTAAACTATTGTTTTGAATCTTACGGATCTGAACGTTCATGCCACAAGAAAGAAGTTACAAAGAACAAATATGTTAGGTAGCCTTCCACATCAAAAATTCGGTCTTTATCACTTCCCTACTCGAGGACGAGCAGGAGTTAAGCTTGGGGATGCTTGATACGTCGCCAACGTATCTATAATTTTTCATGGTTCCATTCTATTTTCATGTCAACTTTGGATGTTTTATAAGCATGAATATACTATTTTATATCATTTTTGGGACTAACCTATTAACTCAGTGCCAAGTGCCAGTTTCTGTTTTTTCCGTGTTTTTGACCTTTTTCAGAAAAGAGTATTAAACGGAGTCCAAACGAAATAATACCTGCGGGATGATTTTTTCCATAACGGAAGATACGCAGGGGACTTGAGAACCAAGGCACGAGATCTCGGGGGAGGTCAGAAGCCCCTAGCCGCGGCCTGGGGGCACGCCTGGCAGGCTTGTGGGCCCCACGTGGCTGCTTTGCCCTACCTCTTTCGTCTATAAATTCTCTAAAATCCCGAAACCAAAGAAGAGAGCCATGAAAATACTTTTCCGCGGCCGCAAGCTTCTGTCTCCGCAAGATCCCATCTGGGGACCGTTCTAGTGCCCTACCGGAGGGGATTCGGCAACGGAGGGCTTCTTCATCAACACCATTGCCTCTCCGATGATGCGTGAGTAGTTAACCACAGACCTTCGGGTCCATAGCAAGTAGCTAGATGGCTTCTTCTCTCTCTTGGATCTTCAATACAAAGTTCTCCATGATCTTCATGGAGATCTATCCAATGTAACTTTCTTTTGCGGTGTGTTTGTCGAGATCTGATGAATTGTGGATTTAAGATCAAATTATCTATGGATATTATTCAAGTCTTCTCTGATCTCTTATATGCATGATTTCGTATCCTTGTAATTCTCTTCGAGTTATGGGTTTCGTTTGGCCAACTTGATCTATAATTCTTACAATGGGAGAAGTGCTTGGTTTTGGGTTCATACCGTGCGGTGTCCTCACCAAGTGACAGAAAGGGTAGCGAGGCACGCATCGTGTTGTTGCCATCAAGGGTAAAAAGATGGGGTTTATATCATATTTCCTGAACTTATCCCTCTACATCATGTCAACTTGATCTAAGGCGTTACTCTATTTGTTATGAACTCAATACACTAGATGCATGCTGGATAGCGGTCGATGTGTGGAGTAATAGTAGTAGATGCAGAAAGTATCGGTCTACTTGTCTCGGACGTGATGCCTATATGTATGATCACTGCCTTAGATATCATCATGACCTTGCGCGATTCTATAAATTGCTTGACAGTAATTCGTTCACCCATCGTAATACTTGCTATCATGAGAGAAGCCTCTAGTGAACACTATGGCCCCCGGGTCTACTTCACATCCTATATTCAGATCTACAAAATTACTTTGTTGCACTTTTCACCTTCAAATCTCACCTTGCAAATAATCGTGAAGGGATTGACAACCCCTTTATCGCGTTGGGTTTAAGTTTGTTTGTTTGTGCGCAGGTATATTGGTGCCTCATCTTGATACTCCTACTGGATTGATACCTTGGTTCTCAAACTAAGGCAAATACTTATCGCTACTTTGCTGCATCACCCTTTCCTCTTCAAGGGAAAAACCAACGCAAGCTCAAGAGGTAGCACTAGAGTTCTTATGTTTAACTTGTGGAACAAAAGTTGACAAGAGTAAACATTTGGCTAGATAAGAAGAACTCTTCTTTGAAAGATCACCATTGATCTCTTTTAAGAACTCATGCTCTTGCTCCAAGTTGAGCTTCTCGAAGCGTAGATTCTCATGTGTTCTTGCAAGCTCTCTATGATCTTATAGACTAGTCTCATGAGCTAACTTAAGAGTTTTAGTTCTTGAGTTAGTCATTCAATTTCTTTCTTATCATCATCATTCGATTTCTCTTGACTAGAATGATACTTATCGAGTTCATTTTCAGTGCAATCACTATTTTTATAAAAGAGAAAGTCATCTTCTCCTAACAAGTCATCCTCATCACTATTGAAATCAAGATACTAGGGGTGTGACACCTTGGGGCCTTTAGCCATGAAGCAGTTTCTGAACCCCTCATCTGATGAATCAAATAAGTCGCACGAGTTGGAGGAAATGAGTGCAATGCCAGCAACACCTTCATCTTGACTATAGTCGGAGTTGGAGTGATAGCTTCTCTTGGATTGGGTATCAGATTCGGAGCCAGAAATCCATTCACCAACATGAGCTTGATGTCTTCTTCTTGAGCTGCTCTTGGTGTATTTGTCCTTCTTCTCCGATTCCTTGCGTTTATGTGAGTTTCTTCGTTGATAACGATCTTCTCTACTCCTTCTCTCTCTGCGAGGTGACACATATCTTAATCTTGTTCTTCGAGGTGACTCTTCTCTTCTTTTTTAGGGAGCCGAGCACTCATTGGATTAGTGTCCGGGCTTCCCACAATTGTAGCAGTTTCGGTCACGACTGGACGAACACTTCTCATCATGTCTTGATCTTGAGCTTCTCTCTTTGCCTCTACTCTTGTAGAACTTGTTGAATTTTCTAACCATGAGGCTTATATCTTAATCAGTGACAAGATTTTCCTTTGAAGTAGCGGGAGTATCACATGAAGCTTTGTAAGCACCGCTTGACTTGTTGTGCAGCTCATCTTTGTCCTTGAGTGACATCTCATGAGCAACAATCCTACCAGTGACTTCAGTTGGCTTGAGATCTTTCCATCAAGATCTCTAATGTGCACACAGTGTCATACTTCCCATCAAGATCTCTAAGTATCTTCTTGATGATGAATTTGTTGGTCATCTAATCGGTTCCTAAGCCGGCAATCTCATTGGTGATGAGAGCTAGCCTAGAGTACATTTCAGCGACACCTTCACCATCCTTCATCTTGAACTTGTCAAGCTGACTCTAAAGCACATCCAACTTAGATTCTTTGACAAAATTAGTAAATTTGTGCATATCGATCAAAGTATCCCAAATTTATTTTGCATTATCAAGGTGGCTGATTTTGTTGAATTATTCGGGGCACAAACAACTGAAGATGATGTCGCAGGCTTGTGCATTAAGTTGCAACATCTTCAGTTCATCGGTTGTCGCATCATGATCCGGTTGACACCCTTCTCCGAATAAATCACCTTGCACACCAACACGAATAACATCCCAAACATGAGGATTAAAGCCAAGAATATGCATTTTCATCTTATGCTTCCAACTAGCAAAATTTGTGCCATCAAAATATGGACCCATATGATGATAATTTCCCTCACTAGACGCCATACTCTCCTAGGTTGTTAGGCCAAAGAAATGGGGACCCAAGATCTGCTACCACTTGTAGGATCGAAAGTATGTCTAGAGGGGGGTGATTGGACTACTTAACAAGATAATGTTTTTTGCCTTTTCCCATTTTTAGCTGAGAGGCAGCTATGGCAGTTATAGCAAGTCATGTACACCCTACACCTGCAGTTCTAAGAGTATAGCAGCGGAAACTAAAACATGCATGTAAGGACCCGACTCACCGAGTCAAGCCTCTGGTGTTTCTGTACCATCCCAAGATCATGCTGGTACACACACAGTACATAATGTATATATTCAAGAGTGCAATCACACAGCTTTATTAATCGAAATCTCATAAAGAGTACTTTATTACAATAAAGGAGTACAATAAAGTGGCTGAAGGCCAACTCATGAGATTATCTAACGAAGACTAAGCGGAAGCATCAGGTAGACGAGTCCATCCGACTCCAAGGGCATGTCGCTGAGCGTAGAATCGTAGCCTCACTCCTGGTCGGAAAAGTACTCTGCAACATGATACACTGCAGCCGTGTAGGTCAGCATATTGAATATGCTGGCAAATCATCAAGAGAGGGAGTAAAATAATAATCATCTATCTCTACATGCATATTTGGCCGGTGGAGCTAAGTTTTGCATAAAGCCAGTTTTCTCCTACAACAAAAGGGGTCGGAAGCAAAATATTACTACATGTTTGTTGTTAACGAGATGGTTCCGCCAACCAGTTCTCGTACCCGAATAGTTGTTAACACCCACATCATTATTAAGTTGTGTCGAGAGTTCAGGGGAAATTCAATGCCTTCGGCTCAAGTTGTCCATGACCGTGGACACGGCTAATCGATTAGGTTGGGTACTCTGCAGAGTTTTGCACATGTTCCCCAAAAGATTAGATCGCCTCCGGGTTTGTCCTTGCACTTCAGGGTGTTTGAAGACCGGATGATCAAAACATGGTCTTTCAACGGGTCCCTCTGAATTCCTGTCGATGCCCATCCACTCCTACCGTTCGTCTACATCTGCTAGCACCGCCTGTCCAGAGTCGCCGCGTTGTCCAACCAAGCCAGAGCCCATAATGACTTGTGGCTGTGCAGGTAAGCCTTGAGTCTTGAAGTCTCCGTCCGTCCCTTTGAGCCTGGGTGAAGCTTTCCGCAGGATGACATGGCCTCTCTAGCATCCCGGGCATCCACTGGGTTTTCCAGGGAGCCGATCAACCGTCCTTCACCCAGCGTTGCATTACGTCCGAGGTCTTGAAAATCTTGTCTTAGTCCGGTCTTGGTTAATATCAATCTCGCATCACTCGTGGAATACACTCAACCGAGAACCCGTCTACTTAAGCATAGCATATATAACATTGTCGTCCCGGGGCCAAGTATCGGGGTGTTGGTGTTCCTACCACATGATACTACACCTATGACTAAAGTTTCCAAGTACCTAGGTAGCATGCAAATAGGGCAAAGAAGGTGATCTACTATGCATTGAAAACATAGGTAAAAATAACATGATCAAAGATGACTTGCCTTGATGATAGTTGTCCTGCTCGAGCGTCTCTAAGTAACACGCTTCGCACTCCGGATGATCTACCGATACAGACACAAAGCACACCATAAGCAATTCAATCATGCCACAAGTAAAAATAACATCACATGCAATGATTTGCAAAAGACTACGTAAAAGCATTTATCGCGCGTCGGTAGGACAGAAACTTGTTTCTGTTGAAAACACCAGTAAAAGTACTTTAAAAATTCTGAAAATTCTACCACAGTAATATTTTATCACTAGAAAACAGTAGAAAAACGAATCAACTCAATATCATTTTTCAAACTCCTGGAATAAGCAAAACAGTGTTTAAACTAAATCTCCTTTAACTTATATTTAAAAATTTTAAACACAGACAAATTATATGTTTTTAAAAACTACAGGAAATTTGTGAGCTACTGGAAAAATAATCAATGTCATCGGACGTAGGGATAAAAAGTTGTGATCAAAACAAGATTGAAAGTTTCTGTTTTCGAAATCTGGACAGAAAAATTACTAAACTGCTAGTGCTAATGAGGTTACACGTGGCAAGATGCTACTGGTTGTGGTGGCTGTTTGTTTTGTGACTTCGAGCAAATGGCCTAAGGCTAACAAGGTCACCGGTTAATGCATAAGTGGCTAAAAGAACCTAATGGTTTTCTGGAATAAACCAAAGGGTTACTAGTGTTCTAATCCTAGCCATTGCATGGAGATCTAAAGGCTAGGATGAGATGCATGCAAATAGAGAGAGAGAGATGGATAGCTACCTGTTGGCTGTAGCTTGCACTGGCAAGAATGGAGATGGCCGGCGAGGAGGGAGCTCCGGGGGCGGTGGGGCTTCGGGGGGAGGCGGCGGCGAGGTCCTCCTCCGCGGGGGGAGGCGCTCGGGGAGAGGGGCTCCGGGGGGTGGCTTCCCAGGGCGAGGTCGAGGGTGGCAGCAGCCTGCACCGGCGAGGCTTGTGGCGGCGGCGGCTTCGGGCGGCGGCGGCTCGGGCGGCGGTGGCGGCGACTAGGGTTGGGAACGGGTGGCTCGGGGAAGTGGGGTATATATAGGCTTAGGAGGGGGTGGGCTTATGGAAGGAGGAGAAGCTTTCAGGAGGGAATCGCGAGGAGAGGGAGCTGCTCGGTTTTGGTTTGGTGGAAGAAGGAAGGTGACGGGGGAGGTGGACAAGGAAGGAGGAGAGGGAGTAGGGAAGAAATCCCTGGTGGAGGTGGTGCGGTCTCGGGTGAGAGGAGCAGTAAGGAAAGAGAGGAGAGAGGTAGGAGAAAGGAAAGAGACGTGGGGAAGGTGCAGCTCGGTTTGGTCTCTGGTGTAGAACGGAAAGAGAGGGAGGTAGAGAAAGGAAAGAACGGGGAGAGAGAGGAGAACTCGCGTGGGGAGAGAAGAGAGAGAATTAAGGGAGGAGAGGGAGGAGAGAAATAAGGGAGAGAGAGGAGATTACGTGGGGTGGTTGGGATGGATGCATGCAGGCTTGCATGCTGGTGGCGGCTGTGCATGCACTCGGGTTGCATGGCTCCAGTTCGTGCGTGTGGGCAAGGGTGCGGCTGGGCTGAGCCACTTTTGGCTCGGCCTAGCAGTTTTCTTTTTTCTTTTTGAAAAAACAAACTAACAGCAGCAAAAAGAAAAAGAAAAAAAACAAAACAGTAAAATATATTTTCCTAGCTAACAAAATACTAGAAAAAAAGTAGGTACTAATATACATATATGCACTAGAATACTTAGGAGAAAAACAAGACAGAAAAAATATACTACCAATATATATATAATATATATAGGAACCCTAGTTCCACCTAATGCCACTTTTAAAAAAATAGTTTTATGCAATAGGTCACACAACTCGATCGAAAATCTCAACAAAAAAAAATACTTCAGAGTTTAGAAAATTTGCAAAAACCAAATTGGTGACTTTAACTCACAGGGGAGAAGTCACATTATCTCCACTCCGATAAATTGCCAGTAGTCACATAACGATAAAATTTTCAGAAGAACACAATGATGCATAAAATATGAGATGCATATGAATGATCTATTAACATCCGAATTTTAGAAAATTGGGATGTTACAATGCAAGTGTAAAGTAAAGGAGTAAGGTAGGGAGATCAAACACATGAGGTTTAAACGACAATTTTTGGCATGGTTCCGATAGGTGGCGCTATTGTACGTCCATGTTAGTGGAGACTTCAATCGATGGAGGGTAACGGCTGCGAGGGTCCACTGAGGGCTCCACCCATGGAGGGTCCACAAAGAAGAGGCCTTGTCTATTCCACCATGGCTTCCGTCCACGGAGGACTAGCCTTACTCACGGTAGATCTTCACAAAGTAGGCGATATCCTTGCCGTTACGAACATCTTGGTTCAACTCCACAACACAAAGTAGGAGGCTCCCAAGCGACACCTAACCAATCTAGGAGGCACCACCCTCCAAAAGTTAATAGATGTGGTAGATCAATGAACTCCTTGCTCTTGTTCTTCTAAAGATAGTCTCCTCAACACAAAATCACTCTCTCGCAGAATATGCATGGGTAGGAGAGGTTGATTTGGTGGAAAGCAGTTTGGGGAGGCTAGAGATCAAGTTTCAAATGATTGGATTGGTATATCTTGGTCTCAACACATGAGTGGGTGGTTCTCTCTCAGAAAATGGATCTGGCAATGAAGTGTGTGTTCTGAGTGCTTCACCCACGAATGAGAGGTGGGTGAAGGGGTATATATAGGTAGCACACAAAATCCAAACGTTACACACAAAGTGGCAAACTCGGTGACATCGAAGTGAAAAACTGGGTGGTACCGATTAGCACAAAGGTAGCAACTTTTGAATCTCGATGAGACCGATATATGAAACTCGGTGGCACCAAGAAAGTGACTAATGGTCAGATGGCCAAACTCGGTGGCACCGATAATCAAACTCGGAAATTCCGATTTTGTGTATCGTGGCACCCAAAAGTTGGTGACCCAAACTCGGTAGCACCGATATGGTCTTGGTTGCACCGATTTGGTGGGAATGGCTAGGGTTTCTATGTGAGGTCAAACTCGGTGGGTCCGATATGTGGAACTTAGTGGCACCGAATTTGTGTATGTGGAATTTGACAGGGTGGATATCTGGGAAAAATGACTGAGTATTTTGGTGGCTAACTTTGAGCATTTTGAGCAATCAGTTCATTTTACAACCTCACCCCCTTTTAATAGTATTGGCTTTCCTATGGACTCAAAAGTGATTTGTCCCAAATATAAAATGAGGAGTCTTCTAGCTTGAAGCTTGAGCCAATATTATTCCTTTCTTGCATCAAAGGGCATCTCCACATAGACCTTTAGCTATGGCATCTTTTGAAATTTTCTGAAATACACTTGGAAATCATATTAGTCCAATGATGCATATGTTGTGATCAATTATCAAAACAACCCTAGGGAGCAATTGTGCTTTCGCATGGAATCTGGGGTCATCGTCACGGGAGTAATTCTCGGGTTGAGGGGCGAGAGAATTGACCGTCTCAATCCAACGCCTCCAAGCCTGTTTAGGAGAGCGAGGGGTTATTGATTGGTAAAATTAAGCATAAGCATCCGGACTATGAGAACATGTTCACACTTTCCCATTCAATGGGATTATATGCCAAGAATTCGTCCCTGATGGTGAGGTGGGAAAAATCTTATTTTCCCCCTTGAAGAGGTCGGCCAAAATAACTGCTAATGCTTCTTGATTGTCCGGTCCCTGTCGTCTGGAACGGGTAGTTTCACTTGTCCCGTTATAGCGCCACAAAGGGTGTGTGAGTTGTTGGAGTGGTTGGAGAGATAGGGTAATTACTGCAGCGAGCACCTCAATGATGGTGACCCCATTGTGAGCACGTAACCTCACCTAGGCAACTAGGCGTCTTACTTTGGAGCTCTTTTCTTGGGAGGAACTCACCGGCCACCAGCTGAACTACTTCTTTAAGGGGACCTCAGAGTATTCGGGAAGATCATTCCAAACTGGGTCAAATAACGTAATGTCCTCAATATAAACCATTCCGAAAACCACTCGTTTGTTTCCTTCTTTGGAGTCCCGACCGGGTATCCGGTACCGGCTATATGCCACACTTCGGCTCCGCCGACTTCCCGAATTGACGTTCCCCTAGGTCGGGGAACAAGGTAGAAGTATTTTCTCCATAGGTTGAAGTGGGGCCCGTAGCCTAAGAACATATCACATAGGGCTACGAAGCCTGAGATGTGAAGGATTGAGCCATGGATGAGGTTATGAAGTTGTAGCCCGTAGAATTTTAGTAAGCCCCTCGGGAAGGGGTGGACCAGAAATCCCAGACCTGCGGCAGGATACACACGAACCAGATCATTTCACCCTTTTGCTGGGTAGGGAAATTCTGTGTAAAGTCCAGCCATTTGCGGAGGTCAAACCAGCGTAAGTGGGCGCAAGATCCTACATGGGAAGATACCCTTGTACTTCGAGGTTGCGCAACTTGAGCAGGGAAACATAGCAGCTTGCCCGGTCTCCTGGGAGGGTCCAAAGGGTTGCGAGGAGGAACCCGCCATGGCTCTGGGCGCTGAAGCTTTAGGGTTTCTTAGTGGTGCTTGAAGGGTGATTGTCACCTAAGGATGGATTTGATCTATTTATAAAGAGTGCTTTTTTCCCTCGGTTACAAGCAGTGGTTCTGTGAGGGACTGCTGGATTGCTTGTCTCTATTAATGCCTAGAGGAATCAAGTGATGTCATCGATCCTCGAGCAGAAAGGTTATAGGCATTGGGCCCCGTGATGCTTCGATAATCGAGAACTGGTCAATGACTAGATCGTCATTCTACAAATCAGAAGGGATAGAGGAACTCGCCTCGCAAGCCGATTACTGTGCATATAAGGAGTCGCCGAAGACCATGTACATCGGCCTTGGATACTAGTTCTGGGGCTAATGAGGGAGTCCTGGACTAAGGGGTCCTCGGATGGTCAGCCCGTATCTTAGAGGCCGACCTAATGGGTTGTATTATTGAAGACTGGAGTGTGTGATTATCTCGTGTTCAAGAAGGAAAGCTCCGAAGACTTGCATGTCGTCCAAGTTGTGTAGGCTGGATCGACACATCTGTCCCCGGTTGGAGGTCGGTTGTATGTATCCCTAGGAACCCATGGTACCTACATAAACTAGAGGGTTCCATCTGCATACACATGTTGACTCATCTAGGTTTTAGCTCCTACGATCTCTAGGTAGATCAACTCTGTAATACTCATACACATCAATATAATCAAGCAAGACATAGGGTTTTACCTCCTCAAGAGGGCCCGAACCTGGGTAAACACTGTCTCCTTCGTCCCCTGCGACCCTTCGATCTGTGGTCAATAGCTCAGGACCCCCTACCCGAGATCCGCCGGTTTTGACACCGACATACGTGCGAACGGAAAACAACTTTGCTATCCCATACTTCTTCTACCTCCGTCTGATGTGAGAGAGTTGCCCAACAGAATAGACGACGTAGTTATGGGGTTTGTGGTGCCTTTTTATCAACTTTCTATGAGTTTGACACTTACTTATCACAACAGTGCTACAACATCCCTTTGCACTTATAAGACATCAAACTGGGTGGTAGAATCCAGCCCGGTGTCGTGGTCGAATCACGAATCGAGCAGATGAACCCTGACATGTCCTTAGGGTCACCCGACTACTTCAGAACCGTCAGTTCCAATGGGAGATGGGCCTGACGGGAGGCGACTATAGGCGCAGTTGGGGTGGATGCTCGCACGTGGTGGTGGACACGTGCAACAAGCAACGACTCGACGGGTGGGGATGCGGGGAGTGCACGGGGTGCATTGGCACAAATGCCCCTACACCAGTACTCAGGGAGGACGGCATAGAAGTTGTGCGCTACCTAGAAATGACGACAAGATTGGATATTCCATGGGCTGTCGGGGTGCATGTGACATTCCTCGAAGGTGGCCTCGGGGCACAACATCGTGTAAGCATCAGCGGCGACATGCCACCCTACTTCTAATCATGCTAATGGTGGCACTATGATGTCATACCGGTAGATCGCGGTGGTTTACGACTGGCTAATGCTCGACAACACGTGTCGGTGCCCCCTCCCCCCCCCCCCCCGTGCGTGGCTCCTTCTGCTGTCGTGGTCGGCCATCACTTCTGATCGGAGAGAGAGGGGAGCAGATGGTGGAGGAGCATGTAGGGCTAAGAGCATCTCTAGCTGCGCCCCCCAACATCCCCCTAAGGCCCTTTTTGTCGCAGACGCGAAAATAAACTGGCCTACTCGCGCCCCGAGGAGCCCATTTTTTCCGGTGTGGGCCTAAATTATCCCCGCGGTCCCAGGCCGAACCCAGCGTGCTACGGGGCGCCCGGGAGCGCCGATGGAAATGTTTTTGGCACGAAATGGAGTGAAATGTGTGTGGACCCACCAACTCAGTGACTAGGTGCGTTCGTCGTCCTCATCGCCCCGTTTCCTGCAAAAATCAATGTGAAGGCTACGCCGCCAGTCAACCTTCCATTGATTCTTCATGTGTGACGTAGTGAAGGCACGACGATGCGCGTCTCGGCGACGCACGTCCCGTCCACTCCCGCCACACGTTCACACGGTTGCCTCCCGCGTGCCGCCCGCCTGTGGATATATAAGTCGCCCCTCCCCTCGCCGGTGACCACACACCTCTTGCCAGACTCTTGCCGCCGAATCCCTCTCCTATCTTCGCCCCTTTCATCACCGGCGCCTCGTCTCCCTCCCTCCACCAATGGCCGAAGGCTACCGTGGCGATGAAGTGGCGGCCAACAGCTTCGGCCGACGCCTCCTGCACGAGTCTGAATCCCGCCTCCTCTACGAGGCGGACTACCCGGCGTCACCGGACATACGGGTCCCGAGATCGTGGAGGATGAGCACCGGCGGGGTACCAGTGCCACCGCCGCCGTCTGGAGCTAACCGCCGCGTGGAGATGGTGCGCATCCAGTCGTCGCTGCTGGAGGCTTCTACGAACCAGCCGAGGTACGCGCCCGAGAGCAACACACTATGGACGCCGTACTTCGAATGCCGCCATGCTGACCAGCTCCCGCCACCAACGGTGCTGACCCCCGCGGCTGCTTCAACTTCGAGGGGCACCACCCATGGTGGGGCATCCCCGACCGCATGTTGCAGGCCGTCTTCGAGCACATTGAGGGTGGTAACTCGCCGCGGATGGAATACCCGGTGCCACCCTCCTTTGCCCGCCACCGCGGTGGTTCCTGGATGCCAAGGCACATGGAAACCATGTCGTCCTCCTCGTCAAGCTCCCACTCCCGCTACTATGGATAGCCGACGCTTCTCCCTGTCAAGACAGAGCCGCTCGAGACCCCGCTCAGGCGGCGCACGCACAGCAGCAACATCGTCATCAACGAGGGTTTCTCCTCCTCCCACCTTATCAAGTCGAAGACCGAGCCAGCATTCCTCCCCATCAAGTAGGAGCACATAGGCATGGTCACCGACGATGAGACCGCCCTCAAATGGTCGTGGGACGACTAGGTCCGGGAGGAGATCGAGCACCAGCGCCGCGCCCTTGAGGAGATCGCCGCCCAGTGCTGCGGCCGCGAGCAGGGCGGGATCATCATCCTCGACGATAGAGACAAGCAGGCACCCAGGCCATCCAACCCCGTCCTCCACAGTGATCCAGGGCAAGGGTGCAGCAAGGACAGCAACGGAGTGCAGGACGACGATGACGATAGCGGCGACGGAGGTGAATACACCAACTTCTACAAGCTTCTCGACATGTAGAAGGCGGCGGCGGCGGGCGGCGGCGGGCGCGCTAGTCATTTTAAATTATGTTTTATTTTAGTTTTGTACAAATATCAATTAAAATGCTGAAATTTCTTCAAATTTGTGTCGTTTTTGACCGAATTTAGGCCAAGTTCGTTTTAAAAAACGGTTGGGGCGACCTTGGTGGGGGTTGGGAACCCAAGCCCCCCATGCCGATTTTTCCGTCGGCGTGCCTTGATACGTATCCGTCGTATCTATAATTTTTGATTGTTTCATGCCAATATTCTAAAACTTTCATAGAAGTTTGGCTACTTTTTATACTATTTTTGGGACTAACATATTGATCCAATGCCCGGTGCTAGTTCCTCTTTGTTGCATCTTTTTTGTTTTGCACAAAATTCATATCAAATGAAGTCCAAACGGGATAAACACTTACGGATATTTTTTGGAATATTTGTGAATTTTGGGTAGTCGAATCAACACAAGGTGGTGCAAAAAAGGGGCCATAAGCCACAGTGGCACGGCTTGGGTGGTAGGTCGCGCCAGGCAGGCTTGTGGCCATCCCGTAAGGAGGTTGGTGCTCTTCTTTTGCTCGAAGAAAGCTAATTTATGGATAAAAATCATGTTTAAATTTCATCCCAATCGGAGTTATGGATCTTCAGGAATATAAGAAATGGTGAAAGGCCAGAATCTGGGAACGCAGAAAAAGGGAGAAACGGAAAGAAACAAAGAGATAGATCCAAGGACCAGAGGGGAAAGCCTCCTCCCATCTAGGGGGATGCCAAGAAGAAGAATAATTAGGGGGGATCTCTCCCCCTCTCTCCCGGTGGCACCGGAACGCCGCTGGGGCCAGCATCGTGACGGCGATCTACACCAACAACTTTGCTATCGTCATCACCAAGTCTCTCCCCCTCCATGGAGCGGTGTAACACCCCTTATCCCTGTTGTAATCTCTACTTAAACATGGTGCTCAACGCTATATATTATTTCCCAATGATATATGGCTATCCTATGATGCTTGAGTAGATCCATTTTGTCCTATGGGTTGATTGATGATCATGATTGGTTTGAGTTGCATGTTTTATTATTGGTGCTGTCCTACGGTGCTCTCTGTGTCGTGCAAGCATGAGGGATCCCCGCTGTAGGGTGTTGCAATGTGTTCATGATTTTCCTATGGTGGTTTGCATGAGTGACAGAAGCATAAACCCGAGTAGGTGGGTTGTTGCATATGCGAGTAAAGAGGACTTGATACCTTATAAAGCTATGGTTGGGTTTTACCTTAATGATCTTTAGTAGTTGCGGATGCTTGCTAGAGTTCTAATCATAAGTGCATATGATCCGAGTAAAGAAATATGTTAGCTTATGCCTCTCCCTCATATAAAATTACAATGATGATTACTGGTCTAGTTATCGATTGCCTAGGGACAAATAACCTTCTTGTGACAAAAACATCTCTACTAAGACTAACTTAGTTGTTTCTTTATATTAGCATCCCCTAGTTTTTATTTATGTGTTCTTCATTATATTGCAAACCTATACTATCACACCTATAAAGTACTTCTAGTTTCATAATTGTTCTAGGTAACGCGAATGTTAAGCACGCGTTGAGTTGTATCGGTGGTTGATAGAACTTGAGGGAATAGTTGTTCTACCTTTAGATCCTCGTTGGGTTCGACACTCTTACTTATCGAGACACGCTAAAATTGACACCCTATACTTGTGGGTTATAAAGACCTTTTTTCGCTCCCTTGATGGGGAGCAATAGCGTCGGGTGAACATTCTCGTGTGTGCTTGTTTGCTTTATCACTAAGTAGATTTTATTTGTTGCTTAGCTTGTTTTCTATCTTTAGATATGGGTAGGAAATGTAAAATACCAAAAAAAAGATGTACTTGCTGCTCCAAAAGTTGAGGAACCAATAGTGTTATGTACCACCGAAGAATAATACTTGGGTCCTCTTCGATCCATTTGTGCTCGTGTTGAAACCCCAACTAGCTTAGTTGAGGGAAAATCATTAAATGAGCATGCTTATTATGTGCGACACTGCTTATCTCAAAAAGGGAAACTTTTATGGCATCATATTAATACTTTGCAATGCTATGCTTGGAATTTATGCAAAGTTTATGATTTTACTTGTTATTCTAAAGACCCTAAAAAACACCTTCCCTATCAATCCGAGTTTAAGGATAATAGAATCGTATCTTATTATGCCAAGGGTGTTTGTAATTACTATGATATTGAGAAAATTGAAGAATTTGTTGCTTTTAAGGGTGCCTATGAAATTGCTTCTTTGCTTGAAAAGTATGATGCTACTCTTTACAAATCTGAAAATTTTGACATACTTAAATATTGCTATGAAAACTATGCTTCTAATGCTTATGTTAAGCCATATATTGACGACTCCTCCGTTGTCCAAGAGGAGACTAATATTTTGCAGGAATCTATGGAAGAAGAAATTGATGATAGTGTGAGCTCATTGGATGAAAAAGATGAGGAGGAGAGCGAAGAACAAAAGGAGGAAGAGCGGATTAGCTACCCGTGCCCACCTTCTAATGAGAGTAACTCTTTGATACGTCCATTTTGCATAATGTTTTCAAGTTGATATTTATCGCTTCTTGGGCTGTTATTTCACTTCACGGTACTATTCTTATGCCTTTTCTCTCTTATTTTGCAAGGTTTACATGAAGAGGGAGAATACCGGCAACTGGAATTCTGGCCTGAAAGTGGAGCAAAGTTGAGATACCTATTCTGCGCAACTCCAAACGTCGTGAAAATCAACGGGGATTTTTTCCCAATTTATAAAAAATACTGGGTTGAAGAAGTGCCGGAGGGGCACCAGGGGGTGCCACAAGCCTGCATGGCGCGGCCACCCCCCCCCCCCCAGGCCGCGCCATGGGGGCTTGTGTGCAGCCCACTCGCCCACTGGCCCCCCTCTTTTGCTATATGGAGGGTTTCGTCGAGGAAAAGATCAGAAGGGATCTTTTTCGTGGTTTCGCCGCCGCCACGAGGCGGAACTTGAGCAGAACTATTCTAGAGCTCCGGCAGGACGATTCTACCGGGGAAACTTCCCTCCCGGAGGGGGAAATCATCGCCATCGTCATCACCAACACTCCTCTCGTCGGAGGGGACTCGTCACCATCAACATCTTCATCAGCACCATCTCATCTCCAAACCCTAGTTCATCACTTGTAACCAATCTCCGTCTCGCGACTCCGATTGGTACTTGTAAGGTTGCTAGTAGTGTTGATTACTCTTTGTAGTTGATGCTAGTTGGATTACTTGGTGGAAGAGTTTATGTTCAGATCCTTGATATGTTGTATGTTGTTTCTCTTCTAGTGGTCTTATGTGAACGTCGACTACATAACACTTCACCATTATTTGGGCCTAGAGGAAGGCATTGGGAAGTAGTAAGTAGATGATGGGTTGCTAGAGTGACAGAAGCTTAAACCCTAGTTTATGTGTTACTTCGTAAGGGGCTGATTTGGATCCACTAGTTTAATGCTATGGTTAGACTTTGTCTTAATTCTTATTTCGTAGTTGCGGATGCTTGCGAGAGGGGTTAATCATAAGTGGGATGCTTGTCCAAGTAAGAGAAGTACTCAAGCGCCGGTCCACCCACATATCAAACTATCAAAGTAACGAACGTGAATCATATGAACATGATGAAACTAGCATGATAGAAATTCCTGTGTGTCCTGGGAGCATTTTTCCTCCTATAAGACTTTGTTCAGGCTTGTCCCATGCTACAAAAGGGATTGGGCCACTTTGCAGCACCGTTGCTACTTTTGTTACTTGTTGCTTGCTACGGATCATCTCACCACACAATCACTTGTTACCGATAATTTCAGTGCTTGCAGATATTTCCTTGCTGAAAACCACTTGTCACATCCTTCTGCTCCTCGTTGGGTTCGACACTCTTACTTATCGAAAGGACTACGATTGATCCCCTATACTTGTGGGTCATCACTCTTCAACTCATACATTGTTTAATTTCCCTTCGTGCTTACCGAAGGATGAATGCTATGATAATTGCTATGATCCCTTAGATTCATTTGAAATATCCCTTTTTGATGAACCTGATGCTTGCTATGCTTGTGGCCATGAGGCCAATATGAATGATGCTTAAGGAGATGAACTTGCTATAGTTCCTTATGTTAAACGTGAAATTGTTGCTATTGCACCCACACATGATAGTCCTATTATCTTTTTGAATTCTCCCAACTACACTCTATTGGAGAAGTTTGCACTTATTAAGGATTATATAGATGGGTTGCCTTTTACTATTACACATGATGATTTTTATAGATATAATATGCATGTGCTTGCTGCTCCTACTCGCAATTATTACGAGAGAGGAACTACATCTCCGCCTCTCTACGTTTCCAATACGATAAAATTAAAAGATATTGTTTATACTATGCATTGGCCTTTACTTTGTGTGCATGAATTGTTCTTTTATGACATGACGATGCATAGGAAGAGAGTTGGACTTCGTTGTTGTGTGATATATGTTACTTTATGCTCACTACTAAATTACAAATCATTGTTAATTAAAATTGGCTTTGATATACCTTGGGATCCGGGTGGATCCATTACTTTAGCACTTTATGCCTAGCTTAATGGCTTTAAAGAAAGCGCTACCATGGAGACAACCCGGAAGTTTTAGAGAGTCATTTTATTCTGTTGTGTGCTTTCATATGTTTTAAAAAAACAAAAAAAATAAAGAGGGGAACCTAAAACTTTTTCAAAAAGAGAAGTGAAAGTAAGAAGGACGAGCACCGTTGAAGTGGGGGAGCTCCTTGAACTTTGTTCATGCCCATGGAAACTTTGCAAATCTTAATTACAGAAACTTTAAAACAAAAATAATTATCCCCTTGAATAAATCCATTGTATTATAAAAATAATGTGGCAAGATTTGCCTTTAGGATGATTAGATTGCTCATTTGGTGTGTGCAGTGCAAAAACAGAAACTTTGGCTCTAGTGCGTGAATTCGCATTTTTTACTGGAATGTCAAAAGTTTATGAAATTTTTACACATTACTTCTATGCAAATTTTTTATTTATTCCTAATTTAGCAGAATTTTTAGAGTTACAGAAGTATGGTTAATGTACAGATTGGTACAGACTGTCCGGTTTTTCACAGATTCTGATTTTGATGCATTGTTTTGCTCGTTTTGATGAAACTATTGATTGTATCGGTGGTATATGCCATGGAAAAGTTATATTAGATCATATACAATGCAAAAAATATACAAATTGGTTGGCAACAGTACTTAAAGTTGTAATTTTCTTTATTATTACTAACTGATCTCACGAGGGCTTTGTTAAGTTTTGTGTGATTGAAAATTTCAAGTTTTGGGTAAGATCACGATGGATGAAGGAATAAGGAGTGGAAACATACTAAGCTTGGGGATTCGCGAGGAAACCCAAGGTAATATTCAAGGACTCCCAAGCAACTAAGCTTGGGTATGCACCGGAAGGCATCCGCTCTTTCTTCTAACAACCATCAGTAATTTTACTTGGAGCTATATTTTTATTCGTCACGTGATATGCGTAAATCTTGGAGCGTCGTGTGATTTTTTCTTTTAATAATGCACCATGCTGGTATGATAAAGTCCTTGGTTGATTTATAGAAGGCTCTTTGCACCTCACTTACATCTTTTGACTATGGCTTTATAGAATGCTTCGTGTGCTTCACTTATATCATTGGAAGTTTGGATTACATGTTTCTCTACAAATAGAAAACCGCCACTTGTAGAATGATTTTTTTTCTTCACTTATATTTATTAGAGTGTGGGCATATCTTTTGTAGAAAGAATTAAACTCTTATGCTTCACTTATATCTATTTAGGGAGTTAACAGGAGTTGGTCATTCACATGGTTAGTCATAAAACCCTACAAAAAACTTGTGGATCAATCAATATGATATGTTTGATTCCTTGCAATAGTTTTACGATATAAAGATGGTGATATTAGAGTCATGCTAGTGAGTAACTATGGATTGGTAGAAATATTTGTGTTAAAGTTTGTGATTCCCGTAGCATGCACGTATGGTGAACCGTTATGTGAATAAGTCGGAGCATGATTTATTTATTTATTGTCATCCTTTGTGTGGAGGCCGGGATCGCGCGATGGTTAATTCCTACAAACCCTTCCCCTAGGAACATGCGGGTAGTACCTTGTTTCGATGACTAATATTTTTTGCAATAAGTATGTGAGTTTTTATGACTAATGTTGAGTCCATGGATTATACGCACTCTCATCCTTCCACCATTGTGTGCCTGACTAGTACCGCGCAACTTTCGCCGGTGCAATACACCCACCATATATCCTTCCTCAAAACATCCACCATACCTACCTATTATGGCATTTACATGGCCATTCCGAGATATATTGTCATATAACTTCCATTGTTTGTTTGTTATGACACGCACCATCGTTGTCATATTGCTTTGCATGATCGTAAGATAGCTAGCATGATGTTTTCATGGCTTCTCCATTTTTTTATGCCATTCCTATGCTAGATCGTTGCACATCCCGGTACACCACCGGAAGCATTTATATAGAGTCATATTTTGTTCTCGTATCGAGTTGTAATTCTTGAGTTGTAAGTAAATAAAATTGTGATGATCATCATTATTAGAGCATTGTCCCATGTGAGGAAAGGATGATGGAAGCTATGATTCCCTCACAAGTTGGGATGAGTCTCCAGACTTTATGAAAAATAAAAGAGGCCAAAGAATCCCAAATAAAAAAAGAGGCCAAAGAAGCCCAACAAAAAAACGAAAAAAAAACAAAAAAGAAAACAAAAAAAAAGAGAAAAGAGAGAAGGGGCAATGCTACTATCCTTTAGCACACTTGTGCTTCAGAGTAGCACCATGTTTTTCATATAGAGAGTGTCCTATGTTGTCACTTTCTTATACTAGTGGCAATTTTTCATTATAGAACTTGGCTTGCATATTCCAACGATGTGCTTCCTCAAATTTCCCTAGGTCTTCGTGAGCAAGCAAGTTGGATGCACACCCACTTAGTTTCTTTTGAGCTTTCATACACTTATAGCTCTAGTGCATCCGTTGCATGGCAATCCTTACTCACTCACATTGATATCTATTGATGGGCATCTCCATAGCCCGTTGATACACCTAGTTGATGTGAGACTATCTCCTTCTTTTTTCTCCACAACCATAATATTCTACTCCACCTATAGTTCTATATCCATGGCTCACGCTCATGTATTGCATGAAAGTTGAAAAGGTTTGAGAATACTAAAGTATGAAACAATTGCTTGGCTAAAACCAAGGTTGTGCATGATTTAATACTTTGTGTGATGAAGATGGAACATAGCCAGACTATATGATTTTGTAGGGATAACTTTCTTTTAGCCATGATATTTTGAGAAGACATGATTTCTTTATTAGTATGCCTGAAGTATTATTGTCTTAATGTCAAATGATAGACTATCTATTTGAATCACTTGTCTCTTAATATTCATGCCATGATTAGATTATATGATCAAGATTATGCTAGGTAGCATTCCACATCAAAAATTATCTTTTTTATCATTTACCTACTAGAGGACGAGCAGGAATTAAGCTTGGGGATGTTGATACGTCTCCGTCGTATCTATAATTTTTTATTGTTTCATGCCAATATTCTACAACTTTCATATACTTTTGGCAACTTTTTACACTATTTTTGGGATTAACATATTGATCCAGTGCACATTGCCAGTTCCTGTTTTTTGCATGTTTTTGTTTCGTAGAAAATCCATAACAAACGAAGTCCAAACGGGATAAAAACTTACGGGGATTTGTTTGGAATATTTGTGAATTTTGGGAAGTGGAATCAACAGAAGGCTATCCCCGAGGGGGCCACAAGCCATAGGGGTGCGACCTAGGGGTAGGTCGCGCCAGGCAGGCTTGTGGCCACCCGTAAGGCGGTTGGTGCCCTTCTTTTGCCGCAGGAAAGCTAATTTCCTGATAAAAATCGTGTTAACATGTCAGCCCAATCAGAGTTACGGATCTCCGGGAATATAAGAAACGGTGAAAGGCCACAACGTGGGAACGCAGAAAAAGGCAAAAACAGAAATAAACAGATAGAGAGAGATCGGAGGTGCTCTCGCCCCTCCGCCGCCATTGAGGCCAACTACCAGAGGGGAAACCCTCCTCCCATCTAGGGGGAGGCCAAGGAAGAAGAAGAAGGAGGGGGGCTCTCTCCCCCTCCCTCCCGGTGGCACCGAAACACCGGCGGGGCCATCATCGTGACGGCGATCTACACCAACAACTTCGCTGTCTTCAGCACCAACTCTGCCCCCTCTATGCAGCGGTGTAACACCCCTTCTCCCTGTTTTAATCTCTACTTAAACATGGTGCTCAATGATGTATATTATGTCCCAATGATGTATGGCTATCCGACGATGTTTGAGTAGATCCGTTTTGTCCTATGGGTTGATTCATGATCATGATTGGTTTGAGTTGCATGTTTTATTATTGGTGTTGTCCTATGGTGCTCTCTGTGTCGCGCAAGCATGAGGGATCCCTGTTGTAGGGTGTTGCAATGTGTTCATTATTTTCCTATGGTGGGTTGTTTGAGTGACAGAAGCATAAACCCGAGTAGGTGGGTTGTTGTATATAGGAGTAAAGAGGACTTGATACCTTATAATGTTATGGTTGGGTTTTACCTTAATGATCTTTAGTAGTTGTGGATGCTTGCTAGAGTTCCAATCATAAGTGCATATGATCCAAGTAGAGAAAGTATGTTAGCTTATGCCTCTCCCTCATATAAAATTGCAATAATGATTACCGGTCTAGTTATTGATTGCCTAGGGACAAATAACCTTCTTGTGACAAAAACATCTCTACTAATACTAACTTAGTTGTTTCTTTATATTAGCAGCCCCTAGTTTTTATTTACGTGTTCTTCATTATCTTGCAAACCTATCCAATCACACCTACAAAGTACTTCTAGTTTCATACTTGTTCTAGGTAAAGCGAACGTTAAGCGTGCGTAGAGGTGTATCGGTGGTCGATAGAACTTGAGGGAATATTTATTCTACCTTTAGCTCCTCGTTGGGTTCGACACTCTTACTTATCGAGAAAGGCTACAATTGATCCCGTATACTTGTGGGTTATCATGCCCCCACGTGGCGCTATTTCACGCCCCCGGGTGACAAACGGCTGGATATGCTCTAAGAGAAGAGCGGAGGTAGAGGAGTGCAATGGAAGAGATGCATGTAGGGGAGGGTGGTTGGGTTGCTTTTATAGCCATTCAGCTAGGCATGGACAGGTGAGTGGCATAACAGTAGCATCAGGACCAGCATGAGGCGTCTCGCAGCTTCCGAGGGGCCACCCACATAACAAGTTGGGAACTCGTCCGCATGTAGATCTTGAACTAGTGGATTCCACGAGGTGGTGCGGTGTGTTTTCCCCAAAAACTTGGTGGGTTTCCGCAAATGAATTGCACCACACAGCTGCGGCAGAGCAACTAACCGTCGAGAGAACCGTAGATTCGACCATCGATGTTACATATTTTATGTATAAGAATCGTATTGTAGTGTTTATCGAGTTACGATACCAAACTGCGACGCGCGAGAGACTCGCCGGAGCGAAATGTGTAATTTTCTCCTTCTATGACCTAAGAAGCGATGGCACCCTAAGAGTATCTCTAATAGAAGATGTAGATACAAAAATAACTAAATTTTGCATCTCCGAGGCCTAAAACCCCACCTCCAACAGCTGATGTAGGTGCCAAAGAAAAACATATCCGCCTCCGAGAGGTGTAAAATACAACACCTCACATGGAAATATACATCTCATGATGCAGGAGATGTAAAACAGTGAGCCGTGCACCAAGTGCTCAACTGTTTTCATTCCCTTTCAGCCCGCCCGCCTGCCCATGCTACCGGCTGATTCAGGCCAAAATCAAGACCGCTGTCATTCGCCCGCCCACCTCTGACCCCATCGGAGATCGCGACTCCCCCTGCTTGTCCCTCATTGCATATCTCGTCGAAGTAGTGACGGTAGGCCCCTGTACAGGCCGAATCAATTTTGACTACTACTTTCAATCCAAGTAGCGACGGTAGGCCCCTTGTTTCAAGACTCAAGCACCACCGAAGCTAGGGCGTGCGAAGTGGCACTGCCAAGCTCCCGCTGCCTTTTGCAGCGTTGCGGACGTCTCGTGCGCCAGTGTCCTTGATTGGGTGAGCTGCTGATACGTCTCCGTCGTATCTACTTTTCAGATCTCTTTTGCCCTTGTTTTGGACTCTAATTTGCATGATTTGAATGGAACTAACCCGGACTGACGCAGTTTTCAGCAGAATTGCCATGGTGTTGTTTTGTGCAGAAATAAAAGTTCTCGGAATGTCCTGAAAATTTACGGAGATTTTTTCTGGAATAAAAGAAAAATACCTGCGCAAAGATCCACCAGAGGAGGTGGACCAGTGGGGCACAAGCCCACAGGCGGCGGCCACCCCCCCCCCCCCCGGGGCCGCGCCGTGAGGGCTTGTGGGGCCCGGAAAAAAATCAGAGAGAAGGTTTCATCGCGTTTTGTGATACGGAGGCGCCGCCACATCATGTTCTTCATCTCAAGGCAGATCTGGAGTCCGTTTCGGGCTCCGGAGAGGGGAAATCGTCGCCATCGTCATCATCAACCTTTCTCCATCGACAATTCCATGATGCTCTTCACCGTTCATGAGTAATCTCATCGTAGGCTTGCTGGACGGTGATGAGTTGGATGAGATCTATGATGTAATCGAGTTAGTTCTTGACGGGGATTGATCCTGAGTATCCACTATGTTCTAGATTGATGTTGCTACTATTTTGCCATGCTTAATGCTTGTCACTAAGGACCGAGTGCCATGATTTCAGATCTGAACCTATTATGTTGTCGCCAATATATGTGTGTTTAAGATCCTATCTTGCAAGTTGTAGTCACCTACTATGTGTTATGACCCGGCAACCCCGGAGTGACAATAGCCAGAACCACTCCCGGAGATGACCATAGTATGAGGAGTTCATGTATTCACCAAGTGTTAATGCGTTGGTCTGGTTCTTTATTAAAAGGAGAACCTTAATATCCCGTAGTTTCCATTAGGACCATGCTGCCACGGGAGGGATGGATAATAGATGTCATTTAAGTTCTTTTACCTAAGCACCTATGACTACATACAGAATACATGCCTACATTAGATTGACGAACGGGATCTAGTTACTTATCTCTCCGTGTTATAGTTGTTACATGATGAATCACATATGTCATACTCATCCATCACCGATCCACTGCCTACGAGTGTTTTACTACTGGTCCTCTCTACGTTACTTTGTCTAGGCTTGTCCCTTGCTACAAAAGGGATTGGGCCACTTTGCTGCTACTATTGCTACTGCTGTCACTTTGCTGCTACTGTTGCTACTGTTGTTACTTTGCTGCTGCTGCTACTGTTGTTCCTTGCTACTTCGTTGTTACTTGTTGCAAGATCCTTTTTCATCAACATTGTCGGGGAAGAATAGTTCTCCGAGCACGGGCAACCTACTGGCGCCATTGATACAACAGTTAGGAATAGTCTGCCGTAAACACATCGTTTCTGGCACCGTTGTTATCATACTACTTTGCTACTGATACTTTGCTTGCAGACACTAATCTTTCAGGTGTGGTTGAATCTGACAAACTCAGCTGCTAATACTTGAGAATATTCGTTCGCTTATTCTTTGGCGAACCAACAAATTTGGGTTGAATACTCTACCCTCAAAAATTGTTGTGATCCCCTACACTTGTGGGTTATCAGCTGCCACTGAACGACTGCCCATTCCATCATCGATCGAATCCTTCCACCTCGCGTGCAAGGTGTTTGATAAAATTCGCCCAAGGTAATAAATGTGCAAACCATGAGTTTTTCTCGGCCGAGATGGTATAGGTTGACGGTGATTTTCATATTGTACATGAGCTCGTGTGACTCCTCTTACGTGCATGATTCCTCCTGTGATGAGGAATTTGATTTGACCAAATAAGTTGAAATAACTATGCTAGTTTCAATACACAATAGCAAGAAGTCGAAGCACGGCGGTTCTGTGTTTGGTCACGCATTCATCCAGAAAGAACGGATTGAGGCACACGACAGGTTGATGCGCAACTATTTTTCTACACCACCTATTTTCCCAAAGAGGTACTTTCGACGCCGGTTCAGAATGTCCAAATATTTGTTCATCCACATTTGCAATTCCGCGAAGGAGCTTGCCCGGTCTATAGAGTACAGGAGGAATTGTGTCGGGATGCTTGGACATAGCACCGAACAAAAGGTCATCGCTGAGGGAGTTCGGGATTAAGAGGTCCTAAGGTAGTCAGCTTGCTACAAAGAGGCCGACCTAATGGGCCATACTAATTGGAGGCTGGATTGTGTGGTCATCTCATATTCAAGGAGGAAAGCACCAAAGACCAGCATGGCATCCAAGTAAAGTAGATTAGGTCGATCGAGCCGCCCTTAGCAAGAGGTCGGTTGTATGTAACCTTAAATCCCCTGGTGTCTATATAAACCGGGGGTCCTCGTCCATGTAGGCAGGTTGACTAAACTAGGGTTATAGCTCAGACGATCTCGAGGTAGATCAACTCTGTAATCATCATCCACATCTATATAATCAAGCACGACGTAGGGTTTTACCTCCTCAAGAGGGCCTGAACCTGGGTAAATATTGTCTCCCCTTTCTCCTGCAACCCATCGATCCAAGGTCGAGAGTTCCGGACCCCTACCAAAGATCTACCGGTTATGACACTAACATTGGTGCTTTCATTGAGAGTTTTGCTGATTAGACGACGGAAGGAACGATGGCACGCTTAGTCATCAGCGAGGAGATCCTCAACAAGGATGTTTTTGTCCCCGGACAGATCTTCGCATTTGGAAGCATCATACTGCTCGCCAAACCGGTCGGCCACCTTGGCGAGGTCGGGAATTTTACCCCCAGTCAGGAAGTCGGGTTTGGGAGCCTAGAGTTCACCACTAACCCCCGGGGAGACCTTGTGTTAACAAGACTTTTAGCTCCTTTCGAGGGACCCGAGGGTCCCAATGCTTCGGCTTCGGAATCTGCGGATCTCGCGACTGGGACGACCTTCACCCCAAGTCCAGCCTTAGAGTCTGACGTGTTCAACACACCCAAACTCGTCTCAGACGATTATACCCGAGTGGCGACCTTGAGCGCCGCCGGGGCACTAGTGACACGGGCTAACCCGAAACTCACACGCGGTAAGAACGCTGCCGAAATCCCAGTCCTACACAAACTACTCGACCAGATCCATGCCATGGGCATGACATACAATCCCACTACAATATCCAATCGGATCGGGCTCAGACCCGACGATAGGTGATAACCCACAAGTATAGGGGGTCGCAACAGTTTTCGAGGGTAGAGTATTCAACCCAAATTTGTTGATTCGACACAAGGGGAAGCCAAAGAATATTCTCGAGTATTAGCAGTTGAGTTGTCAATTCAACCACACCTGAAAGACTTAATATCTGCAGCAAAGTAGTGTAATAGCAACAGTAGCAACGGTAACAGTAGCAGCAGTGACAGAAGTAGCGGTAACAGTAGCAAAAGTGCTAGCAGTAGCGGCAAAGTAACGTAGCAAGGACCAGTAATAAGAACTCGTAGGCATTGGATCGGTGATGGATAATTATGCCGGATGACATTCATCATGTAATATTTATAACATGGGGAGATATGTAACTAGCTCCAGTTCGTCAATGTAATGTAGGCATGCATTCCGTATATAGTCATACGTGCTTAGGGAAAAGAACTTGTATGACATTTGTTGTCCATCCCTCCCGTGGCAGCGGGGTCCTAATGGAAACTAAGGGATATTAAGGTTCTCCTTTTAATAGAGAACCGGAACAAAGCATTAGCACTTAGTGAATACATGAACTCCTCATACTATGGTCATCTCCGGGAGTGGTACCGGCTATTGTCACTCCGGGGTTGACGGGTCATAATGTTTTGGTAACGTCGCATGGGAAACAAAAAATTTCCTCCGCGCACGAAGACCTATCATCGTGATGTCCATCTATGAGAGGGGATGAGTGATCTACGTACCCTTGTAGATCATACAGCAGAAGCGTTAGTGAACGTGGTTGATGTAGTGGAACGTCCTCACGTCCCTCGATCCGCCCCGCGAACAATCCCGCGATCAGTCCCACGATCTAGTACCGAACGGACGGCACCTCCGCGTTCAGCACACGTACAGCTCGACGATGATCTCGGCCTTCTTGATCCAGCAAGAGAGACGGAGAGGTAGAAGAGTTCTCTGGCAGCGTGACGGCGCTCCGGAGGTTCGTGATGACCTTGTCTCAGCAGGGCTCCGCCCGAGCTCCGCAGAAACGCGATCTAGAGGAAAAACCGTGGAGGTATGTGGTCGGGCTGCCGTGGAAAAGTCGTCTCAAATCAGCCCTAAAACCTCCGTATATATAGGTGGGAGGGAGGGGACCTTTCCTTGGGGCTCAAGGAGCCCCAAGGGGGTCGGCCGAGTCCAAGGGGGAAGGCTCCCCCCCCAAACCGAGTTGGACTTGGTTTGGTGGGTGGGAGTCCTTCCTTCCCTTCCCACCTCCTCTTTTTTTTCTTTTCTCTTTGATTTTCTTTCCTAGGCGCATAGGGCCGTTTTGGGCTGTCCCACCAGCCCACTAAGGGCTGGTGTGTCACCCTCAAGGCCTATGGGCTTCCCCAGGGTGGGTTGCCCCTCCCCCCCCCCCCCGGTGAACTCCCGGAACCCATTCGTCATTCCCGGTACATTCCCGCTAACTCCGAAAACCTTCCGGTAATCAAATGAGGTCATCCTATATATCAATCTTCGTTTCCGGACCATTCCGGAAACCCTCGTGACGTCCGTGATCTCATCCGGGACTCCGAACAACATTCGGTAACCAACCATATAACTCAAATACGCATAAAACAACGTCGAACCTTAAGTGTGCAGACCCTGCGGGTTCGAGAACTATGTAGACATGACCTGAGAGACTCCTCGGTCAATATCCAATAGCGAGACCTGGATGCCCATATTGGATCCTACATATTCTACGAAGATCTTATCGTTTGAACCTCAGTGCCAAGGATTCATATAATCCCGTATGTCATTCCCTTTGTCCTTCGGTATGTTACTTGCCCGAGATTCGATCGTCAGTATCCGCATACCTATTTCAATCTCGTTTACCGGCAAGTCTCTTTACTCGTTTCGTAATACAAGATCCCGCAACTTACACTAAGTTACATTGCTTGCAAGGCTTGTGTGTGATGTTGTATTACCGAGTGGGCCCCGAGATACCTCACCGTCACACGGAGTGACAAATCCCAGTCTTGATCCATACTAACTCAACTAACACCTTCGGAGATACATGTAGAGCATCTTTATAGTCACCCAGTTATGTTGCGACGTTTGATACACACAAAGCATTCCTCAGGTGTCAGTGAGTTATATGATCTCATGGTCATAGGAATAAATACTTTGACACGCAGAAAACAGTAGCAACAAAATGACACGATCAACATGCTACGTATATTAGTTTGGGTCTAGTCCATCACGTGATTCTCCTAATGACGTGATCCAGTTATCAAGCAACAACACTTTGTTCATAATCAGAAGACACTGACTATCTTTGATCAACTGGCTAGCCAACTAGAGGCTTGCTAGGGACAGTGTTTTGTCTATGTATCCACACATGTAAATGAGTCTTCATTCAATACAATTATAGCATGGATAATAAACGATTATCTTGATACATGAATTATAATAATAACTATATTTAATATTGCCTCTAGGGCATAATTCCAACAGTCTCCCACTTGCACTAGAGTCAATAATCTAGCCCTCACATCATCATGTGAATTACATTGTAACAAATCTAACACCCATACAGTTCTGGTGTTGATCATGTTTTGGCCGTGGAAGAGGTTTAGTCAACGGGTCTGCTACATTCAGATCCGTGTGTACTTTGCATATATTTACGTCCTCTCCCTCGACGTAGTCGCGGATGAGGTTGAAGCGTCGTTTGATGTGTCTGGTCTTCTTGTGAAACCGTGGTTCCTTTGCTAAGGCAATGGCACCCGTGTTGTCACAGAACAAGGTTATTGGATTCAGTGCGCTTGGCACCACTCCAAGATCTGTCATGAACTGCTTCGTCCAGACACCCTCCTTAGCCGCCTCCGAGGCAGCCATGTACTCCGCTTCACATGTAGAATCTGCTACGACGCTTTGCTTGGAACTGCACCAGCTTACCGCACCCCCATTAAGAATAAATACGTATCCGGTTTGCGACTTAGAGTCGTCCGGATCTGTGTCAAAGCTTGCATCGACGTAACCTTTTACGGCGAGCTCTTCGTCACCTCCATACACGAGAAACATCTCCTTAGTCCTTTTCAGGTACTTCAGGATATTCTTGACCGCTGTCCAGTGATCCACTCCTGGATTACTCTGGAACCTACCTGCCATACTTATGGCCAGGCTAACATCCGGTCTCGTGCACAGCATTGCATACATGATAGAACCTATGGCTGAAGCATAGGGGACGGAGCGCATCTGCTCTCTATCTTCATCAGTTGCTGGGCACTGAGTCTTACTCAATCTCGTACCTTGTAAAACTGGCAAGAACCCTTTCTTGGACTGTTCCATTTTGAACCTCTTCAAAACTTTGTCAAGGTATGTGCTTTGTGAAAGTCCTATCAGGCGTTTTGATCTATCCCTATAGATCTTAATGCCTAGAATGTAAGCAGCTTCTCCTAGGTCCTTCATAGAGAAACTCTTATTCAAGTAATCCTTTATGCTCTCTAAAAACTCCACGTTGTTTCCAATCAGCAATATGTCATCCACATATAATATTAGAAACGCCACAGAGCTCCCACTCACTTTCTTGTAAATACAAGATTCTCCAACCACTTGTATAAACCCAAATGCTTTGATCACCTCATCAAAGCATTTGTTCCAACTCCGAGATGCTTGCACCAGTCCATAAATGGATCGCTGGAGCTTGCACACCTTATTAGCATTCTTAGGATCGACAAAACCTTCGGGTTGTATCATATACAACTCTTCCTTAAGGAAACCGTTAAGGAACTCCGTTTTGACATCCATTTGCCATATTTCATAATCGAAAAATGCAGCTATTGCTAACATGATTCTGACGGACTTAAGCATCGCTACGGGTGAGAATGTCTCATCGTAGTCAACTCCTTGAACTTGTGAAAAACCCTTTGCCACAAGTCGAGCTTTATAAACGGTCACATTGCCGTCAGCGTCCGTCTTCCTCTTAAAGATCCATTTGTTCTGAATAGCCTTGCGGCCCTCAGGTAGTACATCCAAAGTCCACACTTTGTTCTCATACATGGATCCTATCTCGGACTTCATGGCTTCTAGCCATTTGTTGGAATCTGGGCCCACCATTGCTTCTTCATAATTTGCAGGTTCATTGTTGTCTAACAACATCATTGATAAGACGGGATTACCGTACCACTCTGGAGCAGCACGTGGTCTCGTCGACCTGCGTGGTTCGACAGAACTTGAACTGGAGTTTCATGATCATCATCATTAACTTCCTCCTCAACCGGCGTCGCAACGACACAGGTTTCCCCTTGCCCTGCGCCACCATCCAGAGGGATGAGAGGTTCGACAACCTCGTCAAGTTTTATCTTCCTCCCACTCAATTCTCCCGAGAGAAACTCCTTCTCGAGAAAAGCTCCGTTTTTAGCAACAAACACTTTGCCCTTGGATTTGAGACAGAAGGTGTACCCAACTATCTTTTTGGGTAACCTATGAAGACGCACTTTTCCGCTTTGGGTTCCAGCTTTTCAGGCTGAAGCTTTTTGACATAAGCATCACATCCCCAAACTTTAAGAAATGACAACTTTGGCCTTTTGCATACCACAGTTCGTATGGTGTCGTCTCAACGGATTTTGATGGTGCCCTATTTAAAGTGAATGCAGATGTTTCTAATGCATAACCCCAAAACGATAACGGCAAATCGGTAAGAGACATCATAGATCACACCATCTCTAATAAAGTACGATTACGACGTTCGGACACAGCATTACGCTGTGGTGTTCCAGGCGGTGTTAACTGTGAAACAATTCCACATTGTCTTAAGTGAGCACCAAACTCGAAACTCAGATATTCACCCCCACGATCAGACCGTAGGAACTTGATCTTCTTGTTACGATGATTTTCAACTTCACTCTGAAATTGCTTGAACTTTTCAAATGTTTCAGACTTGTGCTTCATCAGGTAGACATAACCATATCTACTCAAATCATCAGTGAAGGTGAGAAAATAACGATATCCGCCGCGTGCCTCCACGCTCATCGGACCACACACATCGGTATGTATGATTTCCAACAAGTCACTTGCACGCTCCATTGTTCCGGAGAACGGAGTCTTAGTCATCTTGCCCATGAGGCATGGTTCGCACGTGTCAAGTGAATCAAAGTCAAGTGACTCCAAAAATCCATCAGCATGGAGTTTCTTCATGCGCTTTACACCAATATGACCTAAGCGGCAGTGCCACAAAAATATGGCGCTATCATTGTTAACTCTTACTCTTTTGGTCTCAATGTTATGTATGTGCGTATCGCTATCAAGATTCAATATGAACAATCCTCTCACATTAGGTGCATGACCATAAAAGATGTTACTCATAGAAATAGAATAACCATTATTCTCTGACTTAAAAGAGTAACCGTCTCGCAATAAACAAGATCCAGATATAATGTTCATGCTCAACGCAGGCACTAAATAACAATGATTTAAGTTCATCTCTAATCTTGATGGTAATTGAAGTGAAACTGTGCCGACGGCGATTGCATCAACTTTGGAACCATTTCCTACGCGCATCGTCACTTCATCCTTCTCCAGCCTTCGTCTATTCCGCAGTTCCTGTTTTGAGTTGCAAATATGAGAAACAGAACCGGTATCGAATACCCAGGCACTACTACAAGATCCGGTTAAGTACACATCAATAACATGTATATCAAATATACCTGATTTTTCTTTGGCCGCCTTCTTATCTGCCAGATACTTGGGGCAATTGCGCTTCCAGTGACCCATACCCTTGCAATAGTAACACTCCGTTTCAGGCTTAGGTCCGGCTTTGGGTTTCTTCGTCGAATTGGCAACAGGCTTGCCGCTCTTCTTTGAATTACCCTTCTTGCCTTTGCCGTTTCTCTTGAAACTAGTGGTTCTATTCACCATCAACACTTGATGCTCTTTACGGAGTTCAGACTCTGCGACTTTCAGCATCGCAAACAACTCGCCGGGAGACTTGTTCATCCCTTGCATGTTGTAGTTCAACACAAAGCCTTTATAGCTTGGTGGCAGTGATTGAAGGATTCTGTCAGTGATAGCCTCTCGCGGGAGTTCAATCCCCAGCTCAGCTAGACGGTTTGAGTACCCAGACATTTTGAGCACATGTTCACTGACACACGAGTTCTCCTCCATCTTGCAAGCATAGAATTTATCGGAGGTCTCATACCTCTCGATCCGGGCGTTCTTCTGAAAGATAAACTTCAACTCCTGGAACATCTCAAATGCTCCATGACGCTCAAAGTGACGTTGAAGTCCCGGTTCTAAGCCATACAATACTGCACATTGAACTATTGAGTAGTCCTCCTTACGTGCTAACCAAGCGTTCTTAACATCCTGATCAGCCGTAGCGGGTGGTTCATCTCCTAGCGCAGCATTAAGGACATAATCCTTCTTCCCAGCTTGTAAGATTAGCTTAAGATTACGAGCCCAGTCTACAAAGTTGCTTCCATCATCTTTCAACTTAGCTTTCTTTAGGAACGTATTAAAATTCAAGATAACTGTAGCGTGAGCCATGATCTACAACACAAATATATTCAAAGTGGACTTAGACTATGATCAAGATAATTAGAGTTTAACTTAATCAAATTATTCGCTAAACTCCCACTCAAAAAGTACATCTCTCTAGTCATTTGAGTGGTTCATGATCCACTTACACTAGCTCAAGTCCGATCATCACGTGAGTTGAGTATAGTTTCAGTGGTAAGCAACCCTATGCTAACCATATCATCTATATGATTCATGATCGACCTTTCGGTCTCATGTGTTCCGAGGCCATGTCTGCACATGCTAGGCTCGTCAAGCTTAACCCGAGTGTTCCGCGTGCGCAACTGTTTTGCACCCGTTGTATGTGAACGTTGAGTCTATCACACCCGATCATCACGTGGTGTCTCGAAACGACGAACTGTAGCAACGGTGCACAGTCGAGGAGAACACAATTTCGTCTTTAAATTTTAGTGAGAGATCACCTCATAATGCTACCGTCGTTCTAAGCAAAATAAGGTGCATAAAAGGATTAACATCACATGCAATTCATAAGTGACATGATATGGCCATCATCACGTGCTTCTTGATCTCCATCACCAAAGCACCGGCACGATCTTCTTGTCACCGGCGCCACACCATGATCTCCATCAACGTGTTACCATCGGGGTTGTCGTGCTACTCATGCTATTACTACTAAAGCTACATCCTAGCAAAATAGTAAACGCATCTGCAAGCACAAACGTTAGTATAAAGACAACCCTATGGCTCCAGCCGGTTGCCGTACCATCGACGTGCAAGTCGATATTTTCTATTACAACATGATCATCTCATACATCCAATATATCACATCACATCGTTGGCCATATCACATCACAAGCATACCCTGCAAAAACAAGTTAGACGTCCTCTAATTTTGTTGTTGCATGTTTTACGTGGTGACCATGGGTATCTAGTAGGATCGCATCTTACTTACGCAAACACCACAACGGAGATATATGAGTTGCTATTTAACCTCATCCAAGGACCTCCTCGGTCAAATCCGATTCAACTAAAGTTGGAGAAACCGACACTTGCCAGTCATCTTTGAGCAACGGGGTTACTCGTAGCGATGAAACCAGTCTCTCGTAAGCGTACGAGTAATATCGGTCCAAGCCGCTTCAATCCAACAATACCGCGGAATCAAGAAAAGACTAAGGAGGGCAGCAAAAACGCACATCACCGCCCACAAAAACTTTTGTGTTCTACTCGAGAAGACATCTACGCATGAACCTAGCTCATGATGCCACTGTTTTGGTAACGTCGCATGGGAAACAAAAATTTTCCTACGCGCACTAAGACCTATCATGGTGATGTCCATCTACGAGAGGGGATGAGTGATCTACGTACCCTTGTAGATCGTACAGCAGAAGCGTTAGTGAACGCGGTTGATGTAGTGGAACATCCTCACGTCCCTCGATCCGCCCCGCGAACAATCCCGCGATCAGTCCCACGATCTAGTACCGAACGGATGGCACCTCCGCGTTCAGCACACGTACAGCTCGACGATGATCTTGATCCAGCAAGAGATACGGAGAGGTAGAAGAGTTCTCCGGCAGCGTGACGGCGCTCCGGAGGTTCGTGATGACCTTCTCTCAGCAGGGCTCCGCCCGAGCTCCGCAGAAACGCGATCTAGAGGAAAAACCGTGGAGGTATGTGGTCGGGCTGCCGTGGAAAAGTCGTCTCAAATCAGCCCTAAAACCTCCGTATATATAGGTGGGAGGGAGGGGACCTTGCCTTGGGGCTGAAGGAGCCCCAAGGGGGTCGGCCGAGTCCAAGGGGGAAGGCTCCCCCCCCCAAACCGAGTTGGACTTGGTTTGGTGGGTGGGAGTCCTTCCTTCCCTTCCCACCTCCTCTTTTTTTTTCTTTTCTCTTTGATTTTCTTCCTAGGTGCATAGGGCCCTTTTGGGCTGTCCCACCAGCCCACTAAGGGCTCGTGTGCCACCCTCAAGGCCTATGGGCTTCCCCAGGGTGGGTTGCCCCCCCCCCCCCCCCGGTGAACTCCCGGAACCCATTCGTCATTCCCGGTACATTCCCGGTAATTCCGAAAACCTTCCGGTAATCAAATGAGGTCATCCTATATGTCAATCTTCGTTTCCGGACCATTCCGGAAACCCTCGTGACGTCCGTGATCTCATACGGGACTCCGAACAACATTCGATAACCAACCATATAACTCAAATACGCATAAAACAACGTCGAACCTTAAGTGTGCAGACCCTGCGGGTTCGAGAAATATGTAGACATGACCTGAGAGACTCCTCGGTCAATATCCAATAGCGGGACCTGGATGCCCATATTGGATCCTACATATTCTACGAAGATCTTATCGTTTGAACCTCAATGCCAAGGATTCATATAATCCCGTATGTCATTCCCTTTGTCCTTCGGTATGTTACTTGCCCGAGATTCGATCGTCAGTATCCGCATACCTATTTCAATCTCGTTTACCGGCAAGTCTCTTTACTCGTTCCGTAATACAAGATCCCACAACTTACACTAAGTTACATTGCTTGCAAGGCTTGTGTGTGATGTTGTATTACCGAGTGGGCCCCGAGATACCTCTCCGTCACACGGAGTGACAAATCCCAGTCTTGATCCATACTAACTCAACTAACACCTTCGGAGATACCTGTAGAGCATCTTTATAGTCACCCAGTTACGTTGCGACGTTTGATACACACAAAGCATTCCTCCGGTGTCAATGAGTTATATGATCTCATGGTCATAGGAATAAGTACTTTGACACGCAGAAAACAGTAGCAACAAAATGACACGATCAACATGCTACGTATATTAGTTTGGGTCTAGTCCATCACGTGATTCTCCTAATGACGTGATCCAGTTATCAAGAAACAACACTTTGTTCATAATCAGAAGACACTGACTATCTTTGATCAAGTGGCTAGCCAACTAGAGGCTTGCTAGGGACAGTGTTTTGTCTATGTATCCACACATGTAAATGAGTCTTCATTCAATACAATTATAGCATGGATAATAAACGATTATCTTGATACATGAATTATAATAATAACTATATTTATTATTGCCTCTAGGGCATAATTCCAACACATAACACATAGTAGGTGACTATAACTTGCAAGGTAGGATCAAGAACACACATATATTGATGAAAACATAATAGGTTCAGATCTGAAATCATGGCACTCGGTCCCTAGTGACAACCATTAAGCATATCAAAGTAGTAGCAACATCAATCTCAGAACATGGTGGATACTATGGATCAATCCCCATCAAAACTAACTCGATTACATGATAGATCTCATCCATCCCATCACCGTGCAGCAAGCCTACGATGAGATTACTCACGAACGACGAAGAGCATCATGGAATTGGCGATGAAGGATGGTTGGTGATGACGATGGAGAAGATCTCCCCTCTCCGGAGCCCAGAACGGACTCCACATCTGCCCTCCAGAGGAAGAACAGGTGGTGGCGGCACCTCCGTATCATAAAACACGATGAACTATTCTCCTTCATTTTTTTCGAACGAAAGGGACTAAATAGAGCTGGAGTTGGAGGCGGTGGAGCTCCGTGGGCCCCACAAGCCTGCTAGGCGTGGCCAGGGGTGCCCGCGCCTCCCTGGCTTGTGGGCTCCTCGCTACACATCTCCGGTTGATTCTTGCGCCAGTATTTTTTATATATTCCACAAAAAATCCTCGTAAATTTCCAGGTCATTCCGAGAATTTTTTTTTATGCGCAAAAACAACACCATGGCAATTCTGCTGAAACAATGTTAGTCCGGGTTAGTTCCATTCAAATCATGCAAATTTGAGTCCAAAACAAGGGCAAAAGAGTTTGGAAAGGTAGATATGATGGAGACGTATCAATAGGGAAATTCACGTCCCGCCCATCACGCATCTGATTAACATTATCGAGTGTCCGGTTAAGGACTCCCCGCACCAACTATCGAAATTAAGGACGGTATATGTACCGATCACTGATCATCCGGAGTTACCCGACCATCCGGGGTATCTATGTCACCCCGGCAACGTTTCGGTGCTAGTGGCTGATCCAGTGCATGACCCAACCATGGATACAGCCACCGAGATCTCTAACCCACAACTCATGGGAACTCAATATCTTTTCCCACCCACACCCCAACTCGAGCATAAAGCGAAGGTGTTTGGTTTATCAGTCCCACATTAACTCATGCAATGGCGAGGCGAATCAGTACACCACTTTTGGCCTAGAGTCCTCCTCAACAATAGGACTGGGGGCCTTGACGAACACGAGCTTATTAGGGCCTTCCGGCATCATTACCGCGATGAGGGCATCCTCAATGCCCTGTGCCGTCACTAGATTCAAACCCTCGTCACGTTAATTAGCCTAGTGCTCAAATATTGCGCCATGGAAAGAACTTGGCAAATACAACAAATGTGCAATGATCCCAGCCTTACTGAGCAAACTAGAGAAATCCACACAAGATGCACACACCCACTCACGAGGCCGACCAAGTTCGTACACTCAACAAAGAGAACATGGACAAACGCCAGGTCGGTCTTCGACATACTAGTCGACAAGCCATGCCCCATACACTTTGCCCTGCCTCAATCAAGCTCCACCCATAGCCTTTGAGCATGCTGGGTTGTCAGGCAGGTCGCAAAAAGCGGGGAGAACATCCTCAAGGCAATACCCGCGGATGGTTGGTCGATAAGACTGCCGGATAACTACACCGAAATCTTAACAGTCTACGAGACATTTACCTGAAAGAATCAGAGAAAGAGAGCCTTTTGGGAGCTCCATCAAATCCACCATGTAGTAGCGGCAAACCCATGGTCGAACACACCCATTACTTTCGACCAGGGCGACGAGCCGGTGGCTAGCGCAGGCCGGACACGTGCCTCCTTAGTCCTGAACCCCATAGTCGACAACTTTAGACTCAACAAGGTGCTAATGCACGGGAACAATAGCCTCAACCTCATCTATGAGGACACACTTGAAAACATGTAGTTTGACCGATCTCAAATCGAGCTAAGCATAACCACCTTCCAAGGTATTGTCCCCAAGAGAGAGGCCCGCTACACCGGACGAGCTACACTCGACGTAATATTCGGTACACCCGAGAAATATCGATCCGAAGAGCTCCTCTTTCATATCGTCCCATTTCATAGTGGTTACCACGCCCTGTTGGGATGCGAAGCCTTCACAAGATTCCAAGCCATACCGCACTATGGGTACATGAAGCTCAAAATGCCAGGACCAAATTGCGTGATCACAATGATCAGTGACCACAACAGAGCCCTGTGAGCTGAAAACAAAATGGCATCCCTACCTCTGGAGGTACTAGATGAGACCCTCGCTGCAGAGGAACTCATGGCACTACGTGCCGTGGTAGACAAAGATGACGCGATCCTCGGCAAGCAGCCCAAGTCCACATCCTTCAAACATGTGGACGAGATCTTCAAGCTCCACGTACACCCAACGGACCCTAATAAGACTTCGTCCAACTGAGCACAACTGGAGCCCGCAATCGACAAAGCACTACATGCCTTCTTGCATCAAAATTGGGACATATTTGCGTGGCACCCCTCAGACATGTCAGGAATCCCTTGGGGGATGGAGGAACATAGCCTAAACATAATTGCAGGCTTCAATCCTGTCAAACAGGCCCTTTGTCAATTTTCCGAAACAAATTTTCAAGCTATGGGTGAAGAACCTGCCAAGCTACTAGAAGCCAGGTTCATAATAGACATTATACATCCCGACTGGTTTGCAAACTTGCTCATGGTACCAAAGAATGAAAAATCTTGGCAGCTATGTGTCGATTTCGAGGACCTAAACAAAGCCTGCCCCAAGGATACTTTTTTGTTACCTCGAATAGACCAAATTATCGATGTAACAGCCGAACATGACTCCTTGTGTTTCCTCGACGCCTACTCCGTATACCATCAGATCAAAATGAAGGAATCCCGATGAGGCTGCAACCGCCTTTATAACACCCCATGGGCCATTCTACTTCAACACAATACCGTTTGGGTTAAAGAACGTGGGCGTCACTTACCAGCACATGATCCAGACATGCTTTGGGAAACAAATTGGCAAAACTATGGAGGCATACGTGGACGATGTGGTCGTTAAGACCAGACACACCAGCCAGCAGGTAGAAGACCTCAAGGAAACCTTCCCAACCAACTGGCATACGATATACGGCTTAGTCCGGATAAGTGTGTCTTTGGAGTCCCAACCGGAAAACTCCTCGGATTTATAGTTGCGCAAAGAGCAACCAAGGCCAATCCGGCCAAAATTCGAGCATTGTCACAACTCGCCATCCCAATAGAGCTGCGGCACGTCCAAAAGTTGGCAGGCTGTGTGGCGGCCTTAAGCCGATTTATATCTCGCCTCGGTTAGAAGGCCCTCCCGCTCTATAGGTTGTTGAAGAAAACTAAGAACTTCAAATGGACTGATGAGGTCACGACAGGTGTGGAGGAAATCAAGGCGATACTGGCCAGCAACCCCATCCTAGCAGCACCCTTTGCTATACATCTCAGCCACCAATCAAGTGGTCAGCGCGGTCCTCGTCGTAGAACGAGAAGCTGAGGGTCACCAACTACAGATACAAAGGTTGGTCTATTACGTATCTGAGGTACTCCCCCACGCAAAACCAGATACCCGCACTACCAAAAGATTTCTTACACAATGTTTATGGCATCACGTAAACTTAGACACTATTTCCATGAATGTGGGGTCACTGTGACTTTGGAAGTACCACTTAGTGACATCATTAACAATAAGGACGCCATTGGCCAAATTGCCAAATGGGCCATCGAGCTCCTCTCGTTTGAGATTACCTACAAGCCACGACGAGCTATAAAATCTCAAGTCTTGGCCGACTTCGTTGCTAAATAGATTGAGGTCAAACTCGCGAGAGAGTATAGCACTTACGCTCATTGGACCATGTATTTGGACGGGTCCAAAACTCTCGCCGGTCTGGGGGCTATAGTGATCCTCACATCCCTTATTGGGGATAATGTTCGGTACATGCTACATATCATGTATGCCAACTCGAATAATGTAGCAGAATACGAGGCACTACTACACGGTCTCCAATTGGCAGCCTCAATGGGCATACAACGGCTTGAGGTACGAGGAGACTCCAACCTTGCTATCTCAAAAATCAATAGCGAATTTGATGCAAAAAATCTGAAGATTGCAGCATACAGAAATGTTGTCCTCGAGATATCGGCACGATTTGAGGGGTTGGAGTTCCACCACGTCTCAAGAGATAACAACCAAGCCGCGGACGTTCCCGCCTGCTTAGGCGCAAAGTGCGACCCCGTCCCTGCCAACATATTCCTAGAACGACTGTTCAAGCCATCGATAGTATCGCAGGATGAAGTGGGTAGCACAGGAGCCGATGGCGTAGAGCGGGTTATACCACCTACACCCGAGCAGGATGATAAAATCATCGGTGAAACTTTAATTGAATAAACGCACTCGCCCACGAGGTCATGGCAGTAATCGCGCCATGGACCGAACCCTTCCTTGCTTATCTCCTGCGCAAGGAACTCCCCGATGAACAGACCGAGGCGCGACGTATTATCCGCCGATCAAAGGCTTACAAGGTCCACGAGGAACAGCTATATAAAAACAACACCATATGAGTCCCCCAATGGTGCATATCCGAGGAGCAGGGAAGGCAGCTTCTGGCCGAAGCTCGGGCCCTAGTCAGTAAGGCTTTCCGAGCTGGTTGTTTTTGGCTGACAGCCCGAGAGGACGCCCACACGCCCGTTCAGCGTTGTGCGGGGTGTCAACTCTTTGCGATTCAAAGCCACATGCCCCCAACAGCTCTTTGGACAATTTCGATCATGTGTCCTTTTGCGGTATGGGGTCTAGATATGGTTGGCCCACTTAAAGGGGGAATAAGAAAAAGAAATACCTCCTGGTAATGGTCGACAAGTTTACCAAATGGACTGAAGCAAAGCCTGTTAGCTTTCGTGAAGCCAGGCCCTTAATCAAATTCAGTTCTGGTGTCGTACACCGTTATGGTGTCCCGCATAGCATAATAACACACAACGGATCCAATTTCACCGCCGAGGAGGTGAAAGATTGGTGCGCAAAGTTGGGCATCAAGCTCGACTATGCCTTCGTATACCACCCGCATACCAATGGACAAGTCGAAAGAGCCAATGGGCTTATTATGAGCGATATTAAACCTCGGCTGGTCCACTCTCTTCAAGAATCCGACTGTCAATGGGTGGAGGAGCTCCACTCCGTACTATGGGGCTTGCGCACCACCCTGAATTGTTCCACAGGGTACACACCGTTTTTCATGGTGTACGGGGCTGAAGCGGTCCTCCCCTGCGAAATTATCCACAACGCTCCTCGGGTGCGTATGTACAAGAAAAAATAGGCTGATTTGGATCGACAAGAAGACTTAGACGCATTGGAAGGTGGGCGCGACATAGCTCGGGCCTGATCTGCTTTCTATCAACAGCAAGCTCGACGCTACCAAAGCAGGGAAGTTCGGGCAAAGGCATACAATGTGGGTGAACTTATCCTACGCCTCCTAGAGAAGCAGAAGCATAAAATTCACCCAAAGTGGGACGACCCATTTATAATTTATGAGGTCTTAACAGGAGGAGCTTATCGCCTGCGCAACTCCGAGGATAACCGCCTCGAGTCGAACCCGTGGAATGCAGCTCATCTTCAGTGTTTCTACGGCTACACCAACGTCATTACCTTCTTGCCAACATTGTCTTTTTCTTTTTTGACAAAAGTTTTTTATTCTCTTTTGTAGGGCTTATTAGTCGGTCCCAGGGTGTGTTCGGCTTAACCGAACTGCTTCGAGCATTTACGAGAACATCATGTTAAATGGAATGATCAAATAGCACCTGGGGACTTCATCAAGAAGCCGTTAAATGTATTCGTCATACCTACTTGTTTAGATATACACCTCGACTCAACATCGATTCCCGCCATTATATGCATCAACTTTACTTACGATCCTTGAAATGTTGTGTTGCGTAGCTCCTATGCTTACCCTCTACGTTCCCGATATGTTCGGCTAGAGTGTAAAGGGAACACCATTGCGATTGTTACGACTGGTTTGCCCGGATACGTACCTCAGACGGGTAAAGCCAAAATCTAGCGTTTCTTAAGGTACAACTTGGTCGGCTATGAATGATGTCCATCTATTCGGCACTTTTCGTCGTATACACAGTAGTAGTACTATTCGGCACTTTTCGTCGTATACACAGTAGTCCGTACTACACACAGAAACGGCTACACCGACTACACCCTATGTATCAACCCAAAAAAAAGAACCCATCGAGGAACTATTTTTCCGGAAGATGTTTCTTAGTCGCAGCGAAATATAACATAATCCCCCGTGTACTCTTTGTCTGTTAGCACCACATGGCCGGATTTCCTAGTTATTGGAAACTAATTCCAGATGTCATAGGATACAAAGTATGAAACACTACCCAGTTGTTAACAGGGGAGGTAGAAGCTGATGGCTGGTTAAAGGCAGAGTTTTCAAAACATGAAGGGAAGTGCCTTAAACGCACAAATATAATATTACGTACGGTCACACGCTTGGCGATTGGTCGAGTTGATCTATTATAGCATCTAAAGTGCAGTCCTCTTATGATAGGCGTGCGGTGGGCATCACTTGATCATACACCAAGTGAAGAGGAATTTCTTTCCCGTTCGGCCCAGCCGGCCCAACCCGGGACATGTGCTCGGGATCTAGACGGGCAAAGTGGGTCTTAATCATAGTGCATAGCCCATGCTTCTCGAGCTCCTTCTCGGTAGACCGAAGTCTTCCATAGTTCAAAGCAGAATGAGGCTCCTTTAAATAGCTTGGCAAGCTCGGCCATCCCTTACGGAGGGTTTTGGTTTGGCCATAAAGCTCGGACCATACTCCACATAGCCTTTCGAGCCTGCTCATGCACAACGGATAGTTCCTTCATGCTACGGCAACAAAAACTTTTCCCGGCGACGGCGCTAGAAATCCTTCTGCTGCTGGCTATGCCTATAGGGATTTCCTTGGCAAATATGCAAAGATTCCCCCTCGGCCTTGGAGCCTTGCGTTGTTGTTCCCTTGAAGAGGAAAGGGTGATGTAGCACAGCGGCGGTAAGTATTTCCCCAGTTTGAGAACCAAGGTATAATTCCAGTAGGAGGATAGCGTCAAGTCACAAGTACCTGCACAAACACAAAGAGCTTGCACCCAACTCTATGAAGGGGTTGTCAATCCCTTATAGATTGTTTGCAAAGTGAGAACTGAAAGCAAAAAGTAAACAAAGCAAAGTGAAAGTGAAAGCTGGGATGATAGTTGTGAATAGAGCCGGGGGCTGTAGTGTTCACTAGTGGCTTCTCTCATGAAAGCAAGTAGATGGTGGGTGAACAAATTACTGTCGAGCAATTGATAGAACCGCGCAAAGTCATGACGTTATCTATGGCAATGATCATATCTATAGGCATCACGTCCAAAACAAGTAGACCGATACTTTCTGCATCTACTACTATTACTCCACACGTCGACCGCTATCCAGCATGCATCTAGTGTATTGAGTTCATCAGAACAGAGTAACGCCTTAAGCAAGATGACATGATGTAGATGGACAATCTCAAATCTATGATGAAAGCCCATCTTGTTACCCTTGATGGCAACAACATGATGCGTGGCTTGCTGCCCCTTCTGTCACTCGGAAAGGTCACCGCACGGTATGAAACCAAAACCAAGCACTTCTCCCATTGCAAGAATCACAGATCTAGTTGGCCAAACAAAACCTAAGACTCGGGGAGACTTACAAGGATATCAAATCATTCATATAAGAAATCAGTAAAGACTCAAATATAATTCATAGATAATCTGATCACAAATCCACAATTCATCGGATCTCGACAAACACACCGCCAAGAGGATTACATCGGATAGATCTCCATGAAGATCATGGAGAACTTTGGATTGAAGATCCAAGAGAGAGAAGAAGCCATCTAGCTACTAACTACGGACCCATAGGTCTGAAGTGGACTACTCACGAGTCATTGGAGAGGCAATGATGTTGATGTAGAAGCCCACCAGCTGAAATTCCCCTCCGGTAGGGCACTAGGAAGGGTCTCCAGATGAGATCTGGCGGAAACGGAAGCCTGCGGCGGCGGAAAAGTGGTTTCGTGGACGCCCTAATTTTTTCTGGGATTTTAGGGAATATATATGCCAAAGAGCTAGGGCAGGGGAGCTCCACGGAGGCCACAAGCCTAGTGGCCGTGGGCCCCCCTTGGCCGCGGCCACAGGACTTGTGGGCTCCCTGTGGGCCTCTTGCCTTGGCCCTCAAGTCCCCCGATCTTCTTCTGTTCTGGAAAAATTCATTTCGGGGATTTTATTCCGTTTGGACTCCGTTCCAAAATCAGATCTGGAAAGAGTCAAAAACACAGAAAAAACAGGAACTAGCACTTGGCACTGAATTAATAAGTTAGTCCAAAAAAAGATATAAAAGGTATATAAAACATCCAAAGTTGATAAGATAACAGCATGAAACCATCAAAAATTATAGATACGTTTGAGACGTATCACTTCAGCAGCCCCCGCCATCAAAAGAAATGGCTTCCTCTTCAGGACTCCCAGTTAGGAGACCTAATCAAAAAGAGGTGCACATTTTCACGATCAATGCAATAAAACCGTGATCCCTTACAGGTTGACGTTTTACTTACAGAATATGCCGCCCTTCAATTTCTCATTCTCTTCTCGGGTTTGCGCTAATTGAGCTTTCAAACTCTCAATTTCCTCAGCATGTTTTTTATTCTCTTCTTTGAGATTGTTGTTTTCCTCGCGGCATCGCTTCGATACGCGATGACCGGATTCTAGCTGAGATTCGGTGTACCGCTGAGAATCTCGAGATGCATCTAAATCTTTTTGCATTTGTCCTATTGATTCGCCTGCTATAACAAATTTCTTGGTTATTACAAAAATAGGAAATTTAGCATATCACAAATAAATACCCTTACCATGGGCTTATCTGGTGAATTTTTTCACATCCTCCAGTTCGGCCCTCCTGGCTTGTAGATCCACTTGGCTTAGCTGAAAATCTTTGGATAATGTTTCGTTTTCCTCCTTTAAAGCCTGCAGATTGGCAAGATGTCAAGTTGACCCTTAATTCAACCATCCCTCCCAAATTAAGGCTCGGGGGCTACTGGGTCCGAACTTTTGTTCGGATATCGTGACACCTATGACTCACCTACAAATGGGCAGACATCTGCCCTGCCACTTCTTTAAGGCTTGCTCATGCGGATCCAAGGTATGCATCAGCCGAGTTGAGAGTGTTAAACTCTTGCTCGGAAAACACAAGTGACGCCGTGAATCCTTCCGTTGCCGATGATTGATCGCGCTTTCAAATTCGGAGTTAGTCATCGATAACCCGCCCAAACCTTATCGGAGCGGGCCCGTGTTCGGGACTCCTCCGTCAGCCGAAGATCTTGGGTTTTGTTGACTACCCAATACCTCGACGCCGTCCTCGGACAGGGAAGGTTGCGCACGTCTCCTGAATTTGTCGGCTAAGAGTCATGAACATTTAAGAGGACAGTTACTACCGTAAGGGATAAGGATTGATCTGTGTACATCTTCGTCAAAGGGACAGCTGGCGTATTTTCTGTCGCCGCCTCTTGTTCGGGGATTCCATTCTCGTTTGATGGGACCCCTGCTGGTATAGCCCGATGAGCAGTTTGGCGTGTGTTCCGATGACCCCTGGGCACGTCCCCTCGTTGAGTAGTCATTTTCCTCTTTCTCCGTGAATATGGAAGGGCATGGGGTTGTCTGCTAGAAGGGCTGATACGTCTCCATCGTATCTACTTTTCCAAACTCTTTTACCCTTGTTTTGGACTCTAATTTGCATGATTTGAATGGAACTAACCCGGACTAACGTTGTTTTCAGCAGAATTGCCATGGTGTTGTTTTTGCGCAGTAATAAAAGTTCTCGGAATGACCTAGAAATTTACGAGGATTTTTTGTGGAATATATAAAAAATATTAGCGCAAGAATCAACCGGAGATGTGGAGCGAGGAGCCCACAAGCCAGGGAGGCGCCCCCCCTGGCCGTGCCTAGCAGGCTTGTGGGGCCCATGGAGCTCCACCGCCTCCAACTCCAGCTCTATTTAGTCCCTTTCGTCCGGAAAAAATCAAGGAGAAGAGTTCATCGCGTTTTATTATACGGAGGTGCCGCCACCACCTGTTCTTCCTCTAGAGGGCAGATCTAGAGTCCGTTCTGGGCTCCGCAGAGGGGAGATCGTCGCCATCATCATCACCAACCTTCCTTCATCGCCAATTCCATGATGCTCTTCATCGCTCGTGAGTAATCTCATCGTAGGCTTGCTGGACGATGATGGGTTGGATGAGATCTATCATGTAATCGAGTTAGTTTTGATGGGGATTGATCCCTAGTATCCACTATGTTCTGAGATTGATTTTGCTACTAGTTTGCTATACTTAATGCTTGTCACTAGGGCCCGAGTGCCATGATTTCAGATCTGAACCTATTATGTTTTCATCAATATATGTGTGTTCTTGATCCTATCTTGCAAGTTATAGTCAACTACTATGTGTTATGACCCGGCAACCCCGGAGTGACAATAGCCGGTACCACTCCCGGAGATGACCATAGTATGAGGAGATCATGTATTCACTAAGTGCTAATGCTTTGTTCCGGTTCTCTATTAAAAGGAGAACCTTAATATCCCTTAGTTTCCATTAGGACCCCGCTGCCACGGGAGGGATGGAAAATAGATGTCATACAAGTTCTTTTCCCTAAGCACGTATGACTATATACGGAATGCATGCCTACGTTACATTGACGAACTGGAGCTAGTTACATATCTCCCCATGTTATAAATGTTACATGATGAATGTCATCCGGCATAATTATCCATCACCGACCCAATGCCTACGAGTTTTTACTACTGGTCCTTGCTACGTTACTTTGCCGCTACTGCTACCACTGCCGCTACTATTACCGCTACTGCTGTCACTGCTGCTACTGTTACCGTTGCTACTGTTGCTATCACACTACTTTGTTACTGATACTTTTTTGCAGATACTAAGTCTTTCAGGTGTGGTTGAATTGACAACTCAACTGCTAATACTCGAGAATTATATTTGGCTTCCCCTTGTGTCGAATCAACAAATTTGGGTTGAATACTTTACCCTCGAAAACTGTTGCGATCCCCTATACTTGTGGGTTATCAAGACTATTTTCTGGCGGCGTTGCCGGGAAGGCATAGCTCTATTCTCTCAGTCACTTGGGATTTACGTCTGTTGATCACTATGAGGAATCCGAGAGATCCAAAAACTAAAGTCTTGCCCTCAACTGCGAGGACATGTAAGGAACTTCCATCTAGCTGTGCACTTGATTCACCTTCAGTATGAGTAAGTTTGCGACACCACCTCCTGCTAGAAATTTTGATGTGTCGCTTGTGCTTGATGATGCTACTTCTGCTATCCATGATGCTTGTGATGATGCTTTGCTTGATACCGATTTGCCACTAGGTGCATTTCTTGATGCACAAATTTCTAGAGTTGCTGCTGAATGTGATGATACTTCTGAGACTCCTGAGATTATTGAAGTAGAACATGTTGTTTCACCTGTTAGAACTAGCTCTCCTAGATATGAATTTCCTGATATACTTGAGGGTTATGTTATGGAGGGAGACATAGCTGAGGACTTTCTTGCTTGTAAGGATAGCTATGACGTTGAGAATTTACTACGCAAGTGGAAAGAAAAATCTCTGAACGCTAGGATGAAATACGACCCGAAGTTTGCTACTTCGCCTATCTTTGTGACCGATAAGGATTATGAATTCTTTGTCGACCCTGAGTTAATCACTTTGGTCGAATCTGGTCCTTTTCATGGTTATGAGTCTAAAACGGTTGTAGCACATCTTACTAAGTTGCACGATATAGCCACCCTATTCACGAGTGAGGAAAAGATCTGCCACTACTATATCCTTAAGCTGTTTCCTTTCTCGCTAAAGGATGATGCTAAGACTTGGTTCACTTCTCTTTCTCCTGGTTGTGTGCGTAGTCCCCAGGATATGATCTACTACTTCTCTGAGAAATATTTTCCTGCCCATAAGAAGCAAGCTGCCTTGCAGGAAATATATAACTTTGGGCAAGTTGAAGAAGAGAGTCTCCCACAAGCTTGGGGGAGGCTTGTCCAGCTACTAAATGCTTTGCCTGATCACCCTCTTGAGAAGAATGAAATACTTGATATCTTCTATAATTGACTAACCAATGCTTCTAGGGACCACCTAGATAGTTGTGCCGGTTGTGTTTTCAGGGAACAAACTATGGAACAAGCTGAGATTCTATTGAATAATATCTTGTGCAATGAGAATGCTTGGACTATTCCCGAACCACCTCCGAATCCAACTCCGAAGAAAAGAGGTATTCTATTCCTCAGTCCTGAAGATATGCAAGAAGCTAAGAAATCTATGAAAGGGAAAGGCATTAAATCTGAAGATGTCAAAAATCTACCACCTATCGAAGAGATCCATGGTCTTGATAACCCGACACAGGTAGTAGAGGTAAATTCTCTTCGTAGATTCAATGAGAATGATATTCCTTTTGATAAACCTGCTAGCTTATGCTTAGATGAATTTGATAACTTTGTTGCCAAACAACAAAGTTTCAATGATTATGTTAGCAGACAATTGGAACAGAATGCTCGTATGCTTAGTCATTTAAGTGCTTGTGTGGATAGAAATGTCAATGATCTTAAGCTCTTGAGTAAACATGCCTATATGGTTACTACTCAGGTAGAACAAGTACTTAAGGCTCAGAATGACTTGCTCAATGAGTTGAATGACAATTCTGTTAGAGTCGTCACTAGAGGCAGTAGAATGACCCAGGAACCTTTGTATCCTGAAGGTCATCGTAAGAGAATTGAACAAGATTCTCAAGGAGTTAGCACTGATGCACCTAGTCATCCTAGGAAGAAAAAAAAAGATGATAGGAACTTGCATACTAGCAACCCTATTGCTATTACACCCGAGAATCCAAACGATGTCTTTGTTTCTGATGCTGAAACACAATCTGGTGATGAACACGAGCCTAGTGATAATATTGATAGTGGTGTTGATGATGATGCTCAACCTAGCAATGATAAGGATGTGGAGATTGAACCAGCTGATCTTGATAACCCACAACCTAAGAATAGGAGATACGATAAGAACGACTTCATTGCTAGGAAGCATGGTAAAGAAAGAGAACCATGGGTTCAGAAACCCATGCCCTTTCCTCCCAAACCATCCAAGAAAAAGGATGATGAGGATTTTGAGAGCTTTGTTGAAATGATTAGACCTGTCTTTCTGCAAATGCGTTTGACAGATATGCTCAAAATGTCTCCTTATGCTAAGTACATGAAAGATATTGTGACCAATAAAAGGAAGATACCTGAGGTTGAGATTTCCACCATGCTTGCCAACTACACTTTCAAGGGTGGAACTCCTAAGAAACTAGGTGATCCCGGAGTGCCCATTATACCTTGCTCCATTAAAGGCAATTATGTTAGAACCGCTTTATGCGATCTTGGAGCTGGTGTTAGTGTTATGCCTCTCTCTCTCTCTTTACCGTAGACTTGATTTTGATAAGTTGACACCCACTGAAATCTCCTTGCAAATGACCGACAAATCAACTGCTTTTCCTATCGGCATTTGCGAGGATGTGCCTGTTGTGGTTGCTAACGTTACTATCTTAACGGACTTTGTTATTCTGGATATTCCCGAGGACGATGCCATGGCGGTCATCCTTGGAAGACCCTTTTTAAACACTGCAGGGGCTGTTATTGATTGCAACAAAGGCAATGTAAATTTCCATGTCAATGGTAATGAGCATACGGTGCACTTTCCGAAGAAACAATATCGAGTACATTGCATCAATGCTATTGAAAAAACTTCATCGATTATTATTGGGAGCTTTGAATGCCCTATACCTACTGTTATGATGAAGTATGATTTGCTTGTTGGGGATATGCACATCCCCATTGAGGAAACCTACTGACTATTCGAAAATTCTTTGTTTTTTTATGCGATTCGAAAAAAGTTTGTCAATGAGACTTGATCAACCTCATTGACGGCTTCTTTTGATGACCATGAGATGGATGAATCTAGGAGTCACAACCCTCTGTTCCAAAATTTTACTTTCGGTTGTTTAGAAGGAAAATGATAGATTTATCTTTAGTTTTCCCTGTTTTCTGCTTCGTGCGTCCCGTAGAAAAGTGTGCCGAAAATAAAAGTTCTTCAAATGCCCTGAAAATCAAGTATGATTTTTTCTGGAATTTTTGAAAAATTCTAAGACGGAGAGCTAGTCACGGGGATGCACCAGTGGGCCACAAGCCCAGGAGGCGCCCCCCCCCCCCCCCGTGGCCGCGTCTACCAGGCTTGTGTGGCTCACGTGTCCCCCCTCCACTTATTCCAGCTCCCATCTCCTTCTACTACCTCCAAAAAAATTCATTCTACAGCTCAAACCCGTGTTCTTGCTCTTCTTGTTGCGATTTTTGATCTCCTTGTGCAAAACCCCATTCATCAAACTGTTTTGGGGGAATTGTTCCTTGAGAAAGAAAAAGAAAAAGATGAGGAGGTTCCTAAGAGGCTCTTCAAGCCGTGACCCCAAGGATGATGAAAATGAGAAGAAGAAACCCAAGTATCCGGTCCCCCGAGTTGTAGAAGTTCGAGCGTGCGAGTGGCCAAGCGATGTTTTCTTACGCGCCGCCGGACTTTATGAGGACTTTTACTACTTGGTGGAGAACGCAGGCCTTACCGCCTTCGTTGAAGATAAGTGTCCGCAATACCTCCTCCTCACTAATATTTTCATGCAAAGCTTTAATTTCTATCCAAGAAAGAGTCCTCCTATGGTTGAGTTCAAGTTATATGATATCCCCCAGCGCATGTCACTTCAGGATTTTTGCAATGTCTGCAAATTACCTTATGTTGGGAATATTCATGAACCTCGTCCACGGGACTTGGAGGATTTCATAGATACTATTGCTATAGGAGAGGAGAGAGGAGTGTCTTGCGCTAGAGCTCCTAGCATACATTTTCCCGTGCTTCGGTACTTCTCATTATTCGTGGGAAAATGTTTGATTGGCCATGGGAAAGCTGGCGCCCTTAGCTCCCCAGATCTTGGGTTTTGTGTGAAGCCCTTTATAATGATAAAACTTATAGCTTGGGCGCTATAGTAGCTCAATGGTTGAACACGAACCGTTCTAAAGGCGTTGTTTATGGAGGTATCTATGCTACCCGTCTTGCTAGACATTTTGAGATACCTATTAGACTGCACGAGGAAGAAGAGATTCTTCTTCCTAAGAGATATCTAGATTATGATAGCATGGTTCGCCATGACTTTCTTGATAAAGATATAAATAAGAGGATGATTTATAACCTGGTATTTAGTCAGGGTACTCGTTAGACTATTACTTTGCTTGCTCCTTCTTTGTTCAATCTTCATCTAGGCAGGTACATTATTATGCCCTCGGACATCTACGCATATTGGGGCATAGCGCCACCACAGGTGCCCGTGCCCGATCTACCAGTCGAGTACCAGACGCTAGTTTATCAGTGGGAGCCAGAGGAGCTCACCCAGTAGTGGCACCCTCAGTCCACTCCGGAGTACCCCGGAGACGGTTACTTCCCACCTTGGGAGTAGACCAACTTAGGCCAAAAGCCTAAGCTTGGGGGAGTACGTGTTTCTCACTGACCTTATATTCATGCTCATGCTTTCACTTTGTTAGTCCGATGTTCACACCTCGCCACTATATCATCCATGCTAGTTTATTCCTTTTTCTCGCTTTCTTCTCGTGTGTTTTTCTAGTTTGAGAAAACCCAAAAAGATTTCTCGTTCTTCTTTTTTCTTGTTGGGAGCTTTCCGTGTAAATAGTTTTCTTTTTCTTTGGGTCAAGGTAGAAGATCATGGTTACAATGTTTAGTGGCTCGCACATGCATATCTGTTTATTTGTCAAAGAGCCATATTACTTTGTCTTCTCCTTTGTGTTTGCTTGCAGATTCCAGCTTAGTCCAATGCACGGGCACCCTTATTATTGTTCGCATCATTCGGTCGTGCAAGTGAAAGGCAATAATAACGATATATGATGAAGTGACTGAGCCTGGAAAAGATGGTATGAACTCGATCTATTTTGTTTTTGTAAATATGACTAGCTCATCGTTCCTGATTTAGCTTTGTTATGAGAGAAACATGTTTGCAATGACAACTTAGACATCATAGTTTATGATGCCATACTTAATTAGCTTGGAGCTTATAATGGTTTGTCTTGGATGCCAACATGAATTTTGAGATGATTATGATGTAGTATGATAGGATGGTATCCTCCTTGGAATGATTCAAGTGGCTTGACTAGGCACATGTTCACGCATGTAGCTGAAACAAAATCAACATAGCCTCTATGATATATATGTTTATGGTGATTTATGTCCTACTCATGCTTGCACTCAATGTTGGTTAATTTCAATGCATTTTGATGACTGTTGTTGCTCTCTAGTTGGTCGCTTCCCAGTCTTTTGCTAGCCTTCACTTGTACTAAGCGGGAATACCGCTTGTGCATCCACTTCCATAAACCCAAACTTGTTCCATATGAGTCCACCATACCTACCTATATGCGGTATCTACCTGCCGTTCCAAGTAAATTTGCATGTGCCACTCTCTAAACCTTCAAGAAATAATCTGTTTTGCATGCCCGAACCGCTCATGTGGTGACAAGGGGCGATCAGTATCTTCCATGTTAGGCGTGTTATCCTCGATACGTGTTTATTCACTATCACTCACGAGAAAGGGGGCGGTAATTGGAATGCCCAGTTCCATGCTCAAATCGAAAAGATAATTGCAAATAAAACTCCCCCTAGATTGTTGTTGGTATGGACGGCACCCGAGGATTCGGCTAGTCGTGGAGTGTGATTGATTGGTGGTGGGGGAGTCAAAACTTTACTTTTTTGTTTGGGAACCGCCTATAGTATGTGTAGCATGGAAGATGGTGAAAACTCTTGGTCATCACATTGACAATGAAAGCATGCCACCCAAAATTATTTATCTCTGTCTTCAAAGCTTGAGCTCTGGCACCGCTGCAAATCAATGCTTCCCTCTGCGAAGGGCCTATCTATTTATGTTTCTGTTGAGTCATCCTCTTCTTATAAAGGCACCAATTAGAGAGCACCTCCTTCGTTTCTATGCTTTGCTTTTAATTGATATTGAGTATGACTATGACTGGATCTTCTTTGCCATGAATTACAATGTTCAGTCAGCCCTTGGTCTTTGAAGGTGTTGTGCATTTATGTTTTGCGGTCTCAGAAAGAGCTAGAGAGATACCATCTGTTCATATTGCTTCATGATTGTTTTGATTGAAGTGTTGACGTTTGAAACTTATTATTATTGCTCGATAGTTGATTATGCCATTGATATGAGTTTGCCATGAGACCTAGATGTCATTGCTTATGTGGTTAGCTTATGATCTTCCTGAAAATCTGAATATGAGTTAGACATAATTCCAACAACAAGATCAAACAGAGTTCGTAAAAGTTTTTATTTTGTCTCTTTCAGTTTGTCAACTGAGTTGCTTGAGGACAAGCAAGGCTTTAAGCTTGGGGGAGTTGATACATCTCCATCGTATCTACTTTTCTCGTAATGACCTAGAAATTTATGAGGATTTTTTGTCGAATATATAAAAAATACTACCGCAAGAATCAACCGGAGATGTGGAGCGAGGAGCCCACAAGCCAGGGAGGCCCCCCCTTGGTCGCGCCTAGCAGGCTTGTGGGGCCCACGGAGCTCCACCGCCTCCTACTCCAGCTCTATTTAGTCCCTTTCGTCCGTAAAAGAATCAAGGAGCAGAGTTCGTCGCTTTTTATGATACGGAGGCACCACCACCACATGTTCTTCCTCTAGAGGGCGGATCTGGAGTCCGTTCTGGGCTCCGGAGAGGGGAGATCGTCGCCATCGTCATCACCAACCTTCCTTCATCGCCAATTCCATGATTCTCTTCATCGTTCGTGAGTAATCTCATCGTAGGCTTGCTGGACGGTGATGGGTTGGATGATATCTATCATGTAATCGAGTTAGTTTTGATGGGGATTGATCCCTAGTATCCACTATGTTTTGAGATTGATGTTGCTACTACTTTGCTATGCTTAGTGCTTGTCACTAGGGCCCGAGTGCCATCATTTCAGATCCGAACTTATTATGTTTTCATCAATATATGTGTGTTCTTGATCCTATCTTGCAAGTTGTAGTTACCTACTATGTGTTATGACCCGGCAACCCCGGAGTGACAATAGCCGGTACCACTCCCGAAGATGATCATAGTATGAGGAGTTCATGTATTCACTAAGTGCTAATGCATTGTTCCGGTTCTCTATTAAAAGGAGAACCTTAATATCTCTTAGTTTCCATTAGGATCCCGCTGCCACGGGAGGGATTGACAATAGATGTCATACAAGTTCTTTTCCCTTAGCACGTATGACTATATACGGAATGCATGCCTACATTACATTGACGAACTGGAGCTAGTTACATATCTCCCCATGTCATAACTGTTACATGATGAATGTCATCCGACATAATTATGAAAGTGCGTTATATCGACTAGAGGGGGGTGAATAGAAGATTTTTATAATTTCGTTACTGAGGAAATTCCTTTTGAGGAAATTCCTCAGTGATGACTAACTTACAGCGGAAACAGTAAAGGATCAGGAGTGCAAAGTTTCACTACAGCAGTTTTTCAGTATGAGGAATGTGAAAACAGATTGCACAGTGAGCAGGCACGAAGAAAACAGATGAGGAATAACTAGCGTGAAGAATTTGGGGTTGAGGAATTTCAGAGAAAGTCTTCAGCAAATTCTTCAAACAGTGACAATGAAAATCATCAACACATAATATGAGGAATATAACGAGTTGAGGAATTAGAACCCGTTTCACAGCGAAGACAGTAGTTGATGACCCAGTTCCAACTGTCGTGACAGTTGTACATCTGATTTCGAGCGGCTTGGTATTGAAACCAAAAGACACACAGTCCCGGGACACACAGTCCCTACCGTATTCTCCTTGAGCTAAGAACACACAGTCCTCGCCCAACACTCGTGGTAAGTCTTCAGGGCAGACTTCCAAACCCTCACAAACTTGGTCATCCGGCGATCCACAATTGACTGCTGGATTGCTCTAGACCATGACGCCTAACCGTCTGGAAGATACACAGTCCTCAACGGTAAAAGGCTTCAGTCCCACACAGGAACAACTTCTTCAGTGATGCTCAATCACTTGGTTATCGGTTTGTGGTTTGGTGTTTGGGGTATTTCCTCACTGATGAATTACTCTCGAAGACTCTGAGGAATTTGGGTTGCTCTTCTGACAAGTGTCAGTTTCTAGCGGAGCAGCCAACCAGCTAATGGTTGTGGGGGCGGCTATTTATAGCCTGAGAGCATCCCGACATGATTTGACACTAATGCCCTTAAATAATATGACCGTTGGTGTGGATAAGACCAATGATGTGGCGTGGCTATCGAAACGGTCGGGACCCTCAACTGTGAGAGTCCTCATGTCACTCATATTCCTCACTTGAGGATTTTGGTAGGATTAGGCATGGGTTGAGCATCATGAGGAAATTCATTCCAATGTGTTACCTCGACCCCCTTTAACAGTACGGTGTTCCTATTACTCAAGTGTGGAGAAAATAAAACAAAAAGAGTAAATCTTCATGCTTCAAAGTCTTCAGAATGATTTTCTTCAGGACACACCGAATTCCTCAATTTCAATATCTTCACGAGGAATATCAATTTCATCGCAGATTCTTCGCGATTCAAATCTTCATCTTCAGACCAATTTCTTCAACCGAAGATGTATATTTTTAGGGGTCGATATTCATCGAATATTTCAAACTCCTCAGCAACTTATAGATCATGTGTACACTCATGAACACATTAGATACTTAACCTATAAGTCTTCAGACCACCAAAATCACTAAGGGGCGCTGGATGCACTTACAATCTCCCCCTTTTTAGTGGTTGATGACAATTAGGTTAAGTCTTCAACAGGGATAAAAATATGAAGTGTAAATACTCATTTGAGGAATTTGAAATCAAGATTTAGAGAGACTCCCCCTGAAGATGTGCATATCTTAAGGATATTGCTTTTCACAGCAAATGCACATTCATGATTTATATCATGGAGATCTCCCCCTGAGTCTTGTAAATCATGCATACATATGACATATAGTATGAAGAAATTGAAGATGCATGATGACAAATGGTATCTGACGAATTCCAGCATGCGTGCATTAAAATTTTGAGGAATAAGCATGCGAAGAAAAACGTTCAAAAGCGTCAGAGTACCATCGGCTTAAGTTACAACTCATTACATAAGAACTTCAGAAGAGCCAAGAGTTTGTAACTTAAATATAGTTCATAAGCCCCAAAATATCTTGCGTGAAGACTAACTCTCAAGTTTCTCCCCCTTTGTCATCAAGTGACAAAAAGGGACAAACTAAGGACTAACGCCCGTGAAGACTTCACTCCTCGGCAGTTGATGAAGACGCGTGATGATTCTTGGGAGCAGTCCTCTTCCTTGGACCGGTGGCAGTGTCTTGTTGTTCTTCATCAGATTTAGCAGTGCGGAATGAAGAAAAAGAACTGTCCTCAAGGTCTGGAACTGGAATTGTCCTGAATTTCTTCTTGGGTGGCCACGACCAGTGAAAGTCTCGTGGAAACTCCAATTCTTCAAGTTCTGCCGAAGTCTCCAGATGAGCCAGTGTAGCCCAGGTGCGATCAAAAACCTCATGAAGATAATAGTGGTTAAGCTTCACAGCATTATGCGTTTCATTGAGGGTTTTCACAATGGCGCCGAACTGGCGTTTGACCCACTTGTGATTCCGATCCACCTTCTGGTGAAGACCGAGAAGAAGCTCTCTGGTATTCAGCACACAAGGAGCAACAGGACTAGGAGGATGAGTCGCAGTATCATCCCATGAAGAATATGCTTCAGGCTCTCTGAACTGGCCATCAAGGGGCCTACGGCCTTCATCAATGACAGACTTGCCTTTTCCTTCAACGAGCTCGAAAGTCTTCTTTTTGACCCTGATAGGAGCCATATAACCAACATGGTTGTTGAAATCTGCATGAAAGTTGATGCATGTCCTTGTCCTGATGAATCTCATGATCCATGGAGCATGTATCTTGTGGTCAAAAGGACACATTGCATTGTCGGCCAAAGTCCTCAAGAAGAAATCATGGATGTTGATAGGAATACCATGGATGATGTTGAAGAGGATATTCTTCATGAGGCCTACGACATCGTCTTCATCATCATGGCCCTTGATCGGTGCAAGAACGCTGCAGAGGATTCTGTAAACAGTCCTTGGTTCATATTTGAGCTCATGGATGAGGAAATCCGTTCTTGGTGATTTTCCTTTAGCCAAAGGCTTCATGAGGACTTCCATCATCCCGTTGGGCAGCTCACGTTCATCATAAAGCTTCACGGCTTGCTCTGAGGGAATTGACACTGGCAGTTCATGCAGGAGCTCAATGGCTGGAGCCTTGTGGTGTGTGTTTTGCGTCATCCAGTCAAACACCCAGGTGTTGATATCTGTAGGATCTCCATATATGTGAAGAGTGGCATAAAATTGAAGAATAAGCTCACTGTTCCAGTCACAGATATCGGAGCACATTGGAACGAGGCCAGCATCATGAAGGACGTTGAGGACTAGAGCAAGGCATGGTATTTCTTCAAGCTCAACATGAGGAACATGCCTGTGCTGGAGAATCTTGTTTCTTCCACACAGCACAGAGGCATAGTAATTGAGTTGTGTCCTCGTCCAAAACTTCAGATGCCTGATGCGAGCTTGTCATAGGGATTTTCTCCGATGAAGAACATGCGTTCTTCAAAGAAGGACTCCTTTTGAAACTTTGGCCGCTTTGAGAGCGGCAGACGCTGCATGGGCTGAAGGTTTGGCTGTTGGACCTGAGGGAAGACAACAATTGCAGACTCTGGGTTGAGGACGACGAAGGCATTGTCTTGGTCTGGTGCATTTTCCTCAGCATGGTCCTCAGGGTGAGGAATTTCATCAGCTTGAGCTTCAGGTTGACGAGCATGCTCTTGTTGTGCTTCAGGCTGAGGAATGGGATCTGGAGGGGCAGCTTTCTTGTTGTAGTCGTTAACAGCTTCAGTAGCAGTTTGATGAAATTTCTTTTGAGACTTTGACGGTCAGAAAGCTTGGAGTACTTATCTGTCAAAGTCTTCAACTCTGCCTGTGTTGACACAAGGTCATCAGGCGTTAGATTGAGGAGATTTTGCTTGAGGGATGTGCTTCTTGATAATCCTCAAGTGGGGCCCGTTTGCCAGGAGGCTTCAGAGCGAATTTCTTTGCATATTTGGGAGTGACAAATTTGTACTCCTTCCACTCCTTAGCCCATCGGCGTTCTATCTTCTGAAGCTGAATCTTTCTCTTGAGCATAGTTTCATTTTCATCAGGAGTGCAGTAATCCAGGTATAGATCCTCGGGGATATCTACGGCTATATTCTGCTCAAGTTTCTTGCCTCCCTTTTGCTTCCTGTCATCCTCCATTTTCTTCAGCTGAGGATTTTGCTGATGAGATTGAACTATTGAGGACTCTGATGAGACTTGAAGATTTTCTTCAAGAAACGCTGCAAATGAGTTAATTTGATGAGAACCGAGAGATTCATCAGCTGACATGTGTGTACCTGTGAACAGAGTATAGTTGCGAGGAATTTGGAGAGGTCATATGCGTTCTCAGATTTGAAGAAATTGAAAAAAATTGACAGTTGAGGAATTTGACCAGTGGTTGCGGAATTTGCTTAAGCATACTGTTCTTGGGTTCCAGAGTTGTACAGATCCAAAAATTCGCACAACTGAGGAATCTCGTGAAAATCTTGGATGCTTAGTGAAGTTCATCAATAGTGTGGTGATAGACAGTGTTTGAGGAAGAGAAACGGATGGATTCTTGAGGAAAAACAGATTTCACATCACAGAGGTAAAATAGTAGATCAAACTTGCTGTAAAAATAGGGTTTTTATTTACCCTAGATGGCGCGCACGAAGAACAAAGAAGAGTAGCAAGCGAACCTCTTTTGGTGTGTGTCCAATGCACCCTAACCCAGTAGCAGAGGACGTCTACAGCGGCAGCGGACGAGGATGGTCCGACTCTGGCATGGTTTCAGCGACGAAAAAGTCGAGGCAGTGAAGCTCTTCTTCGCCGGCGTCGAGACTTCCAATGGTGGCGCTAGGGTTCGGAGCTTTGCTGTAGCAGGAGAGCGATGGAGCGAAAGAAGTGTTTACCGAGGGGGATGGGGACATATTTATAGCCAGGCAGTTACTGTTGGCTCGAGGAAATCGGACCAAACAGCCCCTGCCTCTACGTCTCCGCAGGACACGTGTAGTTTACGAGCAAAGTGGTGTAGATCGTGGTTATCCGAACGAGGAAAGTGGGGTTCAGTTACTGTTCATTAATTTTTTTTTTTGAAGATTTGAGGATTTTGTTACAAAATCATTAGCTGACAAGGACGCAATGAGGATTTCGAACAAAGTTTCAAGTAGAACGCATATGAAGAATTGAATAGATTGGATGAGAATAGCATAGAGGGAAAGTAGGGTCCGATCACATTCACTTAGATGAAGTATCAACTTGAATAAATAGCTATAAGTGAATGATGTTGAGGACTTCAAAGCACAGTCTATCTAGGTAAACGAAAGTCATCAAGTGTTTGAAGAAAGAAAATGATTTTGAAGAACAACTAATTTGAAGAAAATCAAAATTTTGAAGAAATGAGATTTTGAAGAAATTCAACTTGAGGAATTTCACGTTGGGCGGTGGCGTGACCCACCATATAAGAATGTTGATTACAGACGCCGCGTACAATTATCATAGGGCCGTGAGAATCAATTTCTTCGTTGATTTCTTCACACTCAGAGTGATATTCTTCATCAGTTGAAGAAAATCGATTCATCATGTGTTCCACATCTAAGTCATCAATTTTGCATAAGTGTTAGGATGTGTGCATGTTTTTACAAAACATTTGAAGATTCTAAGATATTTAGCTCACACCGCAACTTGCAAAACCTTTTCTCATCCAAGGGCTTAGTGAAGATATCTGCCAGTTGATCATCAGTCTTCACATGGTTGATGAGGATATTGCCCTTGAGGACATGGTCCCGAAGAAAATGATGACGAATCTGGATGTGCTTGGTCTTCGAGTGTTGTACTGGATTGTATGCAATCTTGATTGCACTCTCATTGTCGCACTCGAGAGGCACATTCTTCACGTTGATGCCGTAGTCCTTGAGGGTTTGCTTCATCCATAGCAATTGAGCACAGCATGAACCAGCAGCAATGTACTCAGCTTCGGCAGTGGAGAGTGATACGCAGTTCTGCTTCTTTGAGGACCAGCAGACTAGTGATCTTCCGAGGAAATGGCATGTGCCACAGGTTGACTTGCGATCCACACGGTCACCAGCATAGTCAGAATCAGAATACCCTACGAGATGAAGATTTTAGCCCTTGGGGTACCATAATCCTAGTGTTGGTTTGTGAGCTAAGTATTGAAGAATATGCTTCACAGCCTTATCGTGTGATTCCTTCGGTTTTGCTTGAAAATGTGCACACATGCAAACACTAAGCATTATATCTGGCCTAGATGCACATAAATACAATAAAGAGCCAATCATAGAGCAATATACCCGCTGATCGAATTCTTTACCATTTTCGTCAGTGCACAGGTGGTCGTTGGTAGGCATTGGAGTCTTGGCACCTTTGCATTCATGCATGTCAAATTTCCTCAGAACATCCTTGAGGTATTTCTCCTCTGATATGAAGATTCCATTGCGTTGTTGATGAATTTGAATACCTAAGAAGAATTTCAGCTCCCCCATCATAGACATCTGATATTCTTCACTCATCATGTAAGCAAATTGATCATTGTATCGTTTGTCAGTACAGCCAAATATAATATCATCGACATATATCTGGCACACAAATAGCTCATTATCATAGGATTTAGTGAAAAGAGTTGGATCGAGTGAACCAGGTTTGAAGCCTTTCTTCATGAGGAATTCCTTCAATGTATCATACCATGCCCGAGGGGCTTGCTTGAGACCATAGAGCGCCTTTTTGAGTATGAAGACTTTGTTTAGATTCTTTGGATCCTCAAAACCTGGGGGCTGAGCAACATATACTTCTTCCTCAAGCTTACCATTGAGGAATGCACTTTTCACATCCATTTGATATAAGATGATGTTATGATGATTAGCATAAGCAAGTAGTATTCGAATAGCTTCAAGTCTAGCAACAGGTGCAAAAGTTTCATCGAATTCTATTCCTTCAACCTGGATGTAGCCTTGGGCTACAAGTCGTGCCTTATTCCTCACCACTTGACCATCCTCATCTTGCTTGTTTCGGAAAATCCACTTGGTTCCGATGATATTGTGCTTGCAAGGATCTGGTCGTTTGACGAGCTCCCATACATCATTCGGCTTGAATTGAAGAAGTTCGTCTTGCATAGCTTGGATCCACTCTGGTTCCAGGAAAGCCTCAGCAACTTTTGAGGGTTCTGTGATAGATACAAAGGAGAAATGTCCATAAAAGTTAACTAAGTGTGAAGCTTTTGAGCGAGTGAGAGGACCTGGCGCGTTGATGTCGTTGAGGATTTTGTCAAGTTCTACTTCATTTGCAATCCTCGGATGAGCTGGTTGAGGATTTCGTCTGGGCTGAGGAAGTGGTTCTGGAGCAATTTCCTCAGAAGCACCTTCTTGATTTTCATCAGTGATGGGGATGGTTTCTTCATCAATTTCCTCTATGGGAACAATGTCTTCAGTAGGTTTGAGCTTTATTGCTTCCTCAGGAGACAACTTATCTGGATCAGAAGGCAATTGCTCTCTTTGCGAGCCATTAGTTTCATCGAACCACACATCTACAGTCTCAACAACTTTGTTGTGATAGTTGTTGAAGACTCTGTAGGTGTGCGAGTCCTTTCCATAACCAAGCATAAAACCCTCATGTGCCTTAGGTGCAAATTTTGAGCTATGGTGAGGATCTCTAATCCAACATTTTGCACCGAAGACTTTGAAATAACTTACATTGGGTTTCTTATTAGTGAGGAGTTCATATGGGGTTTTCTTGAGGAATTTGTGAAGATATACCCTGTTGATGATATGGCATGCAGTGTTGATTGCTTCAGGCCAAAAGCAACGAGGAGTCTGATATTCTTCAAGCATGGTTCTTGCCATCTCAACCAGAGTCATGTTCTTCCTTTCAACGACACCATTCTGTTGAGGAGTATAAGGAGCAGATAATTCGTGAGTAATACCAAGTTCATCAAGATAATCATCAAGACCAGTGTTTTTGAACTCTGTTCCATTATCACTCCTGATATGTTTGATCTTGATGCTGAAGTTCGTCGAGGCCCTTGAAGAAAATCGTTTGAAGATTTCCTGCACTTCAGATTTATATAAGATGATATGCACCCATGTATATCTGGAATAATCATCAACTATGATGAAGCCATATAAATATGATGCATTTGTTAGTGTGGCATAGTGAGTAGGTCCAAATAGATCCATATGAACCAATTTGAAGGGACGAGTAGTGGTCATGATAGTCTTCGAGGGATGCTTGGATTTGGTCATTTTCCCAGATTCACATGCACCGCAGAGATGATCCTTGAGGAATATGACTGATTCAATGCCGATGACATGCTTCTTCTTCGCGAGCGTGTGCAAATTCCTCATGCCTGCATGACCTAGTCTTCGGTGCCATAGCCATCCTTCTGAGGTTTTTGCTAGTAAACAAGTGGTTGGTTGAGGACGTGTAGAGAAATCAACAATGTACAATTCCCCTCTTCTTACACCTTCGAAGACTTTGGATTTGTCAGATTCCATGATCACAACACATCTATATCTACCAAAGATGACAATCATATCAAGATCACAAAGCATCGAGACTGACATGAGGTTAAATCCAAGGGATTCAACAAGCATCACTTTGTCCATATGCCTATCCTTGGAAATAGCCACTTTGCCAAGTCCCAATACCTTGCTTTTACCTTTGTCAGCATATGTGATTTGCTTCAGAGGTGATGGAATTAGTGGCATATTCATCAGCAGGCTTTTATCACCAGTCATGTGATGTGTGCAGCCACTATCAAGAACCCACTCAGTACTCTTGGGTTTGTCATCCTGCAGATGAATTAGTACAGCTTACCATCTCATATGCTTCAAACTTGAAGAATATGATATCAATTTCATAAGATAGGAATTTCATCATAACAAAATTATAAGGACGTGTGAAATATTTCTTTTTCATCAATATTAGCTTGCGCCCTATCAAGCATTTCCTCATGTCTCCAGTAAATTCTTCAGATGATGATTTTCATCTGCAGACCTGTCCTGCAGAAGTGATTAGTTCAATTTCTTCACCACCCACATCTGAAGGGGTGGTAAAGCATTCATCATCCTGCGAGCACCATATGAGAACGGAGGCATTGAAGCTAATGCACTTCTCTTAACAGTAGGGGGTTAAAGTACTCATATGAATATGCACAAAACTGGTTTGAGGATTTATGAACATAATGATTTGAAGAGTAACGCTCGTATTCATATTCCTTGTAGTTTTCCTGCATGTTATAAGCATTAGCACGGGTACGAGCATAGTTTTCACCAGTTGAGGATTTTGATCCTCTTGAAGAATTTGGTCCTCCTGAGGAATTTGATCTAGGGTTCAGATTCTTCATTGGTGGTTTCATGAGGACATTCACCTGAAGATTTTCAAGACAACTTTTGGGAACCCATATTTTCCTCAAGGGAGGGCCATTCCTGCAGTTAGTTCCAACATATTGAGCAAACACTTCACGAGATTGATTTTTGAATAGTTTATAGTTGGAGTCAAATGACTCATCTAAGGAAGAGGATAGTTCACATGAAAAACCAGTTAGATTGGATGGATCAAAAGGAGGCCCAGTAGCAGCAACCCATGAGGTTTTAGGATACTGCTCAGGTTTCCAATAAGATCCATCAGCATTCAATTTCCTCTCAAAGGCAATTCCTTCTTTCCTCGGGTTCCTGTTCAAGATCTGCTTTTTGAGCACATCACAAATGGTTTGATGTCCTTTCAGACTTTTGTATATGCCTGTCACATACAATTCCTTCAGCCCTGCATTTTTATCAGTGGCATTTGTGTTTTCCTCAAGTGAGGAATTTGACACTACAGGAGCAGTTGAAGAATTTGTAGCAATAGAAGCATTAGATGATTCTGGTGAAGAATTAACAGTTTCACGTTCAATGCATTTAAGACAAGGAGGAATGAATTCAGCTTGAGCAGCGCTGATCTGTTGAGCTAGTAATGAATCATTTTCCATACGAATATCATCATGAGAAATCCTCAGCTTCTCTAGATCAAGCTTCCTTTGAAGAAATTCATAGGAAAGTTTCTCATGATCAGTGAGGAGTGTATCATAACGATCTTGAAGATTATCAAATCTAGACTAAAGACATTTTACATCTTCAGTGAGGATTTGGGTAAGATTCATTTCATCATTCAACAGATCATCACTTCTATCTAGCAGTTTCTGAAGCTTTTCCAGGGCAGTTTGTTGTTTAGTGGCAATGACAGCAAGTTTACTGTAACTGGGTTTTTTTATAATCATCAGTTTCATAGTCACTTGAATTAGAGGAGGAAGCATCATTCGGTACCTTTGAACCTTTTGCCATGAAGCAATAGGTTGGAGCGAAGTCATCAGCATAGTCATCAGTGTGGATGGTGTTATCATCTTCTTCAAGGTTGAAGATTGACTTGCTGACGAAAGTGGTTGCAAGTGCAAGACTGGCCTGTCCAGATTCTGAGTCTTCATCAGAATCCTCCTCTTCATCACATTCCTCTGATTCTGCCTCGGAATCCATTACCTTGCCAATAAGTGCCCGAGCCTTTCTGAAACTAGTCTTCTTGTGCGATGAGGGCTTTGAAGATGAGGACTTTGAAGATTTCTTCTTCTTCTTCGAGTCATCAGAACTGTCATCCTTGTATTTCTTCTTCTTTGATTCCTTTCCCCAACGGGGACAATCAGCAATGTAGTGACCTGATTTCTTGCATTTGTGGCAGGTTCTTTTCTTGTAGTCCTCAGATGAAGATTCTGATTTCCTCATATCTCTTCTTGAAGATTTACCGAACTGGCCACGTCGTGTAAACCTCTGGAATTTCCTCACGAGCATTGCAAGCTCCTGTCCAAATTCTTCAGGATCACCAATGCTATCATCCGAGTCTTCTTCTTCAGATGAGGAAATTGCTCTAGCCTTCAGTGCACTTGGTCCATATAGATCTTTCTTTTCTTCTTGCTGGAATTCATGAGTATTGAGTCTTTCGAGTATATCAGCTGGATCAAGCATCTTGTAGTCTGGTCTTTCTTGAATCATTAGGACTAATGTATCAAATGAAGAATCCAAAGATCTTACCACTTTCTTCACAACTTCGTGATCAGTGATGTCTCGAGCTCCCAGTGCTTGCAGTTCATTTGATATGTCAGTGAGGCGATCAAAGGTATCTCGGCAGCTTTCATTGTCAAGCCTCTTGAAGCGATTGAAGAGATTGCGAAGAACATCAACACGAGAATCACGCTGGGTTGATACTCCTTCATTTACTTTGCACAGTCTCTCCCAGATAAGTGTCGCTGAGCCCAAAGCACTCACTCTTCCAAACTGACCTGGGCTCAGATGGCCACAGATGATATTCTTCGCTTGAGAATCAAGTTGCTTGAATTTCTTCACATCAACAGCAGAGACACTAGCAGAGATGATGGGGACGCCATGTTCCACAATATACCAGAGATCATTATCAATAGCTTGTAGATGCATCTGCATCTTGGTCTTCCAGAAGGGAAAGTTCTTTTCTTCGAAAGTATGACATGCTGCAGTAACCTTAATCATGCCTGTAGTCGACATAACTAAAACTCCACGTGGTTAAACCAAAATCACATAGAACAAGGGAGTACCTTGCTCTAATGCCAATTGAAAGTGCGTTATATCGACTAGAGGGGGGTGAATAGGAGATTTTCAGAATTTCATCAGTGAGGAAATTCCTTTTGAGGAAATTCCTCACTGATGACTAACTTACAGCGGAAACAGTACAGGATCAGGAGTGCAAAGTTTCACTACAGCAGTTTTTCAGTATGAGGAATGTGAAAACAGATTGCACAGTGAGCAGGCACGCACAAAACAGATGAGGAATAACTAGCGTGAAGAATTTGGGTTGAGGAATTTCAGAGAAAGTCTTCAGCAAATTCTTCAAACAGTGACAGTGAAAATCATCAACACATAATATGAGAAATATAAAGAGTTGAGGAATTAGAACCCGTTTCACATCGAAGACAGTAGTTGATGACCCAGTTCCAACTGTTGTGACAGTTGTACATCTGTTTTGGAGCGGCTTGGTATTGAAACCAAAAGACACACAGTCCCGGGACACACAGTCCCTACCGTATTCTCCTTGGGCTAAGAACACACAGTCCTCGCCCAACACTCGTGGTAAGTCTTCAGGGCAGACTTCCAAACCCTTATATGTTACTTTGCCGCTACTGCTGTCACTGCTGCTACTGTTACCGCTACTGCTGTCACTGCTTCTACTGTTACCGTTGCTACTGTTGCTATCACACTACTTTGCTGCAGATACTAAGTCTTTCAGGTGTGGTTGAATTGACAACTCAACTGCTAATACTCGAGAATATTCTTTGGCTTCCCCTTGTGTCGAATCAACAAATTTGGGTTGAATACTCTGCCCTCGAAAACTGTTGTGATCCCCTATACTTGTGGGTTATCAAGGGCCACCTTCTTCTCGTCAATTCTCTCTTGATAAAACACCCCGTCCTCAAAGATAATCGAAATCTCGGGGTCTTCGTGAAATCGGGGGTCATCGTCACGGGCGAAGTCCTCAAGCTGGGGTGCGGGACAGTTTATCGTCTCGATCCAGCGGCTCCAAGTCTACGGAGAGGGAGTAGGGGTTATTGGTCAGCAATAATGGACATAAATATCCAGGCTGTGAATATTAAGACACTTACCCATTCCATGGGGTTATACGTCGAATAGCCATCCTTGAGGTGAGGCGGGATAAATCTTCTTATTCCCCCTTGAAAAGATCGGCTAGAACGGCTCCCAGGGCCTTCCGATCGTCCAGTCCCTGCTGTCTGGATTGGGTAGAATCACTCGTCCCGCTATAGCGCCACAAAGGGTGTGTACGCTGTTGGAGTGGTTGGACGCATCGGGTAATCGCCGCTGCCATCATGTCAATGATGGTCAGCCCACTATGAGTAAGTACCCTAACCTTGGAAGATAGGCGCTTCACTTAGGAGCTCTCCTCTTGGGAAGTGCTCTTCGACCGCCAGCTGAATCGCTTCTTTAAAGGGGTCACGGAGTATTCGGGAAGACCTCTCCGAACTGGTTTGAATAGGGGGACATCCTCGATATAAGACCACTCCAAGGGCTACTCGTTGGTCTCCTTCTTCCGTGTCTCGATCGGGTATCCTGTGGCGACTATACGCCATACTTCGGCTCCACCCACTTCCCAAAATGTCGTTCCTCTAGTTCGGGGAACAACAGAGAAGTACTTTCTCCATAGATCAAAGTGGGGCTCGCGACCTAGGAACATCTCGCATAAGGCCACGAAGCTTGAGATGTGAAGCATGGAGTGAGGGGTGAGATTGTGGAGCTATAGCCCATAGAACTCCTACAACCCCCTGAAGAAAGGGTGAACTGGGAATCCCACCCCTCGCAGTAGGAAAGAAACAAAGCAAACCCTTTCTCCCCTTTGAGGGGAAGGGAAGTTTTCTGCAAAGGCTTCGCCATTGGTAGAGGACAGACCGGCGCGAGTAAGCACAAGGTCTGATAGGGGAAGATATCCTTGAGTTTCGAGTTCGCGCAAACGGAGAAGGGAAAGGGAGCAACTGGCTCAGTCCCCCGAAAGGGGGCCAAGGGGTGTGAGGAGGAACGTGCCATGACTCCGGAGTGCTGGAACCCTAGGCTTTCTTGGTGACGCTTGGAGGCTGATGGAACCTTGAAACAGATTTTGATTTGTTTATAAAGGGCGTTACCTCCTCTTGCTATAGGAAGCAGTTCCGTCAGGGATAGCTAAAAGTGATTGCATTTATAGAAGCATGCGAAAATTGAGAATTGTTATTAATCTTTGTGCACAGTTAAAAGATATGGGCCCCGCGACGCTTCGGTGACCGTGAGCCGACCGAAGACTAATTTATCGTTCCGTGATCGGAGAAAACAGGGGAACTCGCCTTGCAAACCGAACACTCTGGGCGCGAGCATACGAAGACCCTGCACATCGGCATTGAAGGCTAGTTCAGGGGCTACTGAGTGAGTACGGTATTAAGGGGTCCTTAGGTAATCGGCTTGCTACGAAGAGGCCGACCTAATGGGCCGTACTAATTGGAGGCCGGACTGTGTGGTCATCTTGTATTCAAGGAGGAAAGCACCGAAGACCGGCGTGGCGTCCAAGTAAAGTAGACTAGGTCGGTCAAGCCGCCCTCAGCAGGAGGTCGGTTGTATGTAACCCTAGATCCCCTGGTGGCTATATAAACCCGGGGTCCTCGTCCATGTAGGCAGGTTGACTCATCTAGGGTTTTAGCTCATACGATCTCGAGGCAGATCAACTTTGTAATCATCATCCACATCAATATAATCAAGCAGGACGTAGGGTTTTGCCTCCTCAATAGGGCCCGAACCTCGGTAAATATTGTCTCCCCCTTTCTCCTGTAACTCATTGATCCAAGGTCCACAGTTCGGGACCCCCTACCCGAGATATACCGGTTTTGACACCAGCAACCGCCGCTTTGTGCATGATGTCTGATGGTGTTCCGGCAGACTACATTGATGACAATTTTGCGATGTCAGAGAGCACTTCTATCGCCTATGTCAAACAATTTGCGAAGACTATGGTGGAAGTGTTTGGTCCACAGTACGTAACAACACTTAATGCTCAAGACACTTAGAGGCTTTTGGAGATGAACAAAGCCCGTGGGTTCCCAGGTATGCCAGGGTCCGTGAATTGCATGCATTGGAAGTGGAATAATTGTCCAAAAGCATAGCATGCACAATTTAAGGGTTGCCAGAAGGATGCCACTATCATCCTTGAGGTAGTGGCCGGTCATGAAACATGGTTTTGGCATTCATATTTTGGGATTCCTCGATCTTGCAATGACATCAATGTGCTCGACCGGTCACCTCTTTTTGCCATATTAGACAATGGAGAAGCTCCACGAGTGACCTTCGAAGCAAATGGGCATACATACAACTATGGGTACTATCTCGCGGATGGGATCTACCCGAGGTGGAGTACTAGTGTGAGGCCTATCCAAAAACCCTAAGGTAAGAAAGAACTCATCTTTCATAATGCACAAGCAGGTGCTAGGAAAGATGTTGAAAGTGCATTTGGGATTTTGCAATCCCAATTTGATATTGTGCGAGGACCATCTAGATTCTGAGAATAAAAAAATCTTTGATATATCATGACTGCTTACGTGATCATGTATAACATGATCATTAAAAATGAGCATGGCCAAAATATAGATTACACCTATTAAGATTTGATGGGTGTACGCGTTATGCCAATAAAAAAAAGGAGTGAATCAAATGTTTCATGAAGGTCAACAATCAAATTAGAGACTCCGATGCGCACCATCAACTTCAGACGGATTTAATGAAGAAGTATTGGATATGGCATGATGAAAGAGTCGCCTAGTTTCATAATTTGTTTGTTGTATTATGCAAGAACTTTGTTAAATTTGTGTTGCATCTGATGTCCTAGATTTGATGAATTATATAATATTGATATTATGGACATCTTAATTTTTAAGTTTTGATTCATATGTTTTTATTTAAAATTGTATGGTTGTACAACGGCAATATAGTAGCCGATCGCTAAATTTACATCTCCATTTGCATCATCTGTTGGATTGCACTTTTACATCTTCGTTTTGCATCATTTATTGAAGTTGACCCCTTTTAAAAGATGCAAAAGTCATTTTTTGAAGATGCAAATTTTACGTTTCTTGTTTTTCATCTCTAAATTTACATTTTTTTTAATTAAAGATGCTCAAGATCTGCACCATCCGAGTCGCCCTCGGCTGTCACGGCGAAGCAACGATCTTCTCTTGCCTTGGTCCGTGGACACTCACCACAACTGTCGTGGCGCGGAAGGACCTGTCCGCTGCACCTGCACTGCATGCGCACGTCGGTTTCAGATTTCAGACGCGGTCGGAGGTCGCTATGCGCTGTGACAAATGAAGCTGTCATGCGTGTGTGTCGGTGCGGGCTAATTTTTCAGGCTAATAAACTTGTCACTAATGCTCAGCTCGGCTACCTGCCTACCTCCAATGATGCTGCCTGTTTGGCACGCGATCCTCTTAGTTTCAATCGACCTGCTCATGCTAGGCTGTGACATTGGTCGTGCTCTTGCCCTTTGCACGGAGCTGACGTGACGCGCTGCCAAATTCCGTTTCACACGTACGTTGGCCTGTCACTCTCCATCTCTCTAGCTCAAAAAATCATTGTACATTCCTCTTCCGCATGGCACCATCTTCAGCCTAACATCAACACGTGTGTACAGCAATGCGGTGCGGACACTGAGATGCATGCACTTGAAGGGAAACTCTGCTTTTACAAGTAGACTCTGCTCTGCTCCGGTTCGCGTACAGATTGTCAAATGAGGAACAAATTTGATACTCAGTGGTAACAAGAACAGCTTATAATACGATGTATAAAAAGTAGTAGCATTATTCTGCACAGATTCAGAAACAGGGTAAGGAAATTGGTGATAATTATACACTATCATATCATGGTTGCTACTCTACAAGATTTACTCCTGCAAATAATTAAGAGCGCTCGACGTTCGCTCTGAACGTTGCCCCAGCGAGGCGACGTGCGTCCGCGTCCCTCACACGTCGACGGTGCAGTAGGACGGCTGCGTGAACTTGAGCGAGACGGTCTGCTTGCCGCCCACCGTGGCGCTCATGGCGAAGGCGCCGCCGACGGAGCCGCCGCTGGCGGAGAGCAGCGCGGGGCAGTTGACGAAGATGTGGTAGCCGCCAGAGACCCAGCTGCCGACCTTCCACTTGACGCGGCCGTCCACCTTGACGTGCAGCAGCACGTACCCGGCGGCGATGTCCTGCTTCATGGCGTCCGCCACGTACGGCGCCACCGGCACCGAGTCCCCGGACATCACCGGCGACCACACCGACTGGTCCTTGTGCCCCTGGTAGATCGCCGGCAGCGACACCGGCACCGTCACCGGCTCGTCGCGGTACGTGGTGAAGGCGTGCAGGGTCTTGTAGTAGATGCCCACCCGGTCGTTCGGGTTCCGCGACGCGATGGTCACCTGCGTCCGTCAGACACCACAACGAATATTGCTTCAGATACCATGTAGAGTAGATGTAGTACGAAATGTACTTTATTTCGTGACAAAATTGGATATGCTTAGCTGACTACGATCCGGCTAGATTCCCTCACACCGACGTTACTCTTCTAAGAAGAACATTCTCTGATACTCCTACTAGCTAGCTAGCATGGTTCACTAACTATAGTAGCTCTGCAATTCTGTCAGTAGAACAAAAACAGAAACAGGACGCTAAAACAGTCCGCTTTTACTAATTATGTGGGTAGCTGGGGCCGAGGACCAAACAGTTCACAGTCCGTGATGCAAAATACGTACTAAGAAGTTTGAGATGTGCAACCTGGACGTCAAGGGAGAGAGCCGGATCGGAGAGGTCGATGGAGCGGAGTTGGATGTCCTGGAGGTAGAAGGAGGGCTTGGAGGGGTGCAGGGCGAGGTAGATGACGAGCGCGACGAAGCCGACGAGGACGGCGAGCGTGAGGATGCAGGCGGCGATGGAGCCGCAGCACCGCCGGAGGATCCAGTCGTGGTGAACCTTGCCCTTGCTCATGGTGACCTGATCAACTGGGCTTTGGTGTGTGTGTGTGTGTGTGTGTGTCTGAGTGAGAGCTGCTAGCTAGGACAGTGGCTGTTTGTGATGTGTAGCATGTGGGTCGAAGGAAAGCTCGGTGTGAGTGGGAGTGGCTAGGCTTATAGAATTCCTAAATAGACTACACACAAGAGGTGGTGTGGTGTGGTGTGGTGTGGCGCATGTTTCAAAAGGTCGATTATCTTTTGGGGGTTAGGGGAGGGGGCGAAAGGTACAGCTCAACTGACGAAGATTCTTCTGCTTCTTCTCCATGGGCCCCGGCGGCATGGAGCTTACCCATCTGTTAATCCGAGATCGCTGCTCTCTCTGCAGGATGCGGTGCGCGAGTCCGGCGTGTTTCTGGTGCTTGTGAATTGCGATTCACTCCGATCTATCTGATCAGGTGGTCAAGTGCGTCAGATTCCTTCTCTTGTCTTGCAGGAGGGAGCTTTTACCATCAAGGTTGGTGTCTTGCATTGCATGTGCACGTTCGTACTCCTGCTTCTGACTTCTGAGAATATTAGCTGACCTTTTGTGTGGTTGGTCTGTCAATCATTGACCTGTGCTGCGCTGTGCTGAAATTCCATACATCGACGAATATACTAGCCGCTGAAGACCTGGTTATGGGAAGAAATGAAAACATTCTGTATTCCTGTTTTTTATTTTATTAAAAACCAGGAGAGCCATTAACTTAATCAGAGCGGCAGGGCCGGTGGCACGCATGGCGGAGACGGGCCAGGTCTAGGTCGGCAACCAGCACAGCGCCAGAGAAATCGCCGATCCCTAGCTAGCTTCTCCCATCCCGCTGCAGCCTAGAGCACAGCGCGGCGCGCAATAATTTAGATCGGCGTTGGTAGTACTACGTGCAAGTGCCCGACCTCTCATGGCCCGGCCGTTGCCGATCCGCTGGACGCGCGCGCACGTAGTGGGGAAGGTTGGTGGCGCGTACTAGCATAGCATAGCACGCGAGCGTCGACGACGGTTCCGACGTCGCCTCATGCAAAAGGCCCGGATCGGGTGAAACAAGCGCGCATGGCGCCGCGCATCGTTCCGGCCGGGAGCGTGCGTTCGGCCGATGCCCTTCGTTCCTTATCTCTCTCCTTCCCCCACCGGCCGCCCTGTGCCCCATGGCACCATGTGCTCCACTTGAATAAACTTGTAGCCTTGTCGATCTCCTACCTAATCAATAATCATTCGTTCGAGTTGCAGCATCAGAATTTAGAAGTATCGCTCATCCATTCGAGTTGCGTCAAAATTTAGAAGGATCGATCATCCATTCGGGTTGCATCAGAATTTAGAAGGATCGACCTTCGAGCATACTCTCTGTGTCCCAAAATAAATATCATTGATTTAATACAAATTAATGATGCACAACCTTCATATGTATAGAAGATGCCTTGCTCTGATCATCGTCTCTCGTATCCAGTTTTCCATATATTTTTTTCGTTATTCAATCACATGCTACGATCAACGTCCACGATTATACTAGCCGCTCAAAAGCTGTGGTTAAGGGAAGAAATGAAAACATTCAGTATTGCTGTTGGATAGCGTTGTCGCGTAGTACTGCATATGGTGGTGCCTTGGTGCGGTGTTATTTTTCCTTAAAATTTGGGCTTTCGGATGGAAAAGCATCGACGAAAAGTTGTGGAGACGCTTTGGGATCGCCAGATTCATTTCCGAGTCACAAATGACTCGTGACTTTGTGAGAAAGGGTCTTTTTTCAGAAAGGGGGAATTCGCATGGTAAATATGGGCCGAAAAGAAGATATTAGGAAATTCCTCTTTTATCTCTTCCATTGCAGTGTGGGGCAAAAGGCGGACACCAAAAGGAAGCTGCATCAGGGTGGCTCTTTAACTTAGTCCACAAGTAACATTGCCACAGATTTTGTAAATTTTATGCAGATCGATACTGAAGTTTGGGGTTACGGTTTGTGACGCGCCTAATCACTCTAGACCAATCAGACAAAACGATTACCAGGTTATTAGAGCTGAAACTGAATGTAAACTAGTTTGTTAAGATTGTGCTTACAATAATTCACACCGGATAAGGACATCTCTAATGGCGCCCCGTAAATTCCTTCTCATATCTGCCCGTGGACTTGGATCTGTGCGCAGACACTTATGTCGACGGCCGCCATCCATTGTGTGCATATATTTCAACAACATTGTCCACATATGTTTTACTTTGTCTTGATTTGATCTTATTTATGTCACATGTAGCCCTTCTTTCAGATAGTATTTTCATGTGTTCAAAGATTCTAGTGCCCTCCTGGAAATCTTGTCATTCCAAGTCAACCAGGTGCTCCAACATCCCATGATTACTATCTCCAATGCAATGTGTGATGGAAGTTTGTCCATTGTGAGTAATATGTTATCGTAGACTGAGATGTCTCTAAGCTTAAAGGGAGTGATAGAAAACCAGCAATATATTGCAAATGTACAATCCCAGAACAGGTGGATAATTGCTTCTTCTGTAGAATGAATGCAGGGTGCACATTTGTAGTCTTCCAGATACATACTTCTGCGTTGTAACCTGTTTCTTGTGTTCACTCTATCATGTAGTAAGAGCCAGAAGAAGATTTTGTGGCTTGGTCTACATGCAGTCTTCCATATGAGCTTGAAGATGTTATGTGTTGTGTTCATATCAATAATACTCTTGTACATTTTCATGGATGAATATTTGTGGGCTGACGAGATATGACCAAGCATCCCTCTAGATTCATTTGTGTTGGTAAGGAAATCCTGAAGTTCATTGAATTGCTCGTATGCTTGGAGAGATAGTGGTCTATGGAATAATTGATTAAGCTCTATCTGCTCATGTGCTTTGAGCAGTGTGATCTCATTGTTGATAGAAAATGAGCGAAGCAGTGGGTATTTGTCCCGAAGAGGATTGTCTTGCCATTTATGAGACTAGAAGAGAATGGTGTCTCCTTTTCCAGATTTGCATATAGCCTTTTGCTTGAATGTTGGAAGGAGCTAGAGGGTAGATTTCCACCAGAATGAACCAACAATCTTATCTCCCGGTAAACTTTCCTAGTAGTGTGCTTCCGTATAATGTTAACCCATGGAGTATCTTCTTTGTTAAAGAATTTATGAATAAATTTCATGAGTAGAGCTCTATTATGGTCATGAATATCCAGGACCCCTAATCCCCCATGAGATTTAGGTTTGCAAACTTGATCCCTGAGTATTGCTCCTCTCTCTAGCGCACCATATACTTTCTCCAAAAACAGTTCATGAGGTAGGAGTTGATTTGTTTGACCATAGTCAAAGGAAGCATCAAGGTGCATATAAATAATGTTGGCATGTTGCAGAATACTGATTTGATGAGAATTAGTTTATCTCTAGTGGATAAGAGTGTGGAGTAACCCAATAGTCTAGTTTCAATTTTATTCAACATGGGTACAAAGTCCTCAACTCTGGGTTTGGCTAGACCCAATGGCACACCAAGGTAAGTGTGTGGGAATGAACCAATATTGCAGTTCAATAGGTTTGATAGCATAATCATCTTGTCTTCTGTGTTGTTGAGTGAAATCATGATGGATTTTGAATAGTTCACTTTTAGTCTAGTGTATTCAACAAAGTGGAGCAACAAATTTTTGACGTGTTAGAGTTGTCTATTATCTGCATTGGTCACTAGAATAGTATCATGTGCATATTTGATGATGGGGGTACTTAGTGCATGAGCTATGCGTGAGTGAGGATTCTGCTAGAGAGTTCTTCCTAGCTTCATTTAGTGCGGTCTGTAACATATCTACAACAATCATAAAAATCAGTGCTGAGAGTGGATCTCCTTGTCTGACTCCTTTTTTACTTAGAATTTTCTTTTCTGGAACACCATTAAGTAGGATAGATGAATAACGAGTCACATATATCTTCTTGATCCATTGTATCCATTTAGAACCAAATCACTTTGCTTGTAAGATTACGGGAATGGCATCATCATTGAGCATGTCAAATGCCTTTTCAAAATCTATCTTCAATAGGATGAGTTCCTTTTACTCTGGTTGCATTGATGGATATATCATATGCCAATGCTAAGCAATCCTGGATACATCTATCATTAAGGAAACCATACTAGTTTTGGTGAACCAATCTGAGAATATATCTTTGAAGTCTGTTGGCTAACAACTCTATGATGATCTTTAGTGTGTGATTTAGTAATGAAAATGGTTTGTATTTAGCACGTCTTGAGGCAGAGTCAATATTTGGAATGAGAGTGATGTAGAAGTAGTTGATGCTCTTGATGTTGATATTGCCTGAATGAAAGTCTTCGATAAGGTTATAAAAGTCAAGTGCAATGATCTCCCATCAGTTTTTGAGAAATGTTGCATTAAAACCATCAGGTCCTGGTGATTTATCGGCACACATTTGTTTGATAACCTTGTCAGTTTTCTCCTTAGTGAAAGGTGCTACTAAGTCAGCTAGCCGATACATGGGGTGCACCAGATGGTGCATTAGAAGAGAATTCTGAGTTGGGTTACTAGTCCCCATTCTGGCTTTGAAATATCTGTAAAGAATGCTAGCTTTAGCAGGATGATCATAATGTTCATTGCCAAACTCACCTTGTAGCATGGTAATATAGTTATTTCTGAATTTTATGGTGGTTGTAGCATGAAAATATTAGGTGTCGGCCTCTCCCATATTGATCTTCCTGATTATGGACCTTTGCTTCTAGTATTTTCTCTCATGCTCCATTACTATTTCTAGATGATATTTAAGGATTTTTCTGCATTATTATCTTCAAGAATTAATAGCATGAACTCCTCTCTAATGTCATATTATAGAATCATGAAGTTTGTGTTAGCTATGATTTTCTTCAAATCAGAAATGCCTCTACACAAGTTCTTTAATCCTTTTATGAGTCTCTTAAATTAAATATAAATGACTTTTGCACTTTCCAATTCATTTACCTCTTGTGACCATATTGCTTTAACTATGTCTTTGAAGTGCTCATGTTCCAACTAAAAAATTTCAAATCTAGATTTTTTATTTATTTTGGGATTGCTAAACCAATTTTGATCATAATAAATACATTGTGATATGTATTTTTAGAAAGTGGGAATGCAAAGGTTGACGAGTATTTTAGAGTCCATGCTTGAGATGTGAAACACCAATCCAGTTTCTCTAAGAGTGGAGCATCTTGTATGTTAATCCATGTGAAATTCATGTCTTTAAGTGGGACTTCAACAAGAGCATGTGTGTTGATTGCCTCATGAAACATGAACATATCATTAATGTTGCCACCCTCTCTACTTATGTTTTGTGGATACCTATTGTAGTTAAAATCTCCAGCAATAATCCAGTCAATACCACCTTGCATTGGGAAGTTTTGGAACTAGTTAAGAGATCCGGTTATGTCACTCTACTAGCATAGTCCACAGATATTTGTAAGAATCCACTTGTCTCCATTGTGCTTAGTTGTGAATTGAACTGATAGTAAGAATTCATTGATATGGTGGATCTGTCTTGTAAACACTTTCTCATTCCATGCAATCAGTAGTACCCGTGAAGCTCCATTGGATTGCAGGAATTCAAATTTAGTAAATCTTCTCCGACAAAAATTCTTAATATAAAAATTGTCAACGAATTCTCTCTTAGTTTCTTGCAAGCATAAAATAGTGCAGTTAGATTCATCAATTTTATTGGCAATAGTTGCCCATTTCTTGGGATCATTAATCCGTCTGATGTTCCAATTAAGAACATTCCATTCCCTATTCATGGTGGATTGAGTGATAAACTACTACTGAGCAATAAATAACTGGCCAAATCATACACACATAACATATAACATTCCATCAGTGTTTCAAGTCTGATAGCGAAAGAGAGTTTTCTAGCATAGTAGGTATCAAAAGGTTTGAGTTCAATATCCTGCTACATATCACTCGAACTGACAAATTACACATTGCTGACATATGACTCAAATGTAAAAGGTTGTGTTTCTATAGTTGTGGAATCTAGATCCACTTCTTCTTCTGCTCCTTAGAGGCTTTTCTCCCCTCCATTGCAGTGCTCCCCCATGCTCTTATTGCCCCTTTTGTGTATCATTTCCTCAGAGGTAGCTTTGTCAGATACCTTGCAAAAAAGGTATTCAAAATTTTAATAACTTTTGTAGGGATAATAAGGGGAGCAGCATGGCAAGCAAGGAAATCTTTGTCTCTACATAATGTTTGCTTAAATCCTTTTGAGATCTTTTGTTGTCTGCAGCTTCTTCTTACCTTCGTTTCCACCATTGACACATTCTCCTTTCCCTTTTTATTATTGAGTAAAGCAGAAATTGATGATGCAGGCATCCCCTAAGTAGATGCAAGATCTATTGGCGAAGATTTGTCCACCTCTTGTGTGTTGTGATTATGAGATTTAAAATAACAGACAAGTAACTTGTCAAGAGGGTATTTATCTAGAATAACAAATGGCAGAGTGGTACACTAGATTTTATGAATTTTCTAGCCCATTCATACTTGTTAGATGAAAGAAGATCGATGTAGAGGAAAATAATCCAGTCAACAACTACATGTATTACATCTTTACTTTTAGAAGTTGGTGCAAAGTGTTCTTTCCATATTATAGATCCTTTTGCCAATATACTCTTCCACTTGGATCTAGTTGCAGATTGTGGTAGCACTTGGTGCAGGTAAATTTTCTTGCTCAATGTTTGGAACCAAACCTAGGAAAGTAGTGTGGGCTTGATTAATATAATCAGGATTTAAGGAACCAGGTGGGGGCAGACATGTCTAAATGAAGCTCACCTCAATCCACAATGTCTTTCTGATCCTTAGTGTCCATCCTTATATCTTCATTGATCCTTGTCTTCAAGTTGTTTGCCTGTTTTGTAGCATAATTGTCTGACATCTCAGTTGAGTTCAATAAGTCTTTCATGGTTTTATCATTAGTTACTTGATTCAGGTTTGCTTGATGGGTCCCATTCATATTATATACGAATAATTCAAACTGCATAGGGTCCTCATCATTGTCTAGCTGTAGGGGCAGATTGTATCGTAACAACTTTCAAGCTTCGATTTGAAACTTGTTGAGCTTGAATGGTTGTAGGCCATACAATATTCTCTGGTACCGTCATTCGTAAGTGGACATTAGCCTCCTGGGGTGGTTTATGAGCCTGAGGAATTTCTGGCCTAATGGGCGTAACCACAACATTCACATATGATAAAGCTAGGACATTTGGTGCCAAAGGACCATTGTTTGAAGATGTAGAATTTATACTACTATCAGATGGAACAAAATAAATAGTAATGCTGCTATTATCTTCCATATCTTGATTAATGTCCTCTTCCATAGGAGCCATGAGATTATTTAGTTCAAACAATTCTGCTACCTACAATTCCATATCCACTTATTGCGCCATGGCCCAGTGCCCCCAACCTAGCAAGTCCACTTGCTACTCTTCATCCTCATGATTATCATCTACATCATCATTTTCCAAATTAAGTTCTAACTGAAGGTTCACCTGCGGGACTGGTTGTGGGATTATGGGAGCATGGTGCTCATTATGCTCATGCTAGTGAAGTGGGCAAAAAGTGGTTGTGCTGGTTAGGGTGATAGAAATATTGTGGTGGAACAGGGTGAGGATTACCATGGTGCTGAACAGGATCCTCATCTGGTGCCTGTGCACCCAATATTTCCTGCTGTAGGATGACAATAGGAACAATGAGAGAACCTGTCTGAAAATCATTCCCTTCCCCAAACACAATACTTACTAGAATATCTCTGAGTTACTCCACTCTAACTGTGATTATCAAACTAGTGCTTCTAACTCGATCCCATAGCAGGAATTTGCCAAACTTACTGAAAACATTATTTACTTCATGTATGGATCTCCTATCAAAAGGATATACACAAAGAAGAATCCATGCATATCTGTTTAGTAGTAATCTTCTCCATTTCAATCCTCTATCATGCTTCTCAAATATAACATGGATAACAGTGAATGGGAGAGGGCTATTGGAAACGAGACTATCTCTATAAAATACACTTTTTAACATGACGTAGGCTTGCCTGAATGGACAATGCTCAATCTCAAAAAAACCCATGTGCTTCTCAATGAAAAAGTATGACAGTACCTCCCAGACAGTGTTAAACATGATTGGGAGATTAGGCATTGGCGCAATGTTGCAATCGCCCACTCGTGCATATTGTGTGTATGTTTGAAATGCATTGGTATGTGTGGGATTCGACACCTAGTTGTGTGCCTTTAGTAATACTCTTTACAGGGAAATGCCTCTTTGTGCTTCCACCGAGCCTTGGTAGCTTACTACTTCTCCGGACACATTGATTGACCGGCATGTATCCTTCTTTGCTGCTGTGTCTGTCCCTTTGGGGAAATGTCACGAGGTGTAATGGAGTCCATGTAGCTTGCTACGACTCGTCTACGCACGTTATTGACCGACACCTGCTTTGTTGGGTTATGTATGCCTGTCCCTGTACGGATGTGCCACTTGGGTTTATAACTAGTCATGTCGACCCAGGTTCTCTGTCGTTCGAATGTTGGCGACATATACACATACGTGAGCCAAAAGACGCAAACGGTCCCGGCCCAGGTAAGGTGGCTGCCGTGGAGTTAACCGTGCGTGAGGCTACAAAGTGATGTGTTGTGTTACAGGCTAGATTCTTATGACTTAGGATCGGGGGCCCGACAGGTATGAACTCTATTTGTTTCTATTTTTGTACATATGCGTGTACTTATGATCTATAGACCAGCTTGTAGCGACATAGTGCTATGATTACAATGCTTTCCCAGTAGTTCATGCTTTCTTTGTGACTAGTCTCAAATAGCTGGAGTGCATAATGTGTTATTGAAATATTTAGCATGCATTGCATTGTTCATGGTTTGGCATATTAGAGTGGTAATTCCCTTCGGAGAGTTTTTGGATTGACTTGGCATGTGATTACACATGTTTATGACTAGAAGTGTATCAAGCCTTGACGATCTTTTTATTACAGAATACTTATATCGCTTTCTTGCCCGATTCAATGTTGCTTTGTCGCTCTACATGATTATGACCGTTATTACTCTCTAGTTGGTCGCTTCCCCGTATTTTCCTAGCCTTCACATCTACTAAGCGGACTGACTGCTTGTGCATCCAAAATCCATAAAACCAGTTGCGCCATATGAGTCCACCATACCTACCTATATGCGGTATTCATGTGTCATCCTAAGTAAATTTGCATGTGCCGTGTTCTAAATTTTCAAATAAATATTTTGTTTTGTATGCCCGAATCGCTCATGTACAGACTAGGGGCTATGAGTATCTTCCATGCTAAGTAGGTTATTCTCAAGATATGTGTTGATTCACTATCATTCACGAGAAAGTGGATGGTAACCGGGATTCCCAGTTCCATGCTCGGAGTCAAATAAAATTTAATGAAACAAAGCTCCCCCAGGATTGTTGTTTGTATGGACGGTACCCATGGATTCGACCCGCCATGGAGTGTGATTGATTGGTGGAGGGGGAGTTAAAACTTTACTTTTTTGTTTGGGAACCGCCTATGATGTATTTAGCATGGAAGATATTGAGATCTCTTAGTTGTTATGTTGACAATGAAAGCATACCAACCAAAATTTTGATTTATCTCTGTTTTAAAGTTCAAGCTCTGGCACCTCTGCAAATCAATGCTTCCCTCTGTGAAGGGCCTGTCTATTTTACTTTTCTGTTGAGTCGTCCTCTTCTTATAAAAAGCACCAACTATAGAGAGCATAATTGTCATTCTGAGTGTAATGTGCATTGCCCCAAAGAACCACATTGTCTTCTGCATGATTCTGATATTACTTATTCTGAAATATTTATTTCTAGTCTCCTTTAAGTCTCTGAAGGAGCGTCTGCATTTATGTTTTGCTTCACTCATGGGGGCTAGCGAGATACCACTCTAGTATATCCAGGTCATGTGCATTGTGATCTCGTTATGATTTTCAGTTACATATTATTCATTCTTAGTTGTTTGAAAATCTTCACATGATCGAAGGATTGCTTCGTGCATTGTCTTTGTAGCATTACTTCAATACTTGTTGGACTTGTTCGTAGTGCATCCTTATATACATCTGATGAAGCAAAAGAGTTTGTCAAGTTTTCTTTGTCGTGTTGAGTTCGTTGAACTGAATTTCTTGAGGACAAGCAATATGCTAAGCTTGGGGGAGTTGATACATCTCAAACGTATCGACTTTTCCAAACACTTTTGCTATTGTTTTGGCCTCATTCTTGCATGATTTGAATGAAACTAACCCAGACTGACGCTGTTTTCAGCAGAGCTGCCTGTATGGTTTTCTTGTGTGCAGCAAAATGGACATTTACACGTCCCGGATAATTCCCATAAAAATAGAGAAAATCCACGCACTGGGAGGGGCCATGGGCCAGAAGATGGGCCAGAGGGGAGCCATAGGGCCCCCCAGGAGACCTGCTGGCGCGACCTGCCCCTTGCCGCGTCGGGAGGCCGCCTGGGTGGGCCCCAGCCCCTCTGGTGCCCCTACTTTGGCTCCTATTTTTACCCGTGACGGAGAAATTCCAGAACAGAAGTCGTTTTGCAAGTTCTCGATGCGGAGCCGCCACCACCCTCGGTTCTTGTTCGGTAGAACTAATTTGGAGGCTGTTTTGGCCTCCCGAGAGGGGAAATTGTCGCCATCGTCATCACCATCACCACACCATCATCCTTCCATGGCTTCTCCCATCATGTATGAGTAATTCACTGCTGTAGGTGAAGGGGATGGGAGAGATTGGATGAGTTAGATCATGTAATAGTTCGTCGGATTGTTGGGGGCATGTTGCCTATCATCTACTATGGTGTTTATCATCTTTGCTACTACTTGTTACTCTTAATGCTTGTCACTTTGGGCCCGAGTGCCATGATTTCAGATCTGAATACCTTATGTTTTCATGAATATATTTGTGTTCTAGATCCTATCCATGAGTAGTATGCACCTATTATAGTCTGGAACCGACGATCCCAATGGTGACAGCTTGGGACACCAAAGGGGATAGACTATAGTTTGAGGATTCCATGTATCCATTGATTGTTAATGTTTTGTTCTGGTGCTCTTTGACAGGAGCACCTTAATCTCCATAAGTTCCTTTTGGCCCCATTGATAGCAGGATGGTAGGACAAAAGATGTGGTGCAAGTTCTTATTGCAAGCACGCACGACTACCTCAGGTTACATGCTTAATGTGTGATATATGCCTAGATGATCATTACCCTTCTATGTGCCTTGCCCCAAGTTAAATACATGATATCTCTCATCCATGACCAACCATCCATCTCATTAGCCTACAATGTTTTAATCCTGATGGTCACAAGTAGCTTTACTTTCATTCTTTTACTTTCGCTGCTTTGCCACTAATATTTCCATTGTCACCATCACTTCCATATGACCGTTGCTACTAATATTTCATTGCGAAGCAAGTATCTTTCAGGTGTGGTTGAATTGACAACTCAACTATTAAAGCTTATAAATATTCTTTGGCTCCCCTTGTATCGAATGAATAAATTGGGTTATCTTACCCGCGAAAACTATTGCGATCCCCTACACTTGTGGGTTATCAAGTGACAGTCATCCACGGCCCAGTCGACCACCGCGGCGCCTCGGGTCCTGCAGCAATGCTTCGGGTTCGGCGCCGGCTGTCACGTGCCACGTGTGAACTAGCCGTGGACGGCGGTCCTGCCACTATGCGCGGGATGTGACGTCACCGCACGCCTTGCCTAACGCGCCTCGGCCCATGCACGGGACATTCATTTCCTGGCGAGTGATGCTGCTGCTGGTCCGACTGCACCGGATTGTGACATGAGCCTTCGCAAGGACCCATGCCGGCTGTCGACTGTGGACTTGCCGCCGAGCAAGCTCGTTGCCAGGGTGCATGCCATCACTAGTTTCCGGTTGGACGCGGAGGTGTGGAAGTTTGGCACGGAGCCGTTCTATCATGGCAACCGCGCGCCACCGATGAATTCTCGTCTGAGGAGGGTCGTTCTTTTTATTTTTCTCGTGGTGCCAGATGTGTGGTCTTGCCTTTCCTTAGCTTTTTGCTCGGCAGAACACGGTGGACGGTCCGAACCCAGAGAACTTCGAGCTGGACCTCGTGGATTACGACTCCGAAGACTACGAGTCGGATGGGGGATCCCGTCGGCCCGAGGATACGGATACGCCAGAGGCGGATGTAGAGGCGGAGGAGGATGAGGATGAGGAGCCGACTGGTGCTGCGGCCGGAGGGGTGGGGTCGTTGAGCAATCCCTGCCCCGACGGGACTGTGAAGGATTGGACCAACAAGGATGATGACGATGATGTTCACGTACTAGAGGAGCCATCGGCTGTGACGGGGCCTCCCCAAGGCCGCCGACAAGGGAGGAGTGTAGAGCTTCTGGTTGGGGGCCGACCGAGTGTCAGCGAGCAGGCCCGTTGCCAGACGGTGGAGGAACGCCGTAGTGGGAAACGACCGACCAAGGGTCCAGTCGTTGGCTTGGCCGCCAAGAAGGTTCCGTCGCCCGCGCTGCCACTGGGCGCTGCTCCGTCAGTGCAGGGGAGGCTTTGGCGGGGTGGCCACGTGATTCCCCTTGCTTTGGGGTAAGATTTCTTTGAAGCTCGTGTTTCTTTCTTTCTTTCCCACATGGCGTTGAGCTCGTGCTCTTTTTCATTTGATAGGGAGGCCATCGAACTTCTATTGGCGGAGCCGTCATCCCTTTGGACCGAGGGTGGCGGGCCATTGGCTCTGGAGCACGCGGCGACGATGCAGCTCGAGCGGGAGCGCACCATCCAGCTTCAGGCGGCCAAGGCAAAGCCCGCATCGGCTACGACGGCCGGCTCGAGTGGACCCTTGGGTGGGGCGACGAGCGGCACCACGACGCCAACGGCCCCCGAGATTCATGCCGTGGGGGCCTTGCTGACGCATGTGGAGACGCATCAGGAGCCGGTCCTGGGGATGGAGGCGCTGCCGGCTATGGAGTCGACCGCCGAGGAGGTAGGAGGTGTTGAGTCCGCGTCCGACCAGGGGCGCCGGGCCGAGTCCGAGGCTAGGAGTTGCGATGGCCGGACCCTGGTCATTTTGGCGGTGCAAACGAACCAGGCTCCGCCGAGGCCACCTCTTGTTGCTAGAGCCGGCCGGGTGACCCGATCGATGTCCGCCATCCTGTAGGAGTGGGGGAAGGTGAGGCGCGGCCCGGCATCAGTTGGGGCCACCTCTTCGACTGGCGGACATCTCTTGGCGCTGCTTACGGCCGCCAACGTGAGATCCCGGTACCACCACAGGATAACCACCTCCGCCAAGTTGGCGGCGGGCAACTTTGCGCTGGTGGAGAAAGCGGTTCAGGTAAGCACCATGGAACCTTTCTTTTTTGCGTATACTGTGGTGGGTGCGCACGAGCGCACCCACTGGGTGTAGTCCATGAGATTCGGGCCGGTTGCGCGGCTTCGTGGCAGCTGGGCCAAATCTTTGATCTTCTGATCTTCTTTGTTCTTTCCTTAGGCGAACACGACAAAGCGCGAGGCGCTCTTCTAGGAGGCAGCCGCGCTATGGCGCTACAGCAAGAAGTCGTACTTCAAGACCCGCAAGGAGCTCGAGGCCCGAACTACCGAGCTGGAGAAAGTCCGCGGTAAGTTTTCGATGTGGTAGGTGTGTGCGAGAGCACCCATCGGGTGTAGTACCCGATATTTGGGCCTGCTACGCGACTTCATGGTAGGCGGTCGAAATCTTCTTTGCTTTGTATTATTTTGTCGCCGAGTCGGCTGTTGACTCGTGGTTTGCGCAGCGGGAGCCCTTCCCGAGGCTGAGGCGGTGGTGCTGCATCGTGCACTCGCTGATGTCTGGGGCAAGCACGATGAGGTTGCGAGGGACCATGACGGGTTGAGGAAGGAGCTAGAGGCCGAACAGGCGGCTGTGGCACAGGTAAAGGCGGAGGTGGAGCGGCTTGCTGGAGCACTCCGAGAGGAGAGGACGACCAAGGAGGCGGCATTGCAGACGTCTATCGTCAGCGAGGAGGCGGCCGTGACTCTTCATGCCGAGGTTGCTTGGCTCGGGGAGGAGGTGCACCACACGAGGACGACCTAGGCGAGAGCGGAGCGGGTGGCGACTGCCACACTCAAGCTTTTCCACGAGGTGGAGGACATGTTCATCGGTAAGTTCCTTTTGTTTTTGTTTGTTGCGTTTTGCCGACTCTTATTCTTATCATCTTTCTTCCGGCTAGCTTGCTTCCCGGATACACATGTGTGAGGGGAGAGGGCCTTGGAATCCCGCCGGGAGGAGCAACGCCGGGTGGGTTGCGAGCCGCACATCGATGCTGTCTGGGCGGTGGAGGAGGTGGTTCACGCGTGCGAGACTCGGCTGTCCCACATGCGGCTGCTCTACGACCGAATTCTGACGGCCGGTGGGAATGTTGTTCAGGAACTTTGGCCTGAGCGAACGGAGTGGGTTCCCACCAACCAATTCGCACGGTGGCTCGAGCATGTCGTGGACCGGTTCGATGCATGGAGGGCGTCGGCAGCGAGGGGAGGTGTCCAACTAGCACTGAACTTCGCCCTCTCCTGGTACACGGGCATCAATTTGAACCGGTTGGCCACCATGTGGGCGGAGGCGCAGCTTGAGCTACCGCAGCACGAAGAGGCCATTGGCATTCGAGCCAACGAGCTCGCCAGCTATGCCTCACTGGATACGTACTACCCGGACCTTGGGGAGGATGGCGCGCCCGCCCGAGAGGACGACTTCGGCGTCCCGATTACAGTTAGCGGCGAGGATGTTGGATCCATCTTGAAGGAGCCTGCTGCCGATGATGGCGCCACCGAGGGAGCCGCCAGGGGGGGAGGCGGCTCCATCTTTTGTGGAAGGGGTGGATCCGCCTACTGCTGATGTCGAGGAGGGCCGGACGTTGCTGCCGACTGGAGACATGGAGATGTCGCCGGTTGGCGATGCAGAGGCCAGCCAGCAGACACGACTGACCCCCGATGCTTAGATGAGCCCGAAGACCTTGCCGGCACCCGTAGCATCGTTTTTAAATTCCTACTTTTCTTACTCGTGCACTTTTTTATGGACAAGTTCATCCACTGGGGGTGGAAGTTTATTGTAATGCACTCTTGGCCTTGCGCCACTATCTTTATTTATGTAGGCTGCCGTCTGTCGGTTCTTTCGGCACATTTCCCTTGCGTTAGTCGTTTTCCCTTGTGCCCCGCTCCTTTGCCTTTTTTTCTGCTGGCCAGCCGGCTTGCGGACTGTGGCCGGACGAGGAGTGGGATGGCGGAGGCGGGGTGTTGGTACTTTTGGCTTTTGCAAGTTGGGTTTTTGAACGAACCGAGTAGCATGGACAAACCCGGTTCGCCCCTTGTCGATATTTCCCAAGTGCTCCGCCCCTTTGCCTGTGTGCCCGCCGGCCGGACAACCAGGTTGTGGTCTGTAGCCAGCAAGGGTTAGGCCACCGGGGAGAAGGTATAGTACTTTGCCGAGCCGGGGTGGTACTTGGGTGGTCCGGCAGTCCCCGAGCCGACTGGGCAGATCCAGCGGTAGTCGGAGAAAACGTAATTGAACCATAGGTAGGATGGAAAAGGCAGTCCCCGAGCCGGCTGGGCCGATCTGGGGGCAGACAGAAAAAAGTAATTGAACCACAGGTAGGATGGAAAAGGCAGTCCTCGAGTCCTTCTGTGTGGCGCTGGCTCTTCAATGATTTGCTTCAAAGAGGGAAGATACATACATACACTTGTTTAACTGTAAAACGGGCGGGGGAGTTCTGCATTTCACGGGCGCTCCATTTCGGAACCGGAGGCATCCTTCTTGTTCTTTCTTGCCTTCGGAGCATCAACCAGGTAGTAGGCATTATTGCTCACAGCTTTGCTGGTTTTGAATGGGCCCTCCCATGGGGCGGACAACTTGTTATGGCAGGTTGTCCGTTGGATCAGCCGGAGCACAAGGTCGCCTTATCGGAACGAGAGGGGCTTGATCTGGCGGCTGTGGTAGCGACACAGGCCCTGCTGGTACATGTCTGTTCTGGACAACGCTAGCTCACGCGCCTCATCAAGGAGGTTGACACCGTCTTCTCTGGCTTCTTGGCATAGGCCTCGATGTAGAGGGTGACCCAGGGTGAGTCGAACTTTACGTCGGTGAGGATGATTGCCTCAGCCCCATACACTAGAAAAATGGGGTGAAGCCCGTCGACTGGTTGGGCATAGTTCGTAGCCTCCACAGTACAACCGGCAGTTCCTCGACCCAGGCGCCGGCCGAGTGCTCGAGCGGATCGACCAGCCTAGGTTTTAGGCCGACTAGGATAAGGACGTTTGTCCGCTTTGCCTCGCCATTTAACTATGGGTGGGCCACGGACGTGAGGTCCAGCTGGATTCCTTGCTCGATGCAGTAGCGGGCGAGTGCGCCCTTGGCGAAGTTGGTGCCGTTGCCGGTGGTGATGCTGTTGGGTGGGCCACGGACGTGAGGTCCAATTGGATTCCTTGCTCGATGCAGTAGCGGGCGAGCGCACCCTTGGTGAAGTTGGTGCCGTTGCCGGTGGTGATGCTGTTGGGGAGGCCATAGAAGACGGTGATGTCCTTGATGAACGTGACAGCCATCGGGCCGTCAAGCTTCTTGATTGTCCTAGCCTTGATCCATTTCATGAACTTGTCAACGACCACCAAGAGATGCGTCACACCACCTCGGGCGGTTTTAATGGGCCCACCATGTCCAATCCCTAGACGACAAAAGGCCATGTGAGTGAGATGGTTTGTAGGGCCACAGCCGGCTGGTGGCTGTGCGCTTCGAAGCGTTGGCAGCCGTTGCACTTGTCGACCAGTGCCTTGGCATCCTTCAGAGTGGATGGCCAGTAGAAACCGTGGCGGAACGCCTTGGCCACAAGAGAGTGTGAGGCGGCATGGTAGCGGCACTCACCTTGGTGGATGTCGAGGAGGATCTCGCAGCCTTTGTCCGCCTTGACGGAGCAATGGACCACCCCAGACACGCTACGCTTGACGAGCTCGTTGTTGATGATGGTGTAGGCGGTGGGGCACGTTTGGATCTGTCGGGCCTCGACTTCGTTGGTAGGCACGGTGTCATTCTCGATGTATTGGAGGAAGGGTTGCACCCAGGACGGGGCCGTGACCACCGTTAACACGGCCGTCGCGACTGGGCTTGTTGGGTCGGGGGAGGCACGCGGCTGCCCGGCTGTCGTAGTCCTTGAGTCGGGTGGGTGGGTCCCCGAGGGAAGGCCGGCAGCCCCCGGGCTGGTTGGAGCAGTCGGCAGGCTGGCTAGAGCCAGAGCCAACAGGGTGGCGGCAGTCCTCGAGTCAGTCGGGGCAGTACCCGAGTCGGGGTTGGCAGCTCTCGGGATTGCCGGAGTAGCCCACGTGTCTATCGAGATGAAGATGAACTCGGACTTTGAAGATGACATGATGGAGGGCTTGCGCATATGCTCCAGGGATACACCGGCTGGGATGGGTTGTCGGGTGAAGCCGATTTTCGCAAGTGTGTCGGCGGACTCGTTGTCGGCTTGAAGGATGTGGTGGAAATCGCAGCCTTCGAAGCCGCCGATCAGCTGCTGGACCAAAAAATGGTAGCTGGCCATGTTTGCATCTCTGGCGTGCCATTCGCCAATGACTTGCTGCACCAACAGGTCCGAGTCGCCGAAGCAGAGGATGCGTTGGATGCTGATTTCCCTGGTCAGCGAGAGGCCGTGGGTGAGCTCTTCATACTCCGCCACATTGTTTGACGCAACAAAGTGGATCTGCAGGATGTACTGCAGCTGGTCCCCCTTGGCGGAGGAGAGGACGATGCAGACCCCGTGGCCAGTGCGGATCTTCGAGCCGTCGAAGTGCATGCACCAATGGGTGGAGTCGGGAGGCGGTGGCAGGTACTCGGTTTCTGCCCAGCCAACGAGCAAATCCGCCAAGGCCTAGGACTTGACGGCAGTGCGAGACTCATACACGATGTAGTGGTCGACCAACTGGAGGGCCCACTTGGCGATTCGGCCAGCCACATCTCGGTTGCCCATGATCTCCCCGAGGGGAGCAGTGCTCACCATCGTGATCGGGTGCTCCTGGAAGTAGGGCTTGAGTTTTCGAGCCGCCAAGAACATGTTGTAGCACATCTTCTAGTAGTGCGGGTAGTTTTGTTTGGAGGCGGACAACACCTCACTCACATAGTAGATCGGTCGTTGGACCGGCTGGGCTCGGCCCCGCTCCGAGCGCTCGACGACCATGACGATGCTGACCATGCGGCTGGTCGCCGCGATATAGAGAAGCATAGGCTCTTTGTTTGCTGGTGCGGCCAGCACGGGCGTGGTTGTCCGTGTGCGCTTGAGGTCGTGTAGGGCCTCATCTGCCTCATCACTCCAGACGAAACCGTCTGCCTTTCTGAGCAGGCGGTAGAGGTGGAGGGCCTTTTCTCCCAGCCGGATGATGAAGCGGCTGAGCGAGGCGAGGCATTGGGTGATCTTCTTGATGCAGGCCAGGTTAGTGGGCCGGACCATCCACTCGATGGGCCGAATCTTCTCCAGGTTGGCCTCGATCCCTCGCTCGGAAACAAGGAAACCAAGGAGCTGTCCGGCTGGGACGCCGAACACGCACTTCTCTGGGTTTAGCTGGATCTCGAACTCGTGCAGGCTCGCCAACGTCTCTTTGAGATCGTCCAGGAGGGTGTGGCTTTCTTTGGTTTTGACCACAATGTCGTCCACGTAGACATGTACATTATGTCCAAGTTGCGTGTAGACGCATCGCTGCATGCCGCGCTGGAACGTAGTGCCGGCGTTTTTCAACCTGAACGCCATCGTAATATAGAAAAACGCCTCGAAGGGTGTTATAAAAGTTGTCTTGATCCGATCGAACGGATTGAGCTTGATCTGGTGATAGCCTGATCAGGCGTCCAAGAAGGACAATAGCTCGCAGCCGGCCATCGAGTCGATCACTTGATCGATATGGGGCAGAGTGAATGGATCCTTGGGGCATGCCTTGTTCAGGCTCGTGTAGTCGATACACATGTGCCAAGTCTTGTTCTTCTTCAGCGCCAGGACCGGGTTCATCAACCTGTCTGGTTGGAAGACTTCCATTATGAAGTCGGTTCCTAGGAGCCGGGCGATTTCTTCACCGATGGTCTTCCGCTTCTCCTCTGAGAAGCACCGTAGCGGTTGCTTCACCGGCTTTGCGTCTGGTTGAACGTGTAGGAAATGCTCGACGAACTTCCTCGGGACTCCTTGCATGTCCATTAGGGTCCATGCAACGATATCTCGATCCTCCTGGAGGAAGTCGACGAGCTCGCTTTCCTATTTTTCACTGAGCCCGACCCCCACCACGACGTACTTGCCGGTGGGGTTAGCCGGGTCCAGGGGGGCCTCTTGGTGTCCGTGCCGCGTGTTGGCTGGAACTGGGCTTCCGCAGCCGGTTGCTTCAGTTTTGGCTTAGTCACATCCACCTGCTCGTAGGCGAGGGCCTCGAGTCGGTCGATCTGTTGCCGCTCCTCGGTGATGACAAGGGACTCGACCAGCTTGGAGCCGGCTGATACGTCCAAAACATATCTATAATTTTTTATGGTTTCATGCTACTTTTATGCTTTTGATAATTGTTTTTATATTAAGTTTATGATTTATTTGGACTAACCTATTAATAGTTGCAAAAGTGCATAATATTCTTGTTTTACACTTATGTGTAGGAACTATCAAAAATAGAAGATGAAACCTTGTTGGAATCGAATTGTGACTTTCCTGAAATCTGTTGAAAACCCTTTTTAAGGATTGCCACGTTACGGGTCGAAGACGGCCTCAAACGAAAATCTAATACAAAAGTGTGGGGGATTTTATGCTGATAATTCTAGACATAAAATTCGGCCCATTTGGAGTTCATACGCTCCAGGAAAGTCCATTTTACTCGAGGACAAATATTTGATTACGGGATTACGGGAATCGGTGACGTGATTGAGTCCAACTCTTACCATATTTGATGGATATGACCATGCCACGACTTTGAGACTTCATTGGGCTGAGAGGGATCCCTAGTAAGGTTCTATAGGTGCCCAAGAGCCCTTGGATCAAAGGGGCATCCATTGGAGGGCCAAGGATGATTGTCCCAGCTCATATAAGGAGAGGAAAACCCTGATTTCTGGGCAGCCCCCAAAAGCGACGAATTTTGCCTCCCCCATGGCCTCATCTCGATGGGGGAGGGCTCATTTACAGCACCAAGAAGCCATGGAGGAAGGGGGTTAAGGGCGGCGCTCCTCCATGATGGACGCCCGGCGCAGGAGGAGCCCCGTGCGCCGCTGATGGCCGCCGACGCCGCCCTGCACCTCACGTGATGCCCTTCTCCATCCTCTCTGCCATGATGCCGCCTTCACGACACCTCCATCATCATCTCCTCCATAGCTACAATGGTTCACTCTCCCAGAAAACTTTGTAATCCCGTATGTAAACAAGATATTTGATGTTATAAATTATTTGCAAATGATCTATTGCATATGTCATGTTTGTGTAGTTCCCTTTTGTCATATGATTGATTGTCGAATCTCCATGGATAGTTTGATCTATATATTGAATTTGTTACAGTCCTATGGTGCCCATCATATGTTTATGCACGCATGGATCACATCATAGGGTTTGTAGTTTGTGGAGAAAGCTAGAGGGTGGGCTGCTTGAGTGACAGAAACATGAGCCCCAATTTAGTGATCAAAGCATATGGGATAAAGAGGACCTTTTGATATTAATGCTATCGTTGGGTATTTTTACCTTAATGTATCTTCTAGTATTTACGGATGTTTGCTAGAGTTCCAATCATAAGTACTTGCAATCATTGTATAGTGAGATCTTGTTAGCTTTGCCTCGCCCACATAAAAGAGGAATATCAACCTTGTATTTGACTATTTGATCTTGGACAATTCCACCACAATTACCACCACTTTTCCACACTCATGGTACTGTTAGTTTATGGTTACTTAGTATATTTTATCGCTGCAGCACTAACATTTACTTTCTTGTATTTATTATCTTGCAAAGCTTTGTCTCATACCCGTATTGTCACTCTAGTTTTATTTCCTAGATATTGCAAAACGTTTAGTGTGCGTAGAGTTGTGTCAGTGGTTGATAGAACTTGAGAGAATATTTATCCCACCGTTAGCTCCTCATTGGGTTCGACACTCTTACTTTTCTAAAAGGCTACACATGATCCCCTATACTTGTGGGATATCACCGGCCAGAGCGCATTCAGATGATTTCTTGTAGTTGCCGACAACCTTTATGATTCCGTGCGGGCCCGGTAGCTTCATCTTCACGTAGACGTAGTGCGGGACTGCCATGAACTTGGCCAGGGCGAGTCGGCCCAAGATGGCGTGGTTGGAGCTGGATTGGTTGACGAACTCGAACCATATCGGCTCGCCGTGGAAATTCTTCGGCGAGCCGAACATCACGTCCTGCTGGACCTTGGTGATCGGGGAGCAAGAGTGGTCGGGAACAATGCCGTGGGACACCCTCTGAGTAAGCCGGATCTCAGACACCAGGATGCCGAGCTTCTCCATTGTGTCGTGATAAGAATATTGATGCTTCTATCGCCATCACAAGCACCCGCGTAAAGCGGCAAGTGCCCCATCGAGAGACGAAGGTGGGGTCAAGGACAAGCGCGTAGCCGCCCGGCATCGGCATCATAGCCGGGTGATACTCGCGGACCCAAGTGATCGGCTTGTCCGACCACTGCATGTACTGCGGGACCGGCAAGACGACATCGTTGACTTCCAACGCGCGTTTGCGCTCGCTGTGCTTGTCGTCATCTTGAGTGGTCAAGATGAGGTAGGTTGCATCATGCCGGGGGTAGTCGTCGCGAGCACCACCGGCTCCCGATGTGGGCGGCAGCGCATTGCCCTGCATGACTTTGGTGAACCAGCTGCATTGGTGGGCCGTGTGCGTCGCCGGCTTTTGCCCTACTTTGGAATTTGCAGGGTTCATCGAGCATGGACTCAAAGGTGTACTTGCCCTGTCATGGCTGCTTGCTGTTGTTGGTGCACTCACGCCAGTTGGAGCCTTGGCCACCGACCATCTGACCGTCCTCGACGACCGCGACCTGTCGGGTGCCCTCGCGGGCGTTCGGCTAGCCAGCCTTGCGCTTGCCCTGATCCGGCTGGGATCGACCAGCTGCCGGGGCAGCGACCGACTTGGCCGCGGTTGGCTTGCCGGCTGCGTCGAAGAGCAGCGGGAGCTTCATGGAAGACTCAACCATCAGCTGTGCGAGGGTCGCTGGCTCCCGGCGCATTAGTTTATGCTTGAGGAGGGCGCCGTCTCGGGAGCCGTCGATGAAGTACTCAATCGCGTGCACTTCATGGATGCCCTCGAAGGAGTTGTGGAGTTCGGTCCACTTCATGAGGTAGTCGCGGGGTAGCTTGGCCGGGCCTTCCACACACAGGGCGAGCTCGCGGGTCCTGCCGGGGCGCTTGTACGTGCTAGTGAAGTTGTGCACGAATGCCTGATACGTCCATTTTGCATCATGTTTTCATGTTGATATTTATCGCTTCTTGGGCTGTTATTTCACTTCACGGTACAATTCTTATGCCTTTTCTCTCTTATTTTGCAAGGTTTGCATGAAGAGGGAGAATGCCGGCAACTGGAATTCTGGCCAGAAAGTGGACCAAAGTTGAGATACCTATTCTGCGCAACTCCAAACACCGTGAAAATCAACGAGTAATTTTTTCTGGATTTATAAAAAATACTGGGCCGAAGAAGTGCCAGAGGGGCGCCAGGGGTTGGCCACAAACCTGCACGGAACGACCACCCCCCAGGCCGCGCCATGAGGGCTTGTGGGGAACCTGCTGGCCCACTTGCCCCCCTCTTTTGCTATATGAAGGGTTTCGTCCATAAAAAAAATCAAGGAGGAGCTTTTTCGTGGATTCACCGCCGCCACGAGGCGGAACTTGAGCAGAACCAATCTAGAGCTCCGGCAGGACGATCCTGCCAGGGAAACTTCCCGCCCGGAGGGGGAAATCGTCGCCATCGTCATCACCAACACTCCTCTCATCGAAGGGGACTCTTCACCATCAACATCTTCATCAGCACCATATCATCTCCAAGCCCTAGTTCATCACTTGTAACCAATCTCCGTCTCGCGACTCCGATTGGTACTTGTAAGGTTGCTAGTAGTGTTGATTACTCTTTGTAGTCGATGCTAGTTGGATTACTTGGTGGAAGAGTTTATGTTCAGATCCTTGATGCTACTCATTACCTCTCTGGTCATGAATACGATTATGCTTTGTGAGTAGTTACTTTTGTTCCGGAGGACATGGGGATCAGTCATGCTAATAGTAGTCATGTGAATTTGGTATTCGTTCGATAATTTGATATGTTGTATGTTGTTTTTCCTCTAGTGGTGTTATGTGAACGTCGAATACATAACACTTCACCATTATTTGGACCTAGATGAAGGCATTGGGAAGTAGTAAGTAGATGATGGGTTGCTAGAGTGACAAAAGCTTAAACCCTAGTTTATGCGTTGCTTCGTAAGGGGCTGATTTGGATCCACTAGTTTAATGCTATGGTTAGACTTTGTCTTAATTCTTCTTTCATAGTTGTGGATGCTTGCGAGAGGGGTTAACCATAAGTGGGATGCTTGTCCAAGTAAGGGCAGTACCCAAGCGCCGGTCCACCCACATATCAAACTATCAAAGTAATGAACGCGAATCATATGAACATGATGAAAACTAGCATGATAGAAATTCCCGTGTGTCCTCGGGAGCGTTTTTCCTCCTATAAGATTTTGTCCAGGCTTGTCCCTTGCTACAAAAGGGATTGGGCCACTTTGTTGCACCGTTGCTACTTTTGTTACTTGTTGCTTGCTACGAATTATCTCACCACACAATCACTTGTTACCGACAATTTCAGTGCCTGCAGATTTTACCTTGCTGAAAACCACTTGTCACATCCTTCTGCTCCTCGTTGGGTTCAACACTCTTGCTCCTCGTTGGACTACAATCGGTTGAAATTGGAATTTCATCAAAAGTTTTATCCTATGCATTTAGTACATCATGATCGGAATTATATTTACAATTTTTGGCCTCGTGACAGAGAAAGCATCGCTCAAGCTTGGGGGAGGCTTAAATCAATGCTATATTCATGGCCCAATCATGAGCTCTCGAGAGAAATTATCATTCAGAACTTCTATGCTCGTCTTTCTCATGATGATCGCACCATGCTTGAAACTTCTTGTACCGGTTCTTTTATGAAGAGAGATATTGACTTCAAATGGAATTTATTGGTGAGAATTAAACGCAACTCTGAAGATTGGGAGCTTGAAGAAGGTAAGGAGTTAGGTATGAATTTCACGTTTGCTTGCGTTAAATCTTTTGTTGAGACAAATACTTTTTGTGATTTTAGCGCTAAGTATGGACTTGACTCTGAGATTGTAGCTTCATTGTGTGAATCTTTTGCTGCGCATATTGATCTCCCCAAAGAGAATTGGTTTAAATATCATCCTCCTTTAGAATTCAATGTAGTTAAACCCACTCCAGTTGAATAGAAAGTCATTGCCTATAATGATCCTGTTGGTCCGAGTGCTTAGATTGAGAAACCACCTTTCCTTGTTGGTATAAAGGATCATTCTAAAGCTTCAACTGTGATACGTAGAGGCTATATTAGAACACGTACATCCCCTGAGAAAATTAGAGTTGAACCTAGCATTGCTATTATCAAAGATCTTCTGTCAGACGATGTTGAGGGACATAATATTCACTTCGGTGAAGATGCTGCTAGAATTGCTAAACCTCATGCTAGAGACAAACATAGGCCTATTGTTGCCATGCCTCTGGTTTCTGTTAAGATAGGAGATCATTGTTGCCATGGTTTATGTGACGTGGGTGCTAGTGTTAGTGCAATACCTCAATCCTTATACGATGAAATCAAAGATGAGATTGCACCTATTGAGATAGAGCCTATTGATGTCACTATTCAGCTTGCCAATAGAGATACTATCTGCCATGTGGGAATTGTTAGGGATGTTGAAGTCTTGTGTGGTAAATCGAAGTATCCTGCTGATTTCCTCATTCTTGCTACCTCACTAGATAGCTTCTATCCCATCATATTTGGTAGACCTTTTCTCAATACCGTCAATGCTCATATTGACTGTGAGAAGCAAACTGTCACTGTTGGCTTTGAAGGTGTGTCACATGAGTTCAATTTCTCCAAGTTTGGTAGACAACCTCATGAAAAGGAGTTGCCTAGTAGGGATGAAACTATTGCCTTAGCCTCCATTGCCGTGCCTCCTACTGATCCATTAGAGCAATACTTGCTTGAGCATGAAAATGATATGCATATGGATGAAAGGGATGAGATAGATAGAGTTGTCTTAGAACAATATCCTATACTTAGGAATAATCTGCCTGTTGAACTACTTGGGGATCCACCCCAACCAAAGGGTGATCAAGTGTTCGAGCTTAAACAGTTGCCTCATACTCTTAAGTATGCCTATCTTGATGAAAAAGAGATATATCTTGTTATAATTAGTGCGAGCCTCTCAGAGCAGGAAGAAAAGAAGTTACTAAAAACTCTGAGGAAGCACCGTGCTGCTATTGGATATACTATTGATGATCTTAAGGGCATGTCGGGACCCCGATCCTAAGCCATAGGAATCCAGCCTGTAACACATCGCATCCCTTTGTGGTCTCACGCACGGTTAACTCCACGGCTGCAGCCTTACCTTAGCCGGGACCGTTTGCGTCTTTTGACTCACGTATGCGATAGTGTCGCTAGCAATCCAATGTCAAAGAACCCGGATCGACATGTCTAGTCATAAACCAAAGTGGCAGTTCCGCACAAGGACAGGCATACATGACCCAACAAAGCAGGTGTCGATCATCAACGAACGTAGACGAGTCGTAGCAAGCTACAAGGACTCCATTACGTCGCGTGACATTTCCCCAAAGGGGACAGACACAGCAGCTAAGAAGGACACATGCCGGTCAACCAATGTGTCCGGAGCAGTAGAGAACTACCAAGGCTCGTTGGACCACAAAGGGGCATTTCCTTGTAAGGAGTGCTACTAAAGTTCACGACTAGGTAATCGAACCCCATACATATCAAGTACGACACACGTACGCATGGCATACCGATATGTATAGATACATCGATGGCATCACAACATAACCATAAACATACAAGCTTTATTTAAGAGGCTCGGAAGAGCCACACACATAATATTACACATTAAGGGTCTCACGACCCATAATAGCAGTCATACAATACAAGCCAGCGGAAGAGTTATAAACTGTCTGGGTACAGACGGTGCAACTAGAAGGTACATGGCCTGACTATACTACAGAGCCGACGTAGGGCCAGATCGTAGCTGGGACACCAGCTACTCGTCGTCGTCGATGTCTACGAAGAACCCTCCATTAGGGTCATTAGCAACCTCTGCAACATTTATTAAACAAACATGAGTAAGAAGGTACTCAGCAAGACTTTAGGAGAACTAACTACTCATGCAAGGTATCAAAAGGTATTGTGGGGTTTCATGGGGGAAGCCAGCATTTGACTCATGGCTAGACAACTTGCATTTTGAAATTAGTTTTGACAACTTGATTTCTCGCACACGAGTCCACTAACACCACAACAATACACTATCGTGGAATCATTCCGTCTCCATATGGAAATGCCGTCCACGACACTCACGCTTATCTTGGCAATTTTATGAGTAGCCATTGAAGTTATCTATGAACAACATATGTCTCCAAGTAGTCCATATCCGCGGACGCGGCTATTCGAATAGATCATAACCCTGCAGGGGTGTACTTCGTCACACACGCTCTCGCCACTTATCGCCAAGTGCACGTCATGCACCTCGGCAACCTTCAAGCGGAAGCCCAGCGAGGGAGTCGGCCACGACCGTTAACCACACTAGTACCTAGTCCAGGTTTATCGTCTATCTGAGAGTAACCCGTACGGAAGTCCGGCCGAGGTTTCCGCCACTTCCTCAAACGATGTGCGCAGGGTTCCCAAGCCCACCATCCGGGTGCCACTTGGTACACCATGCCACTGCCTACCGCATCACGGTCCACCTCTCAGGTCAGCACCATGCACGGCCTCCAGCATTATTATAAACACCAGAAACTACTTGCAACTCCTGGACCGAGTACTACGCGATTAATAGGCCGAGCGGGGTCATATTTCAGGGGCCAGCATGTGGTAGTATCTAGTCTTGGATTACATATACGGAACTCAGTTCCTAAGGACGGTTCCAATGAAACAACCCGCCATGTACTCCTACATAGCCTTTCACCGGTACCTTTACCAAATCAAGTTCAACACACAACCTTTGCCCACCGAACACATTCCACATTTCTGTTCATCTCCCAGATGACAGACCATACACAACTCTAAGCATAGCATGCATAGCAGGATAAGGCACATCATAGCTCAAGCAACTACCAGGTATGCTAGGTTGCAAGGTTCGGCTATTTACTGTGACAAGGTTAAGTCATGCAAAGGAAGTGGGTCCAACTATCGTGGCAAAAGCAGTTGAAGCATTTGATCCTAATGCAATAAATAGATGCAGGAGCAAGAACATGGGATTTATCGGGATGATCAAAAGGGTTGCTTGCCTTGTTGCTCATTGGAAGAACATATCCGTCAGACGGATATTCGGTGGAATTCGGGGGTGCGGAGCCTAACGAAATGAATGGCAACATTCAATAACAATCATATGCAATCAAAATGATGCATGAGCATGGCATGAGAATGCAAAGTGATAAGTTATTATAATCAAGATGTTTTAGGTTTAGAGTTGATTTGAATCACATTCGAATAGCAATTCAAACGGGTATTCTCGGATACCGGTTTAATTGATTCGACGTGATGCTCAGATCAACTTAATGTTAACATGCATGCAATGTCATGTTATGGTACTAATTTGTAATTAGGGCAGTGTGTGATCATTGCATTTATAATGAAATTTGAATATTTTTGCAAATTCCATTTATAAAGTGATTAAAAGAATTGAATCATTCCTTATTTCACAATTTAGGGTTCTGTAACTTTTTCAAACATAGTTGAAAATAGCATAAACAGAATCCTTGAATTTTTCTGATACTTTTTCATATATAATTTATTTTCATTGGAGTTACAGATTAATTTCTATGATTTTTGCAATTTTTAGCAATTTCCTGAATTAGTTTTAAACTGGAAATTCCATTTATTGCATCAGGCTGAAGTCAGCAGGTCAGCCGACCTGTTCAGGTCAAACCTGACAGGGGGGCCCCACTGGTCAGCCTCTCTGGGACTAATCCCGCGCTGACCAGCCCCTAATTGGGGTTTGACCAGGCGTGGGGCCCTCTGTCAGTGACTGAGGGGAGGGCGATTACGCCCTAATGGTCGGCCACGTCGACGGCCACCGGAGGGTGGTCGCCGGCGACCAAACCCGCGGCGGAGGGCTCGCCGGAGGCGGCCTAGACGGCGCTGCACAGCATGAAAACGCACGCGGTTGGCAGCTAGAGCAAGCTCGCGAAGTGGCCGATCTGGCAGGACCAACTAGGGAGGCTAGGGTCGCCGGAAGAGGCGTCGGCGACGAGCCGGAGCGGCGGCCGAAGCTCGGGCGTCCTCGGGGCTTTGAATCAGAGGGATCTACGCTTGGTTCTTAGCTGCTACGGCATCTACGCGTCGTCCTGGAGCTGTTGGTGCCCTCGGAAGGACGAGCTGGACATCGGAGGGCTACCGACGACGAGCGACAGCGGCGGTCCTCGTCGGGCTCCGGTGAAACTAGGCTAGAGGGGATCGACGGGGAAAACTTAGGGGAAACGACCGCATGCTCACAGGGAGTGCAGAGCAGAGCTTAGACGGCTCGGGGAAGGCTTGGGGGCGACGAATCGACGGGAGGGTCCGGCGGCCGGAGGAGGAAGACGACGGCGTTGCGGGCGTTGCAGGGCTCGAGGAGGCTTCGGCTTCTGCAGAGACGACCAGGGCGACGAGGCGGAGCTAATGGCATGCTCTGGGAGGGGATCCTATGGCCAGGGGCACGGGCAGCTCGAGCTCGAGCTCGGCTCTAATGGCGGCAGCAAGGAGGAGGAGGAGATCCGGGCGGAGGAGCAGAACCGAGGCGGGGAATGGATAGGGGAAGCTCTGGCGAGCTTATCCCCGTCGTTGCCAGCGCGAACCGGCGGCCAGGCAGGCACGCAGGTGCGTGGCCGCGCCGGAGGAGGCGGCGGCCACCTCCTGCTGCCTACTGGCGCGAGGGAGGGGACGAGCGGGGAGATGGGCCGGGCCAGGCTTGGGCGACAGGTAAGCTTTTTCCCATTTTCTCTGTTTTTGTTTTTCTGTTTTGCTAATTATTGTATTGCTAATTAATTCAGCTCCAAAACAAAAAGTAAAAACTATTTTAGACCTCCTGAAATATTTGTTATAATATCCCCACTCATTTCCAAGATTTTCAACATTTTTGGAAAATTATAGTTTCTGATTTCAAATTTTAAATTTGAAACCAGTGGCTTTTGCATTCATTTAATATGCTTAAAGTGTCAAGAAAATAGTTTTCTCCAATGCTCATTTACTTTCATGATTTATCAGAAAGTTTGAACATTTCTTGAGGCCATTTTGGGTTCATTGATTTTGAACTAGTTGAAATTTCCTTTAATTGAAATGGTGGCTAGGGTTTTGAGTTTTTTTCCTTTGCCACTTTGTTGGTTTTGTTGAAACTTCTTAGATGCAAATGCAAAGAAGACATGAGCACAATGCTATCTTGCTTAAGGGTTAGGGATGTGACAACTCACCCCCACTCAAAAGAATCTCGTCCCGAGATTTAGAAGTCGTCGGGAATAACGCAGGATATTCGAGTCGGAGACGATCCTCTCTTTCCCAGATTGCCTCCTTTTCAGAATGATTTGACCATTGAACTTTAAGAAACTTGAGGTTTCGATGTCGAGTGGTACGCTCAGCTTGATCGAGAATACGCACGGGGTATTCTCGGTAAGAAAGGTTATCTTGTAGATCAAGCGTTTCGTGGTCCACTTCACGGATAGGATCCGAAAAGCAACGCCTGAGTTGCGAGACGTGGAAAACATCATGAACCTTGGAAAGATGCGGAGGAAGTTCCAACTGGTAGGCAACTTCTCCTCGTTTGGCAAGAATGCGAAAAGGACCAATGTAACGAGGAGCCAACTTGCCCTTGATACCGAAACGATGGGTACCCTTCCAAGGTGTAACCCGAAGATAAGCCTTCTCGTCAACTTCAAAGGTCACAGCCTTATGATGACGATCATATTGGCTCTTTTGACGAGACTGGGCTGTTTTCAACTTTTCACGAATAATGCGAACCTGCTCTTCTGCATCCTGGATCATGTCCGGGCCAAAGAGTTGCCTCTCTCCGGTTTCTGACCAATTAAGAGGGGTTCGACATCTTCGTCCATAGAGAACTTCAAAAGGGGCTTTGCCCAAGCTTGATTGATAACTATTGTTATAAGCGAATTCGGCGAATGGAAGACACTTCTCCCAATTCATACCGAACGATATAACAGAAGCTCGGAGCATATCTTATAGGATTTGATTCACTCTTTCTACTTGACCACTTGATTGAGGATGGAAAGCGGTGCTAAAAGATAAGTGAGTCCCCATGGCATTCTGAAGACTTTCCCAGAAGCGAGAAGTAAAGATACTTCCACGGTCCGAGTTAATTTCCAGGGGAACACCATGAAGAGACACTATTCGAGAGATATATAACTCTGCTAGCTGGCTAGCTGTTATACTCTCACGAACAGGGAGAAAATGAGCCACTTTGGAAAGACGGTCAATGACCACAAAGATAGCATTATTTCCTTTCTTGGTCTTGGGAAATCCGGTAATGAAATCCATGCTAACTTTATCCCATTTCCATTCAGGAATAGCTAAAGGTTGAAGGGTGCCAGCAGGCCTTTGATGTTCTGCCTTAACTCGACGACAATTGTGTAGTTAGCAACGAACTCAGCAATTTCTCTCTTCATCCTAGTCCACCAGAACCTCTGGCGTAGGTCCTGATACATCTTAGTACTACCGGGATGAATGGTGAGAGGAGAATCATGAGCCTCTTTAAGGATTAACTGCCTTAGATGTGGGTTCTTAGGAACCACTAAACGATTCTGGAAGAACACAACACCTTGATCATTCATGGAAAATTCTTTAGCGTTTCCGCTAAAAATATTCTCCTTGATCCGTGATATACCCTTGTCATGCTTTTGGCCAGTTATAATTTGATCCTTAAGAGTAGGCTTCGCCACCAGGGTAGAAAGGAATCCTTGAGGAACAATATGAAGATTCAACTTCCGAAAATCCTCATGGAGATGTGGTTGACCTTGTTGTAGCATCAAATTGTTACAATAAGATTTACGACTTAGTGCATCGGCCATAACATTGGCCTTCCCCGGGGTGTAAGTTATCCCTAAGTGGTAATCTGAGATCAACTCAACCCACCGTCTTTGCCTGAGATTCAAATCCGGCTGGGTGAAGATATATTTCAGACTTTGGTGATCAGTGAATATTTCGCAACGATTACCCAAAAGGTAATGTCGCCAGGTTTTTAGTGCATGGACCACAACTGCAAGCTCAAGGTCATGTGTGGGATAATTATCCTCATGTGGACGAAACTGTTGAGATGCGTATGCGATCACATGACGATCCTGCATGAGAATGCAACCTAATCCTTGTCGCGAGGCGTCGCAATAGATAACAAAGTCCTTAGAAAAATCTGGTGGTAACAACACAGGTGCGGAAGTCAGGCGTCTTTTCAGTTCCTGAAAACTATGCTCACACTGTGGTGTCCACTCAAACTTTTTATCCTTCTTGAGGAGTTCAGTTAGAGGCTTTGCAACCTTGGAGAAATTCTCGACGAAGCGGCGACAATAGCTCGCTAGACTAAGAAAACTCCTAACTTGCTTAACCGATTCAGGTTGAGTCCAATCAAGGACAGCTTGAACTCTCTCGGGATTGACAGCAATACCCTTACCAGAGATTACGTGGCCTAGATAGGTCACTTCTGGTAACCAGAATTCACATTTTGAAAATTTGGCATAAAGGCGATGCTCTCGAAGTTTCATCAATACCAGCCTTAGATGCTCGGCATGTTCTTGTTCATTCTTTGAGTAGATGAGAATATCATCGAGGTATACCACGACGAATTTATCCAAATACTCCATGAAGATTGAGTTCATCAGCCGAGAGAAGGTGGCTGGGGCATTGGTTAAACCGAAGGACGTAACGGTGTACTCATATTGGCCATAACGAGTAACAAAGGCCGTTTTTGGAATGTCCCCGTTCTTAATCTTGATTTGATGGTATCCCAAACCTCAAATCCATTTTGGAGAAGACTGAGGATCCAGCGAGCTGATCGTACAGATCGTTGATCCTGGGGAGCGGATACTTGTTCTTAATGGTGACCAGATTAACTGGTCGGTAATCTACAACCATCCGATCCGTTCCGTCTTTCTTCTTGACGAAGAGGACGGGACAAGCCCAAGGAGAAGAGCTAGGACGAATGAAACCCTTGTTCAAGGCCTCATCTAATTGCTTCTTAAGTTCGGCTAGCTCTAGGGGTGCCATCTTATAAGGTCTTCTGGCTATTGGGACAGTTCCCGGAACAAGATCTATCACAAACTCTACATCTCTGTCAGGTGGAATTCCTGGCAGTTCCTCTGGAAAAACATCCGGGAAGTCACGGACTATCGGAATGTCTTCAAGTTCTGGAAGAGGGTTGGCATTTAGGGAATAGAGTTGGCATTTGGCAACTCGAGTAGAGACATTTACTATCTCACCCGAGGGATGGGTAAGCTGGACATTTCTAGAGTGAGTATCAATCTTGGCATAGTGAGCTGACATCCAGTCCATGCCCAAGATGATATTAATATCCGAAGATTTCAATGCTATCAATGAGGCTAGAAGAACTAGCCTATCTACTAGAATTTCATTATCATAGGTTATCCTAGAGGTTTGCCATTTACTACCAGGGGTTTGGACAACCAATGGGATTGGCATATCACAAAATGACATGTTATGCAATTGTGCATAACTTTCTGAAATGAAGGAATGAGAAGACCCAGTGTCAAAGAGAACGGACGCTGGGTGATGATTAACAAGAAGCGTACCCAGCATGACGTCGGGATCCTCTGCAGCTTCTTCTGCTGACACATAGTTCACACGGCCACGTGCAGGAGTTGGCTTCACATAGTAAGCTTTGCCCGACTTGGCCTGCCCGACGGACATTCCGGGTTGCTTGGCACCCACATTCTGAGGACACTCACGGGAATAATGCCCTGGTTCTCCACACTTGTAGCATATCACCTGGTTGGCACGTGGTGCAGCATTGCTAGCTGGACCACCATAAGCTTTTGCTGGAGGGTTGGCCTGATTCGTCTGAGGCGCCACGTAGGATGGCCTCGGAGTGTATCTTGGCGGCAGAGAACTGTTTGGAACCCACAGCCTGCGTTTTGGAAACGCGGAACCAGAAGATGAGCCAAAGTCACGGGAGTGCTTCCTTGTGGCTTCGAAGTCAGTATGACCAGTCTCCGCACTGATCGCTTTGTTGACTAGGGCTTGAAAACTTGCACACTCATGAAGGCGCAGGTCACGACGGAGCTCAGGGCTCAGACCCTTACGGAATCTTGCTTGCTTCTTGGCATCAGTAGACACCTCCTCTGTTGCATAGCGGGCGAGGTTACTGAACTCGCGGCTATAGGCATCCACAGACAACTTGCCCTGAGTGAAGGCATAGAACTCCTCTCTCTTTCTGTCCATCAGGCCCTCTGGAATATGGTGCAGACGAAAAGCTGCGCTGAAGTCTGCCCAGGTGGCCACTGGTTCAGCGGGACGCATAGCTTCAAAATTCTCCCACCACAGGTTGGCGGGTCCTTCCAGGAAATACGTCGCGAAGGTTACCTTGTCGGCCTCAGACACATTTGCAGAGCGAATCTTGCGTGAGATGCTGCACAACCAGTCATCAGCGTCGAGGGGATCGACGGAATGATGAAACTTTGGAGGATTCAGCTTCACAAAGTCATTGAGGGACACTGCAGCATTCCTAGGCTGTCGAGCCGTATTATGCTCAATACGCTCTAGCAGTCGGTTGATCTCCCTTTTGTTTCTTTCTGCCTCAAGCATCACTTCTGCCAGAGAAGGTGGGTGAGGCAGGTCTTCCTGCGACGCTTGACTACCCTCACCTTGCTCATGAGCAGGGGCACGGTTCAACCTGGTGAACACCATCCTGACAAACAAACTCATAGCTTAGACCAAAATCATATCAATACTAGCTATGGATTAAGAATGTACTGAACACACGGAATGCGGAAATGAATATCTGAACAACATGGTAACAAGCCACTGCTATTTATACACCATGGTTCATACACACCCTTACATAGTTCAGTACAAACTTAACCGAAGAGAAACTACTGAAATGGTGGAACTACTCATCAGAGGCTTACAAGCTTCCTATACATTATTTATCTAGGCCTCCGGAATTCATTTCACATTACTACCATACTTCACAAGTCACGCAGGACTGTGAACGTACGGCTACTACCATACTATCCTCCCGCTCACAGCTCAGGCATCCGCATAGAACATCTCATAAAGATTACCTCCATGACCTGGAAGCTCAACCTGCGGATCAGGAAACACTCTAGCATGAGAATCGTGGGATCCATAAGGACACGGATGTGGCCTTGGTCCCTTGACTGGTGGTAAGAGGGGTCCCCGAAGAGGTGTGACTCCTCCTATAGCTGGCCAGTCAACGTGGGCCGGAAGATGGGTCCTAACAGGGTTCAACATCTCCATCTCTCCATACACTGTCTGGACTACCGGTGCCAGCTGCGTCAAAGCTGTCCACAGACGGGCACGGGTAGCATAAAGCTCCATGCGGAGAGCACGAGCATCCTTGTCTCTGTTCTCTAGCATCTCAACAGTGGACTGCAGAAGTGGATCCTCCATAGAAGAATCAAAATAGACTCCACTGAGGTATCCCTCTTCACCAGACTGAGAGGCCGGAACATAGCAGAACTCTGAATTCTGCAGCAGTGCATGTCTCGCTCTCATAATAGTCAGCATTGAATAGGCAGCATCTTGTACTGCCATGTCAACGGTGACCCCAACCCATAGGACCAATGGATTGGCTTCTCCGCTCCAGGGTAGTCTGGAAATACCCTAACAGTGCAGATGTACTGGCTCTGGTTGAAGTCTCGGTACTGTTCCTCTACTGTGTACTCGGGGTACCAGCGGTAACCGCACACCGACATCACCCTGACCAGCATGGCCGTATGACCCGGTACATCAATGCACCTGGTCAGACGTACCACCTGACGAGAAGGACGGCCAGACATCTGTAAATAGAGAGTAATGCAAAAGCATTAGAGCTCCGAATGAAAAATTGGGCAGCATAACGGCTGTAAATGCTCAAAAACAAATTTTGAGACAACCCAAAAATGGAATAGCGTAACCACTCAACTATCAAGTTCAACTCTCTGATCATCAAACTTACTTCCTGCTTCCTAGGAATAAAAGAAACCCAATATCTCTCGACCCGTAGTCCTATAATCTACCGATCAGAAACACGAGCCTAGGAGAAGATGAGTAACCTAGTCCTTAATTCCCGCAGAAAAGACGAGGATGACCAGAATAGAATATCTTGAGAAGAGAACAAGAGTGTTACGTTCCCTTCCATAAACAATTCCCTTATATATAACTAAGAAATTCTAGACTCAACTTCAACCAGTTTGGCTTAGTAATCCTACAGTCAATCAGGCTCTGATACCAATGCTGTCGGGACCCCGATCCTAAGCCATAGGAATCCAGCCTGTAACACATCGCATCCCTTTGTGGTCTCACGCACGGTTAACTCCACGGCTGCAGCCTTACCTTAGCCGGGACCGTTTGCGTCTTTTGACTCACGTATGCGATAGTGTCGCTAGCAATCCAATGTCAAAGAACCCGGATCGACATGTCTAGTCATAAACCAAAGTGGCAGTTCCGCACAAGGACAGGCATACATGACCCAACAAAGCAGGTGTCGGTCATCAACGAACGTAGACGAGTCGTAGCAAGCTACAAGGACTCCATTACGTCGCGTGACATTTCCCCAAAGGGGACAGACACATCAGCTAAGAAGGACACATGCCGGTCAACCAATGTGTCCGGAGCAGTAGCGAACTACCAAGGCTCGTTGGACCACAAAGGGGCATTTCCTTGTAAGGAGTGCTACTAAAGTTCACGACTAGGTAATCGAACCCCATACATATCAAGTACGACACACGTACGCATGGCATACCGATATGTATAGATACATCGATGGCATCACAACATAACCATAAACATACAAGCTTTATTTAAGAGGCTCGGAAGAGCCACACACATAATATTACACATTAAGGGTCTCACGACCCATAATAGCAGTCATACAATACAAGCCAGCGGAAGAGTTATAAACTGTCTGGGTACAGACAGTGCAACTAGAAGGCACATGGCTTGACTATACTACAGAGCCGACGTAGGGCCAGATCGTAGCTGGGACACCAGCTACTCGTCGTCGTCGATGTCTACGAAGAACCCTCCATTAGGGTCATTAGCAACCTCTGCAACATTTATTAAACAAACATGAGTACGAAGGTACTCAGCAAGACTTTAGGAGAACTAACTACTCATGCAAGGTATCAAAAGGTATTGTGGGGTTTCATCCGGGAAGCCAGCATTTGACTCGTGGCTAGACAACTTGCATTTTGAAATTAGTTTTGACAACTTGATTTCTCGCACACGAGTCCACTAACACCACAACAATACACTATCGTGGAATCATTCCGTCTCCATATGGAAATGCCGTCCACGACACTCACGCTTATCTTGGCAATTTTATGAGTAGCCATTGAAGTCATCTATGAACAACATATGTCTCCAAGTAGTCCATATCCGCGGACGCGGCTATTCGAATAGATCATAACCCTGCAGGGGTGTACTTCGTCACACACGCTCTCGCCACTTATCGCCAAGTGCACGTCATGCACCTCGGCAACCTTCAAGCGGAAGCCCAGCGAGGGAGTCGGCCACGACCGTTAACCACACTAGTACCTAGTCCAGGTTTATCGCCTATCTGAGAGTAACCCGTACGGAAGTCCGGCCGAGGTTTCCTCCACGGCCTCAAACGATGTGCGCAGGGTTCCCAAGCCCACCATCCGGGTGCCACTTGGTACACCCTGCCACTGCCTACCGCATCATGGTCCACCTCTCAGGTCAGCACCATGCACGGCCTCCAGCATTACTATAAACACCAGAAACTACTTGCAACTCCTGGACCGAGTACTATGCGATTAATAGGCCGAGCGGGGTCATATTTCATGGCCCAGCATGTGGTAGTATCTAGTCTTGGATTACATATACGGAACTCAGTTCCTAAGGACGGTTCCAATGAAACAACCCGCCATGTACTCCTACATAGCCTTTTACCGGTACCTTTACCAAATCAAGTTCAACACACAACCTTTGCCCACCGAACACATTCCACATTTCTGTTCATCTCCCAGATGACAGACCATACACAACTCTAAGCATAGCATGCATAGCAGGATAAGGCACATCATAGCTCAAGCAACTACCAGGTATGCTAGGTTGCAAGGTTCGGCTATTTACTGTGACAAGGTTAAGTCATGCAAAGGAAGTGGGTCCAACTATCGTGGCAAAAGCAGTTGAAGCATTTGATCCTAATGCAATAAATAGATGCAGGAGCAAGAACATGGGATTTATCGGGATGATCAAAAGGGTTGCTTGACTTGTTGCTCAGAGGAGGAATGATATCCGTCAGACGGATATTCGGTGGAATCCGGGCGTGCGGAGCCTACCGAAATGAATGGCAACATTCAATAACAATCATATGTAATCAAAATGATGCATGAGCATGGCATGAGAATGCAAAGTGATAAGTTATTATAATCAAGATGTTTTAGGTTTATAGTTGATTTGAATCACATTAGAATAGCAATTCAAACGGGTATTCTCGGATACCGGTTTAATTGATTCGACCTGATGCTCAGATCAACTTAATGTTAACATGCATGAAATGTCATGTTATGGTACTTATTTGTAATTAGGGCAGTGTGTGATCATTGCATTTATAATGAAATTTGAATATTTTTGTAAATTCCATTTATAAAGTGATTAAAAGAATTGAATCATTCCTTATTTCACAATTTAGGGTTCTGTAACTTTTTCAAACATAGTTGAAAATAGCATAAACAGAATCCTTGAATTTTTCTCATACTTTTTCATATATAATTTATTTTCATTGGAGTTACAGATTAATTTCTATGATTTTTGCAATTTTTAGCAATTTCCTGAATTAGTTTTAAACTCGAAATTCCATTTATTGCATCAGGCTGACGTCAGCAGGTCAGCCGACCTGTTTAGGTGAAACCTGACAGGGGGGCCCCACTGGTCAGCCTCTCTCGGACTAATCCCGCGCTGACCAGCCCCTAATTGGGGTTTGACCAGGCGTGGGGCCCTCTGTCAGTGACTGAGGGGAGGGCGATTACGCCCTAATGGTCGGCCACGTCGACGGCCACCGGAGGGTGGTCGCCGGCGACCAAACCCGCGGCGGAGGGCTCGCCGGAGGCGGCCTAGACGGCGCTGCACAGCACGAAAACGCACGCGGTTGGCAGCTACAGCAAGCTCGCGAAGTGGCCGATCTGGCAGGACCAACTAGGGAGGCTAGGGTCGCCGGAAGAGGCGTCGGCGACGAGCCGGAGCGGCGGCCGAAGCTCGGGCGTCCTCGGGGCTTTGAATCAGAGGGATCTACGCTTGGTTCTTAGCTGCTACGGCATCTACGCGTCGTCCTGGAGCTGTTGGTGCCCTCGGAAGGACGAGCTGGACATCGGAGGGCTACCGGCGACGAGCGGCAGCGGCGGTCCTCGTCGGGCTCCGGTGAAACTAGGGCTAGAGGAGGGGATCGACGGGGAAAACTTAGGGGAAACGACCGCATGCTCACAGGGAGTGCAGAGCAGAGCTTAGACGGCTCGGGGAAGGCTTGGGGGCGACGAATCGACGGGAGAGGTCCGGCGGCCGGAGGAGGAAGACGACGGCGTTGCGGGCGTTGCAGGGCTCGAGGAGGCTTCGGCTTCTGCAGAGACGACCAGGGCGACGAGGCGGAGCTAATGGCATGCTCTGGGAGGGGATCCTATGGCCAGGGGCACGGGCAGCTCGAGCTCGAGCTCGGCTCTAATGGCGGCAGCAAGGAGGAGGAGGAGATCTGGGCGGAGGAGAAGAACCGAGGCGGGGAATGGATAGGGGAAGCTCTGGGGAGCTTATCCCCGTCGTCGCCAGCGCGAACCGGCGGCCAGGCAGTCACGCAGGTGCGTGGCCGCGCCGGAGGAGGCGGCGGCCACCTCCTGCTGCCTACTGGCGCGAGGGAGGGGACGAGCGGGGAGATGGGCCGGGCCAGGCTTGGGCGACAGGTAAGCTTTTTCCCATTTTCTCTGTTTTTGTTTTTCTGTTTTGCTAATTATTGTATTGCTAATTAATTCAGCTCCAAAACAAAAAGTAAAAACTATTTTAGACCTCCTGAAATATTTGTTATAATATCCCCACTCATTTCCAAGATTTTCAACATTTTTGGAAAATTATAGTTTCTGATTTCAAATTTTAAATTATAAACCAGTGGCTTTTGCATTTATTTAAAATGCTTAAAGTGTCAAGAAAATAGTTTTCTCCAATGCTCATTTACTTTCATGATTTATCAGAAAGTTTGAACATTTCTTGAGGCCATTTTGGGTTCATTGATTTTGAACTAGTTGAAATTTCCTTTAATTGAAATGGTGGCTAGGGTTTTGAGTTTTTTGCCCTTTGCCACTTTGTTGGTTTTGTTGAAACTTCTTAGATGCAAATGCAAAGAAGACATGAGCACAATGCTATCTTGCTTAAGGGTGAGGGATGTGACAGGGCATTAGTCCTACTCTATGCCAACACAAGATTAAAACTGATCTTGATTTCAAACTAGTTGCTGATCATCAAAGGAGATTAAATCCTACGATGAAAGAAGTAGTGAGAAAAGAAATACTAAAGCTCCTGGAAGCATGTATCATCTATCCTGTTGCTCATAGTGATTGGGTGAGTCCGGTGCATTGCGTCCCTAAGAAGGGAGGCATTAACGTTGTCCCTAATAATAAGGATGAATTGATCCCACACGGGATTATTATTGGTTATAGGATGGTGATCGATTTTAGGAAATTGAATAAAGCCACTAGGAAAGATCATCACCCTTTGCCTTTTATCAATCAAAGCTAGAAAGGCTGTCCAAACACACACACTTCTGCTTTCTAGACGGTTATTCTGGTTTCTCCCAAATACCAGTTCCACAATCTGATCAGGAGAAAACCACTTTCACCTGCCCTTTCGGTACCTTTGCTTATAGACGTATGCCTTTTGGCTTATGTAATGCACCTGCCACCTTTCAAAGATGTATGATGGCTATATTCTCTGACTTTTGTGAAAAGATTGTCGAGGTCTTCATGGATGACTTTTTCGATTACGGGTCTTCCTTTGATGATTGCCTCAGCAACCTTGATCGAGTCTTACAGAGATGTAAAGACACCAATCTTGTCTTGAATTGGGAGAAGTGCCACTTTATGGTTAATGAAGGCATCGTCTTAGGACATAAATTTTTCGAAATAAGTATTGAAGTCGATAAGGCTAAGGTTGATGCAATCGATAAAATGCCATAGCCCACAGATATCGAAGGTATAAGAAGTTTCCTTGGTCATGCTGGTTTCTATAGAAGGTTCATCAATGACTTCTCTAAGATTTCTAGGCCTCTTACCAACCTCTTGCAAAAGGATATTCCTTTTGTCTTTGATGATGATTGTGAGGAAGCCTTCGAAATACTTAAGAGGGCTTTGATAACCGCACCTATTGTTCAACCACCTGATTGGAACTTGCCTTTTGAGATCATGTGTGATGCTAGAGATTATGCTCTTGGTGTTGTTCTAGGGCAAAGAGTTGATAAGAAGTTGAATGTTATTCACTACGCTAGTAATACTCTAGACAGTGCCCAGAGAAACTATGCTACTACGGAGAAGGAGTTTTTAGCAGTCGTGTTTGCATGTGAAAAGTTCAGGTCTTACATAGTTGATTCCAAAGTCACTATTCACACGGATCACGCTGCTATTAAGTACCTCATGGAAAAGAAGGACGCTAAACCTAGACTTATCAGATGGGTTCTCTTGCTACAAGAATTTGATTTGCACGTTGTCGACAGAAAGGGTGCTGATAACCCAGTAGCAGATAACTTGTCTAGGTTGGAGAACGTTCTTGATGACCCACAACCTATTGATAATAGCTTTCCCGATGAGCAATTGAATGCCATCAATGCTTCACGTAGTGCATCATGGTATGCTAATTATGCAAACTATATCGTTGCCAAATATATACCACCTAGTTTCACGTACCAGCAAAAGAAGAAATTCTTCTTTGACTTGAGACACTACTTTTGGGATGATCCTCACCTTTATAAGGAAGGAGTAGATGGTGTTATTAGACGTTGTGTACCTGAACATGAACAGGGACAGATCCTACAGAAGTGTCAGTCTGAGGCCTACGGAGGACACCATGCGGGAGATAGAACTGCACACAAGGTATTGCAATCAGGTTTCTATTGGCCCACTCTCTTCAAGGATTCCCGTAAGTTTGTCCTGTCTTGTGACGAATGTCAAAGAATAGGTAATATTCACTTGTCATTGAACCATTTGATGTCTGGGGCTTTGATTATATGAGACCTTTTCCAAAATCCAACACGTATACTCATATCCTAGTTGCTGTTGATTACGTCACTAAGTGCGTAGAGGCTATCCCCACTAGTAGTGCTGATCACAACAATTCTATCAGGATGCTGAAAGAAGTTATCTTCCCTAGATTTGGGGTCCCTAGATATCTAATGACCGACGGTGGTTCACACTTCATTCATGGTGCTTTCCGTAAAACGCTTGCTAAGTACGATGTCAACCATAAAATCGAGTCTCCCTATCACCCTCAGTCCAGTGGTCAAGTAGAGCTAAGTAATAGAGAGATTAAACTGATTCTGCAAAATACTGCCAACAGGTCTAGAAATAATTGGTCTAAGAAGCTCGATGATGCACTGTGGGCTTATAGAACTGCCTATAAGAATCCCATGGGCATGTCTCCGTACAAAATGGTGTACGGTAAAGCATGTCATTTACCTCTTGAGTTCGAGCATAAAGCTTATTGGGCAATCAAAGAGCTCAACTTTGATTTCAAACTTGTCGGTGAGAAGAGGTTATTTGACATTAGCTCCCTTGATGAATGGAGAACTCATGCATATGAGAATGCCAAGTTATTCAAAGAGAAGGTTAAGAGGTGGCATGATAAGAGGATACAAAAGCGTGAGTTCAATGTAGGTGATTATGTCTTGCTATATAACTCTCGTTTAAGATTCTTTGCAGGCAAGCTTCTCTCTAAATGGGAAGGTCCCTATGTTGTTGAGGAAGTATATCATTCCGGTGCTATCAAGATCAACAACACGGAAGGTAATTTTCCGAGAGTTGTAAATGGGCAGAGAATCAAGCATTATATCTGAGGTACTCCCATAAATGTTGAACGCAATATTATCAATACCATAACTCCGGAAGAATACCTAAGGGATGTTTATCAGCCTATTTCAGACTCCGAAAACGAAGAGGTATGTGATTGAGCAAGAAAACAGAGTCCAAAACTTTTCCAGTAGGAAATTTTCTCCGTTTTGGAATATTTGAAAAAATACAAAAATTGGAAGTAGTCTGGAAAGTGCGCGAGGAGGCGACAAGCCTGCACGGCGCGGGCCCACCCCCTAGCCGCATCGTGAGGGCTTGTGGCCACCTCGTGCAACTCCCGGACCCCGTTTTCGTGCGGGGTACTCCTTCTGATCTGAAAAATAATAATTATATATACTCTCGTTTGGTCTGACCCCTGCATCACGCAGATTTCCTATGTTTTTCGTTTTGAGCCTGTTTTCTGCCGCAGATTTAGAGCAAGATGTCGTCCCAAGAATCTGTGGGGGAGAACAATGTCCGTCAAATCTATGGAGAAGTTCTTGCTGATCTGAAAAGGATGGAGGTCATGGAGGCTAAGGAAAGGCTACCTAAAGAAACCAAGTGCAAAGCTAATGGGAATGATCAGGCATGGGACGAAGTGCAATCTGTGCTCAACAAGGAAGAAGTTGAAGAAGTGGATTTCCTCCAACCCGACCTCCACCTACTGTCTCCATCTTTGATTGAACTCTTGAGGTTTTGTGAAACAGCTCGTGCTTGCAATACTTGTCTCACTCGTGAAGTTGTTTTGCTGGAAAAGCATATCGCAGATCTCCAAGGTATAAATCAAAGATTAATGGCCCTCTTGGAGTCAAAGATTGCAACAACTCCTCCACCTTCACCCCCAAAGGAAGAAAAGTGAGCATTGGTATGGGCAATCCCCTTGGCTTGTGTCAAGCTTGGGGGAATTGTCCCGGTATCGTATCACCATCACATCTTTTGCCTTTACCTTTGTTTTAGTTTTCCTTTTCCGTTTTCTCTTTCTCTAGTAGATTAAAAGTCTTAGTGTTTTAGTCTTGAGTTTTGCTTTGTGTCACCCCTGATGTATCTGAGCTCGTGAGCCATATAATAAAGAGTGTCTTAGTTGAAGGGCTTTGCCTCTTGCCATGATCAAAAGAGTGAGAATAGAACAAAAGCATGAAAGATCATGTAATGATCTTATGGGAAATGATGGCTTCACATATAAAAAGAATGAGGATTGAAACTTGTTGAGGGTAGGAAAACGTAGACCTTGGTCATGGTTGCAATTAATAGGAAGTGATAAAGAAGGAGAGGTTCACATATAAATATATCATCTGTGACACCATCTATGATTGTGAACACTCACCAAACTATTGCATGCCTAGAAGTAGATGTTGGACAAGGAATACACCATCTATGATTGTGAACACTCACCAAACCAAGTAGAGATACTACTTGTGCATCCATAAACCTTCAATGACTAAAGGCTATCGGTTGTTACTTCTCGGTAAGGTTCTTGATCCATGCTTTACTTTGTGAAGGAATTATCACTTTAGCATGAGAGATGATATGTTGGTGTTGCTGTTCTTATCATGATCATGATGCATGCATGTTCGTATCTTGTTTTTTCGACACCTCTCTCCCTAAACATGTGGACATATTTATTGAGCTAGGCTTTCGCTTGAGGACAAGCGAGGTCTAAGCTTGGGGGAGTTGATATGTCCATTTTGCATCATGTTTTCATGTTGATATTTATCGCTTCTTGGGCTGTTATTTCACTTCACGGTACAATTATTATGCCTTTTATCACTTATTTTGCAAGGTTTACATGAAGAGGGAGAATGCCGGCAACTAGAATTCTGGCCTAAAAGTGGAGCAAAGTTGAGATACCTATTCTGCGCAACTCCAAACGCCGTGAAAATCAACGAGGAATTTTTTCCGGATTTATAAAAAATACTGGGCCGAAGAAGTGCCAAAGGGGCGCCAGGGGTTGGCCACAAGCCTGCACGGCGTGGCCACCCCCCAGGCCGCGCCATGAGGGCTTGTGGGCAACCTGCTGGCCCACTTGTCCCCCTCTTTTGCTATATGAAGGGTTTCGTCCAGAAAAAATAATCAAGGAGGAGCTTTTTCGTGGATTCGCCGCATAACACTTCACCATTATTTGGTATTCGTTCGGTAATTTGATATGTTGTATGTTGTTTTTTCCTCTAGTGGTGTTATGTGAACATCGACTACATAACACTTCACCATTATTTGGACCTAGAGGAAGGCATTGGCAAGTAGTAAGTAGATGATGGGTTGCTAGAGTGACGTAAGCTTAAACCCTAGTTTATGTGTTGCTTCGTAAGAGGCTGATTTGGATCCACTAGTTTAATGCTATGGTTAGACTTTGTCTTAATTCTTCTTTCGTAGTTGCGGATGCTTCCGAGAGGGGTTAATCATAAGTGGGATGCTTGTCCAAGTAAGGGTTGTACCCAAACGCCGGTCCACCCACATACCAAACTATCAAAGTAACGAACGCGAATCATATGAACATGATGAAAACTAACATGACAGAAATTCCCGTGTGTCCTCGGGAGCGTTTTTCCTCCTATAAGACTTTGTCCAGGCTTCTCCCTTGCTACAAAAGGGATTGGGCCACTTTCCTGCTCTGTTGCTACTTTTGTTATTTGTTGCTTGCTATGAATCATCTCACCACACAATCAGTTGTTACCGACAATTTCATTGCCTGCAGATTTTACCTTGCTGAAAACCACTTGTCAGATCCTTCTGCTCCTCGTTGGGTTCGACACTCTTAATTATCGAAAGGACTATGATTGATCCCCTATACTTGTGGGTCATAAATGCCTCATGGAAGTCCAACGAGCCATTGATGCTACTAGCGCGCATGCTGTTAAGCCAGGTTCAGGCCGAGCCGAGCAGCATGAGGGGCGCGTAGTGCATTGTTGCGCGCTTGTTGCCGCCGACGATGCCGACGGAGGTGGTGTAGTCGGTCAGAGAATCCTCGGGCTTGGATGAGCCGTTGTACTTGGGGGTTTTGTGCGCCAAGGTGAAGCCCTTGGGGAACGGCTCGTTGAGGATGTGTGACCCGAAGCACGACGGGCCGACAGTGCTCTCTTCGTCGGTGACCTGGGATTCCGCGATGCGCTCGAGGTGGTAACGAGCGTCTTGGTCATGCAGCTGACGCGGGCCGATGCACTCGGACATTAGCCGACGAGGCAGCACGCGCGACCGTCCGATCGCGCTCCTTGCGCTGGCTGCTTCGCGTCGGCTGGCGGTTGCCCTGGCCAGCCGGCTCCTTCGCAGGGCTATTGGCAACCGACGGGTTGTGGTCTCACCGGACGCGACTGCCCACATGCCGGCTATCGCGGCGACTGTTGGCGTCGGCACGCGAAGATGCTTGGTTTGTTTCCCGTCGGCCAGTCACGGGCCGGCGAGGGTCGACGGGGTCATCGTTGATGTTCGAGCGGGAGCCAGCTGGGTCACGGTATGACTGAGCCGGTTGTTCCTGCTACACATTGGCAGCCTCCACGTGGGCACGAATGCGCGCTTGCTGCATGTCGCGGGTCGACCCCTCGAGCCCTGCCAGCTCGCTGAGGGCAGCCTGTGCGGCTCGCATGTTCTTAATGAGGGTGTCATAGACGGGACGACCGTCAGCCAGCTCCTGGTCGACGGTGCCGCCACTAAGCCGCATGTCCGCCCGTCGGCTGGGCCCGGGGGCAGCCGGCATGAGGCCGTGGCCCGTGTTGAACTCGCGACGAGTAGCCGCGAACTCGCACTAGGTAGCCTCTTGTGCTTTCGTCTCGCAGAGCAACTACTAGTGGTGGCTATCGAGATCCTCGGTTGCAACCACGGGGTCGGCCAACACAAGGACGGGCATGCACAACGTGTCCATTGCGGCGCAAAGCGGGGTCCGGTACCTCCTCGCGTTGCACGGGTCGTCGATGTCGCAAGAGAGGTCACCGTTGTCAGTGATGTCACCAGAAGGTGGTAGATCGTTGCAGCCGGACACCTCGGCGGGGTACTTATCGGTGATGATCGCAACGTAGATGTGGTGCAAGCCGCAGGAGATAGTGGAGTTGTCGACGGAGAAGTCCGCGTCTTCGAGATGACGGGAGTCCTCGTTGACGCAGTCGAGCGTGCAGTAAAGCACGACCAAGCCATGCGCCATGCGGTCGCCAGAAGGGGTGAAGAGTCCCGCCCGGAACGTTTGTTAGAGCATATATCTCCATATGTGGTTTTGGTAATGATGACAATTCCTATGGACTAATGGTTGCCTTAAGTTATACTTACAGGATTTGTCCATAAGCACTTCTTGAAGTACATCTGTTGGGTTCAAGGAGTTTATATGATGACCAAGATGGTATTCAAGGTATTATCCAAAGAATGGTCATAGAGACACAAGGTTGATCAAGATCTCAGACAAAGAGTAAATCAAGATGATCAACACACAAAGTGTACAAGATGTCCCGAGAGGGATCAAGTGATCCCATGGTATGGTAAGCATTGTCCATTACGTGTTTGTGTACTAACCCATGGTCTTCGTGAGAGTTCTATGTGGGGGTTAGGTGTGTTTCCATGGGCTTGCGTCAAAAGGAAGATCTCATACAACCCATGAAGGATGATGTCAAGTGGTGATCGTCATCAAGATTGCGGTGTGCAAGTTCAAGTGGATCAGCACGAATATATCATACTTGACGCTTGCCGTCCATTGTGGTGGCAATGGACTTGTGAAGATACGCTGAAGAGTGTCTCACCCATAGTGTGTATGGGGGAGCAATCAACTAGTCTTCATCAAGCCAATGCAATCAAGAAAGGTGGTCCATCTTGAGGAAGCCAAGATCATCAACATCTAGCTCAAGAGGTCAAGGTGCAAGGTATAGGTTTGTCCTTGATAGGTTTTCTGTTTTAGGATAGAATGATGTACTGTCAAGGGGGGCGCTCAAGTGAGTAGCTTGATCGTATCGTTCATTAAGATCTCAAGCCATTTGCATCCTTGCATCATACTTCTTGTTTCTTATTTGGCGTTTCTCTTTGTGAGTTTTAGAGCTTATGGTCATCTTCATGACAAGCTCGAGTTCATCAAAAACGGAGTCCATATGCATCTACTATGATGTTTTCAATGTTGTAGTTTTTGCCGGTCCTTCATTCATAGAGGTCTCACATCTCTATATCATTGGCATTTCATATCTGCATGGTCTTAAGATTTCAACAAGCTTGGCTTTGCTCGATTCGAAGCTCGTATGCGAAAGTAATGGTTGTTTCAGTGGCGAGCGGTAGTACCGCTGGACCTAGCGGTAGTACCGCTGGCCCAGCGGTAGTACCGCCCTTGGTCAGCGGTAGTACCGCTCCAGGACTTTAGTATCGTCATCTTTGCGGCTGTACTACGTCGGACTTTTTGCAAAGACTTTCTTGGCGGTGGATGGCCCGATAGTATCTTTGCGCTACCATGGGCTCAGTGGTAGTACCGCTGCAGCCAGCGGTAGTACCGCTGGATGGTCAGCGGTAGTGCCGCTGCATCCAGCGGTAGTACCGCTGCAGCCAGCAGTAGTACCGCTGCGCTCGGGCTGTAAGTGGGGGTAACAGTCTGATTCCTTCCCCCACTATATAAAGGGGGTCTTCTTCCCCCTTGGTCTTATCCATCCGTTGAGCTCATGTTCTACCCCCATTGTTGACTTTCTTAGATCATGCTTACTCTCAATCCCTCTAATGATTCTTGCTTGTTCTTGAGGGAAAAGAGAGAGGAGATCTAGATCCACATCTCCACCAATCACTTTCTCCTCTATGTGAGAGGAACCCCTTGGATCTTGATCTTGGAGTTCTTTGTGAGCTCCTTGTTCTTCCTCTCATATTTCTGCATAGCTTTTGTTGTTGGGGAGGGATTTGAGTGTGAGGGACTTGACCACTTCGTTTGTTCTTGCCATTGCATTAGTTGCATCGTTTTGAGTTCTCCACTGTGATACGTGGAAGTGAAGTTTGAGAAGCTTATTACCTTTTGGTACTTAGTACCCTAGAGTTTGTTCTTCGTGGATGCTTTGGCGCCCTAGAAGCTTGGTGGTGTCTTGGATCTCAATCATTGTGGTGTAAAGCTCCGGGCAAGCGTTGGGGTCTCCAATTAGGTTGAGGAGATTGCCCCGAGCAATTTGTACGGGTATTGGTAACCGCCCCCAAGGGTTGCCACGTGTACGGGTTCGGTAACCGCCCCCAAGGGTTGCCATTTGTACGGGTTCGGTGACCGCCCTCAAGGGTCCGTTAGTGCAATCACGGCATCTTGCATTGTGTGAGGGCGTGAGGAGATTACGGTGGCCTTTGTGGCATCTTGGGGAGCATTGTGCCTCCACACCGCTCCAACGGAGATTAGCATCCGCAAGGGTGTGAACTTCGGGATACATCATCGTCTCCGAGTGCCTCGGTTATCTCTTACCCGAAACCTTTACTTATGCACTTTACTTTGTGATAGCCATATTGTTTATTGTCATATATCTTGCTATCACTTAGTTGTTTATCTTGCTTAGCATAAGTTGTTGGTGCACATAGGTGAGCCTAGTTGTTGTAGGTTTTGTGCTTGACAAATTAAACGTTAGTTTTATTCCGCATTTGTTCAAGCCTAAGCCGTAATTATTTTTAAGCGCCTATTCACCCCCCTCTAGGCGACATCCACGTCCTTTCAATGTTACTCCGACCAGCGTCATTGCCGGCCCCATGGTGGGCGCCAACTGTCGTGGTATTTCTGCGGCAGATGCCAGGGGGTGGCTTACATCGTGGTTTCGGGCCGACGGGCGTCGGCGACATCTGGGAACGGGTGTAGACGTGAGACACATGACGCCGATCTACCCAGGGCCCTCTCATGACGTAAAACCCCTAGTCTTGCCTACGTGACTATATGAGATGACAGTACTAATGTCGCTCATTGAGCTGTTCGTGAGGGAGCAGACGAAGCGCTTGTAGCCGGCCTCTCTACCTCTATGGTGTTCTACGTGGGGAGTTTTATGGATCGAGTATCATCCGGCCCCTCTCTCAAGGGGCTGGGTTTTGGCTTTATAGTGTAGCGTGAGATGTACATTTTTGTTGGAAAGTAGGAGGCGGGACCCGACTACGAGCCTCTCTGCCTGGACGTGGGACCTTCCGGTTGTTGGGTCTTGTCTGGCGCGCGGCCCGCCGACCGTGCGCCTCAGCGGCTAACGCGTCGGTCATCGGGGAGTACGTAGGGGTAAGCATGCCAAGAGGGCCGCCACGCTCGGTTAGCCTCGGCGGCGATGGGGGTCCTGTAGCCTCGCTGACCCTTGCATCGTTGCGCATGTGGCCACGCCGAGCTTGTCAGCGTGCACTGTGACCATGAACGCCTGTGCATCGTGCGTCGGGTCTCATCACAGTACATGGGTACAGTCGGATAGGGCGGGATCTGACCGGCCGACTGGCGTCGGGCTAGGCGACCAGGCCGAATGCCGTCAGTCGGCCCGCTGCACATTGACCGGATGGGCCGGCTGCTACCAGCCGGCACGATGGGGGCTAGCCGGCCCCAAATGCCTTGGAGATGGGTTCCATATGCTTGGGAATACCCACGGGTCGTATCCCCATCAATGGCAAATTATATACGTGCCCTAGTTCGAGGAAGAGATGGTGATACAAGTGTAGTATGGATAATAAATATAGGTTTTTGTAATCTGAAATAATAAAAATAGCAAGGTAGAAAGCAGTAAAAGTGAGCACAAACGGTATTGCAATGCTTGTAACAATGCCTAGGGTTCATACTTTCACTAGTGCAATCTTTCAACAGTAAACTAGAAAAAACAAAATATAAATATTATTGTATTTTTGATATTTTTAGGCAAAAAAATACAAATAAAGTAGAACAAGTGAATTATAATTTGTGTGAAGGAACGTGATAAGAATTTGATCATACTCCCCGGCAACGACGTGAGAAATTCTTCCTTAGGATTTTCCTTGAAGAGGAAAGGATGCAGCACAATAGAGATAAGTATTTCCCTCAATGAGAACCAAGGTATCGAACCAATAGGGGAATCATAGAAATTCTTGTCATCAGCACCTATACACGGAGAATCAAATGCTTGCACCCAACGCGTGAAATAGGGTTCTCAAACCCCTTGGACTCGTTACTTGCAAGGATTCAACGATGATAGATAGATAATATAATTATAAAACTAAATAAATTGCAGCAATATTTATGTAGTTTTAGCAATATAATTTCAGTAGACCCAGGGGATATGGGTTTCGCTAAAGGCTTCTCTCTTGAAAATAGAATACGGTGGGAAGACAAATTATTATTGGGCAAGTGACAGAATAACACATAGTTATGACATCTTATTCAAGGCAATGATCATGTATATAGGCATCACGCCCATAAGCAAGTAGACTGACCCATACCTACATCTACTACTATTACTACACTCATCGACCGCTATCCAAGATGCATTTAGAGAATTAAGTATGAAAATGAGTAATGCTTGGACCAAGATGACATGACGTAGACAAAGTAACCTCAAGCAATATGAATATACCCCATCATTTTATCCTTAATTGCAGCAATACAAATACATTTCATGTCCCTTTCCATCACTTGGATTGAGAAATGCAAGATTGAACCCATCACAATGCACCACTCACACAAAAGATAAATCAATCATTTAGCCAAATCAAAGTGATAGATCGGAGAAAAATATGAAGCTATAATAATCACAAATAAAAGAGTTCACAGAAGACTCAATTAATATTCATGAATAATCTGATCGTAAACCCAAAATTTGTTGGATCCCAACAAACACATCGTAATGAAGATTACATCGATTAGATCGCCGCGGGAATCGGGATGAACTTTGTATTGATGATCAAAGAGAGAGAAGAATCCATCTAGGTACTAGTTATAGACCCGTAGGTCTGTGGTGGACTACTCGCTCAACATCATGGAGGCAGCAAGGTTAATGTAGATGGCCTCTGCAATCGATCCCCCTCTGACAGGGCAACAAAAAAGGTCTCCACATGGCCTCCCATTGGAACAAAGACATGGGATGGTGCAAAAGTATTTTCGGATCGCTCTCATTGCTTTCCCGATATATGAGAATTTATAGGGGTGGAATTAGGTCTGGCAGAGCCACGAGAGGCCCAAGAGGCAAGAGAGTGCGCATGCCCCCTGGGCGCACCCTATTGCCTTGTCGTCTCCTCGTGTGTTGTATGGTCTTCCTCGGAAGCCTGCACGTCTTATTTTCGTCCAGAAAAACCACCAAAAAGTTCCATTGCGTTTATACTCCGTCTGGTACTGGTTTCCTGAAAAGCCGAAAACACGTAGAAAACAACAACTGACACTTGGTTAATAGGTTACTTTCCAAAAAGGAAATAAAATTTCTTATAAAGCACCAATATTGTTAATGTAATAATGTGGAACAATAAGAAATTATCTATACGTTGGAGACTTATCAGCATCCCAAGTTTAATTCCCGCTCGTCCTCAAGTAGGTTAATGATAAAAACAGAATTTTTGATGCGACATGCTACCCAAGATGTAATCTCTTTTACGTATGATCTTGAGAAACGATGAACAAAGTGATATCAACATAATAATATCCATAAACATAAACATCATAATCATTCATATTCAAAATATTTGATCCTTAAATAATGTAATTTCCTACTGATTTTACCATATTAGCATGGCACAACTCCATTCTCACCGCTTAAATATAAATCATCAGTACCTCGGCGTAAAGTCAGGCAATTGGATCGTACTTCTCACGCGTTTTAGCATTTTCAACCTCACTCAATACATAAGCGTGAACCATGGATATGGCATATGAGTGGAATAGAATATGGTGGTAGGGCTCAAAAGGAGTCAAAGTGGAAAGAAAGTCTCACGTCAACTAGGCGGACCAATGGGCTATGGAGATGCCCATCAATCGTTATCGATGTGAGGAGTAGGGATTGCCATGCAACATATGCACTAGAGCTATAAGTGTATGAAATCTCAAAGGAAGCTAAGTGGGTGTGCATCCAACTTGCTTACTCATGAAGACCCCATGCATTTGAGCAAGCCCATCATTGAAATATACAAACCAAGTTCTACAATGAAAAATTCCCACTAACACATGAAAATAACAACTCATGAGACTCTCTATATGTATAACATGGTGCTCCCTCTAAGAAAAAGTGTGTAAAAAGTAGTAGCAATGCCCCTTCTCTCATATCTCTCATTTCATTTTTTTGCTTCTTTCCCTTTTTTCTTTTCCTTTTCTTTCTTTCCTTTTCCCTTTTTATTTTTATTTTTTGTCCGAAGTCTCATCCCGACTTGTGGGAGAATCATAGTCTCCTTGATCCTTTCGTCACTCGGACAATGCTCTAATAATTATGATCATCACACTTTTATTTACTTAAAACTAGATATGAAAAACTACTATACAAGGTGACACTATATGAATTCCTCTCTTAGTGTGCGAGGATTTGCAATGATCCAGCGTAACATGGAGATCATGATGAATGGTGGCTCTGCCACAAATACTATGTCAGTTACATGATCATGCAAAGCAATATCATGATAAACACATAAGTCATGTGATAGAACGGTGGAAGTTGCATGGCAATATATCTCGGAATGTCTATGGAAATGGCATGATAGTTAGGAATGGTTGCTGTTTTTAGGAAGATATAGGCTGGCTTATGTGTGATAGAGCGTAGCATATCATGGGGTTTGGATGCACCAGCGAAGGTTGCATCGATCCTCGAGGTGAGAATGGGCAATTAATGCACGGTACCGAAGGGCTAGCATATATGAAAAGGTGAGTGTGCACATTGTTGGAAATATGACCTAGAGGCAATAATAAATTGGTTATTATTATATTTCCTTGTTCATAATAATTGTTTGTTATCCATGCTACAATTTTATTGATTGGAAACTGAAATACATGTGTGGATACATAGACAACACACTGTCCCTAGTGAGCCTCTAGTTGCCTAGCTGATTGATCAAAGATGGTCAAGGTTTCCTGGCCATAGGCAAGTGTTGTCACTTGATAACGGGATCACATCATTGGGAGAATGATGTGATGGACAAGACCCAAACTATAAACGTAGCATATGACCATGTCAGTTTATTGTTACTGTTTTTCTGCATGTCAATCTATGTGTTCCTACGACTATGAGATCATGCAACTCCCGTACACTGGAGGAATACCTTGTGGGTTATCAAACATCACAACGTAACTGGGTGACTATAGAGGTGCTCTACAACATCGCAACAAGCCTTGCAAGTAATGTTACTAAGGAGTTAGTTACGGGATCTTGTATTATGGAATGAGTAAATACACTTGCCGGTAACGAGATTGAACAAGGTATGGAGATACCGACGATCAAATCTCGCTCAAGTAACATACCGAATGACAAGGGGAATAGTATACGGGATTATATGAATCCTTGACATAGAGGTTCAACCGATAGAGATCTTCGTAGAATATGTAGGAGACAATATGGACATCCAGGTCCGCTGTTGGTTATTGACCGGGGAGTGTCTCAGGTCATGTCTGCATAGTTCTCGAACCCGCAGGGTCTGCACACTTAAGGTTCGACATTTCGGTATAGTTGAGTATATGTGTTGGTGACCTAAGTTTTGTTCGGAGTCCCGGATGAGATCCCGGACGTCACGAGGAGTTCCAGAATGGTCCAAAAACGAAGATTGATATATAGGAAGTTGGTATTTGGATTCTGGAATGTTTTCATGCATTACCAACAGTGTACCGGGAGTGACGAATGGGTTTCGGTGCCTCACTGGGTGGGCCCACCACGCCCCAAGGGGTCCACATGGGTTTATTGGATGTGAAATAAGGCATAATGGGCTGACAAAGTCATCCAAGGAAAGCCCATGACGAAAAAGTGGAAAATCGAAAAGAGGTGGGAAATAAAGGAAGGAGTCCTAATCCAAGTGGGATTGGAGGAGGACTCTTCCCTCCCCCACGTAGGCCGACGTTGATGTCCCACAAGCGTATGGGATCGCATCAGTTTTCGAGGGTAGAGTATTCAACCCAAATTTATTGATTCGCTCACAGGGGGAAGCTAAAGGATATTCTCAAGTATTAGCAACTGAGTTGTCAATTCAACCACACCTGAAAGATTAGTGTCTGCAAGCAAAGTATCAGTAGCAAGGTAGTACGATAGCAACGGTGCCAGAAAAAGCTTTGACAATCCGCGAAAACGGTGCTAGAAAAAGCCTTGTTGACGGGATGTCGGCGCCAACAAAGTCTTGCAACAAGTAACAACGGAGTAGTAAGGAATAGTAGTAGTAGCAGCAGTAAAGTAACAAGTAACAGCAGCAAAGTGACAGCAACAGCAAAGTGACAGCAGCAAAGTGGCCCAATCCCTCTTGTAGCAAGGGACAAGCCTAGGCAAAGTAACATAGCGAGGACCAGTAGTAAAAGACTCGTAGGCAGTGGATCGGTGATGGATGAGTGTGACGGATGTGATTCATCATGTAACAGCTATAACACGGAGAGATAAGTAGCTAGCTCCCGTTCATCAATCTAATGTAGGCATGTATTCCGTATGTAGTCATACGTGTTTAGGGAAAAGAACTTGCATGAAATCTATTGTCCATCCCTCCCGTGGCAGCGGGGTCCTAATGGAAACTATGGGATATTAAGGTTCTCCTTTTAATAAAGAACAGGACTCCGGGTCGCATTAACACACGGTGAATACATGAACTCCTCATACTATGGTCATCTCCGGGAGTGTTCCCGCTATTGTCACTCCGGGGTTACCGGGTTATAACACATAGTAGGTGACTACAACTTGCAAGATAGGATCTAAAAACACATATATTGGCGACAACATAATAGGTTCAGATCTGAAATCATGGCACTCGGGCCCTAGTGACAAGCATTAAGCATAGCCAAGTAGTAGCAACATCAATCTAGAACATAGTGGATACTAGGGATCATTCCCCGTCAAGAACTAACTCGATTACATGATAGATCTCATCCAACTCATCACCGTCCAGCAAGCCTATGATGAGATTACTCACGAACGATGAAGAGCATCATGGAATTGTTGGTGGAGAAAGGTTGATGATGACAATGGCGACGATTTCCCCTCTCTGGAGCCCGAAACGGACTCCAGATCTGCCCTCCAGAAGAAGAACACGATGTGGCGGCGCCTCCGTATCGCAAAACGCGATGAAACCTTCTCTCTGATTTTTTTTCGGGCGAGACGGCATAAATAGAGCTGACTTTGGGGGCGGTTGTGCCACGTGGGCCCCACAAGCCTGCACGGCGCGACCATAGAGGGTGGCCGCGGCCTGTGGGCTTGTGGCCCACTGGCACACCCCCTCCAGTGGATCTTTGCGCATGTATTTTTATTTTATGCGAGAAAAAATCTTCGTAAATTTTTAGGACATTCCGAGAACTTTTATTTATGCACAAAAACAACACCATGGCAATTCGGCTGAAAAGAGTGTTAGTCCGGGTTCGTTCCATTCAAATCATGCAAATTAGAGTCCAAAACAAGGGCAAAAGTGTTCCGAAAAGTAGATACGACGGAGACGTATCAACTCCCCCAAGCTTAAAGCCTTGCTTATCCTCAAGCAACTCAGTTGACAAACTGAGAGAGACAAAAGAAAAACTTTGACGAACTCTGTTTGATCTTGTTGTTGCAACTATGTCTAACTCACAACCAGAATTTCAGCAACATCACAACCAAACCACATAAGCAAATGACATCTAGGTCTCACGGTAAACTCATATCAATGGCATAATGAACTAGCGAGCAAATAATAATAAGCCTCAAGTGTCAACACTTCAATCAAAACAACATGAAGCAGTACGAATAGATGGTATCTCGCTAGCTCTTTCTGAGACTGCAAAACATAAATGCAGAACACCTTCAAAGACCAAGGGCTGACTAAACATTGTAATTCAAGGCAATGAAGATCCAGTCATAGTCACACTCAACACAGTTAAAAGAAAAGCATAAAAATGACAAAGGTGCTCTCTAATTGGTGCTTTTGTAAGAGGAGGATTACTCAACAGGAACATAAATAGACAGGCCCTTCGCAGAGGGAAGCATTGATTTGCAGATGTGCCACAACTCAAGCTTTTAAAACAGAGATAATAATTTTGGGTGGCATGCTTTCATTGTCAATGCAATGACTAAGAGTTCTCAACATCTTCCACGCTACACATGCTATAGGCGGTTCCCAAACAGAAAAGTAAAGTTTTGAATCCCCCACCACCAATCAATCACACTCCACGGCTAGCCGAATCCTCGGGTATCGTCCAAACCAACATCAATCCTCGGGGAGTTTTGTTTGCAATTATCTTTTCGATTTGAGCATGGAACTGGGAATTCCAATTACCGGCCCCTTTCTCGTGAATGATAGTGAATAAACACATATCGAGGATAACACGCCTAGCATGGAAGATACCAATAGCCCCCTGTCACCACATGAGCGGTTCGGGCATGCAAAACAGATTATTTCTTGAAGGTTTAGAGAGTGGCACATGCAAATTTACTTGGAACTGCAGGTAGATACCGTATATAGGTAGGTATGGTGGACTCATATGGCACAACTTTGGGTTTATGGAGGTGGATGCACAAGCAGTATTCCCACTCAGTACAAGTGAAGGCTAGCAAAAGACTCGGAAGCGACCAACTAGAGAGCGACAAGAGTCATCAAAATGCATTGAGAGTAACTAACATTGAGTGCAAGCATGAGTAGGACATAAATCACCATGAACATGAACATCATAGAGGCTATGTTGATTTTGTTTCAACTACATGCGTGAACATGCGCCAAGCCAAGCCACTTGAATCATTCAAAGGAGGATACCATCCTATCATACGACATCATAGTCATCTCAACATTCATGTTGGCAACCGAGACAAACCAGTTTAAGCTCCTAGCTAATTAAGCATGGCATAAGCAACTATGATCTCTAAGTTGTCATTGCAAACATGTTTCCCTCACAGCAAAGCTGAAGCAGGCATGATGAGCTAGTCATATATAGTCACCCGAAGGTTTTGATCTCCGTATCGCGTAGTTTTCCTCTGTTTTCGTTTTCAGCTTGTTTCTGCCGCAGATCTAGATCATCATGACTTCCCCAAACGCTCCTAAGGACAAGACCTTCGAGAAGGTCATCAATCCCTACCTCACGGAAGTGCTGAAACACCCTCAATCTATCAAGATGAGCGAGGGGATGTTGCACATCCGTGATGTTGAGGGGCCTAAGAAGACCGGAAGCATGGAGACGAGGCTCAAAGCAATGGAGCAACAAATCTTTAAGTGCCAAGGGATGGTGGAGCGTGGACTCAACGGCAACCACACGATGATCATGGCGTTCACTAGCAATCACAAGACGGATGCCATTGATATTGGGAAACACCTCTCCAGGCTTTACGATAGGGTTGACCAACTTCAGGGCCAGATCTATGACCAGCAGAATCAAAACTATGAGTATGAGTACAGATTTATATCAATAAGGTTGGCTGCAGATTTGAGGATTCCGGCGACTCGTTCATCCTGCCATGATGGAGCACCTTTCCTTGGAAGACGGAGGATCAGACTACTCCGACAACAACACCACCATCACCACCAAAGGAAGACAACTAAGCATTGGTATGGGCAATCCCCTTGGCTTCTGCCAAGCTTGGGGGTGTTGCCCTGGTATCGTGTCACCTTTATATCTTTGGCTTTTACCTTTGTTTTAGTTCTTTCCTTTTCAGTTTTTATTTCTTCTTTTAGAGGAATAAGTCTTTAGTTTTTTAGTTTGAGTATTTTTCTTTTGTCTCTCCCCCGATGTATTCGAGCTTACGAGCTATATAATAAAGAGTGTCTTAGTCAAGGGCTTTTCTTTGTGCCATGATCAAAAAGTATGAAAAGAACGATAGCATGAAAGATCATGAGACGATCTTATGGAAAGTGATAACTTCACTTATGACACGTATTATGATTGAAACTAGTTGTGAATGAATCAACATAGACCTCAGTCATTGTTGCAATTAATAAGAAGTAATAAGGAAAGCGAGGTTCACATATAAATATATCGTCCTAGACACTTTTTGCAATTGTGAGCACTCACCAAACTATTACATGCCTAGGAGTAGATGTTGGACAAGGAAGACAACATAATGAATTGTGTTTGCTTGGTTCCAAACAATGTTATATGATTAGAGATCCCTTAGCATGTGACGATTGCTTCCACCTCATGTTAGTCAAAACTCCCGCACCAAGTAGAGATACTACTTGTGCATCCATAAACCTCCAACCCAGTTTTGCCATGAGAGTCCACCATACCTACCTATGGATTGAATAAGATCCTTTAAGTAAGTTTTCATTGGTGCAAGCAATAAAAATTGCTCTCTAATATGTATGATCTATTAGTGTGTGGAAGATAAGCTTTGTACGAACCTGTGATGAGGAAGACATAAAAGCGACAAACTGCATAATAAAGTTCTTTATGATAGGAGGCAATATAAAGTGACGTTCCTCCGCACTAAGAGGACACGCATTCAAACCTCAAAAGCGCATGACAACCTCTGCTTCCCTCTGCGAAGGGCCTATCTTGTAGCTTTACTTTTTGCCCTTGTAAGAGTCATGGTGATCTTCACCAATTCCCTTTTTTGCCTTTGTCTTGGCTACCTTCACATGCTTGGGAAAGATCTATATTCATATATCAACTTGGAGTTGAGTACTCATGCTTTATTGTTGTTGACTTTACCCTTGAGGTAAATGGTTGGGAGGCAAAACTATAAGCCCCTATCTTCCTCTGTGTCGAGCTGAAACATTGACACCATGAGTACCACGTGAGTTCTAACAATTGTGGAAAACAAAAGAGATGATTGAGTATGTGGGTTTGCCTTACAAGCTTTTATTTGACTCTTTCTCATGTTGTGATGAATTGCAATTGCTTCAATGACTATGGACTATTGTTGGTTACTACTCGGTAAGGTTTTTGCTTCATGCTTTGCTTTGTGAAGGATTTGTTACTTCACCATAAGAATCTTTATGATATATTGCTGTCCAATGTGTGATCATGATGCCCTCATGTCCGTATTATGTTTTATCGACACCTTCGTCCCTCAACATGTGGACATGTGTATGGAACTTGGTTTTCGCTTGAGGACAAGCGAGGTCTAAGCTTGGGGGAGTTGATACGTCCGTGTTGCATCATGCTTTCATGTTGATATTTATTGCCTTTTGTGCTATTATATTACTTGTGGTACCATATTTATGCCTTTTCTCTCTTATTTTGCAAGGATTATTTGAAGAGGGAGAATTCAGGTAGCTGGAATTCTGGACTAGAAGAGGAGCAAATCCTAGTCCACTATTATGCACATCTCCAAATGCCCTGAAAATTTACATGGATTTTTTCTAGAATATATTAAAAATACTGGGCGAAAGAACTACCGGAGGGGGGCCACCAGGGCTCCACAAGCTTGCCCACCGCCACCACCCCCCTGGTGGCGCAGGGCAGGCTTGTGGGCTGCCTGACGGCCCAATAGCCCCCCTGTTTTGCTATATGAAGCGTCCTGGTCTGGAAAAAAATCAATCGGGAGCTTTTTCGTGGTTTCTCTGCCGCCACGAAGCGGAACTTGAGCAGATCCAAGCTAGAGCTCCGGCAGGACGAAACTGCCGGGGAAACTTCCCTCCCCGAGGGGGAAATCGTCGCCATCGTCATCACCAACACTCCTCTCGTCGGAGGGGATGCATCTTCATCAACATCTTCATCAGCACCATCTCCTCTCCAATCCCTAGTTCATCTCTTGTAACCAATCTTTGTCTCACAACTCCGATTGGTACTTGTAAGGTTGCTAGTAGTGTTGATTACTCTTTGTAGTTGATGCTAGTTGGATTACTTGGTGGAAGAGTTTATGTTCAGATCCTTGATGCTATTCATTACACCTCTGGTCATGATTATGATTATGTCTTGTGAGTAGTTACTTTTGTTCCTGAGGATATGGGATAAATCATGCTGATAATAGTCATGTGAATTTGATATTCGTTCGGCATTTTGATATGTTGTATGTTGTTTTTCCTCTAGTGTTGTTATGTGAACGTCGACTACATAACACTTCACCATATTTGGGCCTAGAGGAAGGCATTGGGAAGTAGTAAGTAGATGATGGGTTGCTGGTGTGACAGAAGCTTAAACCCCAGTCTATGCGTTGCTTCGTGAGGGGCTGATTTGGATCCACTAGTTTAATGCTATGGTTAGACTTTGTCTTAATTCTTCTTTTGTAGTTGCGGATGCTTGCGAGAGAGGTTAATAATAAGTGGGATGCTTGTCCAAGTAAGGGCGGTACCCAAGCGCCGGTCCACCCACATATCAAACTATCAAAGTAACGAACGCGAATCATATGAACATGATGAAACTAGCATGACAGAAATTCCCGTGTGTCCTCGGGAGCGTTTTTCCTCCTATAAGACTTTATTCAGGCTTGTCCCTTGCTACGAAAGGGATTGGGCCACTTTCTGCACCATTGCTACTACTTGTAACTTGTTACTTTTTGCTCGCTACAGTTCACCTCACTACACCATCACTTGTTACCGCTACTTTCAGTGCTTGCAGTTATTACCTTGCTGAAATCCGTTTATCAGAGCCTTCTGCTCCTTGTTGGGTTCGACACTCTTACTTATATAAAGGACTACGATTGATCCCCTATACTTGTGGCTCATCAAGACTCTTTTCTGGCGCCGTTGCCGGGGAGTGAAGCGCCTTTGGTAAGTGGAAATTGGTAAGGAAACATTTATATACTATGCTGAAATTTATTGTCACTTGTCACTATGGAAACTCTTCCTTTGAGGAGTTTGTTCGGGGTATCTTCACCACGAACAGAAGCACGAGGAGTTGCTCCTCAACCTGAGGTACCTACTGAAAATATCTTTTATGAAATTCCTTTGGGTATGCTTGAGAAACTGCTGGCTAATCCTTTTACAGGAGATGGATCTTCACATCCAGACTTTCATCTAATCTATGTAGATGAGGTTTGTGGTTTATTTCAGCTTGCAGGTTTGCCCGAGGATGAGGTAAAGAAGAAAGTCTTTCCTTTATCTTTGAAGGATAAAGCGTTGACATGGTATAGGCTATGTGATGATGCTGGATCATGGGGCTACAATCGGTTGAAATTGGAAGTTCATCAAAAGTTCTATCCTATGCATTTAGTACATCGTGATCGGAACTTTATTTATAACTTTTGGCCTCATGACAGGGAAAGCATAGCTCAAGCTTGGGGGAGGCTTAAATCAATGCTATATTCATGCCCCAATCATGAGCTCTCGAGAGAAATCATCACTCAAAACTTTTATGCTCGGCTTTCTCATGAAGATCGTACCATGCTTGACACTTCTTGTGCCGCTTCTTTTATGAAGAAGGATATTGATCACAAGTGGAATTTATTGGAGAGAATCAAACGCAACTCTGAAGATTGGGAGCTGGAGGAAGGTAAGGAGTCAGGTATGAATTTCCAGTTTGATTGCGTTAAATCTTTTGTTGAGACAAATACTTCTAGAGATTTTAGCGCTAAGTATGGACTTGACTCTGATATAGTAGCTTCTCTATGTGAATCTTTTGCTGCTCATGTTGATCTTCCCAAAGAGAAGTGGTTTAAATATCATCCTCCTGTAGAAAGAACATAGCCAAAACCAATCTAGTTGAGGAGAAAATCATAGCTTTTAGTGATCCCGTTGTTCCTTGTGCTTACACTGAGAAATCACCATACCCTGCTAGGATAAAGGATTATTCTAAAGCTCCAACTGTGATACGTAGGGGTTACATTAGACCACTTGCACCCCCTGAGGAGATTAGAGTTGAACCTAGTGTTGCTGTTATCAAAGATCTCTTAGCCGAAGACATAGATGGGCATGCTATCAAATTCTATGAGGACTCCGCTAGAATTGCTAAACCTCACGCGAAAGACAAACACGGACCTGTAGTTGGCCTGCCCGTTGTTTCTGTTAAGATAGGAGATCACTGTTACCATGGTTTATGTGATATGGGAGCTAGTGTTAGTGCAATACCCCGTTCTCTCTATGATGAAATCAAAGATGAGATTGCACCTGCTGAGTTAGAACCCATTGATGTCACTATCACGCTAGCTAATAGAGACACTATCTGCCCTCTGGGAATTGTGAGAGACGTAGAAGTCCTGTGTGGTAAGACGAAGTATCCTACTGATTTCCTCGTCCTTGGTACTGCACAAGATAGCTTTTGTCCCATCATATTTGGTAGACCCTTTCTCAACACTGTCAATGCTCATATTGATTGCATTAAGCAGACTGTCACAGTAAGTTTCGAGGGTGTGTCTCATGAATTTAGCTTCTCCATGTTTGGAAGACAACCCCATGAAAGAGAGTCGTCTGGTAGAGATGAAATCATTGCTCTTGCCTCTATTGCCGTACCTCCTACGGATCCTTTAGAGCAATATCTGCTTGAGCATGATAATGATATGCATATGGAGGAGAGAGATGAGATAGATAGAATTGTCTTAGAACAATATCCTATTCTCAAGAATAATCTGCCTGTTCAACTGCTTGGGGATCCTCCCCCACCAAAGGGTGATCCTGTGTTCGAGCTTAAACAGTTGCCTGATACTCTTAAGTATGCCTATCTTGATGAGAAGGAGATATATCATGTCATTATTAGTGCTCTCCTCTCAGAGCGTGAAGAGAACAAGTTACTAAAAACTCTAAGGAAGCACCGCGCTGCTATTGGATATACTCTTGATTATCTTATGGGTATTAGTGATACTCTATGTCAGCACAATATTAAAACTGATCCTGACTTTAAACCAGTTGCTGATCATCAAAGGAGATTAAATCCTAAGATGAAAGAGGTCGTTAGAAAAGAAATATTAAAGCTTCTGGAAGCAGGAATCATTTATCCTGTTGCTCATAGTGATTGGGTAAGTCCAGTACATTGCGTACCTAAGAAGGGAGGTATCACCGTCGTTCCTAATGATAAGGATGAACTAATCCCACAAAGGATTATTACCGGCTATAGGATGGTGATAGACTTCCGGAAACTGAACAAGGCAACCAGGAAAGATCATTATCCTTTGTCGTTCATCGACCAAATGCTAGAAAGGCTATCGAAACACACACACTTCTGCTTTCTAGACGGTTATTCAGGTTTCTCGCAAATACCTGTTGCACAATCTGATCAAGAGAAAACCACTTTCACCTGCCCTTTCGGTACCTTTGCCTATAGACATATGCCTTTTGGCTTATGTAATGCACCTGCCACCTTCCAAAGATGTATGATTGCTATATTCTCTGACTTCTGTGAAAAGATTGTCGAGGTTTTCATGGATGACTTCTCCGTTTACGTGTCTTCCTTTGATGATTGCCTCAGCAACCTTGATCGATTCTTACAGAGATGCGAAGAAACCAACCTTGTCTTAAATTGGGAGAAGTGCCACTTTATGGTTAACGAAGGTATCGTCTTAGGACACAAAATTTCTGAGAGAGGCATTGAAGTTGATAAGGCTAAGGTTGATGCAATTGAGAAAATGCCTTGCCCCATAGATATCAGAGGTATACGAAGTTTCTTAGGTCATGTTGGTTTCTATAGAAGGTTCATTATAGACTTCTCTAAGATTTCTAGGCCTCTTACCAACCTATTGCAGAAGGATGTTCCTTTTGTTTTTGATGAGTATTGTGATGAAGCCTTTGAAATACTTAAGAAGGCTTTGATAACCGCACCTATTGTTCAACCACCTGACTGGAACTTGCCCTTTGAAATCATGTGTGACGCTAGTGATTATGATGTTGGTGCTATTCTAGGACAAAGAGTTGACAAGAAGTTGAATGTCATTCACTACGCTAGTAAAACTCTAGACAGTGCCCAAAGAAACTATGCCACTACAGAGAAGGAATTTTTAGCAGTCGTGTTTGCATGTGAAAAGTTCAGATCTTACATAGTTGACTCCAAAGTCACTATTCACTCTGATCATGCTGCTATTAAGTACCTTATGCAGAAGAAGGACGCTAAGCCTAGGCTGATCAGATTGGTTCTCCTGCTACAGGAATTTGATTTGCACGTCGTTGACCGAAAGGGTGCTGATAACTCTGTAGCAGATAACTTGTCTAGGCTAGAGAATGTCCTTGATGACCCACTACCTATTGCTGACAGCTTTCCTGATGAGCAATTAAGTGTCATCCGCACTTCACATAGTGCACCGTGGTATGCCGATTATGCAAACTATATCATAGCCAAATACATGCCACCCAGTTTCACCTATCAACAAAAGAAGAAATTCTTCTTTGATTTGAGACACTACTTTTGGGATGATCCTCACCTTTATAAGGAAGGAGTAGATGGTGTTATTAGACATTGTGTGCCTGAACATGAACAGGGACAGATCCTGCAGAATTATCATTCCGAAACCTACGGAGGACACTATGCTGGAGATAGAACTGCCCATAAGGTATTGCAATCAGGTTTCTATTGGCCCACTCTCTTCAAGGATGCCCGTAAGTTTATCTTGTCTTGTGATGAATGCCAAAGAACAGGGAACATCAGTAAGCGTCAAGAAATGCATATGAACTATTCACTTGTCATTGAACCATTTGATGTCTGGGGCTTTGATTATATGGGACCCTTCCCGAGTTCTAATGGGTATACTCACATCTTAGTTGCTGTGGATTACGTTACTAAGTGGGTAGAAGCTATCCCCACTAAAAATGCTGATCACCACACCTCTATTAAGATGCTTAAAGAAGTCATATTCCTAATATTTGGAGTCCCTAGATACTTGATGGCTGATGGCAGTTGACACTTCATTCATGGTGTTTTCCGCAAAATGCTAGCTAAGTATGATGTCAACCATATATTTGCATCTCCTTATCATCCTCAGTCCAGTGGTCAAGTGAAATTGAGTAATAGGAAGATCAAGTAGATCCTACAAAAGACCGTCAATAGATCTCGAAAGAACTTGTCTAGCAAACTTGACGATGCACTATGGGCTTATATGACTGCTTATAAGAATCCCATGGGCATGTCACCATATAAAATGGTTTACGGTAAGGCCTGTCATTTACCTCTTGAGCTGGAACACAAAGCTTATTGGGCAATCAAAGAGCTCAACTTTGATTTCAAACTTGCCGGTGAGAAGGGTTGTTTGATATCAACTCGTTAGATGAATGGAGAGCCCAGGCATATGAGAATGCCAGGTTGTTCAAGGAAAAGGTTAAGAGATGGCACGACAAACGAATACAGAAATTAGAGTTCAATGTAGGTGATTATGTCTTGCTATACAATTCTCGTTTGAGATTCTTTGCAGGAAAGCTTCTCTCTAAATGGGAAGGTCCCTATGTTGTCGAGGAAGTATATCATTCTGGTGCCATCAAAATCAATAACACGGAAGGAAATTTTCCTAGAGTGGTAAATGGGCCAAGAATCAAGCATTACATCTCTGGTACTCCCATAAATGTTGAGACCAATATCATCAATGTCATAACTCCAGAGGAGTACATAAGGGATGTTTATCAGCCTGTTTCAGACCTTGAAAACGAAGATGTATCTGTTTCGGTAAGAAATTGGACTCCGATACTTTTCCAATAGGAAATTTCCTCAGTTTTGGAACTTTTGGAAAATTAGAAAAATAAAAAGTAGTCCGGAGAGCGAACGAGGCAGCCACAAGCCCCCACTCTGCCACCACCACCCCTGGTGGTGGTGGGCGAGCTTGTGGGCACCTCGTCTGCCTCCCGGTCTCCGTTTTCTTGCGGAGGACTCCTTCTGGCCTAGAAAAAATCAATATATAGTCGCCCGAAGGTTTTGATCTCCGTATCACCTAGTTTTCCTCTGTTTTCGTTTCGAGCTTGTTTCTGCCGCAGATCTAGATCATCATAAGGACAAGATCTTCGAGAAGGTCATCAATCCCTACCTCACGGAAGTGCTGAAACACCCTCAATCTATCAAGATGAGCGAGGGGATGTTGCACATCCGTGATGTTGAGGGGCCTAAGAAGACCGGAAGCGTGGAGACGAGGCTCGAAGCAATGGAGCAACAAGTCTTTAAGTGCCAAGGGATGGTGGAGCGTGGACTCAACGCCAACCACACGATGATCACGGAGTTCACTAGCAATCACAAGATGGATGCCATTGATATTGGGAAATACCTCTCCAGGCTTTACGATAGGGTTGACCAACTTCAGGGCTAGATCTATGACCTGCAAAATCAAAACTGTGAGTATGAGTACAAATTTAAATCAATAAGGTTGGCTGCAGATTTGAGGATTTCGGCGACTCGTTCATCCTGCCATGATGGAGCACCTATGCCTTGGAAGACGGAGGATCAGACTACTCCGACAACAACACCACCATGACCACCAAAGGAAGACAACTAAGCATTGGTATGGGCAATCCCCTTGGCTTCTGCCAAGCTTGGGGGAGTTTCCCTAGTATCGTATCACCTTTAAATCTTTTCCTATTACCTTTGGTTTAGGTCTTTACTTTTCAGTTTTTATTTCTTCTTTTAGAGGAATAAGTCTTTAGTTTTTTAGTTTGAGTCTTTTGCTTTTTTCTCTCTCCCGATGTATTCGAGCTGACGAGCTATATAATAAAGAGTGTCTTAGTCAAGGGCTTTGCTTTGTGCCATGATCAAAAAGTATGAAAAGAACGATAGGATGAAAGATCATGAGACGATCTTATGGAAAGTGATAACTTCACTTATGACACGTATGATGATTGAAACTTGTTGAGAATGAATCAACATAGACCTCAGTCATTGTTGCAATTATTAAGAAGTAATAAGGAAAGAGAGGTTCACATATAAATATATCATCTTAGACACTTTTTGCAATTGTGAGCACTCACCAAACTATTACGTGCCTAGGAGTAGATGTTGGACAAGGAAGACAACATAATGAATTGTGTTTGCTTGGTTCCAAAAAATGTTATATGATCAGAGATCCCTTAGCATGTGATGATTGCTTCCACCTCATGTTAGCCAAAACTCTCGCACCAAGTAGAGATACTACTTGTGCATCCATAAACCTCGAACCCAGTTTTGCCATGAGAGTCCACCATACCTACCTATGGATTGAATAAGATCCTTCAAGTAAGTTGTCATCGGTGCAAGCAATAAAAATTGCTCCCTAATATGTATGATCTATTAGTGTGTGGAAAATAAGCTTTGTACGAACCTGTGATGAGGAAGACATAAAAGCGACAAACTGCATAATAAAGTTCTTTATCACAGGAGGCAATATAAAGTGACGTTCCTCCGCACTAAGAGGACACACATTCAAACCTCAAAAGCGCATGACAACCTATCCTTCCCTCTGCGAAGGGCCTATCTTGTACCTTTACTTTTTGCCCTTGTAAGTCATGGTGATCTTCAACAATTCCCTTTTTTCCTTTGTCTAGGCTACCGTCACATGCTTTGGAAAGATCTATATTCATATATCAACTTGGAGTTGAGTACTCATGCTTTATTGTTGTTGACTTTACCCTTGAGGTAAATGGTTGGGAGGCAAAACTATAAGCCCCTATCTTCCTCTGTGTCCAGCTGAAACTTTGACACCATGAGTATCACGTGAGTTGTAACAATTTTGGAAAACAAAAGAGATGATTGAGTATGTGGGTTTGCCTTACAAGCTCTTATTTGACTCTTTCTAATGTTGTGATAAATTGCAATTGCTTCAATGACTATGGACTATTGTTGGTTACTTCTCGGTAAGGTTTTTGTTTCATGCTTTGCTTTGTGAAGGAATTGTTACTTTACCATAAGAATATTTATGATATATTGCTGTCCTATGTGTGATCATGATGCCCTCATGTCCGTATAATGTTTTATCGACACCTTCGTCCCTCAACATGTGGACATGTGTATGGAACTTGGTTTTCGCTTGAGGACAAGCGAGGTCTAAGCTTGGGGGAGTTGATACGTCCATTTTGCATCATGCTTTCATGTTGATATTTATTGCTTTTTGGGCTGTTATATTACTTGTGGTACCATATTTATGCCTTTTCTCTCTTATTTTGCAAGGATTATTTGAAGAGGGAGAATTCAGGCAGCTGGAATTCTGGACTTGAAAAGGAGCAAATCCTAGTCCACTATTCTGCGCATCTCCAACTGCCCTGAAAATTTACGTGGATTTTTTCTGGAATATATTAAAAATACTAGGCGAAAGAACTATCGGAGGGGCCCCACCAGGGCTCCACAAGATTGCCCACCGCCACCACCCCCCTGGTGGCGGAGGGCAGGCTTGTGGGCTGCCTGACGGCCCACTAGCCCCCCTCTTTTGCTATATGAAGTGTCCTGGTCTGGAAAAAAAATCAATCGGGAGCTTTTTCGTGGTTTCGACGCCGCCACGAGGCGGTACTTGAGGATATCCAATCTAGAGCTCTGGTAGGACGATCCTGCAGGGGAAACATCCCTCCCAGAGGGGGAAATCGTAGCCATCGTCATCACCAACACTCCTCTTGTCGGAGGGGAGGAATCTTCATCAACATCTTCATCAGCACCATCTCCTCTCCAATCCCTAGTTCATCTCTTGTAACCAATCTTCGTCTCGCAACTCCGATTGGTACTTGTAAGGTTGCTAGTAGTGTTGATTACTCTTTGTAGTTGATGCTAGTTGGATTACTTGGTGGAAGAGTTTATGTTCAGATCCTTGATGCTATTCATTACACCTCTGGTCATCCTTATGATTATGTCTTGTGACTAGTTACTTTTGTTCCTGAGGACATGGGATAAGTCATGCTGATAATAGTCATGTGAATTTGATATTCGTTCGGTATTTTGATATGATGTATGTTGTTTTTCCTCTAGTGGTGTTATGTGAACGTCGACTACATAACACTTCACCATATTTGGGCCTAGAGGAAGGCATTGGGAAGTAGTAAGTAGATGATGGGTTGCTGGAGTGACAGAAGCTTAAACCCCAGTCTATGCGTTGCTTCGTGAGGGGCTGATTTGGATCCATTAGTTTAATGCTATGGTTAGACTTTGTCTTAATTCTTCTTTTGTAGTTGTGGATGCTTGCGAGAGAGGTTAATCATAAGTGGGATTCTTGTCCAAGTAAGGGCGGTACCCAAGCGCCGGTCCACCCACATATTAAACTATCAAAGTAACGAACGCGAACCATATGAACATGATGAAACTAGCATGACACAAATTCCCGTGTGTCATCGGGAGCGTTTTTCCTTCTATAAGACTTTGTTCAGGCTTGTCCCTTGCTACAAAAGGGATTGGGCCACTTGCTGCACCATTGCTACTACTTGTTACTTGTTACTTTTCGTTCGCTACGTTTCACCTCACTACACCATCACTTGTTACCCTACTTTTAGTGCTTGCAGTTATTACCTTGCTCAAATCCGTTTATCAGAGCCTTCTGATCCTCGTTGGGTTCGACACTCTTACTTATCGAAAGGACTACGACTGATCCCCTGCACTTGTGGGTCATCATATCTCAATCAAGAAAGTCATGGCGAACCGTGCTATCGTAATCTAGATATCTCTTCTTCCTCCTCCAGTCTAATGGGTATCTCAAAGTTTCTGGCAAGACGGGTAGCATAGATACCTCCATAGACAACACCTTTAGAACGGTCAAGGTTCAACCATTGAGCTACTATAGCACCCAAGCTATAAGTTTTGTCGTTATAAAGGGCTTTGCACAAGACCGCAAGATCTGGGGAACTAAGTGACCCAGCTTTCCCACGGCCAATCAAACATTTTCCCACAGATAGTGAGAAGTACCGAAGCACGGGAAAATGAGTGCTAGCAGCTCTAGCACAAGACACTCCTCTCTCCTCTCGTACATCAATTGTACCGATAAAAGCTTCCAAGTCCCGTGGACGAGGTTCATGAATATCCCCAACATAAGGTAATTTGCAAACATTGCAAAAATCCTGGAGTGACATGCACTGGGGGTCATGATAAAGTTTAAACTCAACCATAGGAGGATTCTTCCTCGGATAGAAGTTAAAGGTTTGTACGAAGATATTAGTGAGGAGGAGGTATTGCGAACACTTATCTTTAATGAAGGCGGTAAGGCCTGCGTTCTCCACCAAGTGATAAAAGTCCTCATCAATTCCAGCGGCGCATAAGAACACGTCGCTTGGCAACTCGCACACTCAAACTTCCGCGACTCGAGGGACCGGATACTTGGGCTTCTTATCACTCCCATCATCCTTGGGGTCACGCTTGACGAGCCTCTCAAGAACCTCCTCATATTTTCCCTATTCTATCTCTGAAAATTTATGAAAGTTTTAGTGATTCTAAGGAAAAGTGAATGAGGCTCAACGAAACTCGTAGCAACTAATCCCACAAGTGCCTAGAGACCATATTACGAATCAAAACTACTTGGGACCAGCTAGAATCAGCATACAAAGCTCAAGAACATGGTCACCAAGGCAGCAAAAGTACGTGGAGTATAAGGCACTAGAGCAAAAACTAATTGGACCAATGGAGGAGAAACTTACCAAGGAGTAATTTCCCCAAAATAGTTTGGAGAATGGTGATTTGAGCAAAGAGATCAAAAATCCCAGCAAGAGGAGCGAGAACACGGGTTTGAGCTACGAAACGATTTTTTCAAGAGGTAGGAAAAGCAGATGGGAGCAAGAATGAGTGGAGGGGGTGCCTGTGGGCCCCACAAGCCTAGGTGGCGCGACCAGGGGGGTGCCCGCGCCCCTAGGGCTTGTGGCCCACTGGTGTGGGCCCCAGAGAGACTCTTTGTCCTAGTATTTTTCAAATATTCCAGAAAAAATCATACTAAATTTTCACAGTGTTCGGAGAACTTTGATTTTTGGGGTACTTTTCCACCGGAAGCTAAGACAGAAAACATGGAAAACTAAACTAAACCTATCATTTCTCTTCGAAGCAACCTAAAGTGAAAGCTTGGAACAGAGGTTTGTGACTCCACAATTCATCCATCTCATGGTCATCGAAAGAAATCCGTCAATGGGGTTGATCAAATCCCCTCGACAAAACTTTCTCGAATCGCAAAAGAAGACGGAGAATTTTCGAATACTCACTAGGTCACCTCAATGGGGATGTGTATCTCCTCAACAAGCAAATCATACTTCATCTTGACACGAGGAATAGGGCATTCGAAGCTCCCAATAAGAATCGATGAATTTTTTTCGATAGCATTGATGCAATGTACTCGATATTGTTTCTTCGGAAAGTGCACCGTATGCTCATTACGTTGACATGGAAAGTGACATTGCCTTTTTTGCAATCTATAACAGCGCCTGTAGTGTTTAAAAAGGGTCTTCCGAGGATGACCGCCATGGCATCGTCCTCGGGAATATCCAAGATAACAAAGTCTGTTAAGATAGTGGTGTTAGCAACCACAGCAGGCACATCCTCGCAAATGCCGATAGGGAAAGCAGTTGATTTGTCGGCCATTTGCAGAGAGATTTTAGTTGGTGTCAACTTATCCAGTTCAAGTCTATGATAAATAGAGAGGGTCATAACACTAACACCGGCTCCAAGGTCGCATAGCGCAGTTCTAACATAGTTTCCTTTAATGGAGCAAGGTATAGTGGGCACATCGGGATCACCTAGTTTCTTAGGAGTTCCACCCTTGAAAGTGTAATTGGCAAGCATGGCGGAGATCTCAAGATCAGGTATCCTTCTCTTATTAGTCACAATATCCTTCATGTACTTAGCATACAGAGACATCTTGAGCATAGCCAACAAACGCATCTGCAGAAAGACATGTCTGATCATTTCAACGAAGCGCTCAAAATCTTCATCATCCTTTTTCTTTGATGGTTTGGGAGGAAATGGCATAGGTTTCTGAACCCATGGTTCCCTTTCTTTACCATGCATCCTAGCAGCAAAGTCATTCTTATCGTATCTTCTAGTCTTAGGTTGTGGGTTATCAAGATCAACAGGTTCAATCTCCACATCCTTTTCATTGCTAGGTTGAGCATCATCATGAACATCACTATTGATATTATCATTAGGCTCATGTTCATCACCAGATTGTGTTTCAGCATCAGAGACAGAGGCATCGTTTGGACTCTCAGGTGTAGTAGCAACGTTGCTAGCGTGCAGGTTCCTATCATCTTTCTTCTTCTTTCTAGGATGACTAGGTGCATCTGTGCTAACTCCTTGAGAATCTTGTTCTACTCTCTTCGGATGACCCTCAGGATACAAAGGTTCCTGGGTCATTCTACCGCCTCTAGTAACGACTCTGACGGAATTGTCATTCAACTCGTTGAGCAAGTCATTCTGAGCTTTAAGTACTTGTTCTACCTGAGTAGTAACCATAGAGGCATCCTTACTCAGAAGCTTAAGATCATTGATGTTTCTGTCCACACAAGAACTTAAATGACTAAGCATACGAGCATTGTTTTCCAATTGTCTGCTAACATAATCATTGAAACTCTGTTTTTTTGGCAACGAAGTTATCAAATTCATCCATGCATAAGCTAGCAGGTTTATCAAAAGGAATATCACTCTCATCAAACCTACTCAGAGAATTTACTTCTACTACCCGTATCGGGTTATCGAGACCGTGGATCTCTTCGATAGGTGGTAGATTTTTACATCTTCAGATTTAATGCCTTTCTCTCGCATAGTTTCTTGGCTTCTTGCATATCTTGAGGACTGAGGAATAAAATACCTCTTTTCTTCAGAGTTGGCTTAGGAGGTGGTTCAGGAATAGTCCAAGCATTCTCATTGCACAAGATGTTATTCAACAGAATCTCAGCTTGTTCTACGGTTCGTTCCCTAAAAACACTACCGGTACAACTATCTAAGTGGTCTTTGGAAGCATCGGTAAGTCCATTATAGAAGATATCAAGTATCTCATTCTATTCAAGAGGGTGATCAGGCAAATCATACAGTAGCTGGATAAGCCTCCCCCAAGCTTGTGGGAGACTCTCTTCTTCAGCTTGAGCAAAGTTGTATATTTCCTGCAAGGCAGCTTGCTTCTTATGGGCAGGGAAATATTTTTCAGAGAAGTAGTAGACCATATCCTGGGGGCTACGCACACAACCCGGAGCAAGAGAAGTGAACCAGGTCTTAGCATCATCCTTTAGCGAGAAAGGAAACAACTTGAGCATATAGTAGTGACAGATCTTTTCATCACTGGTGAATAGGGTGGCTATATCGTGCAATTTGGTAAGATGGGCTACAACCATTTCAGACTCATAACCGTGAAAAGGATCAGATTCGACTAGAGTGATTAACTCAGGTTCGATAGAGAATTCATAATCCTTATCGGTCACAAAGGTCGTTGAAGTGGCAAACTTTGGGTCGTATTTCATCCTAGCATTCAGAGATTTTTCTTTCCATTTTCATAGAAGTTTCTCAACATCATAGCTATCCTTACATGCAAGAAAATCCTCACCTATCTCTCCCTCCATAACATAGCGCGTATCAGACATAACAGGCAATTCAGGCATAGTAGCAGGTTCTACTTCAATAGTATCAGCAGTTTCAGAAGTATCATCACCTCTAGCAGCAGCTCTAGCAAGTTGTGCATCAAGGAATGCACCTAGTGGCAAAGCAGTATCAAGCATAGCATCATCAGGCATAGTATCAAGGATAGCATCATCAGGCATAGTATCAAGCATAGCATCATAAGGCATAGTATCAAGCATAGCATCATGGGCAACAGAAGTAGCATCATCAAGCACAGGCGGCATATCAAGATTTCTAGCAGGAGGCGAAGTCGCAAACTTACTCAAAACCGAAGGTGAATCAAGTGCAGAGCTAGATGGCAGTTACTTACCTCTCCTCGTAGTGGAAGGCGCGATTTTAGTTCTTGGATCTTTCGGATTCCTCCTAGTGATCAGCAGACGTCAATCCCAAGTGACTCAGAGAATATAGTTGTGCTTCCCCGGCAACGGCGCCAGAAAAAGCCTTGATGTCCCACAAGCGTATGGGATCGCAGCAGTTTTTGAGGGTAGAGTATTCAACCCAAATTTATTGATTCTCTCACAAGGGGAAGCTCGAGGATATTCTCAAGTATTAGCAGCTGAGTTGTCAATTCAAGCACACTTGAAAGATTAGTGTCTGCAAGCAAAGTATCAGTAGCAAGGTAGTACGATAGCAACGGTGCCAGAAAGAGCTTTGACAATCCCCGACAACGGCGCTAAAAAAGCCTTGTTGACGGGATGTCTGCGCCAACAAAGTCTTGCAACAAGTAACATCGGAGTAGTAAGGAACAGTAGTAGTAGCAGCAGCGAAGTAACAAGTAACAGGAGCAAAGTGATAGTAGCAGCAAAGTGACAGCAGCAAAGTGGCCCAATCCCTCTTGTAACAAGGGACAAGCCTAGGCAAAGTAACATAGCGAGTTCCAGTAGTAAAAGACTCGTAGGCAAGGGATCGGTGGTGGATGAGTGTGACGGATGTGATTCATCAAGCAACAGCTATAACACAGAGAGATATGTGGATAGCTCTCGTTCATCAATCTAATGTAGGCATGTATTCCGTATGTAGTCATACGTGCTAAGGGAAAAGAACTTGCATGACATCTATTGTCCATCCCTCCTGTGGCAGCGGGGTCCAAATGGAAACTACGGGATATTAAGGTTCTCCTTTTAATAAAGAACCGGACCAACGCATTAACACGAGGTGAATACTCTCCGGGAGTGGTTCCGGCTATTGTCACTCCAGCGTTGTCGGGTCATAACACATAGTAGGTGAGTACAACTTGCAAGATAGGATCTAAAACACACATGTATTGGCAACAACATAATAGGTTCATATCTGAAATCATGGCACTCGGGCCCTAGTGACAAGCATTAAGCATAGCCAGGTAGTAGCAACATCAATCTAGAACATAGTGGATACTAGGGATCAATCCCCGTCAAGAACTAACAGGATTACATGATAGATCTCATCCAACTCATCACCGTCCAGCAAGCCTACGATGAGATTACTCACGAACGATGAAGAGCATCATGGAATTGTCGATGGAGAAAGGTTGATGATGACGATGGCGACGATTTCCCCTCTCCGGAGCCCGAAACAGACTCCAGATCCGCCCTCCAGATGAAGAACAGGATGTGGCGGCGCCTCCGTATCGCAAAACGCGATGAAACCTTCTCTCTAATTTTTTTCCGTGCGAGACGGAATAAATAGACCAGAGTGTGGGGGCTGTGGTGCCACGCGGGCCCCACAAGCCTATACGACGCAACCATAGGGGGTGGCCGTGGCATGTGGGCTTGTGGCCCACTGGCACGCCCCTCCGGTGGATCTTTGCGCAGGTATTTTTCTTTTATTCCAGAAAAAATCTCCGTAAATTTTCAGGACATTCCGAGAATTTTTGTTTCTGCACAAAAACAACACCATGGCAATTCTGGTGAAAACATCGTTAGTCCGGGTTAGTTCCATTCATATCATGCAAATTAGAGTCCAAAACAAGGGCAAAAGAGTTTGGAAAAGTAGATACGACGGAGACGTATCAGACGCCTTGGAGGCTCCATTGAGCCTCAGGGCTAGCCCCTCCCCTCCTCCTATATATACTAGAGGTTTTAGGGTTTTTGAGATACAACTTTGCCACGTGCAACCCTAAACCTCCAACTCGTAGTTTTTCCTCTAGAACGGTTTTCTACGGAGATCGGGCGGAGCCCTGCAGGAATAAGATCACCACCACTACCGGAGCGTCATCACGCTGCCGGGGAACACATCTACATCCCCGTCTCTCTTGCTGGATGAAGAAGGCGGAGATCGTCATCAGGCTGTACATGTGTGGAACGCGGAGGTGCCGTCCGTTCGGCACTTGATCGGGACGGATCGTGGGACGGATAGTGAGACGGTTCGCGGGATGGACCGTGGGACGGTTCGTGGGATGGTTCGTGGGACGGATCGTGAAGACATACCACTACATCAACCATGTTTATTAACGCTTCCGCTTAGCGATCTACAAGGGTATGTGGATCCGATCCCCCTCTCATAGATGATCATCACCATGATAGCTCTTCGTGTGCGTAGGAAAATTTTTGTTTCCCATGCGACGTTCCCCAAAAGTGACATCATGAGCTAGGTTCATGCGTAGATGTAATCTCAAGTAGAACACAAAAGTTTTTGTGGGCGTTGATGTTCGATTTGCTACCCCCTTAGTCTTTTCTCGATTCGACGGTGTTGTTGGATTGAAGCAGCCTGGACGAACCTTACTCGTACGCTTACGAGAGACCGGTTTCATTGACTAACATGCAACTTGTTGCATAAATATGACTGGTAGGTGTCTGTTTCTTCAACTTTAGTTGAATTGGATTTGATCGAGGCGGTACTCGGAGAGAGGTTAAATAGCAATTTGCACACCACATTTGTAGTTTTGCGTAAGTAAGATGCGATCATACTAGATACCCATAGCAGCCACGTAAAACATGCAACAACAAATTAGAGGACATATAACTTGTTTTTATAGGGTATGCATGTGATGTAATATGGACAAAGACATTATGTGATATATTGGATGTATGAGATGATCATGTTGTAATAGTTAAATAGCACGTCGATGGTACAGCAACCGACAGGAGCCATAGGGTTGTCTTTAAACTAACGTTTGTACATGCAGATGCGTTTACTATATTTCTAGGTTGTAGCTTTAGTAGTAATAGAATATATAGCACGACAACCTCTATGGCGGCACGATGATGGAGATCATGGTATGGCGCCGGTGACAATGAAGATCATGCTGGTGCTTTGTTGATGGAGATCAAGAAGCACAAGGTCATGGCCATATCATGTCACTTATGAATTGCATGTGATGTTAGTCCTTTTATGCACCTTATTTTTCTAAGAACGACGGTAGCATTGTAAGGTGATCCCTCACTAAAATTTCAAGATAAAATTGTGTTCTCCCCGATGATAACCCACAAGTGTAGGGGATCACATCAGTTTTCAAGGGTAGAGTGTTCAACCCAAATTTATTGATTCGACACAAGGGGAAGCGAAAGAATATTCTCAAGTATTAGCAGTTGAGTTTGTCAATTTCAACCACACCTGAAAGACAAGTGTCTGCAAGCAAAGTATCAGTAGCAAAGTGGTATGATAGCAATAGTGCCAGAAAAAGGTCTGTTGATTACAGACTATTCCTAACTTGTTGTATCAATGGAGCCAGTAAATAGCAGTTGACGGGGGACTATTCTTCCCATGCAACGGCTCCAGAAAAGTCTTGCAACAGGTAACAACAAAGCAACAAGTAACAGCAGTAGTGACAGCAGTAGCAAGGAACAACAGTAGTGACAGCAGCAGCAAGTAATAGCAGCAGTGACAGCAGTAGCAGCAAAGTAACGTAGCAAGGACCAGTAGTAAAAGACTCCTAGGCAGTGGATCGGTGATGGATGAGTATGCCGGATGTAATTCATCATGTAACGGCTATAACACAGAGAGATAAGTAACAAGCTCCCGTTCGTTAATCTAATGTAGGGATGTATTCCGTATGTAGTCATACATGCTTAGGGAAAAGAACTTGCATGACATCTTTTGTCCATCCCTCCCATGGCAGGGGGTCCTAATGGAAACTACATGATATTAAGGTTCTCCTTTTAATAAAGACCCGGACCAATGCATTAACACTTGGTGAATACATGAACTCCTCATACTATGGTCATCTCAGGGAGTGGTTCCGGCTATTGTCACTCCGGGGTTGCCGGGTCATAACACATAGTAGGTGACTACAACTTGCAAGATAGGATCTAAAACACACATATATTGGGGACAACATAATAGGTTCTGATATGAAATTATGGCACTCGGGCCCTAGTGACAAGCATTAAGCATGGCAAAGTAGTAGCAACATCAATCTCAGAACATAGTGGATACTAGGGATCAATCCCCGTCAAAACTAACTCGATTACATGATAGATCTCATCCAACTCATCACCGTCCAGCAAGCCTACGATGAGATTACTCACGAACGGTGAAGAGTATCATGGAATTGGCGATAGAGGAAGGTTGATGATGACGATGGCGACGATTTCCCCTCTCCGGAGCCTAGAACGGACTCCAGATCCGTCCTCTAGATGAAAAACAGGAGGTGGCGGCGCCTCCGTATCGTAAAAACACGATGAATCCTTCTCCCTGATTTTTCCGTGCGAGACGGAACAAATAGAGCTGAGTTTGGAGGCGGTGGAGCCTCGTGGGCCCCACAAACCCTCACGGCGCGGCCAGGGGGGGTGGCCGCGGCCCCTGGGCTTGTGTCCCACTGGCTCACCTCCTCCGGTGGATCTTTGCGCATGTATTTTTCAATAATTCCAGAAAAATTCTCCGTAAATTTTCAGGTCATTTCGAGAACTTTTATTTCAGCACAAAAACAACACCATGGCAATTCTGCTGAAAATAGTGTTACTCCGGGTTAGTTCCATTCAAATCATGCAAATTAGAGTCCAAAACAACGGCAAAAGAGTTCGGAAAAGTAGATACGACGAAGACGTATCACCCAACTGTGCACCGTTGCGACAATTCGTCATTTCGAGACACCACGTGATGATCGGGTGTGAAGACTCAACGTTCACATACAACTGGTGCAAAATAGTTGCACACGCGAAACACTCGGGTTAAACTTGACGAGCCTAGCATGTACAGACATGGCCTTGGAACACAAGAGACCGAATGGTCGAGAATGAATCATATAGTTGATATGATCAACATGAAGATGTTCACCATTGAAGCTAAACTCAACTCACGTGATGATCGGACTTGAGTTACTGGATTTGGATCATGCGCCACTCGAATCACTAGACGTATGTCTATTTGAGTGGGAGTTCTTAAGTAATATGATTAATTGAACTAATTATCCTGAACATAGTCAAAAAGGTCTTTGAAAATTATGTTATAGCTTGCGTTGTAGCTCTACTATTTTTTATATGTTCCTAGAGAAAATTTAGTTGAAAGATGATACTAGGAATTTTGCGGGCTGAGTCTATAAACTGAGGATTGTCCTCATGGCTGCGCAGAAGGCTTATGTACTTAATGCACCGCTTAGTGTGCTAAACCTCAAGCGTCGTCTGTGGATGTTGCGAATATCTGACATACACGTTTTTTATGACTACGTGATAATTCACTGCGTAATGCTTAACAACTTAGAATTGGGGCGCCGAATACATTTTGAAACATCACGGAACATATGAGATGTTCCAAGAGATAAAATTGGGATTACATGCTCGTGAGAGGTATGAGACCTCCCACAAGATTCTTTGTCTACAAAGTAAGGGAGAAAAGATCAATCGTTGAGCACGTGCTCAGATTATCTAAGTGCTACAATTCAGCTTGGGCATTCGGGTATTTTGGTTATTTCGGTTCGGGTAGTTTGGTTTATGGGTAATTCGGGTATTCGAAAATGGGAACCAAAATTGTTTCTGTCAAAAAAAATACCCGAACCCAAATTACCCAAAATTTCGGTTCGGGTAATTCGGGTACCCAAAATACCCAAAATATTCAGAGCATACATCAACTTTTGATATGAATAACTCAGATATTATGGGTATTTTTGGTAATATGGGTATTTTAGTTAGTATGGGTAACAAGTTAGTGTAATAATAGCATGAAACTTTTGGACAGTATGAATAATTTTAGCCTACAATCGCTTGAATCGAGTGGGAGTTGATCTTCCAGATGAGATAGTGATGGTTCACCAAAGTCACTGCCACTAAGCTACTAGAGCTTCGTGATGAACTATAACATATCAAGGATACATATTATGATGCTTGAGCTATTCACAATGTTTGACACTGCGAAAGTAAAAATCAAGTAGGAGCATCAATTGTTGATGGTTACTAAAACCACTAGTTTCAAGAAAGGGCAAGGGTAAGAAGGGATACTTTATGAAATGGCAAAACAGTTGCTGCTCTAGTGAAGAAACCCAGGGTTGAACCCAAACCGGAGACTAAGTGCTTCTGTTATGAGGGAAACGGTCACTGAGGCGAAACTAACCTAGATACTTGGTAGATGAAAAGGATGGCAAAGTCGACAAAAGTATATTGGATATACCTGATATTGATGTGTACCTTACTAGTACTCCTAGTAGCACCAGGGTATTAGATACCGGTTCAGTTGCTAAAGTGTTAGTAACTCGAAATTATAGCTACGAATTAAATGGATACTAGAAAGGGTGAGGTGACGATGTGTGTTGGAAGTAATTCTAAGTTTGATGTGATCAAACATCGCACGCTCCCTCTACCATCGGGATTAGTGTTAAACCTACATAATTGTTATTTGGTGTTTGCGTTGAGCATAGAGAAGATTACATTGTGTTTATCGCAATATAGTTATTCATTTAAAGAGAACAATGGTTATTGCATCTCGATCGTAGTGCTACACATGTTCAAAATATTGATGCCAAAAGATACAAAGTAGTAATGATAGTACCACCTGTGGCACTGCCGCTTGAGTGATGTTGGTACAAAATGCATGAAGAAGCTCCATCCTGATGGATCTTCGTACTCACTCATTTTTGAAATATTTGAGACATGCAAACCATACCTATTGGTATAAACGCATGAAAAACTCCATGCACATGGATCGTTTGGACTCACTTGATTTTGAATCACTTGAGACATGCAAATCATACCACATGGGCAAGATGACTGAAGGCCTCGTTTTCGAGTGAGATGGAACTAGAAAGTAACTTATTGGAAATAATACATTTTGATGTGTGCAGTCCAATGAGTGCTGAGGCACGCAGTGGATATCATTATGTTCTTACTTCATAGATGATCTGAGTAGATACTAGTGCATTTGCTTGATGAAACACATGTCTGAATTATTGAAAGTTTCAAGTTGTTTCAGAGTAAAGTTGAAGATCGTCGTGACAAGAGGGTAACATATCTACGATGTGATCATAGAGATGAATATCTGAGTTGCGAGTTTGGTACACAATTAAGAAAAATGTGAAAATTGTTTCACATCTCATGCCACCTGGAACACCAGAGTGTGATGGTGTGTCCGAACATCATAGCCGCGCCCTATTTGAAATGGTGCATACTATGATGTCTCTTATCGTATTACCACTATCGTTTATGGATTATGCATTAGAGACAACCGCATTCACTTTAAATAGGGCACCATGTATTTACATTGAGAAGACACCGTATGAACTATAGTTTGGAGAAACCTAAGCTGTCATTTCTTAAAAGTTTGAGGTTGCGAGGATTATGTGGAAAAGCTTCAGCATCATAAGATCGAACCCAAAGAGAATAAATGCATCTTCATAGGACACCCAAAACAGTTGGGTAAAACTCATATCTCTGATCCGAAAGCAAAGTGTTTGTTCCTAGAAACGGGTCCTTTCTCGAGGCAAGGTTTCTCTCGAAAGAATTGACTGGGAGGGTGGTGGAACTTGATGAGGTTATTGAACCGTCACTTCAACCAGTGTGTAGCAGGGCGCAGGAAGTTGTTCCTGTGGCGCCTACGCCAGTTGAAGTGGAAACCAATGATCGTGATCATTAAGCTTCGAATCAAGTTACTACAAAACTCGTAGGTCGACAAGGTCGCATACTGCTACAGAGTGGTGCGGTACCCTGTCTTGGAGGTCATGTTGTTGAACAAAAATGAAACTACGAGCTATGGAAAAGTGATGGTGGGCCCGGATTCCGACAAATGGCTGGAGGCCATAAAATCCGAGAGAGGATCCATGTATGAAAACAAAGTGTGGACTTTGGAAGAACTACTTGATGGTCGTAAGACTATTAAGTACAGATGGATCTTTAAAAGGAAGACAGACGGTGATGGTGAAAAGTCACCATTAAGAAAAGCTTGATTTGTTGCAAAGATGTTTCCAACAAGATCAAAGAGTTGCCTATGATGAGACTTTCTCACTTGTAGCGATGCTAAAAGTCTGTTGAAATTATGATAGAAGTTGTTGCATTATTTATGAAATATAGGACATAGGATGTCAAAACATTGTTTCCTCGACGGTTTTCTTGAGGAAAGGTTGTATATGATACAGCCAGAAGGTTTTGTCGATACTAAGGATGCTAACAAGTATGCAGGCTCTAGTGATCCTTCTATGGACTGGTGCAAGCATCTCGGAGTTGGAATATACGCTTTGATGAGATGATCAAAGTTTTTGGGTTTATAAAAGGTTTATGAGAAACTTGTATTTCCAAAGAAGTGAGTGGGAGCACTATAGAATTTCTGATAAGTATATGTGGTTGACATATTGTTGATCGGAAGTAATGTAGAATTTCTAGAAAGCATAAAGGGTTGTTTGAAAGGAGTTTTTCAAAGGAAAACCTAGATTAAGCTACTTGAACATTGAGAATCAAGATCTATAGACATAGATCTAAAAGTTTAATAGATGTGGGGACCCCAACTAGCAAGTCGAGTTCGCCGTGCCCAGTGACCCCAAGGACCAATCTTCACTGAACACAGATACTGAATAGTAGAGTCTTACATCCAAGTACCGAAATTATTACATCAAACGACCAGAAGGTCGGGTTCAAGAGTGAGGCCTAAAGCCAAAGTAAACAGATACATCGAGTAGCGGAAACTCGTAAGGGCTAAGCGGTGCCCATGCCATCAAGCCTACAACGACAGGCATTCTGACTTGGAAGCGTCCTAGATCGCAGGTTCGTCTCCGACGGCGTACTCGTCGCCAAACTCCGGTCCTTCCATGTCTGGTCAATAATATAACCAGTGGAAAGCCAATGAGTACTTTGAATGTACTCGCAAACAGCCCATGATATTAACATTGATAGTGAAGAATAATAGTAACATGTATCTATGGTGGAATGCAATTTGGTGGAATGATTAGTTTTATGCAACAAGTTAAGGAACTATTCTTGAAGAACAGGTTATAGATATCAACATATCTGCTAAGGGTTGAACACACCGGGTTCACCCTATATGCCAAGTCATCGGACTTGTCATAACCTCAATGTATTAATGAGGGCTAAACCATCTGGGTTTACCCTATATGCCAAGTCATCGAACTTGGTCATATTATTACTCTCATAACAACACCTTTTTAACACCACACACACACACTTGGTTTATGCGGAAACGCTGGACGTAGTTTAAGCAGCACCACTCAACTGTTCTTGACCGTGGACACAGCTATTCGAATAGTTTGACACTCTGCAGAGGTAGTACGCTGGACCCACGAGAAACGGGAAACTTCCGTGTCATCCACGACTCGCGGTATATCACATATACCCGAGGTAAGTACCCGATCATCATCTTTCCCCTGACGAAACTAGACAAAGAGGTCCACTCGATTGGTACCCAGCCCACATGTTGTACGTCATACGAGCACCGACTCTGGACAGTATCAACCATGCAGGGACCAATGGTGTGCCTGGAACTCATAATAATGGCATAGTCGTCCTACCTGGCACGACCCCATCACGAGAGTGACACCGATCACTCCTGCCACTAGTAATGTGGCTCTTTGCTAGTACCGACCAGAGTAATCAACAAAGCCCTGTCCCATAAACGGGTATCATGGTCGTACTGGTAAGGTTGGGACGGTCGACACATCATAAATCTAATCCCATTTCCGAAACCATACTCACACAAAACACCGGTGCACCACTTCACCAAAAGTGATCACCAACTCATCATCACCCTCGGGCATTAGTGGCACCCGACGGGGTTTTCATAAACTCTTTGATTTTAACTCACCATCATGCTTGTGATAATATGCTTCTATCTTTACTTGTCAACATGGTATTAACATGACCCTCAAGGGGGTAGGGTCAAGTTCAATGCAATGGTCCTACTCTACTAGTCAACATGACAGTAGCATGATCCTCATAGATGGTAGGGTCAAGCTCATCATGCTTGTGCTTCGAGGAGCCATATGTATCACATCACTATCATGCAAGTTCTTCGATGAATCCTTCGGTACCATCACACCAATGATGAACTGGCACTGTGATCACATGCAACGGAAAAGTACTTGCTATTCTAGCATGCATCAATGTATGTGCTCAAGTCATGGTCAAAGGCTGCTTGCCTTGGTCAGCTAGGTATCCGGGGTCTTCGAGGTCTTCCGCTCTGGATCCTCCGTCACTCGATAACTCTACCGTCGATGAAGGAATAAATAAATAATAGGTCACACCAAAACATATCACAAGGTGCTTTTAAAAATGTTGCAAAGCTTGAATAAATTCAGTTTATTATTTTGGAAAATGTTTCCTATGGTTTTTATTAGCTAAGCATACTTATTTAAAAGCAAACAGGAGCAAACAAATGCTTTTAATATCATTTTATTATACCAAAACAGGTTCTGTTTTTGATAAATGTCAAACTCTAAAAAATCAATTACTACACATTTTTAGAAAATTGTTTGTGAAAGAATCATATTTTTCCACTGGCTAAATATTTTTATAAAAATCATTTAAGCTGCAGGTTAAAAATAAAAGAAAAAGGCCAGGGGGGAGACCCAGTCAGCCCAGCCAGCACACAGGCCACCAGGCGCGCGCGGGCCAGGTTCAAACTTGACCTGCGGGCCCCTGGGGTCAGTGCCAGCGGCTGCGCGTGCTGGCTGCCCCAGGACACCGACAGGTGGGCTCCACCTGTCGGGTCCTTCTCCTACCTCCAGCCAGAGAGGTGGAGACGGACGCCGGCGAGGCTACCGTTGCCCTCAGGCCAAACTAGGAGCGGGAATGGGTCCCTCGTTCCTCCGCCTACCTGATCGTGGCCGGGACGTCACCGGAGGTGGTCTGGGTCGCCGGCGATGAGGTGATCGTGGCGGAAAGGTTTCGGGTTGGCGTCGAGCTAGTGGCTAGGGGCACGGATTCGCTCGGGGAAGTTGGGGCAAATGATCCTGGCGTCAAGGGGAGTGCAATGGGAGGTCGGGCGGCGCAGGAGCCGGCATGTAGCCGGAGATCGACCAGAGCTCCGAGGCGGAGGGGCCTCGGTCGATCTCGAGCACCGGGGCTCTGCGAGCTCGATTGGGCGCCTAGGGGAGTCTAGTGGTTGTGCTGAAGCTGCCTGGGATGTGCTGGGGTGCCGGGGGGACCTATTTATAGCCCAGCGGCGGTGAGCCGACTCGGGCGCGCCGGTGACTCACTGTGGCGTGCGTGCGAGCACAGTGAGGTGCTGGCCGCGAAACCACGGGTTCAGGACGTGGTTTAGGACCTCCTGGTGCATCGGCCGCAGAGGGAAAGCGAGTGTGGTCGAGCCGCAGCGACCGTGCATGCTCGGCCGCGTAGGGCGCGCGCGGGCACGCGTCGCCTGAGCTCTTGCACGAGGGGAGGGCCCCCCTGATGGTAGCTTTGCACAGAGTGGGTGTCGGGGGAGCGTTTGGACATTACCGGGGGGGGGGGGGGGCTGGAACTGGCCGGGGCGACGTCCCCTTGCTGGAGGCTCTCTGTAGCGCGTCCAGAGCGCGGTTTTGGCATGCCACGGCATGCTGGAGCGCTCTGGGGCCCCTCTGGACGTGTCCTCCATGTCCTGAGTCTTGCTGGGACTGTGCCTAGCCGTTGTGTGTTAGTGGGAGCACGAGCTGGTCAAAGGAGGCAAGGAACACAAGTGTTGCCAGTACTGGCCTGCGGCTCAAATTGAAGATCTTGTCACCAGTGCTTGGAGTTGGGGAGGGGCTGGTTGACTGGGTGCTCAGGGTGTTCTGGGGCTCTAACTCACCAAGTTTGGGGCTTTGACATTGGGTAAAATAGTGGCTAGGAGGGTTTTTACCTTCCTGTCAGTAGGTGTTCGATAGTCATTTGGGGTGCTTCCACTCCACTACTAGAACTGAAACTTAACAGGTTTGGTCTTGGGGTAAAAACACGGGGTTTCACCAAACTTGAGCTCCATTGAACAAGTTTAGCTTTGTAAACTTGAAAATGCTTCAAAATGACCAATACGTCCTTTACAAAGGAAGTGTGGCCAAACAGAGTCTCACAAATCCCATCTTTGGTGTGGAGTCCTCATTTGGGGTGTCAAACACCTCTGCAAAGTTTCAGCTCCATTGGAGAACCTTTGCAATGTAGAGTTGTTCCAACTCTTCTCTGGACAGAGAGGGTTTTGGGCTCATTAGGTGCACTTCCCCACCTTGAATCAAGGTGAGATTTTATGTGAGCACCTAATATGTCTTGGGAGGGCTCGTGTAATTTTATGGGAATTTATTGAGATCATTTCCTTTGGAAACATCTCAAAAAGCTATAACAGACAGAAATGGTTTTCAGGGTTTTACTCAAATATTATTAATATAAAATAGGGTTGAAAATCTTATATATGGAAAATATATGTCCTTGTGAGCTTCCATGAATTTTCTCAGAATTTTCTAAGGCAGGAAAGCAATTTTCCTTGTGGGAATATCATTCCTGGCCTTAGAAAGAGACATAAATATAAAATAGGAAAATAATATTTTAAATCACCAATTAATGTTTTGAATGAATGAAAATAATATCTGGATCAGATCACCAACTTTGGTTGGAAGTGCCACTTGGCTTCATGAGCTAGTAGTGTATCCCAACATGATGAAGGTGATCTTGACATAAAGGAAAAAGGGTTTTTGAAGAGAGCAAAATAATAAGTTTTTCATGGGTTTGAGTCATCAAGCAAGCAAGCATTCACTCATACAAGGGCTGACATTGCACTCACAACATTATTTGAAAAAGTTTTAACAAGCTCTGATTTTTGCAACATAAAATGGTTGTGATGAAAAACAGGGTGTGACAGACCTATCCCTCTTACAAGAATCTCGTCCCCGAGATTCCTAAGCTAAGCGTTAAATAGCTCGGGAAATTCTGATCGGAGATAGTTTTCACGTTCCCACGTGGCTTCTGCTTCGGTATGGTTGCTCCACTGAACCTTGAAAAACTTGATGGTGCGGCTTCTGGTGCAACGTTCGGCTTCATCCAAAATGCGGATCGGTTTCTCACGGTAGGTAAGGTCCGGTTGAAGGTCAATAGCTTGATGATCAATGTCCTTGTAAAGATCAGGATGGTTCTGCACTTGTAAACACTTCCGGAGCTGTGACACGTGAAACACGTTGTGCACACTCGAAAGCTTAGGAGGTAGCTCCAACTGGTAAGCTACTTCCCCGTGCCTTGCCGTGATCTTGAAGGGTCCAATGAACCTGGGAGCTAGCTTCCCCTTGACGTGGAAACACTTGGTCCCCTTGAGAGGCATGACTCGCAAGTACAACTGGTCTCCGGGAACAAACTCCACATCTCTGCGGCGAGGGTCCGCATAGCTCTTCTGCCTTGACTTAGCTGCCTTCAAGTTCTCTCGGACAAGCTGAACCTTGTCCCCTGCTTCCTGCAGTGCTTCTGGTCCGAAAACTAGTCCTTCACCGATTTCAGACCAATTGAGCGGGGTGCGGCAGTTCCGCCCATATAACGCTTCGAATGGGGCCATCTGAAGACTGGACTGGTAGGTGTTGTTGTAAGAAAACTCAGCAAATGGAAGGCAATCTTCCCACTTGGCACCATGAGCCAAAACACAGGCACGGAGCATGTCCTCAAGTATCTGGTTTACCCTCTCGGTCTGTCCGCTCGTTTGCGGGTGGAAAGTCGTACTTAAGGAGAGTTGGTTCCGCGAGCTTCTTGAAACTTCTTCCAGAATCTTGAGGTGAATTGCGTGCCGCGGTCGGACATGATCTCCTTGGGAACTCCATGGAGACTCACCACTCGGTGAATGTATAGACTGGCCAGCTGGCTGCCATCGTAGGTGGTGTTAACGGGGATGAAATGGGCCGCCTTGGTCAAGTGATCGACTATGACCCAAACGGAGTTATGACCCTTATTCGATCGGGGCAACCCGGTGATGAAGTCCATGCCGACTTTATCCCACTTCCATTCCGGCACTTGAAGAGGTTGCAGCAATCCAGCAGGTCGCTGGTGTTCAGCCTTGACTTGCAGGCATACATCGCATCTAGCGACATAGGAGCCAATTTCCCTCTTCATGCCATGCCACCAGAATCGTTCTTGGAGGTCTTGGTACATCTTGGTACCACCTGGATGGGTAGAGTACGGTGTGTCATGAGCCTCTTGCAGGATCAAGTCCTTAAGTTCGGCCTTGTTAGGTACGCATAAGTGCTTCCCGTACCATAGTACTCCTTGCTCATCAATCGAGAATCCTGGGACTTTGCATTCTCGCACCTTCCTCTTGAGGTCTTCGATACTCTTGTGTCCCTTCTGGGCTTCCTTGATGTCGTCTGCCAGAGTAGGCTTGACTTCGAGGTTGGCCAGGTATCCTGGTTCGACTATCTCAAGCCCGAAGCCCTCCATCTCTTCATACAAGTCGGGTAACCTTTCCTTGAGAGTGACGTTCAAGGAGCCTGCCTTCCGGCTTAAGGCATCGGCTACCACGTTCGCCTTGCCGGGATGATATTGAATGCTGAGGTCGTAATCCTTGATTAACTCAAGCCATCTCCGCTGCCTCATATTCAGCTCCCTTTGAGTGAACATATATTTAAGACTTTTGTGGTATGTATATATCTCACATCGCTTCCCCACAAGGTAACGTCGCCACGTCTTCAGAGCATGCACTACAGCTGCTAGCTCGAGATCATGGGTGGCGTAGTTATCCTCATGCGGTCACAGTTTCCGTGACAAGTACGCCACGACCCTGCCATCTTGCATCAGGACTCCACCGAGCCCGGTTCCAAAGGCATCACAATATATTACGAATTCCTTGTTGATGTCTGGGGTAGCCAATACCGGGGCAGTAGTTAGCCTCTTCTTCAACTCCTGGAAACTTGCTTCACACACCGGTGTCCACTCGAACTTTCATCCTTTGTTCAAGAGCTGAGTCATAGGTCGAGCGATGCTGGAGAAACCTTCTACAAACTTGCGGTAGTATCCCGCGAGCCCGAGGAAACTCCTGACATCCTTCACGTCCTTTGGTGATTCCCAGTTGGTCACTGTAGTAATCTTGGACTGATCTACGGCCAAACCGCTTGCCGTCAGGGTATGACCCAGAAATCCAACTTCGTTCAGCCAAAACTGACACTTGCTGAATTTGGCATAAAGCTGGTCCTCTCGAAGCTTTCCTAGAACTAACCTCAGGTGTTGCTCATGCTCCTCTTCGGACTTGGAGAAGATTAATATGTCATCGATGAACACGACGACAAACTTGTCCAAATATTCCATGAAGACCTTGTTCATGAGGTACATGAAGTAGGCTGGGGCATTTGTCAAACCGAAGGGCATGACAATGCATTCATATAGACCGTACCGGGTCACGAATGCAGTCTTGGGTATATCTTCGGTTTGAATCTTCAACTGGTAATATCCCGATCGAAGATCGACCTTGGAAAATACCCTGGCCCTGATTAACTGGTCAAACAGGTCTTCGATCTTGGGGAGCGGGTACTTGTTCTTAATTGTGACTTCATTAAGAGAACGGTAATCAACGCAGAGTCGAATGGTACCATCCTTCTTTGAAACAAATAGAACAGGTGATCCCCAAGGTGATGCACTCAGACGGATGCACCCTTTCCTGAGTTGCTCATCCAACTGCTTCTTCAGCTCTGCCAGCTCTTCGGAACCCATCCTGTAAGGCTTTTTATATATAGGCCTTGATCCGGGCATGGCACGATGATGAACTCGATGTCTCGGTCGGGAGGCATTCCGGGTAGCTCGTCAGGAAAGACGTCCGGGTATTCACAGACTACAGGCACTTGATCAAGCTCTACCTCGGATAGACTGTTGACTCGAGGCACTTGAGCCGAAACTGGCTCGAAGACAAACTTGACCTTGACCCCTTGGTTGCTTGTCATGGTAATGGCCCTGTTGGCACAATCCAAAAGACTCTGGTGCTTGGCCAACCAATCCATGCCGAGGATTACTTCTACACCTTGTGATTTAAGCACAATGAGGTCTGCCAAGAAACTCGTTCCATTGATAACTATCTCGACCCTTCTACACCCTAGGTTGGTCCTCAATACTGCTCCTGGGGTTTGAATTGCCATCTGTCCACGGAGTAGAGTGGGTTTTAAACCACACTTCTCCGCAAACCTTTGAGTAACAAAAGAATGCGAGGCACCACAATCAAACAACACTATTGCTGGAGTTGAGTTGACGAGGAACATACCCAGAATGCAGTCCGGGTCTTCCTGCACCTCTTATGCAGTGATGTGATTGATCCGGCCCCTGCCATTGAACTGCTGGTTGCGGGGTCCCTGGTTCCTTCCTGGTGCACCTTGACCGGGGTTGGGTGCATTGGGACGCGGTGCGTCGAGCTTCTTGTTGGGGCACTGCCTGGAATAGTGCCCGGTCTGACCACACCCAAAGCAGGTGACCTGCCCCGGAGGGTTAGTCTTGACACCACCGTTGTTCGGCGGGTTGACTACTGGCTTGGCTTGCTGCTGAGGCTGATAATTCTGGCGGAACATCGGGTGTTTGTACTGCTGCTGCTGAAAGTTGGGTCTTGCAGGTGCTGACTGCCATGGTCTTGGTCTTGCGCTACTTGGTCCTCCACCACCTATCAGTTTGCTCTTGCGGGTGTCGTCCATCGCACGACGCTTGTCTTCCAGCATAAGCGCCTTGTTAACCAACTCGCTGAAAGTCTGGCAGTCGCAAACCACCAGCTGGGATTGCAGGGACTGTTGTAACCCTTCTATGAAGCATTCCACCTTAGCGGCCTCAGTGTTAACATCTTCGGGCGTGTACCTCGACAAGAGGTTAAACTTCTGCAGGTACTCCTTAACAGTTCCACTGCCCTGCCTCAAGGCTCGGAATTCCCGCTTCTTAATGGTCATCAGTCGAGGTGGAATGTGAGCCGTGCGAAATCCTTCCTTGAACATCGCCCAAGTGATGACTTGCCCTATCCGCATGATCTGAATCCATCCCACCATGCTGTGGCGGTGCCTCCGAGACAGTGAGAAGCATAAAGGACCTTCTCATGATCGTCGGTGCACTTGACCAGTGTAAGGAGGTCTTCAATGGTGCGGATCCAGTCATCGGCGTCCAGTGGTTCAGTCGTCTCCGTGAATATGGGGGGCATAGTCCACATGAACTCAGAAAGAGTAGAGCGGCCACCGCCATTCCCATTCCGCGGCGGGTTGTCCACCAGGACTTGAGTCAGCTGCTAAATAGCGGCATTGCTGGCTTGACGCTCCTCCGGAAGAGCTTGAAGGAACTGAGCCATCGTCAAGTTCTCAGGAGGAGGTGGTGGCGGAAGGTATCTAGGCTGCTCGTGGTGACCTCCAGCGTGAGCTTCTCCTTCGGTTCCCTACGGCGTCCCTGAGGAGCCGGCGCCGGGGTTGCCGAAGGTGCTGTTGCGGGTTGCGTTCACCATCCTGTCATAGAAACAGACAGGTCAAAATGCCACCTTGCTCGGGAATACAAGGATTCGTTCCTAGTAAGAGGGGGTCCAATACGTGCAAGTGCCAAGTTTTCAAAACCAAAGTTTTTGACAAACGGAAATTGCATTCATAAAAACTAGGTGATGTAGTCACTTACAGGCTGCCAAAGGTAATAGGTGACTTAATCATGCACACATACGTAAATTAGAAACGGATACATGGATACCCTATGCTCGGGGTACTCCTAATTGCCTACGCTAAATCCTACGCGGCGGACTGCTCAGTCTCAAAGGCGGACTCAGCAGGATCCTCATCTTTGTCCTCGCCTTCATCAACATCTTCTTCCTTTATAGGAGTGGAAGAAAGAATCCGCACATCACGGCGTCTCTTAGGCGAGGCGGCGAAGATCTCAATGTACTCTTCCGCTGTCAGGCGGCGACTCCGAAGAGGGAATGCCTGGATGGGTAACACACCACCCCTAGTAGCAACAGTTGTCCTCCCTTCAGGTGCGCCTGCCTTCTTTACTTTGCGATTCTGCATCTTCTCAGTGTGGAGCAGGCCCTTGACTAGGTGCAGCTCTTGGCGAAGCTTGACTGACTCGTTAACCAGGAAGTGATTCAGGGTGTCCGACGAGAGGCTGAAGTAGGTCTGAAACCTTAATGGCATCCCATCCTCTGTGGCTGGGGTGAGTGTCCAACTCCCATCCACTCCTTCCTTAATGAAAGATAGGTGACGAGTGACAGGCTCATTAGCCATCTCAGGGAGGATGTTGCGGAGACGCACGAGCGCCTATCATGCGGCCGTCTCCACTGCCAACATCAGCTCTCCCATATGTGGTCCTTCGAAGAACCAACTAGACGGGGAGTCATTAGCCTTCACTATCACGTCCATGTGATATTCCTTAGTGCCGGCGTTGACCCAGTGCTCGTGGTAGAGGAAGATGGGCGTGCGACGTACGTGGCACTTCTCGAGACAATCCACTAGGAGTAGTGGAAAGCCGGTCTCCAAAAGCGTCTCAGGTACGGCAGCCATCTACAAGGCATAGGAGAGAGGTCAGAAGGTTGTATGTGCAAAAGTTTGTGCAAGGCTGGCGTTCTAACATTCTCGGCTAACGTCCATGCTATCTAAGGCTTCCTATAGTCAGGATGGCTCTGATACCAGTTCTGTGGGGACCCCGACTATCAAGTCGAGTTCGCCGTGCCCAGTGACCCCAAGGATCAATGTTCACTGAACACAAATACTGAATAATAGAGTCTTACATCCAAGTACCGAAATTATTACATCAAACGACCAGAAGGTCGGGTTCAAGAGCGAGGCCTAAAGCCAAAGTAAACAGATACATCGAGTAGCGGAAACTCGTAAGAGCTAAGCGGTGCCCATGCCATCAAGCATACACCGACAGGCATTCTGACTTGGAAGCGTCCTAGATCGCAGGTTCGTCTCCGACGGCGTACTCATCACCAAACTCCGGTCCTTCCATGTCTGGTCAATAATATAACAAGTGGCAAGCCAATGAGTACTTTGAATGTACTCGCAAACAGCCCATGATATGAACATTGATAGTGAAGAATAATAGTAACATGTATCTATGGTGGAACGCAATTTGATGGAATGATCAGGTATATGCAACAAGTTAAGGAACTATTCTTGAAGAATAGGTTACAGATATCAACATATCTGCTAAGGGTTGAACACACCGGGTTCACCCTATATGCCAAGTCATCGGACTTGTCATAACCTCAATGTATTAATGAGGGCTAAACCATCCGGGTTTACCCTATATGCCAAGTCATCGAACTTGGTCATATTATTACTCTCATAACAACACCTTTTTAACACCACACACACACACTTGGTTTATGCGGAAACGCTGGACGTAGTTTAAGCAGCACCACCCAACTATCCTTGACCGTGGACACGGCTATTCGAATAGCTTGACACTCTGCAGAGGTAGTACGCTGGACCCACGAGAAACGGGAAACTTCTGTGTCATCCACGACTCGCGGTATATCACATATACCCGAGGTAAGTACCGGATCATCATCTTTCCCCTGACGATACTAGACAAAGAGGTCCACTCGATTGGTACCCAGCCCACATGTTGTACATCTTACGAGCACCGACTCTGGACAATATCAACCATGCGGGGACCAACGGTGTGCCTGGAACTCATAATAATGGCATAGTCGTCCTACCTGGCACGACCCCATCACGAGAGTAACACCGATCACTCCCGCCACTAGTAATGTGGCTCTTTGCTAGTACTGACCAGAGTAATCAACAAAGCCCCGTCCCATAAAGGGGTATCGTGGTCGTACTGGTAAAGTTGGGACGGTCGACACATCATAAATCTAATCCCGTTTCCGAAACCATACTCACACAAAACACCGGTGCATCACTTCACCAAAAGTGATCACCAACTCATCATCACCCTCGAGCATTAGTGGCACCCGACGGGGTGTTCATAAACTCTTTGATTTTAACTCACCATCATGCTTGTGATAATATGCTTCTATCTTTACTGTCAACATGGTATTAACATGACCCTCAAGGGGGTAGGGTCAAGTTCAATGCAATGGTCCTACTCTACTAGTCAACCTGACAGTAGCATGATCCTCATAGATGGTAGGGTCAAGCTCATCATGCTTGTGCTCCGAGGAGCCATATGTATCACATCACTATCATGCAAGTGCTTGGATGAAGCCTTCGGTACCATCACACCAATGATGAACTAGCACTGTGATCACATGCAACGGAAAAGTACTTGCTATTCTAGCATGCATCAATGTATGTGCTCAAGTCATGGTCAAAGGCTGCTTGCCTTGGTCAGCTAGGTATCCGGGGTCTTCGAGGTCTTCCGCTCCGGATCCTCCATCACTCGGTAACTCTACCGTCGAGAAAGGAATAAATAAATAATAGCTCACACCAGAACAGATCACAAGGTGCTTTTAAAAATGTTGCAAAGCTTGAATAAATTCAGTTTATTATTTTGGAAAATGTTTCCTATGGTTTTTATTAGCTAAGAATATTTATTTAAAAGCAAACAGGAGCAAACAAATGCTATTAATATCATTTTATTATACCAAAACAGGTTCTGTTTTTGATAAATGTCAAACTCTACAGAATCAATTACTACACATTTTTAGAAAATTGTTGGTGAAAGAATCATATTTTTCCACTGGCTAAATATTTTTATAAAAATCATTTAAGCTGCAGGTTAAAAATAAAAGAAAAAGGCTAGGGGGAGACCCAGTCCGCCCAGCCAGCAGACCGGCCACCAGGCGTGCGCGGGCCAGGTTCAAACCTGACCTGCGGGCCCCTGGGGTCAGTGCCAGCGGCTGCGTGCGCTGGCTGCCCTAGGACACGGACAGGTGGGCTCCACCTGTTGGGTCCTTCTCCTACCTCCAGCCAGAGAGGTGGAGACGGACGCCGGCGAGGCTACCGTTGCCCTCAGGACAAACTAGGAGCGGGAATGGGTCCCTCCTTCCTCCGCCTACCTGCTCGTGGTCGGGACGTCACCGGAGGTGGTCTGGGTCGCCGGCGACGAGGTGATCGTGGCGGAAAGGTTTCGAGTTGGCTTCGAGCTAGTGGCTAGGGGCACGGATTCGCTAGGGGAAGTTGGGGGAAATGATCCTGGCGTCAGGGGAGTGCAATGGGAGGTCGGGCGGCGCAGGAGCCGGCGTGTAGGCGGAGATCGATCGGAGCTCCGAGGCGTAGGGGCCTCGGTCGATCTCGAGCACCGGGGCTCTGCGAGCTCGATTGGGCGGCTAGGGGGAGTCTAGTGGTTGTGCTGAAGCTGCCTGGGAGGTGTTGGGGTGCCGGGGGGACCTATTTATAGGCCAGCGGCGGTGAGCCGACTCGGGCACGCCGGTGACTCACCGTGGCGCGCGTGCGAGCACAGTGAGGTGCTGGCCGCAAAACCATGGGTTCGGGACGTGGTTTAGGACCTCCTGGTGCATTGGCCGCAGAGGGGAAGCGAGTGGGGTCGAGCCACAGCGACCATGCATGCTCGGCCGCGTCGGGCGCGCGCGGTCACGCTTCGCCTGAGCTCTTGCGCGAGGGGAGGGGGCCCCTGATGGTAGCTTTGCACAGAGTGGGTGTCGGGGGAGCGTTTGGACATTACTCGGGAGGTTGGAACTGGCCGGGGAGACGTCCCCTTGCTGGAGGCTCTCTGTAGCGCGTCCAGAGCGTGGTTTTGGCATGCCACGGCATGCTGGCGCGCTCTGGGGCCCCTTTGGACGTGTCCTCCATGTCCTGAGTCTTGCTGGGACTGTGCCTAGCCGTTGTGTGTTAGTGGGAGCACGAGCTAGTCAAAGGAGGCAAGGAACACTAGTGTTGCCAGTACTAGCCTGCGGCTCAAATTGAAGATCTTGTCACTAGTGCTTGGAGTTGGAGAGGGGCTGGTTGACTGGGTGCTCAGGGTGTTCTGGGGCTCTAACTCACCAAGTTTGGAGCTTTGACATTGGGTAAAACAGTGGCTAGGAGGGTTTTTACCTTCCTGTCAGTAGGTGTTCGACAGTCATTTGGGGTGCTTCCACTCCACCACTGGAACTGAAACTTAACAGGTTTGGTCTTGGGGTAAAAACATGGGGTTTCACCAAATTTGAGCTCCATTGAACAAGTTTAGCTTTGTAAACTTGAAAATGCTTCAAAATGACCAGTACTGTCCTTTACAAAGGAAGTGTGGGCAAACAGAGTCTCACAAATCCCATCTTTGGTGTGGAGTCCTCATTTGGGGTGTCAAACACCTCTGCAAAGTTTCAGCTCCATTGGAGAAACTTTGCAATGTAGAGTTGTTCCAACTCTTCTCTAGACAGAGAGGGTTTTGGGCTCATTAGGTGCACTTCCCCACCTTGTATCAAGGTGATATTTTATGTGAGCACCTAATATGTCTTGGGAGGGCTCCTGTAATTTTATGGGAATTTATTGAGATCATTTCCTTTGGAAACATCGCAAAAAGCTAAAACAGATAGAAATGGTTTTCAGGGTTTTACTCAAATAATATTAATATAAAATAGGGTTGAAAATCTTATATATGGAAAATATATGTCCTTCTGAGCTTCCATGAATTTACTCAGAATTTTCTAAGGCAGGAAAGCAATTTTCCTTGTGGGAATATCATTCCTGGCCTTAGAAACAGACATAAATATAAAATAGGAAAATAATATTTTAAATCACCAATTAATGTTTTTAATGAATGAAAATAATATGTGGATCAGATCACCAACTTTCGTTGGAAGTGCCACTTCGCTTCATGAGCTAGTAGTGTATCCCAACATGATGAAGGTGATCTTGACATAAAGGAAAAAGGGTTTTTGAAGAGACCAAAATAATAAGTTTTTCATGGGTTTGAGTCATCAAGCAAGCAAGCATTCACTCATACAAGGGCTGACATTGCACTCACAACATTATTTGAAAACATTTTAACAAGCTCTGATTTTTGCAACATAAAATGCCTGTGATGAAAAACAGGGTGTGACAATAGAACTTTCAATGAAATGCATGCCTTGACAAGTTTTTGAAGGAGTTCAAAATAGATCAGCAAGGAAGGAGTTGTTGGTTGTGTTGTAAGTTGTGAATTTGAGTAAAGACTCAAAGCTCGACCACGGCAGAAGAAAGAGAAAGGATGAAGGTCGTCCCCTATGCTTTAGCTCTAGGCTATAAAGTATGCCATGCTATGTACCGCACCTGGTGTGTGCCTTGCCATGAGTCTGTCAAGGTGTACAAAAGTGATCCAGAATGGATTACTGGATAGCGGTCAAAGTTATCCTTAGTAACTAGTGGACTAAGGAATTTTTCTCGATTATGGAGGTGATTAAAGAGTTCGTCGTAAAGGGTTATGTCGATGCAAGCTTTGACACTAATCCGAATAACTCTGAGTAATAAACCGGATTCGTATAGTAGAGAAGTCATTTCGAATAGTTCCAAAATGGCACATCGGTAGCAGCACCTACAGGATGACATAGAGATCTGTAAAGCACACTCAGATATGAAAGGTTCAGACCCGTTGACTAAAATCTCTCTCACAAGAAAGACATGATCGAACCCCAAAAATGTATGGGTGTTAGATTCATTACAATCACACAGTGATGTGAACTAGATTATTGACTCTAGTGCAAGTGGGAGACTGTTGGAAATATGCCCTAGAGGCAATAATAAATTGGTTATTATTAAATTTTCTTGTTCATTGTAATAGTTTATTATCCATGCTAGAATTGTATTGATTGGAAACTCAAATACATGTGTGCATACATAGACAACACACTGTCCCTAGTGATCCTCTAGTTGACTAGCTCGTTGATCAAAGATGGTCAAGGTTTCCTGGCCATAGGCAAGTGTTGTCACTTGATAACGGGATCACATCATTGGGAGAATGATGTGATGGACAAGACCCAAACTATAAACGTAGCATATGATCGTGTTAGTTTATTGTTACTGTTTTTCTGCATGTCAATGTATGAGTTCCTATGACCATGAGATCATGGAACTCCCGGACGCCGGAGGAATACCTTGTGGGTTCTCAAACGTTGCAACGTAACTGGGTGACTATAAAGGTGCTCTACAGGTATATCCAAAGGTGTGTGTTGGGTTGGCATGGATCAAGACTGGGATTTGTCACTCCGTGTGACGGAGACGTATATCGGGGCCCACTCGGTAATATAACATCACAAGAAGCGTTGCAAGAAATGTTACTAAGGAGTTAGTTATGGGATATTTTCTTACGGAATGAGTAAAGATACTTGCCAGTAACGAGATTGAACAAGGTATGGACATACCGACGATCGAATCTCGGGCAAGTAACATACCGAAGGACAAAGGGAATAGTATACGGGATTATATGAATTCATGACATAGAGGTTCAGCCGATAGAGATCTTCGTAGAATATGTAGGAGCCAATATGGACATCCAGGTTCCGCTGTTGGTTATTGACCGGGGAGTTTCTCGGGTCATGTCTGCATAGTTCTCGAACCCGCAGGATCTACACACTTAAGGTTCGGTGACGTTTCGATATAGTTGAGTTATATGTGTTGGTGACCCAAGTTTTGTTTGGAGTCCCGGATGAGATCCTGGACGTCACGAGGAGTTCCGGGATGGTCCAAAACCGAAGATTGATATATATGAAGTTGGTATTTGGATTCCAGAATGTTTTTGGGCATTCCCGAGAGTGTACCGGGAGTGACGAATGGGTTCCGGGGGCCCACTAGGTGGGCCCACCGCGCCCCAAGGGGCCCACATGGGTTTATTGGATGCGCAATAAGGCATAATGGGCTGACAAAGTCATCCAAGGAAAGCCCATGAGGAAAAACTAGAAAATCCAAAAGAGGTGGGAAATTAAGGAAGGAGTCCTAATCTAAGTGGGATTGGAGGAGGACTCATCCCTCCCCCACTTCGAACGACGCCTTGGAGGATCCCTTGAGCCTCAAGGCTAGCCCCTCCCCTCCTCCTATATATACTAGAGGTTTCAGGGTTTTTGAGATACAACTTTGCCACGTGCAACCCGGAACCTCTACTTCGTAGTTTTTCCTCTAGATCGGTTTTCTGCGAAGCTCGGGCGGAGCCCTGCAGGAATAAGATCACCTCCACCGGAGCACCATCATGCTGCTGAGGAACTCATCTACATCCCTGTCTCTCTTGCTAGATCAAGAAGGCGGACATCATCATCGGGTTGTACGTGTGTGGAACGCAGAGGTGCCATCCGTTCAGCACTTGATCGGGACGGATCATGGGACGGATCGTGAGACGGTTTGTGGGATGGATCGTGGGATGGTTCGTGGGACGGATCGTGAAGACGTACCACTACATCAGCCGCGTTTATTAACGCTTCTGCTTAGCGATCTACAAGGGTATGTGGATCCGATCTCCCTCTCGTAGATGATCATCACCATGATGGGTCTTCGTGTGCGTAGGATTTTTTTTGTTTCCCATGCGAGGTTCCCTAGCACACATATCCATGGATTCACATTAGTCATAAAGAATACATATACTTATTGCAAATCCTATTAAGTCTGTCGAAACATAGTACTACCGCATACCCCTAGGGATAAGGTTTTTAGGAATTGACCATTGCGTGCCTCCGACCCAAATAACACATACGATTTCATTCACACATAAGAACGCTCGCACATCATCATCATGCCATAACCAATATTTAGATGATTAATTAAGGACATAATTTAATACCATTTTTTCTACTAACAAATAATCATGTATTCATATCCTTTCATATTGCTACATCAATATAATTAACCCATAGTTCTCTTTTAGTGAGCTACATGATAGTTTTTCTTATATCATCCTTGAATACCTATCCTTTTTGGACTAATTTTATAACTCGTGCATATTGCCATTACTATTCCATGGAGCCTCAAAAAGATTTAAGTGAAGCATGATAGTACATTTATTTCTATAAAATTTACACGTTGTCATGCTCTAAAAGATATAAGTGAAGCACTAGAGCGACTGCCTAGCTCAAAAGATATAAGTGAAGCATATATAGTATTCTAACAAATTATGATGAACATGTGTTTCTCTCAAATAGGTGTGTACAAAAAAAATTATTGTCGCAAACTAAAATAAAAGCAAACTATAATACACAACGCTCCAAGAAAAACACATATCATGTGATGAATAAAAATGTACCTCCAAGTGACATACCGATAGAATGGATACAAAAGAGGGGATACCATCTGAGGCATGATATCTACTACACAACTTTATTCTTGTAGAGGTTGTTGGGCCTCAAAGTGTAGAGTTTTGAAGGACAACATTTTTTTTCCTCAAGTGGATGATCTAGGGTTTATCAATCTGTGGGAGGTGTGGGATGAAGATGGTCCCTCTCAAACAACCGTGCAATAAAATATAAGAAATCTCTTGGGTCCCCAACACACCCAATACAATGGTAAATTCCATACGTGCCCTAGTTCAGTGAAGATATGGTGATACAAGTGTAGTACGGATAGTAGAAATAGGTTTTTGTAATATGAAAATATAAAAATAGCAAGGTAACAAGTAATAAAAGTGAGCATAAATGATATTGCAATGCTTGGAAGTAAGGCCTTGGTTTCATACTGTCCCTAGTGTAATCTCTCAATAATGCTAACATAATAGAATAATATGATCATCCCTCAACGTGCGACAAAAAATAACTCCGAAGTTCTGATCTACCGGAGAACATAAGATGAAATTCTTGTAGGTAGCAAAACCACCTCAAAGTTATTCTTTCCAATCAATCTGTTGATACATTCCTATAAGTCTCACAAACAACCCTAGAGTTCGTACCAGAATAACACCTACGCATTACTACATGAATTCCTTGAAGTGGCGGGGGGAAAGGTCCTGCAGTGGCGAGCAAGGTTCTCAGGGCCGCACACCACTCACCTCCTCCAATGCTATTATGGAATCAGTCGCGGGCGGGCGCCCACCACTGGTGGGTGTACTGTAGTGGCGGGTGCTATTTCTTGCCTGCCACAACTAAAATCTCTGACCACCGGTTTTACTACTAGACTAAGTGGCGGGTGGCGCTTACTACCCGCCATTGGTCATGGTCTAGGCATATAGAAGAATTGATGCCGCATTACCATTTTTCGCTGTCATGTCAGCATTTTAAGGAGGTGGTATTTAGCACACAATCATCACATTGCAATACAAATATAGAATGTGGTCTCATCATTCAAACAATCTTGTAGTACATTAATTGTTAAAACATCACCTTAATAAATAAGAGTAATAGTGAAGCAAGGAACTTTAGTATGAAAAGTTATGGAGAAAAAAACGTGTGTGTCTCATCAAATAATCAATAGTTTATGAAGTTGTTTTCAAAAATTGTCTCGACTAGGCTAGTCGCTTGCAATCGATAAACGAAATGTGTTTTCGACTCTGTGAAGTCGTCTTCATTTGACTGTGGAGCGCAATGGTACTTACCATCCTTATTTACAACACCCTTGTTCATGATTTTGGCCAACACCTTTTGGATGCACTCAGGCTCACATAATAATTCCCCTATGTCAATGTCCTTCTCCATCTCCTCTGACCACTTGATGATCTAGCTACGATTTCGCGAATATTAACTTTTCTTCAAATAATCGTTCATGACATCCATGGCAAAGTAGCCGGGCATATGGGAGGTTCTGACATTTGGTTCTTTATAGTAACAAGCGCTAGTGATGAACTATAATTCTGAATACTGTATTACCTTGTTGTTGAAGTTCTTACACTTGCTTAGAGCAAAATCTAGAACCTCCTTCAATTTTTTCCATTGCTTCCAAGGGTCTTTCATTTAATTTAAGAAATATGCGAAGCCCTCGTCAGCAATAGTCCGATTACGATCCAATGTCGATCTCTACACAATAAACAAAGAAACTAGCATGGATGAGATCAAAATAGAAGGTCGATTATATATGTTTCATGATAAATGAGTGAACGTTAAAAACTTACTTGTCGCCGTATGGCCACAAAAAGGTGTCCTTTTGCGGATGAGTCGTAATCATGCAAAGGAATAGGTAGTCCGAGATGAGTTCCTGGCTACTTACGAATTCGAGGTTGCGGCAGTGCATGTAAAAAGGATCAAGTAAAGACACATTACTATGCCCACGTAGGGGTTCTGAAGCTCGATGAAGTGCGCAAAGCCTCATTAACTCCATGGAGAGTGCACTCAGATAGAAGATATTTGAGTGGATCACCTCATTAAATGGCACATCAATTATATCGGTCGGAAACTGAATGAAAAAATCATAACCTTGTAGAACATTGGTTTTGTAACCTTTTTGACCTTCTTTTGATCTACGTACCACATCGTCGTGTAGAACATTAAGATCTCTCGAGAGGGTCATCAACGTAGAGTCCAATAGTGGCGGTTCGCTGAGCCTATACTAATTCCATTTATGTCCTTAAGGGAAGACAATTGGCACATGTGGGTTGTTTGCGTATGGTCCACAATTGGCACATAGATCCTTCCTCACTGACTGCTGAATATCCTTGGCTATGTTGTCTCCATTAATTTTAATGTTGAAAAGGGAGTCAAGGTTCGCGAAGGTCGGATCGCAGTGATTACATGAGAATCTATGTGGACTAATCTCCTCTATATCACTGAGGGGCCACTTAAGCAGGTACCCCTGTATCAATTTTCCTAACATGACGATGCCTTAATTAGGGGGGTTAGGCAATGAACAATTTTCAAAGCCCGACATTACGTTATGCTCTAGCATTCTCGCCATGTCTAGTGGCAGGAAGACCCCGTGCATCACTCTAGTACCATATGTAAACGGAATTATTTGCCCGTTGGCAACATTCTTTGACACGCTGTTCACTCATGCTATCAGCCATCATGAGACATCGAGCGATGCTCATGGATGTTGGGTGTTACTATATGGATGATGCTCGTGGCCAGACGAGAATATTTCGGCTAACTTTCTTTCAAGTATTGCAGCTACTTTCACATCTAATTTGGCGTCAATATTGTCTTCAACCATGTATTTCCTTCTATATATTTTTAACTCTTTGGTCTTGGGATAGGCCTTGTCCCACAACATCTTACATATGCCCAACACATGCATAGTCTTGGGCTTCCTGTCAACCCCAAATCCCTTGTTCACAGTCCGTGTAAGATGGTGTTCACACCTATAGCAGTACGGAGATTCATCAGGACCGGTTCCAAATTCCTCTTTCATTTCTCTCTACAAAAAGCTACATAAGTTGTGGTAATTGATTAGTTGTAGTAGGTAGTAGGTACTAAATTATTAGTCTTCAGTGACGTTGCGAGACTCTCCTCCGTCGAGCGAAGTTATGGCATCGGGAAGACAAAATCTTTAGTCTCTTGGTCTCGAATGGCACGGGCCCTGAGGAAATGGAAGTCACGTGGATGATCTCGATGTTACAAGAATGGGGTTGGTTTACGTGCAGCTTCAAAGTTAGCGTCCGCCTTCTCCCACTTGGATATTACAGCTTTGTAACCACTAGGGCCTAGGCGGTGGTTACCTAGCAGATTTTTCCATAAATTACGGAAATGGTTGCTTACCTCCTTGCATGACTTGCTTCGTGATGATTCACAAAACTTCTTCTATTCTTCTTGATCCATAGTTGGATTGGTCCACTTGACGGTCTTGAAGCCTTACCCACAAGATTGCAACAGCCGGTGCTCTTCCAGTCCCTAAACATTTTTCGCCATTTTGATAGGGCATACACTTCTGCCTTTTTAGTGTCAAAAGGAAATACATAACTCTCGTGTAACACTTTGAGTAGCCTCTGCTTATGTGTGACGATTGTTGGAAATATGCCCTAGAGGCAATAATAAATTGGTTATTATTATATTTCCTTGTTCATGATAATCGTTTATTATCCATGCTAGAATTGTATTGATTGGAAACTCAAATGCATGTGTAGATACATAGATAACACACTGTCCATAGTGAGCCTCTAGTTGACTAGCTCGTTGATCAAAGATGGTCAAGGTTTCCTGGCCATAGACAAGTGTTGTCACTTGATGACAGGATCACATCATTAGGAGAATGATGTGATGGACAAGACCCAAACTATAAACATAGCATATGATCGTGTCGGTTTATTGCTACTATTTTCTGCATGTCAATGTATCTGTTCCTATGACCATGAGATCATGCAACTCCTGGACACCACAGGAATACCTTGTGTGTGTCAAACGTCGCAACGTTACTGGGTGACTATAAATGTGCTCTATAGGTATCTCCGAAGGTGTCTGTTGGGTTGGCGTGGATCAATACTAGGATTTGTCACTCCATGTGACGGAGAGGTATCTTGGGGCCCACTCGGTAATACAATATCACAACAAGCCTTGCAAGTAATGTGACAAAGGAGTTAGTCACGGGATCTTGTAATACAGAATGAGTAAAGAGACTTGCTGGTAACGAGATTGAACTAGGTATGGCGATACGACGATCGAATCTCGGGCAAATAACATACCGAAGGACAAAGGGAACAACATACATGATTAACTGAATCCTTGACATAGAGGTTCAACCGATAGAGATCTTCGTAGAATATGTAGGAGCCAATACGGACTTCCAGGTCCCACTATTGGGTATTGATCGGATAATGTCTCAGATCATGTCTACATAGTTCTCGAACCCGCAGGGTGTGCACACTTAAGGTTCGGTGATGTTTCAGTATAGTTGAGTTATAGGTGTTGGTAATTGAAAGTTGTTCGGAGTCCTGGATGAGATCCCAGACATCACGAGGAGCTCCGGAGGTAAATATTGATATATAGGAAGTCATGTTTTGGTCATCGGAAAAGTCTCGGGTACTTCGGTAGTGTACCGGGAGTGCCGGGAGGGTACCGGGGACCTCAGGAGGGGTGTCACGCCCCGAGGGGCCTCATGGCCTGTGAGAGGAGACAAACCAGCCCCTAGTGTGCTGGCCTAAGCCCCCACTAAGGCCAATGAGGTTTGACAAGGAAAAAACCCAAAGGTGGAAGAGGAGGAAAGGGTTTCCAAGTGGAGATGAGGATTCCTACTCCTAGTAGGATTGGCGTAGGACTCCTCCACCTCCAATTTCGGCCAAACCTTGAGGGTTTGAGGCTACCTCATCCCCTCCCTCCCTCCTATATATACTAGAGGAATTAGAGGCAGCCCTAACCCTAATTGGCACGTGCTCCCTCTACTTCTCTCTAGATCTATTTCTCCTCTAGTCTAGTTTGGCGGCGCTTAGGCGAAGCCCTGCTGGATTAGTTCACCATCACCACCACCACGCCGCCGTGATGGAGAACTCATCTACCTCTCCACCCCTCTTGCTGTATCAAGAAGGCGGGGATCGTCATCGAGCTATACATGTTCTGATCGCGGAGGTGTCGTCCGTTCGGCACTAGATCGGGATGGATCATGGTGGGATCGCGGGACGGATCGTGATGAGATCGCGGACGGGCTGCGATTTGGATTGCGAAGATGTTCCACTACATCAACCGCATTATATACGCTTCCTCTTAGCGATCTACAAGGGTATGTATATTCACTCTCCCCTCTCGTAGATGATCATCACCATGGATAGGTATTGCGTGCGCGTATGAATTTTTTGTTTCCCATGCGACGTTCCCCAACAGTGGCATTATGAGCTAGTTTCATGCGTAGATGACATATCGAGTAGAACACGAAAGAGTTTGTCGGCATTAATGTTCAATTTGCTGCCCTCCTTAGTATTTTCTTGATTCGGCGGTATTGTTGGATTGAAGCGGCCCGGACCAACTTTACTCGTACGGTTACGAGACACCGGTTTCATTGACTGACATGCAACTTGTTGCATAAAGATGACTAGCGGGTGTCTGTTTCTTCAACTTTAGTTGAATCGGATTTGACTAAGGCGGTCCTTGGAGAAGGTTAAATAGCAATTTGCATATCACCATTGTGGCTTTGCATAAGTAAGATGCGATCATACTAGATACCCATAGCAGCCACGTAAAACATGCAACACATATTAGAGGATGTCTAACTTGTTTTTGCAGGGTATGCTTGTGAGGTGATATGGCCAATGACATGATATGATATATTGGATGTATGAGATGATCATGTTGTAATAGTTAAATATCGAATTTCACCTCGATGCTACGGCAACCGACAGGAGCCATAGGTTTGTCTTTAAATTTATTTTGCGCTTGCAGATGCTCTTGCTATATCGCTAGGCAGTAGCTTTAGTAGTAACAACATAAATTGCACGACAACCTCGATGGATGCACGATGGTGGAGATCATGGTGCGGCGCCGGTGATGATGGAAATCATGTCGGTGCTTTGGTGATCGAGATCAATAAGCACAAGTATATGGCCATATCATGTCACTTATGATTTGCATGTGATGTTAATCCTTTTATGCACCTTATTTTGCTTAGGACGACAGTAGCATTAGAAGGTGATCTCTCACTAAAATTTTCAAGATAAAATTGTGTTCTCCCCTACTGTGCACCGTTGCGGAAGTTCATCGTTTCGAGACACCACATGATGATCGGGTGTGATAGACTCAACGTTCACATACAATGGGTGCAAAACAGTTGGACACACGGTACACCCGGGTTAAACATGATGAGCCTAGAATGTACAGACATGGCCTCGGAACACAAGAGACCGAAAGGTCGAGCATGAATCATGTAGTTGATATGATCAACATGGAGATGTTCACCATTGAAACTAAACTCAACTCACGTGATGATCGGACTTGAGTTAGTGAATTTGGATCTTGCGACACTCGAATGACTAGAGGGATGTCAATTTGAGTGGGAGTTCTTAAGTAATATGATTAATTGAACCGATTATCGTGAACATAGTAAAAATGTGTTTGCAAATTATGTTGTAGCTTGCATTGTAGCTCTACTGTTTTAGATATGTTCCTAGAGAAAATTTAGTTGAAAGATGATAGTAGCAATTATGCGGACTGGGGTCGTAAACTGAGGATTGTCCTCATTGCTGCACAGAAGGCTTATGTCCTGAATGCACCGCTCGATGTGCTAAACCCCAAGTGTTGTCTGTAGATGTTGTGAACATCTGACATACACGTTTTTTGATGACTACATGATAGTTCAGTGCATAATGCTTAAACGGCTTAGAACTGAGGTGCTGAAGACGTTTCAAACGTCGCGAGACATAGGAGATCTTCCAAGAGATGAAATTGGGATTTCAGGCTCGTGCCGTTGTTGAGAGGTATGAGACCTCCAACAAGATTTTTTGTCTACAAAGTAAGGGAGAAAAGCTCAATCGTTGAGCATGTGCTTAGATTGACTCAATACTACACTCACTTGAATCGAGTGGGAGTTAATCTTCCAGATGAGATAGTGATGGTTTTCCAAAGTCACCCCCTCAAAGTTACTAGAGCTTCGTGATGAACTATAACATATCAGACATAGATATGATGATCCTTGAGCTATTTGCTATGTTTGACACTGCGAAAGTAGAAATCAAAAGGGAGCATCGATTATTGATGGTTAGTAAAACCACTAGTTTGAAGAAGGGCAAGGGCAAGAAGGGATACTTCATGAAACGGCAAACCAGTTGATGCTCTATTGAAGAGACCCAAGGTTGAACCCAAACCCTAGACTAAGTGCTTCTGTAATAAGGGGAACAGTCACTTAAGAGGAACTACCCTAGATACTTGGTAGATGAGAAGGCTAGCAAAGTCGACAAAATTATATTGGATATGCATGATATTGATGTGTACTTTACTAGTTCTCCTAGTAGCACCAGGGTATTAGATACTAGTTCGGTTGCTAAGTGTTAGTAACTCTAAATAAAAGCTACGGAATAAACCGAGACTACCTAAAGGCGAGGTGACGATGTGTGTTGGAAGTGTTTCCAAGGTTGACGTGATCAAACATCGCACGCTCCCTCTACCATCGGGATTAGTGTTAAATCTAAATAATTGTTATTTGGTGTTTGCGTTGAGCATAGACAAGATTACATTGTGTTTATCGCAATACAATTATTCATTTAAAGAGAACAACGGTTATTCTGTTTGCTTGAATAATACATTCATTAGTCTTGCACCTAAAATGAATGGTTTATTGAATCTCGATCGTAGTGATACACATATTCATAATATTGATGCCAAAAGATACAAAGTAGTAATGATAGTACCACTTACTTGTGATACCGCCACTTGTGTCATATTGGTGTAAAACACATGAAGAAGCTCCATACTGATGGATCTTTGGACTCACTCGTTTTTGAAAAGTTTGAGACATGCGAACCATATCTATTGGTGTAAACGCATGAAGAAAATCCATCCAGGTGGATCCTTTGGACTCACTTGATTTTGAATCACTTGAGACATGCAAATCGTAACACATGGGCAAGATGACCGAAGGCCTCGTTTTCCGGTGAGATGGAAAAAGAAAGTAACTTGTTGGAAGTAATACATGTTGATGTGTGTAGTCCAATGAGTGCGGAGGCACGCAGTGGATATTGTTATGTTCTTACTTCACTGACGATTTGAGTAGATACATGAGTATTTGCTTGATGAATCACAAGTCTGAAATATTGAAAAGTTCAAGCTATGTCAGAGTGAAGATCGTCGTGACAATAGGATAAAATGTCTACGATATGATCATAGATGCAAATCTGAGTTGCGAGTTTGGTACATAGTTAAGGCAATGTGGAAATTGTTTCACAGTTAAGACAATGTGGGAATTGTTTCAGAACTAATGCCACCTGGAACACCATGGTGTGATGGTGTGTCCGAACGTCATAGCAGCGCCCTATTGGATATGGTGCATACTATGATGTCTTTTATCGAATTGCCACAATCATTTTGGGTTAGGCATTAAAGACAATCACATTCACTTTAAATAGGGCACCATGTAATTCCGTTGAGATGACACCATATGAACTATAGTTTGGAGAAACCTAAGGTGTCGTTTCTTAAAAGTTTGGGGTTGTGACGCTTATGTGAAAAAGTTTCAGCATAATAAGCTCGAACCCAAAGAGGATAAATGCATCTTCATAGGATACCCAAAACAGTTGGGTACATCTTCTATCTCAGATCCGGAAGCAAAGTGTTTGTTTCTAGAAATGGGTCCTTTCTCGAGAAATTGTTTCTCTTGAAATAATTGAGTGGGAGGATGGTGGAACTTGATGAGGTTATTGAACCATTACTTCAACCAGTGTGTAGAAGGGTGCAGGAAGTTGTTCCTGTGGCGCGTGCACCAATTGAACTGGAAGCTGATGATAATGATCATGAAGCTTCGGATCTAGTTACTATAAACCTTGTAGGTCGACAAAGTCACGTACTTCTCCAGAGTGGTACGATAACCCTGTCTTGGTCATGTTGTTGTACAACAATGAACCTACGAACGATGGAGAAGCGATGGTGGGCCCGGATTTCGACAAAATCCGAGAGAGGATCCATGCATGAAAACAAAGTGTGGATTTTGGAAGAACTACTTAATGGTCATAAGACTCTTAAGTACAGATGGATCTTTAAGAGGAAGACAAACGATGATGGGAATGTCACCATTAAGAAAGTTCAACTTGTCGCAAAGATGTTTCTGACAAGTTCAAAGAGTTGACTCTGATGAGACTTTCTCACTCGTAGTGATGCTAAAAGTCTGTTGGAATTATGTTAGCAATTGTTGCATTATTTATGAAATCTTGCATATAGGATGTCAAAACATTGTTTCCTCGACGGTTTCCTTGAGGAAAGGTTGTACGTGATACAACCAGATGGTTTTGTCGATCCTAAGGATGCTAACAAGTATGCAAGCTCCAGCGATCCTTCTATGGACTGCAGCAAGCATCACGGAGTTGGAATATATGCTTTGATGAGATGATCAAAGCTTTTGGGTTTATACAAGGTTTATGAGAAACTTGTATTTCCAAAGAAGTGAGTGGGAGCACTATAGAATTTCCGATTAGTATATGTGGTTGACATATTGATGATCGGAAATAATTTAGAATTTATGGAAACCATAAAGGGTTGTTTGAAAGGAGTTTTTCAAAGAAAAACCTGGATTGAGCTACTTGAATATGGAGCATCAAGAACTTTCAAATGAATACATAGCGTGACAAGATTTTGAAGGAGTTCAAAATTGATTGGTAAAAAAAAGAGTTCTTGGTTGGGTTATAAGGTGTCAGTATTGAGTAAGACTCAAAACCCGACCATGGTAGAAGAAAGAGAAAGGACAAAGGTCGTCCCATGTGCCTTAACCGTATTCTCTAACTTATGCCATGCGGTGTACCGCACCTGATGTGCGCCTTGCCATGAGTCTGCCAAGGGTTACAAAGAATGATCAAGGATTGAATCACTGGACAACGGTCAAAGTTATCCTTAGTAACTAGTGGACTATGGATTTTTTTTCTCAATTATGGAGGTGATTAAAGAGTTCGTCGTAAAAGGTTACGTCGATGCAAGCTTTGACACTAATCCAGATAACTCTGAGTAGTAAACCGGATTCATATAGTGGAGCAGTCATCTGGAATAGTTCCAAATGGCGCGTGGTAGCAACATCTATAGGACGACATAGAGATTTTTAAAGCACACATAGATCTGAAAGGTTCAGACCTATTGACTAAAACCTCTCTTGCAAGCAAGACATGATCAAGCCCTACAATTGTATGGGTGTTAGATTCATTACAATCACATAGTGATCTGAGCTAGATTATTGACTCTAGTGCAAGTGGGAGACTATTGGAAATATGCCCTAGAGGCAATAATAAATTGGTTATTATTATATTTCCTTGTTCATGATAATCTTTATTATCCATGCTAGAATTGTATGCATTTGAAACTCAAATGCATGTGTGGATACATAGACAACGCACTGTCCCTAGTAAGCCTCTAGTTGACTAGCTCGTTGATCAAAGATGGTTAAGGTTTCCTGGCCATAGACAAATGTTGTCAGTTGATAACGGGATCACATCATTAGGACAATGATGTGATGGACAAGACCCAAACTATAAACGTAGCATATGATCGTGTCAGTTTATTGCTACTGTTTTCTACATGTCAATGTCTGTGTTCCTATGACCATGAGATCATGCAACTCCCAGACACCGGAGGAATACCTTGTGTGTATCAAACATCGCAACGTTAGTGGGTGACTATAAAGGTGCTCTACAGGTATCTCCGAAGGTGTTTGTTGGGTTGGCGTGGATCAAGACTGGGATTTGTCGCTCCATGTGAGGGAGAGGTATCTTGGGGCCCAGTCAGTAATACAACATCACAACAAGCCTTTCAAGCAATGTGACTAAGGAGTTAGTCACGGGATCTTGTAATATGGAACAAGTAAAGAGACTTGCCGGTAAGGAGATTGAACTAGGTATGGAGATACCAACGATCGAATCTCGCGCAAGTGACATACCAAAGGACAAAGGGAACAACATACGAGATTAACTAAATCCTTGACATAGAGGTTCAACCGATAGAGATCTTCGTAGAATATGTAGGAGCCAATATAGACATCCAGGTCCCGCTATTGGTTATTGACTGGACAATGTCTCAGGTCATTCCTACATAGTTCTCGAACCCGCAGGGTCTGCACACTTAAGGTTCGGTGATGTTTCGATATAGTTGAGTTATAGGTGTTGGTAATCAAAAGTTGTTCGGAGTCCCGGATGAGATCCAGGATGTCACGAGGATCTCTGGAATGGTCCGGAGGTAAAGATTGATATATAGGAAGTCCTGTTTTGGTCACCGGAAAAGTTTTGGGTACTTCGGTAGTGTAAGCACTACCGAGAGTTCCGGGAGGGTACCGGGGACCATCGGGAGGGGTGTCACGTTCCGAGGGGCCTCATGGGCTGTGAGAGGGGACAAACCAGCCCCTAGTGGGCTGGCCTAAGCCCCCACTAAGGCCCATGACGTTTGAGAAGGAAAAACAGAAAGGTGGAAGAGGAGGAAAGGGTTTCTAAGTGGAGAGGAGGATTCCTACTCCTAGTAGGACTGGAGTAGGACTCCACCTTCCATTGCATCCAAACCTCGAGGGTTTGAGGCTTCCTCCTCCCCTCCCTCCCTCCTATATATACTAGAGAATTTAGAGGCAGCCCTAACCCTAATTGCCACGTGCTCCCTCTACTTCTCTCTAGATCTGTTTCTCCTCTAGTATAGTCGGCGGTGCTTAGGCGAAGCCCTGCTGGATTAGTTCACCACCACCACCACCACGCTGCCATGATGGAGAGCTCATCTACCTCTCTGCCCCTCTTTCTGGATCAAGAAGGCAGGGATCTTCATCAAGCTGTACATGTGCTGAACGTGGAGGTGCCCTTCGCTCGACACTAGATCCGGATGGATGGTGATGGGATCGCGGGACGGGTCATGATGAGATCGTGGGACGGGTTGCGATTTGGATCGCGAACGTATCTATAATTTTTGATGGTTTCACGATGTTATCTTGTCAACTTTGGATCTTTTGTTTACCTTTTATATCTTTTTTTGGGACTAACTTATTAATTCTGTGCCAAGTGCCAGTTCCTGTTTTTTCTGTGTTTTTGACTCTTTTCAGATCTGATTTTGGAACGGAGTCCAAACGGAATAAAATCCCCGAAATAAAATTTTCCAGAACGAAAGAAGATCGGGAGGCTTGAGGGCCAAGGCAGTGGGCCCACAAGCCCTGTTGCCGCGGCCAGGGGGAGGCTGCAGCAACCAAGCTTGTGGCCCCCCTGGCGCTCCCCTGCCCTAGGTATTTGGCCTATAAATTCCCTAAAAATCCAGAAAAAATCAGGGCATCCACGAAAACACTTTTCCGCCGCAGCAAGCTTCCGTTTCCGCGAGATCTCATCTGGAGACCCTTCCCGGTGTCGTGTCGGAGGGGACTTTGGAGTTGGAGGGCTTCTACATCAACATCATAGCCTCTCCAATGACTCGTGAGTAGTCCACTTCAGACCTATGGGTCCGTAGTTAGTAGCTAGATGGCTTCTTCTCTCTCTTGGATCTTCAATACAAAGTTCTCCATGATCTTCATGGAAATCTATCCGATGTAATCCTCTTTGGCGGTGTGTTTGTCGAGATCCGATGAATTGTGGATTTGTGTTTAGATTATCTATGAATTATATTTGAGTCTTTTTTGTTTTCTTATATGCATGATTTGATATCCTTGTAAGTCTCTCCGAGTCTTGGGTTTTGTTTGGCCAACTAGATCTATGATTCTTGCAATGGGAGAAGTGCTTGGTTTTGGGTTCATACCATGTGGTGACCTTTCCCAGTGCAAGAAGGGGCAGCAAGGATGATTCTTTTTGGTGCTGATTGCTACGCAAATTCTTCAGACAGTCGTAAATTTTCAGATTTTTTGAAGTACCAGAAGTATATGAAGTATACAGATTGCTACAGACTGGTCTGGTGTTAACAGATTCTGTTTTTGTTGAGTTGGTTGCTTATTTTGATGAAACTATGGATAGTATCGGGTGGTATTAGCCATGGAAGATTGAAAATGCAGTAACCCAACATCAACATAAGTAGAATTTAAGTTTGCTACAGTACCTAAGGAAGTGTTGGTTTGCTTTCTTATACTAATGTTATCACGAGTTTCTGTTTAAGTTTCGTGTTGTGAAGTTTTCAAGTTTTGGGTGAAGTTCTTATGGACAAAAATATAAAGAGTGGCAAGAGCTCACGCTTGGGGATGCCCAAGGCACCCCAAGTTCACTCAAGGATGCCGTAAAAGCCAAAGCTTGGGGATGCCCCGGGAAGGCATCCCCTCTTTCGTCTTCAATCCATCGGTAACGTTACTTGGGGCTATATTTTTATTCACCACATGTTATGTGTTTCTCTTGGAGCGTCTTGTATCGTAGGAGTCTTTTATTTTTGTTGTGTCACAATCATCCTTGCTGCACACCTACAGGGAGAGACATGCACTCACCATGATTTTTTCGAGCTTCACTTATATCTTTTGAGCTAGTTGATTTTGCTCTATGTGCTTCACTTATATCTTTTAGAGCACACAGCGGTGCGTGGCTTGGTAGTTGATCTATGCTTTGATAGTAGTCTCAAAAGGGGTAGTTATCCAAAGGGATATGAAAACTTCCACCTTCATGTGACTTGAATAGTTAGAGAAGTTTGTTTCATCTCAATTAGTTTTGAGTTGTGGTTATGGTAATATTGAAGTTATATTAGTAAGGTGTTGTGGATCTAGAAATACTTGTGTTGAAGTTAGTGATTCCCGTAGCATGCACGTATGGTGAAACGCTATGTGATGAAGTCTGAGCATGATTAGTCTATGGATTGTCATCCTTTGTGTGGCGGTCGGGATCGCGCGATGGTTTATACCTACCAACCCTTCCCCTAGGAGTATGTGTTGAATGCTTTGTTTCGATTACTACTAAAAATTTTGCAACAAGTATATAAGTTCTTCATGACTAATGTTGAGTCCATGGTTTAGATGCACTTTCACCTTCCACCATCACTATCTTCTTTAGTGCCGTGGAACTTTCGCCGGTGCACAAAACCCACCATTAGCCTCCCTCTAAACAACCACCATACCTACCTACTATGGCTTTTTCAAAGTCATTCCAAGATATATTGCCATGCAACTACCACCATGACATGTGACACCATGTCTACATTGCCATTGCAAGATCGTAAGATAGCTAGCATAATGTTTCCATTGATGTCCATGCCATGCTAGATCATTGTCACGGTACACTACCGAAGGCATTCCGTATAAAGTCATCATTGTTCTAAGTTTTGAGTTGTAAGTGTGATGATCATCATTGATGGAGCATTCTCCCATGTGAGGAAATAAAAGAGGCCAGCGAAGCCCATATACAAAAAGAGGCCAAAGATGCCCACCAAAAAAAAGAGGCCAAAGATCCCACCAAAAAATTGAGAGAAAATGAGAGAAGGGACGTGCTACCACCTTTCCACACTTGTGCATATTAAGCACCATGATCTTCATGATTGAGAGTCTCTCGTTTTGTCACCACCATATAGCTAGTGGGAAATTTTCATTATATAACTTAGCTTCTATATTCCAATGATAGGCTTCCTCAAGTTTGCCTTAGGTCTTCATGAGCAAGCAAGTTGGATGCACAACCACTAGTTTTCTTTAAGAGCTTTCACATACTCTTAGCTCTAGTGCATCATTTGTATGGCAATCCCTACTCATTCACGTTGATATCTATTGATGAGCATCTCCATAGCTCATTGATATGCCTAGTCAATGTGACCATCTTCTCCTTGTTTGTCTTGCAACCTCCACCACACTCCACACCACTTATAGTGCTAAAACCATGGCTCACGCTCATGTATTGCGTGAGAGTCAAAAAAGTTTGAGAAAGTAAAGGTGTGAAAACAATTACTTGGCCAATAACGGGGTTGTGCATGATTTAAATTGATTGTGCAATGATGATAGAGCATAGCCAGACTATATGATTTTGTAGGGATAACTTTCTTTTGGCCTTGTTATTTTGACTGTTCATGATTACCTCGCTAGTTTGCTTGAATTATTATTGTCCCCACGACAATAGCAAACTATTGTTTTGAATCTAATGGATCTGAACATTCACGTCACATAAGAGGAGTTACCAAGGACATCTATGCTAGGTAGCATGAAAGCATCAAAAATTCATTCTTTATCACTTCCCTACTCGAGGACAAGCAGGAGTTAAGCTTGGTGATGCTTGATAAGTCTCAAACGTATCTATAAATTTTGATGGTTTCACGATGTTATCTTGTCAAGTTTGGACGTTTTGTTTACATTTTATATCTTTTTTGGGACTAACTTATTAATTCAGTGCCAAGTGCTAGTTCCTGTTTTTTGTGTATTTTTGACTCTTTTCAGATCTGATTTTGGAACGGAGTCCAAACGGAATAAAATCTCCGAAATAAATTTTTCCAGAACGGAAGAAGATCGGGAGGCTTGAGGGCCAAGGCAGTAGGCCCACAAGACCTGTTGCCGTGGCCAGGGGGGAGGTTGCGACAACCAAGCTTGTGGCCCCCCTGGTGCTCCCCTGCCCTAGGTCTTTGGCCTATAAATTCCCTAAAAATCCAGAAAAAATCAGGACATTCACGAAAACACTTTTCCGCCGCCGCAAGCTTCCGTTTCCACGAGATCTCATCTGGAGACCCTTCCCGGTGCCCTGCCGGAGGGGACTTTGGAGTTGGAGGGCTTCTACATCAACATCATAGACTCTCCAATGACTCGTGAGTAGTCCACTTCAGACCTACGGGTCCGTAGTTAGTAGCTAGATGGCTTCTTATCTCTCTTGGATCTTCAATACAAAGTTCTCCATGATCTTCATTGATATCTATCCGATGTAATCCTCTTTGGCGGTGTGTTTGTCGAGATCCGATGAATTGTGGATTTGTGATCAGATTATCTATGAATTATATTTGAGTCTTTGCTGATTTCTTATATGCATGATTTGATATCCTTGTTAGTCTCTCCGAGTCTTGGGTTTTGTTTGGCCGACTAGATCTATGATTCTTGCAATGGGAGAAGTGCTTGGTATTGGGTTCATACCGTGTGGTGACCTTTCCCAGTGACAGAAGGGGCAGCAAGGCACGCATCATGTTGTTGCCATCAAGGATAACAAGATGGGATTTTATCGTAGATATGAGATTGTCCATCTACATCATGTCATCTTGCTTAAGGCGTTACTCTGTTCTTTTGGACTTAATACACTAGATGCATGCTGGATAGCGGTCGACGTGTGAAGTAATAGTAGTAGATGCATAAAGTATCGGTCTACTTGTTTTGGACATGATGCCTATAGATATAATCATTGCCTTAGATAACGTCTCGACTTTGGGCGGTTCTGTCAATTGCTCGACAGTAATTCATTCACCCACCGTCTACTTGCTTTCATGAGAGAAGCCACTAGTGAACACTACGGCCCCCGGGTCTATTCAGAACTATCGTTTCCACTTTCACTTTTACTTTGCTTGTTTACTTTGTTGCTTTCAGTTCTCACTTTGCAAACAATCTATAAGGGATTGACAACCCCTTCATAGCATTGGGTGCAAGATCTTTGTGTTTGTGCAGGTACTTGAGACTTGACGAGATCTTCCATTGGTTCGATACCTTGGTTCTCAAAACTGAGAGAAATACTTACCGCCATTGTGCTACATCACCCTTTCCTCTTTAAGGGAACACGAACGCAAGGCTCCAACGCTGCAGGGAGATCCTTTGCATATTTGCCAAGGAAGTCCCTAAAGGCGTAGCCGTAGCAGTAGGATTTCTGGCGCCGTACGAGGGAAGGTCTGTTGTCGCAGTAGCAATGTTCCAGTACATCAACCGTGTTATTTACGCTTCCGCTTAGCGATCTACAAGGGTATGTAGATTCACTCTCCCCTCTCCTAGATGATCATCACCATGGATAGGTATTAGGTGCGCGTAGGAATTTTTTTCGTTTCCCATGCGACATTCCCCAACAGCGATATCCTTGCAACCATTCAAGACGTTGTTCTCAAGATCCAACTAAGAATTTTACTATATGTCCTTGCCGCGTCAAATGGTGCGATGGGCTCTCCAGTTGGGCCAACTGCGATTACTATAATGATACCTTCCTGAATCTTGTTTAGTTGCCTAGCCTGATGTGTGCTCTTATTGCTGGTGCCAGTGCTCGATGAATTCCTTTGAGTGTGGCTTGTTTCTCCTACCCGGTAGACGGGTCTTCGTGATGGTCGTCGTCTGACTCTTTATCGAGGGCGCCCATCTCAACGTGAGGGTTGTTCTCATTGAGTTCGTCTTGGCGTGGCGCCCTACGTCAACAGCATGTGGCACCGGTGGCAGGCGAGTACGCAGTGGCGACGTCGGCAGCAAAACAGGCGACGAACACGCCAGCAAGGTGAGGTCGACAACACATGGCGGCGGCGGTTGTATGTGTGGGGGAGGGAATTGTTTGAATTAAGTAGGCGGTAAGTTAAGTGGGTGATTTGGGGGGGGGATCGATGTGGCGGGCGTTCCGAACTGCTCGCCACCGAATAATTTTTAATATTTTTTAATATTTCTCTAAATGCCAATCCTTCTAATCAATATATTCATCACTGGGCATTATCTATCCGATCCACACATTCGCGAATAGATATATCTTTATAGTACATTTTAACCTTCACATAACGACACATTACAAGTAATGTTGTTAATGGATTGTAGTGACGGTCTTCACATGAATTTTGGTGATCCTCTTCCTGACATGGATTATTCTCTTGTTGTGACTTCGTCTTCATCATGGTGCAATGTCGTCATTTGGCAATGTTAATCTTCTTCTTCTCCATACTTGTTCGATGCCTTCTTATTCCATGGGGTAGTCGTTGAATTGGTCATAGTCCTCCTTGTCATTGACTTCGTCCATTCTGACGATACTCCTCTTTCCTATTCGGTAGACCACATGGCTAGGCTTAATTGGGTCTTTTATGTAGAAGCATTGAGACACAGTCTTCGTGAGTACCAATGGCTCATTTAAGTCACTTATTGCAAGCACGTTCAAGGACTCATTTCGCGGTGGTATAACCATGGTAGTTAAATAGTTTTCTTCTTGAAGTACTTGTTTCACTCATCTAATACGAAACATGGGGAATATCCCTCCATCCGCATACCTTAGTTTGCAAACTTTCCGATTCTCCCTTAGTGTGTGTTCTTTTCATTTTTGATGTATGCATGTAGTGTCACCCCTGAATTCTGGTACACACCTTTTAACTTGTCTGTGGCCTCCATATAGAAAGTGTATCCATTGATGTCATAGGCATGGTATGTGTTCACATTAAATGCAGGTCCCGATGCCAAGGTTAACAACGCAGTACCTTCGTCGTCATTTTCTGACAATGGATTTTTCTCGCATGTATGTCTTGAACCAAGCCGCAAACTTTCTGTTGTGCTCATTTGTTACTTGCTCATGGGAGCTTTGTAACACACATTTCCTGTATTCCATTCTCAACTACAACATGTGCTTCCCAGCATATGGGTTCACACATTTAATGTATTGTACCACAATAGTGTGAGATCTTATGAAGTCGGCTGCTCGGTTGGGATCGTCGAAGGTCACATGCAATTTTTTCTCCTTTTCTTGTTTCCTACCCCCTTGATCCTGCTAATGTGCTTATTCTTGGGTGTGACCAAAGGTTTGTCGACTTCAACTAGTTTGTGCAAGACGAGATAACCTCCATAGTTCGAAATCCCTCAATGATGCTTCTGTTTGGATGTGACCTGTTATGAACATATCATTTCAGTATCTCATTTAACCTTACGAAAGGGAACATATTGTGGAGAAATATTGGGCCCAGGTATGTGATGTCCCCAATAACTTGGACAAGCAGGTGCACCATGATGTCAAAAAATGAGTGTGAGAAATACACCTCAAGCTCACATAGTATGACAACAATCTCTTCTTTCAGTTTGTAGCAACGCTCGTGACTGATCGATTTATAAAAGACGACGTCAAAGAAGTTATAGAGATCTTGAAGTGTCTTTCTGACATGCAGTTCCATCATTCCTCTAAGTGCAACCAACAGTATATGTGTAATTATCACGTGATAGTCGTGCGACTTCAGACCAAATAAAGTTTTCTTCTCACGTAACAAATATATGTGTATGTTTGACGAGTGTGTGGAACTTACTCGAACATTAGCAAGGCAGTTGAATTTCATGTGAAGCCCCTCTAGGGTCAGACTATATCAAGTAGGCTTGAATTTCAACACCGTTTTCTTAGCCTTACCAACATCACTTTCCTCTACATCATCCCACAAATCCGGTGTAATTTGAAGTGATTCTAGGTCTTTTCTTGAGATCCCCGTATCTTTTGTCTTATCTGGGATGTTGAAAATGGTAGCAACCAAATTCACGCAAACATTCTTGATGTTATGTATGACATCGATATAATGGGGCATTGATACGTCTCCCTCGTATCTACTTTTCGGAACTCTCTTGCCCTTGTTTTGGACTCTAATTTGCATGATTTGAATGGAAGTAACCCAGACTCACGCTGTTTTCAGCAGAATTGCCATGGTGTTGTTTTTTGTGCAGAAATAAAAGTTCTCGGAATGACCTGAAAATTTACGGAGAATTTTTCTGGAATGAATGAAAAATACCTGCGCAAAGATCCACCGGAGGAGGTGTGCCAGTGGGCCACAAGCCCACAGGCCGCGGCCACCCCCCTGGTCGCGCCGTGAGGGCTTGTGGGGCCCACAGAGCACCACCGCCTCCAAACCCAGCTCTATTTATTCCGTCTCGCCCAGAAAAAAATCAGAGAGAAGGATTCATCACGTTTTACGATACGGAGGCGCCGCCACCTCCTGTTCTTCAACTGGAGGACAGATCTGGAGTCCGTTGTGGGCTCCGGAGAAGGGAAATTCTCGCCATCGTCATCATCAACCTTCCTCCATCGACAATTCCATGATGCTCTTCACCGTTCCTGAGTAATCTCATTGTAGGCTTGCTGGACGGTGATGAGTTGGATGAGATCTATCATGTAATCGAGTTAGTTTTGACGGGGATTGATCCCTAGTATCCACTATGTTCTGAGATTGATGTTGCTACTACTTTGGCATGCTTAATGCTTGTCACTAGGGCCCGAGTGCCATGATTTCAGATCTGAACCTATTATGTTGTCGCCAATATATGTGTGTTTTAGATCCTATCTTGCATGTTGTAGTCACCTACTATGTGTTATGACCCGGCAACCCCGGAGTGACAATAGCCAGAACCACTCCCGGAGATGACCATAGTATGTGGAGTTCATGTATTCACCAAGTGTTAATGCGTTGGTCCGGTTCTTTATGAAAAGGAGAACCTTAATATCCCATAGTTTCCATTAGGACCCCGCTGCCACGGGAGGGATGGACAATAGATGTCATGCAAGTTCTTTTCCCTAAGCACGTATGACTACATACGGAATACATGCCTACATTAGATTGACGATCGGGAGCTAGTTACTTATCTCTCCATGTTATAGCTGTTACATGATGAATCACATCCGGCATAGTCATCCATCACCGATTGATCCACTGCCTACGAATCTTTTACTACTGTTGCTACTGCTGATACTCTGCTGCTGCTGTCACTACTGTTGTTCCTTGCTACTGCTGTCACTACAGCTGTTACTTGCTGCTGCTGTCACTACTGCTGTTACATCCTACTTTGCTGTTACCTGTTGCAATACTTTTCTGGAGCTGTGGCCGGGGAAGCATTATTCTCGAGAATAGTTCCCCATCACCGTGCTAATTACTAGTGCCATTGATACAACAAGTTAGGAATAGTCTGCCGTCAACATATCCTTTTCTGACACCGTTGCTATCATACCACTTTGTTACTGATACTTTCCTTGCACACACTAATATTTCAGGTGTGGTTGAAATTGACAAACTCAGCTGCTAATACTTGAGAAAATTCTTTCGCTTCCCCTTGTGTCGAATCAATAAATTTGGGTTGAATACTCTACCCTCGAAAACTGTTGTGATCCCCTACACTTGTGGGTTATCAAGACTATTTTCTGGTGCCGTTGCCGGGGAGGCACAACTATATTCTCTGAGTCACTTGGGATTGACGTCTTCTGGTCACTATGAGGAACCTGATAGATCCAAGAACTAAAGTCTTGACTTCCACTACGAGTGTCGGGACCCCGATCCTAGGTCATAAGAACCCAACCTATAACACATCACATCACTTTGCGGCCTCACGCACGGTAAACTCCACGGCTGCCACCTTACCTTGGCCGAGACCGTTTGCGTCTTTTGGCTCACGTATATGAATGTGTCGCTAGCATTCAAACGACAAGAACCTGGGTCGACATGACTAGTTATAAACCCAAGCGGTACATCCGTACAGGGACATGCATACATAACCCAACAAAGCAGGTGTCGGTCATCAGCGTGTGTAGACGAGTCGTAGCAAGCTACAAGGACTCCATTACACTGCGTGACATTTCCCCGAGGGTACAGACACAGCAGCAAAGAAGGATACATGCCAGTCAATCAATGTGTTCCGAGCAGTAGCAAGCTACCAAGGCCCGATGGAAACACAAAGAGGCATTTCCCTGTAAAGAGTACTACTAAAGGCAAACAACTAGGTGTCGAATCCCACACATATAATGCATTTCAAACATACACACATTATGCACGATATGTGTAGATACAACATGGCATCACAACATAACTCTTTGACTCAAGCATTTATTAAAGACTCATAAGAGTCAACATAGTATGATATTACAAACAGGGGTCTCGTGACCCGACACTCAAGTCATACAGACAACAAGCGGAAGCAAATCATGTCTGGGTACAAACATCTACTAAAAGTGGCTGGAAGAGCCTGAAAAGCTACTACGACCCTACCAAAGGAGCTAGACCTCTGTCTGGGATTCCCAAGCTATTCCGGTCAACATCGAACACATCACGTAGAAACCTTTAATGAGACTAAATCTTCTCTGCAAAACATAAATAAAGCAACCGTGAGTACAAAGGTACTCAGCAAGTCCTAAATCAGAACTATCTACATATGCATCATGTTTGAATGAAAGGATTGTGGGGTTTGATTGCAGCAAGCCAGCTTTGACTCTTGGCTAACCTGTACTACGACTACAAGTTCTTTCTTTGAGGTGGGATAGCGCACACGAGTCCACATATTCACCAATTCAATACACCACTATGGATCCACTCTCGTCTCCCTACGAGAAAGCCTTCCATAGCACTCACACTTATCTTGCATGTTTTAGAATATCCATTTAAATTGTCTATGTACCACGTAATGCTTCCAAGTAGTCCATATCCGAGGACGCGGCTATTCGAACAGATTGATTCACCCTGCACGGGTATACTTCTTCACACACGCTCCCACCACTTATCACCATGTGCACGTCATGCATCTCGGCAACCTTCAAGCGGAAGCACTGGCGTGGGTGTCGGCCACGACCGTTAACCACACAAGAGCCTAGTCCAGGTTTATCGCCTATTTGAGACCGAACCCGCAAGGAAGTCCGGCCGAGGTTTCCTCTACGGCCCCAAACGATGTGCGCAGGGTTCCCAAGCCCACCATCCGGGTGCCACCTGGTACACCGTGCCACTGTGTATCTAACGCAGAGAAGCCTACCCCGGCAGGCAGAGCTAAACACGGCCGCCAACACTTTTCCTACAAACACCAGAAACTAATTGCAACTCCTGGATAGAGATCTAGTTGATTAATGAGACGAGAGGGTCAATTAAGTATCCCAATGTGTGGTAGTATCTTGTCTTGGATAACACACACAGAACTTAGTTCTTAAGGACGGTCCCAATGAGACAACCCGCCATGTACTCCTACATGGCCTCTCATCGCTACCTTTACCAAATCAGATTCACACCTTTACTCTCACACTATAGGACATGAACACAACCATTCCGATTCATCATCCAGACAGATCAGACCCGACACAACTCTAGGCATAGCAGGCATTGTAATCAAGCATGGATGAGTAAGCACAACAAAGGCTCAAACAGTTGCTACTCATGCTAAGTGGTTTCAACTATTTACTGTGGAAAACCAGGTCATGCAGAGGAATGGTTCAACTACCGAGAATAAGTAACAGTTGAATCGATGTTGTCCTAATGCAGTAAAAGAGAGCAGGAGCGAGAGAGTGGGTTTATTTCAATATGCTCAAGGGGGTTTGCTTGCCTGACACGTCTGAAGATAGCAATGAGTCTTCATCAATGTCAACGATCACATCGTCGGAACCATCGTCTACCGAGAGGGAACAGTACCGATAAACAGGAAAGAACAATAGTTACTTCACAGAAATGCAACACTATGATGCATGATCAAGAAATGGAAATGGAATGTGACAAGGCCAATATAGCTACCATTTCTTAGGTTGAAGCTGGGTTTGAATCAGGAATCAAACATCACTTGAACAAGGTATTTTCCGGATACCCTTTCAATTGATTCGACCTGATGCTCACGCATAATTTGTTTTATCATGCAAGAGGATGGTATTTTGAGGTACTGGTTTCCCTTGATCAATGTTTGGTCATAACAATTGAAGTGGAATTCAAATAGGAATCAAATTCCAACTCCAAACTAATTATTAAATTTATCCTATTCATCATTTTGCCTATTTGGTGTTGTTAACTTTTTCAAACATGCATGAAAATGCCATAATCAGATTCTTTGGATTTTGCTGATCATCTTTCATATATAAATTATTTTCATTGGACTTACTGATTATTTTATATGATTTTTAGAAGTTTTCGGCATTTTCTGGAATTATAATAAATCAGAAAAGCTATTACTGCGTGAGGTTAATGTCATCCATGCGTCAGCATGTCAGCCAGCCGGTCCAGGTCAAACCTGACCAGTGGGGCCCACTGGTCAGTGACCCAGAGGCTAAACCCGCGCTGACCAACCCCTAATTGGGGTTTGCCCAGGCATGGGGCCCTCTGGCAGCGTCTCTGGGGAGAGTGGTTAGTGGCTAATGGCTGGCCACGTCGGCCCCCAGCGGAGGGTGGTCGCCGACAACCAAGCCCGCGGCGAAGGGCTCGCTGGAGTTGGCCGGAATTGCGCTACACAGGTCCAAATCGAGCGCTGTTGGGTTCTACAAGAAGCTGGTAGAGCGCCGCATCCGCTCCGACCAAGCCATGGGCCAGGAGGTGGCCGGAGCGAGGCCGGCGACGAACTCGCGCGGTGGCTGGAGTCGGCCATGATGGGGATGGAGGCTACGGGGCACGGAAGAGCGTGGGGTGAGAGGGGAAAGGAGAAGAGGCTCACTGCATCTCCGTTTTTGGCATCGGGCAGACCGTAGAGGGACCCTGGCCGGCGAATCGAGGTGGGGAGCTCCGGCGACCGGAGAAGGAAGAAGGTGGCGATGGCGACGCTGCAGTGGCTCGCGGAGGTTGACGGTGAGGAGCTTCTCGACGAGGCAGAGTTAATGAGCCGGTCAGGAAGGCGAGGAGTGGACGGAGACGAGCTGGAGGCGAGCTTGGAGATCTCGGCAATGGCGGCAATGAGGGAAAGGAGAGAGAGAGAAGAGGGAACTGGAGAGAGAAGAGGAGGATGAGCTCGAGGGGGTCTGGGGCATCCCCGGGCGAGGAGATGAGGACGGGGATGAGCAGGAGGTGGCAAGCAGGAGGTGGAGCCGGCGCACGCGCTGCTGCAACGCAGCTGCTCGGGGAAGACGACGAGCAGGGGGAGGCCCTGGTGGGCTGGGCTTGCACGGGGCGACAGGTAAGCGTTTCCTTTTTTTTCTCTTCTTTCTGTTTTGTTATTAACATTTTTTTATTTGTATTGGCTCCAACTAATTCAAACAAAATAGCTAAACAACTTTGGGGTGTTTTTTTGGAATATTTCCAACCCCATGTGAAGTTTTCAACATTTTAGAAAACTAGGAAGTATTTGAAATCAGTTAATTAACTGATTTTAGTGGCTTTTGAGTTTAAAATAAAATGCCAAAAGTATTTTGAAAATATATATCACCCCTGATATTTTCTTTCCAACATTTATCAAAAATGATGGACTTTTATGAAAATCATTTTGGTTCATTGATTTGTCACCACTTTTGAATTGTTTTGCATATATAGTTGCTAGGGTTTTGCTTGAATATGGAGTAGCTAGGATTTTTCTCTTGTTGAACCTATTTGGATGTTGTTTGGTGTTAGGGTTTGGTCATCCCCATTTGTAGATCATCCAAATTTGAATTATATTGATTTGAAGGCATTCATGAATGCTTACTGATGCAACTAACTACAAGCTATAATCTAGGGCTGTGACAACTCACCCCCACTAAACAAGAATCTCGTGCCGAGATTCAAGCGTAGTCGGGAAGAGGAAGTGGGGACACTAAACTATCACAATCTTCACGATCTATTTGCTCCTCTCGAGGATGTTGATTCATCGCACCATGTTGATCTTGACATCTTTGTCCTTGAGGTCTTCATCTAGCTTGACGACAAAAGAACAGGGAGACTACACAAGATTCGATCTCCTCGAAGATCGAGCAACTTAAGATCAACTCATAGAATGAGACGTAGGAACGTCCCTTGAGCTGAGACAGAACACTCATGATGGAAACAAGGAAGTGAGGCACAAGACAAAGGTTCAATTGGTAGGCAGCAAATCCACGCTTAAAACAGATGATGATGAGGTTTCAAAGTAGAGAGGATTAAGTTAACCATCGTACCATAACGGGGCACCGTAGGAGGGTGGCTCATAGAGTTATTCCCTTAAGTGGCAAAAAGAATTACTTTTGATCCAAAGATCATTGAAACTCTTCATATCAGAGTAAGGCAATTCACAAATAATTGTTGGAGGAATTTGAAAGAATGGCATACTCAGTTGGAAAGAAACTAGAGTTATAGAACAACTCGGCGAACAGAAGGCACATTCCAAGTATTACCGAGGATATAACCTAGTGTCTGAGCATGCTCTCAAGAACTTGAGCATTTCCATATTCATCAAGGTTTACCAACATCCGTGCCAAGGATCCTGGTGACACAACATACTACCATGATGAACAGTGATGGAGGATGCAGATGCAAAGGAAGACAACACTTCCTCAGATTTCACCTTAGCTGTGCCAAGAGAACGAAATCTGGTTGATCGACCGAGAGACATTTAGCACTCCGCTTCTAATGTTCTCCTAGATGTACTAGCACAACCCAATTATAGATCATGCTTGATATCTAGCACATCAAGTATTGGTCGGAATTCGGGGCATCAAAGGGAATCCATCAGGAACAACTTCCAGAATAAGTCATACAAAACCCTCACAGGGAGATGGCTAAGATTGCTGATACAAGATATTATAATATCAAGTCTTCCGGCTAGGTGTGTTAGCCATTACATCACTTTACCGGGTTACATAGAGACCAATATTATAACTCTTGGGGAAAGTTCCAACCATTATAACTGCCTGAGATTCAGCTCCAGTTGGTGACACGATGCTTCAGACTCATCATGTCTGAAAAGAAAGTTTGCAACACAAATCGACGAGATAACGTTGCATGATTCTCACGAAATTAACTACGAAAGCCAACTCCAAAACATGAGCTGGATTGGAAGACACATGTGAACACGCTGCCCAAGACAATGATGACCACATGGAAAGTCTTACAACAAAACACTATCGAGTTCTGGATGGGAACCATCATTGCGGATAACGAAGCCATGTGCAAGTCCGTCTGGTACCTTCAGGAATGGCACTTAACTTCTTTTCCTTGAACAAATCAATCAGTGGCTTGGTGTGCTAGGAGATACATATGGAATGGAGGTAGCTAATCTCTCAGACCATAGAATACTTCGCACGTGCATGACTGACTTGAGATGATTCTGAAGAAAACCAATTAACTTTTCTCGAATTCACGGCGAGAACTTGCATTAGATGCACATGAATTATAGGAATTCACTTCTTACACCTAACATATACCTCGTGCACGAGACACGAAGACAATGTCTACAAAGTTTCCAGCACTAGCTTAATGTCCAACATAGATCATGGAACAAATTAGAATGTTGCCGATGGGCTCAACAACAATTCATCAAGATACCCATATAAATGGATTTCCACAACTATGTGAGCAATATAATAGCATTGGTCAGAACAAAGAATATAATGGTGTATGCTCAGAGAAATCAATGAGTAAGACACCGTTACTAAAATCTTTGGTTCTGAGTTTGATTTGACAATAGCCCATACTCAAATCAAAATTGAACAAGATAATATATGCAACAATTGATCACACGAATCAACCGATGACAATATCATCTTTCTTCAAGACTCTCACAACAGGAAAGGTATCCCTTTAAAATGGACTAAGTTTAGGCGAAGCTTTTATCTTCCAACTCTCCATGTTGTTGTTTAGCTTAACCAACTAGCTCGGGGTATCCAATACGGATTCTTGGAGAAGGGGTTGGTTTATAGAAAAACCAACTTGATCACGAGCTCTATCATAACAGTCAGGAAACAACCTGGTAATACTTCCGAGAAGATACTCGGAAAATTACAAACAAACGATATATTATTAAGCTCGGAAACAATCTCGCTTTTCAGGGCAAGATGATGTGATCAATAGAACGAGGGATTGAAAAAATCCTAACTCATTGATCAAAAAGTGCACCATGAAAAATGGACTAGGTAGCACGCTCAATCTTAGGATGACGATTCAATCACCATTACCATAAGAGTGAAATTATTGTCCATTAGCTACCAAGCAATAACATTGCTAGGAGTATTGATTTCACACATCATGGTTCACTTGTCGATATTCCGGTTACAACCAACACGAAAACCGAGGGATGAACAATGATAGCGAGAAGTATCACTACATCAAGAGTTCCTAAGAGATAGTGCAATTCTCACGACATTCTTGACAACAAGAGGGTAATACTCCAAGATAGAATAGAACAAAAGCTGGGTTAGCATTTTGATCTGCGGAATACAACTACTTTGACCCAATCCAAGAAATAAATGAGGTACTGGAGTTTGCTTCTCCCAGTCATCAGAGAATAGAACAACTTGACAGGCCACGAAATAGAAGACATCGATAACATGAATGCACAACTACTCTTGACTATCCTTTCAATGATGAAGGTCAAAATACAATTAGATAGGGCCAACTCAAGAGCACATGATTTCTGGAGTTATGGATGCATGGATTAGAATGTCGAACGAGTTCAACATAATTATTCCAGATAACCCATGTAGAAGGGCGGAGTAGGCAGAATCACAATATGGAGTAGAGAACTCATCACGAGCACTCTTGTTATGATCTTTAGTTCACGGAGAACTTCTGCCAAAGATGATTCATGGTGTTGGAAGAATGATATACCATGAACCCTGGGAGCTACAACAAGTTTACTAATCATTCTAAAGGAACTAACAACACTATCAACAGAGCTGAGCAGAATGATCCTTGGATTCAAAGACCCAGAAATAGAATACCTAAAAACTAAATAACATCACGAGATGTTTCCGAAAATGATGGCCAGAATTATCGCACTGGAACATAGAGCACATCTAGACTATTGGGTGGTTTTTGAGGTGACACGGTTTCCTAATACATCAACAATAGGTCGAGGTAATAGAGTACCTCATCACGATGATTAGTGTGCTTGGTCTGGCCAAAAGACATTAACTCGAGATGAGAGGATTTGCAATTGCACCAGATTATTTAGAAACCTTGGAAAACTCGAAAGGCATAACGGCTGTACGGGCATGAAATATGAGGCAACCTGCAAGAAAACTAACAACATAACAATTGAATTCTTATGGAGACACTGATCCAGGAAGACAACAACTTTTCTATAAGTCTCCAACATAGTAACTCGTCATTTTAATGAATAGATGAGAAAGCCTAATTATTAAACCCCCATAGAATAAAGAAGAGGATGACTCAGAATAAGAATGACACAAGGAAAGGAGTAAAAAGAGCCTTACGTTCCCTTCCACAAACAATTCCCTTATATAACTAAAGAGTTGCTAGACTCAACATCGACCAGTTTAGCTTGGTTATCCTACAGGCAGTCAAGCTGTGATACCAAAGCTGTCAGGACCCCGATCCTAGGTCATAAGAACCCAGCCTATAACACATCACATCACATTGCGGCCTCACGCATGGTAAACTCCACGGCTGCCACCTTACCTTGGCCGGGACCGTTTGCGTCTTTTGGCTCACGTATATGAATGTGTCGCTAGCGTTCAAACGACAAGAACCCGGGTCGACATGACTAGTTATAAACCCAAGCGGTACATCCGTACAGGGACAGGCATACATAACCCAGCAAAGCAGGTCTCGGTCATCAGCGTGTGTAGACGAGTCATAGCAAGCTACAAGGACTCCATTACACCGCGTGACATTTCCCCGAGGGGACAGACACAACAGCAAAGAAGGATACATGCCGGTCAATCAATCTGTTCGAATAGCCACGTCCTTGGATATGGACTACTAGGAAGCATTACGTGGTACATAGACAATTTCAATGGATACTCTAAAACATGCAAGATAAGTGTGAGTGCTATGGAAGGCTTTCTCGTAGGGAGACGAGAGTGGATCCATAGTGGTGTATTGAATTGGTGAATATGTGGACTCGTGTGCGCTATCCCACCTCAAAGAAAGAACTTGTAGTCGTAGTACCGGTTAGCCAAGAGTCAAAGCTGGCTTGCTGCAATCAAACCCCACAATCCTTTCATTGAAACATGATGCATATGTAGATAGTTCTAATGTAAGACTTGCTGAGTACCTTTGTACTCACGGTTGCTTTATTTATGTTTTGCAGAGAAGATTTAGTCTCATTAAAGATTTCTACGCGATGTGTTCGATGTTGACCGGAATAGCTTGGGAATCCCAGACAAAGGTCTGGCTCCTTTGGTAGGGTCGTAGTAGCTTTTCAGGCTCTTCCAGCCACTTTTAGTAGATGTTTGTACCCAGACATGATTTGCTTCTTCTTGTTGTTTGTATGACTTGAGTGTTGGGTCACGAGACCCCTGTTTGTAATATCATACTATGTTGACGCTTATGAGTCTTTAATAAATGCTTGAGTCATAGAGTTATGTTGTGATGCCATGTTGTATCTACACATATCGTGCATAATGTGTGTATGTTTGAAATGCATTATATGTGTGGGATTCGACAACTAGTTGTTTGCCTTTAGTAGTACTCTTTACAGGGAAATGCCTCTTTGTGTTTCCATCGGGCCTTGGTAGCTTGCTACTTCTCGGAACACATTGATTGACCGGCATGTATCCTTCTTTGTTGTTGTGTCTGTCCCCTCGGGGAAATGTCATGCGGTGTAATGGAGTCCTTGTAGCTTGCTACGAATCGTCTACACACGCTCATGACCGACACCTGCTTTGCTGGGTTATGTATGCCTCTCCCTGTACGGATGTACCGCTTGGGTTTATAACTACTCATGTCGACCCGGGTTCTTGTCGTTTGAACGCTAGAGACACATTCATATACGTGAGCCAAAAGACGCAAACGGTCCCGCCCAAGGTAAGGTGGCAGCCATGGAGTTTACCGTGCGTGAGGCCGCAAAGTGATGTGATGTGTTACAGGTTGGGTTCTTATGACCTAGGATCGGGGTCCCGACAACGAGAATAGGTAAGGAACTGCCATCTAGCTCTGCACTTGATTCACCTTCAGTTATGAGTAAGTTTGCGACATCACCTCCTCCTAGAAATCTTGATATGTCGGTTGTGCTTGATGATGCTACTTCTGCTGCCCATGATGCTATGCTTGATACTATGCCTGATGATGCTATGCTTGATACTATGCCTGATGATGCTATGCTTGATACTATGTGTGATGATGCTATGCTTGATACTATGTCTGATGATGCTATGCCTTATACTGCTTTCCCACTAGGTGTATTCCTTGATGCACAAATTGCTAGAGTTGCTGCCAGACGTGATGATATCTCTGAAACTGCTGATACTATTGAAGTAGAACCTGCTACTATGCCTGAATTGCATGTTATGCCTGAACACTATGTTATGGAGGGAGAGATAGCTGAGGATTTTCTTGCGTGTAAGGATAGCTATGATGTTGAGAAATTACTGTGCAAGTGGAAAGAAAAATCTCTCAACGCTAGGATGAAATACGACCCGAAGTTTGCAACTTCGCCTATCTTTGTGACCGATAAGGATTATGAATTCTCTGTCGACCCTGAGTTAATCACTCTGGTCGAATCTGATCCTTTTCACGGTTATGAGTCTGAAACGGTTGTAGCCCATCTTACCAAGCTGCACGATATAGCCACCCTATTCACTAGTGAGGAAAAGATCCGCCACTACTGTATCCTCAAGCTGTTTCCTTGCTCACTAAAGGATGATGCTAAGACCTCGTTCACTTCTCTTGCTCCTGGTTGTGTGCGTAGCCCCCGGGATATGGTCTACTACTTCTATGAAAAATATTTCCCCGCCCATAAGAAGCAAGCTACCTTGCAGGAAATATACAACTTTGCTCAAGCTGAAGAGAGTCTCCCACAAGCTTGGGGGGAGGCTCATCCAGCTACTGAATGCTTTGCCTGATCACCCTCTTGAGAAGAATGAAATACTTGATATCTTCTATAATGGACTTACCGATGCTTCCAAAGACCACCTAGATAGTTGTGCCGGTTGTGTTCTTAGGGCATGAACTGTAGAACAAGCTGAGATTCTACGGAATAACATCTTGTGCAATGAGAATTCTTGGATTATTCTCGAACCAACTCCTAAGCCAACTCCGAAGAAAAGAGGTATTCTATTCCTCAGACCTGAAGATATGCAAGAAGCTAAGAAATCTATGCAAGAGAAAGGCATTAAATCTGAAGATGTCAAAAATCTACCACCTATCGAAGAGATCCATGGTCTCGATAACCCGATACAGGTAGTAGAAGTAAATTCTCTGTGTAGGTTTGATGAGAGTGATATTCCTTTTGATAAACTTGCTAGCCTATGCCTGGATGAATTTGATAACTTTGTTGCCAAACAACAGAGTTTCAATGATTATGTTAGCGGACAATTTGAACAGAATGCTCATATGCTTAGTCACTTAAGTGCTTGTGTGGACAGAAATGTCAGTGATCTTAAGCTTCTGAGTAAACATGCACCTATGGTTACTACTCAGCTAGAACAAGTACTTGAAGCTCAGAATGACTTGCTCAATGAGTTGAATGAAAATTCTGCCAGAGTCGTTACTAGAGGCGCTAGAATGACCTAGGAACCTTTGTATCCTAACGGTCATCTGAAGAGAATTGAACAAGATTCTCAAGGAGTTAGCACTGATGCACCTTGTCATCCTAGAAAGAAGAAGAAAGATGATAGGAACCTGTACGCTAGCAACCCTGTTGCTGCTACACCTGAGAGTCCAAACGATGTCTCTGTCTCTGATGCTGAAACACAAACTGGTGATGAACATGAGCCTAATGATAATATCAATAGTGATGTTCATGTTGATGCTCAACCTAGCAATGATAAGGATGTGGAGATTGAACTTGTTGATCTTAATAACCCACAACCTAAGAATAGAAGATACGATAAGAATGACTTCACTGCTAGGAAGCATGGTACAGAAAGGGAACCATGGGTTCAGAAACCCATGCCCTTTCCTCCCAAATCATCCAAGAAAAAGGAGGATGATGATTTTGAGCGATTCGTTGAAATGATCAGACCTGTCTTTCTGCAAATGCGTTTGACAAATACGCTCAAAATGTCTCTGTATGCTAAGTACATGAAAGATATTGTGACTAATAAGAGGAGGATACCTGAGGTTGAGATTTCCACCATGCTGGCTAATTATACCTTCAAGGGTGGAACTCTTAAGAAACTAGGTAATCCCGGTTTGCCCACTATACCTTGCTCCATTAAAGGTAACTACGTTAGAACTGCTTTATGCGACCTTGGAGCCGGTGTTAGTGTTATGCCTCTCTCTCTTTATCGTAGACTTGAACTGGATAAGTTGACACCCACTGAAATCTCTCTGCAAATGGCCGACAAATCAAATGATTTCCCTATCGGCATTTGTGAGGATGTGCCTGTTGTGGTTGCCAATGTCACTATCTTAACAGACTTTGTTATCTTGGATATTCCTCAGGACGATGCCATGGCGGTCATACTCAGAAGACCCTTTTTAAACACTGCAGGGGCTGTTATAGATTGCAACAAATGCAATGTCACTTTCCATGTCAACGGTAATGAGCATACGGTGCACTTTCCGAAGAAACAATATCGAGTACATTGCATCAATGCTATCGAAAAAACTTCATCGATTCTTATTGGGAGCTTTGAATGCCCTATACCTCATGTCAAGATGAAGTATGATTTGCTTGTTGGGGAGATATATATCCCCATTGAGGTGACCTAGTGACTATTCGGAAATTCTCCGTTCTCTTTTGCGATTCGAAAATGTTTGTCAAAGAGATTTGATCAACCTCATTGACGGATTTTCTTTCGATGACCATGAGATGGATGAATCGAGGAGTCACAAACCTCTGTTCCAAGCTTTCACCTTCGGTTGCTTAGAAGAAAAACGATAGATTTAGATTAGTTTTCCCTGTTTTCTGTTTTAGTGTCCGGTAGAAAAGTACCCCAAAAATAAAAGTTCTCCGAACATCCTGAAAATCAAGTATGATTTTTTCTAGAATTTTTGAAAAATTCTGAGACAAAGAGCTTGTCTGGGGGCTGCACCAGTGAGCCACAGGCCCTTGAGGCATGGGGACCTCGCCTAGCCGCGCCACCCAGGCTTGTGGGGCCAACAGGCACCCCCTCCACTCATTCTTGCTCTTATTTGGTTCTCCTACCTCCAGAAAAAATTATTTCGCAGCTCAAACCCATGTTCTTGCTCCTCTTGCTGGGATTTTCGATCTCTGTGCCCAAATCACCATTCTCCGAACTGTTTTGGGGAAATTACTCCTTGGTAAGTTACTCCTTCATTGGTCCAATTATTTTTTGCTCTAGTGCCTTATAATCCGCGTATTTTTTCTGCCTTGGTGACCATGTTCTTGAGCTTTGCATGCTGATTTTAGCTGGTCCCGAGTAGTTTTGATGCGTAATATGGCCTCTAGGCACTTGTGGGAGTAGTTGCTACTAGTTTAGTTGAGCCTTGTTCACTTTTCCTTTGGGTCACTGAATTTTTTCGAAAAGGGAGATGTTCAGGAGAAACTATCATGGCGGTTCCTCAAGCAAGAGAGGTCCCCGTCTTGCGATTCGGGAGCCTGATCCTTACCAACCAAGGGACGCGCAGGTACAACCATATGAATGGCCTTCTTATGAATTTATGATTGAGGCAGGTTTCAAAGATGAGTTTGATGCACTTGTTCACAACGTCGGACTCGAAGAATTCATCTCCTATAAATGTGAACAGTATGTTGCTCTCACTGCCTCTTTTGTTCGTAGATTCAAATTTTCAGCTGGCCGTGAGACATCGGTACTGTTTGATCTCTATGATAAATCGTATACCATGGATTTAGAGGATTTCAATATAATTTGCAAAATACCTATTTGGGGTAGCCTCAATGATCCTCCTAAATCCTCGGTTAGAGATTTTTTCTCTGGTATTACTGTTGGAGAAACTAGAGACATCACGCAAGCTACCATGGGGATTATTCATTTTCCTGGCTTGCATTACTTTGCCCTCTTCGTAGGTAGATGCATTAATGGCAAGATTGAGCATTGTCACCTCTGCGCACCTGACCTTAGTATCCTTAAGAGCGCAGTGATGGGTGACAAAAGCTTCAACATGGGAGCTATAATAGCAAGGAGATTGAATAAGAATGCTAATGAAGGGGATTTCTTTGGTGGGATCTATGCCACTCGCATAGCAAATTTTCTTGGAGTACCCATCCGCGAAGGAGATCCCCCGCTCCATACAGCTTTCCTTGACCGCGTCGCTTTGACACGCTACCAGTTCTTTGAGAGGGATGACGAATCCCTCCTATACTGTTTGATATTTAGCCGACAGCTTGTTTTCCATATTACCCTTCCTGCTCCTGCCTTCTTTGACTTTCAGGTAAAACGGAGATATTACATAACCAGAGGAGAGGCAGAGGAGTATGAGAGGTAGGCAAAGGATGGTCGTCTCCGTGAGGCAGCTATTCAGGCAGAGGCTGCAGCGCTCCCGTATAACCCCCATTATGATTTTGGGTTTCACCAGGACCATCCTTGGGAGTAGACCAACTTAGGCCAAAAGCCTAAGCTTGGGGGAGTGCGTGTTCTCACCGACTTTACATTCTTTCTTATGCTTTCACTTTGTTAGCCGGTGTTCACACTTTGCCACTGGATCATCCATGCTAGTTTATTTTCTTTTTCTCGTTTTCTTTTAGTGTGTTTGTCTAGTTTGAGAAAAACCCAAAAATATTTTCTTTTTCTTCTTTTTCTTGTTGGGAGCTTTCCCGTGCAAATAGTTTTCTTTTTCTTTGGGTCAAGGTAGAAGATATTGGTTACAATGTTTAGTGGCTCTTGCATGCATACGTGTTTAGCTTCCATAGAGCCATATTACTTTGTCTTCTCCTTTGTGTTTGCCTGCAGATTCCAGCTTTTGTCCAATGCACGAGCACGCTTATTATTGTTCACATCGTTCGGTCGTGCAAGTGAAAGGCAATAATGACGATATATGATGAAGTGATTGAGCCTGGAAAAGCTGGTATGAACTCAATCTATTTTGTTTTTGTAAATATGACTAGCTCATCATGCCTGATTCGGCTTTGTTGTGAGAGAAACATGTTTGCAATGACAACTTAGAGATCATAGTTTCTTATGACATGCCTATTTAGCTAGGAGCTTATAATGGTTTGTCTTGGATGCCCACATGAATGTTGAGATAACTGTGTTGTAGTATGATAGGATGGTATCCTCCTTTGAATGATTCAAGTGGCTTGACTTGGCGCATGTTCACGCATGTAGTTGAAACAAAATCAACATAGCCTCTATGATATTCATGTTCATGTGATTTATGTCCTACTCATGCTTGCACTCAATGTTAGTTAATCTCAATGCATTTTGATGACTGTTGTCGTTCTCTAGTTGGTCGCTTCCCAATCTTTTGCTAGCCTTCACTTGTACTAAGCGGGAATACTGCTTGTGCATCAACTTCCATAAACCCAAAGTTGTTCCATATGAGTCCACCATACCTACCTATATGCGGTATCTACCTGCCGTTCCAAATAAATTTGCATGTGCCACTCTCTAAACCTTCAAGAAATAATCTGTTTTGCATGCCTGAACCACTCATGTGGTGACAGGGGGCTATTGGTATCTTCCATGCTAGGCATGTTATCCTCGATATGTGTTTATTCACTATCATTCATGAGAAAGGGGCCGGTAATTGGAATTCCCAGTTCCATGCTCAAATCGAAAAGATAATTGCAAACAAAACTCCCCCAGGATTGATGTTGGTATGGACGGTACCCGAGGATTCGGCTAGCCGTGGAGTGTGATTGATTGGTGGTGGGGGTGTAGCGTAGATGTCATTTGCTGTTTGGGAACCGCCTATAGCATGTGTAGCGTGGAAGATGTTGAGAACTGTTAGTCATTGCGTTGACAAAGAAAACATGCCACCCAAAATTATTATCTCTGTTTTCAAAGCTTGAGCTCTGGCACCTCTGCAACTCAATGCTTCCCTTTGCGAAGGGCCTGTCTATTTACGTTCCTGTTGAGTCATTCTCCTCTTACAAAAGCACCAATTAGAGATCACCTCTGTCGTTTTTATGCTTTGCTTTTAACAGTGTTGAGTATGACTGTGATTGAATCTTCATTGCCTTGAATTACAATGTTTAGTCGGCCCTTGGTCTTTGAAGGTGCGCTGCATTTATGTTTTGCGGTCTCAGAAAGAGCTAGCGAGATACCATCTATTCATACTGCTTCATGTTGTTCTCATTGAAGTGTTGACGTTTGAGACTTATTATTATTTGCTCGCTGGTTGATTATGCTATCGATATCAGTTTACCGTGAGACCTAGATGTCATTTGCTTATGTGGTTTACTTGTGATCTTGCTGAAATTCTGGTTATGAGTTAGACATAGTTGCAACAACAAGATCAAACAGAGATCGTTAAAGTTTTTCTTTTGTCTCTTTCAGTTTGTCAACTGAATTGCTTGAGGACAAGCAAGGCTTTAAGCTTGGGGGAGTTGATACGCCTCCGTCGTATCTACTTTTCCAAACTCTTTTACCCTTGTTTTGGACTCTAATTTGCATGATTTGAATGGAACTAACCCAGACTAACGATGTTTTCAGTAGAATTGCCATGGTGTTGTTTTTGTGGAGAAATAAAAGTTCTCGGAATGACCTGAAAATTTACGGAGAATTTTTCTGGAATAAATGAAAAATACCTACGCAAAGATCCACCGGAGGAGGTGTGCCAGTGGGCCACAAGCCCACAGGCCGCGGCCACCCCCCTGGCCGCACCGTGAGGGCTTGTGGGGCCCACAGAGCACCACCGCCTCCAATCCCAGCTCTATTTATTCCGTCTTGTCCGGAAAAAATGAGAGAGAAGGATTCATTGTGTTTTACAACACGGAGGCGCCGCCACCTCCTTTTCTTCATCTGGAGGACAGATCTGGAGTCCGTTCTGGGCTCCGGAGAAGGGAAATCGTCGCCATCGTCATCATCAACCTTCCTCCATCGACAATTCCATGATGCTCTTCACCATTCGTGAGTAATCTCATCGTAGGCTTGTTGGACGGTGATGAGTTGGGTGAGATCTATCATGTAATTGAGTTAGTTTTGACGGGGATTGATCCCCAGTATCCACTATGTTCTGAGATTGATGTTGCTACTACTTTTCCATGCTTAATGCTTATCACTAGGGCCCGAGTGCCATGATTTCAGATCTGAACCTATTATGTTGTCGCCAATATATGTGCGTTTTAGATCCTATATTGCAAGTTGTAGTCACCTACTATGTGTTATGACCCGGCAACCCCGGAGTGACAATAGCCGGAACCACTCCCGGAGATGACCATAGTATGAGGAGTTCATGTATTCACCAAGTGTTAATGCGTTGGTCCGGTTCTTTATTAAAAGGAGAACCTTAATATCCCGTAGTTTCCATTAGGACCCCGCTGCCACGGGAGGGATGGACAATAGATGCCATGCAAGTTCTTTTCCCTAAGCATGTATGACTACATACGGAATACATGCCTACATTAGATTGACGAACGGGAGCTAGTTACTTATCTCTCCGTGTTATAGCTGTTACATGATGAATCACATCCGGCACACTCATCCATCACCGATCCACTGCCTACGAGTCTTTTACTACTATTGCTACTGCTGTTACTGTGTTGCTGCTGTCACTACTTTTGTTCCTTGCTACTGCTGTCACTACTACTGTTACTTGCTGCTGCTGTCACTACTGCTGTTACTTGCTACGTTGTTGTTACCTGTTGCAAGACTTTTCTAGAGCCGTAGCTGGGAAGCATTATTCTCAAGAATAGTTCCCCATCAAGGTGCTATTTACTCGCACCATTGATACAACAAGTTAGGAATAGTCTGCCGTCAAAAGATCCTTTTCTGACACCGTTGCAATCATACCACTTTGCTACTGATACTTTGCTTGCAGACACTAATCTTTCAGGTGTGGTTGAAATTGAAAAACTCAGCTCCTAATACTTGAGACTATTCTTTCGCTTCCCCTTGTGTCGAATCAATAAATTTGGATTGAATACTCTACCCTCGAAAACTATTGCGATCCCCTACACTTATGGGTTATCACGCATCGAGTGATACTTCCAACATTTCAAGTCCCAAAATGGAGACCACATTTTCAATACTTCTAACAGTGGCTCCACCCCTTCCTTTTTTTCCAGGCTCTCGACACTCTTTCCAGTTGTTCAACATTTGTAGGGTTTCTATTCCACTCCTCTTGTGTGGCATCCTCTTCTTATCTTTTGCGCTATCAAACTAATCTTCTATGTTTCTCCGTCCATCATTTTTATTCAGCCATCATCTATGCCTCATGTAAACTGTTTTATGAGAGGCCTTCAGATATAGAGAATGAGTTTCATCCATGCACCTAACACATGCGCAGTTCCCATGGCAAACTTAACCCGAATTATACTGTATGCCGGATACTCCTGCATCGTCGTGAGCAAAACAACTTCATAGGGAAATACATACCAGTATTAGCATCATATGTTTGGACCCCCTCACCTGCCCATAATATTTCTAACTCCTGCTTTATTAGTTGCAGATACAAGTTCAGATCACTACCTGGTTGGGTTGGCCCTTAATTAGCATGACCATGTGTCTGTTCATGCATACGCATGGGGCAAGTTTTTAGATGCAGACAACCACAGACCAGGTGTTGTGCATGTTATTTTGGTTACTAAAGGTATTCAAACCATCCACACTATAGCCGAGCCTTGCATTCCTATCATCTCCATTGAAATGAGGGAACTCGTCATCGATTGCTTTCCACTTCCGACCATCTACAACGTGTTTAATCACTCCATCATCCCTCTTCCTTGTAGAATGAAAAAGCATAAGCTTTGCGTGATTCTTGTTTGCATACAAACGCTTCAGGCGTGGACCGATTGGAAAGTAATATACAACCTTATAAGGAGTACGTCTAGGAGACGCTCTATCATCATCATTGCCTTCCCGATTGTTGTTTCCCTGCTTGAATTGAGGGAAATTGCATGTTGGACACCTAGTTAGGTTGGAGTATTCGTTCCGGTAAATGAGGCAGTCATTTTTGCATGCATGGTACTTTACCGGCTCCATGTCAAGAGGCACAATACGTTGGTTGCCTCATCGATACTTTTTGGCAAAATGTTGCCTTCAGGCAAAACATGATGCAAAAACTTCAAATTCATATCAGAGGAAGTGTGTGTGCTATTGCTTTTTGCCTTAATGTCCAAAAGATTCATCATGGCACTTAGTCGAGTGTGTTTTGCCTTACAACCAACATACAAAGGAGTTGTTTAGTCCTTCACAAGAGTCACTAGTTTGGTAGCCTCTCTACGAGAAGCTGCCTCTGTGCTAGTCTCTTTCACGACAAACTCTTGCATGTGTTCATCGTGCGCCATTACCGCCAGTTTGCCCAAATTGATTTCCTCCCCCGTTTTTGCCTCCTCACTGTCGTCGGACTCTTCACCGGACTCGTCGTATTCTTCACTGTCAAATTATTCATTGTTTCGATTCATCATCCATTTGTATTCCTTATCATGTTCAGTTCCTTCGCATGACATCCCATCCTCATGATGACATATCGAAGTCATATAACTGGGCATGAAACCACTAGCCAACAAGTGCTTATGCAACTCTCCCATTTCAATTGTGTACATAACATCATTCTCGCAAACAACGCACTGACAACAGATTTTCTTCAAACCCCTTTTCCTAACATGTTCCTCTAAAAACAGCAAGAACTCTATCAAACCATTAACAAAATCATTGGATGCCCATGGTGTGGAGTACATCCAACTACGATCCACCATTTGACCCCAAAACCTCCAATATATGCATGTAACATAATAAATTACTATTTGATCTTAGAATATGGAAAATTAAAAAGTTAGGCATGACCTTTGCTAAACATAATGGACATATTTAGTGACACAAACTAGAAAAAATGGAAATTAATCAACATTTCACCGAGAGTTGGCACTCATTTGTATTCTGTGATTTTTCTTAACAAAAGCATGCGATCAACGAAAAGTTGAATTGCCCAACACGCCCATCATGCCACTCACCAACAATCAAGTATGCATGCATTCTCATAATTACATACATAGGATGTTGAATTTGGTAAATAATTCTCACCTACAACGTGTCTCCTCCTCTATCTCTAATCGATCACAGCAAATAAAGAATAGAGATATGTGGTGGATGAACAATGGTGAGAGGAGTCGGAGGAAGAGGAAGAGGGTTTCACCGGAGAGGAAAAATAAAATGGGGAGATGGGATGAGGCCACTCGCCAGGAAAGAGGCATACATTACACACGATCTTATTAGTGGCGGGCATTGCAAGACACCCGCCACCCATGAGTGATGTGGATAGCACCCCGCACGGGAAAAATACTTTGTGGCGAGAAAAAACTATGGCCCGCCACAGACACTTCAGTAACATCTAGCGGGAGCTTCGGTGACCCTGCCATAGTTATGTTCTCCTAAATTTGGGCATCCAACAAAAATATATAGTGGTGGATAATTGTCACTGCTCACCACTCCCACGTCATATACTTGTGGCAGGCGCCAGTTGTGACCCTTCAAAGCTGAGTTACGCAATCAAGTCCCGTCCGGGAGATTGTACTAGTGGAGGCTCCCATTTCTTGGCTGCCATAGTTGAGATTCTAGATGTGGCGGGCGGTGCTTCTTACACACGCCGCTCCTCGTTTTCAAAAATAGGAATGACGGGTTTCCCACTATGCTCGCCACTAATTTTTGATCACCTATAAGCCCTTTCCCAATAAGTGATCATAGATATCAATCAACCCTAATGTCACCTAGATACTCCAATGTCCCCTCAAGTATCCATGGTTTATTTATTTGACATGCCTCACACAATTTCAGATTCATCATATTCAATCCAACACAAAGAACTTCAAAGTACCCCAAGATTTCTCTCGGAGAAAGTAGGACAAGAACATGTATCAAACCATATGCATAGATTACCCCATTTTCACCATGGGAATCCTCAATTTGAGTACCAAACATATATCAAGTGAATCAATAGAACCCACCATTGTCACCATGATATCCACCTGCAAGACATACATCAATTGAGATCAAATTGAATATTCAATCTGACATAACAAGAACTCAAAGGGAAAGATTCAATTCATCACAATAAGATAGCAAGGGAAGAACACCATATGATCGAACTATATTAGTAAATCCCGTGGTACATCAAGATTGTGACACCTCAAGAACATGAGAGAGAGAGAGGGATATCAAACACATAGATACTGGTACATATCCTCAGCCCCAAGGGTGAGATACTCCCCCCTCTTCGTCGTGGAGACCGTCGAGATGATGAAGATGACCTCTAGTGATGATTTCCCCCTCCGACCATGTGCTGGAATAGGGCTAAATATGATCCAACTATATTGCTTCACATAGCTACTGGTACATACCCTCAGCCCCGAGGGTGAAATATGTTGTAAATATGCCCTAGAGGCAATGATAAATAGTTATTATTATATTTCCTGTTAAAAGATAATCGTTTATTATCCATGCTATAATTGTATTGAATGAAAACATAGATACATGTGTGGATACATAGACAAAACAATGTCCCTAGCAAGCCTCTAGTTGGCTAGCCAGTTGATCAAGGATAGTCAAGGTTTTCTGACTATGTGTAAGTGTTGTTGCGTGATAACTAGATCACATCATTAGGAGAATCATGTGATGGACTAGACCCAAACTATGAACGTAGCATATTGATCGTGTCGTTTTATTGCTATTGTTTTGTGCGTGTCAAGTATTTATTCCTATGACCATGAGATCATATAACTCACTGGCATCAGAGGAATACCTTGTCTGCATCAAACAACGCAACGTAACTGGGTGACTATAAAGGTGCTCTACAGGTATCTCTGAAGGTGTTCGTTGAGTTAGTATGGATCAAAACTGGGATTTGTCACTCCGTGTGACGGAGAGGTATCTCGGGGCCCACTCGGTAATACAACATCACACACAAGCCTTGCAAGCAATGTGACTAAGTGTAAGTCACGGGATCTTGTATTATGGAACGAGTAAAGAGACTTGCCAGTAACGAGATTGAAATAGGTATGCGGATACCGACGATCAAATCTCGAGCAAGTAACATACCGAAGGACAAAGGGAATGACATATGGGATTATATGAATCCTTGGCACTGAGGTTCAACCGATAAGATCTTCAGAGAATATGTAGGATCCAATATGGGCATCCAGGTCCCGCTATTGGATATTGACCGAGGAGTGCCTCGGGTCATGTCTACATAGTTCTCGAACCCGCACGGTCTGCACACTTAAGGTTCGATGATGTTTTAGTATAGTTGAGTTATATGTGTGGTCACCGAATGTTGTTCGGGGTCCCGGATGAGATTACGGACATCACGAGGGTTTCCGGAATGGTCCGAAAACGAAGATTGGTATATAGGATGGTTTCATTTGGTCACCGGAAAGTTTCAGGCAATTCCGGCAGTGTACCGGGAGTAACGAATGGGTTCCGGGTGTTTACCGGGAGGGGCCCACCCACCCGGGAGTGAGCCCAAGGACCTAGGGTGGTGCCACAAGTCCTTAGTGGGATGGTGGAGTCATCCCAAGAGGGCTATGGCACCACATAAATAAAATACCAAAAGAAAAGAAAAAGAAAAAGGAAAGAGGGAGGTGGGAAGGAAGAGGACTCCTCCTTCCCAAACCGAATTGGAGGAGGAGTCCTCCTCCTCCTGGAGGCTGGTGCACCTTGAGGGCATTGTCCCTCAAGGCTAGCCCCTCCCCCTCCCTCCTATATATAGTGCTGGTTTAGGGTTTTTTGAGACACTACTTTGCCACGTGCAACTCTAGCATATTCCACATAGTTTTACCTCTAGATCGGATTTTTGCGAAGCTCGGGCGGAGCCGTGCAGGAGTAGATCATCACCACCACCGGAGCGCCATCCCTCTGATGGACAATTTATCTACTTCTCCGTCTTACTTGCTGGATCAAGAAGGCCGAGATCATCGTCGAGTTGTACGTGTGCTGAACACGGAGGTGCCGTCCGTTCTGCGCTAGATCGGAATGCATCGTGGGACGGATCGCGGGACGGTTCGTGGGACGGTTCGAGGGACGTGAAGACATTCCACTACATCAACCGCGTTTCTTAACGCTTCCTGCTGCGCGATCTACAAGGGTACGTAGATCTAATCTCCACTCGTAGATGGACATCACCATGATAGGTCTTCGTGTGCGTAGGAAAAGTTGTGTTTCCCATGGAACGTTCCCCAACAGTGGCATCATGAGCTAGGTTCATGCGTAGATGCTATCTCGAGTAGAACACAAAAGGTTTTGTGTATGGTGATGTTCGATTTGCTTCCCTCCTTAGTATTTTGTCGATTCGACGGTATTGTTGGATTGAAACGGCCCAAACAGACATAACTCGTACGCTTACGAGAGACTAGTTTCATCGATTGAGATGCAACCTCGTTGCATAAAGATGACTGGCGGGTGCCTGTTTCTTCAACTTTAGTTGAATTTGTTTTAACCGAGCTGGTCCTTGGAGAGGTCAAATAGCAATTTGCACATCTCCATTGTGGTTTTGCGTAAGTAAGATGCGATCATACTAGATACCCATAGCAGCCACGTAAAACTTGCAACAACAAATTAGAGGAAGTCTAACTTGTTTTTGCAGGGTATGCTTGTTATATGATATGGCCAATGACGTGATGTGATATATTGGATGTATGAGATGATCATGTTGTAATAGTTAATATCGACTTGCACGTCGATGCTACGGCAACTGGCAAGAGCCATAGGGTTGTCTTTAAACTAACGTTTGTGTTTGCAGATGTGTTTACTATATTGATAGGTCGTAGCTTTAGTAGTAATAGCATAGATAGCACGACAACCTCGATGGCGACACCTTGATGGAGATCATGATGATGGATATCATGGTGTGGCGTCGGTGACAAGAAGATCATGCCGGTGCTTTGGTGATGGAGATCAAGAAGCACAAGATGATGGCCATATCATGTCACTTATGAATTGCATGTGATGTTAATCCTTTTATGCACCTTGTTTTGCTTAGAACGATGGTAGCATTATAAGGTGATCTCTCACTAAAATTTCAAGACGAAATTGTGTTCTCCCCGACTGTGCACAGTTGCGACAGTTCATCGTTTTGATACACCACGTGATGATCGGGTGTGATAGACTCAACGTTCACATACAACGGGTGCAAAACAGTTGCACGCACGGAACACTCGGGTTAAACTTGATGAGCCTAGCATGTGCACACATGGCCTCGGAACACACGAGACCAAAAGGTCAAGCATGAATCATATAGTTGATATGATTAGCATAGAGATGCTTACCACTGAAACTATTCTCAACTCACGTGATGATCACACTTGAGTTAGTGAATTTGGATCATGTACCACTCAAATGACTAGAGAGATTTACTTTTTGAGTGGGAGTTTATTAGTAATTTGATTAATTAAACTCTGATTATCTTGAACCTAGTCTAAGTCCACTTTGCAATATTTGTGTTGTAGATCAATGGCTCACGCAACACTCACGCTAAATTTTAATACGTTCCTAGAGAAAGCTAAGTTGAAAGATGATGGAAGCAACTTTGTAGACTGGGCTCGTAATCTTAAGTTTCTCCTGCAAGCTGGGAAGAAGGATTATGTCCTTAATGTTGTGCTAGGAGATGAACCACCCGCTACGGTTGACCAAGATGTTAAGAATGCTTGGTTAACACCTAAGGAGGACTACTCAGTAATTCAATGTGCAGTCTTGTATGGCCTAGAGCGGGGACTTCAACGTTGCTTTGAGCGTCATGGAGCATATGAGATGTTTCAAGAGTTGAAATTTATCTTTCAGAAGAACGCCCAGATCGAGAGGTATGAGACCTCCGATAAATTCTATACTTGCAAGATGGAGGAGAATCCGTCTGTAAGTGAACATGTGCTCAAAATGTATGGGTACTCAAACCGTCTAGCTGAGCTGGGTATTGAACTCCCGCAAGAAGCTATCACTGACAGAATTTTTCAATCACTTCCACCAAGCTACAAGATCTTTGTGTTGAACTATAACATGCAAGGGATGAACAAGTCACCCGGCGAGTTATTCGCGATGCTGAAAGTCGCAGAGTCATAACTCCGGAAAGAGCATCAAGTGTTCATGGTCAATAAGACCACTAGTTTCAAGAGAAACGGCAAAGCCAAGAAGGGTAACTCCAAGAAAAGCGGCAAGCCTGTTGCCAATCCAACGAAGAAACCCAAGGCTGGGCCTAAGCCTGAAACATAGTGTAATTATTGCAAGGGACTAGGTCACTAGAAGCGCAACTGCCCCAAGTATTTGGCTGATAAGAAGGCGGCCAAGGAAAAATCAGGTATATTCGATATACATGTTATTGATGTGTACTTAACCAACTCTTGTAGTAGTGCCTGGGTATTCGATACCGGTTCTGTTGCTCATATTTGCAAGTCGAAACTGGAAATGCGGAATAAACGAAGGCTGGCGAAGAATGAAGTGATGATGCACGTGGGAAATGGTTCCAAGGTTGATGCAATCTCCGTCGGCACAGTTTCACTTCAGTTACCATCTGGATTAGTTATGAACTTAAATAATTGTTATTTAGTGCCTGCGTTAAGCATGAACATTATATCTGGATCTTGTTTATTGCGAGACGGTTACTCGTTTAAGTCAAAGAATAATGGTTGTTCTATTTCTATGAGTAATATCTTGTATGGTTATGCACCCAATGTGAGAGGATTGTTCATATTGAATCTTGATAGCGAGAATACACATATACATAACATTGAGACAAAAGAGTTAGAGTTAACAATGATAGCGCCATGTTTTTGTGGCACTGCCGCTTAGGTCATATTGGTGTAAAGCACATGAAGAAACTCCGTTCTGATGGACTTTTGGAGTCACTTGACTTTGATTCACTTGACACGTGGGAACCATGCCTCATGGGCAAGATGACTAAGACTCCGTTCTCCGGAACAATGGAGCATGCAAGTGACTTGTTGGAAATCATACATACCGATGTGTGCGGTCCGATGAGTGTGGAGGCGCGCGGCGGATATCGTTATTTTCTCACCTTCACTGATGATTTGAGTAGGTATGGATATATCTACTTGATGAAGCACAAGTCTGAAACGTTTGAGAAGTTCAAGCAATTTCTGAGTGAAGTTGAAAATCATCGTAACAAGAAGATCAAGTTCCTACGGTCTGATCGTGGGGGTGAATATCTGAGTTTCGAGTTTGGTGCTCACTTAAGACAATGTGGAATTGTTTCACAATTGACACCGCCTGGAACACCACAGCGTAATGGTGTGTCCGAACGTCGTAGTCGTACTTTGTCAGAAATGGTGCGATCTATGATGTCTCTTTCTGATTTTTCGTTATCGTTTTGGGGTTATGCATTAGAGATAGCTGCATTCACTTTAAATAGGGCACCATCAAAATCCGTTGAGACGACATCATACGAACTGTGGTATGGCAAAATACCGAAGTTGTTGTTTCTTCAAGTTTGGGGATGTGATTTTTATGTCAAAAAGCTTCAGCCTGAAAAGCTGGAACCCAAAGCGGAAAAGTGCGTCTTCATAGGTTACCCAAAGGAGACAGTTGGGTACACCTTCTATCTCAAATCCGAGGGAAAAGTGTTTGTTGCTAAAACGGAGCTTTTCTTGAGAAGGAGTTTCTCTCGAAAGAATTGAGTGGGGGGAAGATAGAACTTGATGAGGTTGTTGAACCTGTAGTCCCTCTTTATGACGACACAGGGCAAGGGGAAACCACTGTCCTTGCGATGCCGGTTGAGGAGCAAGTTGATGATGATCATCATGAAACTTCAGATCTAGTTCCTATCGGACCTCACCGGTCGACAAGATCACATACTACTCCTAAGTGGTACGGTAATCCTGTCTTATCAATTATGTTGTTAGACGACAATGAACCTGCAAATTATGAAGAAGCAATGGTGGGCCCAGATTCCAAAAATGGCTGGAGGCCATGAAGTCCGAGATAGGATCTATGTACGAAAACAAAGTGTGGACTTTGGAAGTACTACCTGAAGGCCGCAAGGCTATTCAGAACAAATGGATCTTTAAGAAGAAGACAGACGTAGACGGTAATGTGACCATTTATAAAGCTCGACTTGTGACAAAGGGTTTTTCACAAGTTCAAGGAGTTGACTACGAAGAGACGTTCTCACCGGTAGCGATGCCTAAGTCCTTCCGAATCATGTTAGCAATAGCTGCATTTTTCTATTATGAAATCTGGCAGATGGATGTCAAAACGGCGTTCCTTAACGGTTTTCTTAAGGAAGAGTTGTATATGATGCAACCCGAAGGTTTTGTCGATCCCAAGAATGCTAACAAAGTGTGCTAGCTCCAGCGATCCATTTATGGACTGGTGCAAGCATCTCGGAGTTGGAATAAGCGCTTTGATGAGGTGATCAAAGCATTTGGGTTTATACAAGTGGTTGGAAAATCTTGTATTTACAAGAAAGTGAGTGGGAGCCCTATGGCGTTTCTAATATTATATGTGGATGACATATTGCTGATTGGAAACAACGTGGAGTTTTTGGAGAGCGTAAATGATTACTTGAATAAAAGTTTCTCTATGAAGGACCTAGGAGAAGCTGCTTACATTCAAGGCATTAAGATCTATAGGGATAGATCAAGACGCGTGATAGGACTATCACAAAGCACATACCTTGATAAAGTTTTGAAGAAGTTTAAAACGGACCAGTCCAAGAAAGGGTTCTTGCCAGTGTTACAAGGTATAAAATTGAGTAAGACTCACTGCCCAGCAACTGCGGAAGATAGAGAACAAATGAGTTCCGTCCCCTATGCTTCAGCCATAGGTTCTATCATGTATGCAATGTTGTGCACTAGACCGAATGTCAGCTTGGCCATAAGTATGACAGGCAGGTTTGAGAGTAATCCAGGAGTGGATCATTGGACGACGGTCAAGAATATTCTAAAGTGCCTAAAAAGGACTAAGGAAATGTTTCTCGTTTATGGAGGTGACGAAGAGCTTGTCATAAAAGGTTATGTCGACGCAAGCTTTGACACTGATCCGGATGACTCTAAGTTGCAAACCAGATACGTATTTATTCTTAATGGGGGTGCGGTAAGCTAGTGCAGTTCCAATCAAAGCGTCGTAGCAGATTCTACATGTGAAGCGAAGTACATGGCTGCCTTGGAGGCAGCAAAGGAGGGTGTCTGGATGAAGCAGTTCATGACGGATCTTGGAGTTGTGCCAAGTGCACTAAATCCAATAACTCTGTTATGTGACAACACTAGTGTCATTGCTCTAGCAAAGGAACCAAGGTTTCACAAGAAGACCAGACACATCAAACAACCCTTCAACCTCATCCGCGACTACGTCGAAGGAGAGGACGTGAATATTTGCAAAGTGCACACGGATCTGAATGTAGCAGACCCGCTGACTAAACCTCTTCCACGGGGAAAACATGATCAACACCAGAACTATATGGGTGTTAGATTTATTACAATGTAAATCGCATGGCGATGTGAGGACTAGATTATTGACTCTAGTGCAAGTGGGAGACTGTTGGAAATATGCTCTAGAGGCAATGATAAATAGTTATTATTATATTTCCTGTTAAAAGATAATCGTTTATTATCCATGATATAATTGTATTGAATGAAAACATAGATACATGTGTGGATACATAGACAAAACAATGTCCCTAGCAAGCCTCTAGTTGGCTAGCGAGTTGATCAATGATAGTCAAGGTTTTCTGACTAAGTGTAAGTCACACGATCTTGTATTACGGAATGAGTAATGAGACTTGTCGGTAACGAGATTAAAGTAGGTATGCGGATACCAACGATCAAATCTCAGGCAAGTAACATACCGAAGGACAAAGGGAATGACATACGGGATTATATGAATCCTTGGCACAAAGGTTCAAACGATAAGATCTTCGTAGAATATGTAGGATCCAATATGGGCATCCAGGTCCCGCTATTGGATATTGACCGAGGAATGCCTCGGGTAATGTCTACATAGTTCTCGAACCCGCGGGGTCTGCACACTTAAGGTTCGATGATGTTTTAGTATTGTTGAGTTATATGTGTGGTTATCGAATATTGTCCGGAGTCACGGATGAGATAATGGACGTTGCGAGGGTTTCCGAAATGGTCCGGAACGAAGATTGATATATAGGATGGTTTCATTTGGTCACCGGAAAGTATTGGGCAATTCCGGTAGTATACCAGGAGTGACGAATGGGTTCCGGGTGTTTACCGGGAGGGGCCCACCCACCCGGGAGTGAGCCCAAGGCCCTAGGGTGGCGCCACAAGTGTGACATCCTCGACTTTTGCTACAGTAGTGATTGTAATTAAGCTACAGTGATCAACCGCTAATGATGCCACGTCATCGAATTCCCATCACAGATCAGCGTGGATTCCCGTCTGTCCGGATCGATGATTTGAAAGCAAAGGGAAGCACTTTATCGGTTCATTACAAGTATTAAAAGGATATATATATAAAAGGAAAGTATTAAAGAAATAATAATGATAAAAGAAAGAAAGAAAACTGAAAGAAAGAAATAATAAAAAGGAAAAAGGTAAAACAAAACAAAACAAATCAAAAAAAAAGGAACATCCCCCCCTGGCCCAACTGGGCTCAAGGCCCAGCCGGCCACCACCCTCACCCTCCAAAACCCTAGCGCCACTCCCCTGGCGAGGGAGCCGCCGCCTCCTCCCCTCGCTACTCCCTCCCCCTCCGTGTGTGCCGCCACCCCCCCACTCTCCCGTGACCACCCCCCCACCGATAGGGGCCCCACCCCACGCGCCATCTCCCCCCCTCTCGGTCCCGTAACTCCCGTCGCCCCCATCTCGCCCCCTCCCCATCCCACGCCAGATCCCACCCCCGTCGCCCCCCTCCTCTCCACCTCGCCTCCCCTCCCAGATCCTCCCCCGCCGGCCTTCTCCCTCCATCGCCCCTACCCCGGCGGCCCCTCATCCCCCTCACCCCCGGCGGCCCCTCCCCTGCCTCCCGCCGGCGAGCTTCTCCACCGAGCCACCCCACCACGCCGGCGAGCCGCCCCCCCACGGCTCCTCTCCTCCCCCGGCGGCCCCGCCCCTCACTGCCTCCTCGCCTCCCCCCGCCGGCCTCCTTCCCCTCGGCCACCTCCTCCCGCGGCGAGCCCCGGCCGCCCCTCGGCCTCCTCCTCCCCGCGGCGATCCCCGGCCCCCGTCGGCCATCTTCCGCTCGGTCCGGGAGGGACCGGGCAGGGAGACATCACCAACTCACCGGATCCGACCGGATCCGACCGTCTCCCCCTCGCCGGCACGTCACCACCATCGTCACCGTCACCGTCACCGCAACCACGCCGTCTCCACCGTCACCTTCGTGCGAACTCCGGCTTCACCGGGCCGTCACGTCACCGTCGGTGAGCCCCTCTTCAGGCTCCTCCCACCGTGTCGATCTCCTCGCTGTCCCGGTTCCGTTCAGGCAAACGGGGCCTCGATCCGTCGACGGTGGACTCCGGTAGGAGGATTTGAAGTTTAGGTTCTTCTAGGTGGAGTTGGAGCAAAGTGAGTTCTCTGTCTCTGTTAACAGAGAGAGAGAGATGAGAGCTTTTGAGAGAAAAGAAATAAAATCAAATGTTGTATTCCGTATGTATGTATGTATGTATGTATTCGATACCCGTATTATGTATGTATTTGCGTATATAGGCATGTGGAGAGATACGACATTTGTATGTTTATTTATTTGTGATTTAAAATGTGTATTTGGCCTTAGGTCACTTACCGGTGGGGCCGTTGCACCCGGGTCTATGACAGGGAGGCCCCACGCGTTAGTTGAAATAAAAATATAAAAATAATGTTTTTCTTAAAATAAATAAATAAATAGATATTTAGTTAAAATAATTAATTAACATAATTAGAGTATGACACGTGGGTCCCTCGTTGAATTAATCTGATTAATAAATAATTAATCTTAAATAAAACTTGTGCCTATGACGTTCGGGACCCGCTGGTCAGTTGACCGGTCAAATGTTGATGTCAGCCTGACATCGCGATGATGTCATAATAGGATTTTATTAAATCTTTTAAATCTGTTTTTAATTCCTAAATAATTAATAAAACTTTGAAAATTAATATTAAATAATCCGTAAGTCAAATCAAAATATTTTCAACATGAAAGTTGATCAGCAAAGCGAGACGAACCCGGATACACGGCCCGTTCGTCTGTCACGCGTCCCTAGCATAGTAAACATGGAACTTTTCCATCGTTTCCAGTATAACCGGTAGTAGCCCGAGACCCGGAAAATATCGTCAGATATTCTTCCGACCTGTCTATGACGGATGTTGCTGCGTTAGTTCATGTCTAGCGTGCATCTTTCCATGTCATGCTTTGTGTTGCATTGGTGCTATTATTTATTGTTTCTTCCCCCTCTTCTTACCGGTAGACCCCGAGACTGACGCTGCTGCCGGGTACATCTACGACCCTGCCGATCAGTCCTTTGCCGCAGAGCAGCAAGGCAAGCAAACTCCCCTTGATTATTCCTATATCGCCTATGTCTTTCTTTCTACTGCTTGCATTAGTATTTTGCTACTGTTGTAGTTAGCTCCTATATCTGATGCATAGCCTGTTTTTGATGAACTGCTACTTTCAGTCCTGTACCTTTAACCTGCTTAGTATAGGTGGAGTAGTCATCCCCTCTGACCCCGTAGATCAGTTGCCCCGCTTGTTTCCAAATCTCGATCTCTGATCGACGAGCTAGACCCGACACAGCACGTTCACCCCCCTTCGTTGTACGACGCTACAGGGATACTATCGGGTACCGAGGGTGACACCTCGCTAAGTACTCCTGATGATATCTCTGTAGTATAGCTAGTCGGTCGTGGTTATCGAGGGTGATTCCTCTTTCACCATTCTCGATAACGTCTCTGTCGTGCCACCCCGCGAGTGTGGGACCCCCGAGGGTGATTCCTCTAAGCCCACCTTGACGGGTACATCGTTCGGAGTCCAACGAGGGTGATACCTCGGATTCCCCCCGATGTTACAACCACACAGTTACTCGACCATGTTACTGGGATCTTCGATGATTAGTTGTAAGACGGGTGGATTCCCGCGAGACTGTGTTGTTGGCCTAATTAAAATGCTAATGGATTTGGGTATTTGATCTGGGTTGGTCGGAGACCTTTTCGCACTAACCGGCTACGCGGGAAGAATTATGGGTACTCGACGTCGCGGTATCAGCCGAAGCTTTTCAGATGCCAGCAGTGTAGCGGCGCGCGCCCGAGTGGTCCCGAGATGCATCGCGCTTGTGATTAAGGGATGCTAGGACTGACGTCGGCCGCCCATGCCACGTGCAGGAGCGTGAAGGGGAACTGGGCCCATGAACCCTTTGTGCTTAGGATTTAGACCGGCGGGCTGGCCTCTCTGATTAGTCTTAGGTGGGGCTGCGACGTGTCGATATTCCGAGGCCGGGCAGGACCCAGAAAAGTATGTCCGGCCAGAGTGTTATCGAGCGTGACGGGACATGTGGTGCACCCCTGCAAGGATGAAAATTAACTATTCGGATAGCCGTGTCCACGGTTACAGGACGACTTGGAGTTGTGCCCCGATCTTTTACAACTACAATTGTTACTTAACTGGAATTAGTTTGCCTCGGGATTGCTTCCTCGCAGGGAGTCGAGGGAGGATCTTTAGGCGTGACCTCACTTTAATATTGCTGCAACAATATGACTATTATTGTGTTACCCCCCCTGTTCTACTCTCGTCTATTGCTGCAAGACCCTGAAGATGCTAGTCTTCGATAGGACTAGGCCTTCTCTCTCTAATTCTCGCATTGCTGCAGTCAGTCCACATATAACCCCTCCCCCTTCTTTGATACTGATGCATAATTATAATAGTTCTGATGTAAGACTTGCGAGTACTTTGGATGAGTACTCACCGCTGCTTTGCTCCCCCCTTGTCCCCTTGATCCGTTTGCTGCGACCAGATGATGAAGCCCAGGAGATGGAGGTCCCCGCCGCCGACGACTGCTACCCCGACGGTGCTTACTACTACGTGGAGGCCGCTGATGATCAGGAGTAGTTAGGAGGTTCCCAGGCAGGAGGCCTCGCCTCGTTCGATCGTTGTATCTTTTGTGCTAGCCTTCTCTAAGGCACCCCATGTTTTATGTCTGTACTCAGATATTTGTTGCTTCCGCTGACTCGTGTGCTTATCGAGCTTTCGTATTCTAGCCCTCGAGGCCCCTGGCTTGTAATATGAAGCTGATGTTATTTTATTTGTGTCTAGAGTTGTGTTGTGATATCTCCCCGTGAGTCCTTGGGTTTGATCGTACGCATTTGCGTGTATGATTAGCGTACGATTAAGCCGAGGGCGTCACAAGTTGGTATCAGAGCCAACTGCCTGTAGGTAGCCCCCTTTCCAACTCCTTGGCCGAAGTTGAGTCTAGTGTTTGAAAAACTTACTAACACTGATGTTGTGGCTTACGGGCCCACATCTCAATTGGGTGGTATTAGTATCTTTTACTCCTTTCCTATACTCTGGGCTCTACTTTCTCTTCTCTTTCGGGTCAAAGATTTTACTAACTCTAACATTAGGTTCTCGAATCACATCAATCCGGAGCGCTGGACTATCTACTCTTTTTCTCGTGAATATGTATTACACACACTGTCATTGACATCCGTCAATCTTATTTTCAGATGCGTCCCGCAAGGCAGCATGTGCGCCTGACACAGGCCACCGAGACGAGTGGGTTCCTGGCCATTTTGGTCGATCTCCTCACCAGGCTGGGATATCGCTGGTACCCCGAGTACACTGTGTTCGAGGATTTCCGCGAGTACAACCAGTACCAGTACCAGGCTGAGGTTCGCATCTTCGACCAGAGGGGCGGTGAGACCCTCGAGCGCCACGTGTTCTGTGGTATTGGAGTGTCGGTCGAGATGGCCGTCCATGATGCAGCCTACATCGCCATCACCCGTCTCCGTGGAGCGTACCCTCACCTGGAGGAGAGCCCTTTCAGATACATCCCGCATGCTCCTGCTGGGGATGAGACTGGGTCTGATCTCACTGCCTACGCTTCTGACGTTCGGGAGCGCAGCGACCGTTCCTACGTCGCTGTCTCCGCCCCCTACGTGACGCGTCGCTACGACGCGCGGATTCTGGTGCAGTACACTGAGGCAATGGATCGTGCTTTCCGAGCTCTGACTGTGGAGTTGTATGCTACGCGCGCTCGTCTTTACGACGCGTTGACAGAGCTGCAGCCATCACACTGTCCGAGGGTTCCACCTGTGCGCATCCGCGAGCCGAGCACGACAGAGCTACCATCAGCTCTCGAGTGGACTGATGTTGGGGGTAGAACCCCTGCACTTGGACCTCAGCTGCTCGACTGGATGCGGTACCCTCACCAGAGTCACAACGGGACACAGGGTCCTGTCCCTACCTTCTATCACCGCCAGCTACCAGGATTCGATCGTCCTCTCCGACGTTGATGTAGCCTTATCGCTACATCTCGTTGTGGTACTCTTCCACAGCGTGCCTGCGCGCCGCCTAGTGAGTCCAGGGTATCGTCAAATGCGTCCGGGCTATCGCCAAATTTCGAGTTTTAATCGTTAGTCTGTAATCGAACTTATTATGGGTCTGTATGTCGAACTCAACTACTATGGAGTATCTATCGCATTTCCCTTTCATTATGCTTGATTACTTCATGAATGCGTGCGATGCCTTTCGATTACTTTAAGCTAAACTACCCCTGCTAAATATTTAACAGGATGGTTAGACCAGCTGGCCGCCCGCGTGGCCCTGCCAACGATGCACCACCCCCGCCTCCTGAGTATATGGCGGGGATGATCCAACAGTTTGAGCTGAACCGCCAGTTTATGCAAGGACTCATGGGTCAGTTCCAAAGGCCGAACATGAACCAACCACAAGGCGTGACACTGCAAGACTTCTGCCGTCTCAACCCTGCGATCTACCGCAGCTCAACTCAGCCTCTTGATGCTGATGACTGGCTCCGTGACATTTCTTATGAGCTAGAGTCTGCCAATGTGCCCCTGGCGAGCTATGTCAACTTTGCCGCCTACTTTCTGAAGGGTCCCGCTGCTCAATGGTGGGACAGCCACAGGCGCTCTCAGCCCGATGGAACTATCATCACTTGGGCAGAGTTCAAGGCTGCTTTCCGTGCTCGATACATTCCCCAGGGAATCATGGACCGGAAGAAGCGTGAGTTCCGCAACTTAGTCCAGGGCAACAAGACTGTGGATGCTTATCAGCGTGAATTTCTGGAATTATCTCGCTATGCTGAAGAAGACATTGCGACTGATGCACGCAGGCAGGAGAAGTTCCGTGAAGGCCTCCACCCTGATATCAAGCTGACACTCCTCGTTCAGGACTATGCTGATTTCGCCACCCTCGTGAACAAGGCTATTCAGGTTGAGACTGGTCTGCAGGAATACAAGGATAGCAGCAAGCGCAACCGTGACATGGGCTCTTCTTCGGGCTCGTCTGCACAGAAGCGGAAGATCTGGATTCCCAACAACATGTACCATGCACCTGCTCCTACTCCGAGGCCGTCCTATGCTGCACCTCGCCTGCCTCCTCCACCACCTAGGTAGCCGAGGCTTCCAGCTCCACCACCTCGAGTTCCTCCATCCCGTCCTGAGGACGGGCTGTGCTTCAAGTGTGGCCGTCCAGGTCACCGTGCTAGAGACTGCAGGCAGAATCAAAATCAGCTGGCACTTCCCGCAACTGGCCGTGGCAACAACCAGAACCGCAACTTCAACACTAAGCCTGCTTATGTTCGTGGTCAGGCCAACAACATTGATATGGGTCAAGCTCAAGACCAGCCTGCTACCGTGATGGGTACACTTCTCGTTAACTCAGTACCTACTTCTGTATTGTTTGATACAGGAGCATCGCATTCCTTTATGTCGGAAAATTTTGCATACATGCATGACATTAGGAGCGAAGAGATGAACATCCCGATAGTGGTAAACACCCCTGGGGGCGAATGCCGAACCTCTGTGGTTTGCCCCCATGTTCCAGTTGAAATTGAAGGATTAGAATTCCTTGCCAACCCCATTCTACTAAAGTCATCCAACATTGATCTCATATTGGGGATGGACTGGTTGAAAGCTCATACGGCATCGATCGTTTGTGCCACCAAAACCGTCCACCTCCTACACCCTTCAGATGAACTAGTAAGCTACCATGCTCATCTCGTCCGTAATGCTGAGGCACGGCTGTATGCTTTGAATGCATTAAATGCGTCGCCTCTTGAAGGGATTGAAAACATTCCAGTGGTCCGAGAGTTCCAAGATGTCTTTCCAGAAGAACTTCCGAGGATTCCCCCTGCTCGAGCTGTCGAGTTTGTCATTGACTTGGTACCCGGTACTACTCCTATTGCCAAGCGTCCTTATAAAATGCCACCACATGAACTCCTTGAACTTAAGCAAGAAATTGACAACTCGCTCCGTCTGGGTTTCATCCGTCCGAGTTCCTCTGCTTGGGGAGCACCTTCTCTCTTTGTTAAGAAGAAGGATGGGACAAATCGATTGGTTCAAGACTATCGTCCTATCAACCAGGCCACTATTCAGAACAAATATCCTCTCCCTCGGATAAATGATTTATATGATCAACTTGCTGGTTCCACCGTTTTCTCTAAGCTCGACTTGAGATTGGGATACCACCAGATCCGTGTTCGCAAGGAGGATATTCCAAAGACCGCCTTTGTTACTCGATATGGATCATACGAGTACACCGTCATGTCCTTCGGCTTAACCAATGCACCGGCAACCTTCTCTCGACTGATGAATTATATATTCATGGACTACCTCGACAAATTTGTCGTGGTATACCTGGATGATATTCTGGTGTTTTCGAAGAACAAAGAAGAGCATGCTGAACATCTTCGTCTTGTACTGGATAAGCTTCGGGAGCATAAACTCTATGCGAAGTATTCCAAATGTGAGTTCTGGCTAGACGAAGTGACTTACCTTGGTCATGTGATTTCCAAGGATGGTATTGCGGTCAACCCTGAACGAATTCAAGCTATTCTTGACTGGACTCCCCCGAAGAATGTCAAGCAAGTCAGAAGTTTTCTCGGACTCGCCAGCTATTGCCGTCGATTCGTCGAGAACTTCTCCAAGATTGCGAAGCCCTTAACCAACCTGCTTCACAAAGGTGTTAAGTATGAATGGACTGATAAATGTCAGGAAAGTTTCCAAGCGCTCAAGGACAAACTGACGTCCGCTCCAGTACTTGCTCCTCCAGATACGAAAAGGGACTTCGTCATATACTGTGATGCTTCTCGTCAAGGAATAGGTTGTGTCCTAATGCAGGATCGCAAGGTGATCGCTTATGCTTCACGTCAACTGCGTGCTCATGAAGAGAACTACCCAGTTCATGATCTCGAGCTTGCCGCAGTCATTCATGCATTGAAGGAATGGCGACAATACCTTGTCGGTAATCGCTGTGAAATCTACACCGACCATCAAAGTCTGAAGTACTTGTTCACTCAACCGGAGCTGAACCTGCGTCAACAAAGATGGATGGAGCGTATAGCAGATTTTGACTGTAGTATATCATATACCCCTGGAAAGGCTAATGTAATGGCTGATGCCTTAAGTCGCAAGTCATACTGCAACCACCTCCAGGTTCATCAGGTTCACGATCGTCTGCAAGAGGAATTCCGTAAGTTGAACCTCCACATTGTTCCTCAGGGTTACCTTGTTCCCCCTCCTGAAGAGTATCAAAAGATGAACCTTCGTGTTGTTAATCAGGGACCCCTCAGTAACCTAGTGGTTGAACCAGATCTTGTGAGCTCCATAAAGAATATACAAAACTTTGACGATGATGTCGACAGGATTAAGAGCTATATTGCGAAGGGTAAACCCTCCTTTTTCACCGTTGATGAAGGTGGCGCCTTGTATTTCAAGGGTCGCCTATTCGTCCCAAATAAGAAGGAAAATCTCAGGATGACTGGGAAGGTGATGGAAGAAGCTCATGACACACCATTGTCTATTCACCCGGGTAGTACCAAGATGTACCAAGACATCCGGCAAAGATTTTGATGGCCCAATATGAAACAAGACATTGCACGCTATGTGGCAGAATGTGATATATGCCGGCGTATCAAAGCAGAACACCAAAAGCCTGCTGGAACTCTGCAACCTATCTCTATTCCCGAGTGGAAATGGGACCATGTTGAAATGGACTTTGTCACTGGTTTTCCCAGATCTCAGAAAGGTAATGATGCTATTCTTGTCGTCATTGATCGACTGTCCAAAGTGGCACATTTCCTGGCCGTCAAGGAAACGATTAATGCTAGTCAACTGGCAGATCTTTATATGTCAAGAGTTGTTTCACTTCACGGTATTCCGTTGGTAATCAGTTCGGACCGTGGCAGCTTGTTCACTTCAAAATTCTGGGAAAGTTTTCAGAAGGCTATGGGGACTCATCTGTCCTTCAGCACTGCATTTCATCCTCAATCCCAGGGACAAGTTGAACGAGTCAACCAAATTCTCGAGGACATGCTTCAAGCTTGTGTCATTTCTTTCGGTAAGAAATGGGAGGAATCTCTCCCGTATGCCGAGTTCTCTTACAACAATGGCTATCAAGCTAGTCTGAAGATGGCCCCTTTCGAAGTATTGTATGGGCGAAGGTGTCGAACTCCTCTGAATTGGTCAGAAACTGGGGAACGGTCACTCTTCGGTCCGGATATTATTCAACATGCCGAAGATCAAGTCCGCATTATTCATGAGAATCTGAAGGCTGCTCAGTCTCGTCAGAAGAGTCAGTATGACCGTCATCATCAAGATATGGTCTATCAACCTGGCGAAAAGGCTTATCTTCGTGTCACACCAATGAGAGGTGCACACCGTTTCGGAATCAAGGGCAAGTTAGCTCCTCGTTATATTGGTCCTTTCACTGTTCTCGAAAGGCGTGGAAGAGTGGCTTATCAATTGGAACTGCCGGCGAACCTTTCTCAGGTTCACGATGTCTTCCATGTTTCTCAGCTCCGTCGCTGCTTCAAGGACCCTATTCGAGCAGTGGATCACGATATGCTTGAGCTACAACAAGACCTCTCTTATAAAGAGCATCCGGTCCGCATTCTCGACCAAGCTGAACGTAAGACTCGTCGCAAGGTCACTAAGTTCCTTAAGGTGCAGTGGTCAAATCACTCTGAAGATGAAGCCACTTGGGAACGCGAGGATCATCTTCGTGATGAATACCCCGGGCTTTTTCCCTCTACCTCTTAATTCTCGGGACGAGAATTCTTGTTAGTAGGGGAGAATTGTGACATCCTCGACTTTTGCTACAGTAGTGATTGTAATTAAGCTAGAGTGATCAACCGCTAATGATGCCACGTCATCGAATTCCCATCACAGATCAGCGTGGATTCGCGTCTGTCCGGATCGATGATTTGAAAGCAAAGGGAAGCACTTTATCGGTTCATTACAAGTATTAAAAGGATATATATATAAAAGGAAAGTATTAAAGAAATAATAATGATAAAAGAAAGAAAGAAAACTGAAAGAAAGAAATAATAAAAAGGAAAAAGGTAAAACAAAACAAAACAAATCAAAAAAAAGGAACAACCCCCCCTGGCCCAACTGGGCTCAAGGCCCAGCCGGCCACCACCCTCACCCTCCAAAACCCTAGCGCCACTCCCCTGGCGAGGGAGCCGCCGCCTCCTCCCCTCGCTACTCCCTCCCCCTCCCTGTGCGCCGCCACCCCCCCCACTCTCTCGTGACCACCCCCCCACCGACAGGGGCCCCACCCCACGCGCCATCTCCCCCCCTCTCGGTCCCGTAACTCCCGTCGCCCCCATCTCGCCCCCTCCCCATCCCACGCCAGATCCCACCCCCGTCGCCCCCCTCCTCTCCACCTCGCCTCCCCTCCCAGATCCTCCCCCGCCGGCCTTCTCCCTCCACCGCCCCTACCCCGGCGGCCCCTCATCCCCCTCACCCCCGGCGGGCCCTCCCCTGCCTCCCGCCGGCGAGCTTCTCCACCGAGCCACCCCACCACGCCGGCGAGCCGCCCCCCCACGGCTCCTCTCCTCCCCCGGCGGCCCCGCCCCTCACTGCCTCCTCGCCTCCCCCCGCCGGCCTCCTTCCCCTCGGCCACCTCCTCCCGCGGCGAGCCCCGGCCGCCCCTCGGCCTCCTCCTCCCCGCGGCGAGCCCCGGCCCCCGTCGGCCATCTTCCGCTCGGTCCGGGAGGGACCGGGCAGGGAGACATCACCAACTCACCGGATCCGACCGGATCCGACCGTCTCCCCCTCGCCGGCACGTCACCACCATCGTCACCGTCACCGTCACCGCAACCACGCCGTCTCCACCGTCACCTTCGTGCGAACTCCGGCTTCACCGGGCCGTCACGTCACCGTCGGTGAGCCCCTCTTCGGGCTCCTCCCACCGTGTCGATCTCCTCGCTGTCCCGGTTCCGTTCAGGCAAACGGGGCCTCGATCCGTCGACGGTGGACTCCGGTAGGAGGATTTGAAGTTTAGGTTCTTCTAGGTGGAGTTGGAGCAAAGTGAGTTCTCTGTCTCTGTTAACAAAGAGAGAGATGAGAGCTTTTGAGAGAAAAGAAATAAAATCAAATGTTGTATTCCGTATGTATGTATGTATGTATGTATTCGATACCCGTATTATGTATGTATTTGCGTATATAGGCATGTGGAGAGATACGACATTTGTATGTTTATTTATTTGTGATTTAAAATGTGTATTTGGCCTTAGGTCACTTACCGGTGGGGCCGTTGCACCCGGGTCTATGACAGGGAGGCCCCACGCGTTAGTTGAAATAAAAATATAAAAATAATGTTTTTCTTAAAATAAATAAATAAATAGATATTTAGTTAAAATAATTAATTAACATAATTAGAGTATGACACGTGGGTCCCTCGTTGAATTAATCTGATTAATAAATAATTAATCTTAAATAAAACTTGTGCCTATGACGTTCGGGACCCGCTGGTCAGTTGACCGGTCAAATGTTGATGTCAGCCTGACATCGCGATGATGTCATAATAGGATTTTATTAAATCTTTTAAATCTGTTTTTAATTCCTAAATAATTAATAAAACTTTGAAAATTAATATTAAATAATCCATAAGTCAGATCAAAATATTTTCAACATGAAAGTTGATCAGCAAAGCGAGACGAACCCGGATACACGGCCCGTTCGTCTGTCACGCGTCCCTAGCATAGTAAACATGGAACTTTTCCATCGTTTCCAGTATAACCGGTAGTAGCCCGAGACCCGGAAAATATCGTCAGATATTCTTCCGACCCGTCTATGACGGATGTTGCTGCGTTAGTTCATGTCTAGCCTGCATCTTTCCATGTCATGCTTTGTGTTGCATCGGTGCTATTATTTATTGTTTCTTCCCCCTCTTCTTACCTGTAGACCCCAAGACTGACGCTGCTGCCGGGTACATCTACGACCCTGCCGATCAGTCCTTTGCCGCAGAGCAGCAAGGCAAGCAAACTCCCCTTGATCATTCCTATATCGCCTATGTCTTTCTTTCTACTGCTTGCATTAGTATTTTGCTACTGTTGTAGTTAGCTCCTATATCTGATGCATAGCCTGTTTTTGATGAACTGCTACTTTCAGTCCTGTACCTTTAACCTGCTTAGTATAGGTGGAGCAGTCATCCCCTCTGACCCCGTAGATCAGTTGCCCCGCTTGTTTCCAAATCTCGATCTCTGATCGACGAGCCAGACCCGACACAGCACGTTCACCCCCCTTCGTTGTACGACGCTACAGGGATACTATCGGGTACCGAGGGTGACACCTCGCTAAGTACTCCTGATGATATCTCTGTAGTATAGCTAGTCGGTCGTGGTTATCGAGGGTGATTCCTCTTTCACCATTCCCGATGACGTCTCTGTCGTGCCACCCCGCGAGTGTGGGACCCCCGAGGGTGATTCCTCTATGCCCACCTTGACGGGTACATCGTTCGGAGTCCAACGAGGGTGATACCTCGGATTCCCCCCGATGTTACAACCACACAGTTACTCGACCATGTTACTGGGATCTTCGGTGATTAGTTGTAAGACGGGTGGATTCCCGCGAGACTGTGTTGTTGGCCTAATTAAAATGCTAATGGATTTGGGTATTTGATCTGGGTTGGTCGGAGACCTTTTCGCACTAACCGGCTACGCGGGAAGAATTATGGGTACTCGACGTCGCGGTATCAGCCGAAGCTTTTCAGATGCCAGCAGTGTAGCGGCGCGCGCCCGAGTGGTCCCGAGATGCATCGCGCTTGTGATTAAGGGATGCTAGGACTGACGTCGGCCGCCCACGCCACGTGCAGGAGCGTGAAGGGGAACTGGGCCCATGAACCCTTTGTGCTTAGGATTTAGACCGGCGGGCTGGCCTCTCTGATTAGTCTTAGGTGGGGCTGCGACGTGTCGATATTCCGAGGCCGGGCAGGACCCAGAAAAGTATGTCCGGCCAGAGTGTTATCGAGCGTGACGGGACATGTGGTGCACCCCTGCAAGGATGAAAATTAACTATTCGGATAGCCGTGTCCACGGTTACAGGACGACTTGGAGTTGTGCCCCGATCTTTTACAACTACAATTGTTACTTAACTGGAATTAGTTTGCCTCGGGATTGCTTCCTCGCAGGGAGTCGAGGGAGGATCTTTAGGCGTGACCTCACTTTAATATTGCTGCAACAATATGACTATTATTGTGTTACCCCCCCCCCCCTGTTCTACTCTCGTCTATTGCTGCAAGACCCTGAAGATGCTAGTCTTCGATAGGACTAGGCCTTCTCTCTCTAATTCTCGCATTGCTGCAGTCAGTCCACATATAACCCCCCCCCCTTCTTTGATACTGATGCATAATTAGAATAGTTCTGATGTAAGACTTGCGAGTACTTTGGATGAGTACTCACCGCTGCTTTGCTCCCCCCTTGTCCCCTTGATCTGTTTGCTGCGACCAGATGATGAAGCCCAGGAGATGGAGGTCCCCGCCGCCGACGACTGCTACCCCGACGGTGCTTACTACTACGTGGAGGCCACTGATGATCAGGAGTAGTTAGGAGGTTCCCAGGCAGGAGGCCTCGCCTCGTTCGATCGTTGTATCTTTTGTGCTAGCCTTCTCTAAGGCACCCCATGTTTTATGTCTGTACTCAGATATTTGTTGCTTCCGCTGACTCGTGTGCTTATCGAGCTTTCGTATTCTAGCCCTCGAGGCCCCTGGCTTGTAATATGAAGCTGATGTTATTTTATTTGTGTCTAGAGTTGTGTTGTGATATCTCCCCGTGAGTCCTTGGGTTTGATCGTACGCATTTGCGTGTATGATTAGCGTACGATTAAGCCGAGGGCGTCACAACAAGTCCTTAGTGGGCTGGTGGATTCAGCCCAAGAGGGCTATGGCGCCACCTAAAGAAAATACCAAAAGAAAAGAAAAAGGAAAATGAAAGAGGGAGGTGGGAAGGAAGAGGAGGACTCCTCCTTCCCAAACCGAATTGGAGGAGGGGTCCTCCTCCTCCTGGTGGCCGGCACACCTTGATGGCCTTGTACCTCAAGGCTAGCCCCTCCCCCTCCCTCCTATATATAATGGTGGTTTAGGGCTTTTTGAGACACAACTTTGCCACGTGCAACTCTAGCCTATTCCACATAGCTTTACCTCTAGATCGGATTTCTGCGGAGCTCGGGCGGAGCCCTGCAGGAGTAGATAATTAACACCACTGGAGCGTCGTCACGCTGTCGGAGAACTCATCTACTTCTTCGTCTTACTTGCTGGATCAAGAAGGCCGAGATAATCATCGAGCAGTACGTGTGCTGAACGCGGAGGTGCGGTCCGTTCGGCGCTAGATAAAAACGGATCGTGGAACGGATCGCGGGACGGTTCATGGGACGGTTCGAGGGACGTGAAGACGTTCCGCTACATCAATCGCGTTTCTTAACGCTTCCCGCTGTGTGATCTACAAGGGTACGTAGATCTAATCTCCACTCGTAAATGGACATCACCATGATAGGTCTTCGTGTGCGTAGAATTTTTTTTGTTTCCCATGCAACGTTCCCCAACAAAATACTCTCTCTTTTTCATGGAGACCGTCGAATGATGAATATGGCGTGTGGTCATAATTGCCCTCTCCGATAGGGTGCCATAGCAAGACTATGGATGAGATCGCTTCAGAACAGAGTCTTGCGGTGGTAGAGTGGAAGTTCTAGGTTTATTTCTGGTTTTTTATATTTATAGGATTTTTCATCATTAGATCTTGTAGTAGATACATGTACTATGTACTATCCCCATATTCAATATAGACGATCTCATATTCATTACTACAATCTTGTAGTAGATACATGTACTATGTACTACCCCCATATCCATACAATAAAAAGCGGGATGTAGGTTATTATCTCCTTGAGAGAGCCTGAACCTGGATAAAATCATGTTTCCATGTTACCATCGCTCAAAAACGCCTAGCTTAGGACCCCTACTACGATATAAGTCGCATTTCACACCGACATTGATGCTTTTATTGAGAGGCTGCTCATCGATTGTCGCGAATTGATGGGATGATCAGGTGATATTTTTTCAGTTCGATCTGTTTCACATATATTATCCTTTTTTGTTTATTGCTATCGGCCCGCAACTATGTTTGTAGAACTAAAATTAGGTTAGAACTTCTCGGACGGGTGGTCCTTAGCGAGACAACGAATCGTCGTATTCGGAAACTAGAATACTTTCCGATCTGTTAGAGCGAATACACATGGAAGTGAAGATCCCATATTCTCGGGAAGTCTGGAGAGCAGCCATTGACCGGGCTAACACAGCGCCCATAACCGATTTCGACCCAGTTCTTTTTAGCTTTTGATTCTCCAGAATCAGCTTTTGGAAAACTTTCTTCAGAATCAGCCAGAATGAGTCGTCGAGTTCTTTTCTCACATTGTGATCTTATATTATTGTACAAGTTGTATGTCGAAATATGTGTGACTCCCCTGAACAAAAATTGGATGATGGATTGCTAACACTTAGATGTTTCGAACAATTTATTGTCAAATATGAACCTGAATACGATTTATAAATATCTTACATAGATAAATATAACAATAACGAAGGTTTTCGCGTTTTCTCTGCTAGAAAATAAGTTCGAGTACAAATAGATTGGCTAATCTCATGGTACAAGACTGGTGGCGATGGCCTGACGTGTTGCGGCCATAGTAAAAATCCAAACGTTTTCTTTTGTTGGATGCCCAAAATCGTCAAAATCGGCCTCCCACCCCGCTTTTCAATTACACTGCCGATTGTGGTGTAATTCTGAAGATTCCACACAATCAAAATGAGTTTTTTTCAGCTTTTGATTTTCCACATCCAGAATCTCCATAATCAGGTCAAAAGAACTGGTCCCTGATCGGCTGCTACAAATAGGGTATAGTTGCATGGCCCAAACACTGAAAGGCAAATACTCCATGTATTATATCTCTAAATTTGTGTGGAGTACGAGCACAATTTCACTGGAGTAGACGTAAAGTGCCTCCCCTGGTGACGTAATCTGTGCACTGCATCGACCTTGTTGTTCCGAGCCAACACCCTGCAGGTTCTTACGGTGTCAAGACTTTGCTTCATCAAGCTGATGTCAACCACGTCGCATCTTTACCTAGGCCATACACATCTTACAAATAATATATTTGCACAAGTTGATTATGCAAATGTTTTTTTTTCTCTTTCTTCTTTCGGCTTCACTGCTTTACATGTTTGCAGTTGCCACTTAAGACTGTACTTGGCCAGGCCAAGTGAAGACAATCGACCTCGACTACACATTGTCCTTACCTCGGCGAGCTTACCCCGAGGCCCGTCTCCGCCGGTCTCGACCTCAGGCTATATTTTTCTAATTATTTACTCCACTTAAATTAATAAAATAGAAGAATTCTTTTAATATACATATATTACATTTATTTGTTTTTTTTTACTTTTGGCTTGCACAATATTATGTGTGCAGGTAATTAATATTGAGTGTGTAACACGGTTACCTCGACGCGTTCACATCGTCGTCTAGCCTCCGTCGAACGAATTGTGTCGCCACCTTGGTGTGCTGCCCTGTATCGGCACCCTCATGCGATCACTTCATCAAGCCGAGCTCGTCACTTGGCCACCACGGAATGGTCTTGGGGGCTAGAACCTCGGACAGGCCGCCCCGCCGCAAGCCCGGTTCGCGTCATCGACACCGAGCATATTAACGAGCTAAGTCGCTTTAATGCTCAATTTTTTTTCAATTTTTAATTTTTGTTCGGTTCGACCAAGCATTATATTTGTGTTAGATAAAAAAGTTTGTTTGTTAGAAACACTTCCATTTTCCATTATAACTGGGGCTAGGCCGTCATGCTGCCGAACTACTCCAGTCTCCTCGACTGGACCGGGGGCTTCGCCTCGCCGCAGCAACCGTGTTGTGTTGCCACTTCTGACCTGAGCTCTTTGCTAGATTACCTCAGGCTTGGGGGCTAGGACCTCGGCCAGGTCGAGGACCACATCTTTGTCCTGCCACAACTCCAGACCGTGCCGAACACATCAACCAGCTAAGTCATTTTCGTGCTCAGCTCTTTTTGAAATTTTACTTTTTGTTTAGTTCAACCAAACATTATATTTTTTGTTAAACAAAAAAAATTGTTAAAAATATTATTTGTTAAAATTTTCTTTACCCGAGTTAACTCGGGGCTCTTAAATTTATATGAGTCATTTCACAATAAATGTGTTTTTCCTTGGTCGTTGCAATGTCTTTTTTCTACTTCTCCCTTTTTCGACAATAGGGTGTGGTCAATAACCGGATAGCCTGCTTTCTTCCTAAACCCGCTCAAGTTTAGTTTGCTAAACGGGCCTCGGAGAATCACTCCGCCTTCGGGATATGGAGGTTGAAGCCAAAGTCTGACCCGATTGGAGTCCGTAATGGGGTGTATCATGTTAAAGCACGACTGAAGCACACATTAAATTTTAGACCAATTTCAGATTGGCACAATTTGTAACACCCCAAAAATCGGGCTATCGATTTTTGTGCTGTTATTCCTTCCTAGCTTTTCTCTTCCAAAATTTTCCTCTCGAATTTGGCAAATGACTAGGTGAATCAAGTCTATCCTCAACCTCTTCGTGCTTTTCCCATGACCTTGTGCCAGCTTGCCCTTGTTGATTAACCCCGAACCTCTTTGAAACCCTAGCTCCGAAATATAGGAACTGGGAATCCTGCCTTTGTGTTTACAAAGGAGCCATCATTTCCCTTGCTCTGTTGATCCTCCAAATATTCCCAGAGATCATTCTTCCCTCGTAGACCCTAGATGTGCAAAAATATTGCCAAGTCATATGCAATATTTCTCCTCTAGAATTAATTCATGTTTCTGCCTTTTTGAGGAATTAAATCCAAGAAAATATCTATCCATCTCCCAAGGTCATGAAAACTAGTGGAGATATCCTTTGTGATCCTATGAACCTCTCATAAAATATTGGCCATCACTGGGTAGGGAAAAATGCCTTTTTCCTATTTAAAGCCAAGATTCCAATTAGGGGCCTTTCCAAAGGAACTACCATTTTGGTAGCTAGGAAAAATCCCAAATAATTTGTGGAGCTTCTCATATCCATATATTCATCATTTTCATCAAAATATCAAGTTCCCAGATTCAAAAATTGAGCACAACATCCCTTTACAAATTCTGTCCAGATTTTCTGTTTGCAAAGGAAGTGCTTGATTCCTTGTTTCCCTTGAGCTGAAATTTTGCAAAGTAGTTCATTATGATAAATCATCCTTGTCCACCAAAATTTAGCCCATTCCATCAATCCATTATTCCTCAGTAACTGTGAAGATCCTGTCTAGATTGCAGCACTGTGAAGGAAGTACCATTTATAATTGTGCAAATGGTATGGAACTTTTACAGTGACTTTATATGCTGAAATCACGAGTATCCTCCAAGTTTCAGCCAATTCCATTTAGCCAGTTGACCCCAGCATCATCTTTTTCATTTCTGGTCAGAATGCCAAGTTACAAAGGAAGTACCCCTTAGACTCATTGGATTGTGCTGAATTTTGGCCAGGATAGTGACGCTAGTGAGTGGCCAACCTCAGCCAAATATTATACCAAGAGGTGCACTGTGGTGGCCACACCACATCACAAACACCTTGCTATTGGAAACTATTTGACTTTGGTTTGGTCACCTCATTTCTCCCCAGTGGTGTGTGTTGTATCATTTCATCTTAGAACAGTGTGTAGATAAGCTTAGACATGATTTGAGAGCTTGTGGGGCATGGCAATGCCGTGGCACCGTGGTGACCACGTGCAGACCGTGCCAAAACAGAGTTGTGTGTGTTTGAGTTGATGGGAGCTCGATTCCAGTGGGTTCTAGTTTGTCTAGGAGTGTCGGCACCATCCCCACTCCCCTCCCGCACCCTCTAGAGCCCTCTCCCCATTGTCTCCTTGTTCCTGGAGGTGTATGCAGAAGGAATCCCGCCATGGATTCTCGGAGCTTCTTGCGACATCGCGAGAGCCCCTACCCGCAGCTATATTAGGGCGTGCCCGAGCTTCTGACGTTCTGGAGGAACCTCCAAAGCCCCCTTAAGCCCTCTGGTGATACCCATGGCCTAACGCCCGAGCTGGCCGCCGTTGATCCCCGCGACAAACTCCTCCTGTTAGCCCCCTCCTCCTTTCTTCTAGTGGTGTGGCGCCCCCTGGGAGCTCGCCTAGCGGCCGCCACCTTCTATTTAACGAGGGAGGCCCTATCGGGGTGGTTCCTCTCGAAGCCCTCCGGCCACCATGCCCGGCCCGTGGAGTCGGTCTTGTAGGCCAGGCCAGGTCGTCTCGCGACCACGAGCAGGCGCGGTGAGCGCTGGCGGAGCCCCTGCTCACGCTGGCCGGCCCTCCCATGGCCGCCAGTCACCGGCTGCACCGGCGGCTCTGCCCCTCTCCGTTCGGCGGCGAGAGGTCGAAGAAGAAGCCAGGAGAGAGAGACAGAAGATGGGGTGGACCCCAGGCGTAAGAGAGAGAGAGAGAGGAGAGACAGGCGGTCCCACCCGTCAACCGGTTAAAGTCAAACCGCCCGGGCCCGAGCGTTTTAAGTGGAGACGTAAAGGGTAAAATACGCTTTCGGTAAACACTTTCGGTTTACCGAAAGTGTATTCCCCAAAATGCCCATTTTCTTTTAAAACCCGCAGGCCGAAAATGAATAAGTTTTTATTTATTTTCTGCCTAAACAATGAAAGGCCATAACTTTGCGCTCGTAGCTCCGATTGAGGTAAAACCAGCGCCCAGGTCTTCGTCTCGTCGAGACCGTTTTGATAATAAGATTTTCATAATATGTTTGTGTTGGGGAACGTTACATGGGAAACAAAAAATTTCCTACGCACACGAAGACCTATCATGGTGACGTCCATCTACGAGAGGAGATTTGGATCTACGTACCCTTGTAGATCGCACAGCAGGAAGCGTTAAGAAACGCGGTTGATGTAGTGGAACCTCCTCACGTCCCTCGATCCGCCCCGCGAACCGTCCCACGAACCGTCCCGCGATCCTTCCCACGATCCGATCCGATCTAGCGCCGAACGGACGACACCTCCGCATTGAACACACGTACAGCTCGACGATGATCTCGGCCTTCTTGATCCAGCAAGCAAGACGGAGAAGTAGATGAGTTCTCCGGCAGCGTGACGATGCTCCGGTGGTGGTGAGGATCTAGTCCTGCAGGTCTCCGCCCGAGCTCCGCAGAAATACGATCTAGAGGAAGAACTATGGTGTCTAGATACGAGTTGCACATGGCAAAAATTGTCTCAAATCAGCCCTAGACCACCATTATATATAGGTGGGAGGGGGAGGAGGCTTGCATTGAGGGCCAAGCCCTCAAGGGTGCGCCGGCCAGGAGGAGGGGAGGATTCCTACTACAATTAGGATTGGAAAGTGGAGTCCTTCTCTTCCTCCCCACCTCCCCCTTTTTTCTTTGTTTTTCTTCTTATGGCGCATAGGCCCTCTTAGGCTGTCCCACCAGCCCACTAAGGGCTGGTGCGCCACCCTTAAGGCCAATGGGCTTCCCTCGGGTGGGTTGCTGATACGTCTCCAACGTATCTATAATTTTTGATGGTTCCATGCTATTATCTTGTCAACTTTGGATGTTTTGTATGCATGAATATGCTATTTTATATCTTTTTTGGGACTAACCTATTAACTCAGTGCCAATTTCCAGTTTCTATTTTTTCCGTATTTTTGACCTTTTTCAGAGGAGAATATTAAAAGGAGTCCAAATGGAATAAAACCTGCGGAATGATTTTTTTTCCATAACAGAAGATACGCAGGAAACTTGAGAACCAAGGCAGGGGACCTCGGGGGACGTCACAAGCCCCTAGCCCCAGCCGGGGGGGGGGGGCTAGCAGGCTTGTGGGCCCCCGTGGCTCCTCTTCCCTACCTCTTCCGCCTATAAATTCTCTAAAAATCCAAAAGCACCAGAGGGAGCCACGAAAATACATTTCCGCCGCCGCAAGCTTCTGTCTCCGCAAGATCCCATCTGGGGACCATTCTGGTACCCTGCTGGAGGGGGGATTCGGACATGAAGGGCTTCTTCATCAACACCATTGCCTCTCCGATGATGCGTGAGTAGTTCACCACAGACCTTTGGGTCCATAGCTAGTAGCTAGATGGCTTCTTCTCTCTCTTGGATCTTCAATACCAAGTTCTCCATGATCTTCATGGAGATCTATCCGATGTAACTTTCTTTTGCGGTGTGTTTGTCGAGATCCAATGAATTGTGGATTTATGATCAGATTATCTATGAATATTATTTGAGTTTCCTCTGATCTCTTGTATGCATGATTTCGTATCCTTGTAATTCTCTTCGAGTTGTGGGTTTGGTTTGGCCAACTTGATCTATAATTCTTGCAATGTGAGAAGTGCTTGGTTTTGGGTTCATACCGTGCGGTGTCCTCACCTAGTGATAGAAGGGGTAGCGAGGCACGCATCGTGTTGTTGCCATCAAGGGTAAAAAGATGGGGCTTATATCATATTGCATGAATTTATCCGTCTACATCATAGCATCTTGCTTAAAGCGTCACTCTGTTTATTATGAACTCAATACACTAGATGCATGCTGGATAGCGGTTGATGTGTGGAGTAATAGTAGTAGATGCAGACAGTATGGGTCTACTTGTCTCGGACGTGGTGCCTATATGTAGGATCATTGCCTTAGATATCATCATGACTTTGCGCGATTCTATCAATTGCTCGACAATAATTCGTTCACCCACCGTAATACTTGCTATCATGAGATAATCCTCTAGTGAACACTATGGCCCCCGTGTCTACTTCACATCATATTTTCAGATCTACACTTTTACTTTGTTGCACTTTCCACCTTCAGTTCTCACCTTGCAAATAATCGTGAAGGGATTGACAACCCCTTTATAGCGTTGGGTACAAGTTTATTTGTTTTTGCGCAGGTACATTGGTGCGTCATCTTGATACTCCTACTGGATCGATACCTTGGTTCTCAAACTGAGGGAAATACTTATCGCTACTGTGCTGCATCACCCTTTCCTCTTCAAGGGAAAAACCAACGTAAGCTCAAGAGGTAGCAAGAAGTACTTCTGGCGCCGTTGCCGGGGAGCAGGATCAAGTCAAGAATAGTCTTTCGTCAACGTGCCAATTTCTGGCGCCTTTGCCGGGGAGTATTCAAATGAAGCATACAAAGTAACTATCGCAAACTAATCTGTTGCATTTACTTTATTTGCCTCTCGTTTTGCTCTCTCCCACTTCTAAAAGACAAAATTTACAAAAATATTCGCTCTTCTTCCGTTCGCCTTTTTGTTTGCTTGTGTTGCCATGTGCCTTCTATTTGCTTGCATCTTCGCTTGCTAAAAATCTATTGATATGGATCCTCACCCACTAGCTAATCTTTTCAAAAGACCAAATTATGATGAACAATTTGCTAGTGAGTTGAGTGCACTTGACTATCTCTATGGAGTTTTGCTTGAGATGCCTGAATCTGAAAATCGTGATGAATAAATTTATGAAGTGATTCACGAGGGCTCCTTGAATGAATAGCATGATTGCAATGGTTTCACTATAAATCCTATTAATGTCAATCATGCTAAAAATATGCAAAACCCTAAGCTTGGGGATGCTAGTTTTGCTATGTCCACTACTTGTTGCAATGATCATGATTGGGGTGATGATTTTACTTACGATCTTGAAAATTTATTTAAGCCTCATGATGAGTATGATATTGATAATAATGTTTGCAATAATATTGAAAGTTGGTTTGGAGAAGTCATGACTTTAGTTGATGATACTCCCACTATTTTTGAAGAGCGTCAACTTTGCATGCATGTGGATCATGAAAAGAATATACTATGTGATAGTTATATTGTTGAATTTGAATATGATCCCACATGTAATTATCATGAGAGAGGAAAATATTGTGGTAGAAACTTTCATGTTACTAAATTACCTCTCGTTATGTTGAGATTGATATTGTCTCTTTCTTCTTCCTTGCATATGGTAGTTATTGCTTGTCTTGATAATTTGTTTTCCTATAAAATGCCTATGCATAGGAAGTATGTTAGACTTAGATATGTTTGTCACATATTTCATGATGCTCTCTTCGTGTCCGATTGCTATCTTTTATGTGAGCATCATTGAATTATCAATGCCTAGCTAAAAGGCTTTAAAGAAAAGCGCTTGTTGGGAGGCAACCCAATGAATAAATTTATTTTTGCTTTTTGCTTTATGTTTTGTTCTGTGCACACCATCATAATTATGTTATGATTGTGTTTTTTATATTTTTTTAGTGTTTGTGCCTAGTAGAACATTTATGATTAGTTTTGGTGATAGTTGTTTGATCATGCCGAAAAAGATAGAAACTTTGTGCTCACGAAATTATTTTTGATTCCTATCCAGAAAGAGCTTTTGAGTTGATTATTCTTGGTTCTGATTGATATGCTAATTTACCTAATGTTCATAATTTTTCATAATTTTTGGGATACTAGAGGTATACGAAGTATACAGATTGCTACATACTGGTCTGTTTTTGATAGATTCTGTTTTTCTTGTGTTGATTGCTTATTTTGATGAAATTATGGTCAGTATCGGGGGGTACTAGCCATGGAAAAGTGAGAATAAAGTAATATAACATCAATCTAAATATAAATCAAGTTTACTACAGTAACTAAAGAGTTGGTGGTTTGTTTTCTTATACTAATGATATCACGAGTTTCTGTTTTAAGTTTTGTGTTGTGAAGTTTTCAAGTTTTGGGTGATGTTCTCATGGAAAATGGGATAAAGAGTGGAAAGAGCTTAAGCTTGGGGATTCCCAAGTGATCCCAAGCCAAATTCAAGGATATCAAAAAGCCTAAGCTTGGGGCTGCCCCGGGAAGGCATCCCCTCTTTCGTCTTCAATCCATCGGTACCGTTACTTGGAGCTATATTTTTATTCACCACATGATATGTGTTTTGCTTGGAGCGTCGTGTATTATAGGAGTCTTTTCTTTTTGTTTTGTCACAATCATCCTTGCTGCACACCTTTTTGAGAGGGACATTCACTCGTCGTGATTTTGCTAGAATACTCATTGAGCTTCACATATATCTTTTGAGTTAGGAAATTTAGCTCGCATGTGCTTCACTTATATCTTTTGAGCTATATAATTTTTCTCTAGTGCTTCACTTAAATCTTTGTAGAGCACGGCGGTGTCATATTTTGTAGAAATAAAAAATCTCGATCTTCACTTATATCTTTTCGAGAGTGCTCTCTCTCAGTAACTTGGTAATTGGTGTTTGCTATGAAAGTAGTCCTAAAGATGATAGGCATCCAAAGAGGATATAATAAAAACTTCCATATTCAAGTGCATTGACTAGTAAGAGAAGTTTGATTCCTAAAATTAAGTTTTGAGATATGGATTTGGTAATATTAGAGTTAGTTAGTAGGGTGTTGTGAATCTAGAAATACTTGTGTTGAAGTTAGTGATTCCCGTAGCATGCACATATGGTGAACCCCTATGTTAGAAAGTCGGAGGATAATTGATTTATTGATTGTCATCCTTTCTGTGGCGGTCGGGATCGCGCGATGGTTAACACTTACCAACCCTTCCCCTAGGATTATGCGTTTAGCACTTTGTTTCGATTACTAATAAAACTTTCGCAATAAGTATATGAGTTCTTCATGACTAATGTGAGTCCATGGTATAGATGCACTTTCACCTTCCACCATTGCTAGCCTCTCTAGTGCCGCGCAACTTTCGCGGGTGCACAAACCCACCATATACCTTCCTCAAAACAGCCACCATACCTACCTATTATGGCATTTTCATAGCCATTCCGAGATATATTGCCATGCAACCCCCACCGTTCCATCTCATGACTTGTGCCGTCACTTTCATATTGCCTTTGCATGATCGTAAGATAGCTAGCGAGATGTTTGAATGTCATACGGTAAGCTAGATTGTTGCACATCTCGGTACACTACCGGAGGCATATCCTATAGAGTCATCATTGTTCTAAGTATTGAGTTGTGAGTAAATAAAAGTGTGGTGATCATCATTATTAGAGCATTGTCCCATGTGAGGAAATAAAAAAAGGCCAAAGATGTCCACCAATTTTTTTTGAAAAGAGGCCAACGAGCCCAAAAAAAGAGAGAGAGAGAGAAAAAGAGAGAAGGGACAATGCTACTATCTTTTTTCCACACTTGTGCTTCAAAATAGCACCATGTTCTTCATGATAGAGAGTCTCTTGTTTGACACTTCCATATACTAGTGGGAATTTTCATTATATAACTTGGCTTGTATATTCCAATGATGGGCTTCCTCAAAATTGCCCTAAGTCTTCATGAGCAAGTTGGGTGCACACCCACTAGTTCTCCTTTTGAGCTTTCACACACTTATAGCTCTAAGTGCATTCGTTGCATGGTAATCCCTACTCATTCACATTGATATCTATTGATGGGCATCTCCATAGCCCGTTGATACGCCGAGTCGATGTGACCATCGCCTCCTTTTTGTCTCACAACCTCCACCACACTCTATTCCACCTATAGTGCTATATCCATGGCTCACGCTCATGTATTGCGTGAGAGTTGAAAAAGTTTGAGAAAGTAAGAGTGCGAAAACAATTACTTGGCCAATACCTGGGTTGTGCATGATTTAAATTTGTTGTGTGGGGATGATGGAGCATAGCCAGGCTATATGATTTTGTAGGGGTAACTTTCTTTGGCCTTGTTATTTCAAAAGTTCGTCATTACTTTGCTAGTTTGCTTGAAGTATTATTGTTTTCGTGTCAATAGTAAACTATTGTTTTGAATCTTACGGATCTGAACATTCATCCCACAAGAAAGAAGTTACAAAGGACAAATATGTTAGGTAGCATTCCACATCAAAAATTCAGTCTTTATCACTTCCCTACTCGAGGGCGAGGAGGACCTAAGCTTGGGGATGCTTGATACGTCTCCAACGTATCTATAAATTTTGATTGTTTCATGCTATTATCTTGTCAACTTTGGATGTTTTGTATGCATGAATATGTTATTTTATATATGTTTTGGGACTAGCCTATTAACTCAGTGCCAAGTGCCAGTTTCTTTTTTTCCGTGTTTTTGACCTTTTTCAGAGGATAATATTAAACGGAGTCCAAACGGAATAAAACCTATGGAATGATTTTTTCCATAACAGAAGATACGTAGGAGACTTGAGAACCAAGGTAGGGGACCTCGGGGGAGGTCACAAGCCCCCTAGCCCCGGCCTGGGGGGCGGGCCTAGCAGGCTTGTGGGTCCCCCATGGCTCCTCTCCCCTACCTCTTCCGCCTATAAATTCTCTAAACATCCAAAACCACCACAGAGATCCACGAAAATACTTTTCCGCCGCCGCAAGCTTCTGTCTCCGCAAGATCCCATCTGGGGACCGTTCTGGTGCCCTGCCGGAGGGGGGATTCGGAGACGGAGGGCTTCTTCATCAACACCATTGCCTCTCCGATGATGCGTGAGTAGTTCACCACAGACCTTCGGGTCCATAGCTAGTAGCTAGATGGCTTCTTCTCTCTCTTGGACCTTCAATATAAAGTTCTCCATGATCATCATGGAGATCTATCCGATGTAACTTTCTTTTGCGGTGTGTTTGTCGAGATCCGATGAACTGTGGATTTATGATCAGATTATCTATGAATATTATTGGAGTTTCCTCTGATCTCTTATATGCATGATTTCCTATCCTTGTAATTCTCTTCGAGTTGTCGGTTTCGTTTGGCCAACTTGATCTATAATTCTTGCAATGGGAGAAGTGCTTGGTTTTGGGTTCATACCGTGCGGTGTCCTCACCTAGTGACAAAAGGGGTAGCGAGGCACGCATCGTGTTGTTGCCATCAAGGGTAAAAATATGGGGTTTATATCATATTGCATGAATTTATCCCTCTACATCATGTCTTCTTGCTTAAAGCGTTACTCTATTTGTTATGAACTCAATACACTATATGCATGGTGGATAGAGGACGATATGTGGAGTAATAGTAGTAGATACAGACAGTATCGGTCTACTTGTCTCGGACGTGATGCCTATATGTATGATCATTGCCTTAGATATCATCATGACTTTGCGCGATTCTATCAATTGCTCGATAGTAATTCGTTCACCCACCGTAATACTTGCTATCATGAGAGAAGCCTCTAGTGAACACTATGGCCCCCGGGTCTACTTCACATCATATTTTCAGATCTACACTTTTACTTTGTTGCACTTTCCACCTTCAGTTCTCACCTTGCAAATAATCGTGAAGGGATTGACAACCCCTTTATAGCGTTGGGTGCAAGTTTGTTTGTTTTTGCGCAGGTACATGTAACATCCCAAATTTTGGAATGTTAATATAATTATTATATTGTTTGTTTGTTTGCCTGAGTGATTGGAACTTGAGTGAAATTTGAAACTTTTCAAAAACTTTTGAATGAGAGGGAATAAAATGACTTTCCCCATCTCGGATGAATTGAAATTCAATCTTTTAAAAGCAAAGAGAGAAGATGACATGACTTCTTCAACTATAAAGAATTTGAACGGAGTTTGTATTTGAATCCTTTCAAAATATTTGCCCTTGCTTCTATATATTTCTTCCCCGAGAAAATGCCCCGATAAAATTCTTGCACGCAAGAAAGAGCGGAGGAAAATGACTCTCCAAAATGTGAGGCATTTCTGAAATATTTTGAGCCAAGAAGACCCAAGTTTATGGGGAAAATATTTTGCCAAAAGAAAATAAAGACTTAGGGATTTTTCCGAAAAAACATTTTTTTTAAAAGTTTTTATTTTGGTTTTGGAAAAATGATAATAAATTAGGAAATATTTTTCTGGTCGATTTGGTATATAATACCCCATATAAATCTTTTTATTTTGTTTCCTTCTATTATTTTTTCTTGCTGTTTAAAAAAAACGGGAGATTTTCCACGGCCAGATCCCCATCGCTGGGAGAATCCCTGGCCGATCCTTTCCCCACGAGCTCCCATGGCCGGCCCCGATTCCGTACCCATCTATGCCCCCTCCCCCCTATAAAAACCAGACCCCCGAGCCGCCCTCGCCCCGTTCCGCACCCCACCGCCCCTGCCCAGCCACCTCGTCGCGCCGCACAAGCTCGCCGGAGCTTGGCCCTGCTCGAGCTAGCACGAACCCCTGCTGCCTCCCCCGTCGCCCCGGACGCCTCCCGTGCTGCCTCCCCCGATGCCCCAGAGCCGACCGCCCCCTCCTCCGCCACCCCCACCTCCGCCGGTGACCACCCCCCCGCCGGAGCTGCTTCCCCACCTCGCCGGAGTAGCACCTCGCCGGCCAACCTCTCTGTAAGTCTCCAGCCCCCCTTTGACCGTTGGATTGGAATCACACGCATAGGATTAGATGTGCATACCCCTTCGGGTCTTACAAAAAAAAACGGATCGGTTTTTCTGTCACTTAAACTAAGCCGAGTAGTTTTCATTAGATTGCGGCCGTGTGCTAGTATCCCTCGCAGCAAACACCCCGCAGCCAACCAAAGACTGCCACATCTACCCTTGTCCGATTAGTAGCAAATCTTCTTTTTCTGTTTTAATTCAAAAATAGAGAGAGTTTCAATTTTGTTCTGATCATAACTTTTGATCTAGAGATCCAAGGAGGTTGATTCTTTTTCTAGTAGATCACAAACTTTCTGTAGTTTTTAGAAACATATAATTTGTCTATGTTTGAAATTTTCCACTAGATCAAATTTAGTTTAAACATTGTTTTGCCTATTCCAGGAGTTTAGAAATAGCTTTTAATTTGATTCTTTTTGCTACGGATCACTAGTGATCTTATTTATTAGTGGTAAAAATTTCAGAATTATTTGAGCATTTTAACTCATTGTTGCTTGTGAAACAATTTATGTTTCACCACTTTTAGGATTATGGCTATTTCCTTTTCTATAATTGTTTTTAAATCATTTTCTTTTATATTTCAGAAAGATTATGTTTTGTTTCTGTTATTTACCAGTGGGTTTGCAACAAGTTTTTATTTTTTATTTTTATATGTTATCATGAAATCAATTCTAGTTCCCTAATAACTTGCAAGTGGTTTCTCCACTGTTTCAAATCCCGTTTGGAAATACTTTCAAAAAGTTTTGTGAAAAATACTCTATTTTATCTTAGTTCCCTGTTATTATTTTCCGTTGGAGAAAAACTATTTAGTGTTTGATGTAGTAGAAGACTCCCTAGTCTTATTTGAAGTTTCCTTCAGATTCCTATTCGCTCTCTCTTTTGTTTTGATTGCTAGAATGATTGCTAGTACGAGTGCTTATGTGAATGATATGTTTGTTATATAGAATTCATCGGAAAGTGACGAGTAGTCTAGCAAGTTATTTCTCGAGAAATTCTTCTTCGTCAACATCACCAGGCAAGTCATTTGATCATGTATCACCTATGTTTTATGCATCGTAGTTCTACCATCCTATGCCCAATTGCATGCTGACTAGGTACTTGGAAATTATGGTTACATATTGTAGTATCATGTGGTAGGCACCCAACAACCCCGTTACTTGGCCCGGGATGACAAATTTCATATTGCTATGCTTGAGTAGACGGGATTCTGGTTGAGAGTTTATCATGAGTGATGCGAGAATAATTTAATAACCAAGACCGGTTAAGTCAAGACTTTTCAAGACCTCGTGATGCAATGCAACTCTGTGTGAAGGACGGTTGATCGGCTCCCTGGAGAAACCAGTGGATGACCCAGGATGCTGGGGACGGCCATGACATCTTGCGAAAAGCTTCACCCATGCTCAAAGAGACGGATGGATATTTTCAACACCCAAGGCTTACCTGCACAGCCACAAGTCATTATGGGCTCTGGCTTGGTTGGACAACGCGGCGACTCTGGACAGGCGGTGCTAGCAGATGTAGAAGAACGGTAGGATTGGATGGGCACCGACAGGGATTCAGAGGGACCCATTGAAAGACCATGTTTTGATCATCCGGTCTTCAAACACCCTGAAGTGCGAGGACATACACGGAGGCGATCAAATCTTGTGAGGAACGTGTGCAAAACTCTGCAGAGTACTCAAACCTAATCGATTAGCCGTGTCCACGGTCATGGACAACTTGAGCCAAAGGAACTGAAGTTATCTGAAATTCTCAACACCATTATATATATTTGATGAGGGTAATATTTATAACTTGGGTATGAGAACTGGTTGGCGGAACCATCTTGTTAACAACCAACCTTGTAGTAATATTTTGTTTTTAGCCCCTCTTGTTGTAGGAGAAAATTTGCTTTACGCTAAAACTTACAACACCACCTGCCATATATGCATATAGTATAGATGATATTTTACCCCCTCTCATATGTGACTTGTCGGCATATTCAATATGCTGACCTACACGGCTGCAACGTCTTATGTTGCAGATATTTTTCTTCGACGAGTAAGAGTACGATTCAGGGTTACGGTCTACACTCAACTTGCCGTTGGTGTTTATTGGGACTCCACTCCCTTGACTGCTTCCGCTGAGATATTCAAGGTATATATCAGTTTTACGCTATTTACATGTGATTGCATTTTGATATATACATTGATGTACTGTGTGTGCCAGCATACTGATCCAGGGATGGCACAGAAACACAGAGGCTTGACTCGTTTTGAGTCGGGTTGCTACAGAAATGGTATCAGAGCACATGTTGACTGTAGGACGTGACCCTAGAAACTGGAAATTTCTTAGGATAGGATCTCTCAAAATTTCTATTTTTCAAGAACACCTTTTACTTCTCATCTCTTCTGATTTTATCAAACGTTCTCTCTCACCTCAAATAGTTAGACAATACCCTTACCCCTTCGACCTCATGAAGAATCAACGGAGTTCTACTTCAAAGTAAAGAGGATTTCACCACACGTTTGAAGAATTGAAGCTACACCAACAGAGGACTCTCAAGACCCGAAGAACTCGAAGACCCTGAAGTGTTCGAATAATTATATGACCATTAGAAGTCCAAACCCCTTTTATATACTCACGTTAGATACGATGAATTAAGCCGTCATTGGTGTGCGTTTTCTGACGGCCACAAATAAAACCTATTCTCAAAAGAATATTGTTTGTATTGTGTGTATCTCACTCCCTCTCTTACCCGTCTCATCCCCAAAACCTCAAACCTACCAGATGGAGTATGAAGCTGGACTTGTAGTCTCTGGACCAATGACCCAGCTGGAGGCTGATATATGGATTCAAAACATGGAGAACCACTTCGGGAGCAACTTGATCTCAAGGAAGTATGAAGTGGAACACGCTCTTGAGTACTTTACACAAAGTGCTGCAATCTGGTGGAAAATGCATCATGCCATACACGGGTTTAGTGGAGCAAAAACATGGGACGAATTCAAGAAGACTTTGTTAAGATCCCGTCTTATTCAGAAGTGCTATGATAATCCGAAGGAGAAGACTTGTGCATGCAAGATCTGTGGAGAAATAGGGCACACCCAGGAAGAACACAAGGATGGATGCACTCACTGTGAAGAAGATCACCAAGCTGAGGAGTGCCCAAGTAGTCAGGTGACTTGTTTCCTTTGTGAAGGAACCACCCACTACCCAGCTCAGTGTCACATTTACCCCAAGGTACAACAGGTTGTCAAGCAGCAGAAAGATGCAGTGAAGGAAACCCTCAAGAAGAAGATTCTAGAAGAACCTATGATGATTGAAAATATAGAAGACCCTGATGAACAAGGTCTGACCATATTTTTCTCCAATGCATGCTACTCATGTGGAGGAGAAGGACATTATTCACAGGATTGCACGAAAAGAAGCCAAGAGTATCTGGGAAACTTCCCGACGAAAAAAGTGGAGTTTGATCCACTTGAAATAGAAGAACTGGCCAAAATAAAGGGGTCCGGAAAGAAGAAAAAGTACCCTCGGAAGAGCCAAATCTCTGCAGATATAGACCTGAGTCATGTCAGATGTTATAAGTGTATGGAATTTGGCCACCACAAATACATGTGCTCAGGAAGGAAGCCGAAAACCCAAGGAGCAAAAGCAAACACTAAGACGCCCCGAGACTTGCCAGAACTCATTTTCTTTCGTTGCAAGGAAGCAGGACATTATGCTAGTGATTGTCCACAAAGGAAGAAAGCTAAAATGGAGTAGATAAGTTTTGACAGTGGCAATAAGTGGAACCTGAAGCACTCTTGTTTTTCATGAGATCATGGAGTGAATTTTTTTGTAACAGAAGTCCCTGAGATTGTAATAACATCATGAATAAATGGAATTTATTGTCTCATGATTGCCTATGTTGAAACTGTATGCGTTGTTTCTCTACGAGCAAAGATCTCCGAACATTATGAGGATGTGAGAAAATATGGTCCATGCAGGCATGCATATAATTCATTTTAAGTGTGGGAGTAATCGGTAAACCCACAGGATCCACTGAGTAGGAATGTACCATAATTACCAAGGAGACACATACATTCCTCTAAGTACCTATTTACTGACACCTGCAGATGACAACTCTCTACGAGTCATTCCTCAAGGGCCCAGAAACGATCATGACCCTGACCAGTGACCATGATTACCCGAAAATCCTGAAGGACATGATGAAGCACATTCATCTTGAAGGAGATGCAGTCTACAAAGGCTACCCATTCATGGAAAGTGGAGTAGAACTTTGGTATGTGGAAGTACACCTCCACCATGTGAAAGGAGTTTGTCCAAAGACTATGGGGCAATACTTTTTCATTTCACGTGTACCACGAGCAACCTTCTTTGATGCTGTTCGTGAAGCTGCCATGGAAGCCATACGTCAGATTGGAGAAAAACTTGAAGCAAGACTCCGTCATACCCAGGAATAGTTGAGTGAGGTACGTGCGGATATGATGGAGATGAAGCTCATGACCACCATGATGAAGCAAAAGATGGATGATTTCAAGGAGCACATTGGAAATTTCGTGTGGAACTAAAGTACCTCCAAGAGAGATGAATGAATAATGTTGGCAGAAATGCTCGACCATACCGAACAATGTGGATGGCAGCATTTGTAATAAATTACTTTTGAGTTGGAATTTTGAAGAAAGTAAGGATGTAATAAAGGATTGATTATGAAATGAATATGATTTATGGATGAACCAATACCTTTTTCATGGTAAACACACCAGCGGAAAGCATCCCACAGAGTGGAGTGTGTACCAAAGATAAGTCTGAGGATTATTATTATATGATGGTTACCCCAAGAATATGACGGAATGAAACACTATGGAATTTAAAGGCGGAGTAACTCCAAGTATGCCTGAAACCCACAGACCCCGGGACTAACAAGGATCTAGTACTAACTTTTGGAGAAGGAAACTTGTATCAGCAACATTTCCCTAGGAGCATACGAAAACCTGAGAGTTGTGAAGAAACGATAGATGTTTATTCAGCTTGCAGAATCATTGGATTATCCGAACTTCGTTTGTGGACAAGAGAATTTCTGCAATGCTTGTGAGGATGCTCAAGTGTTAGAATACGAGATTCACTAAGCCTTATACAAGGTAATGATTTTAGTGCGACATGGCTTGGCCACCATGATGACTTACAATTATCATTCTCTTGCTATTCGGAATGGTAAATCTGAGAGACTTACCCATAGTGAGAGAAGACGTTCTTTGAAGCTTTTGTTTAAGCCTTATAGTGGTATAAGAAAAGCCCATGTAAATGGCACTTGTTGTCACGCGTAGGAAATTTTACGGTGAGGATGAAGACAAGACCTCTGTCTCTGCAGGATAACCAGAAATGGTAGACCACCATGAGAATCATCGATAGGTTATTTAGAATTGATCACGAGACTATCAGTTAAGAAGACCCAGTAACGGAACAAGCTTATATCAACGGAAGAGCACTAGATTTTGATGGAAAACATTATGAATATAATGGGAGAGCATCACCAAAGGATTTAATATGAAGACTGTGCGATGTCATTTGCCAAAACCCCAGAGGATTGTTAAAATCTTAAGGGACCAGTATCTCTAATTTTAAGTGTGGTAGCATCCCACTTTGCAGGAAGTCGGATTTGATAGAAGACCCCCCAACCCTAACCTTTCTTTCTAGCCTCTTCGAATCTCGAGGACGAGATTCGTTTTAAGTGTGGTAGGTTTGTAACATCCCAAATTTTGGAATGTTAATATAATTATTATATTGTTTGTTTGTTGGCTTGAGTAATTGAAACTTGACTGAAATTTGAAACTTTTCAAAAACTTTTGAATGAGAGGGAATAAAATGACTTTCCCCATCTCCGATGAATTCAAATTCAATCTTTTAAAAGAAAAGAGAGAAGATGACATGACTTCTTCAACTATAAATAATTTGAACGGAGTTTGTATTTGAATCCTTTCAAAATATTTGCCCTTGCTTCTATATTTTTCTTCCCCGACAAAATGCCCCGACAAAATTCTTGCACGCAAGAAAGAGCAGAGGAAAATGACCCTCCAAAATGTGAGGCATTTCTGAAATATTTTGAGCCAAGAAGACCCAAGTTTATGGGGAAAATATTTTGCCAAAAGAAAATAAAGCCTTAGGGATTTTTCCGAAAAAACATTTTTTTTAAAAGTTTTTATTTTGGTTTTGGAAAAATGACAATCAATTAGGAAATATTTCTCTCATCGATTTGGTATATAATACCCCATATAAATCTTTTTATGTTGTTTCCTTCTATTATTTTTTCTTGCTGTTTCAAAAAAAACGGGAGATTTTCCTCGGCCAGATCCCCATCGCTGGGGGAATCCCTGGCCGATCCTTTCCCCACGAGCTCCCTGGCCAACCGCCACCAACCCCCCAGCGCACCCCCTCTTTCCCTTATTTATTTTCTTTTCTTTTCTTTCCTTCCCTCTTCTTCCTCCTTTCCTTCTTTCTTTCTCCCGTGACTTTCCTTCCCAGCGAGCTTGCACCTTCCATGGCCGGTCCCGATTCCATACCCATCTATGCCCCCATCCCCCCTATAAAAACCAGACCCCCGAGCCGCCCTCGCCCCGTTCCGCACCCCGCCGCCCCTGGCCAGCCACCTCGCCGCGCCGCACGAGCTCGCCGGAGCTCGGCCCTGCTCGAGCTAGAAGGAACCCATGCTGCCTCCCCCGTCGCCCCGGACGCCTCCCCTGCTGCCTCCCCCGATGCCTCGGAGCCGACCGCCCCCTTCTCCGCCAACCCCACCTCCGCCGGTGACCACCCCCCCCCCCCCCCGTCGGAGCTGCTTCCCCACCTCGCCGGAGTAGCACCTCGCCGGCCAACCTCTCTGTAAGTCTCCACCCCCCCCCCCCTTTGATCGTTGGATTGGAATCAGACGCATAGGATTAGATGTGCATACCCCTTCGGGTCTTAGTAAAAAAACCGGATCAGTTTTTCTGTCACTTAAACTGAGCCGAGTAGTTTTCATTAGATTGCGGCCGTGTGCTAGTATCCCTCGCAGCAAACACCCCGCAGCCAACCAGAGACTGCCACATGTACCCCTGTCTGATTAGTAGCAAATCTTCTTTTTCTGTTTTAATTCAAAAACAAAGAGAGTTTCAATTTTGTTCTGATCATAACTTTTGATGTAGAGATCCAAGGAGGTGGATTCTTTTTCCAGTAGATCACAAACTTTCTGTAGTTTTTAAAAACATATAATTTGTCTATTCTAGGAGTTTAAAATAGCTTTTAGTTTGATTCTTTTTGCTACTGATCACTAGTGATCTTATTTATCAATGCTAAAAATTTCAGAATTATTTGAGCATTTTAACTCATTGTTTCTTGTGAAACAATTTCTGTTTCACCTCTTTTAGGATTATGGCTATTTCCTTTTCTATAATTGTTTTTAAATTATTTTCTTTTATATTTCAGAAAGATTATGTTTTGTTTCTGTTAGTTACCAGTAGGTTTGCAACAAGTTTTTATTTTTATTTTTATATGTTATCATGAAATCAATTCTAGTTCCCTAATAACTTGCAATTGGTTTCTCCACTATTTCAAATCCCATTTGGAAATACTTTCAAAAAGTTTTGTGAAAAATACTCTATTTTATCTTAGTTAAATTTATATCTTAGTTCCCTGTTATTATTTTCCATTGGACAAAAACTATTTAGTGTTTGATGTAGTAGAAGACTCCCTAGTCTTATTTGAAGTTTCCTTCGGATTCCTATTCGCTCTCTCTTTTGTTTTGATTGCTAGAATGATTGCTAGTATGAGTGCTCATGTGAATGATATGTTTGTTATATAGATTTCATCGGAGAGTGACGAGTAGTCTATCAAGTTATTTCTCGAGAAATTCTTCTTCGTCAACATCACCAGGCAAGTCATTTGATCATGTATCACCTATGTTTTATGCATCGTAGTTCTACCATCCTATGCCCAATTGCTTGCTGACTAGGTACTTGGAAATTATGGTTACATATTGTAGTATCATGTGGTAGGCACCCAACAACCCCGTTACTTGGGCCGGGACGAAAAATTTCATATTGCTATGCTTGAGTAGACGGGATTCTGGTTGAGAGTTTATCACGAGTGATGCGAGAATAATTTAATAACCAAGACCGGTGAAGTCAAGACTTTTAAAGACCTCGTGATGCAATGCAACTCTAGGTGAAGTACGGTTGATCGACTCCCTGGAGAAACCAGTGGATGACCCGGGATGCTGGAGACGGCCATGACATGTTGCGGAAAGCTTCACCCAAGCTCAAAGAGACGGACGGATATTTTCAAGAACCAAGGCTTACCCGCACAGCCACAAGTCATTATGGGCTCTGGCTTGGTTGGACAACGCGGCGACTCTGGACAGGCGGTGCTAGCAGATATAGAAGAACGATAGGATTGGGTGGGCACCGACAGGGATTCAGAGGGACCCGTTGAAAGACCATGTTTTGATCATCCGGTCTTCAAATACCCTGAAGTGCGAGGACATACACGGAGGAGATCAAATCTTGTGGGGAACGTGTGTAAAACTCTACAGAGTACTCAAACCTAATCGATTAGCGGTGTCCACGGTCATGGACAACTTGAGCCAAAGGAACTGAAGTTATCTGAAATTCTCAACACCATTATATATATTTGATGAGGGTATTATTTATAACTTGGGTATGAGAACTGGTTGGCGGAACCATCTCGTTAACAACCAACCTTGTAGTAATATTTTGCTTTTAGCCCCTCTTGTTGTAGGAGAAAATTTGCTTTACGCTAAAACTTACAACACCACCTGCCATATATGCATATAGTATAGATGATATTTTACCCCCTCTCATATGTGACTTGCCGGCATATTCAATATGCTGACCTACGCGGCTGCAACATCTTATGTTGCAGATATTTTTCTTCAACGAGTAAGAGTATGATTCAGGGTTATGGTCTACACTCAACTTGCCGTTGGTGTTTATTGGGACTCCACTCCCTTGACTGCTTCCGCTGAGATATTTAAGGTATATATCAGTTTTACGCTATTTACATGTGATTGCACTTTGATATATACATTGATGTACTGTGTGTGCCAGCATACTGATCCAGGGATGGCACAAAAACACAGAGGCTTGACTCGTTTTGAGTCGGGTCGCTACAGTACATTGGTGCCTCATCTTGATACTCCTACTGGATCGAGACCTTGGTTCTCAAACTGAGGGAAATACTCATCGCTACTGTGCCTCATCACCCTTTCGTCTTCAAGGGAAAAACCAACGCAAGCTCAAGAGGTAGCAAGAAGTACTTCTGGCGCCGTTGCCGGGGAGCAGGATCAAGTCAAGAATAGTCTCCCATCAACGTGCCAATTTCTGGCGCCGTTACCGGGGAGTATTCAAAGTGAAGCATACCCAAGTAACTATCGCAAAGTCATCTCTTGCATTTACATTATTTTCCTTTTTCGTTTGCCTTTCCTTTGCTTGTGTGCTATGTGCCTTCAATATGCTTGCATCTTCGCTTTCTGAAAATCTATTGATATGGATCCTCATCCAGTTGCTAATCTCTTTAAGAGATCCAATTATGTTGAACCAATTGCTAGTGAGTTGAGTGAACTTGACTATCTTTATGAAGTTTTGCTTGAGATGTGTGAATCTGAAAATTGTGACAAAGAAATTTATGAAGTGATTCACGAGGGCTCCTTGAATGAAAAGCATGATTGCAATGGTTTCACTATGAATTCTATTAACATCAATCATGCTAAAATATGCAAAACCCTAAGCTTGGGGATGCTAGTTTTGCTATGTCCACTACTTGTTGCAATGATCGTGATTGGGGTGATAATTTTTCTTATGATCTTGAAAATATGTTTAATCCTCATGATGAATATGATATTTCCAATAATATTGAAAGTGGGATTGGAGAAGTCATGACTTTAGTTGATGATAATCCCACTAGTTTTGAAGAGCGTTAACTTTGCATACATGTGGATCATGAAAAGAATATCCTATGTGATAGCTATATTGTTGAATTTGAATATGATCCCACATGTAATTATTAAGAGAGAGGAAAATATTTTGGTAGAAACTTTCATGTCACTAAATCACCTCTCGTTATGTTGAGATTGCTATTGTCTCTTTCTTCTTCCTTGCATTTGGTAACTGTTGGTTGTCTTGACAATTTGTTTTCCTATAAAATTCCTATGCATAGGAAGTATGTTGGACTTAGATGTGATTTTCACATTCTTTATGATTCTCTCGTTTTGCTTCAATTCTTGTCTTTTGTGTGAGCATCATTGAATTATCAATGCCTAGCTAAGGGCGTTAAAGAATAGCGCTTGTTGGGAGGCAACCCAATGAATATATTTATTGTTGCTTTTTGCTTTCTGTTTTGTTGTGTCCACACCATCATAATTCTATAATTATTTTGTTTTTTATGTTTCTTTTTGTGTTGTGCCAAGTAGAACCTTTATGATCAGTTTTGGTGATGGTTGTTTAATCATGCTGAAAAAGACAGAAACTTTGTGCTCACGAAATTATTTTTAATTCCTGTCCAAAAAGAGGTTTTGAGTTGATTCTTTTTTATGCTGGTTGATATGAAAATTGCCATAATTTTTAGAATTTTTCAGAGTTTTTGCGATTGGAGAAGTATACGAAGTATGCAGATTGCTACAGACTGGTATGTTTTTGACAGATTTTGTTGCTCTTGTGTTAATTGCTTATTTTGATGAAACTATGGATAGTATCGGGGGGGGGGGGGGGGGGGGTAGTAGCCATGGAAAAGTGTGAATACAGTAATATAACATCAATATAAATATAAATCAAGTTTACTACAGTACCTAAAGAGTTGGTGGTTTGTTTTCTTCTGCTAATGATATCACGAGTTTCTGTTTAAGTTTTGTGTTGTGAAGGTTTCAAGTTTTGGGTGATCTTCTCATGGACAATGGGATAAAGAGTGGAAAGAGCTTAAGCTTGGGGATGCCCAAGGCATTCCAAGCCAAATTGAAGGACACCAAAAAGTCTAAGCTTGGGGATTCCCCCGGAAGGCATCCCCTCTTTTGTCTTCAATCCATCGGTAACGTTACTTGGAGCTATATTTTTAGTCACCACATGATATGTGTTTTGCTTGGAGCGTCGTGTATTATAGGAGTATTTTATTTTTGTTTTGTCGCAATCATCCTTGCTGCACACCTTTTTGAGAAGGACATGCACTCATCGTGAATTTGCTAGAATACTCATTGAGCTTCGCTTATATCTTTTGAGTTAGGCAATTTAGCTCACATGTGCTTCACTTATATCTTTTGAGTTAGATAACTTTGCTCTAGTGCTTCACTTATATCTTTTTAGACCACGGCGGTGTCATATTTTGAAGAGATAAAAACTCTCGCTCTATACTTATATCTTTTTGAGAGTGCTCTCTCTCAGTAACTTGGTAATTGGCTTGTGCTATGAAAGTAGTCCTAAAGATGATGGGCATCCAAAGAGGATATAATAAAAACTTCAATATTCAAGTGCATTGATTAGTAAGAGAAGTTTGACTACTAACAATTAAGTTTTGAGATATGGATTTGGTAATATTAGAGTTATGTTAGTAGGGTGTTGTGAATCTAGAAATACTTGTGTCGAAATTAGTGATTCTCGTAGCATGCGCGTATGGTGAACCACTATGTTAGGAAGTCAGGGTATAATTGATTTATTGATTGTTATCCTTTGTGTGGCGGTCGCGATCGCGCGATGGTTAACACCTACCAACCCTTCCCCTAGGATTATGTGTTTAGCACTTTGTTTTGACTACTAATAAAACTTTCGCAATAAGTATATGAGTTCTTCATGACTAATGTGAGTCCATGGTATCGATGCACTTTCACCTTCCACCATTGCTAGCCTCTCTAGTGCCGCACAACTTTCGTCGGTGCACAAACCCACCATATACCTTCCTCAAAACAGCCACCATAGCTACCTATTATGGAATTTTCATAGCCATTCCGAGATATATTGCCATGCAACTCCCACCGTTCCGTCTCATGACTTGTGCCGTCACTTTCATATTGCCATTGCATGATCGTAAGATAGCTAGCGAGTCATACGCTAAGCTAGATCATTGCACATCCCGGTACACTGCCGGAGGCATTTCTATAGAGTCATCATTGTTCTAAGTATTGAGTTGTGAGTAAATAAAAGTGTGATGATCATCATTATTAGAGCATTGTCCCATGTCAGGAAATAAAAAAAAGAGGCCAAAGATGCCCACCAAAAAAATAAAAAATGAAAAGAGGCCAAAGAGCCCAAACAAAACAGAAGAGAAAAAGAGAGAAGGGACAATGCTACTATCTTTTTCCACACTTATGCTTCAAAATAGCACCATGTTCTTCATGTTAGAGAGTCTCTTGTTTTGACACTTCCATATACTAGTGGGAATTTTCATTATATAACTTGTCTTGTATATTCCAATGATGGACTTCCTCAAAATTGCCCTAGGTCTTCGTGAGCAAGCAAGTTGGGTGCACACCCACTAATTTTCCTTTTGAGCTTTCACACACTTATAGCCCCCGTGCATCCATTGCATGGCAATCCCTACTCATTCACATTGATATCTATTGATGGGCATCTCCATAGCCCATTAATACGCCAAGCGAATGTGACCATCTCCTCCTTTTTGCCTCACAACCTCCACCACACTCTATTCCACCTATAGTGCTATATCCATGGCTCACGCTCATGTATTGCGTGAGAGTTGAAAAAGTTTGAGAAAGTAAGAGTGCGAAAACAATTACTTGGCCAATACCGGGGTTGTTCATGATTTAAATTCGTTGTGTGGGATGATGGAGCATAGCTAGACTATATGATTTTGTAGGGATAACTTTATTTGGCCTTGTTATTTCAAAAGTTCATGATTACTTTGCTAGTTTGCTTGAAGTATTAGTGTTTTCATGCCAATAGTAAACTATTGTTTTGAATCTTACGGATCTGAACATTCATGCCACAAGAAAGAAGTTACAAAGGACAAATATGTTAGGTAGCATTCCACATCAAAAATTCAGTCTTTATCACTTCCCTACTCGTGGACGAGCAGGAGTTAAGCTTGGGGATCCTTGATACGTCTCCAACGTATGTATAATTTTTGATGGTTCCATGCTATTATCTTGTCAACTTTGGATGTTTTGTATGCATGAATATGCTATTTTATATCTTTTTTTGGGACTAACCTATTAGCTATGGTCCCCTGCCTTGGATTGTGCTGAATTTTGGCCAGGATAGTGACCTTAGTGAGTGATCAACCTCAGCCAAATATCATGCCAAGAGGTGCACTGTGGTGGCCACACCACCGCACAAACACCTTGTTGTTGGAAACTATTTGACTTTGGTTTGGTCACCTCATTGCTCCCGAGTGGTGTGTGTTGTGCCATTTCATCTTAGAGTAGTGTGTAGATAAGCTTACACATGATTTGAGAGCTTGTGGGGCAAGGCAATGCCGTGGCACCGTGTTGACCACGCGTAGAGGGTGCCAAAACAGATCTATGTGCGTTTGAGTTGACGGGAGCTCGATTCCAGTGGGTTATAGTTTTTCTAGGAGTGTCGGCAAGATCCCCACTGTCCTCCCGCACCCTCTAGAGCCCTTTCCCCATTGTCTCCTTGCTTCTAGAGGTGTATGTCGAAGGAATCCCGCCATGGATTCTCGGAGCTTCTTGCGACATTGTGAGAGCCCCTCCCCGCAGCTATATTAGGGTGTGCCCGAGCCTCTGACGTTCTCGAGGAATCTCCAAACCCCGCTAAGCCCTCTGGTGATCCCCATGGCCTAATGCCCGAGCCGGCTGCTATGGTAACAAAAGTCCTTCCTTGGCGCTAGGAATTCTTCTTGCTACTTCTCTGGTTTGCGTCGGTTTTTCCCTTGAAGAGGAAAGGGTGATGCAGCATAGGAGCAGTAAGTATTTCCCTTAGTTTGAGAACCAAGGTATCGATCCAGAAGGAGGGTCTCATCAAGTCCAGAGTACCTGCCAAACACAAACAAGCTTGCACCCAACGCTTCAAAGGGGTTGTCAATCCCTTCAAGATTGTTTGCAAAGTGAGATCTGAAGGCGGAAAGTGCAACGAAGTAAAAAGTGTAAGGATGAAAATATGGTGTGGAGTAAACCCGGGGGTCATAGTGTTCACTAGAGGCTTCTCCCAAAATAACAAATATCACGGTGGGTGAACAAATTACTGTCGAGCAATTGATAGAACCGCGCAAAGTCATGACGATATCTAAGGCAATGATCATACATATAGGCATCACGTACGAGACAAGTAGACCGATACTTTCTGCATCTATTGCTATTACTCCACAAATCGACCGCTATCCAGCACAATGCACCTAGTGTATTGAGTTCATGACGAACACAGTAGAGCCTTAAGCAAGATGACGTGACGTAGAGGGATAATTTCAAACCAATGATGAAAACCCCATCTTTTTACCGTTGATGGCAACAACACGATGCGTGCCTCGCTACCCCTTCTGTCACTGGGTGAGGTCACCGCACGGTATGAACCCAAAACCAAGCACTTCTCCCATTGCAAGAATCATAGATCTAGTTGGCCAGACAATACCCACAACTCGAAGAGAATTACAAGGATATGAAATCATGCATAAGAGTGATCAGAAGAAACTCAAATAAGATTCATAGATAATCTGATCATAAATCCACAATTCATCGGACCTCGACAAACACACCGCAAAAGAAGATTACATCGGATAGATATTCCATGAAGATCATGGAGAACTTTGTATTGAAGATCCAAGAGAGAGAAGAAGCCATATAGTTACTAGCTATGGACCCGTAGGTCTATGGTGAACTACTCACGCATCATCGGAGAGGTCATGGTTGAAGAAGCCCTCCGTATCCGAATCCCCCCTCTGGCAGGGCACCAGAACGTGCCCCAGATGGGATCTTGCGGAGACAGAAAATTGCGGCGGCGGAAAAGTACTCTTGATGTCTCCTGATTATTTTGGGATTTTGATGGAATATATAGGCGCAACCCCTAGGGCAGAGGGCACTCGGGGAGCCCACAAGCCTGTGGGCCGTGGCCTCCCCTTGGCCATGGGGTGGGGGCTTGTGGGGCCCCTGAGGCTCCCCTGCCTTGGTTCTCAAGCTGCCCAATCTTCTTCTGTAACGGAAAAAATCTTTTCGGGGATTTTCTTCCATTTGGACTCTATTTGAAAATCTCCTCTGAAAGGGGTCAAAAACATGGAAAAAATAGGAACTGGCACTTGTCTCTGAGTTAATAAGTTAGTCCCAAAAAATATATAAAAGGCATGCAAAACATCCAAAGTTTGACAAGATAATAGCATGAAACCATCAAAAATTATAGATACGTTGGAGACGTATCACCGGCCGTCGTCGATCCCCGTGGCCAACTCCTCCCGTTAGCCCCCTCCTCCTTTCTTCTTCCGGTGTGGCGCCCCCTGGGAGCTCGCCTAGCCGCCGCCGCCTTCTATTCAACGAGGGAGGCCCTACCGGGGTGCCCGACCCGTGGCGCCGGCGCTGTAGCCCAGGCCAGGTGGTCTCGCAACCACCAACACGCACGGTGAGGGCTAGCGGAGCCTCTGCTCTCGCCAGCCGGCCCTCCCGTGGCCGCCAGTCACCGGCTGCACCGGTGGCTCGGCCCCTCTCTATTCGGCGGCGAGAGATGGAAGAAGAAGCTAGGAGAGAGAGAGAGAGGGAGAGAATATGGGGTGGACCCCAGGCATAAGAGAGAGAGAGAGCGAGAGGAGAGACAGGCGGTCCCACCCATCAGCCGGTTAAAGTCAAACCCCCCGGGCCCGCGCGTTTTAAGTGGAGACGTAAAGGATAAAATACGCTTTTGGTTTACCGAAAGCGTATTCCCCGAAATGCGCCTTCTCTTTTAAAACCCGCCGGTCGAACTGCCTAAGTTGTGGAGATTCACTGGTTTAGACCGAAAATGAATAAGTTTTTTTTATTTTCTGCCTAAACAACGAACGGCCATAACTTTGCGCTCGTAGCTCCGATTGAGGTAAAACCAGCGCCCACGTCTATGTATCGTCGAGCCCGTTTCGGTAATATGATTTTCATAATATGATTGCACAATAGAAATGACTGTTTTGCCCTTGCCCTCTGATTGAACCCTCCGAGAGGGAAACCTCTCTGGCAAATCTTTCCGGTGTTTTATCGCGCTTCTGCCCGGAGTATTCGTCGACCCTCAGGCAAGCCAACCTCTTACCATGAGCTCCGGACTTGCGTGATAACTTTGCTTGCACTCTGTGTGTTTATCTGTATCACGTGTTAGTCTGCATTTGCATATAACTATGATGACATTAGTACAAGTTACTAGTATTACTTTTCATCTAATATATGCCCTCAAACTTTGCTCTGTGATGCCATTGCATATTTGATTTATAATGCATATGACCGAGTGTATAGTAATGCGATGTATGAGATGCTGACGAACCCTTGCTCGCATTTTCTTCAGTAATAGCACCATGCCTGAGTCTGAGTTGCTTTCGGCCGTCCAGGGTGGATGCCAATGTTATATTTCTCTTGTGAGCAGCTAGCTCGTGTTCTGAGCTGCTTTTCAGCCGTAGCGGGCAGCTGTTGAATTTTTTTCCCATGGGAGTGACCCTATTATTTTTCCGTCTTAGGGAACTGCTACATTCTTTTTATCAACACCGTCTCATGCTCAGAGCTGCTTTCCAGCCGTCTTGAGTCGGGGTTGAATTATTCCAGTAATGTCCCAGATATGTGTTGGAAAGACCATTCCGATGGCTACCAATTTATTTGCCGATCTTATGCGAGGGTTCCAAAGGTCTAACTTATAGCTAGAATCTGTAAAGTATTAGTTTGCGAGTTACATTCTATTGTTGAAGATTATTGTCTATGATTACTTTGTGTTTCATCCGACAGTTTATGAATATGGTTTAACAGTAGTGGCTTGATATTATTAATTATCGGATTGCTGTGACATCGTAGCGTCAGCTATGACAGATAATATTCAGGATAAGATACCTAGTTGGTTGATCAGAGTCACCTGTCCGGGCTCGTCAGTGCAACCACATTTGCCGATATGGGACGGCCTTGACTTGGTCTGATTGCGTGCTCTTTCACCGGTACCTTCAAAGAGGGATGGTTATGCACGGGTGCTACCCTGATCAGGTAGGCGGTGATAACCTTGTGAGCCAGTTGAGTTGTTTGTGTCGGAGTCCCCAGATGGGACAGTTTAGTTTAGCCACGACGGTGGCAGGTGTCATGAGGACACAGGGCCACCTAGGGCAGGACTCCGAGGGAGGATGAATGCCAGTGGTACGATGAAAGAGTCACGGGTCAGGCAAGTTTCATTGGAGTAATGCTGGTCCACCCGAATGGGATCACGAGGTCAGTGCTCCATAGTGTGGATAAAGTGTGCAACCTCTACAGAGTGTCAAACCTATTCGAATAGCCGAGTCCATGGTAAGGGAGAACCCGACCAGACCTCAGTAGACGGTCAACCATAGCAGTGTTAGTAATGATGATAGAACTCGTCTCGTGTGAATATCAGAGGATGTTGATAACATGATGTGTTGATCAAGAGAAGGCTATATGATGAATGGTTAGATTACCGTGTGATGTGATTTGAATCCGTTCAGATTAGATTACGAGTATGTTGAGGGTTGTGGTACAACCCAGAAGAGAGTAAGTTGATATTCGGTGACAGTAAGTTGGTTAAGAACTTGTTGTGATTCTTTCCATGCTAGTGAGGTAGATTACATGTTTATTCCATGCCATGCTATGCTTGATACATATTTTCCATGCCATACTTAGAATAGCTACTATATAATTATAGTGTTTGCTTTGTTACATGCTTGTTTGTATGCCATGTATTTGGTTGTCTTGCGAGTACATTCAAAGTACTCACCTAGCCTTGCACGTGTCCAGTTGCAGGAGAAGACTCGTCGTGCTAGATCGTAGCCCAGCCAGTCCTGCGAGTTATGGAGCCTAGCCAGGGACGTCGTTGCCGCTGGATCAAGACCTCTTCTGCCATTTAGTTAGCTTTGGAGTCATGTAATATTGTTGTAAGCAACAGTATTGTAATACTCCATTATATTAATAAAACCATTTTTGCATGGAATTTCTGTATCATGTCTTTGGCGTGCGTACGGTCTTATCCTGGGGACGGATGTGCGTCGGCCCTCCATCGGGGTGCCACACAATTTCCTTTCATCTAAACTTAAAGTTTTTCTTCATAAGTTTTCTGGTTTTTTCGATCATAACTTTTGCAGCACAACGCCAGATGCATTTCACGCATCGGCAATATTAAAGGGGTTTGCGGTTAGCACCAAACCCACCAAACACCGAGGTACTCCATGCAGTCCTCGGCAAAATGTCATCGGTGTTTCGCATTTATATGCATTGATTTGGAGTTGTGTCTTTGGTCTATAGCTGCATTACCAAGGGCTATTAAGCTGCCCCCAAACATATACTCCTATGACTAAGTGAAATGGAAAGCCTGAATATCAGATTGCCTTGTTTCCACTTAAACAAACGCCTCTGGGCACCCGAGACGTCGACTAAGGGTTGTCTTGTTTGTACGGAAACACCCTATGTAGCATCTACAAAGGGGTTGAAGCCGATGATAAGCCACTTTCAGATTATAAATAGTCGCGACAGAGTCCAAATAAACTATACCGAGGGTTCCTTGTGACACCTAGACATAGATACATCAGGATTCCTGGAGAGCCCAATGATACGTCTCCATCGTATCTACTTCTCCAAACTCTTTTGCCCTTGTTTTGGAATCTAATTTGCATGGTTTGAATGGAACTAAACCGGACTAACGTTGTTTTCAGCAGAATTGCCATGGTGTTGTTTTTGCGCAGAAATAAAAGTTCTCGGAATGACCTGAAAATTTACGGTAAATTTTTGTGGAATATCTAAAAATACTGGCACAAGAATCAACGGAGGAAGTGGAGCCATGAGCCCACAAGCCCACCAGGCGCGGGCCCCCCTGGCCGCGCCTGGCAGGCTTGTGGGGCCCACAAAGCTCCATCGCCTCCAATCTCAGCTCTATTTAGTCCGTCTCGCCCGGAAAAAAATCAAGGAGAAGAGTTCATCGTGTTTTACGATACGGAGGCACCACCACCTCCTGTTCTTCATCTGGAGGGCAGATCTAGAGTCCGTTCTGGGCTCCGGAGAGGGGAAATCGTCGCCATCGTCATCATCAACCTTCCTTCATCGCCAATTCCATGATGCTCTTCACCGTTCGTGAGTAATCTCATCGTAGGCTTGTTGGACGGTGATGGGTTGGATGATATCTATCATGTAATCGAGTTAGTTTTGACGGGGATTGATCCCTAGTATCCACTATGTTCTGAGATTGATGTTGCTACTACTTTGCCATGCTTAATGCTTGTCACCACGGCCCGAGTGCCATGATTTCAGATTTGAACCTATTATGTTGTCGCCAATATATGTGTGTTCTTGATCCTATCTTGCAAGTTGTAGTCACCTACTATGTGTTATGACCCGGCAACCCCGAGTGACAATAGCCGGAACCACTCCCGAAGATGACCATAGTATGAGGAGTTCATGTATTCACCAAGTGTTAATGCGTTGGTCCGGTTCTTTATTAAAAGGAGAACCTTAATATCCCATAGTTTCCATTGGGACCCCGCTGCCACGGGAGGGATGGACAATAGATGTCATGCAAGTTCTTTTCCCTAAGCACGTATGACTACATACGGAATACATGCCTACATTAGATTGACGAACTAGAGCTAGTTACATATCTCTCTGTGTTATAACTGTTGCATGATGAATAACATCCGGCATAATCATCCATCACCGATCCAATGCCTACGAGTCTTTTACTACTGGTCCTTGCTATGTTACTTTGCTTCTACTTCTGTAACTTTCCTGCTACTGGTTACTGTTGCTACTGCTGCTATCATACTACTTTGCTACTCATACTTTGTTGCAGATACTAAATCTTTCAGGTGTGGTTGAATTGACAACTCAACTGCTAATACTTGAGAATATTCTTTGGCTTCCCCTTGAGTCGAATCAATAAATTTGGGTTGAATACTCTATCCTCGAAAACTATTGCGATCCCCTATACTTGTGGGTTATCAAGACCTTTTTCTGGCGCCGATGCCGGGGAAGCACAGCTATATTCTCTGAGTCACTTGGGATTTACGTCTGCTGGTCACTATGAGGAATCCAAAAGCTCCAAGAACTAAAGTCTTGCCCTCAACTACGAGGACAGGTAAGGAACTGCCATCTAGCTGTGCACTTGATTCACCTTCAGTTATGAGTAAGTTTGTGACACCACCTCCTGCTAGAAATCTTCATATGTCGCCTGTGCTTGATGATGCTACTTATGCTGCCCATGATGCTTATGATGATACTATGCTTGATACTGCTTTGCCTGATGATGATATGCTTGATACTGCTTTGCCACTAGGTGCATTCCTTGATGCACAAATTGCTAGAGTTGCTGCTAGATGTGATGATACTTCTGAAACAGCTGATACTATTGAAGTAGAACCTGCTATTTTGCCTGCTAGAACTAGCTCTCTTAGATATGAATTGCCTGATATGCCTGAGCGTTATGTTATGGAGGGAGAGATCGCTGAGGATTTTCTTGCGTGTAAGGATAACTATGATGTTGACAATTTACTACGCAAGTGGAAAGAAAAATCTCTTAACGCTAGGAAGAAATACGACCCGAAGTTTGCTACTTCGCCTATCTTTGTGACCGATAAAGATTATGAATTCTCTCTCGACCCTGAGTTAATCACTCTGGTCGAATGTGATCCTTTTCACGGTTATGAGTCTGAAATGGTTGTAGCCCATCTTACCAAACTGCACGATATAGCCACCCTATTCACTAGTGAGGAAAATATCTGCCACTACTATATCCTCAAGCTGTTTCCTTTCTCGCTAAAGGATGATGCTAAGACCTGGTTCACTTCTCTTGCTCCTGGTTGTGTGCGTAGCCCCCAGGATATGGTCTACTACTTCTCTGGAAAAACTTCCCTGCCCATAAGAAGCAAGCTGCCTTGCAGGAAATATACAACTTTGCACAAGTTGAAGAAGAGAGTCTCCCACAAGCTTCGAGGAGGCTCGTCCAGGTGCTGAATGCTTTGCCTGATCACCCTCTTGAGAAGAATAAAATACTTGATATCTTCTATAATGGACTTACCGGTGCTTCTAGAGACCACCTAGATAGTTGTGCTGGTTGTGTTTTTAGGGAACGAACTGTAGAACAAGCTGAGATTCTATTGAATAATATCTTGTGCAATGAGAATGCTTGGACTATTCCCGAACCACCTCCTAAGCCAACTCCAAAGAAAAGAGGTATTCTATTCCTTAGTCCTGAAGATATGCAAGAAGCTAAGAAATCTATGAAAGAGAAAGGCATTAAATCTGAAGTTGTCAAAAATCTACCACCTATCGAAGATATCCATGGTCTCGATAACCCGATACAGGTAGTAGAAGTAAATTCTCTGCATAGATTCAATGAGAGTGATATTCCTTTTGATAAACCTGCTAGCTTATGCCTGGATGGATTTGATAACTTTGTTGCCAAACAACAGAGTTTCAATGATTATGTTAGCAGAAAATTGGAACAGAATGCTCGTATGCTTAGTCATTTAAGTGCTTGTGTGAACAGAAACGTCAATGATCTTAAGCTCTTGAGTAAACATGCCTCTATGGTCACCACTCAAGTAGAACAAGTACTGAAAGCTCAGAATGACTTGCTCAATGAGTTGAATGACAATTCAGTCAGAGTCGTCACTAGAGGCGGTAGAATGACCCTGGAACCTTTGTATCCTGAGGGTCATCCGAAGAGAATTGAACAAGATTCTCAAGGAGTTAGCACTGATGCACCTAGTCATCCTAGAGAGAAGAAGAGAGATGATAGGAACCTGCACGCTAGCAACCCTGTTGCTGCTACACCTGAGAGTCCAAACGATGTCTCTGCCTCTGATGCCGAAACACAATCTGGTGATGAACATGATCCTAATGATAATATCAATAGTGATGTTCATGATGATGCTCAATCTAGCAATGATAAGGATGTGGAGATTGAACCTGTTGATCTTGGTAACCCATAGCCAAAGAATAGAAGATACGATAAGAATGACTTCACTGCTAGGAAGCATGGTAAAGAAAGGGAACCATGGGTTCAGAAACCCATGCCCTTTCCTCCCAACCCATCCAAGAAAAAGGATGATGAGGATTTTGAGCGATTTGTTGAAATGATTAGACCTGTCTTTCCGCAAATGCGTTTGACAGATATGCTCAAAATGTCTCCGTATGCTAAGTACATGAAAGATATTGTGACTAATACGAGGAGGATACCTGAGGTTGAGATTTCCACCATGCTCGCTAATTCCACCTTCAAGGGTGGAACTCCTAAGAAAATAGGTGATCCCAGAGTGCCCATTATACCTTGCTCCATTAAAGGCAACTACGTTTGAACTGCGTTATGCGATCTTGGAGCCGGTGTTAGTGTTATGCCTCTCTCTCTCTTTATCGTAGACTTGAACTGGATAAGTTGCCACCCACTGAAATCTCTCTGCAAATGGCCGACAAATCAACTGCTTTCCCTATCGGCATTTGCGAGGATGTGCCTGTTATGGTTGCTAACATTACTATCTTAACGGACTTTGTTATTCTGGATATTCCCGAGGACGATGCCATGGCGGTCATCCTTGGAAGACCCTTTTTAAACACTGCAGGGGTTATTATAGATTGCAACAAAGGCAATGTCACTTTCCATGTCAATGGTAAAGAGCATACAGTGCACTTTCCGAAGAAACAATATCGAGTACATTGCATCAATGCTATCGAAAAAACTTTATCGATTCTTATTGGGAGCTTTGAATGCCCTATTCCTCCTGTTAAGATGAAGTATGATTTGCTTGTTGGGGACATTCATATCCCCATTGAGGTAACCTAGTGACTATTCGAAAATTCTCTGTCTTATTTTGCGATTCGGAAAAGTTTGTTAAGGAGACTTGATCAACCTCATTGACAGATTTCTTTCGATGACCATGAGATGGATGAATCGAGGAGTCACACACCTCTGTTCCAAGCTTTCATCTTCGGTTGCTTAGAAGAAAAATGATAGGTTTAGTTTAGTTTTCCCTGTTTTCTGTTTTAGCGTCTCGTCGAAAAGTACCCCGAAAATAAAAGTTCTCCGAACGTCCTAAAAATCATGTATGATTTTTTCTGGAATTTTTGAAAAATACCGAGACGAAGAGCTAGTCTGGGGGCTGCACCAGTGGGCCACAAGCCCTGGAGGCGCTCGCACCCCTGGCCGCACCTACCACGCTTGTGGGGCCCACGTGTACCGCCTCCACTCATTCTAGCTCCCATCTTCTTCTCCTACCTCCAGAAAAAAATGTTTCGCAAATCAAACCCGTGTTCTTGCTCTTCTTGCTGCGATTTTCAATCTCCTTGTGCAAAGCACCATTCACCAAGCTGTTTTGGGGAAATTGCTCCTTGGTAAGTGGCTCCTCCATTGGTCCAATTAGTTTTTGCTCTAGTGCCTTATACTTCACGTATTTTTGCTGCCTTGGTGACCATGTTCTTGAGCTTTGCATGCTAATTTTAGCTGGTCCCAAGTAGTTTTGATGCGTAATATGGCCTCTAGGCACTTGAGGGAGTAGTTGCTACGAGTTTTGTTGAGCCTTGTTCACTTTTCCTTTGGGTCACTGAAAATTTCAGAAAAGGAAGATGTTTAGGAGAAACTATCATGGTGGTTCCTCAAGCAAGAGAGGTCCCCGTCTTGCGATTCGGGAACCCGATCCTTACCAACCGAGGAACGCACAAGTACAACCTTGTGAATGCCCTTCTGATGAATTCATGACTGAGGCAGGTTTCAAAGACGAGTTTGACACACTTGTTCACAACGTCGGACTCGAAGAATTCATCTCCGATAAATGTGAACAGTATGTTACTCTCACTGCCTCTTTTGTTCGTAGATTCAAATTTTTAGTTGGTCGTGACACATCTGTACTGTTTGATCTCTATGAAAAATCGTATACCATGCATTTAGATGATTTCAATAGAATTTGCAAGATACCTATTTGGGGTAGTCTCAATGATCCTCCTAAATCTCTGGTTAGAGATTTTTTCTCCGGTATAACTGTTGGAGAAACTAGAGATATTACACAGGCTACAATGGGGAGCATTCATTTTCCTACCTTGCATTAATTTGCCCTCTTCATAGGTAGATGCATTAATGGCAAGATTGAGCATTGTCACCTATGCGCACCCGACCTTAGTATTCTTAAGAGCACAGTTACGGGTGATAGAAGTTTCAACATGGGAGCTATAATAGCGAGGAGGCTGAATAATAATGGTAATGAAGGGGATTTCTTTGGTGGGATCTATGCCACTCGCATAGCAAATTTTCTTGGAGTACCCATCCGCGAAGGAGATCCCCCGCTCCATACAGCTTTCCTTGATCGCACCGCTTTGCCACGCTATCAGTTCCTTGAGAGGGATGATGAATCCCTCCTATACCAGTTAATACTTAACCGGCAGCGTGTTTTCCATATTACCCTTCCTGCTCCTGCCTTCTTTGACTTTCAGGTAAAAAGGAGATATTACATAACCAGCGGAGAGGCAGAGGAGTATGAGAGGGAGACAAAGGCTGCTCGTCTCCGTGAGGCAGCTATTCAGGCAGTGGCTGCAGCGCTCCCGTATAACCCCCATTATGATTTTGGATATCGCCCGGACCATCCATGGGAGTAGACCAACTTAGGCCAAAAGCCTAAGCTTGGGGGAGTACGTGTTTCTCACCAACTTTACATTCTTGCTTATGCTTTCACTTTGTTCGTCGGTGTTCACACTTTGCCACTGTATCATCCATGCTATTTTATTTTCATTTTCTCGTTTTCTTTTCGTGTGTCTGTCTAGTTTGAGAAAACCCAAAAAGATTTTCTTTTTCTTCTTTTGTTTGTTGGGAGCTTTCCCGTGTAAATAGTTTTCTTTTTCTTTGGGTCAAGGTAGAAGACAATGGTTACAATGATTAGTGGCTCTCGCATGCATATCTGTTTATGTGTTAAAGAGCCATATTACTTTGTCTTCTCCTTTGTGTTTGCCTGCAGATTCCAGCTTTAGTCCAATGCACGAGCACTCTTATTATTGTTCACATCGTTCGGTCGTGCAAGTGAAAGGCAATAATGACGATATATGATGAAGTGACTGAGCCTGGAAAAGCTGGTATGAACTCGATCTATTTTGTTTTTGTAAATATGACAAGCTCATCGTTTCTAGTTTAGCTTTGTTGTGAGAGAAACATGGTTGCAATGACGACTTAGAGATCATAGTTTCTGATGCCATGCTTAATTAGCTAGGAGCTTATAATGGTTTGTCTTGGTTGCCAACATGAATTTTGAGATGACTATGATGTAGTATGATAGGATGGTATCCTCCTTTGAATGATTCAAGTGGCTTGACTTGGCGCATGTTTACGCATGTAGTTGAAACAAAATCAACATAGCCTCTATGATATTCACGTTCATGGTGATTTATGTCCTACTCATGCTTGCACTCAATGTTAGTTAATCTCAATGCATTTTGATGACTGTTGTCGCTCTTTAGTTGGTCGCTTCCCAGTCTTTTGTTAGCCTTCACTTGTACTAAGCGGGAATACTGCTTGTGCATCCACTTCCATAAACCCAAAGTTGTTCCATATGAGTCCACCATACCTACCTATATGTGGTATCTACCTGCCGTTCCAAGTAAATTTGCATGTGCCATCCTCTAAACCTTCAAGAAATAATCTGTTTTGCATGCCCGAACCACTCATGTGGTGACAGGGGGCTATCAGTATCTTCCATACTAGGTGTGTTATCCTCGATATGTGTTTATTCACTATCATTCACGAGAAAGGGGCCGGTAATTGGAATTCCTAGTTCCATGCTCAAATCGAAAAGATAATTACAAACAAAACTCCCCCTGGATTGATGTTGGTATGGACGACACCCGAGGATTCGACTAGTCGTGGAGTGTGATTGATCGGTGGTGGGGGAGTCAAAACTTTACTTTTCTATTTGGGAACCGCCTATAGCATGTGTAGCGTGGAATATGGTGAAAAATCTTAGTCATTGCGTTGACAATGAAAGCATGACACCCAAAATTATTATCTCTCTTTGCAAAGCTTGAGTTCATGTTCAGTCATCCTCTTCTTATAAAAGCACCAATTAGAGAGCACCTCTGTCATTTTTATGCGTTGCTTTTAACTGCGATTGAGTATGACTGTGACTGGATCTTCTTTGCCATGAATTACAATGTTTAGTCTGCCCTTGGTCTTTGAAGGTGCTCAGCCTTTATGTTTTGCAGTCTCAGAAAGAGCTAGCAAGATACCATCTGTTCGTACTGCTTCATGATTGTTTTGATTGAAGTGCTCACATTTGAGACTTATTATTATTTGCTCGCTAGTTGATTATGCCATTGATATGAGTTTACCGTGAGACCTAGATGTCATTTGCTTATGTGGTTAGCTTGTGATCTTGGTGAAATTCTGGATATGACTTAGACATAGGTGCAACAACAACATCAAACAGAGTTCGTAAAAGTTTTTCTTTTGTCTCTTTTAGTTTGTCAACTGAATTGCTTGAGGACAAGCAAGGTATTAAGCTTGGGGAGTTGATGCGTCTCCATCGTATCTACTTTTCCAAACTCTTTTGCCCTTGTTTTGGACTCTAATTTGCATGATTAGAATGGAACTAACCCGGACTAACGTTGTTTTCGGCAGAATTGCCATGGTGTTGTTTTTGCGCAGAAATAAAAGTTCTCGGAATGACCTGAAAATTTACGGAGAATTTTTGTGGAATATATAAAAAATACTGGCGCAAGAATCAACGGAGGAATTGGGGCCCACAAAGCTCCACCGCCTCCAATCTCAGCTCTATTTAGTCCGTCTCGCCTCGAAAAAAATGAAGGAGAAGAGTTCATCGCGTTTTACGATACGGAGGCGCCGCCACCTCCTGTTCTTCATCTGGAGAGTAGACCTGGAGTCCGTTCTGGGCTCCGGAGAGGGGAAATCGTCGCCATCGTCATCATCAACCTTCCTTCATCGCCAATTCCATGATGCTCTTCACCGTTCGTGAGTAATCTCATCGTAGGCTTGCTGGAGAGTGATCGGTTGGATGAGATCTATCATGTAATCGAGTTAGTTTTGACGGGGATTAATCTCTAGTATCCACTATGTTCTGAGATTGACGTTGCTACTACTTTGCCATGCTTAATGCTTGTCACTAGGGCCCGAGTGCCATGATTTCAGATCTAAACCTATTATGTTGTCGCCAATATATGTGTGTTCTTGATCCTATCTTGCAAGTCATAGTCACCTACTATGTGTTATGACCCGGCAACCCCGGAGTGACAATAGCCGGAACCACTCCTGGAGATGACCATAGTATGAGGAGTTCATGTATTCACCAAGTGTTAATGCGTTGGTCCGGTTCTTTATTAGAAGGAGAACCTTAATATCCCGTAGTTTCCATTAGGACCCTGCTGCCATGGGAGGGATGGACAATAGATGGCATGCAAGTTCTTTTCCATAAGCACGTATGACTACATACGGAATACATGCCTACATTAGATTGACGAACTGGAGCTAGTTACATATCTCTCCGTGTTATAACTATTGCATGATGAATAACATCCGGCATAATCATCCATCACAGATCCAATGCCTACGAGCCTTGTACTACTGATCCTTGCTACGTTACTTTGCTGCTACTGGTTACTGTTGCTACTGCTGCTATCATACTACTTTGCTACTGATACTTTGGTGCAGATACTAAATCTTTCAGGTGTGGTTGAATTGACAACTCAACTGCTAATACTTGAGAATATTCTTTGGCTTCCCCTTGAGTCGAATCAATAAATTTGGGTTGAATACTCTACCCTAGAAAACTGTTGTGATCCCCTATACTTGTGGGTTGTCACCCGACATATCATCAGCGCTTGTATTTAATATACAAAAGCTGGATTTTCTAGTATTCGTTATAAAGCCATATATATGTATAGATTTGACTTAAGATTTTAGCCGAGCTGGGTTGCATGGCTCCTGTACTTACCCCCTATGTTCCTGATTGATACTTCCGGGTCATTTGGGTTCGTACCTCACACTCGGTGAAGCCGAAAGCTAGCCACCTTAAGAATATAATTCATCGACAACAAGAGAAGTGAAACTTTTGGTTCATTAAAGGCCACAGACTTCGGGAACATTCCCCGAACTGAATCCTCAATATTTTCCTCCCACATTGATCGGAATTGAGGTTTCACGATCATGGTCATCACGATATCCTGGGAAAAGAAGCTTCTAAATGAACTATTTTTTCAAGAAGATGTTTCTTACATTAAATAGTAATATATAGCATATCTCTGCGTACCTTTGTTTATAAAACCATATGGCTGAACTGCCTTGTTTGCCATAAATATTTATCATTATAAAGGATTTATAAAGTATGGCAAACACTCCTCGGCTACTGGTTGACGAGGTTGAAGCCGATGGTCGGTCAACAAAGTCTTGTACAATGCAGATTTGAGCATTAATGATGTAAAGTACTTGGACACATAGAATTATTTCACTTAATTTTGTCATATGTAACAAAGTTTGTGTCAAACAAATAACGTTTCTTAATTCGACCACTCGTGCCCAAATTAAGGCTCGGGGGCTACTGCATTGCTTATTTAATGCAGCAAATTCAAAGTGCAATATGGTTTCCGAGGATATTTGATCCTCAGGTCGACCGGACGCACCCTACCCGAGTCTCGGAGGCAAGAACATAGTTGAAATAAACTTGATTTCGTTTGGAACATTTTTGCTAAAGTTTTTTGGTATTAACGAGCTTATGGAACCTTTAACTTCTTTATATGCTTTTTCTTTCACGAGGCAGGACATCCTCTTGTTCAGGGTATTCTGCATGGTGATTCTTCTTGGAGAATTTTTCCCACCTACAGTTCAGAATCTTCCCTGCCGAGCTACTTCTCGGTGTTGTCAAAACACACTTAATGGATGAAATAGTTCCCGAGGACATACGATCCTAGGGTCGGTCATGTTATCCAACCCATGTTTTGGGACCTACTGGTTATATAGCTCGTCAGAGAATAAATTACACCAAGCGGAAAATCTTTTTCGACCGGCGGTTCGGCATCTTTCCTGTCGATCTGCACCTTGGCGCTGTTAAAACTTACATAACAAGTGCAATATGGTTTTGGAGGTGATTTGATCCTCAGGTTGGTCGGCCGCACCCAACCTGAGTTTCGAGGGCTATCGCACGCCGCATTTTAATTCCTAAAGTTTGTTGCCGAGAAAGGAATGGATCCTCGGGCCGATTTCACGAATTAACCTGAGTCTCCGGGGCTACTAGGATCAGCGGTATTATTTTTGCCCTTCGGTTGCATCTCGGGTTTTAGACCGACACACAAACCTTGAGGGATAGGGGCTATACATCTTGATAGTAAATAAATTATACCAATCGGAAATAAATTCCACAAAGATCAACCCATGGAGAGGTGGTGCACCACCTCGGAAGCAGTCCGGCATAAAAGCTCTAGCGCAAGTGGCTGGCTCCATAGAGGGCATTTCCGGCATTGAGTTCGGCTAAATTCCTTCAAAATTTTAAAGATCGAGGTAATCTATGACACCTCGAATGCTGACTAGCGTTGGACCTTGGCTGCAAAAAGACACCTCGAATGCAGTCCGACGTTGAAGCTCGGACGCAAGAGGACACCTCGGATCCAGTTCAGCGATGGAGCGCGAACACAAGAGAACATTGCCGCAGGAGAAGCACTTCAACCCCTATGCATGGTCTAAAAATTTACAAGGCATTGATAAGTGTCGAAAACTTAAAGGGGCTCCTCAGATGTCTGACGTGTGAACTCTTTGGATACACTCCGGCGATCCTCAAGATCAAAGATGGGAAGATTTGTTGAACCGGTTTTCAAGACCAGCGGCCGAAGATGAAGAACTGTTCGAAAGAACCGAGGAGCGTCCCCAACTTGAAGACCGGTTCACGGGTCCACTCACGGTGTCCTGGACTAAGGGGTACTCACCATGTCGTCTCCCGACCATTGGGTCAGGACGAAGACCCCCATGACGGTTCACTCCTGGGCCAGTTCGTATGGCCTATGACGCATACAAGGGAGATTCCACAAGACTTTGTGCACACGACAAGGACTCCTCTAAACCCTAGGCCTTTGGTATTACATAAACCAAGGCCAGGCTAGTAATAGACGATCTCATATTCATTACTACAATCTTGTAGTAGATACATGTACTATGTATTATCCCCATATCAATACAATCAAAAGTAGGACGTAGGGTATTATCTCCTCGTGAGAGCCCGGACCTGGGTAAAATCTTGTGTCCATGTTACCATCGCTCTCAGACACCTAGCTTAGGACCCCTACTACGAGATACGCCGGATTTGACACCGACAATGGGCGCGATATGTTACCTTGGGGGCAACTAGTGGCCCCCTCTATTGGTTCTTCACTCGAGCATTTCTTGTATGTTCTAGAAAAAATTGTCAAAAATTTGGGGCGATTCCGAGAACTTTTATTTTCTGCACAAAACCAACACGGCGATAATTCTAATGAAAATAATGCCAGTCCGGGTTAGTTCCAATTAAATCATATAAAGTGCATCAAATCATATAAAATTATTGTAAACATGGGTAAATATGGCATGAATACTTCATAAATTATTGATAAGTTGGAGACGTCTCAGCATCCCCAAGCTTAATTCCTACTCGTCCTCGAGTAGGAAAATGATAAAAGAAGTAATTTATAAAGTGTGAATGCTAGCATAGTGTACAATTTTGATCAATGATAATTTAAATCATTTTTCTAGCATCATAACTATCAACTATTTCTCATAAAACCCATCATGATAGAGTAGAAATCAATTCACATGTCATGGTTCAAACAATGCATTCTCTTGAAACTTAACAACCTATGTTCTTAGTCACCAAATAGTTTGAGTGCATCTTATTTTCAGCAATGTCTAAGTAAGATCTCCACATACTCAATTATCATAATGTCTTCTATGATTTATAATACTCAAAGCATATTTTTAGGAAAAACAACATCCATTGAACACAGAGAAAGGCAGGGGCTTAATGTTTCACCTGCTAATGCACTTATCATAAAGATAATTGACAAAAATAATGAATCATGATCAAATATATTTGACTGGATATATATGCATTGATCTTTCCCCACCACATGATGCTTGCCAACTAATAGATTCAGTTGGAATAAGAAGTTGACTCAACATGAAAAGTAAATAACATAAAAGTAAAAAAAGATTCTCCCTTCACAAAGGGAAGCAGGGATTTGTAGAGGTGCCAGAGCTCATTATTTTAAATAGGGATGAATATATTTTGGGTGGTGTGCCTTTCCTGTCAATGTTATGACAAGGGATTTCAATATCTTCCATGCTAGTCACATTATGGTGGTTCCCAAATAGAACTGAAATTTTACTCCCCCTCAACCATTCAAACACATTCCATGGCTAGTCCTATCTATGGGTGCCCTCCAAACAATCCAACTTTCTAGGGGGAGTTCTTGTTTATTTTATTTTTTTATTATGTAGGATTGTGCATCCTTTTTACCAACCTCTCTGTTGCAATGACAATCGAATAAACACTCATCATGAAAATAACCCGCTTAGGATGGAATATACTAACCGCCCCAATCGCTCCATGAGCGGTAAGGGCACACAAAATGGATGTTTATTTGAACGTTTTAGAGGTGTCACATGCAAATTTACTTGGAATGGTAGTGAAATGGCATATATAGGTAGGTATGGTGGACTCTCATGGAAGAAACTTGTCTCAAGGATTTGGATGCACAAGTAGCATCTCTACTTAGTAAGAAGTTTTGGCTAGCAAAAGGTTCTATACAAGCACCACAAGTTGGAGGATCCATAACAATATAACTTCTATGCAAATATACCCAAACGAACCATTACGTTGTCTTCCTTGTCCAATTTGGAAAATTTTATCATGGTTGAAAATAATTAATGGGTATTCACAATCATAAAAGATGTCCAAGATAATATATTTGTATGTGAAGGTTCTCTTTCTTATAATAATCATTAATGAATTGCTTGTATGACCATTATTGTGATTGTCAAACTTTAATTGATTTTACTTTCGAAACCAAATGTGGAGCTACTACTAAGCATAAAGCACATTGATAGTTTCAAATTTATTATATTTCATTCATTCTAATTTACTCTTAGGATATAAGTGAAACTCAAGATTAAACATCAAACTACTCTCAAAAGATATAAGTGAGGATTAATGAGTAGTCAAACAGTAACTAGCTATGTCATGACTCTCTACCAACAAAGATTTTTTGGATCTGAGATTTATTTGAAACAACAAAGGAAAAAAATACACTCCAATAATAGCACATATCATGTGAACAAATAAAAATTAGTATCAACATAGGCTAACCAATATTTCTTGACGAAGAGAGATGGGATGCGTAGCATCCCCAAGCTTAGATGCTTGAGACTTCTTGTAATATTGACTTGGGGAGCCTTGGGCATCCCCAAGATTGAAATTTTGTGTCTTGTTAATTACTCTCATATCCTGGTGTCACCTATGTCTGAAAAACTTCATCCACATAAAACTTGAAAAGAACTCGTGACATAGGTTAGTACACATAAGAATAAATGAACACTTCATGTACTGCCAAGAAAAGTTGCATAATTATTTTCAAACATTAGGTATCGTATACTATCATTTCTATAATTTATATCTACCAATATATGTTGGAAATATGTCCTAGAGCCATAATAAATTGGTTGTTATCATATTTCCTTATTCATTATAATCGTTTATTCTGCATGCTAGAATTGTATTGACCGAAAACTTAAATATATGTGTGGATACATAAACAACACTGTGTCCCTAGTGAGCCTCTACTAGACTAGCTCGTTGATCAAAGATGGTTAAGGTTTACTAACAATGGACATGAGTTGTGTTTTTATAACAAGATCACATGATTAGGAGAATGACGTGATGGACAAGACCCAGCTGTAAGCATAGCATTTGTTACTTAGTTTGTTGCTACTGTTTTTTATGTCAAGTATCTATTCCTATGACCATGAAATCATGCAACTCCCTCACACTGGAGGATTGTATTGTGTGCTATCAAACACCACTTCATAACTAGGTGATCATAAAGGTGCTCTACAGGTACCTCTGAGGGTGTGTGTTGGGTGGTGTTGATCGAGACTAGGATTTGCCACTCTGTATGATCGAGAGGTGTCTCTCGGCACTCCTGGTAATAAAACATCACGAGAATCTTGCAAGAAATGTGACTAAGGAGTTATTCACGGGATATTGTATTACGGAACACGTAAAGAGACTTGACGGTAACAAGATTCAACTAGGTACAAGATAGTGACGATAAAATCTCGAGCAAGTAACATACCAATGGACAAAGGGAACTGCATACATGATTGACCGAATCCTCGACATCGTGGTTCATGTGATATTGACCTTCATGGAATATGTGGGAACCAACATGGGCATTAAGGTCCTGCTATTGGTTATTGGACGGAGAGGTGTCTCATCATGTCTACATGATTCTCGGCCCCGTAGGGTCCGCATGCTTAACTCTCGATGTCGATTGAGTAGTATCAGGATATATACGTTAGTGACCAGATGTTATTGGGAGTCCCGGATGAGATCCTAGACTTGAAGAGGAGCTCCCCAAGGGTCCGGATGTAAAGATTTATATATGGGATCCAAAAAAAATTGTGTATTTTTGGCAGTGTACCAGGAGTGCCAAAAGGATTGAGAGGTTCACTAGGGGGGTCCACATGAGCTAAATAGGGAGGCGCATCAGCCCCTGGTGGCCTGGGCACCCCTCACCTAAGGGCCCACGCGCCTTGGTGGTAGGTGGGGAGGTGCCTTGTGGAGGAGGGACTCCTCCCTAAGCCGCCCACCTCCCTTATGGGAGGTGGACTCATGCTTGGCCGCCGGACCTCCCTTGGGGGAGGGGCTAGGTCAATGCCCTTCCTACCCCTTCATCCTATAAATAGAAGGGGAGAAGGATGGCAGCCAGACCCAAGCCTTTGGTGCATCCCTCCCTCTCTCCCTACTCAGTTCCGTTTGCGGTTTCGGTAGTGCTCGGCGAAGCCCTCCGGGATAGCACCACCAACATCGCCGCCACGCTATTGTGCTGTCGGAGATCCCATCGACTAATCCGCCCACACTCGCTAGATCAAGGAGGCGGAGACTTCATCGAGCTGCACATGTGCTGAACGCGAAGGTGTCATCCATTCAGTGCTAGACCGGGACGGATCACGATTGGATCGTGAAGGAGTGCGACTACATCAACCGCTTTAGAAAAGCTTCCGCTTAACGGTCCACAAGGGTACGTAGACACACTTTCCCTATCGTCGATATGCAAATCAATAAATAAATCTTGGGTGTTTGTAGGAATTTTTTGTTTTCCATGCTTCGTTCCCCAATAGTGACATCATGAGCTAGGTCTATGCGTAGATTATATCCATGAGTAGAACACAAAGAAGATGTGGGCATTGATTGATACTTGTGATATGCGTTCGGTTTTTTCCCCGAAGAGGAGGGGATGATGCAACACAATATAGATAAGTATTTTCCTGAGTAAGAACCAAGTTTATAGAACCAATAGGATCACCACACAACTCCCATCTTAAACGCCTACACACAGAAGAACAAACACTTGTCAATCCCCTTGAACTCGTTAATTGCAAAAAGATAAGTAGTGTAGATCGATAGTTTAAATATACTAAATATAAAAATTGAATACAAATAAAAAAAGGCAACAAGGTATTTGGAGTTTTATAAATATATTTGTGAATAGACCAGGGTGTCATAGTGTTCTCTAGTGGCATCTATCTCAAAGAAGGCATAGTGTGGGTAGACAAATTATTGTGGGCAATTGGTAGAAAAGTGCATAGTTATGCAATATTTATTGACGTCAATGGTCATGTGTATACAAGCATCACGCCCATAAGCTAGTAGACTAACTCCTGCCACATCTACTACTATTACTCTACCCATTCACCGCTATCCAGCATGCATCTAGAGTATTAAGTAAACAGAGTAATGCTTGGAGAACAATGACATGATGCAGAATAAATTAAACTCAATTAATATGAATGAACCCCATTGTTTTATCCTTTGTAGCGACAATGCGAATACATGTCATGCCCCTTTCTATCACTGGGATTGAGCACCACAAGATTGAACCCACTACAATGCACATCTCTCCCTGAAGATAGATCATTCTAGTAGGCCAAATCGAATCAATAGATCATAGAGATTTTTTAAGCTATAACATTCACACAAATAAGAATCAAATCGTAATTCATAGAAGACCCAAATATTTATCATGAATAATCTGAACATAACCCACAATTCATCTGATCCCAACAAATGCCCCGCACAAAGTGATTACATCGAATAGATCATCGTGAATATGCGATGAACTTTGTATTGAAGAACATAGAGAATGCGAAAAAGAGGTAGAGCCATCTAGATACTAGCTATAGACCCATAGGTATGTGGTAGACTACTCACACATCACCATGGGAGAAGCATGGTTGATGTAGAGGCCCTCCGTCACTGATCCCCACTGCCTGCAGGGCACTGAAACAGGGCTCCATATGGGCACACGGCGGAATAGGGACTTGTGACGGCGGAAAAAGTGTTTCAGGAGCTCCCCTAGGGTTTTTCGAATATATGAGAGTTTATAAGCCACAGAATAAGGTCAGGAGAGCCAAGGGTGGGCCACAAGCTAAAAGGGCGTGGCCACCCCCCTAGGGGCGCCCTGTTGGTTGTGGAGCCCTTGTGTGGTCGTCGGCCTTCTCCCAAAGCTTCCACGTGTTCTTTAGGTGCATCAAAAATCATCAAAAAAATTATGTTATTTGGACCCCGTTTGGTACTCTAAACCCGAAAAGCCAAAAACATGCAGAAAACAACAACTAGCACTTGGTACTGGGTTAATTTGTTAGTGCTCACTAATATGAATCAACAAATAAATGCCCCAATAGTATCCTAGAATGATAATATTATAACATGGAACAATAAAAAATTATGGATACGTTGGAGACGTATCATTGATGTTAAGATTGCTTACCTCTCATGGCTTATTTTGATTTGGCGGTATTGTGTGATGAAGCAGCTCGGACCAAACTTACTTGTCCTCGCACAAGTGACCGGTTACACCGATAAACATGCAGCTTGTATTTCATAAAAGTGGCTGGCGGGTGCCTGCCTCTCCCACTTTAGTTGAACCGTATTTCAAAAAGGCGGCCCTTGTAGAAGCTTAACAAATAACTTGATTATCGCTGTTGTGTCTTTGCATAGGTAAGAACGGTTCTTGCTAGTTGCCCATAATAGCCATGTAAAACTTGAAACAACAAACTAGAGGATGTCTAACTTGTTTTTGCAAGGTATGTTGTGATGTAATATGGCCAAGACATGATTTGATATATGTGGATGTATGAGATGATCATGTTTTGAAATAGCATGTCGATGAGAATGACAACCGAGAGGAGCCATAGGGTTGATTTAAGTTATTTTATGTCATTGCTTTACTTTGTCGCTATGTATTAGCAATAGTTGTAGGAGCAATAGTTGACGAGACAACCACATGATGACACGATGATGGAGATCATGGTGTAATGCCGGTGATGATGGAGATAATGCGGGTGCTTTGAAGATGGAGATCAAAATCATAGGATGATGATGGCCATATCATGTCACCTATTGATCTGCATTTGATGTCTCCCCTAGTATGAATTGGTTAAATTGTGTTCTCCCTTAGTATGCATCGTTGCAAAAGTTTGTCATTTTGAAGCACCTCGTGGTGATCAGGTATGATAGACTCTTCGTTCGCATACAACGGGTGTAAGCCAGTTTTGCAGATGTAGAATACTTGGGTTAAACTTGACGAGCCTAGCATGTACATACATGGACTCGGAACACAAGAGACCAAAAGGTCAAAAATGAGTCATATAATATATATGATCAACATGGAGATGTTCGCCATTAAAACCACCTGAAAGCAAAATTTAGCACAACATATGCATCATTGGACTAATATGTTTATCCAAGTATATTTCAGAAAAGTTCAAAATGTGCCTTGGCTAAAGGCTTATGTGGATATGCCCCTAGATGCAAGAAAGGAATAAGATTTGCCCAAGCTTGAAGCTAGAAGACTCTTCATTTTAAATTTGTGAGAAATCATTTTTGAGTCCATAGGAAAGCCAATACTATTAAAAGGGGGTGTGGTATTAAAATGAACTGGTTGCTCAAGTGCTCGGAGATAGCCACCAAATTACTGAGTCATTTTCCCACATAACCATTCTGTCCAAAACAATAAATTCAAATTCGGTGCCACCAGGTTTTCAGATTCGTCACTATCGAGTTTCATCTTAGACAGAACCCTAGCCGAATCCACCAAATCGGTGCAACCAAAACCATGTCGCTGCTACCGAATTTAGGTGACCATCTTTCTATTGCCTCGGCACACAAAATCAGAATTTCCGAGTTTGAGTATCAGTGTCACCGAGTTGAGTCATCTGACCATTAGACACCTTTTCGGTGCCACCGAGTTGTGTGTATCAGTTTCACCGAGATTCAAAAGTTGATGCCTTTAGTGCATGTCGGTACCATTGATTTGGTGACTCCGGTGTCATCGAGTTGGCTACTTTAGGTGTAATGGTTGGATTTTGGGGACAGCCTATATATACACTCCAGCTACCTCTCATTCGCAAAGGAAGCACTCAGAACACACACTTGATTGCCAGATCCATTTTTCTGAGAGAGAACCACCCACTCGTGTATTGAGACCAAGATATTCCAATCCAATCATTTGAAACTTGATCTCTAGCCTCCCCAAGCTTCTTTCCACCAAATCAATCTATCCTACCCATGCCTATTTTGTGAGAGAGTGATTTTGTGTTGAGGAGACTATCTTTAGAAGCACAAGAGCAAGGAGTTCATCGTTCTACCACATCTATTACCTTTGGAGGGTGGTGCCTCCTAGATTGGTTAGGTGTCGCTTGGGAGCCTCCTACTTTGTGTTGTGGAGTAGAACCAAGATGTTTGTAAGGGCAAGGAGATCGCCTACTTCGTGAAGATCTACCATGAGTGAGGCTAGTCCTTTGTGGACGGAAGCCGTGGTGGAATAGACATGGTTGCTTCTTCATGGAACCCTTGTGGGTGGACCCCTCCGTGGACTCTCGCAGTCGTTACCCTCATGGGTTGAAGTCTCCACTAACATGGATGTGCGATAGCACCACCTATCTGAACCATGCCAAAAATCGCCGTGTCAACCTCATGTGCTTGATCTCCCTACCTTACTCGTTTACTTTACACTTGCATGTTTTACACTTCGCTGTTATACTCTTAGAACTGCATGTGTAGGGTGTACTTGACTTGCCATAATTATTAAAACTGGCCAACAACTAAAATTGGGAAAAGGCTAAGTTTTTATCTTGTCAAGTAGTCTAATACTCCCCCCTCTAGACATCCTTTAGATCCTACACCACCTCATCTCACGTGATGATTATACTTGGGTTGGTGAATTTGGATAATGTAACAATTAGAAAACCCGAGGGATGTTGATTTAAGTGAGAGTTCATTAATAATTTAATTAACTTAGCCTATTATCATTAACATAGTCTAAATGTCTTTACAAATTAGGTTGTAAATCAATAGCTCATTTTGTAGCTCCCTTGTATATTGATACGTTCCTATAGAAAATTAAGTTGAAAGATGATGGTAGCAATTATGGAGACTGGGTCCGTAATGTTAGGATTGTCCTCATTGCTGCACAAAAAGCCTATGTCCTTGATGCACTGCTCGGTGCACCACTCCCTCAAGCATCGTCTTTGATGTTGTGAACATCTGGCATGCATGTTATGATGACTACTTGATAGTTCAGTGTGCCATGCTTTACCACTTAGAATCAAGGCTCCAAAGACATTTTGAATGCCACGGAGCATATGAGATGTTCCAAGAGCTAAAATTGGTATTTCAGGCTCATGTCCGTGTTGAGAGGTATGAGACCTTTGGTGAGTTCTTTGTCTGCAAGATGGAGGAGAATAGCTCAGTCAGTGAGCATGTACTCAGAATTTCTGGGTGCTATAATTGCTTGAATCAAGTGGGGGGTAATCTTTCAGATAAAAAAAGTGGTTGCCAGGATTCTCTAGTCACTACCACCAAGCTAGTAGAGCTTCATGATGAACTATAACATGCAAGGGGTGGAGAAGATAATTCTTGAGCTATTCCCGATGTTTTACGCCGTGGAGGGAGAAATCAAGAAGGAGCATCTAGTGTTGATGGTTGGTAAGACCACTAGTTTCAAGAAGGGCGAGGACAAGAAGGAAAACTTCAAGAATGGAAAGTCACTTGCCGCTCCGGTGAAGAAACCAAAGGTTGGACCCAAACCCACGACTAGGTGCTTCTATTGTGAGGGAAACGGTCACTTGTAGGGGAACTGCCCCAAATACTTGGTAGATAATAAGGCTCTCAACGTCACATGTTTCCAATGTATCTATACTTTTTTTATTGTTCCATGCTATTATATTATCATTCTAGGATGATTTTTTGGCATTTACTTGTTGATTTATATTATTTTTTATCACTAACCTATTAACCTAGTGCCAAATGCCAGTTGTTGTTTTGTGCATATTTTTGGATTTTGGAGAATATTGTACCAAACAAAGTCGAAATACCCTGAAACTTTTTGATGAACTTTTTGGACCAAATAAAGACTTAGAAGCTTCAGACGAAGACTAGAGGGCACATGGGATGCCCCAAGCCAATAGGGTGCACCCAGGGTGTGGGCGCGCCCTAATGGCTTAGGGGCACCTCTGAGCTCCTCGAGTCTCATTCTCTTTGCTATAAATTCACATATATCCCCAAAACCCTAGGGAGCCTCCCAAAACACTTTTTTCTTCACCACAAGTCTATGTTCCATAATCATGACAGTTCCGTAATTCTCTCCGATATTTGACTCTTCTCTAAATTCATATATGAATAATTATGACAGTTCTGTAATTCTCTCTGATCCATCAATATGGTTTGGCCAACTAGATTGATTTATCTTGAGTGGGAGAGGTACGTTGTATTGGGTTCAATCTTGCGGTGCTCAACTCCAGTGACAAAAAGGGGCATGACATGTATTGTATTGCTTCCACTAAGGGTAAAACGATAGGGTTCATTAATATTAATTGGATTTACTTTGTCTACATCATGTTATTATCCTCCAAGCATTAATCTATTAGTACTTAATATTCTAGATCCATGCTGGGTAGCGGTCGATGGGGGGGCTAATAGTAGTACATGCATGCAGGAGCCGGTATACTTTCTTACGGATGCGATGCCTATATGTGTGATCATTCCATTAATAAATATTGCATAAATATGCACTTTTCTATCAATTTCCCGACAGTAATTTGTTTACCCAGCGTATGCCTTCTACGAGAGAGAAGCCTCTAGCGAAAACTATGGCCCTCGGGTCTCCTCACAAATATATTTACAAAAACCAAAAATATCTCGCTGCCTTTTATTTTTGTATTTTCTTTTTATATTTAATATATTTAAATTATCTATCTATCTCTACTTATCGCTCGAAAGCAGCGTGTTCAAGGGAATTTTCAACCATCTTGCCCGCGTTGGGTGCAAGCATTTGCTCTTTGGTGTGCAGGCGCTGAAGATGGGAAATTGCGTGGCACTCCTCTTTGTTTGATAACCTTGGTTCTCACTGAGGGAAATACTTGCCTCTACTGTGATGGATAATCCCCTCCGCTTCGGGTAAAATACCAACGCACTTTACAAGTATGAGGAAGGATTTCTGGTGTCGTTCACGGGGAGTATCACCAATTTCCTATCATGTACCTTCACACAAATTATCTTTCACCTGTTCTACTTTTTATTTTCTATTATATTTTGGTTTCTATAAAAATAAAAAATAAAAAAATATTTATTCTTGCTAGTTTACTTGTTCTTCTTGTTACTTGATACGTCCATTTTGCATCATGCTTTCATGTTGATATTTATCGCTTTATGGGCTGTTATTACACTTCACGGTACAATACTTATGCCTTTTCTCTCTTATTTTGTAAGGTTTACATGAAGAGGGAGAATACCGGCAGCTGGAATTCTGGCCTGAAAAAGGAGCCAGTTTGAGATACTTATTCTGCGCAACTCCAAAAGCCATGAAAACCAACGAGGATTTATTTTGGTATTTATAAAAAATACTAGGCCGAAGAAGTACTAGAGGGGAGTCAGCAGGAGGCCACAACTAGCTAGGCGCAACCTACCGCCCTGGCCACGCCTAGGGGGCTTGTGGGCTCCCTGTTGTCCCTCTGGCCCCCTCTTTTCCTATAAGGAGGGTTTCGTTCCGAAAAAAATCAAGGGGAGGCTTTCGGGAGGAATCGCTGCCACCACAAGGCGGAACTTGAGAAGAACCAATCTAGAGCTACGGCAAGGTCGTCCTGCTGGGGAAACATCCCTCCCGGAGGGGGAAATCGTCGCCATCATCATCACCAACACTCCTCTCATCGGAGGGAACTCATCACCATCAATATATTCATCAGCACCATCTCATCTCCAAACCCTAGTTCCTCTCTTGTAACCAATCTCCATCTCGCGACTCCGATTGGTACTCGTAAGGTTGCTAGTAGTGTTAATTACTCTTTGTAGTTGATGCTAGTTGGATTACTCAGTGGAAGATTATATGTTCAGATTCTTGATACTATTCAATACCTCTCTGGTCATGAACATAATTATGCTTTGTAAGTAGTCACTTTTGTTCCTGAGGACATGGGATAAGTCTTGTTATAAGTAGTCATGTGAATTTGGTATTCGTTCGATATTTTGATGTGTTGTATGTTGTCTCTCCTCTAGTGGTGTTATTTGAACGTCGACTACATGACACTTCACCATTATTTGGGCCTAGAGGAAGGCATTGGGAAGTAATAAGTAGATGATGGGTTGCTAGAGTGACAGAAGCTTAAGCCCTAGTTTATGCATTGCTTCATAAGGGGCTGATTTGGATCCACTAGTTTAATGCTATGGTTAGACTTTGTCTTAATTCTTCTTTCGTAGTTACAGATGCTTGCGAGAGGGGTTAATCATAAGTGGGAGGATTGTCCAAGTAAGGGCAGCACCCAAGCACCGGTCCACCCACATATCACACTATCGAAGTAGCGAACGCGAATCATATGAACATGATGAAAACTAGCTTGACAGAAATTCCCATGTGTCATCGGGCGCGCTTTACCTCCTATAAGAGTTTGTCCAGGCTTGTCCCTTGCTACAAAAGGGATTGGGCCACTTTGTTGCACCTTTGTTACTTTTGGTATTTGCTACTTGCTACGAATCATCTTATCACACAACTATGTGTTACCAATAATTTCAGTGCTTGCAGAGAATACCTTGCTGAAAACCACTTGTCAGATCCTTCTACTCCTCGTTGGGTTCGACACTCTTACTTATTGAAAGGACTACGATAGATCCCCTATACTTGTGGGTCATCAAGACTATTTTCTGGCGCCGTTGCCGGGGAGTGAAGCGCCTTTGGTAAGTGGAATTTGGTAAGGAAATATTTATATAGTGTGCTGAAACTTATTGTCACTTGTCACTATGGAAACTAATCCTTCGAGGAGCTTGTTTGGAGTATCTTCACCTCGAACCGAAGCACAAGGATTTGGTCCTCAACCTGCTGCACCTACTGAAAATATTTGCTATGAATTTCCTTCGGGTATGCTTGAGAAACTGCTGGCTAATCTATGTAGATGAAGTTTGTGGTTTATTTAAGCTTGCAGGTTTGCCCGAGGATGAGGTCAATAAGAAGGTCTTTCCCTTATCTTTGAGGGATAAAGAATTGACATTGTATAGGCTATGTGATGATACTGGATCATGGAGCTACAATCGGTTGAAATTGGAATTTCATCAAAAGTTTTATCCTATGCATCTAGTAGATCGTGATCGGAATTATATTTATAACTTTTTTGGCCTGATGACACAGAAAGCATCGCTCAATCTTGGGGGAGGCTTAAATCAATGTTATATTAATGCCCCAACCATGAGCTCTCGAGAGAAATTATCATTCAGAACTTCTATGCTCGTCTTTCTCATGATGATCGCACCATGCTTAACACTTCTTGTACCGGTTCTTTTATGAAGAGAGATATTGACTTCAAATGGAATTTATTGGAAAGAATTAAGCGCATCTCTGAAGATTGGGAGTTTGATGAAGGTAAGGAGTCAGGTATGAATCTCAAGTTTGATTGCGTTAAATCCTTTGTCAAAACAAATACTTTTTGTTATTTTAGCGCTAAATATGGACTTGACTCTGAGATAGTAACTTCATTGTGTGAATCATTTGCTTCTCATATTGATCTCCCTAAAGATAAATGGTTTAAATATCATCCTACCTTAGAAGTCAATGTAGTTAAACCCAATCCAGTGAAGATAAATTCATTGCCTATAATGATCCTATTGTTCCCAGTGCTTACATTGAGAAACCACCTTTCCCTGTTAGGATAAATGATCATTCTAAAGCTTCAAATGTGATACGTAGAGGCTACATTAGAACACCTACACCCCCTGAGTAAATTAGAGTTGAACCTAACATTGCTCTTATCAAAGATCTCTTGTCCGACAATGTTGATGGCCATGATATTCACTTTTGTGAAGATGCTGCTAGAATTGCTAAACCACATGCTAGAGACAAACATAGGCCTGTTGTCGGCACGCCTCTTGTTTATGTTAAGATAGGAGATCATTGTTATCATGGTTTATGTGACGTGGGTGCTAGTGTTAGTGCAATACCTCAATCTTTATATGATGAAATTAAAGACGAGATTGCACCCATTGAGATGGAATCTATTGATGTCACTATTCATCTTGCCAATAGAGATACTATGTGCCCTTTGGGAATTGTTAGAGATGTTGAAGTCTTGTGTGGTAAAATGAAGTATCCTGCTGATTTTCTCGTTATTGCTACCACACAAGATAGCTTTTGTCCCATCATATTTGGCAGACCCTTCCTCAATACTGTCAATGTTCATATTGACTGTGAGAAGCAAACTGTCACTGTTGGCTTTGAAGGAGTGTCACATGAGTTCAATTTCTCCAAGTTTGGTAGACAACCTCATGAAAAAGAGTTGCCTAGTAAGGATGAAATTATTGCCCTACCTTCTATTGCCGTGCCTCCTACTGATCCCTTAATTAGAGCAATACCTGCTTAAGCATGAAAATGATATGCATATGAATGAAAGGGATGCGATAGATAGAGTTATCTTTGAACAATATCATATCCTTAAGAATAATTTGCCTGTGTTCGAGCTTAAATAGTTGCCTGATACTCTTAAGTATGCTTATCTCGATGAAAAAGAGATATATCCCGTTATTATTAGTGCTAGCCTCTGAGAGCAAGAAGAAAAGAAGTTACTGAAAACTCTAAGGAAGCACCGTGCTGCTATTGGATATACTCTTGATGATCTCAAGGGCATTAGTCCCACTCTATGCCAGCACAAAATTAAAACCGATCCTGATTCCAAACCAGCTGCCGATCATCAAAGGAGATTAAATCCTAAGATGAAAGAGGTAGTAAGAAACGAAATACTAAAGCTCCTCGAAGCAGGTATTATCTATCATGTTGCTCATAGTGATTGGGTAAGTCCGGTGCATTGCGTCCCTAAGAAGGGAGGTATTACCGTTGTCCCTAATGATAAGGATGAATTGATCCCACAAAAGATTATTACTGGCTATAGGATGTTGATCGATTTTAGGAAATTGAATAAAGCCACTAGGAAAGATCATTACCCTTTGCCTTTTATTGACCAAATGCTAGAAAGATTGTCTAAACATACACACTTCTGCTTTCTAGATGGTTATTTTGGTTTCTCCCAAATACTAGTTGCACAATCTGATCAGGAGAAAACCACTTTCACTTGCCCTTTTGGTACCTTTGCTTACAGACGTATGCCTTTTGGCTTATGTAATGCACCTGCCACCTTTCAAAGATGTATGATGGGTATATTCTTTGACTTTTGTGAAAAGATTGTTGAGGTTTTCATGGATGACTTCTCCATTTACGGGTCTTATTTTGATGATTGCCTCAGCAACCTTGATCGAGTCTTGCAGAGATGTAAAGATACCAACCTTGTCTTGATTTGGGAGAAGTGCCACTTTATGGTTAATGGAGGCATCGTCTTAGGACATAAAATTTCTGAAAGAGGTATTGAAGTCGATAAGGCTAAAGTTGATGCGATCGATGAAGTGCCATGCCCCACAGATATCAAAGGTATAAGAAGTTTCCTTGGCCATGTTGGTTTCTATAGAAGGTTCATTAAGGACTTTTCTAAGATTTGTAGGCCTCTTACCAATCTCTTGCAAAAGGATATTCCTTTTGTTTTTGACGATGATTGTGAGGAAGCCTTTGAAATACTTAAAAAGGCCTTGATAACTGCACCTATTGTTCAACCACCAGATTGGAACTTACCTTTTGAAATCATGTGTGATGCTAGTGATTATGCTGTTGGCGTTGTTCTAGGACAAAGAGTTGATAAGAAGTTGAATGTTATTCACTATGCTAGCAAAACTCTAGAGAGTGCCCAAAGAACCCAGTAGCAGATAACTTGTCTAGGTTGGAGAATGTTCTTGATGACCCACAACCTATTGATGATAGCTTTCCTGATGAGCAATTGAATGTCATCAATACTTCCCGCAGTGCACCATGGTATGCTGATTATGCAAATTATATCGTTGCCAAATATATACCACCTAGTTTCAGATACTGGCAAAACAAGAAATTCTTCTTTGATTTGAGACATTACTTTTGGGATGATCCTCACCTTTATAAGGAAGGAGTAGATAGTGTTATCAGACGTTATATACCTGAAAATGAACAGGGACATATCTTACAGAAGTGTCACTTCGAGGCTTACGGAGGACACCATGCGGGAGATAGAACTGCACACAAGGTATTGCAATCAGGTTTCTATTGGCCCACTCTCTTCAAGGATGCACGTAAGTTTGTCTTGTCTTGTGACGAATGTCAAAGAATAGGTAATATCAGTAAACGTCAGGAAATGCCTATGAATTATTCACTTGTCATTGAACCATTTGATGTTTGGGGCTTTGATTATATGGGACCTTTTCCAAAATCCAACGGGTATACTCATATCCTAGTTGCGGTTGATTACGTTACCAAGTGGGTAGAAGCTATCCCAACTAGTAGTGCTGATTGCAACACCTCTATCAGGATGCTTAAAGAAGTAATTTTCCCTAGATTTGGAGTCCCTAGATATCTGATGATCGATGGTGGTTCACATTTCATTCATGGTGCTTTCTGTAAAACGCTTGCTAAGCATGATGTCAACCATAGAATTGCATCTCCCTATCACCCTCAGTCCAGTGGTCAATTAGAGCTATGTAATAGAGACATTAAACTAATTCTGCAAAAGCATGTCAATAGGTCTAGAAAGAATTGGTCTAATAAGCTTGATGATCCATTGTGGGCTTATAGAACTGCTTATAAGAATCCCATGGGCATGTCTCCGTACAAAATGGTTTACGGTAAAGCATGTCATTTACCTCTTGAGCTAGAGCATAAGGCTTATTTGGCAATCAAAGACCTCAACTTTGATTTCAAACTTGCTGGTGAGAAGAGGTTATTTGTAGTGACCCGACTCAAAATGAGTCAAGCCTCTGTGTATCTGTGTCATCCCTGGATCAGTATGCTGGCGCACACAGTACATCAATGTATATATCAAAGTGCAATCACATGGAAATAGCATAAAACTGATATATACCTTAAATATCTCAGCGGAAGCAGTCAAGGGAGTGGAGTCCCAATAACACCAACGGCAAGTTGAGTGTAGACCGTAACCCTGAATCGTACTCTTACTCGTCGAAGAAAAATATCTGGAACATAAGACGTTTCAGCCGTGTAGGTCAGCATATTGAATATGCCGGCAAGTCACATATGAAAGGGGGTAAAATATCATCTATACTATATGCATATATGGCAGGTGGTGTTGTAAGTTTTAGCGTAAAGCAAATTTTCTCCTACAACAAGAGGGGCTAAAAGCAAAATATTACTACGGTGTTGGTTGTTAATGAGATGGTTCCGCCAACCAGTTCTCATACCCAGGTTATCAATATTACCCACATCAAATATATATAAATGGTGTTGAGAATTCCAGATAACTTCAGTTCCTTTGGCTCAAGTTGTCCATGACCGTGGACACGGCTAATCGATTAGGTTTGAGTACTCTGCAGAGTTTTGCACACGTTCCCCACAAGATTTTATCGCCTCCGTGTATGTCCTCGCACTTCAGGGTTTTTGAAGACCGGATGATCAAAACATGGTCTTTCAATGGGTTCCTCTGAATCCCTGTCGGTGCCCATCCAATCCTACCGTTCTTCTACATCTGCTAGCACCGCCTGTCCAGAGTCGCCGCGTTGTCCAACCAAGCCAGAGCCCATAATGACTTGTGGCTGTGCAGGTAAGCCTTGGGTCTTGAAAATGTCCGTCCGTCTCTTTGAGCCTGGGTGAAGCTTTCCGCAAGATGTCATGGCCGTCTCCAGCATCCCGGGTCATCCACTGGTTTCTCTAGGGAGCCGATCAAGCGTCCTTCACCCAGAGTTGCATTGCATCACGATGTCTTGAAAAGTCTTGACTTAACCGGTCTTGGTTATTAAATTATTCTCGCATCACTCGTGATAAACTCTCAACCAGAATCCCGTCTACTCAAGCATAGCAATATGAAATTTGTCGTCCCGGACAAGGTAACGAGGTTGTTGGGTGCCTACCACATGATACTACAATATGTAACCATAATTTCCAAGTACCTAGTCAGCATGCAAATTGGGCATAGGATGGTAGAACTACGATGAATAAAACATAGGTGATACATGATCAAATGACTTGCCTGGTCAGGTCGATGAGGAAGAATTATCGTTCTCGAGAAATAACTTGATAGACTATTCGTCACTCTCCGATGAAATCTATATAACAAACATATCATTCACATAAGCACTCATACTAGCAATCATTCTAGCAATCAAAACAAAAGAGAGAGCGAATACGAATCTGAAGGAAACTTCAAAGAAGCTAGGGAGCCTTCTACTTCAACATTCACAAAAATAGTTTTTGTCTAACAGAAAATAAAACACTAAAATATTCAGAGAATAAAATATAAATTGAACTAAGATAAAATAAAGTAATTTTCATAAAACTATTTGAAAGTATTTTCAAATGGGAGTTGAACTAATAGAGAAATCAATCGCAAGTTATTAGAGGACTAGAATAGATTTCATAATAACATATAAAAATAAAATCAAAACTTGTTGCAAACCTACTGTTAACTAACAGAAACAAAATTAAAACTTTCTCTGTTTCTAAACTAAAACAAATAAAAGAAAATTTTGATCTAACTAACAGGGGGGTTAGGTGGGAGCTCCTGATTGGCACTGGGGTCGTGTGCTGCGGTGCTACCTGGCGAACGACCGTTATTTAGACAAAACCTATCGGCTAAAATAATAAGTGGAGAAAACCGGTTCGGTTTTTCTCTGAAAATCGAAAGGGTACCTAGCTTCTAATCTACATCGTTGGTTCTAGATCTAATGGCTCAGAGGGGTTGTGGCGGATGAACTCACAGGGGGGCTCTGCCGGAGCTCACTCCGGCGAGGCAGAGAGACGGTGGTCGACGGGGATGGTGGATCCGGGAGTCTCCAACAAGGGAAAAGGCTCCACGCGATGGCGGTGAGCCTTCCCCGTCCAGTGGTGGCGTCGGGGTGATGTGGGGGCAACGGGAGGAGCAGACCGAGGCTCGGGGGTGTGGTGGTGGTGCTCGGACTCCGGCGAGGCGGTGCAGTGGTGTGGGGCGAGGAGCTCGGGTGTTTGGTGGGAAAATGGGCTGCGGTGACGATGGGAAAGCTCGTGGCGGTCTCGGGTGGTGCGGGGAGGCGAGGGGTGGCGCGGCTAGGGTGTCGGGGTCTTCCTGGAGCTCAGCTCCGGCGGGGCAATGGCAGGGGCGGCGTGGGGACGAGGGGCTCGGGGTGGGGAAGGGAGTGCGATGGTGAGGGGGAAGATTTATAGGGGGAGAGGAAGGTCGGGGAAGGAAGGAGAGGGAGATCGGGGCGAGGGGATCGGGCTCCGGCGATCTCGGCTCAGAGAAGGAAGGAGAGGGGCTCGGGGTTGGGGGTGACTGGTCGGGTGGGGGCTTCGGGCGGTCAGCGAGAGAGAGGGAGGTGGTAGTGGGTCGGTCGGCCGGCGTGTAAAAAGGAAACCCGAGGCCAGGAGGGATCCGGCCCAGCAGGGCTATAATGCGCCCGAGCGCTTTCCTATTTTTTTTAAAAAAAATTCTTCTGATTTTGATATTTTTCCAAAACAGAAAGTAAATAAATATAAAAAGGAAACAAATAATTACCAAATATAGGGGTATTATATACCAAAATTTTGAGAAAAATATGTCCTATTTATTTATCATTTATCCAAGACCAAAATAAATACTTTTTAAAAATGTTTTTTTCAGAAAAAACCATAAAGGTTTTATTTTCTTTTGGAATTATTTTCTCAATAAAGATCTGGTTTTCTTGGCTCAAAATATTTCCAAAATGCTCCTGATTTTGGGAGGGTCATTTTCCTCCGCTCTTTCTTGCTTGCAAGAATTTATTTTTCGGGGTATTTCTCGGGGAAGGAAAAAAATAAAGAAGCAAGGGCAAATATTTGAAAGAATTCAAATGCAAAACTCCGTTCAAATTCTTTATAGTTGAAGAAGTCATTTCATCTTCTCTCTTTGCTTTTAAATGATTGAATTTGAATTCACCGGAGAAGGGGAAAGTCATTTTATTCCCTCTCATTCAAAAGTTTTGAAAAGTTTTTTTCAAATTTCACTCAAGCTTTCAATCACTCAAGCAAACAAACAAACAATATAATAATTATATTAACATTCCAAAATTTGGGATGTTACAAACCTACCACACTTAAAATGAATCTCGTCCTCGAGATTTGAAGAGGCTAGAAAGAAAGGTTAGGGTTTGGGGGTCTTCTAACAAATCCAACTTCCGGCAAAGTGGGATGCTACCACACTTCAAATGAAGATTACTGGTCCCTCAAAATGTTTTAACGATCCTCAGGGGTTTTGGCAACTGACTTCTCAAAGTCTTCATATTAAATCCTTTGGTGATTCTCTCCCGTTATATTCGTAACATATCCATCAGAATCGAGGCTTCCTCTGTGGATATAAGCTTCTTCCGTTACTGGGTCTTCTTTAACTGACAGTCTCATGGCCAATTCTAAATAACATATCAATGGTTCTCATGGTGGTCTACCATTTGTGGTTATCCTGCAGAGAGAAGGGTCTTGGCTTCATCCTCACCGTAAAACTTCTTACGCGTGACAACAAGTGCCATGTACATGGGGCTTTCAGCATACCATTCTAAGGCTTGAACAAAAGCTTCAAAGAACGTCGTTTCTCACTATGGGTAAGTCTCTCAGATTTACCATTCCGAATAACAAGATAAATGATAAGAGTAAGTCGTCATGGTGATCAATCCATTCCGTACCCAAATCATTTCTCTGTATAAGGTTTAGCAAATCTCGCATTCTAACACTTGGGCATCCTCACATGCATTGCAGAATTTATCTTGTCCACGAACGAAGTTTAGATAATCCATTGGTTCTGGAAGCTGAACAAAACATCTATCGTATCTTCACAACTCTCTGGCTTTCGTATGTTCCTAAGAAAACGTTTGCTGATCCATCATAGTTTCTTCCAAGTTTCTTTCTTCATAAAGGTGGTGCTAGATGTGTATTAGTCCCGGGGTCTGTGGGTTGCGGACATACTTGGAATTACTACGCCTTTAAATTCCATAGTGTTTCAATCCATCATATTATTAGGGTAATAATAATCCTCGGACTTATTTTTGGTACACACTCCATTCTGTGGGATACTTTCCATTGGTGTGTTTACCATGAAAAGGTATTGGTTCATCCATAAATCATATTCATTTCATAATCAATCCTTTATTACATCCTTAATTTCTTATCAAAAACTCCAATTCAAAAGTACTCTATTACAAATGTTGCCATCCACATTGTTCGGTACGGTCGAGCATTTCTGCCAACATTATTCATTCGTCTCCCTTGGAGATATTTTAGTTCCACTGGAACTTTCCAATGTGCTCCTTGAAATCATCCATCTTTTGCTTCATCATGGTGGTCATGAGCTTCATCTCAATCATCTCCGCACGTACCTCACTCAGGTATTCCTGGGTATGACGGAGTCTTGCTTCAAGTATTTCTCCAATCTGACGTATGGCTTCCATGGCAGCTTCACGAACAGCATCAAAGAAGGTTGCTCGTGGTACACGTGAAATGAAAAAGTATTTCCCCATAGTCTTTGGACAAACTCCTTTCACATGGTGGAGGTGTACTTCCACATACCAAAGTTCTACTCCACTTTCCATGAATGGGTAGCCTTTGTAGACTGCATCACCTTCAAGATGAATGTGCTTCATCATGTCCCTCAGGATTTTCGGGTAATCATGATCACTGGTCAGGGTCATGATCGTTTCTGGGCCCTTGAGGAATGACTCGTAGAGAGTTGTCATCTGCAGGTGTCAATAAATAGGTACTCAGAGGAATGTATGTGTCTCCTTGGTAATTATGGTACATTCCTACTCAGTGGATCATGTGTGTTTACCGATTACTACCACACTTAAAATGAATTATACTCATGCCTGCATATACCATTTTTTCTCATATCCTCATAATTGTTCAGAGATCTTTGTTCGAAGAGAAACAACGCATATAGTTTCAACATAGGCAATCATGAGACAATAAATTCCATTTATTCATGACGTTATTACAATCTCAGGGACTTCCGTTACAAAAAATTTCCCTCCATGATCTCATAAAAAAACACTAATTGCCGCGGTCAATACTTAACTACTCCTCTTTAGCTTTCTTCCTTTGTGCACAATCGTTAACAAAATGTCCGGCTTCCTTGCAACGAAAGCAAATGAGTTCTGACCAGTCCCGAGGCGTCTTTGCTTTGCTCCTTGGGTTTCTGGCTTCCTTCCTGTGCAAATGTATTTGTGGTGGACAAATTCCATACACTTGTAACATCTGACATGACTGAGGTCTATATCTGCAGAGATTTGGCTCTTCCGAGGGTACCTTTTTTTCTTTCTGGACTCCTTTATTTTGGCCAGTTCTTCCATTTCAAGTGGATCAAACTCCACTTTTTTCGTCGGGAAGTTTCCCAGATACTCTTGGCTTCCCTTCGTGCAATCCTGTGAATAATGTCCTTCTTCTCCACATGAGTAGCATGCATTGGAGAAAAATCTAGTCAGACCTTGTCCATCAGGGTCTTCAATATTTTCGTTCATCACCGGCTCTTCTAGAATCTACTTCTTGAGGGTTTCCTTCACTGCATCTTCCTGCTGTTTGAAAACTTGTTGCACCTTGGGGTAAATGTGACAGTGTGCTGGGTAGTGGGTGGTTCCTTCACAAAGGAAACAAGTCACCTGACTGCTTGGGCACTCCTCAGCTAGGTGATTTTCTTCACAATGAGTGCATCCATGCTTGTGTTCTTCCTGGGTGTGTCCTATTTCTCCACAGATCTTGCATGCACAAGTCTTCTCCTTCGGATTATCATAGCACTTTCGAATGAGACGGGATCTTAACAGAGTCTTCTTGAATTTACCCCATGTTTCTGCTCCACTAAATTCTTGTATGGCATGGTGCATTTTCCACCAGATAGTAGCACTTTGGGTAAAGTACTGAAGAGCATGTTCCACTACATACTTCCTTGAGATCAAGTTGCTCCCGAAGTGGTTCTCCATATTTTGAATCCATATATCAGCCTCCAGCTGGGTCATTGGTCCAGAGACTACAATTCCAGCTTCATACTCCATCTGGTAGGGTTGAGGTTTTGGGGATGAGACGGGTAAGAGAGGGAGGGAGATACACACAATACAAACAATATTTTTGAGAATAGGTTTTATTTGTGGTCGTCGGAAAACACACACCAATGACGGCTCACAAATCATCATAACTAGCGTGGGTATATAAGGGTTTGGACTTCTAATGGTCATATAAATATTCGAACGCTTCAGGGTCTTTGAATTCTTTGGGTCTTGAGAGTCTGCAATGGGTGTATCTTCAATTCTTCAAATGCATGGTGAAACCCTCTTTACTTTGAAGTAGAACTCCGTTGATTTTTCATGAGGTCAAAGGGGTAAGGGTATTGTCTAACAATTGGAGGTGAGAGGGAACATTCGATGAAATCAGAAGAATTCTGCAAAAGCATGTCAATAGGTCTAGAAAGAATTGGTCTAATAAGCTTGATGATGCATTGTGGGCTTATAGAACTGCTTATAAGAATCCCATGGGCATGTCCCCAGCATCCCGGGTCATCCACTGGTTTCTCGAGGGAGCCGATCAACCGTCCTTCACCCAGAGTTGCATTGCATCACGAGGTCTTGAAAATTCTTGACTTAACCGGTCTTGGTTATTAAATTATTCTCGCATCACTCGTGATAAACTCTCAACCAGAATCCCGCCAACTCAAGCATAGCAATATGAAATTTGTCCTCCCGGACAAGGTAACGGGGTTGTTGGGTGCCTACTACATGATACTACAATATGTAACCATAATTTCCAAGTAACTAGTCAGCATGCAAATTGGGCATAGGATGGTAGAACTACGATGCACAAAACATAGGTGATACATGATCAAATGACTTGCCTGGTGAGGTTGATGAGGAAGAATTATCGTTCTCGAGAAATAACTTGATAGACTATTCGTCACTCTCCGATGAAATCTATATAACAAACATATCATTCATATAAGCACTCATACTAGCAATCATTCTAGCAATCAAAACAAAAGAGAGAGCAAATAAGAATCCGAAGGAAACTTCAAAGAAGCTAGGGAGCCTTCTACTACAACATTCACAAAAATAGTTTTTGTCTAACAGAAAATAAAACACTAAAATATTCAAATAATAAAATATAAATTGAACTAAGATAAAATAAAGTAATTTTCATAAAACTATATGAAAGTATTTTCAAATGGGAGTTGAACTAATAGAGAAATCAATTACAAGTTATAAGAGAACTAGAATTGATTTCATAATAACATATAAAAATAAAATCAATACTTGTTGCAAACCTACTTTTAACTAAGAGAAACAAAACATAATATTTCTGAAATATAAAAGAAAAATAATTTAAAAACAACTAAAGAAAGAAAATTAGTCACAATCCTAAAAGAAGTGAAACAGAAAGTGTTTCACCAGAAATAATGAGTTAAAATACTCAAACAATTGTGAAATTTTTACCACTGATAAATAGGATCACTAGTGATCAGTAGCAAAAAGAATTAAATTAAAATCTATTTTTAAACTCCGAGAATAAGCAAAACAAGGTTTAAACTAAATCTAATCTAATTCAAATTTGAAAACTTCAAACATAGACAAATAATATATTTTTGAACACTACAGGAAAATTTTGATCTACTGGAAGAAGAATCAACCTCATTGTATCTCTAGATCAAAAGTTATAGGGGAAACAAAATTAAAACTTTCTCTGTTTCTAAACTAAAACAGATAAAAGAAACATTTGATCTAACTAACAGGGGGGGCGGGTTAGGTGGCAGCTCCTGATTGGCACTAGGGTCGTGCACTGCGGTGCTAACTGGCGAACGTCCATTATTTAGACAAAACCTATCGGCTAAAATAATAAGTGGAGAAAACTGGTTCGGTTTTTGTCTGAAAACCGAAAGGGTACCTAGCTTCTAATTTACATCGTTGGTTCTAGATCTAACGGCTCAGAGGGGTTGTGGCAGATGAAGTCACAGGGGGGTCTGCCGGAGCTCACTCCGGCGAGACAGAGAGACGGTGGTCGACGGGGATGGCGGATCCGGGGGTCTCCAGCAAGGGAAAAGGCTCCAGGCGATGGTGGTGAGCCTTCCGCGTCCAGTGGTGGCGTCGGGGTGATGTGGGGGCAACGGGAGGAGCAGCCCGAGGCTCGGGGGTGTGGTGGTGGTGCTCGGACTCCGGCGAGGCGGTGCGGTGGCGTGGGGCGAGGAGCTCGGGTGTTTGGTGGGAAAATGGGCTACGGTGACGATGGGGAAGCTCGTGGCGGTCTCGGGTGCTGCGGGGAGGCGAGGGGTGGCATGGCTGGGGTGTCGGGGTCTTCCTAGAGCTCGGCTCTGGCAGGGCAATGGCAGGGGCGGCGTGGGGACGAGGGGCTCGGGGTGGGGAAGGGGGTGCGGTGGCGAGGGGGAAGCTTTATAGGGGAGAGGAAGGTCGGGGAAGGAAGGAGAGGGAGATCGGGGCGAGGGGATCGGACTCCGACGATCTCGGTTGAGAGAAGGAAGGAGAGGGGCTCGGGGTTGGGGCTGACCGGTCGGGTGGGGGCTTCGGGCGGTGGGGTCGGGCGGTCAGCGAGAGAGAGGGAGGTGGCAGTGGGTCGGTCGGCCGACCTGTAAAAAGGAAACCCCGGGCCAGGCGGGATCCGGCCCAGCAGGGCTATAATGCGCCCAAGCACTTTCCTCTTTTTTTAAAAAAATATTTCTTTCCGATTTTCACATTTTTCCAAAACAGAAAGTAAATAAATATAAAAAGGAAACAAATAATTACCAAATATAGGGGTATTATATACCAAAATTTTCAGAAAATTATTTTTTATTTATTTATCATTTTTCCAAACCAAAATAAATACTTTTTAAAAATGTTTTTTCAGAAAAACCCATAAAGGTTTTATTTTCTTTTGTAATTATGTTCTCAATAAAGATCTGGTTTTCTAGGCTCAAAATATTTCCAAAATGCCCCTGATTTTGGGTGGGTCATTTTCCTCCGCTCTTTCTTGCTTGCAGGAATTTATTTTTTGGGGTATTTCTTGGGGAAGAAAAAAATAAAGAAGCAAGGGAAAATATTTAAAAGAATTCAAATGCAAAACTCCGTTCAAATTCTTTATAGTTGAAGAAGTCATTTCATCTTCTCTCTTTGCTTTTAAATGATTGAATTTGAATTCACGGGAGAAGGGGAAAGTCATTTTATTCCCTCTCATTCAAAAGTTTTGAAAAGTTTTTTTCAAATTTCACTCAAGCTTTCAATCACTCAAGCAAACAAACAAACAACATATTAATTATATTAACATTCCAAAATTTGGGATGTTACATTATTTGATATTAGCTCGCTTGACGAATGGAGACCTCAGGCATATGAAAATGCCAAGTTGTTTAAAGAAAAGGTTAAGAGCTGGCATGATAAAGGATACATGAGTTCAATGTAGGTGATTATGTCTTGCTATTTAATTCTCGTTTAAGATTTTTTGCAGGAAAGCTTCTCTCTAAATGGGAAGGTCCTTACATTGTTGAGGAAGTATATCGTTCGAGTGCCATCAAGATCAACAATACGGAAGGTAATTTTCCGAGAGTGGTAAATGGGCAAAGAATGAATCATTATATCACAGGTACTCCCATAAATGTTGAAAGCAATATTATCAATACAATAACTCCGGAGGAGTACATATGGGATATTTATCAACCTATTTCAGACTCTGAAAACAAAGAGGTATGTGATTCGGTAAGTAAACAAACTCCAAAACTTTTCGAGTAGGAATTTTTCTCCGTTTTGGATTTTTTAGAAAAATATAAAATTTTAAAGTAGTCTGGAAAGCGCACGGGGAGGCGACAAGCCTGCCACGCGCGGACCACCCCCCTAGCCGCGCCTGGGGGCTTGTGGCCACCTAGTGTGCCTCCCGAACTCCGTTTTCTTGCGGAGTATTCCTTCTAGTCAGAAAAACAATCATTATATATTCTCCCGAAAGGTCTGATCCTCGTATCACGCAATTTTCCTCTATTTTCGTTACGATCCTGTTTCTGCCGCAGATTTAGGGCAAGATGTCTTCTCAAGATTTTGAGGGGGGGAGCTATGTGGCCGATTACCTTGCTAAGCCCAAGGTCTATGGGGACTTGGATGATTATGGTTGGACCACTAATGAGGAAGAAGATTATGATCCCAAGGGGAAGGAAGGAACAAGTTTTGATGAAGAGGAGGATCCTCTACCCACACCTGGAGACACACATGTGGAGTTCAAGAAGTCGAGCCTCCCTGACTCAAGGAAGAAGCCTATGATTTTGTTTATCCCTTCTCGTCTTTTGCAGGAGAGTAAGCAAGAATTATGCCAAAGGGTGTTGAGGCTTGAAGAGGAAATTAAACAAGTTCAAGACCTCTACAACAACTCCACCACCATCACCATCGAAGGAAGACAACTAAGCATGGGTATGGGCAATCCCCTTGGCTTATGCCAAACTTGGGGGAGTTGCCCCGGTATCGTATCACCATCACATCTTTTGCCTTTACCTTTTCTTAGTTCGATCATTTTTGGTTTTATCTTTCTCTAGTACAATAAAGTCCGTAGTGGGCTTGAGTTTTGCTTTGTGTCACCCCCGTTGTATTCGAGCTCGTGAGTCTTATAATAAAGAGTGTTTTAGTTGAGGGCCCTGCCTCATGCCATGATCAAGAGAATGATAAAATAACAAAATAATGAAAGATCATGTAATGATCTTATGGGAAGTGATGGATTCACATATAAAAACATTTTTGATTGAAACTTGTTGAGGGTAGACAAACGTAGACCTTGGTCATTGTTGCAATTAATAGGAAGTGATAAAGAAGGAGAGGCTCACATATAAATATATCATCTTGGACACCATCTATGATTGTGAACACTCACTAAACTATTGCATGCTTAGAAGTAGATGTTGGACAAGGAAGACAACAGAATGAATTATGTTTGATTGGTTCCGAACAATGATTGAATGACTAGAGATCCCTTGCATGTGACGATTGCTTCCACCTCTTATCAGCCAAATATTCCGCACTAAGTAGAGATACTACTTGTGCATTCACAAACCTTCAACCCCAGTTTTGCCATGAGACTCCACCATACCTACCTATGGATTGAATAAGATCCCTCAAGTAAGTTGTCATCGGTGCAAGCAATATAAATTGCTCCCTAAACATGTATGATCTATTAGTGTGTGGAAAATAAGCTTTGGACGAACCTGTGATGAGGACGACATAAAAGCGACGGACTGCATAATAAAGTTCTTTATCACAGGAGGCAATATAAAGTGACGTTCCTTCACACTAAGAGGACACACATCCAACCTCAAAAGCGCATGACAACCTCTGCTTCCCTCTGCGAAGGGCCTATCTTGTACCTTTACTTTTTGCCCTTGAAAGAGTCATGGTGATCTACACCAATTCCTTATTTTGCCTTTTTCTTGGCTAATGTCATATGCTAGGGAAAGATCTATATTCATATGTCAACTTGGAAGTAAGTATTCATGAATTATTATTGTTGACATTACCCTTGAGGTAAATAATTGGGAGGCAAAACTATAAGCCCCTATATTTCTCTGTGTCCAACTGAAACTTTGATCTCATGAGTACCTTGTGAGTTGTAGCAATTGTAGGAGACGAAAGGATGATTGAGTATGTGGATTTGCTTTACAAGCTCTTACTTGACTCTTTCCAATGTTATGATAAATTGCAATTGCTTCAATGACTAAAGGCTATTGGTTGTTAATTCTCAGTAAAGTTCTTGATCCATACTTTACTTTGTGAAGGAATTATCACTTGAGAATAAGAGATTACATGATGATATTGTTGTTCTGATTATGATCATGATGCCTGCATGTCCGTATCTTGTTTTGTCGACACCTCTCTCTCTCTCTAAACATGTGGGCATATTTATTGATCTCGGCTTTCGCTTGAGGACAAGAGAGGTCTAAGCTTGGGGGAGTTGATACGTCCATTTTGCAACATGCTTTCATGTTGATATTTATCGCTTTATGGGCTGTTATTACACTTCACGGTACAAGACTTATGCCTTTTCTCTCTTATTTTGCAAGGTTTACATGAAGAGGAAGAATGCCGGCAGATGGAATTTTGGCCTAAAAAGGAGCAAGTTTGAGAAACCTATTCTGCGCAACTCCAAAAGCCGTGAAAATCAACGAGGATTTATTTTGGAATTTATAAAAAATACTGGGCCGAACAAGCCTGCTAGGTGTGGCCTACCCCCCTAGCCGCGCCTAGGGGGCTTGTGGGCTCCCTGTTGGCCCTGTGGCCCCCCTCTTTTGCTATAAGGATGGTTTCATTCCGAAAAAATCAAGGGGAGGCTTTCAGGAGGAATCGCCGCCGCCACGAGGCGGAACTTGAGCAGAACCAATCTAGAGCTCTGGCAGGGTCGTCCTGCCGGGGAAACTTCCCTCCCGGAGGGGGAAATCATCGCCATCGTCATCACCAACACTCCTCTCATCGGAGGGGACTCATCACCATCAATATCTTCATCAGCACCATCTCATCTCCAAACCCTAGTTCCTCTCTTGTAACCAATCTCCATCCCGCGACTCCGATTGGTACTCGTAAGGTTGCTAGTAGTGTTAATTACTCTTTGTAGTTGATGCTAGTTGGATTACTTGGTGGAAGATTATATGTTCAGATCCTTGATGCTATTTAGTACCTCTCTGGTCATGAACATAATTATGCTCTGTGAGTCGTCACTTTTGTTCCCGAGGACATGGGATAAGTCTTGCTATAAGTAGTCATGTAAATTTGGTATTCGTTCGATATTTTGATGTGTTGTATGTTATCTCTCCTCTAGTGGTGTTATGTGAATGTCGACTACATGACACTTCACCATTATTTGGGCCTAGAGGAAGGCATTGGTAAGTAATAAGTAGATGATGGGTTGATAGAGTGACAGAAGCTTAAACCCTAGTTTATGCGTTGCTTCGTAAGGGGCTGATTTGGATCCACTAGTTTAATGCTATGGTTAGACTTTGTGTTAATTCTTCTTTCGTAGTTGCGGATGCTTGCGGGAGAGGTTAATCATAAGTGGGAGGTTTGTCCAATTAAGGGCACCACCAAAGCTCCGTTCCACCCACATATCAAACTATCAAAGTAGCGAACGCGAATCATATGAACATGATGAAAACTAGATTGACATAAATTCACATGTGTCCTCGGGAGCGCTTTACCTCCTATAAGAGTTATCCAGGCTTGTCCCTTGCTACAAAAGGGATTGGGCCACTTTGCTGCACCTTTATTACTTTTGGTACTTGCTATTTGCTACGAATCATCTTATCACACAACTATCTCTTACCGATAATTTCAGTGCTTGCAAAGAATACCTTACTGAAAACCACATGTCAGATCCTTTTGCTCCTCGCTGGGTTCGACCCTCTTACTTATCGAAAGGACTACGATAGATCCCCTATACTTGTGGGTCATCAGTACTTTGCTAGTTTTGTCACTATGTCTCAAGATAAATTATATAATATTTCTTACTACCAAAGAATGACTGAAATTGAGAGTTCCGTTAAATTTTTATGACCTCACAATATGAGCATAATAAATTCTTTGCTGCTGAAATCAAGCAACACTCAACCCTACTAGATGATATCAGTAAACAACTTGATGAATTCAATACGAAAGCATCTAATCTCCAATCACAATTTGCTTACACTCAAGAGTTGATAGAAAATATATGTGATAAGAAAACCACTCTAGTAAATAGGATGGGCGCTAAATCATAATCTTTCCCTATTAGTAATCATGATGAAGATCTTAAAATGATTGGTACTTCTCCTATGAAATATTTATTTACTAATATGAAAATAGATAATAAAGGGACTGGATATGATTCAACTTTAGCTAGAAAGAGTCTTGTTTGTTCGAAAGGTGATGATCTTAATGATAAAAATAAAAAAAGTGGGTTTGGAGAGGTCAAAACTTTAACTAGTGATGTGCCCACTATATTGGATTACAAGTACTTCAATTATAGAAGTGGTTCTTTGGTTGAATGTATTTACTTGTTGAAATCCATTATTAGATCACCCAATGCCTATGAACAATTTTTTTTACTGAACATATTGTAGTAGCAATGATAAAATCTTATGATGAGCAACTTGAGCTAGAAGTTTCTATACCTAGAAAGTTGAATGGTGAATGGGAAACTACTATTAAAATAATGTTGAAATAATATGAATGTAATGCTTTGTGTGACCTTGGTGCTAGTGTTTCAACTATACCAAAATCTCTTTGTGATGTGCCTCGTCTCACCGATATACAATATTGTTCCCTTAACTTGCATCTTGTGAATTCTACCATTAAGAAACCTTTGGGTAGAATAAATAATTTGCTTATTATTGCTAATAGAAATTATGTGCCTGTAGATTTTATTGTGCTTGATATTGAATGGAATTCGTCTTGTCCAATTATACTTGGAAGACCTTTCTTACGAACTATAGGTGCTATTATTGATATGAAGGAGGGAAACATAAGATTCCAATTCCCATTAAAGAAAGGGACAAAACTCTTCCCTAGGAAGAGAATTAAACAACCTTATGAGTCTGTCATGAGGGCTACTTATGGACTGAATAACAGAGATGATATTACTTGAAACTGTGCATTATGCGTAGCTAGGGGCATAAAACGATAGTGCTTGTTGGGAGGCAACCCAATAGTTATCTTATTTTTCTTGTTTTACTTTCTATTTGTGTGAGTTAACATGATTATTGCTACTATAATTATTGTGTTTTTATGTTTAAATTACTATTTGTGACAAGTAAAACCTTTCGGATGATTTGAATGATAAGTGGAGTTGATACGGTGTAAAAACAGAAACTTTTATGTCCAATGCACATTTTTATGAATTTATTGGGACACCTTTTTTATCTGAATAGTTTACATAGTATTGGTATACAAGTTACTAGGGTTTTCCTAGTTGTTCAGAATTTTCGGAGTTACAGGAGTATGGTTTAAGTGTTGATCACTACCAAAGTTGTCAGAATCGAGATTCTAAATCCGATCAAAGCTCTATTGCTAGGATCTTAAGTCGTAGAATCATAACTAACATGACTGTAGAAACTTAGATTCTATGAGGAAAAGCATAGAATAGGAGGGGCTAGTTTGGATCGTAAGGTCATAAGATTCTAAGATCCGAGTTGTGATTCTGACAACCTTGATCACTACAGATTGTTGTCTTTTAGATAGATTCTGTTTTGCTTGCATAGTTTGCTTGTTTTCATGATGATATGGTTTATATCGGGGGGTATAAGTCATGGAGAAGTTATATTGCAGTACATTATGCAATAGTAAAATATGAATTAGGTTTTAAAAGTAACTAAATTTTATGGTTCGCCTATCCTACTAACGGATCTCGCGAGTTTTCTGTTGAGTTTCGTGTGGTGAACTTTTTCAAGTATTGGGTGCTAATCACGATGGATGAATGAATAAGGAGCGCCAAAGAGCCTAATCTTGGAGATGCCCAATGCAGACCGAGATAAATTCTAGGAAGACTCAAACGTCTAAGCTTGGGTATGCCTCGTAAGGCATCCCCTCTTTCGTCTCAATCCAATGGTATGTCACTTGGAGCTACATTTTTATTCATCACATGATATGTATTTTGCTTGGAGTGTCGTGTATTATAGTTTTATTTTGTTTCAGTTTTCCACAATCATTGCTTGGTGGACACACCCACTTGAGAGACAGACATGTTCACCATGATTTGTTAGAATACTCTATGTGCTTCACTTATATCTTTTGAGCTAAGCAGTTGCTCTAGTACTTCACTTATAACTTTTAGAGCACAGTGGCGTATAGATTTTATAGAAATAATTGCACTCTCGTTTAAGAGTTTGATAAATAGTGATGGTAATTTATATGGGTTATAAGACTAGTCCAAAATAAATAGGTATTCAAAGACTGCATAATGAAAACCTTCATGTAGCACTTAAAAGAGAAACTGTGGGTTAATGATATTGATGCGATAATATGAAAAGGCGTGAGTCCATGGTTGTTGGCTAGTAGATTATAGATATTTAAAGGGTGTTAATTTTATTTTCATATAAATATTGGTTGAGGCATGGTGACGATTTGTGAGCATTCTTATTCCTCGTTGAAATCCTAGTGATGTTTAGGTCGGGGGCACGTGATGGTTAACTCCTCCCAACCTCACCCCTCGGGGCATGCAAGTAGTACTTTGCTTCGAGAGAGATAATAAAGATTTGCAATAAGTACGTGAGTTCTTTATGACTAATGTGCATCCATGGATGTACACACTCTTACCACCTCATATTTTCTAGCCTCTTCGGTATCGTGCATCGCCCATTCTCACCTCGAGGATTGGTGTGAACTTCGCCGGTGAATCCAAACCCCGCGACATGATAAGCTATGTTGCACATAAGCCACCTTATATGTTCCCCAAAACAGCCACCATACCTACCTGTCATGGAATTTCCATAGCCATTCCAAGATATATTGCCATGCAACTTCCAGCGTCACATCATATGACTAGTACTTGCATTATCATGTTGATTTTCATGATCGTAAGATAGCTAGCATGATATTTCCATGGCTTGTACGTATTTTGATATGTTTGCTACACTATCATGTCGTGGGGTTTGCGATAGATAACAAAGATCATGCTTGCTATCTTATGATCATGCAAAGCAATATGACAGTGCGAGTACTAGTCATATGATGTGATGGTGGAAGTTGCATGGTAATATATCTTGGAATGGCTATGGAAATACCATGATAGGTGGGTAAGGTGGCTGTTTTAAGGAAGATATAAGCTGGCTTATGCGCAACATAGTTTATCATGTCATGGGGTTTGGATGCATCGGTGAAGTTTGCACCGATCCTCGAGGTGAGAATGGCAATGCACAATACCGAAGAGGCTAGCAAATATGAGGTGGTGAGACTGCGTACATCCAAGGATTCACATTAGTCATAAAGAACTCGCATACTTATTGCAAGGTTTTATTAGGTCTTTTGAATAAAAGTAATACTCGCATGCTCCTAGGGAGGAAGTTGGGAGGAGTTAACTATCGCGCGCCCCCGATTATACCACCACAAAGGATTTCAATTAAGGATAAATTATGCTCTAACTTCATCGCATAACTAGAGACTATACGTGCATGCTTCGGGAATCACAAACCTTGACATCAATATTATTACTAGACCAGAATCATTCACTAGTACGCACACATATTACCATCTTAATATCGCAAAACTATTGCAGGGAATCAAACATATAATATTGAGTGATCTACAAGTTTTATGTAGGATTTTATGACAAACCATGTAAATGACTAATTCCCGTTGATTCTCTAAATAGGTATAAATGAAGCATGAGAGTTTAATTCTCATCAAACTTCAAAATATATAAGTGAAGAACACGAAGCATTCTATGAAGCCATACTCAAAAGATATAAGTGAAGTGCAAAGAGCATTCTATAAATCAACCATGGATTTTCCCATACCAGAGTGGTGAATTGCTAAAAGGAAAATAAACGGCACACGATGCTCCATGAATTTACGCATATCATGTGAAGAAGAAAAAATCGAGACATATCAATAATTGTTGAAGAATAAAGATGGGATGCCTTTCGGGGCATCCCCAAGCTTAGACACTTGAGTCTCCTTGAATATTTACATGGGGTGCCTTGGGAATCCCCAAGCTTGAACTCTTGCCTCTCCTTATTCTTCTTATATCGGTATCTCCTCGCTCTTCGAGCACTTCATCCACACAAAACTTGACAGAACTTTTATTAGAAAAGTTAGTACATGTAACATCAAATCCCATTATGTCCTGACATAAAATTATTGTATAGTTATAATCCAACATTACCTATTGTATTATATCACAATTCTATGGCTACCAAGTCAATTGGGATCAGCAAGAACTCAAATATAAGGCGACAAAGCAACTATAACAACAATCTGTGAAAAACAGGACAATCTAAAAAGATGTTGATGAATACTATACTTGTGTAACTCAAAATTCTGAAAAATAGGACATGGTAAAAAAATTGTATAAAAGCACTATGTTAAAAGTTTGGAAACTTTTGACATTCAAGTAAAATACTAAAAATCAAACACTACATCTAAAGTTTTTGTTTATTACACAACACATATCAAACAAGCAATTTAAACATCCTAAAGGTAAATCTTTTATTGAAAATTTGTTGTAATCAAAATTCACAAAATTTCCATGGGCATAAACAAAGTTCAAGGCTAGCCCCCACTTCAACGGTGCTCGTCCTTCTCACTTTCACTTCCTTTTTTGAAAACGTTTTAGATTCCCCACTTTATTTTTCGTTTGTAATTATTTTAAAAGCACACAACAAAATTAAATGAATCTCTAAAACTTTCAGGTTGTCTCCCTGGCAGTGCTTTCTTTAAAGCCATTAATCTAGGTATATAGTGCTCAAGTAATTGATCTACCCGGATCCCAAGGTATATCAAAGCCAATTTTAATTAACAATAATTTGTAATTTAGTAGTGACCACAATATAACATATATCATAGAACAACAAACTCTAACTCTCTTCCTATGCATTGGCATGTCATAAAAGAACAATTCATTCACACAAAGTAAAGGCCAATACATAGCATAGCTAGTTTCTTGTAATTTTATCTTATTGGAACCATAGAGAGGTGAAGATTTGGTTCCTCTCTCATAATAATTGCAAGTACGAGCAGTAAGCACATGCATATTATATTCAGCAAAACCATCTTGTGTAATGGCAAAACACAACCCATCAATATAATCCTTAATAAGTGCAAACTTCTTCGATATAGTTTAGTTGGGAGAATTCAAAAATATAATAGGACTATCATGTGTGGGTGCAATAGAAACAATTTAATGCTTGGAAATATAGCAAGTTCATCTACATAACCATAATTCATATTGGCATCATGGCCACAAGCATAGCAAGCATCAAGTTCATCAAAACGGGATATTTCAAACGAATCCAAGGGATCATAGAAATTATCGTAGCATTCATCCTTTGGTATGTGTGAAGGGAAATTAAACAATGTATGATTTGAAGAGTTACTCTCATTAGAAGGTGGGCACGGGTGATCAATCCCCTATTCCTCCCTTTGTTCCTCGCTCTCCTCCTTATCTTTTTCATCTAATGAGCTCACAGTTTCAGCAATTTCTTCGTCCATAGATTCCTGCAAAATATCAATCTCTTCCAAGGCAGCAAGCATTTTCTTAATAAACCGTTTAACATAAGCATTAGAATCATAGTTTTCATAGCAATATTTGAGTGTGGATTTTTTTTCAGATTTCTAAAGAGTAGCATCATACTTTTCAATCAAAGAAGCAATTTCATATGCACCCTTAAAAGCAACAAAATTTTCAATTTGTTCAACATCATAATAACAATAGGCATCTTTGGATTAAGAAGATAATATTTCATATCATTAAACACACATTGATTGGGAAGGTGTTTTTAGTGTCTTAAGAACATCAAGTAAAATCATGTATTTCACATAAATCCCAAGCATAGCAACACAAATTATTAATTTGATGCCACAAGAGTTTCCCTTTTTGAGATAAGCGGTGTCACACATAATAAGCATGCTCATTTAATGATTTTCCCTCAGCTAAGTTAGTTGGGTTTTAAGAACGAGAGCATAAAGGGATGAAAGATGATCCAAGTAATAAGCTACAGCAGCATAGTACGTTTTGCGTGGTTCCTCAACCAGTGGGTTAGCAAGTACATCTATTTTTTGGTATTTTGTGTTTCCTACCCATAACTAAATATAGAAAACAAATTAGGAAAGAAAATAAAATTACTTATTGATAAAGAAAATAAGCAAATACGGGAATATCAACCGATGCGCTATTGCTCCCCACCAACGGTGCCAGAAAAAGATCTTGATAACCCACAAGTGTAGGGGATTGTTTGTAGACTTTTTCGATAAGCAAGAGTATCGAACCAAACGAGGAAATAAAGGTAGAACCAATATTCTCTCAAGTTCTATCGACCACCAATACAACTCTACACACGCTAACGCTTACTTTACGTAGAACAACTATGAAACTACTATGCGAGAACGAAACTAGAAGTACTTACTAGGTGTAATAGATAGTTTTGCAAGCTAATAAAGAACACAAAAATAAATGTTAGGGGCGGTTTAGATAAAGATTAGTTTAGTTAGTTGTTTAGTAGAGACCCTTTTGTGTAATAAAAAAGAAAGATTGTCCATAGGCAATTGAATATAACACGATAGATACTTGTCATATGCAATGAGGGAGAGGCATACGCTAACACACTTTCCGTACTTGGATCATATGCACTTATGATTGGATGTCTAGCAAGCATCTGGAGCTACTGGAAATCATTAAGGTAAACCCAGCCACAACATTAAACATCAAGCCCTCTTTACTCCCATACGCAAACAATCCCCTTGCTTGGGTGTAAGATTCTCTCACTCTAGACACCCACTATAAGAGAATCATGAACATATTTCAAACCCTCCAGTGGGATTCCCTCATGTGTGTGCTGCAAGGAAGGAACCTTAGGACAACACCGTATTAACATACAACTCATATCAATCACACCATACCATAATTAACCCGTAGGACAAAAGAGATCTAGTCAAACATAATAGGATAGCCACACATCATTGGATAATAATATAGAACATTAAGAACCATTTGTTGGGGAACGTTGCATGGGAAACAAAAAAATTCCTACGCACATCAAGACCTATCATGGTGATGTCCATCTACGAGAGGAGATTTGGATCTACGTACCCTTCTAGATCGCACAACATGAAGCGTTAAGAAACACGGTTGATGTAGTGGAACGTCCTCACGTCCCTCGATCTGCCCCACGAACCGTCCCACGAACCGTCCCGCGATCCGTCCCACGATCCGTTCCGATCTAGTGCCGAACGGACAGCACCTCCGCATTCAGCGCACGTACAACTCGATGATGATCTTGTCCTTCTTGATCCAGCAAGCAAGACGGAGAAGTAGATGAGATCTCCGGCAGTGTGACGACGCTCCGGTGGTGGTGAGGATCTACTCCTGCAGGGCTCCGCCCGAGCTCCGCAGAAATACGATCTACAGGTAAAACTATGGTGTCTAGATCTGAGTTGCACATGGCAAAAGTTGACTCAAATCAGCCCTAAATCACCACTATATATAGGTGGGAGGGGGAGAAGATTTGCCTTGAGGGCCAAGCCCTCAAGGGTGCGCCGGCCTAGGGAGAGGAGGAGTCCTACTCCAATCCTAGTCCAACTAGGATTGGAAAGTGGAGTCCTTCTCTTCCTTCCCACCTCTCTTTTTTTTCTTTCTCTTTGGTTTTTTCTCCTTGGCGCATAGGCCCTCTTGGGCTGTCCCATCAGCCCACTAAGGGATGGTGCGCCACCCCTAAGGCCAATTGGCTTCCCCCGGGTGAGTTGCCCCCTTCCCGGTGAACTTCCGGAACCCATTCGTTACTCCCAGTACATTACCGGTAATGCCCGAAAACCTTCCGATAACATAATTGAAGTCATCCTATATATCAGTATTAGACTCTGGACCATTCCGGAAACCCTCGTGACGTCCGTGATCTCATCCGGGACTCCAAACAACATTCGGTAACCACCCATATAACTCAATTATACTAAAACATCATCGAACCTTAAGTGTGCAGACCCTGCGGGTTCGAGAACTATGTAGACATGCCCCGAGGCACTCCTCGATAAATATCCAATAGTGGACCTGGATGCCCATAGTGTATCCTACATATTCCTATATCCTCGATAAATATCCAATATCGGTTGAACCTCAGTGTCAAGGATTCATATAATCCCGTATGTTATTCCCTTTGTCCTTCGGTATGTTACTTGCCCGAGATTCGATCGTCGGTATGTGCATACCTATTTCAACCTCGTTACCGGCAAGTCTCTTTACTCATTCTGTAATACAAGATCCCGTGACTTACACTTAGTCACATTGCTTGCAAGGCTTGTGTGTGATGTTGTATTACCGAGTGGGCCCCGAGATACCTCTCCGTCACACGGAGTGACAAATCGCAGTCTTTATCCATACTAACTCAATGGACACCTTCGCAGATACCTATAGAGCACCTTTATAGTCAGCCAGTTACGTTGTGACGTTTGCTGCACACAAGGTATTCCTCTAGTGCCAGTGAGTTATATGATCGCATGGTCATAGGAACAAATACTTGACACGCAGAAAACAATAGCAATAAAACGACATGATCAATATGCTACATTCATAGTTTGGGTCTAGTCCATCACATGATTCTCCTAATGATGTGATCCCGTTATCAAGCAAGAACACTTTACACATAGTCAGAAAACCTTGACTATCCTTGATCAACTGGCTAGCCAACTAGAGACTTGCTAGGGACATTATTTTTTCTATGCATCCACACATGTATCTATGTTTTCATTCAATAAAATTATAGCATGGATAATAAACGATTATCTTTAAACAGGAAATATAATAATAACTATTTACCATTGCCTCTAGGGCATATTTCCAACAGTCTCCCACTTGCACTAGAGTCAATAATCGAGTCCTCACATCTCCATGCGATTTACATTGTAATAAATCGAACACCCATACAGTTCTGGTGTTGATCATGTTTTGCCCGTGGAAGAGGTTTAGTCAGCGGGTCTGCTACATTCAGATCCGTGTGAACTTTGCAAATATTTACGTCCTCTCCTTCGACGTAGTCGCGGATAAGGTTGAAGCGTCATTTGATGTGTTTGGTCTTCTTGTGAAACCTTGGTTCCTTCGCTAAGGCAATGGCACCAGTGTTGTCACATAACAGAGTTAATAGATCTAGTGCGCTCGGCACAACTCTAAGATTTGTCATGAACTGCTTCATTCAGACACCCTCCTTTGCTGCCTCCGAGGCAGCCACGTACTCCGCTTCACATGTAGAATCTACTACGACGCTCTGCTTGGAACTGCACCAGCTTACTGCACCCCCATTAAGAATAAATACGTATCCGGTTTGCGACTTAGAGTCATCCGGATCGGTGTCAAAACTTGCGTGGACGTAACCCTTTACGACGAGCTCTTTGTCACCTCCATATACGAGAAACATTTCCTTAGTCCTTTTCAGGTACTTCAGAATATTCTTGACCGCCATCCAGTGATCCACTCCTGGATTACTCTGAAACCTGCCTGGCATACTTATGGCCAAGCTGAAGTCTGGTCTAGTGCACAACATTGCATACATGATAGAACCTACGGCTAAAGCGTAGGGGACGTAACTCATTTGTTCTCTATCTTCCGAAGTTGTTGGGTACTGAGTCTTACTCAATTTTATACCTTGTAATACTGGCAAGAACCCTTTCTTGGACTGATCCATTTTGAAATTCTTCAAAACTTTATCAAGGTATGTGCTCTGTGGAAGTCCTATCAGGCGTTTCGATCTATCCCTATAGATCTTAATGATTAGAATGTAAGCAGCTTCTCCTAGGTCCTTCATAGAGAAACTTTTATTCTAGTAATCCTTTATGCTCTCCAAAAGCTCCACGTTGTTTCCAATCAGCAACATGTCATCCACATATAATATTAGAAACGCCACAGAGCTCCCACTCACTTTCTTGTAAATACAAGATTCTCCAACCACTTGTATAAACCCAAATGCTTCGATCACCTCATCAAAGCGCTTATTCGAACTCCGAGATGCTTGCACCAGTCCATAAATGGATCGCTGGAGCTTGCATACTTTGTTAGCATTCTTTGGATCGACAAAACCTTCGGGTTGCATCATATACAACTCTTCCTTAAGAAAACCGTTAAGGAACGCCGTTTTGACATCCATCTGTCAGATTTCATAATCGTAAAAGACAACTATTGCGAACATGATTCGGACGGACTTAAGGATCGCTACCGGTGAGAAAGTCTCATCGTAGTCAACTCCTTGAACTTGTGAAAAACCCTTTGCCACAAGTCGAGCTTTATAAACGGTCACATTACCATCTGCGTCCGTCTTCTTCTTATAGATCCATTTGTTCTGAATAGCCTTGCGGCCTTCAGGTAGTACTTCCAAAGTCCACACTTTGTTCTTGTGCATGGATCCTATCTCGGACTTCATGGCCTCCAACCATTTGTTGGAATCCGGGCCCACCATTGCTTCTTCATAATTCGCAAGTTCATTGTTGTCCAACAACATAATTGATAAGACAGGATTACCGTACCACTCAGGAGCAGTACGTGATCTTGTCGACCTGCGAGGTCCGATAGGAACTTGATCCGAACTTTCATGATCATCATCATCAGCTTGCTCCTCAACCGGCGCTGCAGCAACAGGGGTTTCCCCTTTCCCTGCGCCACCATCTAGGGGGATTAGAGGTTCGACAACCTCATCAAGTTCTATCTTCCTCCCACTCAATTCTTTCAAGAGAAACTCCTTCTCAAGAAAAGCTCCATTTTTAGCAACAAACACTTTGCCCTCGGATTTGATATAGAAGGTCTACCCAACTGTCTCTTTTGGGTAACCTATGAAGACGCGCTTTTCCGCTCTAGGCTCCAGCTTTTCAGGCTGAAGCTTTTTGACATAAGCATGACATCCCCAAACCTTAAGAAATGACAACTTTGGTCTTTTGCCATACCACAGTTCGTATGGTGTCATCTCAACGGATTTTGATGGTGCCCTATTTAAAGTGAATGCAGCTGTCTCTAATGCATAACCCCAAAACGATAACGGCAAATCGGTAAGAGACATCATAGATCGCACCATCTCTAATAAAGTACGATTACGACCTTCGGACACACCATTACGCTGTGGTGTTCCACGCGGTGTCAACTGTGAAACAATTCGACATTGTCTTAAGTGAGCACCAAACTCGAAACTCAGATATTCACCCCCACGATCAGACCGTAGGAACTTGATCTTCCTATTACGATGATTTTCAACTTCACTCTGAAATTGCTTGAACTTCTCAAACGTTTCAGACTTGTGCTTCATCAAGTAGACATAACCATATCTACTCAAATTGTTAGTGACGGTGAGAAAATAACGATATCCGCCGCGCGCCTCCACACTCATCGGACCGCATACATCGGTATGTAAAATTTCCAACAAGTCACTTGGACGCTCCATTGTTTCGAAGAACGGAGTCTTAGTCATATTCCCATGAGGCATGGTTCACACGTGTCAAGTGAATCAAAGTCAAGTGACTCCAAAAGTCCATCGGAATGGAGTTTCTTCATGCGCTTTACACCAATATGACCTAAGCGACAGTGCCACAAAAACATGGTGCTATCATTGTTAACTCTAACTCTTTTGGTCTCAATGTTATGTATATGTGTATTATCTCTATCAAGATTCAATATGAACAATCCTCTCACATTCGGTACATGACCATAAAAGATATTACTCATAGAAATAGAACAACCATTATTCTCTGACTTAAACGAGTAACCGTCTCGCAATAACTAAGATCCAGATAAAATGTTCATGCTTAACGCAGGCACTAAATAACAATTATTTAAATTCATATCTAATCCTGATGGTAACTGAAGTGAAACTATGCCGACGGCGATTGCATCAACCTTGGAACCATTTCCCACGCGCATCGTCACTTCATCTTTCGCCAGCCTTCGCTTATTCCGCAGTTCCTGTTTCGAGTTGCAAATATGAGCAACAGAACCGGTATCGAATACCGAGGCACTACTACGAGAGCTGGTTAAGTACACATCAATAACATGTATATCGAATATATCTGATTTTTTCTTGGCCGCCTTCTTATCGGCCACATACTTGGGGCAGTTGCGCTTCGAGTGACCCATACCCTTGCAATAATAACACTCCATTTCAGGCTTAGGTCCAGCTTTGGGTTTCTTCGTCAGATTGGCAACAGGCTTGCTGCTCTTCTTGGAATTACCCTTCTTTCCTTTGCCGTTTCTCTTGAAACTAGTGCTCTTATTCACCATCAACACTTGATGCTGTTTACGGAGTTCTGACTCTGCGACTTTCAGCATCGCGAATAACTCGCCGGGTGACATGTTCATCCCATGCGTGTTATAGTTCAACACAAAGCTCTTGTAGCTTGGTGGCAGTGATTGAAGAATTATCTCAGTGATATCCTCTTGCGGGAGTTCAATCCCCGGCTCAGCTAGACGGTTTGAGTACCCAGACATTTTGAGCACATGTTCACTGACACACGAATTCTCCTCCATCTTGCAAGCATATAAATTATTGGAGGTCTCATACCTCTCAATCCGGGTGTTCTTCTGAAAGATAAACTTCAACTCCTGGAACATCTCAAATGCTCCATGACGCTCAAAGTGATGTTGAAGTCCCGGCTCTAAGCCATATAAGACTGCACATTGAACTACTGAGTAGTCCTCCATACGTGTTAACCAAGCGTTCTTAACATCTTGGTCAACTGTAGTGGGTGGTTCATCTCCTAGCGCAGCAAAGGACATAATCCTTCTTCCCACCTTGCATGAGCAACATAAGATTACGAGCCCAGTCTACAAAGTTGCTTCCATCATCTTTCAACTTAGCTTTCTCTAGGAACGTATTAAAATTCAGGGTGACTATCGCGTGAGCCATTGATCTACAACACAAATATTTTCAAAGTGGACTTAGACTATGTACAAGATAATTAGATTTTAACTAATCAAAATTACTTGCTAAACTCCCACTCAGAAAGTACATCTCTCTAGTCATTTGAGTGGTACATGATCCAAATTCACTAACTCAAGTCCGATCATCATGTGAGTTGAGAATAGTTTCAGTGGTAAGCATCTCTATGCTAATCATATCAACTATATGATTCATGCTCGACCTTTCGGTCTCATGTGTTCCGAGGACATGTCTGCACATGCTAGGCTTGTCAAGCTTAACCCGAGTGTTCCGCGTGTGCAACTGTTTTGCACCTGTTGTATGTGAATGTTGAGTCTATCACACCCGATCATCACGTGGTGTCTCGAAGCGACGAACTGTAGCAACGGTGCATAGTCGGGGAGAACACAATTTCGTCTTGAAATTTTAGTGAGAGATCACCTTATAATGCTACCGTCGTTATAAGCAAAATAAGGTGCATAAAAGGATTAACATCACATGCAATTCATAAGTGACATGATATGGCCGTCATCATGTGCTTCTTGATCTCCATCACCAAAGCACCGACACAATCTTCTTGTCACCAGAGCCACACCATGATCTCCATCATCATGATCTCCATCAACGTGTCGCCATCGGGGTTGTCATACTACTTATGGTATTACTACTAAATCTACGTCCTAGCAATATAGTACACGCATCTGCAAACACAAACGTTAGTTTAAAGACAACCCTATGGCTCCTGTCGGTTGCCGTACCATCGACGTGCAAGTCGATATTAACTATTACAACATGATCATCTCATACATCCAATATATCACATCACGTCATTGGCCATATCATATCACAAGCATACCCTGCAAAAACAAGTTAGACGTCCTCTAATTTGTTGTTGCATGTTTTACGTAGCTGTTATGGGTATCTAGTAAACCGCATCTTACTTACGCAAAAACCACAACGGAGATGTGCAAATTGCTATTTAACCTCTCCAAGGACCGCCTCGGTCAAAGCCAATTCAACTAAAGTTGAAGAAACCGACACCCGTCAGTCATCTTTATGCAACGAGGTTGCATGTCAATCGATGAAACCAATCTTCCGTAAGTGTACGAATAATGTCGGTTCGGGCCGCTTCAATCCAACAATACTGCTGAATCAAGAAAAGACTAAGGAGGGCATCAAATTGAACATCACCGTCCACAAAACCCTTTGTATTCTACTCGAGATAACATCTACGCATGAACCTAGCTCATGATGCCGCTATTGGGGACGTTGCATGGGAAACAAAGAATTTCCTACGCACACGAAGATCTATCATGGTGATGTCCATCTACGAGAGGAGATTTGGATCTACGTACACTTGTAGATCGCACAGCAAGAAACACAGTTGATATAGTGGAACGTCCTCACGTCCCTCGATCCGCCCCACGAACCGTCCCGCGATCCGTCCCACGATCCGTTCCGATCTAGTGTCGAACGGACGACACCTCCGTGTTCAACACACGTACAGCTCGACGATGATCTCGGCCTTCTCGATCCAGCAAGCAAGATGGATAAGTAGATGAGTTCTCCGGCAGCGTGACGGTGCTCCGGTGGTGCTGAGGATCTACTCCTGCAGGGCTCTGCCGGAGCTCTGTAGAAATACGATCTAGAGGTAAAACTATGGTGTCTAGATCTGAGTTGCACGTGCCAAAAGTTGACTCAAATCAGCCCTAAATCACCACTATATATAGGAGGGAGGGGGAGGAGGCTTGCCTTGAGGGCCAAGCCCTCAAGGCTGCGCCGGCCTAGGTAGAAGAGGAGTCCTACTCCAATTCTAGTCCAACTAGGATTGGAAAGTGGAGTCCTTCTCTTCCTTCCCACCTGTTTTTTTCTCTTTGGTTTTCTCTCCTTGGCGCATGGCCCTCTTGGGCTATCCCACCAGCCCACTAAGGGCTGGTGCGCCACCCCTAAGGCCAATGGGCTTCCCCCGGGTGGGTTGCCCCCTTCCCGGTGAACTTCCGGAACCCATTCGTCACTCCTGGTACATTCCCGGTAATTCCTAAAAACCTCCCGGTAACCAAATGAAGTCATCCTATATATTAATCTTTGTCTCCAGACCATTCCGAAAACCCTCGTGACGTCCATGATCTCATCCGGGACTCCAAACAACATTAAGTAACCACACATATAACTCAACTATACTAAAACATCATCGAACCTTAAGTGTGCAGACCCTGCGGGATCGAGAGCTATGTAGACATGCCCCAAGGCACTCCTCAGTCAATATCCAATAGCAGGACCTGGATGCCAATATTGGATCCTACATATTCTCCGAAGATCTTATCGGTTGAACCTCAGTGTCAAGGATTCTTATAATCTTGTATGGCATTCCCTTTGTTCTTTGGTATGTTACTTGCCTGAGATTCGATCGTCGGTATCCGCATGCCTATTTCAACATCATTACCGACAAGTCTCTTTACTCGTTCGGTAATACAAGATCCCGTGACTTACACTTAGTCACATTGCTTGCAAGGCTTGTGTGTGATGTTGTATTACCGAGTTGGCCCCGAGATACCTCTATGTCACACGGAGTGACAAATCCGAGTGTTGATCCATACTAACTCAACGGACACCTTCGGAGATACCTGTAGAGCACCTTTATAGTCACCCAGTTACGTTGTGACGTTTGATGCACACAAGGTATTCCTCCGGTGCCAGTGAGTTATATGATCTCATGGTCATAGGAACAAATACTTGACACGCAGAAAACAATAGCAATAAAACGACACGATCGATATGCTACGTTCATAGTTTGGGTCTAGTCCATCACATGATTCTCCTAATGATGTGATCCAGTTATCAAGCAACGACACTTCACATAGTCAGAAAACCTTGACTATCCTTGATCAACTGGCTAGCCAACTAGAGGCTTGCTAGGGACATTTTTTTGTCTATGCATCCACACATGTATCTATGTTTTCATTCAATACAATTATAGCATGGATAATAAACGATTATCTTTAAACAGGAAAAATAATATTAACTATTTATCATTGCCTCTAGGGCATATTTCCAACACCATTTTAAGTAGAGATTACATCGGGGAAAAGAGGTTTTACACTGCTGCATAGAGGAGGAGAGAGTTTGTGGTGACGGTAGAAAAGTTGTTGGTGTAGATTGTCGTCACGATGGTTGCCCGAGCAGCACTCCGGCGCCAGCGAGAGAGATGAGGAGAGAGCCCCCCTCATTCTTCTTCTTCCTTTGTCTCCGCCTACATTGGCAGAGAGTTTCCCCTCTACTCCATAGCCTCCATGGCTCCCAAAGGGCAAGAGCCCAGTTGGCTCATGCCTCCCTCGGGCATCGCGTAGTGTTGATTCTTCTTCCTAAAAAGCACATATATTCCAAAAAAATCTCCGTATATTATTATTGTGTTTGTACTTTGTTTGATTGGAATTTCTGCGAAACAAAAAACACACAAAAAACAGGAGTTGGCACTTGGCACTAGATAAGTAAGTTAGTCCCAAAAATAATATAAAATGTTTCCAGAAGTATATGAAAGTGTAGAATATTGGCATGAAATAATAAAAACTTATAGATGCGATGGAGATGTGTCAATGGCCATATCTAATGACCCACAAGTATAGGGGATCAATCGTAGTCCTTCCGATAAGTAAGTTTGGCAAACCCAACGTAGAGGAGAAGGAAATGAAAATCGGTCTTCAACAAGGAATTGTGTGCAAGTGCTGTAAGTGACAGTGATAGATTGTTTTGTAGCAAGATAATTCATAACAAGTGACAAGTAACAATAGTATCAAAGGTGCATAAAGGTAGCCCAATTTCCTTTTGTAGCAAACGACGGGCCTAAAAGTATCTTATATTAAGCAAGAACTCCCAAGGACACATGGGAATTTCTGTCTAGGCATGTTCATCATCTTGAGTTGATTCGTGTTTGCTACTTTGATAATTTGATATGTGGGTGGACCGGTGCTAATGTGTTGTTCTTAATTGAACAAACAACCAACTTATGATTACCCTCTCTCGCAAGAATCCACAACTATGAAAGAAGAATTAAGATAAATGTAACGAGAGCATTAATGTGTGGATCCAAATCAACCCCTCACGAAGCAAAGCATAAACTGGGGTTTAAGCTTCTGTCCCTCTAGCAAACCATCATCTACTTTTTACTCCACAATGACTTCCCTTAGGAACATAACATGGTGAAGTGTCATGTAATCAACGTTCACATGGCACCACTAAGAGAAGTAACAACATACATATCATCGAAATATCGAACGAATACCAATTTTACATGATTACTTGTAACAAGACTTCTCACATGTCCTCGGGTACAATAGTAAGTACTCACACCTCATAAACATGTTAAAGATCAGAGGTATAATAATAGTGATTAAGGATCTGAACATAATATCTTCCACCAAGTAATCCAACAAGCATCAACTAAAAGATGTAATCAACACAACTAGTATTCCACAAGTACCTATATGAGGTTTTGTGACAAAGAGTGAATACAAGATATGAACTAGGGTTGGATATGATAAGGTGCTGGTGAATATGTTTATGAAGATTAGTCCTCCCACGAAGGACGAACGGTTGGTGATGATGATGGCTTCGATTTCCCCCTCCCAGAGGGAAATTTCACCGACATAATCTCTCTGCGGGAGAGCAGAAGGCTCTCTGCCAAGGTTTCCGCCTCGAGACGGTGGTGTTTCATCCTAAAAGGTTGCTTATGATTTTTATAGGATAATACACATCATATAGGAGAAGTGGGGCGTCAGAGGGCCTGCAGGGGGCCCGCAAGCCATTAGGGCGCGACGAGGTGGGGTGACCGTGCCCTGTTGGCTTGTGGCCAGCATGTGTTCCCCCTCTGGTATATTTTTGGCCCAATAATTCTTAAATACTCTAGAAAAATTATCCTGAAGTTTCAGGTCATTTGGAGTCTGTTGATTTTTCTGCATTTTTCTCAGTTTCCCCGTCCAGAATTCCAATTTCCAGATATTTTCCTCCTTATGATATACCTTGCTTATTCAGAGAGAAAGGGCGTAATAATTGTATGGTAATAGGGAATAATGGACAAGAATAACACAAATATTAACAATAATTCATGATGCAAAATGGACGTACCAATCTTCATAGTCCGTTGATCCGCCTCATTGATGTGAGACATTCTTCCCCAATTTTACCCCATTGAAATCTACCACCATATTCTATTACGCATATATATGCTATGTCCATGGTTAACACATTTGAATTGAGTGAGGTATAAAATGCTGAAGCGCGTTAAATAGTACGATCCAATTGGTTGACTTAACACCGTGGTGCTTGACATTTGTATTTATGTGGCGAAGACGAAGCCATGTCATGCTAATATGATAAAATGAATGGGGGTAAATGATTACCCACAAGTATAGGGTATCAATCGTAGTCCTTTTGATAATTAAGAGTGTTGAACTCAACGAGGAGTAGAAGGAAATGACAAGCAGTTTTCAGCAAGGTATTTTCTGTAAGTGATATGAGTAACGGTGGTAAATAGTTTTCTAGCAATATAATTTGTAACAAGTGACAAGTAACAATAGTAACAAGTATGCAGAAAGATATCCCAATCCTTTTTATAGCAAAGGGTGTGCCGTAAAGTTCTCTTACACGAGGCAAATGCTCCTGACGACACATGGGAATTACTGTCTAGTCATGTTCATCATGTTAAGTTGATTCACGTTCGTTACTTTGATAATTTGATATGTGGGTGGACCGGGTACTAAGATGTTGTTCTTACTTGAAAAGAAACCCACTTATGATTACCCCCTCCTGCAAGCATCAGCAACTATGAAAGAAGAATTAAGATAAATCTAACCATAGCATGAAACATGTGGATCCAAATCAACCCCTTATGAAGCAACACATAAATTGGAGTTTGAGCTTCTGTCACTCTCGCAACCCATCATATAGTTGTTACTCCACAATGCATTCCCTTAGTCCCATAACATGGTGAAGTGTCGTGTAGTCGACATTCACACGACACCACTAAAAGAAGCAACAACATACATATCATCAAAATATTGAACGAATACCACCTTCACGTGATTACTTATAGCAAGACTTCTCCCATGTACCCGGGAACAATATTAAATACTCACACCTCATCAACATGTTCAAAATCAGAGGTGTAAGAATGGTGATCAAGGATTTGAATGTAATATCTTCCACTAAGTAATCCAACAAGCAACAACTACGAAATGTAAAAACACTACTAGTAACCCACATGTACCAATCTGAGGTTTTGAGACAAAGATTGAATACACGACATGAACTAGGGTTGCAAATTAGATGGTGCTAGTGAATATGTTGATGAAGATTGGTACTCCCATGAAGGAGGAAGTTTTGGTGATGATGATGGCTTCGATTTCACCCTCCCGGAGAGGAATCCCCCCGGAGAATCTCTTTGCCTGAGAGCAAAAGGGCATGTGCCTAGGTTTCTGCCTCGAGGTGATGGAGTTTTGTTCCGGAATTACGCTTATTATTTTTTATAGGTCAAAACACACTATATAGGATAATAGGGGGGTCGGGAGACCTCCTGGCCCCCCACGAGGCAACATGGCATGGCTAGTGGGGTTGGTGGCTCCTTGTTGGCTCGTGGCCAGCAGGTGGCCCCCCTCCGGTATATTTTTCGCTCATTAATTCTTATATATTCAATAAATTTATATGTGAAATTTCAAATCATTTGGATTCTAGTTATTTTTCACCCTTTTTCTTGGTTTACAGGTCCAGAATTCCAGTTTCTGGCAGTTTTCCTCTTTGTGGTGTACCTTGCATATTCAGAGAGAAAAGGCATAAGAATTATATCATAATGAGGAATAATGGCCAAGAATAACATAAATATCAATAAGAATTCATGATGCATAATGTAAGTATCAACTCCCAAAGCTTTGACCTTGCTTGTTCTCAAGAGAAATATGAACTTGATAATAATGACCACAAGATTTGAGAGAGAGGTGTCAATAAAAATAGAATACAAAAATGAGTGCATAATGAATATTTACATAGCAGCAAGTTTTTTATAATATAGTTCGTCATAGGTAAGTAACAATCCATTCACAATATTTGAAGTATAAGTCATAATCACTATTGACAATCAACAGACTATGTTATTAGTTATTGAGACAATCATAATTCATCATGTTCCAGAGAAGAATCTATGTAAGAGCTTTTCATTGTAACAAGTTGTCGGGGCGATGTCCCTACGACGATCTATGGGACCGGCAAGGCCCTTTTGCTATGGTTCAGCAGGGACTATGGGTGCACAAAGAGGATCACTGACGGCTGCATGCACGATTGTTTAGACAGGTTCAGGTCGCTCGAAGGCGTATAAACCCTACGTCCTCTGTTTTGGTGGATTATGTGGATGATCACAGTACATGTGCGGTCGCACGGCAAGGACGCTCCATGGCAGCAGCTACGCATGTAGAATGAACAGTGTGTCGACCTTTGTAAAGATAGCCCTCGACCTCCTTTTATAGTCCAAGGGGTTACCATAGTGGACAAAAGAGTCTTTTCATGGGAGAATAGTCCATATGATAGTTGACAAAACTACTAGCACTAGCTATAGTGGGAAATACCTAACTCTGACGGGCAGAGATAGATGCATTAAATGTGCCATGAGGTGGCGCGCTGGCGACGTTTCATGGCAAGGATTGCCTCTCCTTCTGTGTCGTGCGTCTAGCTACCTTCTATTTACTCGACACGCCGCGGGACGAGTGTCATTAAAGATGCCGCATGTCTCTGACAGCTGCCACGGGCCTCTGACCAGTTCCACCTAATCGCCCGTCCCCTTGACATCTCACTGATGTTGACATTCTGCCTCATGAGGTGGAGCGGGCAAAGAAGCGGAGGGGTCCTGCTGGGCGCAATGATAGTCAAACCTTATTCCTCCCATCAAGGTGGCTTCCAAGGCCTTGTTTCTTATCTTCGCTCATTATTGCTTGAAGGTTGATGTTGTCTGGCAGGGTCTTGCCAGCTGGGCGTCACGACTGCGTGTGTACAAGTATGGGTACTAAATCCCCCATGTTTTAGTATACCGATAGTAGCCCCCATGCCTGGGCCACACTTGCATTTGTGACATTGTTGGGCTAGGCCCAAAAATAGTGCACAAGCACACACGACTGGAATTCCATGCAGTTATGATGATTTTTACTAATTTACCACTTTACGCATTTACTGCGAGGCATGGGAGTGGTGGAGCGAGGCGGTGCCTTCACAACGTTTATTGGGAAAACATGGGCCCGTCGAGCGAGGAGGGGTGGCCTCTACATCTTCGCAGACTCGGGCCCCTCCCAGTGAGCCATCTCGTCCGTTACTATTCCCTTTATGATGTGTGTCATGTGTAGCGCGCGTTATAGCCGAAGTTGGGCGGTTGTTGCAACGGTGCATGACTGTTCCTTGGAGTGGTGAAGAGCCAGCCCTCCTCGTCTTCCTTTTATAAGAATGGGTTCGAGGGAAGCACTGCTCATCCATCTCCTTTCCATCTGGACTTCTAATTATCACCATTCTTCTTTTCCATCTTCTTCTCCGACTTCACAGAGCTACCGTCGCAATGGCGAGATGCACAGGTCGTGATTGAGCCTGAAGCCCAGCGGTGGGCTCGCGTATTGATGACCCACAAGTATAGGGGATCAATCATAGTCCTTTTGATAAGTAAGAGCGTCAAACCCAACGAGGAGCAAAAGGAAATGACAAGCGGTTTTTAGCAAGGTAATTTATGCAAGCACTGAAATAGCGGTAACGAGCTGTTTGATAGCAAGATAATTCTAACAAGTAACGAGTAGAAATAGTAACAATAGGTGCAGCAAGGTAGCCCAATCTTTTTGTGGCAAAGGACAGGACGGGATAGTTTCTTATAATAGGCAAAGCGTTCTTGAGGGCGCATGGGAATTTCATCTAGTCACTTTCGTCATGTCGGGTTAATTCGCGTTCAGTACTTTGATAATTTCATGTGTGGGTGGACCGGTGCTTGGGTGTTGTTCTTAGTCGAACAATCCTCACACTTATGATTAACCCTCCCGCAAACATCCGCAAATACGAGAAAAGTATTAAGAATAAATTATAACCATAGCATTAAACATAGGGATCCAAATCAGCCCCTTACGGAATAGCGCATAAACTGCGGTTTAAGTTTCTGTCACTCCCACAACCCACCATCTAATTAGTACTCCACAATGCTTTCCCTTGGGCTCAAAGATAGTGAAGTTTTATGTAGTCGATGTTCACATAACATCACTAAGGGAATCACAACATTCATAACATCAAAATATCGAACGAATATCAACTTCACATGACTACTTGGAGCATGACTTCTCCCCTGGCCTCAAGAACAAAAGTAACTACTCACAAGTGATAAACATGCTCATGATTAGAGAGGCATTAAATAGCATATGGATCTGAACATATGATCTTCCACCAAATAAACCACAAAGCACCAACTACAAGATGTAATCAACACTACTAGTCACACCCCAGGTACCAATCTGAGGTTCCGATAAAAGATTGAGCAAGAGATTAACTAGGTTTTTGACAGGAGATGATGCGCATGAATATGTTGATGAATATTGGCCTCCTCAATATGAGAGGGTTGTTGGTGATGACGATGGCTTCAATTTCCCCCTCTCGGTGGGAAGTTCCTCCGACGGAATCGCTCCGCCGGAGGGCAACAGTACTCCTTCCTAGGTTCCACCTCGAGACGGCAGCGCTTCATCCTAAAAGTCCTCTCATGATTTTTAAGTCAAAAGAGAATTTATACCAGAAGATGGTCACCAGAGGTGGGCCACTACCCACTAGTCCGTGGGAGGGGCACTGGCGTGCCCTCGTGCCTAGTGGGCACCTGGTAGCCCCCCTCTGGTACTTCTTTCCTCTACTATTTTTTATTTATTCCGAAATAAATCTCCGTGAAGTTTCATCCAATTTGGAGATGTGCATAATAGGTATCTTTGACGTAGCTTTTTCAGGTCCAGAATTCCATCTGCCGGCATTCTCCCTCTTGATGTAAACCTTGCATATTATGAGAGAAAGGGCATTAGAATTACTCCACCAAGTCATATAATGCATAAAAACACAAAAAATAACTGTAAGAAAACATGATGCAAAATGGACGTATCAACTCCCCCAAGCTTAGACCTCGCTTGTCCTCAAGCGAAAAATGATAACAAAAATCATGACCACATGCTTTGAGAGAGGTGTTGTTAAAACAAAGTACACACATAGTAGCATCATGGTCATTATTATAACATCAAATAAATTTTATAAAATACTTCACCACAACATTTTCATCATATAAGTTTCATCATAAGAACTTCTCATAAACAAGTAATGATTCATCACATCATCGAAGTATGAACCATAAACTCTATTGAAAACTAACAAACTATGTTTTCAGTCGACTTTGCAACAAAGTTCATCATATTTTTAGGAAGGGTCACATATTTTAGCTTCTAAGAAAATCTACATACTCAACCTTCATTTAGTGTTCTATGATTGCTAACACTCATCGCATACATATGAACAAAAGGTTTCAACTGGACACATAGAAAGATAGGGGCTTAAAGTGTTGCCTCCCAATGTATTCACCTCAAGGGTGATGTCAACAATAATGACGCATGTCCATTCACATTCAACTAGATATAAATGCTTAGATATTTCCCAACCACATGATGCTTGCAAAGGAGGAAATAAAAAGGAGTAGAGAATGATACTTTGATTCTTGCATAAAAGTAAAAGATAGGCCCTTCGTGGAGGGAAGCAGAGGTTGTCAACCGCTTTTTTGGTTGATGCCAAATCTCTTAGTGCAAAAAAAACGTTACGTTATATTTCCCCTTGTGATGGTAACCTTTATTATGTGGTTCCTTGCTTTTATTATCGTCGTCACAAGTTTGTGCAATGCTTAGTTTCCCTTACACTAAATGATCAAACATGTTTAGAAGAATTTTTTATCGCTTTGTGCATCGATGAGAACTTACTTGAAGGATCTTACTCAATCCATAGGTAGGTATGGTGGACCCTTAAAACATGTATTTTGGTTTAAGGTTTTGGATGCACAAGTAGTATCTCTACTTAGTGCGGACTTTTGGCTAGCAAAGATATTGGCCAAGCACCACATGTTAGAGGATCTATAACAATATAATTTCTATGTGAATGTGAACAAACATAAATCATTATGTTGTCTTCCTTGTCCAATGTCAACAGTTTTGGCATACTATAATTTATGGGGGCACACAATCATAAGAATTGTCAAGGATAGTGTATTTGCATGTAAATATTTTCTTCCCTAATTAATTTTTTCATGTGTTTCCTTACCTACAAATGCTATGTTTATCATTATTTAAGAAATTTTACTACTTATACTTTTCCTTATGTGGTGTCACTACTTACTATAAGATTAGCATATGGCCTTTTTCATTATTTTCCTTTAATTTGATTGCAGCAAGAAAGTAAGGAAGCAAAACTCAAACTAAACTTTATTATGTATCTCTCAGTCGATTACATAGATATATAGATAGATCACGAAACTAGCACTCGAAAAGATATATTGAACTAAAATTTTATTTTGCTAAATCACAAAATAGTTAAAGATCAAACTAAGATGGAAAAAGATAATAAGAGTCATGGTGATACGATACCAGGGTACCTCCCCCAAGCTTCGCACAAGCCAAGGGGAGTGCCCATACCCGTGTAGTCAAGTCTCTTTCTTTGGTGATGAAGATGGATGTGGCGGTGTAGATGGTGAGGTAGCGTCAAACTTGTCCTCCGACTTCCATGGCAGTGGCTCACCATTATAAGAGGAGGCGCTAATCTCCAGAGTTCTACAACTAGCAGCTAAACTCATACATGTAAACCTTGATTCATACTCAAAGATTTCGTTTTGATGATCGAACATTTGGCCTTGCAAAAAGTTGAGTTGCTCGTTGAGGGTGAAGACGATATCCTTCAAGGACCTGCCATCCACCTTTTGATCATGGGTGAATTCCGTGATCATGGAGTGGTTGGCACTAAGTCCACGCTCCACCATGCTTTGGCACGTGAAGATCTCCTACTCCACTGCATCGAACCTTGCTTCCACTGTCCTTGTATTCTTGGGCCCTTGAACATCTCGGATGTGAAGCACCCCCTCACACATCTCAATGGTTTGAGGGTGCTTCCTCACCTTCGCAAGTAGGGGTTGATGACACTCTCAAAGAACTTGCCCTTGGAGGAGCTTCATGAAACCATGGTGATCTAGATCTGTCAGAAAAATAACATGAAACAAGAACAGAGGATTTATCCGTGGTATTGGGTCAAATAATCAGGATATATATATACAGAGATTTTTTATACAAGGAAATACGCGTCCCACAATAAAATGGAGCCAGGAAGGTGCCCAAGGGGACCAGTAGCCACCAGGGGGCTGGCGCACCCTGGTGCCTAGTGGGCACGTGGGTTGCCTTCCCGTGTGTTTATCAATTTCCTATTTTTTTCTAAAATTCCAAAATTGACAAACAATATTTTTGCGAATATTTCTAACTCCGTTTACTTACCGTATCACATACCTCTTCCTTTTAACGGTTCTCGAGTATTCTAGAAGGTCTCCTTAATGTGCTCCTCCAGTGTCATGGTTTTTATAATATTTGTTTCAACACTAATTGGTGTACCTGAAATATAGTGCTTTATTCTTTGTCCATTGGCCACCTTGGGGTTAGTGCCTTCGGGACTATTGATCTTAATAGCTCCAGACCTATAAACTTCTTTGATGATATATGGTCCTTCCCATTTGGACAGATGTTTTCCTGCAAAAAATCTAAGATGAGAATTGTACAATAGAACATATTCACCAATTCTTAATTCTCTCTTTTGTATTCTCTTGTCATGCCATCATTTAACTTTCCTTTAAATAGTTTGGCATTTTCATAAGCTTGGGTTCTCCATTCATCTAATGAGCTAATATCAAATAACCTCTTTTCACCAGCAAGTTTGAAATCATAGTTGAGTTCTTTAATTGCCCAGTAAGCTTTATGTTCTAATTCAAGAGGCAAATGACATGCTTTCCCATAAACCATTTTATAAGAGACATACCCATAAGATTTTATAAGTTGTTCTGTAGGCCCACGATACATCACCTAATTTCTTAGACCAATTCTTTCTAGACCTATTGACAGTCTTCTGCAATATTAATTTTATTACTCTATTGGTTAGTTCTACTTGACCACAAGATTGAGGATGATAGGGAGATGCAATTCTATGGTTAACATTATATCTAGTAAGCAACTTACGAAAAGCATCATGAATAAAATGTGATCCACCATCAGTTATGAAGTATCTAGGGACTCCAAAGCGTGCGAAAATAACTTCCTTAAGCATTTTAATAGAGGTGTTATGATCCGCACTATTGGTTTGAATAGCTTCTACCCATTTAGTGACATAATCATCAACAACCAAAATATGTGTATACCCATTAAAGGAAGGAAAAGGTCCCATGTAATCAAATCCCCAAACATCAAATGTTCAATAACAAGTGAATAATTCATAGGCATTTACTGACGTCTACTAATATTAACAATTCTTTGACATTCTTAAGCCTCGGAGAAGACAAACTTAAGAGCATCTTTGAAAAGAGTAGGCCAATAAAATCCAGGTTGTAATACCATGTGTGCAGTTCTATCTCCCGCATGGTGTCCTCCATAAGCCTCGGAGTGACACTTCTGAAGGATATTTCCATGTTCATGCTTAGGTATACAATGTCTAATAATACCATCTAATCCTTCCTTATAAAGACGTGGGTCACCCCAAAAGTAATGTCTCAAATCAAAGAAGATTTTTTTTTCTTTTGTTGATAGGTGAAACTAGGTGGTATGTATTTAGCAAAAATGTAATTAGCATAATTAGCAAACCACGGTGTGTTATGAGAAACATTGACCATAGCTAGTTATTCATCGGGGAAACTATCATCAATAGGTAGTGGGTCATCAAGAACGTTTTCTATCCTAGACAAGTTATCAACTACGGGGTTCTCATCTCCTTTCATATCAATGATATGCAGATCAAATTCTTCAAACCAATTAACCCACCTAATAAGTCTAGGCTTAGCATCTTTCTTTTCCATAAGATATTTAATAGCGGCATGATCAGTGTAAATAATTACTTTAGAATCAACTATGTAAGTTCTGAATTTATCACAAGCAAATACAAGTGCAAAGAATTCTTTTTGAGTGGTAGCATAATTTCTCTAGGCATTGTCTAGACTTTTACTAGCATAATGGATAACATTTAATTTCTTATCAACTATTTGTCCTAGAAGAACACGAACAACATAATCACTAGCATCACACATAGTTTCAAAAGGCAAGTTCCAATCAGGTGGTTGAACAATAGGTGCAGAAATTAAGGCTTTCTTGAGGGTTTCAAAGGCCTCTACTCAATCATCATCAAAAACAGAAGAAACATCCTTTTGTAATAAATTAGTAAGAGGCCTAGAAATTTTAGAGAAGTCTTTAATAAACCTCCTATAGAAACCACCATGACCAAGGAAGCTACGGATACCTTTAATATCTTTAGGACATGGCATCTTCTCAATTGCATCAACTTTAGCCTTATCCACCTCAATACCTCGCTCAGAAATTTGATGTCCCGAGACAATACCTTCATTTACCATAAAGTGGCACTTATCCCAATTCAACACAAGGTTAATTTCCTCACATGTCTACAAAACTCGATCAAGGTTTCTTAAGCAATCATCAAAAGAAGTTCCATGAACGGAAAAATCATCCATAAAAACCTCAACAACCTTTTCACGAAAATCAGACAATATAGAAGTCATACATCTTTGAAAGGTAGCACGTGCATTGCATAATCCAAAAGTCATGTGTCTATAAGCATAGGTTCCAAAAGGACAAGTAAAAGTGGTTTTCTCTTGGTCAGGTTGTGACATAGGTATTTGAGAGAAACCAGAATAACCATCTAGAAAGCAAAAATGTGTGTGCTTCGATAATCTTTCTAGAATTTGGTCTATGAAAGTTAAATAATAATGATCTTTTCTAGTAGCTTTTTAAATTTTCCAAAATCAATTACGATTCTATAGCGAGTCACAATTCTTTGTGGAATGAGTTCATTTTTATCATTACGAACAACAGTAAAACCTCGTTTCTTAGGAACAGAATGAACGGGACTTACCCATCTACTATCATCTATGGGATAAATTATACCTACTTCCCGAAGCTTTAGTATTTCATTTCTTACTTCTTTCATTTTGGGATTCAGTCTCCGTTAGTGACCAATGACAGGTTTAGCATTTGGTTCCATATTAATCTTGTGCTGACAGAGAGTGGGACTAATACCCTTAAGATCATCAAGAGTATACCCAATAGCAGCCTGGTGCTTCCTTAAATTTTTCAACAACCTTTCTTCTTCATGCTATATAAGGTTGGCACTGATAATAACAGGATATATCCCCTTTTCATCAAGATAAGCATATTTCGAAGTGTCGGGTAATTGCTTTAATTCAAACAAAGGATCACCCTTGGGTGGAGGAGGGCATCTATAGTTTCAACACGCAAGTTGTGTTTAAGATAGGCTTTTTCTCAAAGAACGTATTATCTAGTTCATTTCTTTCATGCATATGCATATCATTTTCATGGTCTAGCAAATATTGTTCCAATGGGTCAGTAGGAGTAATGGAAATAGAAGCCAGACCAATTACTTTATCTTTACTAGGCAATTTTTTATCATGGGGTTTCTTAGTGAACTTGGAGAAAGGAAAGTCATGAGACATACCACAAAATTAACACAAACAGTTTCCTTTTTTCAATCTATTTGAGCATTGACAGTGTTCAAGAAGAGTTTACCAAATATTATGGGACAAAAATCATCTTGTGGCGAGCCAAATACTAGAAAATCAGTACGGTATTTTACTTTTGCACACAAGACTTCAACATCTCTAACAATCCCAAGTGGTTTGATGGTTTCTCTATTAGCAAGTTTAACAATAACATCTATGTCTTCTAATTCGGCGGGTGCTATCTCATGCATAATTTCTTGATATAGGGAAAAAGGAATAGCACTAACACTAGCACCAATATCACATAAACCATGATAACAATGACCTCCTATTTTGACTGATACGACACCCATGCCAGCAAGGGTCTATTTTTCTGTTTAGTATCAGGTTTGGCAATTCTAGCAACTTCATCACATAAATAAATAACATACCCATCAATATTATCGATCAAGAGATCTTTAACCATAGTAGTACTGGGTTCTACCTTGATTTGCTGAGTGGGTTTGGTTGTTCTAACATAACTATTGTTAACTACGGTTGAAGCTTTAGCATGGTCCTTTATCCTAATAGGGAAAGGTGCTTTCTCAATATAAGAAGTAGGCACAACTGGGTCAATATTGTAAATGATACTTTCATCCTCAACTTTAATTGGTTCTTCAACTTTTTGTTTTATAGGTGGATGATATTTAAACCATTTCTCTTTAGGGAGATCAACATGAGTAGCAAAGGTTTCAAAGAATGAGGCTACTATCTCAGAGTCAAGTCCATATTTAGTGCTAAAATCATTGAAAGCATCGGTATTCATAAAAGATATAACACAACCAAACTTAAGTTTTATACCTCACTCTTTACCTTCTCGAGTTCCCAATCTTCAGAGTTGTGTTTAATTCTTTCCAAAAGATCCGAATTGAATTCAATAGTCTTCTTCATAAAAGAACCAGAACAAGAAGTATCTAGCATGGTTTGATCATTACGATAAAGCCAAGCATAAAAATTCTGAATAACAATTTTCTCTCGGGAGATCATGATTGGGGCATGAATATAACATTGACATCATCCTCCCCCAATCTAGAGCGATACTTTCTCCTTCACGAGGACAAAAATTATAGATAAAATCCCGATCACGATGAACAAGATGCATAGGATAAAAAATTTGGTGAAACTCCAATTGCAATCGATGCCAGTTCCAAGATCATGTATCATCACATAGCCTATACCATTTCAATGGTTTTCCCCCAAAATATAAAGGGAAAACCTTCTTTTGACTTCATCTCTATATAAACCTGCAAGCTTAAATAATCCACAAACTTCATCCACATAGAAGGAGCATATCGGGATGTTTTGTTCCATCTCGTGCATAAGGATTAGCTAGCAGTTTCTCTATCATATACAAAGGAATTTCATAATAAAAAATTCAGTAGGTTAAGCAGGTCGAGGGGAAACTCTTGGTGTTTCCGGTCGAGGTGAAGATACCCTGAACAAACCCCTCAAAGGATTACTTTCCATAGTGACAAGTAACAGTAAATTTCAGCACGTAATATAAATTTTCCCATAACCAATTCCGCTTACCAAAGGCACTCAGCTCCCCAACAATGGTGCCAGAAAAGAGTCTTAATGACCCACAAGTATAGGGTATCAATCATAGTCCTTTTCCTAAGAGTGTCGAACCCAATGAGGAGTAGAAGGAAATGACAAACGGTTTCCAGAAAGGTAATTTCTGCAAGCACTGAAATAGCGGTAACAAGTTGTTTGATAGCAAGATAATTGTAACAAGTAATGAGTAGAAATAGTGACAATAGGTGCAGTGAGGTAGCCCAATCCTTTTGTGGCAAAGCATAGATCGGGACAGTTTCTTATAATAGGCAAAGTGTTCTTGAGGGCACACGGGAATTTCATCTAGTCACTTTCATCATGTCGGGTTAATTCGCGTTCGGTACTTTGATAACTTGATGTGTGGGTGAACCGGTGCTTGCGTGTTGTTCTTACTTGAACAAGCCTCCCACTTATGATTAACCCTCCCACAAGCATCCGCAACTACGGGAAAAATATTAAGAATAAATTCTAACCATAGCATTAAACATAAGGATCCAAATCAGCCACTTACGGAACATCGCATAAACTACGGTTTAAGTTTCTATCACTCTCGCAACCTACCATCTAATTACTACTCCACAATGCATTCCCTTAGGCCCAAAGATGGTGATGTGTTATGTAGTCAACATTCACATAACACCACTAAGGGAATCACAACATTCATATCATCAAAATATCAAATGAATATCAACTTCACATGACTACTTGGAACATGACTTCTCCCGTGGCCTCAAGAATAAAAGTAACTGCTCACAAGTGATAAACATGCTTATAATCATAGAGGTATTAAATAGCATATTCGATTTGAACATATGATCTTCCACCAAATAAACTATAAAGCATCAACTACAAGATGTAATCAACACTACTAGTCACACCCGAGGTACCAATCTGAGGTTCCGGTACAAGATTGAGCACAAGAGATGAACTAGGGTTTTGAGAAGATATGGTGTTGATGAAGATTGGCCTCCCCAAGATGAGAGGGTTGTTGGTTATGACAATGGCTTTGATTTCCCCCTCCGGACAGAAGTTCCTCCGGTGGAATCTCTCCATCGAAGGGCAAAAGTGCTCCTGCCCAGGTTCTGTCTCGAGAAGGCGGCGCTTTGTCCCAAAAGTCGTCTCCCGATTTTTTAGGTCAAAAGAGAATTTATACCAGAAGATGGTCGCCAGAGGTGGGCTAGGGGGCCCACTACCCACCAGACCATGCCACGAGGGGCTGGCGCGCCTTGGTGCCTAGTGGGCACCTGGTAGCCTCGCTCTGGTACTTCTTTCCTCCGATATTTTTTATTTATTCCAAAATAAATCTCCGTGAAGTTTCAACCCATTTGGAGATGTGCATAATAGGTGTCTTTCACATAGCTTTTTCAGGTCCAGAATTCCATGTGTCAGCATTCTCCCTCTTGATGTAAACCTTGCATATTATGAGCGAAAAGGAATTAGAATTACTCCACAAAGCGGTATAAGGCATAAAAACACTAAAAATAACAGTAACGAAACATGACGCAAAATGGACGTATCACGGATCTCTCCATGGTCATGAATTGTGGTGACATCAGAAGTGTCTGGTGTCGGTTCTCGTGGTAGGAGCGCGACTCTAGGTTGTGGAGGACGAAAGGCTTTGCACCGTGGTGGTCATGACAGCGTACCGACCCCACTGACCCGTGCGAACCCCTTGCATGGGATGCAGCACGCAATTTCGTGGTCTCGCTACACTTGTGCCCCCGCAGCTGGTTGCGACTTCCCGGTCCCTTTGACAGAGCCATGCAAAGAGGTGGGCCAGCGGGCCTGTGGCTCCGGCGGATGGATGTTGCTAAGGGCCCGTTTGGGTGGAGGTCAACTTCTCCCCAAATGGTATCATGTTCTTGACACGGGGAGGAAGTTTTTCATGTGCTCCCGTGGCCTAGGCCTAGAGTATCTTCTTCACTTCAGGTTTGACAGAGAGAGCATGCTTTCCGTAAGGTTCTTTGGGAGCTCCGGTAGTCGGTTGGATTGTTGTGCACAAAGTTCCAGCGACAACGGGCTTGATACCTTCAGTGAAAGCCTTGATGATGACAGCCTCGCGAACACCGAGCCCGAGGACAATGACTCTGAGTAGGCACAACGGCGCCGTGGCTGGATTCGGAAGGGGCCGCCACGTCATGGCTTGGCTGGTCGAACTTGGCGTTGCATCTGTGAGGCCTCTTTTGTGGATGAATCGCCACATCATAGTGGCATATGTCCTTCCATGTCTAAGAAACATCCTATGAAATACTATGAGAAAATATGCAAAGAAAATCATAGGGTACTGCCATGTTAAATGTTTTACATTTCCTTCGTGTCTCGACGAAAATCTGGTGTTTCATTCCCTTTCTCTTTTTGTATCGCGAACCCATACTCGTGCATCTTTATTCCCTATGCTTTCCGAGAGCGCTTGACGACGTGTTGCTCGTAGAGTCGTATCCTTGCCACGACCACATGAAGTGTTAAGCTAAGACACCCAAGGGCGCAATAATTTTGACAAGTAACCTATGTGTCGCTTGCTAGCACTCGCCTACATCGCGGGCGTCTTTAGGATCGAGTCCTTAATATCCCAGCGGTGGCATTGCCTCCGACAAGACCTCTTCGTTGTCCTTGCTGCGGATGCTTTGTGTGTTGAGTAAGAACGAAACACATAAGTATGCAAAAATTTCGACGAAGACCCTCCGCGTGCAGGTCTTTTCACACGAGTACTAACTAGGATGCACGAATTTTTCGAGAAATTTCTACTTAGCTTTTTCTCTTGTTGTTCCCCTACGACAAGGTGACTCTCGCCATGTCGTAGGTGTCCTTGTCGTCACTCCCCCAGGAGACTTACACGTTGGGGCTTCTTTTCCCTTCAGAAAAAGAAAGAAGATAAAAGAGAGGAAGCTAGGAACCTTGGCAGCCCCGTACCCACCGTGACAAGTGGTGAGTGACCACAACAATTTATGCAAGAATACATAACATGAATATGTACTTTGACAGAAAGTTGGCGAATACTTAGCTTTAGTTACTACACACAGCGTCATCACCTGGCTTTGTATGAAGGATTACACGCTTGCTGCAAGACTTGTACAAAAGTGCTTGCCGGGGGCAACGACCGCGCCTTACGGGTAGAACTTGCAAAGATGCTCGATATTCCATGAGTTCTGCACCGGGGTGCCTCCTTCGGTCTCCAGGCGGACAACGCCATGCCCGGTGTCTTGTACTAACCGGTAAGGTCCTTCCCACTTTGGCATGAACTTGTTGGATCCCTTCGCGGACTGAATCCGTCGAAGGACAAGGTCACCTTCCTCAACGCTCCTGGCGCATGCCTTGCGGCTGTGATAGCGGTGCAAGGCTTGCTAGTACCGAGCGGCACTTAGTGCGGCCTAAAGACGATCTTCCTTGAGGTGTGTGGCATCGTCTTGTTGTAGCCACTCTTGCTGGTGCTCGTCAAAGGCCTGCACTCAAGGTGACCCGTATGTGAGTTCCGTGTGGAGCATAACTTATGCCCCGTAGAAGAGGGAGAAGGGTGTCTTGTCGGTGGCTCGATTAGGTGTCATTCTGATTAACCAAAGAACCGTTGGGAGCTCGTCAACCTAGTGCCTTCCATGCTTGTGCAGCTTGTCAAAAGTTCTCGCCTTGAGGTCGTGCAACACTTCATCGTTCGCCCTCTCTGCTCGATCATTGCTTCTTGGGTGAGAAACTGACACAAAGCAGATCTTGGCACCGATGTATCGGCAATATTGCATGAAGGTGTTGCTGGTGAATTGTGTGCCACTGTCGGTGATGAGCCTATTGGGCATACCGAAATGACATATTATTCCTCTGAGAAACTTGACTGGTAGCACGGGGAAAGGTCCCGACTATGTCGAACCCCGAGATTGAGAACGGCCAGGAGAGTGGTATGGTTTGAAGGGCTTGTGCGGGTTGATGTGTTTCCTTGGCATGGTATTGGCATGCCTCACACGTCTTCACCATCGCCAATTCGTCTTGGAGGGCGGCCGTCCAATCGAAACCTTGTCAGAATGCCTTTCCGACAAGGGCCCGCGACCCGATGTGGGAGCCACAAATCCCTCCATGAATCTGTGCCAATAGTTGTTGTCCCTCCTCGCGGCAGATGCACCTCAATTTCACCTCGTTTGGTCTCCTTCTGTACAGATTGTTGTCCACGAACTAGTACATACTTGACTGTCGGGCTACTCTTTTGGCTTGCTCTTGATCTTTGGGGAGGTCTACGATTTGGAGGAATCGGATGATCTGTTGCGCCCATGTCAGAGCGAGGGTCTCGATGACAAGGACTAAATGTGTTTATTTTGCCGCGGGAGCACTATCTTCTATGGCAAGGGCCGTTGGGCCCGTCAGAGCTTGCTTCTTCCTAGCAGGTGTTCGATCGACTCCGACAACCTTCGTGGCAGCCACTGGTGGCTCTGTCGGGAAATAGTCGCCGGAGTTGACCTTCCTTTTCTTGGCTCGTCGATTTGATGTCGCGATGGATGGATGAGTGAGTCGGAGTACATAAGTGCCTGGCTCCACAGGCGACTTCTGAGCAGCTCGTTTTGACAGGTCGTCGGCAATGTTGTTTTTCGCATAGGGGACATGCTCCTTTTGCAGACTATTAAAATGCTCCTCCAACTTCCTCACTTCATAAACGTATGCTTCCATCAGAGGACTATGGTAATCTTTGTTTACTTTGTGCACAACCAGCTCGGAAACCCCTCGGACTATCAACTTGTTGATACTAAGGTCGGATGCTATCCGTAGTCCGACAAGCATTTCTTCATACTCAGTTGTATTGTTAGTTGATGTTTCTCATGGGAAGTGCATCTGGATCACATACTTGAGGTGCTTTGTGGTGGATTCGACAAGCATCACTCTGGCACCGGCGCCTTGAAGAAAAAGAGCCCCATCAAAGTACATGATCCACTCTTGAGTCTCCACTTTTCTATGAAGGGCTAGTTTTGGGATTTCTTCATCTGGCGTTGGTGTCCATTCAACAATGAATTCTACCAGGGCTCTGCTCTGTATGGTTGATGTACTCTCAAAACTTAGATCAAAGCTATCCAGTTCTAGGGACCACTCAACAATCGTGTTGGTTGCCTCCGGGTTCCTGAGGATACGCTGCAGGGGGAACGGGTGACGACGGTGATATGGTGTGCTTGGAAATACTGGCAAAACTTCGGGGAGGCCATGAGAAGGCTGAAGAGCATTTTCTGTATCCCGGAGTACCTTGACCTAGACCTTGCAAGAGAGAACTAACAATGTACATTGTTTGTTGCACCGTCTTCTTCCTTTACACAACTTGTCGTCCATCCTCCTATGTCGCGCCCTTGCCATCAGCTTCTTGGCTTGCCGAAGATGGCCCCGGTTCACCATTTACCAGCTCAGGGGATGTTGTCTCGTCTTCCTCGACATCCCTCTCTGCCACTAGCACATCACTAACCACTTGGTTGGTTGCTGCCAGATACAACGGCAACGATTCCTCGAGTTTGGGTGCGACTAGGGTTGGGGGAGAGGATAGGTATCTCTTCAAGTCTTGCAGTGCAGCCTCCGCCTCGAGAGTCCATTTCATAGGACCTTCCTTTTTCAAGATCTTGAAAAACGGCAGGGCGCATTCCATCGACTTGTACATGAGCCTGCTGAGGGCGGCGATGCACACCACCAAGCGGCATAAATCCTTGACGTGATTCTGGGCTCCCAGGTGTTCAATGATTTCAATCTTGGAGGGGTTTGTTTATATTCCACGTTATGACACAAAGAACCCGAGGAGCTTGCCAGATGGGACTCCGAACATGCACTTCTCGGGGTTGAGCTTCAAGTTCATGGCACTCGGGCCCTAGTGACACATATATTGGTGACAACATAATAATTTTAGATCTGAAATCATGGCACTCGGGCCCTAGTGACAAGCATTAAGCATGGCAAAGTAGTAGCAACATCAATCTCAAAACATAGTGGATACTAGGGTTCAATCCCCGTCAAAACTAGCTCAATTAAATGATAGATCTCATCGAACTCATCACCGCCCAGCGAGCCTACTAATAGATTACTCACGAACAATGAAGAGCTTCATGGAATTGGAGAGGGAAGAAGGTTGACGATGACGATGGCGACGATTTCCCCTCTCCGGAGCCCAAAACGGAGTCCAGATCTGTCCTCTAGATGAAGAATAGGATGTGGCGGTGCCTCCGTATCGCAAACGTGATGAAATCTTCTCTTCTGATTTTTTTCAGGACGAAAGTGAATTTATAGCGGTGGAGTTCGGGGCGGCAGACCCACGTGGGCCACACAAGCTTGGTTGCTGCGGCTAGGGGGGAGGCCACGGCAACAGGGCTTGTCGCCCACTGGCCCATCCCCTCCGGTGGATCTTTGCGCAGGTATTTTTCATATTTTCCAAAACAATTCTCCGTAAATTTTCAGGACGTTCCGAGAACTTTCATTTCTGCACAAAAACAACACCATGGCAATTCTACTGAAAACAGCGTCAGTCCGGGTTAGTTCCATTCAAATCATGCAAATTAGAGTCCAAAACAAGGGCAAAAGAGTTTGGAAAAGTAGATACGATGGAGACGTATCAACTCCCCCAAGCTTAAAACCTTGCTTGTCCTCAAGCAACTCAGTTGACAAACTGAAACAGAAAGAAAAACTTTGACAAACTCTGTTTGATCTTGTTGTTGCAACTATGTCTAACTCGTAACCAGAATTTCAGCAAGATCACAAGTTGACAACATAAGGAAGTGATACAAAGGTCTCACGGTAAACTAATATCAATGGCATAATCAGCTAGCGAGCAAATAATAATGAGTTTCAGATACCAACAATTCAATCAAAACAGGCATGAAGCAATATGAATAGGTGGTATCTCGCTAGCTCTTTTCTGAGACCGCCAAACATAAATGCAGAGCACTTTCCAAGATCAAGGGCTGACTAAACATTGTAATTCATAGCAACGAAGATCCAGTCATAGTCATACTCAATATCAATCAAAATCAAAGCATAAAAATGACAAAGGTGCCCTCTAATTGGTGCTTATATAAGAAGAGGATAACTCAACAGGAAAATAAATAGACAAGCCCTTCGCAGAGGGAAGCATTGATTTGCAGAGGTGCCATAGCTCAAGCTTTGAAAACAGAGATAATAATTTTGGGTGGCATGCTTTCATTGTCAACGCAATGACCAAGAGTTCTTAATATCTTCCACGGTACTCATGCTATAGGCGGTTCCCAAACAGAAAAGTAAAGTTTTAACTCCCCCACCACCAATCAATCACACTCCACGGCTAGCCGAATCCTCGGGTACCGTCCATACTAACATCAATCCGGGGGGAGTCTTGTTTTACAGTTATGTTTTCGATTTAAGCATGGAACTCGGCATTCCATTTACCGACCCATTTCTCGTGAATGACGGTGAATAAACACATGTCGAGGATAACACGCCTAACATGGAAGATACCAATAGCCCCCTGTCACCAAATGAGCGGTTCGGGCATGCAAAACAGATTATTTCTTGAAGGTTTAGAGAATGGCACATGCAAATTTACTTGGAACGGCAGGTAGATACCGCAAATAGGTAGGTATGGTGGATTCTCATGGAAAAACTTTTGGGTTTATGGAAGTGGATGCACAAGCAGTATTTCGCTTAGTACAAGTGAAGGCTAGCAAAAGACTGGGAAGCGACCAACTAGAGAGCGACAACAGTCATCAAGATGCAATGAGTTTGACTAACATGGAGTGCAAGCATGAACAGGATATAAATCACCATGAACACGAACATCATAGAGGCTATGTTGATTTTGTTTCAACTACATGCATGAACATGCGCCAAGTCAAGCCACTTGAATCATTCAAAGGAGAATACCATCCTATCATACTACATCATAGTCATCTCAAAATCTATGTTTGCATTCAAGACAAACAATTATAAGCTCCTAGCTAAATAAGCATGGCATCAGAAACTATGATCTCTAAGTTGTCACTGCAAACATGGTTCTCTCACAACAAAGCTGAATCTGGGACGACAAGCTAGTCATATTTACAAAAAACAAAATAGATAGAGTTCATACCAGCTTTTCCAGTCTCAGTCTCTTCATCATATATCATCATTATTGCCTTTCACTTGCACGATCAAACGATGTGAACAATAATAAGAGTGCTCGTGCATTGGACTAAGCTGAATCTGCAGGCAAACACAAAGGATAAGACAAAGTAATATGGCTCTTTTAAAGCTAAAAAGGTATGCATGCGAGAGCCACTAAACATTGTAACCAATATCTTCTACCTTGACCCAAAGAAAAAGAAAACTATTTACACGGGAAATCTCCCAACAAGCAAAGTAAGAAAGGAAAATATTTTTGGGTTTTCTCAAAAGGACAAGAAAAACAAGAAAACAAGAAAACAAAAATAAACTAGCATGGATAATACAGTGGCAAAGTGTGAACATCGACGAACAAAGTGAAAGCATAAGCATGAATGTAAGGTCGGTGAGAACACATACTCCCCCAAGCTTAGGCTTTTGGCCTAGCTTGGTATACTCCCAAGGCGGGAAATAACCAGCACCGGGATACTCTGTGTGAGCTCCTCTGGCTCCCACTGATAAACTGGCGTCTGGTACTCGACTGGCGGCTCGGGCACGGGCACATGTGGTTGGACTAAGCCCCAATATGCGTAGATGTCCGAGGGCATAATAGTGTACCTGCCTGCATGAAGATCGAACAAAGAAGGAGCAGGCAAAGTAATAGTCTCTCGAGTACCCTGACTAAATACCAGGTTATAAATCATCCGTCTACTAGCATCTCTATCCAGAAAATCATGGCGAACCATGCTGTCATAATCCAAATATTTCTCAGGAAGAAGCATCTCTTCTTCCTCGCGAAGTATAATAGGTATCTCAAAGTGCCTAGCAAGATGAGAAGCATAGATACCTCCATAGACGACACCTTTGGAACGATTTGTGTTCAACCGTTGAGCTACTATAGCACCTAGGCTATAAGTCTTGGTGCTATAAAGGCCTTCGTGCAAAAGTGCAAGGTCTGGAGAGCTAAGTGATCCAGCCTCCCCATGGCCAATCAAACATTTTCCCACAAATAATGAGAAGTACCGAAGCACAGGAAAATGTATGCTAGCAATTCTAGCACGAGACACTCCTCTCTCCTCTCCAACAGCAATAGTACCTATGAAATCCTCCAAGTCCCGTGGACGAGGATCATGAATATCCCCAACATAAGGTAATTTGCAAGCATTGCAAAACACCTGTAGTGTCATGCACTCGGGGATATCGTATAACATGAACTCAACAATAGGAGGATTCTTCCTCGGATAAAAGTTGAAGCTTTGAACGAAAATATTGGTGAGGAGGAGGTATTGTGAGCACTTATCTTCAACGAACGCGGTAAGACATGTGTTATCCACCAAGTAATAAAAGTATTCATAAAGCCCGGCGGCGCGCAAAAAATCATCACTTGGCCACTCGCACGCTCGAACTTCTGTGACTCGAGGAACCACGTACTTGGGGTGGTTCTTCTCATCCTCCTTGGGGTTACGGCTGAAGAGCCTCTCAAGAACCTCCTCATCTTTTTCCTTTTCTAGCTCTGAAAAATTCTGAAATTTTTAGAGACTTCGAAAGAAAAGTGAATAAAGATTAACCCAACTCGTAGCAACTACTCCTACTAGTGCCTATAGACCGTATCACGCGCTAAAACTACTTGGGACCAGCTAAAATCAACATTTCAAGCTCAAGAACAGGGTCACCAAGGTAGTAAGAATACGCGAAGGATAAAGCACTAGAGCAAAAGCTAATTGGACCAATGGAGGAGTCACTTACCAAGGAGTAATTTCCCAAAACGGTTTGGAGAATGATGCTTTGAACAAGGAGATCGAAAATCACAGCCAAATGAGCAAGAACACGGGTTTGAGCTGCGAAACAATTTTTTCTGGAGGTAGAGGAAGAGGATGGGAGATGGAATGAGTGGAGGGGGCCCCTGTGGGCCCCACAAGCTTGCTTGCCGTGGCTAGGGGGTACCCCGTGGTGACAGGGCTTGTGGCCCACTGGTGTGACCCCCAGGCCAGCTCTCAGTCCCAGTATTTTTCAAATATTCCAGAAAAAATCATACTAGATTTTCAGGACCATCGGAGAACTTTTATTTTCAGGGTATTTTCTCCGGAATGCTAAAATAGAAAATAGGAAAAACTAAACTAAACCTATTATTTTTCTTCTAAGCAGAAGAAAGTGAAAGCTTAAAACAGAGGTATGTGACTCTTTGACTCATACATTTCATGGTCAGCAAAAGAAATCCATCAATGGGGTTGATCAAATCCTTATGACAAAAGTTTCTCGAATCGCAAGAGAGAATGGAGAATTTTTGAATAGCCACTAAGTAACCTCAATGGGGATATGAATCTCCCCAACAAGAAAATCATACTTCATCTTGACACGAGGAATAGGGCATTCAAAGCTCCCAATAAGAATCGATGAAGTTTTTTCGATAGCATTGATGCAATGTTCTTGATATCGTTTCTTCGGAAAGTGCACGGTATGCTCATTACCGTTGACATGGAAAAGTGAAATTGCCTTTGTTGCAATCTATAACAACCCCTGCAGTGTTTAAAAAGGGTCTTCCGAGGATGACATCCATGGCATCGTCCTCGGGAATATCCAAAATAACAATTTTGTTAAGATAGTGGTGTTAGCAACCACAACAGGCACATCCTCGCAAATGCCAACAGGGAAAGCAGTTGATTTGTCGGCCATTTGCAGAGAGATTTCAGTGGGTGTCAACTTATCCAGTTCAAGTCTATGATAAAGAGAGAGAGGCATAACACTAACTCTGGCTCCAAGGTCACACAAGGCAGTTCTTACGTAGTTTCCTTTAATGGAGCAAGGTATAGTGGGCACTCCTGGATCACCAAGTTTCTTAGGATTTCCACCTTTGAAAGTGTAATTGGCAAGCATGGTGGAGATCTCAAGATCTGGTATCTTCCATTTGTTGGTCACAATATCTTTCATGTACTTGGCATACGGAGACATTTTGAGCATATCAACTAACCGCTTCTGCAGAAAGACGGGTCTTATCATTTGAATAAAGCGCTCAAAATCCTCATCATCCTTTTTCTTGGATGGCTTAGGAGGAAAGGGCATAGGTCTCTAAACCCATGGCTCTCTTTCTTTACAATGCTTCCTAGCAGTGAAGTCATTCTTATCGTATCTCTTAGGTTGTGGGTTATCGGGATTAACCGTGGGTTCAATCTACACATCCTCAGCATTGCTAGGTTGAGCATTATTATGAACATCGATGTCCATATTGTCACCAGGTTCATGTTCATCACCAGATTGTGTTTCTGCATCAGACGTAGAAATATTATTTGGTTCTTCAGGTGTGACAGTATTTGGTGAACTAACATGCAGGTTTCTATCATCCTTCTTCTTCTCCTTAGGATGACTCGGTGCATCTGCATTAATTCTTTGAGAATCTTGATCAATTCTCTTAGGATGAACCTCAGGATACAAAGGTTCTTGAGTCATTTTGCCTCCTCTAGTAATGACTCTGACAGAGTTGTCATTTAATTCATTGAGCAGGTCATTCTGAGCTTTAAGTATATGTTCTACCTGAGTAGTAATCATAGAGGCATGTTTACTTAGAAGCTTCAGATCATTGACATTTCTGTCTACACAAGTACTTAAATGACTAAGCATACGAGTACTTTGTTCCAAATGTCTGCTAACATAATCATTGAAACTCTGTTGTTTGGCAACAAAGTTGTCAAATTTATCAAAGCATAGGCTTGCAGGTTTATCAAAAGGAATATCACTCTCATCAAACCTACGCAGAGAATTTACTTCCACTACCTGTATTGGGTTATCGAGACCATGGATCTCTTCGATAGGTGGCAGATTTTTGACATCTTCAGATCTAATGCCTTTCTCTTGCATAGATTTCTTGGCTTCTTGCATATCTTCGGGACTGAGGAATAGAATACCTCTTTTCTTCGGAGTTGGCTTAGGAGGTGGTTCGGGAATAGTCCAAGCATTATCATTGATCAAGATGTTATTCAGTAGGATCTCAGCTTGTTCTACAGTTCGTTCCCTAAAAACACAACCGGCACAACTATCTAGGTGGTCTTTAGAAGCATCGGTAAGTCCGTTATAGAAGATATCAAGTATCTCGTTCTTCTTAAGAGGGTGATCACGCAAAGCATTCTGTAGCTCGACGAGCCTCCCCCAAGTTCGTGGGAGACTCTCTTCTTTGAATTGAGCAAAGTTATATATTTCCTGCAAGGCAGCTTGCTTCTTATGGGCAGGGAAATATTTCTCACAGAAGTAATAGACCATATCCTGAGGACTACTCACACATCCAGGTGCAAGAGAAGTGAACCAGGCTTTAGCGTCATCCTTTAAAGAGAAAGGAAACATCTTAAGGATATAGTAGTAGCGGATCTTCTCCTCACTAGTGAAAAGGGTGGCTATATCGTGTAGTTTGGTAAGATGGGCTACGACCGTCTCAGACTCATAACCGTGGAAAGGATCAGATTCGACTAGAGAGATTATCTCAGGATCGATAGAGAATTCATAATCCTTATCGGTGATAAAGATAGGTGAAGTGGCAAACTTCGGGTCGTATTTCATCCTAGCTTTCAGAGATTTTTCCTTCCACTTGAGAAGTAATTTCTCAGCGTCATAGGCATCCTTACACGCAAGAAAATCCTCAGCTATCTCTCCCTCCATAACGTAACCCTCAGGTATATCAGGCAATTCATATCTAGGAGAGCTAGATCTAGCAGGAGCAAAAGCAAGTTCTATCTCAATAGTATCGGCAGTTTCAGAAGCATCACGAGCATTGGTAGTAACTCTAGCAATATGAGCATCAAGGAACACCCCTAGTGGCACATCAGGCAAAGTAGTATCTCTAGCAGTGTCAATCATAGCATCATCAGGCAAAGCAGTATCAGGCATAGCATCTCTAGCTGTATCAGGTATAGCATCTCTAGTAGTATCAGGCATAGCATCTCTAGCAGTATCAGGCATAGCATCTCTAGCAGTATCACGCATAGCATCTCTAGCAGTATCAGGCATAGCATCATCAAGCACAGACGGCATATCAAGATTTCTAGCAGGAGGTGATGTCGCAATCTTACTCATAACTAAAGGTGAATGAAGTGCAGAGCTAGATGGCAGTTCCTTACCTCCCCTCGTAGTTGAGGGCAAGACTTTGGTTTTTGTATCTTTCAGATTCTTCATAGTGATCAGCAGATATAAGTCCCAAGTGACTCAGAGAATATAGCAATCCCTCCCGGCAACGGCGCCAGAAAAATGCTGCTGACGGCAGTCCTCGGCAACGACACTAGAAGAATGTTGTTGACGTGTCCCTCACTTGATGCCTTCGCGACAACGGAGCGAGAACTGCTCCCAGTTGCTCAACAATTAGCAATTGTCTTGCAATGGCCCACCAGCGCGTGGGTTCGCGGCAGTTTTCGAGGGTAGAGTATTCAACCCAAATTTGTTGGTTCGCTGGATAGGAAGTGAGAGGATACTCTCAAGTATTAGCAGCTGAATGTGTCAGATTCAACCACACACTACTGGAAACAGAGATTTTGCCGTCTGCCTAGTCTTTGTCGTATGCTAGCTGACGGCAAAGACACTCTTTGCCATCAGCTTCAGCAAAACTGACGGCAAAGAACTGGCTGATGGGAAAGAAGGTCTTTGCCAGCAGTCAACTCTTTGCCGTCTGCCGCAGACGGCAAAGAAGGGGCCAGCAGACGGCAAAGAAGCTCATCTGGCCGGGGGAACCTTAGGTCAAACTACTCCCTTCTTTGTCGTTTGCTGGCTGACGGCAAAGATGCCAGAGGCAGACGACAAAGAGTATATACCCCTTTGTTGTGTGCCAGCAGACGGCAAAGGTCTTGAATCTAGTAATGGTTGTCCCGCCCCCACCGCGGCCCTCTCTCTCTCTCTCTCTCTCTCTCTTTCTCTCTCAAATGGCCCCTCCCTCTCTCTCTCCTCCCCCGATGCCCAACGCCGCCACCACTGTCGCCCGGCCACCCCCGGCGCCCCAGTGCCCCTGGTGCCGCCCTGAAGCCCCAGAACCCCCCCCCCCCCCCGGCACCCCCAGGTGCCGCCCCTGAAGCCCCACCGTCGGCGCCCCATGGTGCCCGTGGTGCGCCCCCGCTGCCCCACCCCTGGCGCCCCTGGTGCCGCCCCCGGAGCCCGACCGCCGGCGCCGCCGGCCCAGCCACTGCCCCGCAGGCCTTGGCGCTGCCCCCGCAGCCCCACTGCCGGTAAGCCCATCCACCCCCGCCCCCTTGATTTTTTATTTTTTGGTATTTAGTTTTTTGGAATTAGATTATAACTACCGGCATGATTTTTTATTGTTGTTGTAGTAGTTGTTCTTGTTATTGTAGTTGTTTTTGTTATTGTAGTTGTTGTGGCATATATAGTTTAGTTGGTAGGTTAGTTAATTAGTAGTTTTAGTGGTAGTTTAGTTAGTTGGTACATTTAGTTAGTTAATTAGTAGATTTAGTAGGTAGTTTAGTGGTAGATTTTGTTTTGTTATTTAGTGGTAGCTAGATTATTTTTTAGTTACTTAGTGGTAGATTCTGTTTTTTTTTATTTTTTTTTTGCTATTTAGTGCTATCTAGGTTTAGCGATAGGTTTAGTTAGCTTCGTTAGTTAGGTTAGTTAGTTAGTAAGCTTAATAGAAAGAGTAGGAAGAATAAGAAGAGGAGGAGGAGGAGAAGAGGAGAAGAGGAGGAGGAGAAGAAGAAGAAGAAGAAGAAGAAGAAGAGGAGGAGGAGGAGAAGACAAAAATAGAAAGGAGAAGAAGAAAAGAAGAAGAAAAGGAGAAGAGATGAAGAAGATAAGAAGAGAAGAAGAATACCTTCTCCTCCTTCTCCTTCTTATCCTCCTTCTTCTCCTCCTCCTTCTTCTCCTTCTTCTTGATTTCTTCTTCTTATTCTCCTCCTCCACTTTCTTCTCCTCTATCTTATTCTCCTTACCTTATTTTCCCCAACAATGAGATAATTAGCCCATTTAGCTAAAAAATGGCCATTCTTCTCCTCTTTCATATTATCCTTGCTTTAATTAACCCAACAATGACATAATTAGCCCATTTAGCTCCAAAATACCATAATAAGCTCAAAATGGCATAAGAACCTTGGTTAGCTCACTAATATTATATACTTAGCTAGTTTTCCACTAAAATGGGATAATTAGCCCATTTAGCTCAAAAAGACATAATTAGGTAATTTAGCTCCAACAAGAGGAGAAGAGGAGAAGAAATAGGCAAAATGAAAAGAAAGAAGAAGAAGAAGAAGAAGAAGAAGAAGAGAAGAAGGAGAAGGAGGAGGAGGAGGAGGAGAAGGCCAATGACCTTCTATCCTTCTCCTCCTCCTCCTTCTTGATTTCTTTTTCTTCTCCTCCTCCTCCTCTTTCTTCTCCTCTTTCATATTATCCTTGCTTTAATTAACCCAACAATGACATAATTAGCCCATTTAGCTCCAAAATACCATAATAAGCTCAAAATGCCATAAGAACCTTGGTTAGCTCAGTAATATTATATACTTAGCTAGTTTTCCTCTAAAATGGGATAATTAGCCCATTTAGCTCAAAAAATACATAATTAGGTAATTTAGCTCCAACAAGAGGAGAAGAGGAGAAGAAATAGGCAAAATGAAAAGAAAGAAGAAGAAGAAGAAGAAGAAGAAGAAGAAGAAGAAGAGAAGAAGGAGGAGGACGAGGACGAGGAGGACGAGGACGAGGAGGAGAAGGCCAAGGACCTTCTATCCTTCTCCTCCTCCTCCTTCTCCTCCTCCTCCTTCTTGATTTCTTATTCTCCTCCTCCTCCTCTTTCTTCTCCTCTTTCATATTATCCTTGCTTTAATTAACCCAACAATGACATAATTAGCCCATTTAGCTCCAAAATACCATAATAAGCTCAAAATGGCATAAGAACCTTGGTTAGCCCAGTAATATTATATACTTAGCTAGTTTTCCTCTAAAATAGGATAATTAGCCCATTTAGCTCAAAAAAGACATACTTAGGTAATTTAGCTCCAACAAGAGGAGAAGAGGAGAAGAAATAGGCAAAATGAAAAGAAAGAAGAAGAAGAAGAAGAAGAGAAGAAGAAGAAGAGAAGAAGGAGAAGGAGGAGGAGGAGGAGGAGGCGGAGAAGGCCAAGGACCTTCTAGTCCTTCTCCTCCTTCTCCTCCTTCTTGATTTCTTCGTCTTCTCCTCCTCCTCCTATTTCTTCTCCTCTTTCATATTATCCTTGCTTTAATTAACCCAACAATGACATAATTAGCCCATTTAGCTCCAAAATGCCATAATAACCTCAAAATGGCATAAGAACCTTGGTTAGCTCAGTAATATTATATACTTAGCTAGTTTTCCTCTAAAATGACATAATTAGCCCATTTAGCTCAAAAAAGACATAATTAGGTAATTTAGCTCCAACAAGAGGAGAAGAGGAGAAGAAATAGGCAAAATGAAAAGAAAGAAGAAGAAGAAGAAGAAGAAGAGAAGAAGGAGGAGGAGGAGGAGGAGGAGAAGGCCAAGGACCTTCTATCCTTCTCCTCCTCCTCCTCCTCCTCCTTCTTCTTGATTTCTTCTTCTCCTCCTCCTCCTCCTCTTTCATATTATCCTTGCTTTAATTAACCCAACAATGACATAATTATCCCATTTAGCTCCAAAATACCATAATAAGCTCAAAATGGCATAAGAACCTTGGATAGCCCAGTAATATTATATACTTAGCTAGTTTTCCTCTAAAATGGGATAATTAGCCCATTTAGCTCAAATAAGACATACTTAGGTATTTTAGCTCCAACAAGAGGAGAAGAGGAGAAGAAATAGGAAAAATTAAAAGAAAGAAGAAGAAGAAGAAGAGAAGAAGGAGAAGGAGGAGGAGGAGGAGGAGGAGGAGAAGTTCAAGGACCTTCGAGTCCTTCTCCTCCTCCTCCTTCTCCTCCTTCTCCTCCTTCTTCTTGATTTCTTCTTCTCCTCCTCCTCCTCCTCTTTCTTCTCCTCTTTCATATTATCCTTGCTTTAATTAACCCAACAATGACATAATTAGCCCATTTAGCTCGACAATGCCATAATAACCTCAAAATGGCATAAGAACCTTGGTTAGCTCATGAATATTATATACTTAGCTTGTTTTCCTCTAAAATGACATAATTAGCCCATTTAGCTCAAAAAAGACATAATTAGGTAATTTAGCTCCAACAAATGATATATAGTTCACCACACATATACTTAGCTTGTTTTCCGCTAAAATTGACATAATTAGCTGAAAAACATCATATTTTGTTCTTCTTCTAACTTTCTTATTCACATTTTTGCAGATTGGATATACTACATGCATGGAAGCTGGCATTCATGGAGTTGAACAATGTCAATGGATGAACTTTATATGTATATCATATAGTTTTCATTTGAGTTGATGAACAATGTCGAACTATATGTATATGTATATATGGATAAACAGTGCAATACTTGGTATGTTGGTTCTTTGGATATATGGGGATGTACATTGGTGAATCATATATGTGTGGTGAATTATATATATGTGTTGGCAACTATATGTGTGGTGAACTATATATCATATATGTGTGGTGAATTATATAAATGTGCTATCAAATATATATATATATATATATATATATATATATGTGTGTGTGTGTGTGTGTGTGTGTGTTGTGAAATAATATAAAACAAAAAATAGGAACTATATGGGCTCTTTGCCGTCTGCCAGCTGATGGCAAAGACCTGTGCCATCAGCTGGCACACGGCAAAGGTGCCACATGGCACCCAACTGTGCATCCTGGGGTGTCTATGTAGTCTCTTTGCCGTCAGCCTCCAGGGTGGGCAGACGACAAAGAATAGGGAACAAAGGAGGGGGAGGAGGAGGCAGACGGCAAAGAGTGGAGAGAGGGGGGAGGGGAGGAGCAGGCAGACGGCAAAGATGGACGAGGAGGCAGACGGCAAAGATGGAGGGGGAGGGAGGGGAGGAGAAGGCAGACGACAAAGATGGACGGGGAGGCAGACGGCAAAGATGGACCGGGAGGCAGACGGCAAAGCCTCCGTTAACCCCTAACGGAGGCAACGCTTGTCGGGTGCCGTCTCGAACACTTTGCCGACTACTCCTAAGGAAAGCTGACGGCAAAGAGCTTTGTCGTCCGCTTTGGGGGGGCAGACGGCAAAGAAGGTCCTATGCCGTCGTAGGCTGACGCAGAAATTTTGTCGGCCGTGAGATTCTTTCCCGTCTGTTATTTTGTCTTTGCCGTCCGGGATTTAGCCTTTGCCGTCTGTGATGGCAGACGGCAAAGAAGGTGATTCCTGTAGTGACACCTGAAAGATTAGTATCTGCAAGCAAAGTATCAGTAGCAAAGTAGTATGATAACAACGGTGTCAGAAACGATCTGTTGACAAGGCAGACTATTCCTAACTATCGTATCAATGGCGCCAGAAGTTCCCCCTGGACGGGAAATATTCTTTCCCGTCAACGTCGTGCGAACAAGTATTGTAGCAGGTAGCAGCAGTGTAACGAGTAACAATAGTGGCAAGGAACAGCAGTAGTGACAGTAGTAGCAAGTAGCAACAGTAGCAAGTAGCAGCAGTACCAAGCAATAGTAGTAACAGCAGCAGAGCAAAACAAGTAACAGCAGTAATAGCAGCAGAGCAAAACAAGTAACAGCAGAAGTGGGACAAACTCGTAGGCAATGGGTCAGTGCTTCGTTTGGATGACATTCATCATGCAACACTTATAACACGGAGAGATATGTGGCTAGCTCCCGTTCGTCAATGTGATGTAGGCATGCATTCCGTGTGTAGTCATACGTGCTTAGGGAAAAGAACTTGCATGACATCTATTGTCCATCCCTCCCGTGGCAGCAGGGTGCAAAAGGATACTACGGGATACTAAGGTTCTCCTCTTAATAAAGAACCGGAACAACGCATTAGCACTTGGTGAACACATGAACTCCTCAAACCATGGTCATCACCGGGAGTGGTTCCGTTTATTGTCACTCCGGGGTTGCCGGGTCATAACACATAGAAGGTAACTACAACTTGCAAGATCGGATCTAAAACACACATATATTGGTGACAACATAATAATTTCAGATCTGAAATCATGGCACTCGGGCCCTAGTGACAAGCATTAAGCATGGCAAAGTAGTAGCAACATCAATCTCAGAACATAGTGGATACTAGGGATCAATCCCCTTCAAAACTAACTTGATTACATGATAGATCTCATCCTACTCATCACCGCCAGCGAGCCTTCGAATAGATTACTCACGAACGACGCAGAGCTTCATGGAATTGGAGAGGGAATAAGGTTGATGATGACGATGGCGACGATTTCCCCTCTCCGGGGCCCCAAACTGACTCGAGATCTGTCCTCTAGATGAAGAACAGCATGTGGCGGCGCCTCCGTATCGCAAACGCGATGAAATCTTCTCTTCTGATTTTTTCGGGACGAAACTGAATTTATAGAGCTCGAGTTGGGGGCGGCAGACCCACGTGGGCCCCACAAGCTTGGTTGCCGTGACCAGGGGGAGGTCGTGCCAACAGGGCTTGTGGCCCACTGGCCCATCCCCTCCGGTGGATCTTTGCGCAGGTATTTTTCATATTTTGCAGAAATATTCTCCGTAAATTTTTAGGACGTTCCGAGAACTTTCATTTCTGGACAAAAACAACACCATGGCAATTCTGCTGAAAACAGCGTCAGTCCGGGTTAGATCCATTTAAATCGTGCAAATTAGATTCCAAAACAAGGGCAAAAGAGTTTGGAAAAGTAGATACGATGGAGACGTATCAATGCTTATGATGCTACTATGCCTGATACTAATAGAGATGCTATGCCTGATACTGCTAGAGATGTTATGCCTAATACTGCTAGAGATGCTATGCTTGATACTGCCTTGCCTGATGATGTTAGAGATGCTACTATGCTTGATGATGTTATGCTTGATACTGCTAGAGATACTACTTTGCCTGATATGCCTCTAGGGGTATTCCTTGATGCTCATATTGCTATAGTTGCTGCCAATGCTCGTGGTGCTTCTAAAACTGTCAATACTATTGAGTTAGAACCTGCTTTTGCTCCTGCTAGATCTAGCTCTCCTAGATATGAATTGCCTGATATACCTGAGGGTTATGTTATGGAGGGAGAGATAGCTGAGGATTTTCTTGCGTGTAAGGATGCCTATGACGCTGAGAAATTACTTCTCAAGTGGAAGGAAAAATCTGTAAAAGCTACGGTGAAATACGACCCGAAGTTTGCCACTTCACCTATCTTTATCACCGATGAGGATTATGAATTCTCTGTCGACCCTGAAATAATATCTCTAGTCGAATCTGATCCTTTCCACGGTTATGAGTCTGAGACGGTCGTAGCCCATCTTACCAAACTACACGATATAGCCACCCTTTTCACTAGTGAGGAGAAGATCTTCTACTACCATATCCTTAAGCTGTTTCCTTTCTCTCTAAAGGATGATGCTAAAGCCTGGTTCACTTCTCTTGCTCTTGGATGTGTGAGTAGTCCCTAGGATATGGTCTATTACTTCTGTGAGAAATATTTCCCTGCCCATAAGAAGCAAGCTGCCTTGCAGGAAAATATACAACTTTGCTCAATTCAAAGAAGAGAGTCTCCCACAAGCTTGGGGGAGGCTCATCCAGCTACGGAACGCTTTGCCTGATCACCCTCTTAAGAAGAACGAGATACTTGATATCTTCTATAACGGACTTACCGATGCTTCTAGAGACAACCTAGATAGTTGTGTCGGTTGTGTTTTTAGGGAACGAACTGTAGAAAAAGCTGAGATCCTACTGAATAACATCTTGATCAACGATAATGCTTGGACTATTCCCGAACCACCTCCTAAGCCAATTCCTAAGAAAAGAGGTATTCTATTCCTCAGTCCCAAAGATATGCAAGAAGCCAAGAAAACTATGCAAGAGAAAGGCATTAGATCTGAAGAAGTCAAAAATCTACCGCCTATCAAAGAGATCCATGGTCTCGATAACCCGATACAAGTAGTAGAGGTGAATTCTCTGTGTAGATTCAATGAGAGTGATATTCCTTTTGACAAACCTGCTAGCCTATGCTTTGACGAATTTGACAACTTTGTTGCCAAATAGTAGAGTTTCAATGATTATGTTAGCAGACAATTGGAACAAAGTACTCGTATGCTTAGTCATTTAAGTGCTTGTGTAGACATAAATGTCAATGATCTAAAGCTTCTGAGTAAACATGCCTCTATGATTACTACTCAGGTAGAACAAGTACTTAAATCTCAGAATTACTTGCTCAATGAATTAAATGACAACTCTGTCAGAGTCATTACTAGAGGAGGCAAAATGACTCAGGAACCTTTGTATCCTGAAGGCCATCCTAAGAGAATTGATCAAGATTCTCAAGGAATTAATGCTGATACACCCAGTCATCCTAAGAATAAGAAGAAGGATGATAGAAACCTACATGTTAGTTCACCAAATACTGTCACACCATAAGAACCAAATGATGTTTCTGCGTCTGATGCTGAAACACAATCTGGTGATGAACATGAACCTGGTGACAATATGGACAGCAATGTTCATAATAATGCTCAACCTAGCAATGATAAGGATGTGGAGATTGAACCTACGGTTAATCCTGATAACCCACAACCTAGGAGATACGATAAGAATGACTTCACTGCTAGGAAGCATGGTAAAGAAAGGGAGCCATGGCTTCAGAGACCCATGCCCTTTCCTCCTAATCCATCCAAGAATAAGGATGATGAGGATTTTGAGCGCTTTATTGAAATGTTGAGACCCGTCTTTCTACAGATGTGGTTAATTGATATGCTCAAAATGTCTCCATATGCCAAGTAAATGAAAGATATCGTGACCAATAAACGGAAGATACCAGATCTTGAGATCTCCACCATGCTCGCCAATTACACTTTCAAAGGTGGAACTCCTAATAAACTTGGTGATCCCGGAGTGCCCACTATACCTTGCTCCATTAAAGGAAACTACGTAAGAACTACCTTATGTGACCATGGAGCCGATGTTAGTGTTACGCCTCTCTCTCTCTTTATCGTAGACTTGAACTGGATAAGTTGACACCCATTGAAATTTCTCTGCAAATGGCCGACAAATCAACTGCTTTCCCTGTCGGCATTTGCGAGGATGTGCCTGTTGTGGTTGCTAACATTACTATCTTGACGGACTTTGTTATTCTGGATATTCCTGAGGATGATGCCATGGCGATCATTCTTGGAAGACCGTTCTTAAACACCGCAAGGGCTGTTATAGATTGCAGCAAAGGCAATGTCACCTTCCATGTCAACGATAATGAGCATACAATGCACTTTCTGAAGAAACGATATCAAGTACATTGCATCAATGCTATTGAAAAAACTTCATCGATTCTTATTGGGAGCTTTGAATGCCCTATTCCTCGTGTTAAGATGAAGTATGATTTGCTTGTTGGGGAGAATCTTATCCCCATTGAGGGGACCTAGTGGCTATTCAACAATTCTCCGTTTCCTTTTGCGATTTGAAAAGGTTTTGTCGAGGGGATTTGATCAACCCCATTGACGGATTTCTTTCGATGAACATGAAATGGATGAATCAAGGAGTCACATACCTCTGTTTTAAGCTTTCACTTTTTGTTGCTTAGAAGAAATATGATAGATTTAGTTTTATTTTTCCTGTTTTATGTTTTAGCGTCCCGGAGAAAAGTACCCCGAAAATAAAAGTTCTCCGATGGTCCTGAAAATCAAATATGATTTTTTCTGGATTTTTTGAAAAATACTCGGAATGAGAGCTCGCCTGGGGGCCACACCAGTGGGCCACAAGCCCTGTAGCCGCAACCTCCCCCCTGGCCGCGGCTACCAAGCTTGTCGGTCCCACAGGGACCCTGTCCACTCATTCCAGCTCCCATCCTCTTCTTCTACCTCCAGAAAAAATCGTTTCGCAGCTCAAACCCGTGTTCTTGCTCATTTGGCTGTGATTTTCGATCTCCTTGCTCAAAGCACCATTCTCCGAACCGTTTTGGGGAAATTACTCCTTGGTACGTGAGTCCTCCATTGGTCCAATTAGTTTCTACTCTAGTGCTTTATCCTTCGCGTATTCTTGCTACCTTGGTGATCCTGTTCTTGAGCTTAAAATGTTGATTTTAGCTGGTCCCAAGTAGTTTTAGCGCGTGCTACGGTCTCTAGGCACTAGTAGGAGTAGTTGCTACGAGTTGGGTTAATCCTTACTCACTTTTCTTTCGAAGTCTCTAAAATTTAAGAATTTTTCAGAGTTAGAAAAGGGAAAAGATGAGGAGGTTCTTGAGAGGCTCTTCAAGCCGTAACCCCAAGGAGGATGAGAAGAACCACCCCAAGTACGTGGTTCCTCGAGTCACAGAAGTTCGAGCGTGCGAGTGGCCAAGTGATGAATTTTTGCACGCCGCTGGGCTTTATGAAGACTTTAATTACTTGGTGGAGAACGCAGGTCTTACCGCGTTCGTTGAAGATAAGTGCCCACAATACCTCCTCCTCACCAATATTTTCGTTCAAAGCTTCAACTTTTATCCGAGGAAGAATCCTCCTATGGTTGAGTTCATGTTATACGATATCCCCCAGCGCATGACACTACAGGATTTTTGCAATGTGTGCAAATTACCTTATGTTGGGGATATTCATGATCCTCGTCCACGGGGCTTGGAGGCTTTCATAGATACTATTTCTGTTGGAGAGGAGAGAGGAGTGTCTCGCGCTAGAATTTCTAGCATACATTTTCCTGTGCTTCGGTACTTCTCATTATTTGTGGGAAAATGTTTGATTGGCCGTGGGCAGGCTGGATCACTTAGCTCTCCAGACCTTGCGGTTTTGCGCGAAGGCCTTTATAACAATAAGACTTATAGCCTAGGTGCTATAGTAGCTCACCGGTTGAACACAAACCGTTCCAAAGTTGTCGTCTATGGAGGTATCTATGCTACTCGGTTTGCTAGACACTTTGAGATACCTACTAGACTTCGCGAGGAAGAAGAAATGCTTCTTCCTGAGAAATATCTGGATTATGACAGCATGGTTCGCCATGATTTTCGGGATAGAGATGCTAATAGCACTACTGGAATTCCTATATTTCCCGTCCGCCAAATCTTTGCCGTCAGCCAGCCGACGGCGAAGAACCTCTTTACCGTGTGTTGGCAAAAAACAGACGGTAAAGAGGAGGCTGATGGCAAAATAAATATTTGCCATCAGCCACCTCTTTGCCGTCTGCTGACAGATGATTACTTTGCCTAGTATTTAGTATTTAGTCAGGGTACTCGAGATTTATAACCTAGTATTTAGTCAGGGTACTCGAGAGACTATTACTTTGCCTGCTCCTTCTTTGTTCAACCTTTATGCAGGCAGGTACATTATCATGCCCTCGGACATCTACACATATTGGGGCTTGGCCCAACCACAAGTGCCCGTGCCCGAGCCGCCAGTCGAGTACCAGCCGCCAATTTATCAGTGGTAGCCAGAGGATCTCACACAGTAGTGGCATCCACAGTCCGCCCGGAGTATCCCAGAGCTGGTTATTTCCCTCCTTGGGAGTAGACCAAGTTAGGCCAAAATCCTAAGCTTGAGGGAGTACGTGTTTGCACCAACTTTACATTCATGCTTATGCTTTCACTTTGTTAGTCGGTGTTTACACTTTGCCACTGTATTATCCATGCTAATTTATTTTCATTTTCTTGTTTTCTTGTTTTGTGTCCTTTTGAGAAAACCCAAAAAGATTTTCCTTTCTTCTTCTGCTTGTTGGGAGCTTTCCCGTGTAAATAGTTTTCTTTTTCTTTGAGTCGAGGTAGAAGACCATGGTTACAATGTTTAGTGGCTCTCGCATGTATACCTGTTCATTTGTTAAAGAGCCATATTACTTTGTCTTCTCCTTTGTGTTTGCGTGCAGATTCAGCTTAGTCCAATGCACGAGCACTCTTATTATTGTTCACATCGATGGATCGTGCAAGTGAAAGGCAATGATGATGATATACGATGAAGTGACTGAGACTGGAAAAGCTGGTATGAACTCTATCTATTTTGTTTTTGTAAATATGACTAGCTTGTCGTCCCAGATTCAGCTTTGTTGAGAGAGAACCATGTTTGCAATGACAACTTAGAGATCATAGTTTCTGATACCATGCTTAATTAACTAGGAGCTTATAATGGTTTGTCTTGAATGCCAACATAGATTTTGAGATGACTATGATGTAGTATGATAGGATTGTATTCTCCTTTGAATGATTCAAGTGGCTTGACTTGGCGCATGTTCTTGCATGTAGTTGAAACAAAATCAACATAGCCTCTATGATGTTCGTGTTCATGGTGATTTATATCCTGCTCATGCTTGCACTCAATGTTAGTCAAACTCATTGCATCTTGATGACTGTTGTCGCTCTCTAGTTGGTCGCTTCCCAGTCTTTTGCTAGCCTTCACTTGTACTTAGCGGAATACTGCTTGTGCATTCACTTCCATAAACCCAAAAGTTTTTCCATGAGAGTCCACCATACCTACCTATTTGCGGTACCTACCTGCTGTTCCAAGTAAATTTGCATGTGCCATTCTCTAAATCTTCAAGAAATAGTCTGTTTTGCATGCTCGAACCGCTGATGTGGTGACAGGGGGCTATTGGTATCTTCCATGTTAGGCGTGTTATCCTCGACATGTGTTTATTCACTGTCATTCACGAGAAAGGGGCTGGTAATTGGAATGCCCAGTTCCACGCTTAAATCAAAAACATAACTGTAAAACAAGACTCCCCCTGGATTGATGTTAGTATGGACGGTACCCGAGGATTCGGCTAGCCGTGGAGTGTGATTGATTAGTGGTGGGGGAGTTAAAACTTTACTTTTCTGTTTGGGAACCGCCTATAGCATGAGAAGCATGGAAGATATTGAGAACTCTTGGTCATTGCATTGACAATGAAAGCATGCCACCCAAAATTATTATCTCTGTTTTCAAAGCTTGAGCTCTGGCACCTCTGCAAATCAATGCTTCCCTCTACGAAGGGCATGTCTATTTATTTTCCTATTGAGTCTTCCTCTTCTTATATAAGCACCAATTGGAGAGCACCTCTGTCATTTTTATGCTTTGCTTTTGATTGATATTGAGTATGACTATGACTGGATCTTCGTTCCTGTGAATTACAATGTTTAGTCAGCCCTTGATCTTTGAAAGTGCTCTGCATTTATGTCAAGGAAAAAATAGCGCGTTAAAACTCCGCTATAGCGTGCTAATAGGGTATTTGAAAACTAAATGCTACGCTATGCATATTTCACTCGCTACGACGCTACTCGCGCTAAATACGGTAATTTCGCGCTATAGCGTGTATCGGCGCTATTTTTTCGACGCGCGCTATTTTCTTCAGATGAATTTTTCATCAACCCACTATTATTTTGGGCTTTCCGGTCCAGTAACCCTAACCAGCGGCGACCAAACTTATAGCAACGACCAGACCTACCGAGCGAACCCTAAATCCCTAATCAAACCTATCACGTGATGGTGGCAGCAGCGGCCTCTGGTGCTTCGCCCGTCTCCTCCAGCCACGGACGGTCGCCTCTTGCCGCCTACTACGCTCGCAACCTCCTCTCCTCTTGCCGCCTCTTGCCGCCTCCTCGGTTTTAGCTGATAAATCTGTCATTTGTGTTGCTATATGCTGAAATCTGAACAATGTTTAGTGACACGCTATTTTGCAAAATAGCACGCTATTCTGTTCATGGCGTTTTTTCTAAGATTGCGCTATTTCAAATAGCGCGCTATTTTTATCCTTGATTTATGTTTTGCGGTCTCAGAAACAGCTAGCGAGATACCACATATTCATATTGCTTCATGCTTGTTTTGATTGAATTGTTGGTATCTGAAACTCATTATTATTTGCTCGTTAGCCGATTATGCTTTTGATATTAGTTTACCGTAAGACCTATGTGTCACTTGCTTATGTGGTTAACTTGTGATCTTGCTGAAATTCTGGTTATGAGTTAGACATAGTTGCAACAACAAGATCAAACAGAGTTTGTCAAAGTTTTTATTTCTCTTTCAGTTTGTCAACTGAGTTGCTTGAGGACAAGCAAGGTTTTAAGCTTGGGGGAGTTGATACGTCTCCATCATATCTAGTTTTCCAAACTCTTTTGCCCTTGTTTTGGACTCTAATTTGCATGATTTGAATGGAACTAACCCGGACTGACGCTGTTTTCTGCAAAACTGCCATGGTGTTGTTTTTGTGCATAAATGAAAGTTCTCGGAACGTCCTGAAAATTTACGGAGAATATTTCTGGAAAATATGAAAAATACCTGCGCAAAGATCCACCGGAGGGGATGGGCCAGTGGGCCACTAGCCTTGTAGCCGCGGCCTCCCCCCTAGCCGCGGCTACCAACCTTGTGGGCCCACATGGCTCTGTCGCTCCCAATTCCAACGCTATTTATTCCCTTTCATCCCGGAAAAAATCAAGAGAGAAGAGTTCATCGCGTTTCACGATCCAGAGGCGCCGCCACATCCCATTCTTGCCCTGGAGGGTAGATCTGGAGTTTGTTTTGGGCTCCGGATCAAGGAGATCGTCGCCATCATCATCATCAACCTTCTTCCCTCTCCAATTCCATGAAGCTCTTCATCGTTCGTGAGTAATCTATGCGTAGGCTCGCTAGGCGATGATGAGTAGGATGAGATCTATCATGTAATCGAGTTAGTTTTGACGGGGATTGATCCCTAGTATCCACTATGTTCTGAGATTGATGTTGCTACTACTTTGCCATGCTTAATGCTTGTCACTAAGGCCCGAGTGCCATGAATTCAGATCTGAAATTATTATGTTGTCACCAATATATGTGTGTTTTAGATCCAATCTTGCAAGTTGTAGTTACCTACTATGTGTTATGATCCGGCAACCCCGGAGTGACAATAACCGGAACCACTCCCGGTGATCACCATAGTTTGAGGAGTTCATGTGTTCACCAAGTGCTAAAGCGTTGGTCCGGTTCTTTATTAAAAGGAGAACCTTAATATCCCGTAGTATCCATTTGGACCCTGCTGCCACAGGAGGGATGGACAATAGATGTCATGCAAGTTCTTTTCCCTAAGCACGTATAACTACATACGAAATGCATGCCTACAGCACATTGACGAACGGGAGCTAGCCACATATCTCTCTGTGTTATAACTGTTGCATGATGAATGTCATCCAACAAATCAACGATCCATTGCCTACGAGTTTGTCCCACTGCTGCTGTTAATTGCTTTGCTCTGCTGCTGTTACTACTATTGCTGCTACTATTACTTGCCGCTATTGTTACTTGCTTTGTCCTGCTTCTGTTGCCACTACTGTTGCTACTGCTGTTACTTGCTGCTGGTGTTACTTGCTATTGCTGCTACTTGCTACCGCTGTCACTACTGATGTTCCTTGCCAATGTTGTTACTCGTTACACTGCTACTACCTGCTACAATACTTTTCTGGCGCCATTGATACTTCAGTTAGGAATAATCTGCCGTCAACAGATTCTTTCCTAGCATTGTTGCTATCATACTACATTTGCTTCTTATATCCTGCTTGCAGATACTAATCTTTCAGGTGTGTTTGAGCCGACAACTCAACTGCTAATACTGGAGAATATCCTTTCACTCCCATCGTGTCGAACCAACAAATTTGGGTTGAATACTCTACCCTCAAAAACTAGCGCGATCCCACACGCTGGTGGGCCATTGCAAGACAATTGCTAATTGTTGAGCAACTGGAAGCAATTATCATTACTCTTTACAGCATACATGTCATCACCAAAATCATCATAGATAAGAGGCATGCCATCATCATAATAAATTTGCTCATCAAAACTTAGGGGACTAAAAAAATCATAGTCATCGAACATAGCATCCCCAAGCTTGTGGCTTTGAATATTACTAGCATCATGGATATTCATAGAACTCATACTAACAAAACTGAAATCATGCTTATCATTCAAGGATTTAATTTCAAACATTTTATTAAATTCTGATTCTAGCACTTTGGCACAATTTTTAGAACAATCATTTTTACGGAAGACATTATAAAGGTGAAGCATTTGCGCCCACCTCAATTCCATTTTTTGTAGTTTTCTTTTATAAACCAAACTATTTATAAACAATAAACTAAAAGATTCAATTGCAAGATCTAAAGATATACATTCAAGAACTCACCTCCCCGGGAACGGCACGAGAAAAGAGCAAGACGTCTACTACACAACTTTATTCTTGTAGACGTTGTTGGGCCTCCAAGTGCAGAGTTTTGTAGGACAACAACAAATTTCCATCAAGTGGATGACCTAAGGTTAATAAATCCATTCGAGGTGTAGGATGAAGATGGTTTCTCCCCAACAACCCTCCAATCGAATACAAGAAATCCCTTGTGTCCCCAACACACCCAATACAATGGAAAATTGTATAGGTGCACTAGTTCGGCAAAGAGATGGTGATACAAGTGCAGTATGAATAGTAGAAATAGGTTTTTGTAATTTGAAAATATAAAACGAGCAAGATAACAAGCAATAAAAGTGAGCATAAATGGTAAATTCTTGGAAACAAGGCCTAGGGTTCATATTTTCACTAGTGCAATCTCTCAACAATGCTAACATAATAGAATCATATGATCATCCCTCAACGCGCGACAAAGAATCACTCCAAAGTACATATATACTGGAGAACATAAGATGAAATTGTTGTAGGTAGCAAAACCACCTCAAAGTTATTCTTTCCCGTCAATCTATTGAGCCATTCCTATAAGGGTCACAAACAACCCTAGAGTTTGTACTAGAATAACATGTATGATACATATCAATCAATCCTAATGTCACCTAGATACTCTAATGCCACCTCAAGTATGTGTGCGCTAATTATTTGACATGCATCAAACAATTTCAGATTCATCATATTCAATCCAACACAAATAAATTCAAAGAGTACCCCAAGATTTCTATGAGAGAAAGTAGGACAAGAATGTGTATCAACCCATATGCATAGATTACCCCATTATCACCACGGGAATCTTCAACTTGAGTACCAAAACCTATATTAAGTGAATCAATAGAACACCTGATTGTCACCAAGGGTATCCACATGCAAGAAATACATCAAGTGATCTCGAATCTAATATTCAACCCGACATAACAAAACCTCAAAGGAAAAGATTCAATTCATCACAACACGATAACAAGGGAAGAACACCATATGATCCAACTATATTTACAAAGCCCATGAAACATCAAGATTGTGACATCTCAGGAACACAAGAGAGAGAGAGAGAGAGAGAGAGAGAGAAAGATATCAAACACATAGCTACTGGTACATACCCTCGGCCCCAAGGGTGAGCTACTCCCCCCTCTTCATCATGGAGACCGCCAAGATGATGAAGATGGCCTCCGATGGTGATTGCCCCCTCCGACCATGTGATAGAATAGGGCTAAAGATGATATTGCTTCACAACAAAGGATTGCGGTGCAGAGTGGAAGTTCTAGGTTTATTTCTAGGGGTTTCTCTATTTATAGGATTTTCAGTGTTGGAATTACGCGAAATGGATCCACGTGGTGGTCACAAGGTAACAGGGGACGCCCTAGGGGGTGGGTGCACCCTGTTGCCTTTGGAGCAACTTGTGGCCCCCTCCGGTGGTTCTTTGCTCTAGTATTTCTTATATGAATCAGAAAAAAATCATCAAAAAGTTTCCGGCGATGTTGAGAACTTTTATTTTCTACACAAAACCAACACCATGATAAAAAACATGGTCAACCCAAAACTTGAAAACTTCAGCACACAAAACTCAGCAGAAACCTTATGAGATATGTTTGTATAATTGGAAAATCGTAAAGTTTAGGTACTATTATAAATTGTTAAATATTTAACTATTGCATAAGTTACTATATTATAACGTATCCATGACTTATAACCCTCCCCCCCCCCCCCCCCGATATAATCCATAGCATCATCAAAACAACCAAACTATACAAGCAAAAAACATAATCTGTCTAAAACAGAATAGTCTGTAGTGATCAGCACTAAAACCGTATTTATGTAACTCAAAAAATTCTGAAAAAATAGGAAAACGTGGGAAATTTGTATATCAATGTTTTCTAAGAAATCAGATTACAAAGACATTCGAAAGAAAACAGAGAAATTCTGCCTTGGACGTAAAAGATTATGTTTTTGCTCAGGATCAATTCTTCTATCATCCAAATCATCCCAAAGGCTTTACTTGCACAAACACTAATAAAAACGTAAAAAAACAATTATTATATCAGAAATAATCATGTCAACACACCAAAACACAAAGTAAAAACAAAAAAATTAAGACAACTATTGGGTTGCCTCCCAAGAAGCGTTATTGTTTTATGCCCCCACCTAGGCATAATGCGTAGTATCACGTGTTGTCATCCTTCCATCACTACATAGGTGTCCATCATGATTGATTCATAAGGTGGTTTAGTTCTATTTCTAGGGAAGTGTGCCATCCCTTTCTTTAATGGGAATTGGAATCTTATGTTTCCTTCCTTCATATCAATAATAACACCTATAGTTCATAAGAAAAGCATATCCAGTATTATTGGACAGGACAGATTGCATTCAACATCAAGCACAATGAAATATATAGGCACATAATTTCTATTGGAGCTCTTCAGAGAGAGAAGATTCCATTGGAGCTCAAGGTCTCCATTTGAGAAGATCCTCAGGGATTCAAGGCCCCTTAGGGTATCCATCCATGGATAAATGACCCATATGACCATGAGATTTGTATGAACTACCTCTCAAGAACTACATTATATCTTTATTTTCCTTGTTGTTCTTGGATCTTGACGCACCTCTTGTATTGCTTCTGATTTGAGGAGTTGGCATGATCTTGTCCAATAAAGTGTCCCCGTGTGCTGAAAAAGAATAAATGATTACCTAACTAGACCATCCACGTGTTGGAAATATGCCCTAGAGGCAATGATAAAATAGTTATTATTATATTTCCTTTTTCAAGATAATCGTTTATTATCCATGCTATAATTGTATTGAATGAAAACATAAATGCATGTGTGGATATATAGACCAAACGATGTCCCTAATAAGCCTCTAGTTGACTAGCTAGTTGATCAAGGATGGTTAAGCTTTTCTGACCATATGCAAGTGTTGTCACTTGATGACTGGATCACATCATTAGGAGAATGATGTGATGGAAAAGACCCAAACTATAAATGTAGCATGTGATCGTGTCATTTTGTTGTTATTCTTTTCTGCGTGTCAAGTATTCATTCATATAACCATGAGGTCATGTAACTCACTGACACTGGAGGAATACCTTGTGTGTATCAAACGTCGCAATGTTACTAGGTGATTATAAAGGTGCTCTAGAGGTATCTCCGAAGGTGTCCGTTGAGTAAGCATGGATCAAGACTGGGATTTGTCACTCCGTGTGACGGAGAGGTATCTCGGGGCCCACTCGGTAATACAACATCACATATAATCCTTGCAAGAAATGTGGCTAATGTGTTAGTCACGGGATCTTGTATAACGGAACGAGTAAAGAGACTTGGCGGTAACGAGATTGAAATAGGTATAGGGAACCCGACGATCAAATCTCGGGCAAGTAACATACCGAAGGACAAAGGGAATGACATATGGGATTATATGAATCCTTGGCACACAGGTTCAACCATAAGATCTGCGTAGAATATGTACGATCCAATATGTACATCCAGGTCCGGTTGTTGGATGTTAACCGGGGAGTGCCTCAGGTCATGTATGCATAGTTCTCGAACCCGCAGGGTGTGCACACTTAAGGTTCGGTGACGTTTCGGTATAGTTGAGTTATAGGTGTTGGTGACCGAAGGTTGTTTGGAGTCCCGGATGAGATCACGGACGTCACGAGGGTTTCCGGAATGGTCCGGAAACGAAGATTGATATATAGTATTGTTTCATTTGGCCTCGAGAAAGATTTCACGCATTACCGGCAGTGTACCGGGAGTGATGAATGGGTTCTGGGTTTTTACCGGGAGGGCGCCACCCACCGGAGAGAGAACCCAATAGCACATGGGTGGCGCACCAGCCCTTGGTGGGCTAGTGAGGCCAGCCCAAGGGAGCTATGTCAGCTAGAAGAAAAATCAAAGGAAAAAAAGGAGGGAGGTGGGAAGGAAGGAGGGAACTCCTCCTTCCCCAAACCGAATTGGAGTTGGAATCCCCTCCTCCTCCACTTGGTCGACGCCCTAGGGGCTCTCTTAAGCCCCAAGGCTAGCCCCTCCCCTCCACCTATATATACTAGAGCTTTTAGGGTTTTTGAGACACAACTTTGCCACGTGCAAACCTAAACCTCTACTTTGTAGTTCTTCCTCTAGATCGGTTTTCTACGGAGCTCGGGCGGAGCCCTGCAGGAATAGATCATCACCATCACCGGCGCGTCGTCACGCTGCCGGATAACTCATCTACTTCCCCGTCTCTCTTGATGTATCAAGAAGGTGGAGATCGTTATCGAGCTGTACATGTGCTAAACGCAGAGGTGTCGTTCGTTCGGTGCTAGATCAGAACGGATCGTGGGACGACGGTCATTTGCATCACGAAGCTGTTCCACTACATCAACCACGTTTCTTAATGCTTCCCGCTTAGCGATGTACAAGGGTATGTGGATCCAATCTCCCTCTCGTAGATGAACATCACCATGATAGGTCTTCGTGTGCGTAGGAATTTTTTTGTTTCCCATGCAACGTTCCCCAACAGTGGCATCAATAGCTAGGTTCATGCGTAGATGTAATCTCGAGTAGAACACAAAAGTTTTTGTGGGCGTTGATGTTTGATTTGCTGCCCTCCTTCGTCTTTTCTCGATTTTGCAGTATTGTTGGATTGAAGCGGCCCGGACCAACATTACTCGTACGCTTACGAGAGACTGGTTTCGTCAACTAACATGCAACTTGTTGCATAAAGATGACTGGCGGGTGTTTGTTTCTTCAACTTTAGTTGAATTGGATTTGACCGAGGCGGTCCTTGGAGAGAGGTTAAATAGCAATTTGCACATCTTTGTTCTGGTTTTGCGTAAGTAAGATGCAGTCATACTAGATACCCATAGCAGCCACGTAAAACATGCAACAACAAATTAGAGGACGTCTCACTTGTTTTTGAAGGGTATGCATGTGATGTGATATGGCCAAAGACATGATGTGATATATTGGATGTATGAGATGATCATGTTGTAATAGTTAAATATCGACTTGCACGTCGATGCTACGGCAGCCGGCAAGAGCCATAGGGTTGTCTTTAAACTAATGTTTGTGTTTGGAGATGTGTTTACTATATTGCTAGGTTGTAGCTTTAGTAGTAATAGCATAGATAGCATGACAACCCCGATGGCAGCATGATAATGGAGATCATGATGATGGTGATCATGGTGTGGTGCCGGTGATGATGAAGATCATGTCGGTGCTTTGGTGATGGAGATCAAGAAGCACAAGATCATGTCCATATCATGTCACTTATGAATTGCATGTGATGTTAATCCTTTTATGCACCTTATCTTGCTTAGAACGATGGTAGCATTATAAGGTGATCCCTCACTAAATTTCAAGATAAAATTGTGTTCTCCCCAACTGTGCACCGTTGCGACAGTTTGTCGTTTCGAGACACCACGTGATGATCGGGTGTGATAGACTCAACATTCACATACAACGGGTGCAAAAGAGTTGCACACACGGAACACTCGGGTTAAACTTGACGAGCCTAGCATGTGCAGACATGGCCATGGAACACAAGACCGAAAGGTCGAGCATGAATTGTATAGTTGATATGATTAGCATAGAGATGTTTACCACTGAAGCTACACTCAACTCACGTGATGATCGGACTTAAGTTAGTGAATCTGGATCATGCCACACTCAAGTAACTAGACGGATGTCTATTTGAGTGGGAGTTTATTAGTAATTTGATTAGCTGAACTCTAATTGTCTTGAACATAGTCTAAGTCCACTTTGCAATATTTTATGTTGTAGATCAATGGCTCACGCAGTAGCAACCCTGAATTTCAGCACGTTCCTAGAGAAAGCTAAGCTGAAAGATGATGGTAGCAACTTTGTAGACTGGGCTCATAATCTGAGGCTTATCTTACAAGTTGGGAAAAAGAATTATGTCCTTGATGCAGTGCTAGAAGATGAACCACCCGCTACGTCTGATCAAGATGTTTTGAACGCTTGGCAAGCACGCAAGGAGGACTACTCGGTAGTTCAATGTGCAGTTTTGTATGGCTTAGAACTGGGACTTCAACGATGCTTTGAATGTCATGAAGCATATGAGATGTTCCAGGAGTTGAACTCTATCTTTCAGGAGAATGCCCGGATCAAGAGGTATGAGACCTCCGATAAATTCTATGCTTGCAAAATGGAGGAGAATTCGTCTATCAGTGAACATGTGGTCAAAATGTCTGGGTACTCAAACCCTCTAGCTGAGCTGGGAGTTGAACTTCCGCAAGAGGCTATACCTGACAGAATTCTTCAATCACTGTCACCTAGCTACAAGAGCTTTGTGTTGAACTATAACATGCAAGGGATGAACAAGTCACCCCGCGAGTTATTCGCGATGCTGAAAGTCGCAGAGTCAGAACTCCGGAAAGAACATCAAGTGTTGATGGTCAATAAGACCCTGGTTTCAAGAGAAACGACAAAGGCAAGAAGGGTAACTCCAAGAAGAGCGGCAAAACTGTTGCCACTCCGACGAAGAAACCCAAGGATGGACCTAAGCCGGAAACAGAGTGCTATTATTGCAGGGGATGGGTCACTTGAAGCACAACTGCCCTAAGTATTTGGCTGATAAGAAGGCGGCCAATGCCAAACCAGGTATATATGATATACATGTTATTGATGTGTACCTAACCAACTCTCGTAGTAGTGCGTGGGTATTTGATACCGGTTCTGTTGCTCACATTTCCAACTCGAAGCAGGAACTGCGGAATAAACGAAGGCTGACGAAGGATGAAGTGACGATGCGCGTCGGAAACGGTTCCAAGGTTGATGCAATCAACATCGGCACAGTCTCACTTCAGTTACCATCGAGATTAGTTATGATCTTAAATAACTGTTATGCCTGCGTTAAGCATGAACATTATATCTGGATCTTGTTTATTGCGAGACGGTTACTCATTTAAGTCAAAGAATAATGGTTGTTATATTTTTATGAGTAATATCTTTTATGGTCATGCACCCAATGTGAGGGGTTTGTTCATATTAAATCTTGATTGTGATGACACGCATATACATAACATTGAGACCAAAAGATGTGGAGTTAACAATGATAGCGCCACCTTTTTGTGGCACTACCGCTTAGGTCATATTGGTGTAAAGCGCATGAAGAAACTCCATGCTGATGGGATTTTGGAGTCACTTGATTTCGAATCACTTGACATGTGTGAACCATGCCTCATGGGAAAGATGACTAAGACTCTGTTCTCCAGAACAATGGAGCCTACAAGTGACTTGTTGGAGATCATACATACTGATGTGTGTTGTCCAATGAGTGTGGAGGCGCGCAGCGGATATCGTTATTTTCTCACCTTCACTGATGATTTGAGTAGGTATGGATATATCTACTTGATGAAGAACAAGTCTCAAATGTTTGAAAAGTTCAAGCAATTTCATAGTGAAGTTGAAAATCAACGTAACAAGAAGATCAAGTTCCTACGATCTCATCGAGGGGGCGAATATCTGAGTTTCGAGTTTGGTGCTCACTTAAGACAATGTGGAATCGTTTCACAGTTGACACCGCCTGGAACACCACAGCGTAATGGTGTGTCCGAACGTCGTAATCGTACTTTGTTAGATATGGTGCGATCTATGATGTCTCTTACCGATTTGCCATTATCGTTTTGGGGTTATGCATTAGAGACAGCTGCATTCACTTTAAATGGGGCACCATCAAAATCCGTTGAGACAACACCATATGAGCTATGGCATGGCAAGAAGCCAAAGTTGTCGTTTCTTAAAGTTTGGGGATGCGATGCTTATGTCGAAAAGCTTCAGCCTGAAAAGCTGGAACCCAACGCGGAAAAGTGTGTCTTCATAGGTTACCCAAAAGAGACAGTTGGGTACACCTTCTATCTCAGATCCGAGGGCAAAGTGTTTGTTGCTAAGCACGGAGCTTTTTTTGAGAAGGAGTTTCTCTCGAAAGGATTGAGTGGGAGGAAGATAGAACTTGATGAAGTTGTGGAACCTCTGCTCCAAAAGGATGGTGGTGCAGGGCAGAGAGAAATCTCTGTCGAGGCAACGCCAGTTGAGGAGGAAGCTAATGATGATGATCATGAAGCATCGGATCAAGTTACTATCGGACCTCGCAGGTCGACAAGATCACTGATACGTCTCTGTCGTATCTACTTTTCTGAACTCTTTTGCCCTTGTTTTGGACTCTAATTTGCATGATTTGAATGGAACTAACCCGGACTGACGCTGTTTTCAGCACAATTGCCATGGTGTTGTTTTTGTCCAGAAATAAAAGTTCTCGGAATGTCCTGAAAATTTATGGAGATTTTTTCTGGAATAAAAGAAAAATACGTGCGCAAAGATCCATCGGAGGGGGCATGCCAGTGGTCCACAAGCCCACAGGCCGCGGCCACCCCCCTAGGTCGCGTCGTGCAGGCTTGTGGGGCCCACGTGGCACCACCTCCCCCAATCTCAGCTCTATATCTTCCATCTCGCCCGAAAAAAAATCAGAGAGAAGGTTTCATCGCGTTTTGCGATACGGAGGCGCCGCCACATCCTGTTCTTCATTTGGAGGGCAGATCTGGAGTCCATTTCGGGCTCCGGAGAGGGGAAATTGTCGCCATTGTCATCATCAACCTTTCTCCATCGAAAATTCCATGATGCTCTTCATCGTTCGTGAGTAATCTCATCGTAGGCTTGCTGGACGGTGATGAGTTGGATGAGATCTATCATGTAATCGAGTTAGTTCTTGACGGGGATTGATCCCTAGTATCCACTATGTTCTAGATTGATGTTGCTACTACTTGGCTATGCTTAATGCTTGTCACTAGGGCCCGAGTGCCATGATTTCAGATCTGAACCTATTATGTTGTCGCCAATATATGTGTGTTTTAGATCCTATCTTGGGAAGTTGTAGTCACCTACTATGTGTTATGACCCGGCAACCCCGGAGTGACAATAGCCGGAACCACTCCCGGAGATGACCATAGTATGAGGAGTTCATGTATTCATCGCGTGTTAATGCGTTGGTCCGGTTCTTTATTAAAAGGAGAACCTTAATATCCCATAGTTTCCATTAGGACCCCGCTGCCACGGGAGGGATGGACAATAGATGTCATGCAAGTTCTTTTCCCTAAGCACGTATGACTACATACGGAAGACATGCCTACATTAGATTGACGAACGGGAGCTAGTTACATATCTCTTCGTGTTATAGATGTTACATGATGAATCATATTCGTCATACTCATCTATCACCGATCCACTGCCTACGAGTCTGTTACTACTGGTCCTCGCTACGTTACTTTGTCTAGGCTTGTCCCTTGCTACAAAAGGGATTGGGTCACCTTGCTGCTGCTGGTGTCACTACTATTGTTACTCCGCTGCTACTTGTTGCAAGACCTTTTTTGGAGCAGTTGCTGGGGAAGAATAGTCCCCCGTCAATGTGCTTTTTAATGGTGCCATTGATACAATAGTTAGGAATAGTCTACCGTCAACAGATCGTTTCTGGCACCGTTGTTATCATACTACTTTGCTACTGATACTTTGCTTGTAGACGCTAATCTTTCAGGTGTGGTTGAATCTGACACACTTAGCTACTAATACTTGAGAATATTCTTTCGCTTCCCTCGTGTGAACCAACAAATTTGGGTTGAATACTCTACCCTCGAAAACTGCTGCGATCCCATACGCTTGTGGGTCATCAAGGCTTTTTCTGGCGCCGTTGCCGGGGAAGCACAACTATATTCTCTGAGTCACTTGGGATTGACGTCTGCTGATCACTATGAGGAATCCGAAAGATTCAAGAACTAAAATCCTACCTTCAACTACAAGGAGAGGTAAGGAACTGCCATCTAGCTCTGCACTTGATTCCCCTTCAGTTTTGAGTAAGTTTGCGACTTCACCTCCTGCTAGAAATCTTGATATGTCGTCTGTGCTTGATGATGCTACTTCTGCTGCCCATGATGCTATGCTTGATACTATGCATGATGATGCTATGCTTGATACTATGCCTGATGATGCTATGCTTGATACTGCTTTGCCACTTGGTGCCCTTGATGCACATATTGCTAGAGTTGCTGCTAGATGTGATGATACTTCTGAAACTGCTCATACTATTGAAGTAGAACCTGCTATTCCTGATACACGCTATGTTATGGAGGGAGAGATAGCTGAGGATTTTCTTGCGTATAAGGATAGCTATGATGTTGAGAAACTTATGCGCAAGTGGAAAGAAAAATCTATGAATGCTGGGATGAAATACGACCCGAAGTTTGCCACTTCGCCTATCTTTGTGACCGATAAGGATTATGAATTCTCTGTCGACCCTGAGTTAATCACTCTAGTCGAATCTGATCCTTTTCACGGTTATGAGTCTGAAACGGTTGTAGCCCATCTTACCAAACTGCACGATATAGCCACCCTATTCACTAGTGAGGAAAAGACCCGCCACTACTATATGCTCAAGTTGTTTCCTTTCTCGCTAAAGGATGATGCTAAAACTTGGTTCACTTCTCTTGCTCCTGGTTGTGTGCGTAGCCCCCAGAATATGGTCTACTACTTCTCTGAAAAATATTTCCCTGCCCATAAGAAGCAAGCTGCCTTGCAGGAAATATACAATTTTGCTCAAGCTGAAGAAGAGAGTCTCCCACAAGCTTGGGGGAGGCTTATCCACCTACTGAATGCTTTGACTGATCACCCTCTCGAAAAGAACGAAATACTTAATATCTTCTATAATGGACTTAACGATGCTTCCAAAGACCACCTAGATAATTTTGCCAGTAATGTTTTTAGGGAACAAACCGTAGAACAAGCTGAGATTCTAGTGAATAACATCTTGTGCAATGAGAATGCTTGGACTATTCCCGAACCACCTCCTAAGCCAACTCCGAAGAAAAGAAGTATTCTATTGCTCAGCCCCGAAGATATGCAAGAAGCTAAGAAATCTATGCGAGAGAAAGGAATTAAATCTGAAGATGTCAAAAATCTACCACCTATCGAAGATATCCATGGTCTCGATAACCCGATACAAGTAGTAGAAGTAAATTCTCTGCGTAGGTTTGATGAGAGTGATATTCCTTTTGATAAACCTGCTAGCTTATGCCTGGATGAATTTGATAACTTTGTTGCCAAACAACAGAGTTTCAATGATTATGTTAGCAGACAATTGGAAAAGAATGCTCGTATGCTTAGTCATTTAAGTGCTTGTGTGGACAGAAACGTCAATGATCTTAAACTTCTGAGTAAACATGCCTCTATGGTTACTACTCACGTACAACAAGTACTTAAAGCTCAAAATGACTTGCTCAATGAATTGAATGACAATTCTGTCAGAGTCGTTACTAGAGGCAGTAGAATGACCCAGGAACCTCTGTATCTTGAGGGTCATCCGAAGACAATTGAACAAGATTCTCAAGGAGTTAGCACTGATGCACCTAGTCATCCTAAGAAGAAGAAAGATGCTAGGAACCTGCACGCTAGCAACCTTGTTGCTGTTACACCTGAGTGTCCAAATGATGCCTCTGTCTCTGATGCTGAAACACAATCTGGTGATGAACATGAGCCTAATGATGATATCAATAGTGATGTTCATGTTGATGCTCAACCTAGCAATGAAAAGGATGTGGAGATTGAACCTGACGATCTTGATAACCCACAGCCTAAGACTAAGAGATACGATAAGAATGAATTCGCTGCTAGGAAGCACGGTAAAGAAAGGGAACCATGGGTTCAGAAACCCATGCCCTTTCCTCCCAAACCATCCAAGAAAAAGGATGATGAGGATTTTGAGCGATTCGTTGAGATGATCAGACCTGCCTTTCTGCAAATGCGTTTGATAGATATGCTCAAGATGTCCCCGTATGCTAAGTACATGAAAGATATTGTGACTAATAAGAGGACGATACCTGATCTTGAGATCTCCGCCATGCTTGCCAACTATACCTTCAAGGGTGGAACTCCTAAGAAACTACGTGATCCTGGTGTGCCCACTATACCTTGCTCCATTAAAGGCAACTACGTTAGAACTGCTTTATGCGACCTTGGAGCCGGTGTTAGTGTTATGCCTCTCTCTCTCTCTTTATCGTAGACTTGAACTGGATAAGTTGACACCCACTGAAATCTCTCTGCAAATGGCCGACAAATCAACTGCTTTCCCTATTGGCATTTGCGAGGATGTGCATGTTGTGGTTGCTAACACCACTATCTTAACAGACTTTGTTATCTTGGATATTCCCAAGGACGATGCCATGGCGGTCATCCTCGGAAGACCCTTTTTAAACACTGCAGGGGCTGTTATAGATTGCAACAAAGGCAATGTCACTTTCCATGTCAACGGTAATGAGCATACGGTGTACTTTCCGAAGAAACAATATCGAGTACATTGCATCAATGCTATCAAAAGACTTCATCGATTCTTATTGGGAGCTTTGAATGCCCTATTCCTCGTGTCGAGATGAAGTATGACTTTCTTGTTGGGGAAATACACATCCCCATTGAGGTGACCTAGTGACTATTCGAAAATTCTCCGTCTTCTTTTGCGATTCGAAAAAGTTTTGTCGATGGGATTTGATCAACCCCATTGACGGATTTCTTTCCATGACCATGAGATGGATGAATCGAGGAGTCACAAACCTCTGTCCCAAGCTTTCACTTTAGGTTGGTTAGAAGAAAAATGATAGATTTAGTTTTGTTTTCCCTATTTTCTATCTTAGCGTCCGGTAGAAAAGTACCCCGAAAATAAAAGTTCTCCGAACGTTGTGAAAATCAAGTATGATTTTTTCTGAAATTTTTGAAAAATACTAGGAGAAAGAGTCTGTGTGGGGGCCACACCAGTGGGCCACAAGACCTAGGGGCGCGGGAACCCCCCTGGCCATGCCACCCAGGCTTGTGGGGCCCACAAGCACCCCCTCTACTCATTCTTTCTCTCATCCGCTTCTCCTACCTCTAGAAAAAATCGTTTCGCAGCTCAAACCCGTGTTCTTGCTCCTCTTGCTAGGATTTTCGATCTCTTTGCTCAAATCACCATTCTCCGAACTGTTTTGGGGAAATTACTCCTTGGTAAGTGACTCCTCCATTGGTCCAATTAGTTTTTGCTCTAGTGCCTTATACTCCGCGTATTTTTGCTACCTTGGTGACCATGTTCTTGAGCTTTGCATGCTGATTCTAGCTGGTCCCAAGTAGTTTTGATGCGTAATATGGTCTCTAGGCACTTGTTGGAGTAGTTGCTACGAGTTTCGTTGAGCCTTATTCACTTTTCCTTAGAATCACTAAAAAATTCAGAAATTTTCAGAGATAGAAAAGGGAAAAGATGAGGAGGTTCTTAAGGGGCTTGTCAAGCCGTGACCTCAAGGTTGATGGGAGTGAGAAGAAGCCCAAGTATTTGGTCCCTCGAGTCGTAGAAGTTCGAGCGTGCGAGTGGCCAAGCGACGTGTTCTTACGCGCCGCTGGAATTTATGAGGACTTTTATCACTTGGTGGAGAACGCAAGCCTTACCGCCTTCATTGAAGATAAGTGTGTGCAATACCTCCTCCTCACTAATATCTTCATACAAAGCTTTAACTTCTATCCGAGGAAGAATCCTCCTATGGTTGAGTTTAAACTTTATGATATCCCCCAGCGCATGTCACTCCAAGATTTTTGCAATGTTTGCAAATTACCTTACGTTGGGGATATTCATGAACCTCGTCCACGGGACTTGGAGGCTTTCATCGATACAATTGCTATAGGAGAGGAGAGAGGAGTGTCTTGTGCTAGAGCTGCTAGCATTCATTTTCCCGTGCTTCGGTACTTCTCATTATTTGTGGGAAAATGTTTGATTGGCCGTGGGAAAGCTGGGTCACTTAGTTCCCTAGGTCTTGTGGTCTTGCGTGAAGCCCTTTATAACGATAAAACTTATAGCTTGGGCGCTATAGTAGCTCAACGGTTGAACCTGAACCGTTCTAAAGGTGTTGTCTGTGGAGGTATCTATGCTACCCGTCTTACCAGACAATTCGAGATACCTATTAGACTGGAGGAGGAATAAGAAATTCTTCTTCCCGAGAGATATCTAGATTATGATAGCATGGTTCGCCATGACTTTCTTGATAGAGATATAAGTAGAAGGATGATTTATAACCTGGTATTTAGTCAGGGTACTCATGAGACTATTACTTTGCCTGCTCCTTCTTTGTTCAATCTTCATGCAGGCAGGTACATTATTATGCCCTCGGACATCTACGCATATTGGGGCTTGGCCCAACCACAGGTGTCCGTGCCCGAGCCACCAGTCGAGTACCAGACGCCAGTTTATCAGTGGGAGCCAGAGGAGCTCACACAGCAGTGGCATCCTCAATCCACTCCGGAGTACCCCGGAGCTGGTTATTTCCCTCCTTGGGAGTAGACCAACTTAGGCCAAAAGCCTAAGCTTGGGGGAGTACTTGTTCTCACCGACTTTACATTCTTGCTTATGCTTTCACTTTGTTCGTCGGTGTTCACACTTTGCCACTGTATCATCCAAGCTAGTTTATTTTCTTTTTCTCGTTTTCTTTTCGTGTGTCTGTCTAGTTTGAGAAAACCCAAAAAGATTTTTCTTTTCTTCTTTTGCTTGTTGGGAGCTTTCCCGCGTAGATAGTTTTCCTTTTCTTTGGGTCAAGGTAGAAGATATTGGTTACAATGTTTAGTGGCTCTTGCATGCATACTTGTTTAGCTTTCATTGAGCCATATTACTTTGTCTTCTCCTTTGTGTTTGCCTGCAGATTCCAGCTTTAGTCCAATGCACGAGCACACTTATTATTGTTCACATCATTCGGTCGTGCAGTGAAAGGCAATAATGACGATATATGATGAAGTGACTGAGCCTGGAAAAGCTGCTATGAACTCGATCTATTCTGTTTTTGTAAATATGACTAGCTCAATGTTCCTAGTTCAGCTTTGTTGTGAGAGAAACATGTTTGCAATGACAACTTAGAGATCATAGTTGATTATGCCATGCTTACTTAGCTAGGAGCTTATAATGGTTTGCCTTGGTTCCCAACATGAATGTTGAGATGACTATGATGTAGTATGATAGGATGGTATCCTCCTTTGAATGATTCAAGTGGCTTGACTTGGCGCATGTTCACGCATGTAGTTGAAACAAAATCAACATAGCCTCTATGATGTTCATGTTCATGGTGATTTATGTCCTACTCATGCTTGCACTCAATGTTAGTTAATCTCAAAGCATTTTGATGACTGTTGTCGCTCTCTAGTTGGTCGCTTCCCAGTCTTTTGCTAGCCTTCACTTGTACTAAGCGGGAATACTGCTTGTGCATCCACTTCCATAAACCCAAAGTTGTTCCATATGAGTCCACCATACCTACCTATGTGCGGTATGTACCTGCCGGTCCAAGTAAATTTGCATGTGCCATTCTCTAAATCTTCAAGAAATAATCTGTTTTGCATGCCCGAACCGCTCATGTGGTGACAGGGGGCTATTGGTATCTTCCATGCTAGGCGTGTTATCCTCGATATGTGTTTATTCACTATCATTCACGAGAAAGGGGTCGGTAATTGGAATTCCCAGTTCCATACTCAAATCGAAAATATAATTGCAAACAAAACTCCCCCGGGATTGATGTTGGTATGGACGGTACCCAAGGATTCGACTAGCCTTGGAGTGTGATTGATTGGTGGTGGGGGAGTCAAAACTTTACTTTTTTGTTTGGGAACCACCTATAGCATGTGTAGCGTGGAAGATGTTGAGAACTCTTAGTCATTGCGTTGACAATGAAAGCATGCCACCCAAAATTATTATCTCTATTTTCAAAGCTTGAGCTCTGGCACCTCTGCAAATCAATGCTTCCCTCTGCGAAGGGCCTATTTATTTATGTTCCTGTTGAGTCATCCTCCTCTTATAAAAGCACCAATTAGAGAGCACCTCTGTCATTTTTATGCTTTGCTTTTAACTGTGTTGAGTATGACTATGACTGGATCTTCATTGCCATGAATTACAATGTTTAGTCAGCCCTTGGTCTTTGAAGGTGCTCTGCATTTATGTTTTGCAGTCTCAGAAAGAGCTAGCGAGATACCATCTATTCGTACTACTTCATGTTGTTTTGATTGAAGTGTTGACGTTTGAGACTTATTATTATTTGCTCGCTAGTTGATTATGCCATTGATATGAGTTTACCGTGAGACCTAGATGTCATTTGCTTATGTGGTTTTCTTGTGATCTTGCTGAAATTCTGGTTATGAGTTAGACATAGTTGCAACAACAAGATCAAACAGAATTCGTCAAAGTTTTTCTTTTGTCTCTTTCAGTTTGTCAACTTAATTGCTTGAGGACAAGCAAGGCTTTAAGCTTGGGGGAGTTGATACGTCTCCATCGTATCTACTTTTCCGAACTCTTTTGCCATTGTTTTGGACTCTAATTTGTATGATTTGAATAGAGCTATCCCGTACTGACGTTGTTTTCAGCAGAATTGCCATGGTGTTGTTTTTGTGCGGAAAAAAAAGTTCTCGGAATGTCCTGAAAATTTACGGAGATTTTTTCCAGAATAAAAGAAAAATACCTGCGCAAAGATCCACCGGAGGGGGCGTGCCAGTGGGCTACAAGCCCACAGGCCGCGGCCACCCCCTAGGCCGCCCCGTGCAGGCTTGTGGGGACCACGTGGCACCACCGCCCCCAATCTCACCTCTATATCTTCTGTCTCGCCTGGAAAAAATCAGAGAGAAGGTTTCATCGCGTTTTGCGATACGGAGGCGCCGCCACATCCTGTTCTTCATCTGGAGGGCAGATCTGGAGTCCGTTTCGGGCTCCGGAGAGGGGAAATCGTCGCCATCGTCATTGTCAACCTTTCTCCATCGACAATTCCATGATGCTCTTCATCGTTCGTGAGTAATCTCATCGTAGGCTTGCTGGACGGTGATGAGTTGGATGAGATCTATTAGGTAATCGAGTTAGTTCTTGATGGGGGTTGATCCCTAGTATCCATTATGTTCTAGATTGATGTTGCTACTACTTGGCTATGCTTAATGCTTGTTACTAGGGCCTGAGTGCCATGATTTCAGATCTGAACCTATTATGTTGTCGCCAATATATGTGTGTTTTAGATCCTATCTTGCCAGTTGTAGTCACCTACTATATGTTATGACCAGGCAACCCCAGAGTGACAATAGCCGGAACCACTCCCGGAGATGACCATAGTATGAGTAGTTCATGTATTCACCGCGTGTTAATTAGTGTTCAAGAATTCGTCCGATTAACCGGTTAACTTGCCAGTTAATCGCTACTCTTAGGGTGACCGAATCGAATAACACATATTCATCATGGTAACTTGCCATGCCGATTAATTGGCCAGTTAGAACGATTAATGAGTTTTCATACCAATTAATTAGTTGCCAGACCGATTAATCACTACTGGCCTATTAAATGGTGGGCAAACGAATCCCAAAATTATGGCACATAATGCCTCCCACCCCCTCTTTCTACTAAGTACCTAGGGTTTGGCCCTCCTCGCTCTTCCTCATGCTCCTTTCATCCCCTCCTAACCTGGCTGGTGGCTAGTCGTGTTCTCACCAGTGCGAGTCTCCACACTACACCTGGAAGATCTAGTTGCTCTGTCATTCTGGTCGCTTGCCTCGACCCCACCCCCCTTGGAAAATCCCTATCCTCTCCCATGGGATGTTCCCCAATCTCTTCCTCAATGGCGTCACCTGCAGGCAAGGTACTACCATCTTCCCCCATACCTTACTGGAGAATCCAACATTCATATATTAGTAGATTATGAATTACTATTTTGTAGATGGAAGGATGGAACTGTTGGTTTTGGCTGTTATCTGTAGTATATTATGTGATGTATGTTAGCAAGTATATGGATAAGTTTAAATGTTTAATTGCTCAAATTCGAATTTTGAGATTTTATATATTTAGATGTATAACGATTATTAATTTTACCTCTTATCTATTTTTTATATGCCTACAATAGAATATTTTGGTATATTACATAGCTAAGTGCATGGAATTATGGTATGATACATAAAAAAATTACATATAAGTTGGCAAGTTTCTGTTTAATCTACCGAGTAATGGTCGACTGATTAATCCAGTTAATAGGCCGATTCATCGATTAATTGCTACTCCCAAGCCGACCGAGCAGCTACCAGTTACGGATTTCTTGAACAATGGTGTTAATGCGTTGGTCCGGTTCTTTATTAAAAGGAGAACCTTAATATCCCGTAGTTTCCATTAGGACCCCGCTGCCATGGGAGGGATGGACAATAGATGTCATGCAAGTTCTTTTCCCTAAGCACGTATGACTACATACAGAATACATGCCTACATTAGATTGACGAACGGGAGCTAGTTACATATCTCTCCGTGTTATAGCTGTTACATGATGAATCATATCCGTCATACTCATCCATCACCGATCCACTGCCTACGAGTCTTTTACTGCTGGTCCTCGCTACGTTACTTTGTCTAGGCTTGTCCCTTGCTACAAAAGGGATTGGGCCACCTTGCTGCTGCTGCTGTCACTACTTCTGTTACTCTGATGTTACTCCGCTGCTACTTGTTGCAAGACCTTTTCTGGAGCAGTTGCTGGGGAAGAATAGTCCCCCGTCAACGTGCTTTTTACTGGCGCCATTGATACAACAGTTAGGAATAGTCTGCCGTTAACAGATCATTTCTGGCACCTTTGTTATCATACTACTTTGCTACTGATACTTTGCTTGCAGACGCTAATCTTTCAGGTGTGGTTGAATCTGATGCACTCAGCTGGTAATACTTGAGAATATTCTTTCTCTTCACTCATGTGAACCAACAAATTTGGGTTGAATACTCTACCCTCGAAAACTGATGCGACCCCACACGCTTGTGGGTCATCAATCACGTACTGCTCGTGAGTGGTACGGGAATCATGTCTTATCTATCATGTTGTTAGACAACAATGAGCCTGCGAATTAGGAAGAAGCAATGTTGGGCCCGGATTCCAACAAATGGTTAGAGGCCATGAAGTCCGAGATAGGATCTATGTGTGAAAACAAAGTATGTACTTTGGAAGTATTACCTGAAGGTCGCAAGGCTATTCACAACAAATGGATCTTTAAGAAGAAGACGGACGCGGACGGTAATGTGACCGTTTATAAAGCTCAATTTGTGGCAAAGGGTTTTTCACAAGTTCAAGGAGTTGACTACGATGAGACATTCTGACCGGTAGCGATGCTTAAGTCCATCCGAATCATGTTAGCAATAGCTGCATTTTTCGATTATGAAATCGGGCAGATGGATGTCAAAACGGCGTTCCTTAATGGTTTTCTTAAGGAAGAGTTGTATATGATGCAACCCAAAGGTTTTGTCGATCCAAAGAGTGCTAACAAAGTATGCAAGCTCCATCGATCCATTTATGGACTGGTGCAAGCATCTCGGAGTTGGAATAAGCGCTTTGATGAGGTGATCAAGGCGTTTGGGTTTATACAAGCTGTTGGAGAAATCTTCTATATACAAGAAAGTGAGCGGGAGCTCTGTAGCGTTTCTAATATTATATGTGGATGACATATTGCTGATTGGAAACAATGTGGAGTTTTTAGAGAGCGTAAAGGATTACTTGAACAAATGATTTTCAATGAAAGACCTAGGAGAAGTTGCTTACATATTAGGTATTAAGATCTATAGAGATAGATCGAGGCGCTTAATGGGACTTTCACAAAGCACATACCTTGATAAATTTTTGAAGAAGTTCAAAATGGGGCAATCCAAGAAGGGGTTCTTGCCAGTGTTACAAGGTATAAAGTTGAGTAAGACTGGGTGTCCAGTAATTGCGGAAGATAGAGAAAAGATTAGTACCGTCCCCAATGCTTCAGCCATAGGGTCTATCATGTATGCAATGTTGTGCACAAGACCGAACGTCAGCCTGGCCATAAGTATGGCAGGCAGGTTTCAAAGTGATCCAGGAGTGGAACACTGCGCGGCGGTCAAGAATACTCTGAAGTATCTAAAAAGGACTAAGGAAATGTTTCTCATTTATGGAGGTGACGAAGAGCTCGTCGTAAAGGGTTACGTCGATGCAAGCTTTGACACTGATCTGGATGACTCTAAGTCTAAAACCGGATACGTATTTATTCTCAATGGGGGTGTGGTAAGCTGGTGCAGTTCCACGCAAAGCGTTGTAGAAGATTCTACATGTGAAGCGGAGTACATGGCTGCCTCGAAGGCAGCTCAGGAGGGTGTCTCGATGAAGCAGTTCATGACGGATCTTGGAGTTGTGCCGAGCGCACTAAATCCAATAACTCTGTTCTGTGACAACGCTGGTGCCATTTCTCTAGCAAAGGAACCAAGGTTTGACAAGAAGACCACACACATCAAATGATGCTTCAACCTTATCCGCGACTATGTCGAAGGAGATGACGTAAATATTTGCAAAGTGCACACAGATCTGAATGTTGCAGACACGCTGACTAAACCTCTTCCACGAGCGAAACATGATCAACGCCAGAACTGTATGGGTTTTAGATTCATTCCAATGTAAATTGCATAGCGATGTGAGACTAGATTATTGACTCTAGTGCAAGTGGGAGACTGTTTGAAGTATGCCCAAGAGGCAATGATAAAATAGTTATTATTATATCTCCTGTTTCAAGATAATCGTTTATTATCCATGCTATAATTGTATTGCATGAAAACATAAATGCATGTGTGGATATATAGACAAAACAATGTCCCTAGTAAACCTCTAGTTGACTAGCCAATTGATCAAGGATGGTTAATTTTTTCTGACCATATCCAAGTGTTGTCACTTGATGACTGGATCACATCATTAGGAGAATGATGTCATGGACAAGACCCAAACTATAAACGTAGCATGTGATCGTGTCATTTTGTTGCTATTGTTTTATGCGTGTCAAGTATTCATTCCTATGACCATGAGGTCATGTAACTCACTGACACCGGAGGAATACCTTGTGTGTATCAAACATCGCAATGTTACTGGGTGACTATAAAGGTGTTCTGCACGTATCTCCGAAGGTGTCCGTTGAGTTAGCATGGATCAAGACTGGGATTTGTCACTCCGTGTGACGGAGAGGTATCTCGGGGCCCACTCGGTAATACAACATCACATATAAGCCTTGCAAGCAATGTGGCTAATGTGTTAGTCACGGGATCTTGTATTACGGGACGAGTAAAAAGACTAGCCGGTAACGAGATTGAAATAGGTATAGGGATGCCGATGATCAAATCTCGGGCAAGTAACATACCGAAGGACAAAGGGAATGATATACGGGATTATATGAATCCTTGGCACAGAGGTTCAACCGATAAGATCTTCGTAGAATATGTAGGATCCAATATGGACATACAGGTCCCGCTATTGGATATTGACCGGGGAGTGCCTAAGGTCATGTCTGCATTGTTCTTGAACCCGCAGGGTCTGCACACTTAAGGTTCGGTGACATTTCGGTATAGTTGAGTTATAGGTGTTGGTGACCGAAGGTTGTTTGGAGTCCCGAATGAGATCACGGACGTCACGAGGGTTTCCCGAATGGTCCGGAAACGAAGATTGATATATAGGATTGTTTCATTTGGCCTCCGGAAAGATTTCGGGCATTACCGGTAGTGTAACGGGAGTGACGAATGGGTTCCGGGTTTTTATCGGGACGGAGCCACCCACCCGGGAGAGAACCCAATAGTCCATGGGTGGCGCACCAGCCCTTGGTGGGCTGGTGAGGCCAGCCCAAGGGGGCTATGTCAGCTAGAAGAAAAATCAAAAGAAATAAAAAAAAGGAGGGAGGTGGGAAGGAAGGAGGGGACTCCTCCTTCCCCAAACCGAATTGGAGTTGGAGTCCCCTCCTCCTCCACTCTGCCGACGCCCTAGGGGCTCTCTTGAGCCCCAAGGCTAGCCCCTCCCCTCCTCCTATATATATTAGAGGTTTTAGGGTTTTTGAGACACAACTTTGCCACGTGCAACCCTAAACCTCTACTTCGTAGTTCTTCCTCTAGATCGGTTTTCTGCGGAGCTCGGGCGGAGCCCTGCACGAATAGATCATCACCGGCGCGCCGTCACGCTGCCGAGAACTCATCTACTTCCCCATCTCTCTTGCTAGATCAAGAAGGCGGAGATCTTTATCGAGCTGTACGTGTGCTGAACGCGGAGGGCCGTCCTTTCGGTGCTAGATCGGAACGGATCGTGGGACGACGGTGATTTGAATCACGAATCTGTTCCACTACATCAACCGCGTTTCTTAACGCTTCCCGCTTAGCGATCTACAAGGGTATGTGGATCCGATCTCCCTCTCGTAGATGAACATCACCATGATAGGTCTTCGTGTGCGTAGGAAATTTTTTGTTTCCCGTGCAACGTTCCCCAACACAAGGCAGTTTACTACCTCTTGGGCCTTCCTTGCAACAACTAAATAAACAACAATATGCCCATTCGATAGTTTTCCTTTGTTCGGCTAAATCCCACAATAGGTAAGACATAGGAGAGCCACCAAAATCACAAGTTGAGGGGTATTGTTAGCAAAGGTCATTCCTACCTCCTCTAATGGTGATAAATGGTGCAACACATGTGCGTCACAAGCCACAATTACAGAGTTTCAGTGGGATTTCTTCCCACGGGCGAGGGGAGATGTTTGTGTGTGGGGTGGGGATGGGGGAAGGGGGGTCACTTGCGCTTTTCTTCATAGATTCAATTTTTCAAAACAATTTATCTCTTGAACCGTGCTTCCAAATCATGAACCATTTGATAGTTGCATTCCTCACATATATACTTTTGAAATAATATCATATGTTGATAGGTTAGTATGAAAACATTTGACGTGGAATTTGTGCTCCAGAACTAACCCATGCTTAAAAATTGTACTATCCCATGCTTCAAAAATATACTGAATTGCGATTCACTTTTGGGGAAGCTTGATTGTCCTCTCACACGGGAAGATTGTGCTTCGCTCAAAAGCACACGTGGTCACTTTTTTGAGGAAACATAGTTTGTTCTTCTACGCGAGACTCACAACTATGCTTCACGTGGAAGCACATATGTGCTTCACTATTGAGGAATCACATAAGCACAACTGTGCTTCATGGGAAAGTACATATATGCTTCATTTCTTTTGGAAAAGCACAATTATGCTTTCACATGACATGCAAAACTATGATCCACACTTCTAACACACAAAACTCGCAAAACTCCGATGAAATAGAAATAATCCAAAACACATATGACCGGGGATTTTTTACCCCCTTCCCTCAAACCACAAAAAGACCCTGATAGAGTAAACGCCTAGCATGCAACACATGTCGATGTTGGACGTGCCACATGGCATGCTTTGGGGGCTCCGACACTCGAAAGAATGCCCTCATGTGGGGTACCCCCCCCCCCCAATTAATTGGTCTAGATCTGTGCTCATTGCATGAATGAGAAGTCTACAAATCGATCTAAACATCAATCTTAGCTCAGGCACATAGGGCATCCCCATATCACCCTCATGTCTTCACATACGAATCAACTGAACCGATAAGAAATTCTAGGTGGATGAAGAATAGTAAACGCGGTGCACGTACACATGATGTGGGGTACTTTAGCTTGCGTTGTGCCCAGGCTTTGACTATTTTTTTGCTCCACCATTGTTTGTACACCTCATCGAGCTCATGTTCTATCTGAATTATGAAAAAATCAAAGGATCTAAAGTCTCGAGTAAATCTAAAATAAACCCCATGATTGCATATTATATTTATATATGCATTTGCAAACATTCATGAAAAAGGGCTGATATGTAGAGGGCAAAATGTATATTATGTGATATATTTTGAAATAATTAGACAAGAAAAAGGATATCAACATGTAATCATTGACCATTTTTTAATTATGTTCTAAAGCACAATTTGTTTTTGCTATGGCTTGAGTGAAGGGATCAGTGGGCCGCCTACTCGGTGCCTCACCAGGGTGGCCAATATGTCACCACAGGTCCTATGTCATCATGGAAGTTGAACAATTACCTCATATTTCACCAGCCACAAGTACTTGGGAGAGAAGTTTCCCTCGAAAAAGAGAAATGTCGAGGGTGGATTTTTTTCTATTTCCTTTTTTTCTTTTGGGATGATTGTCTTTTCTTTTCAAATCTTCATGCCGAGTCACGGTTTAGGTTGCTGAAATATCGTACAGACACGAACTAGTATCATGTTTCATTTTGAAGTTATCATATACGATGGATCATCATGATGTGTCACAATCCAGTTCCAAGGATAAAATTGCATAGGATAATTTGACCTTACATGAGATGTGGTACAGGTGGACACCATTGCATGCTAAGATCTTCATCTGTCTCATGGGGAATATCTTTAACCAATTGGCACCCGAACATAGACTGTGTATTTGCACGGTGCAACATCCCTTTTCTTGTTCTCCTCATGCATAGTGATAGAGGCAACAATTTGGCAAGGTTATGCCCCGACCACACCTATTTTTTCATATTCAGGCTATATGCATGCTGGTGTTGGAGATTTTTGAAAACTTGGTGTTGTTGTATGCATGGCTCCTTGCATTGGCCATACCATAAAAAATATTTTGCCCCCGCCACTGCTCACGCGATCACAACCACGTTAGCGTGTATGCGATTTTTAAGTTGCACCTTATAGTTGTTTCACTCTCTACCTATAAATCAAGTGATATGTTATCTTGCATTCGCGAAAAAATGAAGGTATTTTGGATGTTAAGGGCGAGTCACGGTTTTGGTCATATAAGATGATAAGACTGGTAAGAAAAATTTGCACAAGACAAGTTGATCTTACCTAAGTTGTGCTCTTTCGTGATGAAGCCATCTTGGATGTTCGATCTTGGTGACAATTTGATAGTGCCAATGTAATTCATGAGTTTTGAGTGTGACGATTACCCACAAAAAGCAATGTGTTTTCTTCTTTTCTTTTTTAAAGTGACTAGCAACCACCAGAAAAGACGCACGAGAAAACGACGATCGAATGGCTATTGGAATTGAGACCGAGGCCCTTTGTGAGAGATACTTGGGGCTCCCGACAGTTGTTGGGTGCTCCAAGGATGGGACCTTCAAATATGTTAAGGAATCCTCCAAGGGCAAAGCTTCAGGATGGAATGGACAGGGCCTCTCGAAGGTTACAAGAGAAGTTTTAGTAAAATCTTTGCTTCAAGCGACATCAACCTATACCATGAGTTGTTTTCAAACTCACGAAGAAAATGTGCGGTAATATGACCTCGATCTCTTCCAAATTTTGGTGGGGGCAGCTAATGGTGACCGGAAGGTGCACTAGATAGCATGGGACAAGATGTGTACTGCTAAACGAGATGGGCTATGGGATTCAGAGATCCAACTTCTTTCAACCAAGCTCTTTCGGCTAAGCAAGCTTGGAGGATTTTACAGGTTCCGTCCTCTTTGTGTGCAAGGGTGCTTAAGGAAAGATATTTTAGGGATGAGAGCATCATGACTACTACCTGTCCGGTTGGGGCCTCATACACTTTCCGAAGCATGTTATATGGGCGTGATTTGCTGCAGGAGGGCAACATTTGGCGCATAGGGGACGATCAGAATGTCCTTATCCACCATGAAAACTGGAAACCCAGGGAGGGGAGTATGAGACCGCTTGGGCAGGAATATGTTCATGGTATGACACGAGTTGTTGACTGTTGGGGAACGTTGCATGGGAAACAGAAAATTTCCTACGCACACGAAGACCTATCATGGTGATGTCCATCTACGAGAGGAGATTAGGATCTACGTACCCTTGTACATCGCACAGCAAGAAGCGTTAAGAAACGCGGTTGATGTAGTGGAACGTCCTCACGTCCCTCGACCCACCCCACTAACCGTCCCACAAACTGTCCCGTGATCCGTCCCACGAACCGTCAAACGATCCGTTGCACGAACCGTCTTGCGATCTGCCTCACGATCCGTTCCGATCTAGTGTCGAACGGACGGCACCTCCGCGTTCAGCACACGTATAGCTCGACGATGATCTCGGCCTTCTTGATCCAGAAAGCAAGACGGAGAAGTAGATGAGTTCTCCGGCAGTATGACGGCGCTCCGGTGGTGGTGAAGGATCTACTCTTGCAGGGCTCCGCCCGAGCTCCGCAGAAATACGATCTAGAGGTAAAACTATGGTGTCTAGATCTGAGTTGCACGTGGCAAAGTTGTCTCAAATCAACCCTAAATCACAAGTATATATAGGAGGGAGGGGGAGGGACTTGCCTTGAGGGCCAAGCCCTCTAGGTGCGCCGGCCAAGAGGAGGAGTAGGACTCCTACTCCAATCCTACTCAAAATAGGATTGGAAAGTGGAGTCCTTCCCTTCCTTCCCACCTTTTCTTTTTTATTTCATTGGTTTTGTCTCTATGGCACATAGGCCTTATCGGGCTGTCCCACCAGCCCACTAAGGGCTAGTGCGCCACCCATAAGTCCTTTGGGCTTCCTCCGGGAGGGTTGCCCCCCCCTCCCGGTGAAATTCCGGAACCCATTCGTCACTCCCGGTACATTCCCGGTAATGCCCGAAAACTTTTCGGTAACCAAATGAAGTCATCCTATATATCAATCTTCGTCTCCGTACCATTCCGGAAACCCTCGTGACATCCGTGATCTCATCCGGGACTCCGAACAACATTCGGTAACCACGCATATAATTCAACTATACTAAAACATCGCCGAACCTTAAGTGTGCAGACCCTGCAAATTCGAGAACTATGTAGACATGCGCCGAGGTACTCCTCGGTCAATATCCAATAGCGAGACCTAGATGCCCATATTGGATCGTACATATTCTCCGAAGATATTATCGGTTGAACCTCAGTGTCAAGGATTCATATAATCTCGTATGTCATTCCCTTTGTCCTTCGGTATGTTACTTGCCCGAGATTCGATCGTTGATATCCGCATACATATTTCAATCTCGTTACCGGCAAGTCTCTTTACTCGTTCCGTAATACAAAATCCCGTGACTTACACTTAGTCACATTGCTTGCAAGGCTTGTGTGTGATGTTGTATTACCGAGTGGGCACCGAGATACCTCTCTGTCATAAGGACTGACAAATCCCAATCTTGATCCATACTAACTCAACGGACACCTTTGGAGATACATGTAGAGCACCTTTATATTCACCGAGTTACGTTGCGACGTTTGATGCACACATGGTATTCCTCCGGTGCCAGTGAGTTATATGATCTCATGGTCATAGGAACAAAATACTTGACATGCAGAAAACAATAGCAATAAAATGACACGATCAATATGCTACGTATATAATTTTGGTCTTGTCCATCACATGATTCTCCTAATGATGTGATCCCGTTATCAAGTGACAATACTTGTCTATGGCCAGGAAACCTTGACCAACTTTGATCAACGAACTAGTCAACTAGAGGCTCACTAGGGACAGTGCGTTGTCTATGTATCGACACATGTATTTAAGTTTCCAATCAATACAATTCTAGCATGGCTAATAAACGATTATTATGAACAAGGAAATATAATAATAACTAATTTATTATTGCCTCTACGGCATATTTCCAACAGTCTCCCACTTGCACTAGAGTCAATAATCTAGTTCACATCACCATGTGATTTTAACGAATCCAACACCCATATAGTTCTAGGGTTTGATCACGTCTTGCTCGTGAGAGAGGTTTTAGTCAACGGTTCTGAAACTTTCAGATCCGTGTGTGATTTACAAATATTTATGTCATCTTATAGATGTTGCTACTACGTGCTATTCGGAAATACTCCAAATATCTACTCTACTATACGAATCAGTTTTACCACTCATAGTTATTCGGATTAGTGTCAAAGCTTGCATCGACGTAACCCTTTACGATGAACTCTTCAACCACCTCCATAATCGAGAAAAATACCTTAGTCCATTTAGTTACTAAGTATAAATTTGACCGTTGATCAGTGATTTAATCCTGGATCATTCTCTGTACCTCTTTAATAGACTTGTGGCAAGGCACACATCAGGTGCAGTACACAGCATGGCATACTATAGAGTCTACGGCTAAGGCATAGGGCACGACCTTCGTCCTTTCTCTTTCTTCTACCGTGGTCGGGCTTTTGAGTCTCACTCAAATTCACACCTTACAACACACCCAAGAACTCCTTCTTTGCTGATCTATTTTGAACTCCTTCAAAAACTTGTCAAGGCATGCATTTCATTTGAAAGTTCTGTTTAACATTTTGATCTATCTTCATAGATCTTTATGCTCAATGTTCAAGTAGATCCATCCAGGTCTTCCTTTGAAAAAACCCTTTCAAATAGCCTTTATGCTTCACAGAAATTCTACATTACTTGTGATCAACAATATGTCAACCACATATACTTTATCAGGAATACTATAGTGCTCCCATTCACTTCTTTGGAAATACAAGTTTTCTCATAAACCTTGTACAAACCCAAAACCTTTGATCATCTCATCAAAGCGTATATTCCAACTCCGAGATGCTTGCACCAGTCCATAAAAGGATCGCTGGAGCTTGCATACTTGTTGGTATCCTTAGGATCGACAAAACCTTCTGATTGTATCACATACAATCTTTCCTCAAGGAAACCGTCGAGGAAACAATGTTTTGACTTCCTATGTGCAATATTTCACAAATAATGCAGCAACTACTAACATAATTCCAACAGAATTTTAGCATCTCTACGAGTGAGAAAGTCACATCATAGTCAACTCTTTGATCTTGTCGAAAACATCTTTGCGACAAGTCGAGCTTTTCTTAATAGTGACTTATCACCATCATCGTTTGTCTTCCTTTTAAAGATCCATCTTTACTTAATAGTCTTACTACCATAAAGTAGTTCTTCCAAAGTCTACACTTTGTTTTATACATGGATCCTCTCTTGGATTTCATGGCCTCCAGCCATTTGTCGGAATCCGGGCCCACCATTGCTTCTCCATAACTCGTAGGTTCATTGTTTTTCAACAACATGACCTCCAAGACAGGGTTACCGTACCACTCTGTAGTACTACGTGACCTTTGTCGACTTACGAGGTTTGTAGTAACTTGATTTGAAGCTCTAATGATCACCATCATCAGCTTCCACTTCAACTGGTGTAGGTGCCACAGGAACATATTCTTGTGCCCTGCTACACACTGGTTCAAGTGACGGTTCACTAACCTCATCAAGTTCCACCACCCTCCCACTCAATTCTTTCGAGAGAAACCTTTCCTCGAGAAAGGACCCATTTCTAGAAACAAACACTTTGCTTCCGGATTTGAGATAGAAGATGTATCCAACTGTTTTGGATATCCTATGAAGATGCATTTATCCGGTTTGGGTTTGAGCTTATCAGACTGAAACTTTTTTACATAAGCATCGCAGCCCCAAACTTTCAAGAAACGACAACTTAGGTTTCTCCAAACCATAGTCTTTACTATGTCATCTCAACGGAAATACGTGGTGCCCTATTTAAAGTGAATGCAGTTGTCTCTAATGCATAACCATAAATGATAGTGGTAATTCGATAAGAGACATCATAGTATGTGCTATATCCAATAGGGCGTGGCTATGGCGTGTAGACACGTCATCACACTATGGTGTTCCAGGTGGCATGAAGTGTGAAACAATTTTCACATTGTCTTAACTGCGTACCAAAACTCGTAACTCAAATATTCATCTTTATGATTATATCGTAGACCGTTCATCCTCTTATCACGACGATCTTCACTCTGAAATAGCATTGAACTTTTCAATATTTTAGACTTGTGATTCATCAAGTAAATACTCATGTATCTACTCAAATCATCAGTGAAGTAAGAACATAACGATATGCACTGCGTGCCTCAGCACTTATTGGACTACACACATCAAAAATGTATTACTCCCAACAAGTTACTCTCTTGTTCCATGTGGCATGATTTGCATGTCTCAAGCGTTTCAAAAATGATTGAGTACAAAGATCCATCAGCATGGAGCTTCTTCATGCATTTTACACCAACATGACTCAAGTGGCAGTGCCACAACTAAGTGGTACTATCATTATTACTTTGTATCTTTTGGCACCAATATTACGAACATGTGTAAAACTATGATTGAGATTCAGTAAACCATTGAGGGTAATTATTCAAGCAAACAGAATAACTATTATTTTCTTTAAATGAATAATCATATTGCAATAAACACGATCCAATCATGTTCATGCTCAACGCAAACACCAAATAACAATTATTTAGGTTTTACCACCAATCTCGATGATAGAGGGAGCGTGCAATGTTTGATCACATCAACCTTGGAAACACTTCCAACACTTTATCGTCACCTCGCCTTTAACTAGTTTCCGTTTATACCGTAGCTTTCATTTCGAGTTACTAATCACTTAGCAACCGAACCGGTATCCAATACCCTCGTGCTACTAGGAGTACTAGTAAAGTACACATCAATATCATCTATATCAAATATACTTCTGTCGACTTTGCCAGCCTTCTTATCTACCAAGAATCTAGGGTAGCTCCGCCTCAGTGACCGTTCCGCTCATAACAGAAGCATTTAGTCTCGGGTTTGGGTTCAATCCTGGGTTTCTTCGTTAGAGCAGCAACTGGTTTTCCGTTTCATGAAGTATCCCTTCTAGCCCTTGCCTTTCTTGAAACTAGTGGTTTTACTAACCATCAACAATTGATGCTCCTTCTTGATTTCTACTCTTGCAGTGTCAAACATTGTGAATCGCTGAAGGATCATCATATATATCCTTGATATGTTTATAGTTCATCATGAAGCTCTAGTAGCTTGGTGGCAGTGACTTTGGAGAACCATCATTATCTCATCTGGAAGATTAACTCCCACTTGATTCAAGCGATTGTTGTACTCAGACAATCTGAGAACATGCTCAATGATTTGAGCTTTTCTCTTTTACTTTGTAGACAAAGAATCCTGTCAGAGGTCTCATACCTCTCAACAAGGGCACGAGCATGAAATCTCAATTTCATCTCTTAGAACATCTGATATGTTCCGTGATGTTTCAAAACGTCTTCGGCGCCTTGCTTCTAAGCTAATAAGTATTATGCAATGAACTATCATGTAGTCATAAAAAATGTGTATGTCAGATGTTCGCAACATCCACAGACGACGCTGGAGGTGCAGCACACCAAGTGGTGCATTAAGGACATAAGCCTTCTGCGTAGCAATGAGGACAATCCTCAGTTTTACGGACTCAGTCCGCAAAGTTGCTATCAACTTTCAACTAAATTTTCTCTAGGAACATATAAAAACAGTAGAGCTATAGCGCAAGCTACATCATAATTCGCAAAGACCATTAGACTATGTTCATGATAATTAGTTCAATTAATCATATTACTTAAGAACTCTCACTCAAAAAGTACATCTCTCCAGTCATTTGAGTAGTACATGATCCAAATCCACTAACTCAAGTTCGATCATCACGTGAGTTGAGTATAGCTTTAGTGGTAAGCATCTCTATGCTAATCATATCAACTATACGATTCATGCTCGACCTTTCGGTCTCTTGTGTTCCGAGGCCATGTCTGCACATGCTAGGCTCGTCAAGTTTAACCCGAGTGTTCTGCGTGTGCAATTGTTTTGCACTCGTTGTATGTGAACGTTGAGTCTATCACACCCAATCGTCACGTGGTGTCCCGAAACGACGAACTGTCACAACGGTGCACAGTCGGGGAGAACAAAATTTCTTCTTGAAATTTTAGTGAGAGATCACCTCATAATGCTACCATCGTTCTAAGCAAAATAAGGTGCATAAAAGGATTAACATCACATGAAATTTATAAGTGACATGATATGGCCATCATCATGTGCTTCTTGATCTCCATCACCAAAGCACCGGCACGATCTTCTTGTCACCAGCGCCACACCATGATCTCCATCATCATGATCTCCATCAACATGTCACCATCGGGGTTGTCGTGCTACTTATGCTATTACTACTAAAGCTACGTCCTAGCAATATAATAAACGCATCTGCAAACACAAATGTTAGTTTAAGGACAACCCTATGGCTTCTGTCGGTGGTCGTACCATCGACATGCAAGTCGATATTAACTATTACAACATGATCATCTCATACATCCAATATATTACATCACGTCATTGGCCATATCATATCACAAACATACCCTGCAAAAACAAGTTAGACGTCCACTAATTGTTGTTGCATGTTTTACGTGGCTGCTATGGGTATCTAGTAGATCGCATCTTACTTACGCAAAAACCACAACGGAGATGTGCAAATTTCTATTTAACCTCTCCAAGGTCCGCCTCGGTCAAAACCAATTCAACTAAAGTTGAAGAAACCGACACCCGCCAGTCATCTTTATGCAACGAGGTTGCATGTCAATTGATGAAACCAGTATTTCGTAAGCGTACGAATAATGTCGGTCTGGGCCGCTTCAATGCAATAATACCGCCGAATGGAGAAAATACTAAGGAGGGCAGAAAATCGAACATCACCATCCACAAAACCCTTTGTGTTCTACTCGAGATAACATCTACGCATGAACCTAGCTCATGATGCCACTGTTGGAGAACGTTGCATGGGAAACAAAAAAAATCCTACGCACACGAAGACCTATCATGGTGATGTCCATCTACGAGAGGAGATTTGGATCTACGTACCCTTGTAGATTGCACAGCAGGAAACTTTAAGAAACGCGGTTGATGTAGTGGAACGTCCTCACATCCCTCGATCCGCCACGCGAACGGTCCCACGAACCATCTTGCGATCTGCCCCACGAACCGTCTCGCGATCCGTTGCACGAACCGTCTTGCGATCCGTCTCACGATCCGTTCCGATCTAGTGCCGAACGGACGGCACCTCCGCGTTCAGCACACGTACAGCTCGACGATGATCTCGGCCTTCTTGATCTCGCAAGCAAGACAGAGAAGTAGATGAGTTCTCTGGCAGCGTGACGGCGCTTCAGTGGTGGTGAAGGATCTACTCCTGCAGGGCTCCGCCCGAGCTCCGCAGAAATATGATCTAGAGGTAAAACTATGGTGTCTAGATCTCAGTTGCACGTGGCAAAGTTGTCTCAAATCAGCCCTAAATCACCAGTTCATATAGGAGGGAGGGGGAGGGACTTGCCTTGAGGGCCAAGCCCTCAAGCTGTGCCGGCCAAGAGGAGGAGTAGGACTCCTACTCCAATCCTACTCAAAATAGGATTGGAAAGTGGAGTCCTTCCCTTCCTTCCCACCTTTTCTTTTTTTCTTTCTTTGGTTTTCTCTCTATGGAGCATAGGCTTTATTGGGATGTCCCACCAACCCACTAAGGGCTAGTGCGCCACCCATAAGTCCTTTGGGCTTCCTTCGGGAGGGTTGCCCCCCTCCCAGTGAACTTCTGGAACCCATTCGTCACTCCCGCTACATTCTCGGTAATGCTCGAAAACTTTCCGGTAACCAAATGAAGTCATCCTATATATCAATCTTCGTCTCCGGACCATTCCGAAAACCCTCGTGACATCCCTGATCTCATCCAGGACTCCGAACAACATTCGATAACCACGCATATAACTCAACTATACTAAAACACCGACGAACCTTAAGTGTGCAGACCCTACGGGTTCGAGAACTATGTAGACATGCCCCGAGGTACTCCTCGGTCAATATCCAATAGCGGTACCTGGATGCCCATATTGGATCCTACATATTCTCCGAAGATCTTATCGGTTGAACCTCAGTGTCAAGGATTCATATAATCCCGTATGTCATTCCCTTTGTCCTTCGGTATGTTACTTGCCCGAGATTCGATCATCGGTATCCGCATACCTATTTCAATCTCGTTACCGGCAAGTATTTTTACTCGTTCTGTAATACAAGATCATGTGACTTACACTTAATCACATTGCTTGCAAGGCTTGTGTGTGATGTTGTATTACCGAGTGGGCCCCGAGATACCTCTCCGTCATACGGAGTGACAAATCCCAGTCTTGATCCATACGAACTCAACGGACACCTTCGAAGATACCTGTAGAGCACCTTTATAGTCACCGAGTTACGTTGCGAAGTTTGATGCACACAAGGTATTCCTCCGGTGGCAGTGAGTTATATGATCTCATGGTCATAGGAACAAAATACTTGACATGCAGAAAACAATAGCAATAAAATGACACGTTCAGTATGCTACGTATATAATTTGGGTCTTGTCCACCACATGATTCTCCTAATGATGTGATCCCGTTATCAAGTGACAACACTTGTCTATGGCCAGGAAACCTTGACCATCTTTGATCAACGAACTAGTCAACTAGAGGCTCACTAGGGACAGTGTGTTGTCTATGTATCCACACATGTATTTAAGTTTCCAATCAATACAGTTCTAGAATGGATAATAAATGATTATTATGAACCAGGAAATATAATATTAACTAATTTATTATTGCCTCTAGGGCATATTTCCAACAGTGGCTTGATTACACCAAGCGGGAGGGAATGGGACATGCGGAAACTGGAAAGGATGTTCCCACAGAGCGACATTGATGACATTAAGCAAATAACGATTGGCGGACCCGGAATAGATGATTACCTAGCATGGAACTACACCAACTCGGGGTAGTTTTCTATACGTTCACCATATCACAGGAAAATGACGATGAACGGGGCGAGGACCGGAAGACCATAGTCCTCATCTTCTGTTCATAAGCATAGAGGATGGATGGCATTATGGAATATAAATGCCCCGAACAAGGCTAAGATTCATATGTGGAGACTCATGAGAAATGAACTAGCAGTTGGTGCAGAGTTATCATGGCGAAGCATCAAGAATGAAGTGTTCTGTCCAGTTTGTGAAAGAGAGGAAACGCTCTCTGTAGGATCGAAGGTATGTCTAAAGGGGGGGTGATTATACTACTTGACAAGATAATTTTTTTGCCTTTTCCTAACTTTACTTGAGAGGCAACTATGGCAATTATAACAAGTCAACTACACCCTACACATGCAGTTCTAATAGTATAGCAGTGTAAAATAAACATACAAGTGTAAATAGAGGAGTAAGGCACGGAGATCAAACGCATGAGGTTAACACGGCGATTTTTGGCATGGTTCTGATAGGTGGTGCTATCGTACGTCCATGTTAGTGGAGACTTCAACCCACGGAGGGTAACGGCTGTGAGAGTCCACGGACGGCTCCACCCATGGAGGGTCCACAAAGAACAGGCCTTGTCTATCCCACCACGGCTTCCGTCCACGGAGGACTAGCCTTAATCACGGCAGATCTTCATGAAGTAGGCAATCTCCTTGCCCTTACAAACATCTTGGTTCAACTCCAGAACACGAAGTAGGAGGCTCCCAAGTGAAACTTAACCAATCTAGGAGGCACCACCCTCCAAAAGGTAATATTTGGGGTAGATCAATGAACTCCTTTCTCTTGTGCTTCTAAAGATAGTCTCCTCAACATAAATCACTCTCTCATAGAATATGCATGGGTAGGAGAGGTTGATTTGATGGAAAGCAGTTTGGGGAGGCTAGAGATCAAGTTTCAAATGATTGGATTGGAATATCTTGGTCTCAACACATGAGTGAGTGGTTCTCTCTCAAAAAATGGATCTGGAAATGAACTGTGTGTTCTGAGTGCTTCTCCCACATATGAGAGGTGGGTGACGGGGTATATATAGGCAGCAGCCAAAATCCCACCATTACACACAAAAGAGCAAACTCGGTGACACCGAAGTTGGAAACTTGATGATACCGACTAGCACTAAAGGTGTGAACTTTTGAATCTCGGTGAGACCGATATACACAACTCGGTGGCACCGAAAAGGTGACTAACAGTTAGATGGCCAAACTCGGTGGCATCGATACTCAAACTTGGAAATTCTTATTTGTATCTTGGCAATAGAATGTTTGTCACACTAAACTCGGTAGCACCGATGCAGTTTCGATTGCACCGATTTGGTGGGAATGGCTAGGGTTCTGTCTGAGGTTCAAACCTGGTGGGTCCGATATTGAAATTTTGGTGACACCGCATTTGTGAATGTGGAACTTGACAAGGTGGATATGTGGAACTTGACTGAGTGTTTTGGTGGCTAGCTTTGAGCATTTGAGCAATTAGTTCATTTTACTACCTCACCCCCTTTTAATAGTATTGGATTTCCTATGGACTAAAAAGTGATTTTCACAAATATAAAATGAAGATTCTTCTATCTTGAAGCTTGAGACAATATAATTCCTTTCTTGCATCAAGGGGTATCTCCACATAAACCTTAAGCCATGGCATCTTTTGAACTTTTCTGAAGTATACTTGGAAAACACATTAGTCCAATGATGCATATTGTAGCGACCAGACATCAATCAGTCCAGTCTCTATGCATCTGTGTCATCCCAGGATTGGTATGCTGACACGCACAGTACTTTGATGGGAATTATAATAGAGTAGCAATCACACACATATTACAATGAATGTCTCAAAGAGAACTTATTACAATAATATGGCCTAAGGCCATCTAAATATGATAACAGCGGAAGGCTTGGAAGATAAAGTAGGTCCATCAACTCCAACGGCATAGCTGAGTGCAAAACAACGACCTATGGCGCTTACTCGAAATCTGAAAAGCCTGCAAATGAACGTTGCAGCCCGAAACGGGTCAGCACATGGAATATGCTGGCAAGGTAACACATAGAGAGTGAACGGAAAATAAAAGCTATATCTGCATGCATATTTGGCTGGTGGAAAGCTCTATGGTTAACAGTTTTCCATAAAGCCAAATTTCTTCCTATATTAGTGGAACAAAGTTTATTTAACTACGTTGTTAGTTATTGAACAATGAGAAGGTTCCTCCAACTCAAACCCAAAAATAATCGTCATTAACCCGCAAATTAGTTTAGAGTGTCGAGATACACATGAAAATCCAAGAACCAAATACTCAAGATGTCCATAACCGGGGACACGGCTAATAATGATTAGTTTGTACACTCTGCAGAGGTTGTGCACTTTTCCCACAAGACTCGAAATTCATCCATGGTCGGAGATTCGAGACATAGTCTTTCTGAAGCATTAACTCTCTACTTCTGGGTAGACCGTACCACCTATACCCTCTACATATGCTAATCTACCACTTAGAGAGCTTCACACAACTTACTCAACTATGCTAGAGCCCATAATAACTTGCGGCTGCACACGTAAGTTTCAGGTATGAATAGTCTTATGATCCCTTTGAAGCTGGGTGGCGGACCTTAGGATGATCACACGGTTCCACCGGGATATCCTGACAGCCATTGGGGATTCCAGGGTGCCTCAAGCAATCCACCCAGATGTGTATTTAAGTAACCACCTTAAGTTAACCTTTCATTAACAATACTCACATCTGTCATGGAAATCACTCACCCAAATAATCGTCTACGAGCATAGCATAGCAATAATAGCATAACGTAGAAGTAACTCCCAGAAGTTTGATAGTAAACAGGTAATAGTTCTACCTCTGTATCTACTTCCCAATACCCACATGTTAATTAGATCCTAACCATGCAATGTGTGAGGGTGGATCTAATGCAATAAAACTGGGTAATAAGGGATATGGTCAAAGTGTTACTTGCCTTGCTAATGATCCGCAAAACCTAGGAACTCGTAGTAGCACGCTTCACAATCCAGGTATTATATCGCAACAAAAAATAGCACACATAAGCAACAATATAGATGCACGGGTAAAATCGAATAAGATCTAACCAGAAATTTCAAGTAAAGAACTCCGGTTTGCAAAAAGAATCAAATCAAACGGATCAACGAAACTCAAACTGCGAAAGAAACGAGATTCGTTTACTAATCTGGACTAAAGTCAAAAATTTATTTATAAAAATCTTGTGCAAGCGGATTAGTCGGAAAGAGATTTTCGTGACGAAAATCTGGGCGTTTGAATCACCTGATACCGATAAACGAGCGAAAAGTTATACTAAAACGAAATTCGGATCACGAATCGCGATCGAAATTAATCGCGAAAAAAAATCCCAAAAAATAAATCTCACGACCAGACGTACGAACGAACATTCGTCGTCTGAAATTAATTAACGAACAGTGTTCGTTAAAACGAACGTACGGACGAACGTCCGTTAATTAAATAAACCAAATAAAATAAAATAAATAAATTTGAATATATTTTTTCTACCTCGGGCGGCGTGCTCCCGCGAGTGGCGGCGAGCGGTGGTGGGCGGCGGCGGCGGGCGGCGGCTAGGGTTTGTGCGCAGGGGGCAGCTTATAAAGGCCTGCACGGTTGGTTCGTTTTTTTTAATCGGACGAGATAGAAAATTAAAAAAGAAGTCCATACGAACTCCGATTTTGATGAAACAAATTTTGCCGGACTCCTAAAAATGAGCTCTACAACGTGGGCATTTTTAAAAGGCCGAAATAATATTTTGAAAAACGCGTATTTTCGTAAATCCAATAAAATAGCAAATAAAATCTAATTTTTTTATTATTTGGCTTTAATATTTCCTCTCAAATATTTCTAAAATTTGGGAAATTCATTTTATCCCCTCTCTCATATTTTTATATATGAAATATTTGAAGAGAAAAATAATTAAAACCAATGATCGTCTTTTCATTATTTGAGAAAATCCCAATATGAAAATAAATAAATTCCCAACTCTCTCCAAGGGTCCTTGAGTTGTTTAGAATTTTTAGGATCAGCAATTATGCAAATAAAATATGATATGCAAGATGCTCTAATGCAATAACATTCCAAATTGGAAATTTGGGATGTTACAAGCCTACCCCCTTAAGATGAACCTCGCCCTTGAGATTCGGGTTGGCTAGAAAATAGGTGCGGGTGATCTTTCCGTAGATCCTCCTCTCGTTCCCAGGTGGCTTCTTCCTCGGTATGGTGGCTCCATTGAACTTTGCAGAACTTGATAACCTTGTTGCGTGTGACTCGGCTGGCATACTCGAGAATCTTCTGTGGTTTCTCCTCCTAGGTCAAATCACTATCCAACTGAATTGCTTCGAGTGGTACTGTATCTCTTAGAGGAATATCGGCCATCTCTGCGTGGCACTTTTTCAACTGGGAAACATGTAAGACATCGTGAACTCCCGACAATCCTTTCGGCAATTCCAACTTGTAAGCAACTTCTCCCATACGTTCCAGAACTTTGTATGGTCCCACAACGTGGTGCTAATTTTCCTTTAACTCCAAAATGCTTAACTCCTCGAAGTGGGGACACGCGAACATAAACTCTGTCTCCGACTTCATGAACTGTCTCCTTGCGTTTTAAATCTGCATAGCTCTTCTGTCTGGACTGGGCTACCTTCAGTCTATCACGAATCAACTTAATCTTTTCTTCAGATTCCTTAATCAAATCTGGTCCGAACAGCTGATGGTCTCCAACTTAGTCCCATAACAACGGTGTCCTGCACCTTCTCCCGTACAAAGCTTCGAAAGGGGCCATTTTTAAACTGGCTTGATAGCTGTTGTAGGAGAACTCTGCGTACGGCAAATTGTCGTCTTAACTGGATCCATAATCTAGTGCACAAGCTCTCAGCATGTCCTCCAGAATCTGGTTGACTCTCTCGGTCTATCCAGCTGTCTGTGGATGAAAGGTTGTACTGAACTCTAGCCTGGTTCCCAAGGTTTCGTGCAACTGATTCCAGAACTTTGAGGTAAACTGGGTTCCTCTATCTGATACAATGGCTCTCGGACCTCCATGCAGACATACGATCCTGGTCATGTATATCTTCGCCAACTTAGCACTGTTGTAAGTAGTCTTTACTGGGATGAAATGAGCTACCTTCGTCAAACGGTCGACTACAACCCAAATCGAGTCATAGTGTAGTGCCCCAGATGTAATCGTTCCCTATTTGGAACCTTCTCAATGTGGGTCCAATTTGTCATTGACATGAGTTTATGTGCATGTGATATTCCATGTAATGCTTCCCTTGTTTTGTTTTGTTTTGCATGCATGCATCCATTCCATCCCATTCATCCTTGCCTTTGTATTGTTGTGCTAGTGCTCCATGTGTGTTTGTGGTGTGATGAATATGTCATGTGTTGTTAGTGCATGTGAGTGATGGAGTGGTGCAATTGCTAGTAGGAACTATGTGGTTTGCATAGGCTTCAAACCCTCTCCCTCTTTTCATCTCAAGCCCAATTTTTAACTTGTTCCTTCCCTGTTAAAAAAAGTCCATGTTTTAGTATATTTTTGTGGTGATTGTGGAGGTAGGTATTTGTTGTTTTAAACTTTGTTTGAGAGGTGATATATATTCACAAAACAGTGGTATAAATACTGTTTTTGTAATTATTTGCTTGCCACTAAAATCCCGTTTCTGTTTTATTAAAATAGGTCTTATTTTTCTATCTCCAGGAACGTGTTTGTGATATTTTTATCACTTGTGTATTTCCTTGTGCATTTCTTCTTCTCTATTTGTTTTTATGTAAATAGGATATCCAAGGGAATTCTTTTCCCTTATCTGCCGCAACATGTGGGCTCCCTCCCACTTTGCTGGCCCATCTAACCCCCCTCCCTTGCGCGAGGAGCCCACGCCCGTGGCCTCCTTCCCTCCTTCTGACGCCGTTTCCTCCCCGTGCGAGCTGACCGTCAGGCGCGAGAGAGAACACGCGCGATGTCGTGAGGCCTCATGGACGTCGAGGTCCCCCCTTTTAAACGCGTTGGCGTCCGTGCCCTCTTCCCCTCATCTAGGGTTCCTCCTTCTCTCCCATCTCGCGCCGCCACCATCTCTTTCCCCATCTCTCTTCCCCTCTCCTCTGTCAGGTAAGTCCCTGGTAGGAGCAGCAGAGAGAGGTAGAAGGCCACCGCCGGTGTCTGCCGCGCCCCCGTCTCCGTTCGCTGTCGTCGCCATGTCCGGGAGCTCGGGTGGATGCCCCGATCCATTCCCGGTGCTAGGAGTCCCGGGGATCGACCACACCGACGGCCCCGAGCCCGTCAAGGACGTGCCCGCGGCGTTCTTCCACCTCTCCTTCGGTTCGACAGCAGGAACCTCCCCGGCCTTCTTCTTCCTCTCCGGCGGCGCCAACGTCTCCGACTCGAAACCCTACTGCTTCCCCAAGGTGAGGATCATCACCCCCTTTCCTCCTCCTCCTTGGTTCGGTCAAGATCAGAAGAAGGGTTCGTCCTTTCCTCTGTGTTGCCGTTCATCAGAGAGTAGCGAGGTGATGCGTGTGCGTAGCGTGGTGTGATATGCATGATGCCGTTGATTGGTAGTAGTAGGAGGAGTAGGAGCTCGCCTCCATCCGGCGCGTCGAAGCCGTTGTGGCAGCAGGGCATGCCACCTTCCTCCCTGTCGCCAGGTTCTTGTCAAGCAGGGTGTACCACGGCAGCAGGAGTTGTGTGCGTGTGTATCTTTCTATCAGGGCGACATGTAGGCTTGTGGCAGTAGCAGGGGATCTCCCCTTCGTGTTGCTTGTCGTGGTGGAGGGTTCCTTCGGTGGCGCAGCAGCAGCAGCAGAGCGAGGCGCTGTCGTCCCTTCCCTGTCGCCGGCGCGTCTCTGTGCGTGCAGGGCAGAGCTGCGGTAGGGGTAGTATACCTTGTTCGCGTGCCCTCCTCTATCAGTTATCACATTCGTAGCGCAGTGGTAGAGAGCCCCGTGATTTACCGAGAGGTGCAGGTATCGAGTCCCAGGTGATGCACCCCCTTCCTTTTTGGGTTTCTTTTCTCTGGTCGATAGCAGTAGCAGCAGCAGGGAGGGGTTAACCTGCTCTGTTCCCCTCTCTGTGTCAAAACAATGCCAGCAGCAGAGTGGTAGAATGCAGTGTGGTGCACTAGGGGGTACAGGGTTTGAATCCCTTCCAGCCCCCTTTTGCTATTTTCTTCCTTCTTTCTTATTTTTGTTTTCTTTGCTATTCTTTGCTACTTCTTGTGCCTAAATAATGGGCATTAAAAGGAGTGCAATTATTTTTTCCTTCCTGCAATGCATTAGAGGTGTGTTATATATGTGTGGTGTGAAGGTGGTGTGTTGTGCACATACATGGTGATGTGCATGTGTGTGTGTTAGTATGTGTGCACATGGTGATGTGTATGTGTGTGCAAGTATCATGTTGTGTGTGCACCTTGTGAGTGAATGGCACCATGAGATGATGCATAAGTAGATGCATGTGCTAGTATAATCTTGTGCTTGCAAGCATAGTGGAGTGCATGTATGTGTTGCTTCCAAGTTTACTTGTTTAGTAGATTTTACCTTCATGTTATACTTTGGTTCAAGTGTTTGTGAAGTGTGTGTGATGATTAGAGTTTCATATGTAAGTGCATCTTATGGTGGTTATGATGTGTGTATGGTGGCCATGTGATGCAAGCTATGATTAGCATGTGTAGGTATGTGATTTGATCTTGAGCAAGATGTGCTTGTGGGTGATGTGGAGTAGATGTGTGTGTGAGAAGCAATCCACCTTGGCAAGCAAAGCCATGCACCTCCACATGTCCATATGTGAGAGGGCATGGTATATTGTTTGTGTGGGAAGCTTAGTAGTAGGGTTTGTGAAGTTGATGTGCATGACACAAACATGGGGTTCAAACCCCCATGTCACTTTGTCATTGTGCACATGAGCTCAACCTTTGTAGTTGATGTTTTAGTAGGACCTACATGAAATGATGCCCATTCCCTAGGCATGATTTGGAGTAGTTCTCTCTCCCTTAATTTTGTGGTCACTTGTTCCAAGTAGATGCCCACATTTTATATATGTTTTTAGGGTAGAAACTCCCAAGGAATCCAGTGGTGAAGTAAGTTTTGCCATTGGGATACTTTATGGAGTGGACATGTTCAGATTTGTTGCAAGTTTGATCTTGGTTTCCATGGAATAGGTGGAGCCCAAGGGCATGTGTTTTTGAGTGATAGAAGTAGGGGTTTTGCTCTACACCATAGTGGTGTCATTTATCACTTGGTGTTATTTGCATGCAAACTATGCCTAGACAAAGTGGGCATGTGGCTGAAAAAGTCTAGCTTAGTGAAATCTGGAATTTCACCAAGTCTGGGAATTCTGGAAACATTTTCTTCTCCTATAGATGAGGATGTGTTGGTCATTGTGTTGAGAACTAGCCTTAGTTCAGTGCTAGGATTTTGGACCTGATATGTTCTTTAAGCTCCCTGTCAAATTTCAAATCATTTGGAGTCCAGTAGGTTGTGTTTTGATTGCTGTCAAAAAGCTTCAGAACAAAGACAGAAATTCGGGTGCAGGAATTTTCACTAAGTCCCTGAGATCTGATGGTTTTGGGAAAGTTTGTGGCCTTGTATCTTCTAGAGTTTAATTCCTTTTTCTGTGATTCTTGCTGGTGCTTGTAGTGTTCTTGGTGGGCTACAGCCACATATATTATTTGTCATATTTGGAGGTCTGTAGCTATGTTGCATGTAGCTCCCAAAGAGCTAAGATGCAGATTATGGCAGATTGAGTTGTATAGTCATTTTGATCATTGTGTGTGCTTAGTTGATGTTGTGGTGTTCTTCCTTGCTCCAATCCATTCATGTTGGGTTTTTATATGTCTTGGAAACCTGGGAATACCAGATTTGTGCCAATTGTGAGTGTGGTGTTGATTCTTACACGTAGAGCTTCATATCTTGTTTCGTTGATTCCCGTTGATCCGTAGCTCCGATTGTATTGTTCTTTATATGTTTTTGCATCATTTTCACGAGACGCATCTGTTCATGCCATTATCATGCATGTCAAAATATCCTAGTGTAAAGTTCTGTCCAGAAACTTATAGTAGTTCCTTTTGCTTGTGCTAGTGATAGAAATAGTGATGCATGCTCATTTTTCATCTCATGCATCATGTGATTGTTGCATCTTGTGGTGCTATTGTTCATTAGTTGTTATTCTTATGTTGGGTAGCACCGGGATCGGAGAACGAATACGTGGAGTCAGGAGAGTACGTGCAGGACGAACCAGAACCATTCCAAGCTGAGGATATCACAGGCAAGATGATATGACCTTAATTCCATCTCTAGACTTGTTATGCTAGTTTCGTTTCCATGTCATATTGCTCGCAGCCTAACACTGAAATTAAATTGCCTCTTCATATGCCATGAACCCAAACACCGTACCCCTTCCGAGCAAAACTTGTATGGCTAAGTAGGCTTTGCTCAGCCACTAATGTTAGCATTGCTAGTTGCAGGTGTTTTGACTCATGTGATAACATGAGCTTGATATCATTATCTTAAATTATGTTATTTAATTAATGCACCTATATACTTGGTAAATGACGGGAGGCCTAGCCTTTTGCCGGGTGCTTTGTTCCGTTATTGCCGCCTTAGTTACCGGTTACCGGTGTTTGATTCCATAATGATCGCTCCTAACACGTTCGGGGTTGTCATGGGGACCCCCTCGATAAATCGCGTAGTGCTAAGGCTTGTCCGGCAGGACCCAACATTGGTTTTTATTTGCTAACCACCTAATAACCTGCATAGGGAATAGCTACCCCGAGGAATTTAATCAACAACCAGGGCCAGTGCTCCTCATGAGTGTTGGTCCAACCACCTAGCAGTCGGCAAGACCACCCCAGGGAAACTTGAGGTTTGGTCCTTGTCCACTTTGCATAGACGGTGTTGTCCTGAGACTGAGATACGCGGCTCTTATCGGGTCGTCGACACACCGGGAGGTCCTGCTAGCCTTGCCTTACCTTAGCGGTATATCTTGCGTATAGGAATCCCGGTGAAGCTTTGGTTTCCCCCAGAGTTGAGGTTTTCCTCTAAGGAATCCGACGAGATCACGAGGTTCGTGATAGAGGATGCCTTTGCGGCTTGTGTACGTTTGTGATGGACTAGTTGGAGCACCCCTGCAGGGTTTAATCTTTCAGAAAGCCGTGCCCGCGGTTATATGGCAACTTGGAATATTTTGTTAACATCCGGTATTAGAGAACTTAAACATAAGTTAATAAAAACTACCAACTGTGTGTGTAACCGTGACTGTCCCCTCGAAGATCTCTCTTCGATCGAGAACACGGTGGGGTTATGAATGTCGTAGGTAGGTGTTCAGGATCACGTAGTGATCAAGTATTCCCGACCGCTAGTGTAGACCACCTTCACAATTACTTCGCGTAAGTTAGCCTCTTAATCAAGCTTAGGATGCTGCAGCCTTATACACTTCACCCTTACCCTACCTAATAACATGACTAGTTCTGGCACCAAGGTCTTAGATTGCTGAGTCCCCATGGCTCACGGATTCCTCTGAAACTCCCAACAGGTACAGGTACCCCAGAGATAGATGATCCCGAAGGCACCCACCTGGCGTGGCAGTACGACGAGGAGACAGACCGCCTCTACGTGAACTATCCAGAGGACTGAGGCGTGGTCGTGATCGTGGGCCTGCAGGCAGGGTAGCATAGCATTTTTCATGTTTTGTAGTCTGTAGCGGAACTACCTTGATTGTATCTGTGATGTACTCTGAGTTATTAATAAGAAGACAGTTGAATCCCGAATTGTCTACTTTTATTATTGTTTGTGCTATGTTACTTGCTTGCGAAACGCTTAGATGCGCTTCTTTCCTATTCGGGGGCCTCGACCCCCAGATCGGAAAGGACCGCATCTTGGTCGTTACACATAGAGTGAACGCGTTCAGGGTAATCCCGTGATGAAATCCATGCCTAGCTTGTCCCACTTCCATTTGGGTATCGGCAATGGCTGTAGAAATCCTGCTGGCTTCTGATGCTCTGCCTTCACTCTCTGACAAACATCACAAACTGCCACACACTCCGCAATATCCTTCTTCATTCCAGTCCACCAGAAACTATCTTTCAAATCCAGATACATCTTGGTATTTCCTGGGTGAATCGAATACGGCGAATCATGTGCCTCCGGCAGAATCAACTTCCTGATCTCAGGGTCATTGGGCACATATACGCGATCCTCAAGCCATAAGGTATCGTGCTCATCCTCACAAAATCCTTTGGCCTTTCCCTTGCTCATTCTTTCCTTTATCTCGAAAACCTCTATGTCAGACTTCTGAGCTTCTGTGATATTACTCATCAGGGTAGACTGAATTTCCAATGCTGCTACATAACCCTTCGGAACTATCTCCAAGCATAGCTCGTGAAGATCTTCAGCCAACTCCTCAGGCAATCCTTTGGTTATGAGTGTATTGACATGACTCTTGAGGCTTAACGCATCGGCTACTACATTTTCCTTTCCGGGATGATAGTGCAATCTCATATCATAATCCTTGATGAGTTCCAACCATCTCCTTTTTCTGAGATTCAACTCCTTTTGAGTGAAGATATACTTCAAACTCTTGTGATCCGTGTATACTTCACAATGGTTTCCAATGAGAAAGTGCATCCACGTCTTCAGTGCATGCACTACGGCTGCTAACTCCAGATCGTGAGTAGCATAGTTCAAGTCATGGGGTTTAAGTTGTCATGAAGCATACGAAACAACTCTTCCCTCCTGCATCAGCACTGCTCTGAGTCCTCGACGAGAAGCGTCGCAATACACTTGATAATCCTTGCGTTGATCTGGAAGAATCAACACTGGGGTTGTAACCAAGCGTTTCTTCAACTCCTGGAAATTGGCTTCACATTCCTCAGTCCAATTGAACTTGGTGTCCTTCTTCGGCAACTCCGTCATGGGCTTTGCAATCTTTGAGAAATTCTCAATGAACCTCCGGTAGTATCCTGCGAGTCCAAGAAAACTCCGGATCTCTCCAACTGTTGTGGGGGATTCCCAGGTTGTCACAGTGTCAACTTTGGCGGGGTCTACTGCTATTCCTTCTCGGGATATAACGTGTCCGAGGAAACCAACTTCCTTCAACCAAAACTCACACTTGTTGAACTTGGCATATAATTGATGTTCTCTGAGTTTCTCAAGTACCAAACGCAAATGCTCTTCATGCTCCTCTTCATTCTTCGAGAAGACCAGAATATCATCAATGAACACCACAACGAACTTGTCCAAGAACTCCATAAATATCTTGTTCATCATGTTCATGAAATAGGCAGGTGCATTGGTCAGACCAAATGACATAATAGTATACTCATATAGCCCATACCTCATGGTAAAAGCTATTTTAGGTATATCCTGCTCTCGAATCTTCAGCTGGTGGTATCCTGATCGCAGATCGATCTTGGAAAATACCTTAGCTCCTTGCAAACGATCAAACAAATCATTGATCATCGGCAGTGGATACTTGTTCTTAATTGTCACTTCATTCAACCCTCGATAATCAACAACCATCCTCAACGATCCATCCTTCTTCTCCACTAGAAGTACTCGTGATCCCCAAGGTGACGAACTTGGGAGAATATAGCCTTTATCCAGTAACTCCTTAATCTTCTTCTTAATTTCTTCCAAATCCTTTGCAGGCATCCGATATGGTCTCTTGGATATTGGTCATGTGCCTAGCAAAAAGCTCAATCAAAAACTCAATGTCTTTGTCCGGTGGCATGCCTGGCAACTCCTGTGGAAATACATCAGGGAAATCCTTCACCACTGGTACTTCCTCCTGTACAACTCCTGATAAGGAATTTACTCGAGTCCTCTTCGGTATATGCTGGGATACATATTTAATCCTTCTTCCTTCTGGGCTGGTGAGTAAAATCGAATTACTGGTGCAGTCAATGTTCCCTCCATACTTCGATAACCAATCCATACCTAATATTACATCTAGTCCTTGTGACTCCAATACTATTAGGTCTGAGGGAAACACGTAATTACCCATCCTCAAAGGTATCCGATCACACCTTAGGCTAGCCATATATTCTACTCCTGGCGAGGTTACTAACATGGGTGACCTAAGGGCTTGGGTTGGCAGGTTATACTTATCCACAAATCCCCTTGATATGTATGAATGCGATGCACCAGTATTGAAAAGAACAATTGCAGTAAATGACTTAGCCAGAAACTTACCTACTACTGCATCAGGTTGTGCTTCAACGTCCTCCACGCTAAAGTGGTTCACTTGTCCCCTGTTGAAGGGGTTGGGCTTCTTCCCAGAGCTGTCATTGCCATTCCCATTCTTTGCTTCAGGACACTCGGTGGCGTAGTGTCCCTTCTTCCCGCACTTGAAACAAGTAATGTGACTTAGATCCTTCTTGGCGGGCGTTGCTGGGGTGGAATGGTTCTGTCCATTGCTTCATCCATTACCATTCACATTCCTGGGGCCACTATGATTATGTGAACCCCCTCCATGGGAATGATTTCCCCCATGGTTGTGGTGAATGTGCCCTCCCGAGTTCGGGGTAAAACGGGGCTTCTGCTGAGCTCCTGGATTGAACCTCCATTGTCCATACTTTCTCTTGCAATTGTCAATCTGCTGCTGCTTCCCTTCAATCATGAGAGCTTTGTCTACCAACTCCTGGTAGTTGTTGAAGGTTGCCACCATCAACTGCATGCTCAGCTCATCATTTAGTCCTTCCAGGAACATCTCCTGTTTAGCGGCATCTGTAGCAATGTCATCAGGGGCATAACGTTCTAGCTTGCTAAAATCCTCCACATACTGGCCAATTGGGCGCCCTCCTTGGCGTAAGTTGCGAAACTCATGCTTCTTCATGGCCATAGCTCCTGCTGAAACATGGGTGGTGCGAAAAGCTTGCTAAAACTGCTCCCATGTGACAGTGTCGACGGGGTAAGTGGCTGTGAAATTCTCCCACCATGATGTTGCAGGTCCATCTAGATGATGTGCGGAAAAACACACTCTTTCCGCATCTGAGCATCCTGCAATGGTTAACTCCCTTCCAATCTTGCGGAGCCAATCATTTGCAACAATCGGCTCGGTGCTACTAGAGAACACCGGTGGATTTAGCCTTAAGAAACGGGCTAAGTGATCAACATGTGGTGGTGGTGGCGGAGAGTTGTTGTTATTGTTCCCTGATTCTGATTCTTGACTAGGATCTGCATCAGGGCATTCTGCTGCTGGATCAATTGGGTGATCTCTGGCGGGAAAGCAAATTCGGGTTCACATCTCGGAGGTGCCATCTGAGGGGTTTAGAAAAGATGAGAAAATAGAATAGAGTGAGGTCTAAAAAGAAAACACTAGCCATATGCTCATGAGACAAACACAATCATATCACTCAATCCATTTCAAACAAGAGCATACAAACGATCTATCTAACGTTCACAAAAGTGCTCAACTAATATTTACATGGGGAAATACTTGCTACTGATATGGTGGTCAACTAGAAATTTTGATCAGCGGAAGACTCCATGATATCTGCTCCAGCTTCATCAACGTAGTCATCATCTTTTTCATCAGGGTCGGAGTCGGTGTCGTCGATGATGATGAAGCTCTTTGGGCTAGGGGAACATCTTCATCTCCTCCTATCGTGGGATCCGTCATGAAGACTTCTAGCTTCTTAATCAAATCGTCATTCTTCTCCACAAGTGTCGTCATCTCCTCCTCATAGCCATCTCGTGTAGACTTGAGTTCTTCCTCCAGCTCCTTGATCCTCGACATTGCCTTCTGTAAAGTACCCATACTCTCATACATCTGATTCTCTTGGAGTCGAATGTGCTAGTTCAATTCCTGGATGTAAGAGGCAATGGATTTGTCCCTCCTCGTGATGACTATCTCACCCTGGTCGTCTCGGCGTCCACAAATCTGGTAGATAGTATCTTCGAGATCCTGGTGATAAACTTCTCCAATGCGTACCATGGTAATTTGGGCTGCCATGCTCTTTCATATGCCCCAGGTTCGTGCATTAAAGGAAAACTCTATGGGCTTAGTGACTGGCATGAACGTCCTTCTTGGAACTTGAACTCGAATCTTCCAACGCTCCTCTTCTGGTAGGGTGGCGATGAAGGTCCCGGTGAAGCTTGGTAGTCCGATGTTCAGGTACTTCGTGGCTTCCTTCAAGTGTCTTCCAAAAGGTGTGTCCTCATCCGATTGAGTAAACTTGCTCCTTTTATCCACCATCCTATAGATTTGAAAGGGGAGAGGAGTTAGAAAATGAGAAGAGAGGAGTGACCTATGGTTTTAGCTTAGTGGTCGTGTCCTACAGTCAACGTGTGCTCTGATACCATCTCTGTAGCGACCAGACCTCAATCAGTCCAGTCTCTATGCATCTGTGTCATCCCTGGATCGGTATGCTGACACGCACAGTACTTCGATGAGTATTATAACAGAGTAGCAATCACATACATATTACAACGAATGTCTAAAAGAGAACTTATTACAATAATATGGCCTAAGGCCATCTAAATATGATAACAGCGGAAGGCTTGGAAGATAAAGTAGGTCCATCAACTCCAACGACATAGCTGAGTGCAAAACAACGACCTATGGCGCTTACTCGAAATCTGAAAAGTTATACTAAAACGAAATTCGCATCAGGAATCGTGATTGAAATTAATCGCGAAAAAAAATCCCAAAAAATAAATCTCACGAACAGACGAACGAACGAACGTTTGTCGTCTGAAATTAATTAACGAACAGTGTTCGTTAAAACGAACGTACGGACGAACGTCCGTTAATTAAATAAACCAAATAAAATAAAATAAATAAATCTGAATATATATATATATATTCTACCTCGGGCGGCATGCTCCGGCGAGTGGCGGCGAGCGGCGGCGGCAGGCGGCGGCTAGGGTTTGTGCGTAGGGGGCGGCTTATAAAGGCCTGCGGGATCGGTACGTTTTTTTTAATCGAACGAGATAGACAATTAAAAATGAAGTCCATACGAACTCCGATTTCGATGAAATAAATTTTTCCGGACTCCTAAAAATGAGCTCTACAACATGGACATTTTTAATAGGCCAGAATAATATTTTGAAAAACGCGTGTTTTCGTAAATCCAATAAAATAGCAAATAAAATCCAAATTTTTTTATTATTTGGCTTTAATATTTCCTCTCAAATATTTCTAAAATTTGGTAAAGTCATTTTATCCCCTCTCTCATATTTTTATATATGAAATATTTGAAGAGAAAAATAATTAAAACCAATGATCCTCTTTTCATTATTTGAGAAAATCCCAATATGAAAATAAATAAATTCCTAACTCTCTTCAAGGGTCCTTGAGTTGCTTAGAATTTTTAGGATCAGCAATTATGCAAAAAAAATATGATATGTAAGATGCTCTAATGCAATAACATTTCAAATTGGAAATTTGGGATGTTACACATATGTTGTGATCAATTATCAAAACAACCCTCGGGAGAAATTATGCTTTCAATCTCCCCTTTTTGGTAATTGATGACAACATATAGATCAAAGCTTCGACAAAAGATATAATCAATGATTATCATCGATGCTTTGAGAAGTATGTGAATAGCAAGAGCTCCCCTCTAATTTTGTGCATTATTTAAAATTTGCATTTGAATGCAAATGCACAATCGATTAGGATCATGGGTTACTCTTCCATGTCACATACATCTTGGTAGTGCGTAAAGTATAATAGCAATACACATGACACCAACAAGATAAGTGAGTGACCATCACAAGGATAGCTAAAAGATGATATCGTAGCATCACATAGGATAAGGCGTATGATCAATCACACAAATAGGATAAAGTCATCCAACAACCAAAGTTTTTAAAACCAAATGAGAGCAAATAAAGTGAAAATCTCTCTCTCACACGAAGCCTATGATCTATACATTCCCCCCTTTGGCAACAAGTTACCAAAAAGTTCAAAAGTATAGAACTACTCGTCTCTCTAGGCAGCTGATGATGGATTCGATAGAACAACGTCTGTGAAGTCTTTTGCTGAATGTCCTGGAGCTGGAGTTGGTGCTTAAGTTTGTGCTGAAGATGTCTGTCGTGTCTCGTGATTAGGAACAACAACTGACCGAGGCTTAGTGCTGAACGTAGTAGTAGTTGGAGGAGGATACTCATCCTCGTCATCATCACCATCTTCGTCTTCATCTTCATCCTATGAGCGTGCAATCTCCATAGAGTCAACTTTATGTTGAAGCTGCCTGACAATGGTGGTCAACTCAATTACTTGACATCCATGTTGTGGAATCTTGTCTCCACAACTCTCTCAAGACTCTTCTGATTTTGCATGATCTCTTGGATGTTCTTCTCCATGCCTTGGACAGTGCTCACTAGAAATGTCATTTGCTCAACTTGTGTTCTGAGCTATGGAACTCGAGGTGACCTATTTCTAGCAGCTTCAGCCTCTGCTGCCTCTACTGCCATTCTTGCTGCAGCTGAGTTGGGATCATTGTCATCCATCACAACCTCATTATCTTCAAATTCAGGTTGAAGAGGTAGATGGGGACGATCAAGTAGATATGCATGCTTGCCTAGCTTGGCATTGATGAGCATCTAAATGTAAGGTGCATATCCACAGGATCTCTTCTGAACCGCAGAAGTTCTCCTGATAGTCTCAACTATCAAGTCCATCACTCTGAATCTGGTATGGATCTCAAGCAGGTGCAGCAGGTTGATAGAATATCCTCTGATCATCTTCTCATCACCTAACTTAGGCATGAGGCTGTATCGTAGTATAGTGTTCATCATAGGAGTGCCATCTTGAAGAAAATACACTGAACCAAACTTGTGACTAGCCAAGTACTGATGTGGCATGGTCTTGTACATATTGGCCATGGAGTTGTGATTCTGCTTAGCTTCTGCATACACATCTACATCTGATTCTTCCTACTTGGGACACCAATGATAGCAGCCCATTCAGCAATTGTGGCTTCATACTTATGACCATCAGTCATCCAGACTAAAGAGTCATCATAGAAATGAACAGTTTCATAGAATTGCATGATCAGCTCGTCATTCCACGTGGTCATCTCTTTCCCAACAAATTCTTCTATGTCAACTAGTCTGAAGTTCTCTTGAATATGTGGAAAGAAATTCTCATTTTCCTTGATATATGCCCAGTCGACATACCTCCTATCACTGACAACGGGACTCTTGTCATACAAGACAGTCTCATAAAAGTCTTGTTGTTCCTTGGTGTGAAACCTTGGATCAACAACAGTTCTTCTTCTGACAGCATATGGATCATTAACTCTCCACTTTCTTAGTCTGGCATCCTTCCTCTTCTTCATATCTTCTGCTATAGGATGAGCACCATTGTGGAGTGGAAGGGTTGGTCTGAGCTTCCTGAGAATTGGTGCATTCTCATCTTCTTCCTCCTCTGCAGCATGGGCACTGGATGCAGGGCCTTTGCTCTTGGTAGCTGCAACTAAGTCCTTGGTGGTCTTCTTGGAAGCTGGAGCCTTCTTTGCTTTGGCAACAGGCTTAGGAGCAAACATCATTGCATCAACCATCAGTTTCTTCTTCTTGGGTGGAACTGGGATCTCCTCAGGAGCTTCTTCCTCGGCATCTTCTAGGTCTTCAAACATTGAAGTCTTTCTGCCAACAAGATGAACAATTCTCTTCCTCGACCTCTTCACACCAGCCTTCTTTGCAGGTGCATCCTTGGAAAGTGTTGTGCTTTTCCTGGCATATTCAGGTGCTCTCAGATCAGCAACACTAGCAGATATCTTCCTGACAACTTTCCTTGGAGGAGCCTTAGGAGGAGCTAAAGTTTCCTCTGGCATGCAATATGAGTCCTCTTCATCAGAAACTAGCTTCCTTCTGTGCCCGGTGGCTTCCTTGGGCAAGCCATGAGAACTGGGAGAACTTGGGTCTGAAGCAGACTTCTCTGGACTAGTGCGTGAGTCCATCTCAACACTTTTCTCTGTGAAGTCATTCTGTCTATCATCTGAACCTGACATACTGACACACACGCTCAACAGCAAACAGCAGAACCTGTTAACTGGATATAGGAAAGACAAAATGGATGAGCATCACAAAATTTAGATGTTTTTGAAAATTTGAAGTCTGAAACTTAGGGTATGATCTTCTGCAGCATGTAAATCAGTGGCACTGAGTTGGCAATTTCGGAGTCACCGAGAAAGCTGACTCGCTTAACAGAGACTTGGCAGTCAGTTTCTGTGGAACCGAAAATAGCTGCTCGGTCTCACTGATTTGCTTCTCAGGAACCCTCAAACAAGAATAGGTGGAACCGATTTTACAAACTCGGTCTCAGCGAGTTGCATGCTGCGGCAAATCAGATCCAAAATTTGTACTTCTTCTACACTACGAGATTCATCTCGTGGAAGGAAGGGTTTGCGCATGGTGGCTCGAAGAAAATCTTTCCCAATGCGTAAGAGTCAGATAGGGGAACGCAAAAGGAAATCGGATCCGTACCCTAACTTGGTGGCGGTCCGGTTATGGCAACGGCGGAGGAGCAGATTGCGTCGACGGCGGCGAATCCCAGCAGTAGCGGTGCTCGGGGAAACAAAGGCGATGACCTAGGGTCTCAGGGGCATCGAGGGTTTTGCGAACGAAACGGCTTCGACGAAGTGAAGTCAAAGATTCGGTCCGCGAATATATATACCCGTGCGCTGTCGGTGTCACCGAGATGGCAAAATCGGTGTCATCGAGTTCCTCAACTGTCAGTAGATAGGGAAACTCGATGTAACCGAGTTGGTGATTTCGGTGGTACCAACATAGGAAAACCTGATCAACTTTGAAAAATCGGTGGTGCCGAGTTTGTGGAGTTGGTCACACCGAGTTTTTAAAGAGGTTTTGGAAGACAGCCTTTGACGATACGGAACTCCGAGTGTACCTTCACACAGAGGGATCGACAAGTGCTTGTTCAAGTTTTGTGATGAAGCATGAATATAACTTGAGATGAGATAGCATAGATAGCTAGAGAAGGGTCCTAGGCATTCTTGTCCATCTAATTAGCAAAAGATAAATCAAAAGCCAAATAACAACAATTGGATGTCCTCGAATGATCAAACACATGCAGACCAACATGCTCACACAATAAGAATGATGAATAAAACATGGTGAACATGCACAAACATCCTAGAAGCTATCAAGCACGGGCGATGACAAAGTCATCTATATATGAGTATATTGACATAGGAGCCAAGTAAGAGTACTTGATCATAGGCCATACTCATTGTTAAGCACAAGTGGGGTTACCACTTTTACATAAGCATTAATGTGTTCATATCCTTAGGAGATGCTTATACTCAAGTCTTAGAGTAAAGCTCCCCTTGATATGACATTCCCACTAAGAGGGATCTACTAACCTTGGGTTTTGTCGTAGAAGACTTCAAGTAGGTGAAGTAGTGGTGGATGCTCAATGTTCATGAAGATCATCTTGAGTTGGGAGAAATCCTTGTTGTCTTCATACTCTTCTCACCTACATGAGTTAGTCCAAAAGCAAAAAGGAACATATGCAAGAATATCTATGGACATGGAGTGAATCACACATGGGATAATGTCCAAATATGCATTAATTACCTAGTTCCTTGCTTACCTTAGAGGGAATGTGTGACTCCTTAAACTAATGCATATGGTGAGGTTGATTGCATATAGTTCTTGCCAAAATGAATAAGAGTGGATTTCATTGGCAGAGTCACCCCTCAAGAACTTATAGTTTTCCCTCTTGGGAATCCACACCAAATTGATGGGAATCCTTGGAGTTGTGGTAGCACTTGTTGAGGTAGAGCTAGTAGTATCCTTGGGAATCCACTTGACCTTGGCTTGGCGTTCTTCTTCCAATAGGTCAATGCCATCTTGAAGCTTTCCCTTGCCTTTGTGGTCTTGTGGTAGAAGGCCATCTTATGAGCTCGTTCCTAAGAAAGGAGTGGAATCACACTTCTCTTCTTGGGGAACAAACTTGGGAGTGGGATATGGACCTTCTTTCCAAACTTCTCCGTTGACGTTGAACTAGCCAACACCTTGTTTCTTTCGATGTCCTCCTTGCTTGCGCACAATTCCCTCAAATTGCTTACTTCCGGCAAGACTCTTGAAGACACCTCTCTCTATAATCCTTTTCAATAGATCATTTTCTTGCTCAAGTGTAACTTGGCTAATATAATCGTTAATGGAATCAATAGAGTTACTAGCAACAACATTATTGGATTTAGCTTTAGCATTCTTGTTACTAGATGAAGAAACCTTCTTGCCTTTATTACTAGTGTTCCTAGGTTTAACTTGTGGAATAAAGTTAAACAAGAGTAATCGTTTGGCTAGATAAGAAGAACTCTTCTTCCGAAGATCATCATTGATTGCTTTTAAGAACTCATGCTCTTGCTCCAAGTTGATCTTCTCGAAGCGTAGCTTCTCATGTGTTTTTGCAAGCTCTCTATGATCTTCTAGAGTAGTCTCATGAGCTAACTTAAGAGTTTTTAATTCTTCAGTTAGTCATTCAATTTCTTTCTTATCATCATCATTCGATTTCTCTTGACTAGCATGATAAATAGCAAGTTCATTTTCAGTGCATTCACTAGCTTTATCTAGAAGCAAGTCATCTTCTCCTAACAAGTCATCCTCATCACTATTGAAGTCAAGATACTCAGGATGTGATACCTTGGGGCCTTTAGCCATGAAGTAGTTTCCGACTCGCTCACTAGATGTCATACTCTCCTAGGTTGCTAAACTAATGAAATGGAGACCAAAGCCTTGATACCACTTGTATGATCGAAAGTATGTCTAGGGGGTGATTAGACTACATGACAAGATGATTTTTTTGCCTTTTCCCAATTTTACTTGAGAGTCAACTACGACAGTTATAACAAGTGAAGTACACCCTACACATGTTGTTCTAATAGTATAGTAGCGGAAAGTAAAAATGCAAGTGTAAATATAGGAGTAAGGTACGGAGATCAAATGCATGAGGTTGACACCGCGATTTTTGGCATGGTTCCGGTAGGTGGCGCTATCGTACGACCATGTTAGTGGAGACACCAACCCACAGAGGGTAACGACTACGAGAATCCACGGAGGGCTCCACCCACGGAGGGTCCAGAAAGAAGCGGTCTTGTCTATCCCACCACGGCTTTCGTCCACGAAGGACTAGCCTTACCCATGGTATATTTTTCACGAAGTAGGCGATCTCCTTGCCCTTACAAACATCTTGGTTCAACTCCACAACACGAAGTAGGAAGCTCCCAAGCGACACCTAACCAATCTAGGAGGCACCACCCTCCAAAAGGTAGTAGATGGGGTAGATCAATGAACTCCTTGCTCTTGTGCTTCTAAAGATAGTCTCCTCAACACAAATCATTCTCTCACAGAATATGAATGGGTAGGAGAGGTTGATTCAGTGGAAAGCAGTTTGGGGGGGGGGGCTAGAGATCAAGTTTCAAATGATTGGATTGGAATATCTTGGTCTCAACACATGAGTATGTGGTTCTCTCTCAGCAAATGGATCTGGAAATGAAGTGTGTGTTCTGAGTGCTTCTTTCATGAACGAGAGGTGGGTGAAGGGGTATATATAGGCAGAAGCCAAAATCCAACCGTTACACACAAAAGAGCAAACTTGGTGACACCGAAGTTGGAAACTCGGTGGTACCGACTAGAACTAAAGGTGTGAACTTTTCAATCTTGGTGAGACCGATATACACAACTCGGTGGCACCGAAAAGGTGACTAACAGTCAGATGGCCAAACTCAGTGGCACCGATACTCAAACTCGGAAATTCCGATTTTGTGTATCTTAGCAACATAATGTTGATCACACTAAACTCGGTAGTACCGATGCAGTTTCGGTTGCACCGATTTGGTGGGAATGGCGAGGGTTCTGTCTGAGGTTCAAACTCAGTGGTCCGATATGGAAATGTTGGTGACACCGAATTTGTGAATGTGGAACTTGACAGAGTGGATATGTGGAAAAAATGACTGAGTGTTTTGGTGGCTAGCTTTGAGCATTTGAGCAATCAGTTCATTTTACTACATCACCCCCTTTTAATAGTACTGGCTTTCCTATGGACTCAAAAGTGATTTCTCACGCATATAAAATGAAGAGTCTTCTAGCTTGAAGCTTGAGCCAATATTATTCCTTTTTTGCATCAAGGGGTATCTCCACATAAACCTTAAGCCATAACATATTTTGAACTTTTTTGAAATATATTTGGAAAACACATTAGTCCAATGATGCATATGTTGTGATCAATTATCAAAACCACCCTAGGGAGCAATTGTGCTTTCACTCTCCCATCGGTTTTGGACCTGCCTACACTCAAAGATGTTCTAGGAAATCTTGTTGTCGGAGAAAGGAGTTGCGGTGGCGAACCCGCCGTATTCAATAGACTCCTCGAGCACAATTGCAAACCGGTTGCTAGGGTGGTTCGCCGAGGCCACAGATGATGAGAGAGCTGCCATTGTTCAGTCTATATATGGGCTATGGCTAGCGCGGAACGAGACGAAGGAAGGCAAGAAAATTGCTGATCCACGTGTAATAGCTGCATCCGTCATGGCGTACATGGCTGAATGGAAAGTAGTCCACGAGAGGAAACCTTCTCACACGAAGGCTAGAGAAGTGCAACGCTGGACAACTCCTGACGTGGGGATGGGTCAAAGCAAATGCTGACGGTGCTGTTTCCAGAAATGCAAGCAAGGGAGGAGGCGGCGTGATCATGCGGGGTGACCAAGGTGACTTCCGTGCTGCAGCTTGCGACTTCTTTGTCGGAGTCACGAACGTCGCAACGACAGAACTGAAGGCATGTTGGCGGGCTGATGAGTTAGCTATGGGAATTAACATCCAGAAGCTACACCTTGAGATGGATATCAAGGTGGTTGCAGGCATGCTAAGCGACCCAAACAAGAATCTGTCGGTCGAGGGGCCATGTGTGGAGGAGATTAAGGAAATGATGCGTGCTTTTAGCGATGCCAAAGTGTCATGAGTGCGTCGATCTGCGAATTACGTCCCTCATAGGTTAGCTAAAGTAGGGGTAGAAGAAGAACTTTGCAAAATGTGGCTGATGATGCCACCAGACTTTGTGTTAGATGTGGTCCCAGACATTTAAATTTAAATAAAGCGACGTGATTGATCTTAAAAAAAGAACCCAGAGGCTTCTTCTACATGCAACTAGAGTTAAATTTAAATAAAGCGACGTGATTGATCTTAAAAAAAGAACCCACAGGCTTTTTCTACATGCAACTAGAGTTTCCACGGTACGTATCCGGAACAACACTATCCAAATCAAAAAGGTAAATGCTTGCAGTCGGAGCGTCGGCCGAATCGTTCGGCCGGTCGCTCGCTGCCCGCGCGTGCTGGTAGACAGCCTTGCAATATTTTTCCGCTCAAATTTGCTGCAACCATGTATAAATTTGATGTAAATGTTTATCATTTTGCTACATTTTGTTCATTCAAAAAGATACATCCACGCTTTGATTGCAACTCGAGTTCGTTGGATTTTTGTTACAACCGACGTTTTTGACTTTTGCTACAACCGTGCTATTTTTTGCTACAACCGGCATCATTTCTTGTTGCAACCGTTCACTAAAAAAGTTGCATACACGTTCATGTAGATATTTGTTACAACCGGCGTTTGACTTTTGTTACCACGCACCATCAACTTCTTTTTTTTCTACGATCACGTAGATATTTTTTTGGCTACAACTTTTTTATTGTTGCAACCGTTGACGAAATTGCTACATCGTGAACGAAATTTGTTGCATCGAGGAAAAATTGATGCATGAAGATCTAACGGCGCGACCCGCATACAACTGACGGATCGGACGGCCCGTGGGATTCGGCGGTGCGCCGGCGCATAGCATTGCCCATTCAAAAAGGAAAAAAATAGATCCAATAAAAGGCTAATTTTTTTAAATATTGCTTTTTTTCAAATCTTTTTGAAAAATAATGTGTCTATTTGAAATTTTTCAAAAATATTATAACGTCGGCCTCCCAGTGGCCGACTGCCACTTGTCGGCTTGCCACTGGCCGAAAGGTGGCAGTCGGCCACCAGTTAGCCGATAGGTGGCAGGAGGGGGCAGTCGGCAGGGGAGGGGGGCCTGTCGGCCTGCCCGTAGCCGACAGGTCCCTGTCGGCCTCCTCTGAGCCGACAGGTGGCCTTTGGGCGGGAAACTCCTTTTTTTTCACTGTTTTGACCTTCCTCTCAATTTTGAGCATGAAATGAACCCATTTTGACCCTTTTAGTGGTATTAGAAACTTAAAACATAGTGGTATTAGAAACTTAAAACATAGTGGTTTTAGAAACTTAAAACATAGTGCTATTACATAAATCTTAAACTCTTCAGCCTCTTGCACCCCCTCTTCCACGTCCTCTTTGGCCCCCTCTTCCTCCTCTTCTTCCCCGGCTGCTTCGTCCACGCCTCGGGCCTCCAGTAACGAAAGTGGGACAATTACTATCCGTATGCCCAAATTCATTACATAAAATGCATTGTCCGCGCGCCTCCGATTCATCCATGTCATTTCGGATGCGCTGAGACTGCCGCCTCCCTCTACTCGTACGCATATGCGCAGGGTGTGGTATATATACCCTTTCAGCAGGGTCAACGGTATTGAAGTTACCCATTGATGGGAAACCCAACAGCTCACCTGTCCAGGTATTGAGAACTGCCTGCTTCAAAAAATATGGAGACACAAACGAGATTGCGTCAAGGCCTAGCAGCCCACAAGCAGAAAGTACATGCGAGCAAGGTAGGTGAAGCAACTTTGGTTTGTTGCACGTGCACTCGCACGTTGGCCACAATTCATTTCCAATTATCACCTCATGCGTTCTCATCGCATTTGCACATCCGAATTTGTTGTTAGCCAAGCGGACCTCGAACCTACGCTCCAGATTTCCAATGGCGACAACACTGTGTGTCTGAGCTTTCTTCATCTTTTTATCCATGTACTTCATAACCCTTTCACAATACCGTGTGTTAGGATTGTTTGTGATATGCTCTGCAGCCTTTTCACGTCTTTCTCTGAAATACTTGACTGTGCCATAGAAAATGCCCTCGACAATCGCTGTGAGTGGCAAAGCTCTGTTTCCCCTGAGGACGAAATTATATGTTTCGGCCAGGTTGGTACTCATGACACCGTACCTCGCTCCATGTGTGTCATGCAACAGAGACCACCTCTCCAATGGCTCATGCTCTATCCACTGATCAAAGGTTTTGATCGTCCTCGCAAGCCTTCTCCTTGTACCAGGCGGGTCAAATCCTGGCAAGTCACAAAGCCCAACCGGCTCTTCCTCCAGGGTGGCAGTTCCAGTTGCTAATTGTGCAGCTACCACTTCGGCATGTGCCCTAACAGCGGCATCTCTTGCAGCTTTCCTGTCCCTAACATGCCTCTGTGTGCAAAGATTTAGTCTGTTACGTATCAGGTGATACTTCCATTGTTGGTTCTGCTTGCAAAGCTTCTTGAATAGATTCATCAGGTTCTTATTTCTAAACTGGGAAAAGAAATTTGCACCTAGATGGCGCATGCACCATCGGCTCTGAATGTCTTGCCAAGGAGCTTGTTCATCAGGAGCAGGGTTTGATAATGTCTTGATGGCGCTGAGTATACCCGGATGCCTGTCATGAAGGATGCACACATTCTGCTTATCTCGAACAACTGCTATTTTCAACTGCCTGAAAAACCATGTCCAACTGGGGCTGTTTTTGCCCTCCACAAAAGCAAATGCAAGTGGGACGCATTGATTTTGCCCATCTTGACCAATGGCTGTGAGGATCTGACCCTTGTATTTGCCAGTGAGAAAAGTGCCATCTACACATATCACCGGTCGACAATGTCTGAATGCTTCAATGCAGACACCAAAAGAGAAGAACAGCCGATGCAACACTCTAACATTTGGGAACTCTGGCAGGTACAAGTCTTGGATGTCAACATAGGTGCCTGGATTCCGGTTCTGCAGTGCCTGCAGGAGCCGAACAACAGAGTCATATGCATCATAATACGAACCGAATCTGGTCTCAAGTGCCTTCTGCTTAGCCCTCCAAGCCTTGCCATATGATATGTTGTACTTGAACCTCACGAATACATTTTTCTGGATAGCCTTCACTTCCATCGCCTTACTCTCCACTATCTGGCTATAAAACAAGCGAGCAATCACCGTGGAAGTAAGGTTAGGATGATCTTGAGGGATACACGGAAGTACACATTTATGATTAACTATGTCACTTATGACCCAGCTTGTGCCATACTTCGGAAGATATCCATGCACCCTTGCGGGACAACCCTCGTTTCTGCATACCATTGTCAAGTTTTTCGGACAAGAAACTTGAGCTACAAAAACCCTTTGAGTGGACATTGCCCAATTAAGGATGGCATCCTTCAGAGCTTCTTTGTTCGGGTAGCGGGCACCTGTCGCAATGTTGTTCTGGTGATACTCCCACGAAGAAACATGACCGTCGTTCACCAACATTGCAGATGAAAAGTCCTGATTCCATGATGCAGGAATAGGCACTTCATGTGCGTTCACTTCCTCATCTGAATCGGCCGAATCATCGGAGATATCACCTTCGATATCTTCATCATGCATCTGGTTTTGCATCTCCTCATCTATCTCGTCAGCATCCGCCTCGCCGCTGACATAATCATCCGCATCTCCCCCTTTTGCCTGGCTACTCTCGTCTGTTCCGTAAACATCATCTCCAGCATGGCAGCCATGAATTGACTGCGAATCATGCATCCCGTAGCTGCTCTGACCAGACTCATAGCTACCTTCGGCTTGAGGTTCAGTCACAGGCTTTACCACGGGGAGAAGTAAGGCCACAGGATTACATGCCCTACGATCGCAAGATTTTAACCAGTTCACCCACTGGTCGTCCCGCTCTATATGCTTCAAATACCAGAAAATATTTGCACTGGACCGGGTCCATAATGCATGAACACCGACGGTGTGTGTTTCAATATTGAACCCTAAACATCGGGCAAGCCATTCTGTCAACTGACTAACAGACCATGTTTCAGGGGAGGACACTTGCACCTCAGTGTACTGAAATTCACTAAGATCAGCTCCCATCTCATTTTTTCGAACGGAACCAGGACCGTAGCGCAAACATAATGTCACTAAATCAGACATCTGGCAGTTCAACAAGGACAAAAATTAGAACAAGGACAAACCTACTTCACTCACTAAACTAATTAACATAAGTAAAAATAATTTTACCCTTGAAGCGTGCGCAGAAACGAAGAACCACCGCAACGCGAATGAGAAGGATGATTAGGCTTCCCTCAAACTTACGCAACTAAACCACGGTTCAAAACGTAGTTTTATCGGAAGATTTTTCGTCTGGGGGAGAAAGAGAGAAATGAGAGCAAGGAGAAGAAAGGGAGGAAGAAGAAGATAGAGAAGAAAGAAGAAGAAGAAAGAAGAAGAAGAAAGAAGAAAGAAGGAAGGTGCCCCTCTCGGCCAAGAGGTGGCCGACTGGCCTCCTGTCGGCCACCAGGAGGCCGACTGGCTGGCGCAAGCCGACAGGGCTCCATAGACGTGTTCTGGCCAGTACTCGGCCGACGCGTGGCCGACTCAACTCCTGTCGGCTAACTGGTGGCCGACTGCCACCTTTCGGCCAGTGGAAAGCCGACAAGTGGCAGTCGGCCACTGGGAGGCCGACGTTATAATATTTTTGAAAAATTTCAAATAGACACATTATTTTTCAAAAAGATTTGAAAAAAAGCAATATTTAAAAAAAATTAGCCAATAAAAGAAGAACATCCTTCCGGAAAGGAAATGTTTTTTTGGAATGTTTCGGAACGGAAAATGTTGGCGGGACGGAACCGGAAAGGAAATGTTTCACGAGCCACCACACATCAAGATGCCCCCAGGCCCACCGGGCCAACTGCCAAGTGTCGCCATTCGCACGGTTCTGTCGTCGTCCTCGCCCACATGGGCCGAGAGCGGAGCGCCCGAGCCGAACCAAAACCTCTCCCTCCCTTCCCCGTGGTTCCCCCCGTCCCCACCCCACCCCACCCCATCATCGTCTCCCGCCTCGCGAATCGCGACTGTCCTACGCGCTTCCAGAACCCAATCCCTAGCCAACCCAACGCTAGATCCCAGTTCCCAAGGGACACGGGCATGGACAATCCGCCGCCGATCACCGGCTCCGGCCGCGACGGCGGCGCTTTCGCCTTCATCTCCAAGGGCTGGCGCGAGGTGCGGGACTCGGCGACCGCCGACCTGCAGCTGATGCGGACGCGGACCGACAGGGAGCTCGGGCGCCTCCTCGCGTCGGCGTCGGCGCTCGCGGGGCCCGGACCGGCGCCGCCGGTGGCCGCGGGGGCGCCCTTCGCGGAGCTGGAGTTGGTGCGGAAGCGGATCCAACCCAAGATTGCCGAGCTCAGGAAGCAGTACTCGTCCACAGTGCTCGACGGGTGGCCGCCAAAGTCCGGCGCCAGCCTCCGCGTCGACCTCTCTGGGATTACGGCTCTCCGCAACGCCATTGTGTCCAGCGGGAAGGCCGACGGCGGTCACGAGGGGAAGAAGGATTGGGAGGTCGTGAAGATGATACGGAACGGGCTCAAGGATTTCGAGCGCCGGAGCCTGTCAAGCGAGATGTCTGCTGGGTTTCGTGTCCGTACCGACTTTGTGGAGAAATTTAAACTGAGCTTGGTAAGTTCGACTGCAGCATTTGAGCAGTGAATGATCACGTGCTCCTAGTACTTGTTTATTAAACCATATGCTTTGGAAATCGAATTTGTTATGACTGACAGCTTTGGGATACATAGCAATAAAATAATATAATCATGTTACGGTCAAGTACAACTAGAGCTGGCAGCAGCAAGATATATTTCCCCCTCATTTGTTAGTACTATTTTATTACATGCTCCCTCCGTTTTTATTTACCTTGCATTTTAGGAGTAATTCGCTTCTGAGCACGGGCTCAGATGCTCCCGCTGACGGAAAAAATAAAAAGAGATACTAAACAAATCCAAAAAACTCCAAAATTTTTTTGAGTAGTAGACAATTTGATGCGCAAGGTCCGCTTCAAATTTCATATCATTTGGACATTCGAGCATCTCTCAGCAAAAAAGACAAATTGGGTCAAAAAAATTGTAAACAGTTAACCTTTTTCACAGACCCAGATTTTGTCTTTTTTGTTGAGAGCGCCTCAGATCCCCAAATGAACTCAAAATTGGAGCGGGCCTCGCGCATCTAATTATCTACCACATAAAAAAAATTGGATTTTTTTGAATTTTCTTTTTATTTGTTTTGATTTTTTCCGTCGGCCCGGGTGCAGATGCACCTGAGAGCCAAAACGCCGCACCCATTAGTTTTAATCTAAGTTAAACTTTGTAAAATTTGACCAAGTTTCTCAAAAACCATCTAAACTTTCACTATAAAAAAAAATATGGTATGAAAATATATTAAATGGTGATTCCAATTGTATTTGATTTGGTATTTGGATGTTAATATTTTTTTTATAAACTTGCTCAAAGTTTAAAAAGTTTGACTTGAGACGAAACTAATATGCAAAGTAAATAAACACTAAGGGAGTATATATATATGATAACGTTTTGGTATCTAACTCATTTTCGTAAAATAGGTGCACTGTATTTCTAAATAAGATGATTGTAGGAACAGCTAAAATCAGCAATTTCAACTTAATATGCACGTCCATTTTTCCAGCAGGCAATGACCCGATGACATCTGCGCAGCATTTCTACCTTTAAAAACGATACAAAGTTCATAATGTCATGTGAGCTGTGATGTTTGGTATCAGTTAAAGTACTAATGTGTACCAGTCATTTTTATTGCAGAAATTGCTGAACAAGGAGTCTCAGGAACCGAAGGTAATGCAAAAGAAACAATGCCTGAGCTTAACTGCACTTCTTCTGTACAATTGAAATGACAATTCTGTTTTGAATACACTCCCCTAATGTGAACTTTCATGGATTCCCTTTGCCTTGTAGCCTATCATGATGATATCAAGCCCTTTAAGAAATATATGTATAATTCTGCAAACTGCAACACATACTGGTTTAACCGTCGATTTTTCTGCACCAAGATCATTACTTGTTGCAGAAAAAAGGAACCAATAGAAAGGATTTGATGCTTACAAACTATGAAGCAACATAAACGTAGCTAACTTGCAAGTATGACTTCTTCTAGATGACATCGGAGGCCAATTCGTATTGAAGTGGCCATTATTTTAACTTCATTGGCATTGAATTCGTTTTTCTTAAATTCAACAAGCTGGTATATTTTCTAAAAGCAACCCTTCTTGCTAAAAAACTGCTTGATTCTGCAGAAATGTGTTTTGGTGCTCAATCCTCTACTTGCCTTTTGGTCTGATTAGTCATTGCTTAGGTTTGTTTTCTCTGAACTGAATTTGGAATGTAAAGCAGGATGACCCGCCACTGGATCTAACTGAAATACTGGCATATCTAGTCCGGCAGTCTGGACCATTCTTGGATCAACTTGGTGTACGAAGAGGTACAAAGATAAAAAAAATTCCTTCAACTCTTGTTTCTTTTTTGGTGGCGTCTTTTAAAATTCTTTTTAATGTTGTGCCGCAGATCTGTGTGAAAAAATAGTGGATACATTGTACAGTAAACGGAATGGCCGGCTCATGCATCCGTCTTTTTCAGGAGATAGATCCTTAATTAGTAATGAGGACATAACTGATGAGCTTGATCTAAGAATAGCTAGGGTGCTACAAAGTACTGGCTATCACAGAGAAGGTTTTTGGAACGATCCTGGAAAGTACAAGATCTCAGACAACAGACGACATGTTGCAATTGTCACCACAGCAAGTCTTCCATGGATGACTGGGACAGCTGTCAATCCATTGTTCCGTGCTGCATATCTGGCAAGAAGTACAATGCAAAAGGTGACACTAGTGGTTCCTTGGCTCTGTAAGTCAGACCAGCAACTAGTCTACCCGGATGACATCACCTTTAGTTCGCCAGAAGAGCAAGAAACTTATATTAGGAACTGGCTACAGGAAAGGCTTGACTTTGCAGCAAATTTCAAGATATCCTTCTATCCTGGCAAGGTAAACATCCAACTCACATATATCATCCCAAGGTTTACGTCTTCAGTCCATACTTTGTTTCCCCCAAAGATTTTCATTGTTCATTATTTTCCACAGTTCTCAAAAGAGCGGCGAAGCATTATTCCTGCAGGGGATACCTCAGAATTCATTTCCTCAAGAGAAGCTGATATAGCAATTTTAGAAGAACCAGAGCATCTCAATTGGTATCATCATGGGAAGCGTTGGACAGACAAGTTCAATCATGTCATTGGCGTAGTTCATACAAATTATCTAGAGTATATCAAAAGAGAGAAAAATGGTGCTCTTCAAGCTTTCCTTGTTAAACATATCAACAATTGGGTGACTAGGGCATACTGCCACAAGGTACAGTGTTTTAGGTCAATTTTGGTGTTGACATCGTGGCTGCTACAGTACAACTAATAATGGTGCCTGCAGGTTTTACGTCTTTCTGCAGCAACTCAAGATCTACCCAGGTCCATCATTTGCAACGTTCATGGTGTAAATCCGAAGTTCCTCAATATTGGTGAAAAAGTAATAGCAGATAGGGAGCATGGACATAACTCTTTTTCCAAGGGAGCGTATTTTCTTGGGAAGATGGTTTGGGCTAAAGGTTATAGAGAACTGATTGATTTGCTATCCAAACACAAAAATGACTTGGAGGGCTTCGAGATAGATGTTTATGGAAATGGTGAGGATTCACAGGCTGTCCAGGCTGCTGCTAGGAAATTGGATTTGGGCATCAATTTCTACAAGGGAAAGGACCATGCCGATGATTCACTCCATGGGTGAGATTAGAATCAAGCAGGCTGCTAAATTAATTCCCTTTCTTTTTTGGCTATATGTTGCTAATTACTGAAGTGGTGATTTTTTTTTTCCGCTTGCTAACTTCCAGGTACAAGGTTTTCATCAATCCCAGTGTTAGTGATGTACTATGCACAGCAACTGCTGAGGCTCTTGCAATGGGGAAATTTGTTATCTGTCCTGATCATCCATCAAATGAATTTTTCAAGTCATTCCCCAACTGCTTGATGTATAAAGCTCCAGAGGAATTTGTTGCCCGAGTGAAGGAGGCCATGTCCAGTGAACCTCAACCTTTGACCCCTGAGAAAAGATACAGTTTATCATGGGAAGCAGCAACCGAGAGATTTATGGAGTACTCGGAGCTTGACAAAGTTCTGAAAGATAGAAATGGTCTGTATGGAGAAGGTGTAAAGAGAAAAGGAGCGAGGAAGCTACCTTTACTCCCTAAATTCTCAGACATCTTGGATGGGGGACTAGCATTTGCTCATTACTGTGCAACCGGTAATGAGATCCTCAGAATGGCAACAGGAGCAACTCCTGGTACACGCGACTATGATAAGCAACAGTGCATGGATTTGAATCTCTTGCCTCCCCAAATTCAACACCCTGTATATGGCTTGTGATGTGAATCTGGTTTCACTTAACTAATGTATAGTTGGAGGACTTTTCTCCCTAGGTATGTGCATACAAGTGTTGTCCATTTCCTGTAGTGACTAATGACTAGACAGTAGATTAGTACAGCTCACGCATTTGTAATCTCACTAGGTTCTATATGGTTTGTCTTGTTTGTAGCATTTGCCTGTAATTATCTCCCTTTTATTCTCCAAATAGGCAAGTTGCATCAACAATGGCTACTAGTCTACTACTGGCTTTTTGCATCTTGCGTATTTGTGGATTATGATCATCATCTGCCGATGGCACCTGTACTTATTATGGGTCATAGATACAAGACACACTATATTCAGTAGAAGAACAAAAGGCCACCGCAGAGCATATGTGCTAGTGAGTAGTTTTAGGCACAGAAAGGTAAATAGGGTATTTTGGCGTGCTTCAACTAGCTGAAATAATCTCTTGAGTATTGAGATTCATTAAAAAGGTTATGGAATTAATCACTGTTAATTTCCCCAATTAGCAAAACTATTACGGGATTTAATCACTGTTATTTTCCCCAATTAGTAGTGGTGATTTTTATCGTGCTCCAAATGTATTATGATAATCTAGGGAATGTAATTTACATAGATGGAAAATATTTGGTGTGCTTCACTCCAAATGTATTTGCAGCATCAACATACAGTAGTGTAAAGTTCAGTGATATCTGAGAAATTCCAGAAGAATGTATATCACTGAAGTTCCACTGTAACGTGCTGCTTCTGGATATCACTTAAGTTCCACTGAAACGTGCTGTTTCTGGATATCACTGAAGTTCCACAACAATTTATAGTTACACAAATGAGCAAAAGGAAACAAAATATTTGGGAAATTTGATGAGTTGTGCCGATAGTTCTTTGTGTAGATTGGTTTGGGTGTACATCCAGTTTGTCATGAGCTTTGAGCTTACTATATGCTGCAAAAATATCAGCAAATCAATTATTGTACCATCACAACTTCTAAACCGATCTTGCAAAAGTACCAAGTGGAACGATGATTTTCAATCTCAACCAAACAACACAAAAGAGGAAGATAGAAGATTTAGGAGAAAACTGTCCATTAACAGAGGGAATATGTAACAGCTTTTTTGGGGGGCATTTCTGTTGGAAAGACTGCAATGCTTTATTATCAAAATTCAGCATCATAATTACTTCTATAATACTGAAGAAATTAGTCACTTGCTGTATACACAACATAGTATTGTACACGATACTAGTTGATTCCACGTACTAGCATTGATGCTCCCATGGATTACTCTCTGGATAGAACAATCATACGAGAACCAAGCAGTGGTCAGTTGGTTAGAGCACACACTCATCACCCACCTGCGTTTAAAAGCAGCAGCCTCCGCAGGGTGCCTCATTTCTACCTAACCATGTACAGTTAACGGAGGGAACTTCCCCCCTTTAACCACCGTTATTTTTCAGAATAACCACGCCCGACGATGACAGAAGTTTGCAACTTTGTGTTTCTTTTTCTTTGGCAGGGAATTTGCCACTTTGTCAACTCGCAATGTTGATAGCGACATCTTTCTGAGTTTTTTCAGGGTTCTTGAAGTGGCCAAGCCGTGCTAGGTTGTCAGTAGTTTCTGCAATTTTCACTATTGTCGTAACCAAGTCTGAGATAAGTGTGGCAGTAACAGCCACATGCATCACTTGCAACACAGCTGCGTCCTCTGATAATTCATTCCTGAGGTCTTTTGCAACTTTGATGGCTGAGGACATGGTGATGTTGGCTGGAGATGGTACTATCATTGTCCGAATGGCTGTTGATAGGTCCTTGAGCGCCTTGGCCGAGTGTGAGCTCATTTCCCCACACGCCATTCGGACCTTGAAGGTTAGCTCTGGATTGGCCTCAGGGTACTGTTGATGAGGAAAAATGTTGTTGGGCCCGTAGTAGTCTCCGTATAAGATCATGGAGTGGGGGAGGATCTGCAATTACCTGGGATTTTTGCAGTGTGATGACATAGGAAGCAAGAGCCTCCATTGAAGATGCGCACTGACGACAAAGAGCTCCGAGCTTCTGGTATTGGCTCCATGGGTGCCGGAAGCCGAATTTGCCATGACCGGGCTCCCACTTGGCAAAATTGCTCTGCAATTTTCAGAATAACATTACAAAAACTGCCGTGTGTACAAGCTGTCTTGTTGCAGACGTTTATTGCAGCTTCTGCGCTGAGCATATAGTTCACCGTCAAAATAGTCTGTGAGGAAGCTTACCAGAGAGTCCTCACTGGCCTTGGAGTTGAGGACGCTCTTGTACACTTGCAGAAAGGCTTTGTCCTCCAAATTCTCGCTAGCAGCCTTCTCTCCAAAACATTCGGATTCCAATCCTGCGTACGATGTGCTCAGTTTTCAGTCTCACAAACTCTTTTGTACCGATATGAAGTTGCTACAGAGGTTCGACAGGGGAGAAGCAGAACTAGTATAAAACAGAGTATGTCTGGTGACAGTTTTCAGTCTCACAAACTCTTTTGTACCGATATGAAGTTGCTAAAGAGGTTCGACAGGGGAGAAGCAGAACTAGTATAAAACAGAGTATGTCTGGTGAACTCTTGTCAGGAAAACTCCACCGTTTGATGTTCCTTTCTTTATTTTTCTTTCCAAAGAACACAAATCAAGTTGCATTCGTATACCATTGAAAACTTGAACGAGAGTGACAAAAAGGGGCAGGAATAGAAAAAGTATAGTGATTACCTTGAAGAAACTGCGCCAGCTTATCGAGGTTGGCGGCGGTGAGCTTGTGGAGATCCTCGCCGGCCCAGACGGGGAAGACGAAGATGGTGGTGCAGAGGCAGGTAAGGACGCCGATGACGATGGTGGAGAAGCGCTGGTGCGCCAGCTGAATGAGCTCCTCCACGCGGTAGCTGGACACGGCCACCAGGCTGAAGGTGAGTATGAAGATGGTCACGCCGTAGTCGTACCTCGCCTTGATCTCCGGGATGAAGCGCGAGAACGTCGCCGCCGACGCTGCAATACATATATATATAATCCGTTTCTAAATATAAGTCTCTTTAGAGATTCAATTAGAGGCTACATATAGATGTATATAGACAAATCTTAGAATGTTGATTCATCTATTTTGTTTTGTATGTAGTTGATAATAAAATCTCTAAAAAAGACTTGTATTTTTAGGAATGAAAGGAGTAGTTGCCGGACCATGCGTATGCATCCGAAAACGTAGTAGTATAGTATACCTAGGAAGAAGACGAAGATGGCGAGCAGTATGGGCTCCCCTTGTGCACCACAGCGGTTAGCTACCTGATGAGCTCCCACGGCGATGAACCCAGCCACCAGCGTCGCGAAAGCTCTATTCAAGCCTTTGCTCAGCGTGCCACCTGTTGCATGCATGCATGCAGCGCACGTTCAGGTTCAGAGACACACATACACATATACGTATACTAATACTAATATGGTGCGGCTGTAACAAGTATGACGACACGGACCGACGGTGTACTCCATGACGACGACGACGGTGAGCACGGCCCACATCGTGGAGACCCCGAAGCCCTTGAAGAGCGGCGTGACGTAGTAGAGGACGGACACCAGGGTGAGCGCCAGGCCGACCTTGAGCGAGTGCGCCACCCGCCGTGGGTCCTCCCTCGCGATCCTGCCCACCTTCCTCGCGAACACGGCGACCCAACACCACAGCCCCACGAGCACCGACCGGAGCCGCTGCCAGCAGCCCGCGAACGAGACGCCGGCAACAACGCCTCCTTGTCCGGCCGTCGTCTCGCCGTCGCCGTCGCTCACCCTGATGCGGTGATCAACCTCCATGGCAGAAATCAGAATGGTGGTGGATACGCAGCTAGCTGTGCTGTGTTTTGTGAAGCAGCTATCCAGTGTGTGGTGTGTGTATGTGTGAGTTGGCAGGGAGGCTATGGCTGCAAGGGCTTATATAGACGCGAGGAGACGGCAGCTGCATGCGGCGCTTTTCTGGACCGCGACATGTAGGAGTATCTCATATTGCGATGCGACAGACGATAGCCCCCCCGGGCCGGGCCGATCGACCGGGTATTCGGTAGCGGAGCAAAAGCGTAGCATGCATGGCGCCACCCACTTTCTCGGGGAATATGACCCGAGATCTCGCCCTTGTGGATCGTGTTTGGTTTCGTCTCGTCTTCTTCATCTCCAACGTTGCTCCTGCTTGTTCTGCATGCTCCAGTGACTGGTCAGTGATACGAGGAGATGTGTGTGTTCGGTCGATTGCGTTTTTAGCTGTGCGTCATGCTTTGAAATGGCAGCACAGCAAGGCCATCAGTCATTTCGATCGACATGTGTTGTGTCGGATAAGTGCGTGCGTGCATGCATGTGTATCAACTTTGTTTTGGTGTAGACAGGTGTGCATGCATGCCTTTAGCTTGGGCGTGTTGCGTTCTTACGTATGATCCATGATCTTCCATTCCGTACCTCCGTACGTAGCTCACGATCACCCACGGCGGTAATTAGTTTAGTTTATCTACTAAATCTGCTCTTTTTGACTCGAGGAGAATGAGAGCAGTGTCGGGTGAGGTGAAACGCAACTTGTCATCGCCTTATTACAAAAAGGTAAATAACTACGCGTGAGTGACTTTCCCCGGGCCGTACGTGCTGACCCCATGGTCATCTACCTCTGACTTTTGATCAAAGGATAAAGCGGAGCAACGCGCCAAAAGTATGGTATTGCCGTTGTTGTATTTTTTCCTATTCTCTCACGTTTGTTTGTGACATGTAAAGGGTGTCGTTGCTTCATTTGAAAACACAAAAGCAATTTGATGACTCGCTGTATACACCATCCCTTGTCTCTACCCTCTCTCTCTGATATAGCTAGCTATCGTGCATCAAGAGGTGGCCTGACTTATCATTCTATCCGCCTTTTCTGGATTTTTAGGTGGATCTCAACTACGGCTTATCATCAGGTTGAAGGGGAGCCCTTGTCCTCTTCTTCGACCACGCACGCGCTTCTATTTTCTGACGGATATATACGGGAATTGATGAACTCGGTGGTGTTCGATGCATGTAGACGTGCATGTATGTATGTGACCTTGTCATCCTTCGTCAAACTCTTCCCTCCACCGTTCGCGTGAAGCTGACCGCACGCGCTTCCGTACCGTACCGTACCGTACCACCGCTGTTTCTTGCTGATTGCAACGGTTCAGATACCCATATACTCTGTGACACGTACTGAACAATACGTACGTACTCATAGCAGCTAGCTAGCTCATAACGGACGCATCATCAATGTTATCTGATTGCAGCACGCACGGCTGCTCGATCTCTTCCTCAGTTCACGAGCTAGCTGCTGCCAGCTAATTCGCGCGCGCGCAGTACAAGCGATCGAGTTTCAGAAATTGCCGAAATGCTCAACCTCAAATACACACAGCTGACAAGCACTGCATAGACTCTGAACCCTAGCAACGCTAGCAACGCTCCGCCGTTAGTTTGGCCTTTAATTAGTTCTCCTGTCACCGCCAATTAATATTCGCCTTATCCTGGCTGACTGCTAATGCTAAAGTAACTTCAACTCAGTCTCTCACATCACACCTGGCTCTATCTGCAACGCATCTCGTGCGCGCGTTAACGTTGGGTAAACAGGCCAAGCCAAGCTAAGCTGTTAACAACATGCAGATCGAACGAAGATGGAAGGACGCACGCACGACAGGATCGGGAGGGGCCGGGGAACATGCGAATAACCGTTCCATCAGTAAGCAGCCAGGAGGCCCGGACGATCGACCTAACATGGCACAATCGGAGAGACGGAGAATATGTGCCGATATGCTTCCCAAGTACGCTAGGAAAATCCAAGTGCGTTTGCACCTGGGGTCTCTGAGGATCGATCAAGCAAATCGCACCTTGGATTTGTAAAAATACTCTGCGTGGTTGAAAAGTATGGACGACATACTCTTCTTTTTTTTCCATTTCGTTTGTCCAAGTAAAACCGCGGGGTTGAAAAGGAATTTTTCTGCGCGGGTCGCATGTGTGACTGAGCTAGTGACCTTGGATTTGTAGGCGGCCGGGCGCAATATCTATGAGGCGCACAAATCGCACCTTGGATTGATGAACTAGGGAAGGCGCCGCGAAGCTAGCCGGGGAAAATTAATGAAAATGTCATTAGTGGATGTGCCTTTGTAGGCACGAAAGGGATCCTTTTCCCGACACTGATAGGGAAGGCTTCATCTTTGCCTCCATCGTGCATTCTATTAATTCATGGCCTTTTGCGACGCGCTCCATCTCCGTACAGCTCTGTGCCGTGAACTTGGCCGCCGTACTTCTCGCCGCCCGCCTTTCCGCCCGTCATGCCATCGTTCTGTGCTTTCTAGCGAGAAGCGTTCGAGCTTTTGTCAAGGAAATTTTTGGGATTTGCACCGTTACGGAAGAAAGAAGGGTTCTGATCTCTCTGGACGGCTGCACTTGTTAATTAGGTCGCTCGGGCGGTGCACTTCCGATATGATCCGAGGAAATACAAATAATCTAGGCGAACTACTCCCTCCATTCTACAATATAATGCGTCTTTATTTTCTATGATTTATTTTTGATCATAAATTTAACCAACAAGACCGATCGCGATGGGAGCAAAAATTTGTACCACTGAATTCGGTGATATGATTTTTGCGGAAAAAAATTTCTATGAGACCAGGTCTCACAGGCCATCGCGTGAGACCCGACCGGATGGATGACACGTGGCGATGCCAATCTCAAAGCTTGTAATCCCACTTTGCATAATTACTCATTCCCGATTCCAATCCCGTATGTATCCTAAGTACGTATGAGATACCTACGTAACTCATACCCCCACGAGAGCTAGGGTTCGCATGCTACTCTCATCCATGGCTGCACCGATTGACCTTAGTGGCGGCAGCCGGACAGTACCATGTGCACCATGACCTGTCGTCCATGGCCATGTTGAATGAGCTCGTCGCTAGCCGTCGTGTTGCTCATCAATCCGTCGTTTTGAGTGGTCGTCGGGGACGAGGTACTTCGGCTCGGCCGTCATGAACGAGAGCAAGAATAAGCAACCCGTAAGCTGTTGTGTACGTGCGGAGTACTACTTGTTCAGTGTTGGAACCGCAATTGAGATTAGCGCTCGGGATTGGAAATTAATGGACAAAGTGGGAGGGGGTGCTTTGAGATTATGAGTGCCACATGTCATCCATCGGGACGGGTCTCACGTGATGGCCTGTGAGACCTGGTCTCATAGATTTTTTTTCCAATTTTTGCTCCCGCCGCAATCGTTCTTGTTGGTTAAATATAATTTTTGCTAACCAACAAATTCTTGTGTCAGAATTGCAGCGCCATCCTAGAAGTATACACGGTAGCGGCAAAACTTAAACAACAATTCAAAAAAAAATCAGTGTGACGAGTCAAACCGAGGACCTCCTGCAAGTGAGCACCGGAATTCCTGGGATTTCCTAAATAACATAGCAAAAAAAAAAAATTCAAATTATTTTTGGTAATAACAAACATTTTAAAAAGGAACAAAATGAAAACAAGATTTTTTTTGAAAATTCGAAAAATTTCTTGAATATGCAGAACATTTTGAAATAGTTTCGCATTATAGGAACCTGAATATTTTTTGAAACACGATTTTTTTTTGTAAGTAGTGAAAAAGAAACTAAAAGCGATTTTTTTATGAAAGTTTTATACACTCGTGGAAATACAAACATTTTTATGAAATCCCGAAACATTTTTCCAAACATGGACAGTTTTTAAAAATCCAGAACAAATTTTGAAACTCGATCATTCTTTGGGAATGTGAACATATTTTGAACGCAAGCATGTTTTTGACAATTTCAGAACTTTTTTTGAGTTACGGACATTTTTAAAATTAAAAAATATCAAAATTTTGGACACGAGAACATTTTTTGAAATTCAGAATTTTTTTTAACAATATCAAACAAAAGAAACAGGAAGACGAGAATATTGTTTAAAACGAAAGTTCACAAATGAAAAAATTGGAAACATTGTCTTGAAAGCGCGAACATTTTTCAGAAAGATGAACGTTTTCCAAATTGCGACATTATGTTGAAAGATTTGAACATTTTGTGAAATAGAAAAGCAGTTTTTTGAAAGCACGGTATTTTTTTGAAAATGAGGAAAAATATACATAAAAAATATAAATATAAAAAATATAAGTAGAAACAAAAATAAAATAAAAAAGAACCAAAATTAAATAAATAAATAAATAAATAACAAACGAAAAACCTGAAGCAAAACAATGCACAACACGCGTTGCTGTGAACTGGGCCGGGCCAATCCCGGTCATCATTTGACGCGTCGACAATCCTCTTTGGAAAATGACCCAAAAGGTTTGATTTAGACTGACATTACATAGTTCAGGTGCAGTCGATCGGAATTTCAACTTGAAGGTTCTACAACTCTAAAGTTTAAAATAAACTTTTTTCATTAAATATATGATCAAACTGATATCTTTAAAAGCACGGACCCACTATATTATGGAATGGAGGGAGTAGTATGTAGGAACTAGATGCCACTATCATCGAACCGCCCCTTTTCTCTTCTTCCTTTTTAAACAGAGAAAGAGAATATCACGCACTACCTAGCGATGAGAACCGTGCGTGGTGGTACGAAAGAGCTAGAACTTCACCGCGAAGAAAGTTTCTCTCCGACAAAGAACATGTGGTGGCCGCACTAGTACGGCCGAGAAGTCGACCAAGATCGAACTCCACTTCTCTCACCGGAAAGCCGGGAGCGCCAACGTACGCACGTACGTACACGCAGGGCCTTGTTGTTCCGTGACAGTGTGTTGGCATTTTATCTCAAATCCAGGAGTCACATTTCACCTTTCAATCCTCAAGCAGCTAGCTAGCTTGCAAATCGTGGATGTGCATGCAAGACGGGGACTGCTATAATGCAGAGCAAGTTGTAAGAGGGAGCCGCTGGAGCCACAGGCGTCACATCCTGGAGTACGTCTGCAACTGGAACCGCGCATGCATGCAGTAAGGAGTACGTGCTTGCTTGCTGGAAGATGCGACCAGTGGTACCGATTTCGACTGGATTTAGACCATGCATGCAGGGGATAGCGCACTCCTTGGGAATAAAGGGGGCCGGCGAACTCCTCGACCTCGACTAGGTAACTTGACATCCCTGGCTCATCAAGTGGAGGGGATCGATACCCATCACCTTATGTGGAAGCACACTGGCTAAGAGCGCCTCTAGCAGATCCACCAGTTAAAATGTATCCGTATCCCTTATCCTATTTTTTACTCCTTCCGTTCCTGAATATAAGACCTTCTAGAGATTACATTATGAATTACATATGAATGTATAAAGACATCTTTTAAAATATAGATTCATCAATTTTGCTCTCTATGTAGTCCATAGTGTAATTTTTAAAAGGTCTTATATTTATGAACGGAGGAAGTATAATTTTACCGGACTAAACATTTCTTCATCTAGCATATCCCCCAAAACTTAGTCCTTCAAAAAACCGAACACAATTTTTTGTATGTAGACACATTTGAAACATACATTTAAACAAACTCATTGCATAATTTGATTTAGATATCTCATTTACATCATAAATGGCATAATTAAATAGTTCAATGTTCCTTAACACTGGATCGACATCGAACTAGGTTAATCGTCAAAATAAACCCTATAAAAACTACTAGATAGATCTACTAGCCATCGTCTGAAATAAGAACATTATCACTGCAATGACTACCACAAAAAACCAACTATTGATGGTCCAGGGAGTATGACCCAACTCATTACAACAACTAGGAGTGCAAGGCGAAACTTCTTAAATTCCATTCTTTGATCTTGTATCTCGTTGATTTGTAGTTGCTTATCATTGAATTTTTTTAATATCCAACTATGTACTCAATGTATCACAACATTGAAAAAATTACAAAAAAACTATTAACATGTCAAATACAAAATTTATCTTGTTGGTGCAATCTCCTGCCCCTTCTATTTTGGAGATTGTTATCAGAAATAGCGAGAGATTGATTTGTTTGTTAGGACACATAGAGAGAAAAAATGAGGGTTCTTGCTAAAAGCAAACCACTCGATCCTTCACATCTCATAGGTACGATTCTCTAATTACTTCACCTACTGATGAGTCATTTGACTTCAGTTATGAACGGTTCAAACAACATAATGATAAAGTATTTTGATTATTTCCTTTGGTAATTCGAAAATGGAGCAGAAAAGATTCTCGCCTTTTTCTCCAGAGGCGACCCTGAGTTATCAAACCCACGAGATGACGGTTCTCTTTAAGCTAGGGTCTAAAACAACCTTTTGTTAAAGAATTAAATCCATCTTTAGACCGAATCGTAAATCAAACTTGACAATACAAACACTTATAATAAAAATAGGCATGCGTATGAGGTCTTAATGCTTATAATTATATATTTGTGTAGGGATAAGATATGATCTTAATTTGTGTGATGGAAGACATCCATCGAGATGCGCTTGTTATGAACTGCAATGGGGGTCTGTCCAAATTACATCTTGACCGACATGATTTTTGCATCAAGAATCAGTTGTACAACCAAATGTCCTATCCATCTCGCGGGGTTGCCTCGATAATTAAGATTGCAATAATCAAACAAGAGCATTGTGCGTTTAATGACTACACTTCTTGAATCTCTAGAGATAGGATCCTTGTTATTGTACTAAACCTTTCTGTTACTCGTGCTTCAGAATATCACTTCACGGTTTCCTTGCCCTTAGCCTCTTCGTGACTCGTTCTCCAAGATCTTCGTTACCTATAGGGATGAACAACGTGAATGAGACAAGAGACCACTACAAAATAATTTTATTTCACACATATGAGATGTTAATTCAAAGCACTTCCATTGATCCTCACGACAAATACATCGGGTTGCAAGGCTCTTGTCTCAACCCATACCTTACGGACTACTCAGTCATGGAGATCAGATCACACGGATAACACATCATAGAACACATCATGAAGGTAAATTGATTGATAATATGTCTAAAAATGGATGTTGTAAGTGATACACGATTACAATTACGAATAGATGGAAGAGAACTATGGTGGAGATGGACGTGGTGGCTATGGAGATAGGAAACATCGGTGGATAGGGTTTATGGTGATGAGGATGATGATGACTACTCTGTTTTGTGATTCCGCGACTCTTACATTAACATTTCCGCGTCGACCCCTTTATAAATTGTGTTCAGGGTGACGAGAAGCCTCGGTTACCATGCCATACGGCCTCTCATGTGAGCAGGCGCGGTCGCATGGAACGACGTCGTTTACTCTAGAGCTTCTGCTGCGCCTCCCACTTGATTTCCTCTATATCCTCTTTACTCCTTTCATTGTTTCGACTTTTGATTTCGTCCATAATTAGACATTTCCCGTGGAAACAAAATAAAGGTAGGATATTTGGAATCCTATGCATTCATTAGTCATTATTGGCAATATGAGAGCGAATATCTTGGTTTTAATGAAGTATATCAGTTTAAACTCGGGTTAGAGGAGTGTAAAAGTAACACTCACCAACTGCCCAAGCTTAAACTTGATCGTCCTCGAGCAACATGAGGATAAATCTTAATCATAAGGAACTTAGTTATTTAAACCAAATAACGAGAAGATCTTGGTTCACTTACTATCGGTACACCTAGATAGCCCTCCGTTTCTTGACCTGAATACTTAGTATAGGTGTAGCAGTGGCATGGTTGTTATACAAGTGTTAGTGAAACAAAGATAATCAAATCAATTTCTCTCCCTACTAGATAAACTAACTTTGCAATACGTAATACTATTTCCTCTAGTTAACACTTGCTTGCCGGAAATGCACACAAGATTTTTGTTTATGAAGCCATGAAAACATACTTTAGATAGTGAAAGGTATGCACATACAAAGATGATTCTAGAATACTCATTAACATACCCACGGATGTAACATCCCCAAGGCTCTCAAGCACATTGTTTCAATCACTGTTTGCTAAAACTTTGGTAGTCACATGAAGGGATTATACGAAGTGATCATGCATATAGTTTTGTTGCGGTTTGTTCACTAGGAAAGAGTTCATCACGAGACCGTGTCTCAACATCGGAAATAGAAACATTATTAGGATTCTCAAGATGTTTCTGCATAATTGATTCACTAGAAGCATGTGAAGGCTTATGTTTTTTTCTTCCTAGGTGAACTGGGTGCACTTTCATTAACTCTTTGAGAATCTTGTTCAATTCTTTTAGGATGACCCTCAGGAAACAAGGGCTCCCGAGTCCTTTTACCTCCTCCAATCATTACTCTAACAACATGATGATTCATGTTATTGTTCATCTCATTTAGTAAATCATTTTGTGACTTAGAGACTTGTTATAGTTGGATGAATGTTTGCATAAGACTTTAACATCATTTGCAATTCTAAACATCATATCACTCAAGTGTTCAATGATAATAGCATTACATTTCAGTTGACTCCTTACGTATCTATTAAATTTTCTTGCTTAAGAATAGAATCATAATATTCATCCAAGCATTGACTAGGAGGCCTATTAAAGGGAATATCACCTTCATGAGATCCACAAAGAGAATTTACCTCTATTACCTATGAAGGGGTATCAATTCCATATATTTCTTCAATACGTGGTAAACTTTTAACCGCTTCAGATTTAGTTCCTTTCTCTTTCATAGATTTCTTTGCTTCTTGTATATCTCCTGGATTGAGGAATATAATACGTATTTTCTTCGAAATAGGTTCAAGTGGTGGTTTAGGACGCATCCAATCATAGATATTTTTAATAAGTTATTCGATAATTCTTGAGCCTGTTCAACACTTCTTTTCCTGAAAACACAACCAACCTGACTATCTAGGTAATCCCTAGAAGCATAAGTTAGTCCATTACAGACCATATCAAGTATGTCATTATTCTTAAGAGGATGGTCGGGAAGAGCATCAAGTAACTTGATAAGCCTCCCCCAAGTTTGGGGACATTGTCTTCCTCAGCTTGCACAAAGTTGTAAATGTCCTATTAAGCAACTAGTTTCTTATGAGGAGGAAAATGCTTCTTAGTAAAGTAATATATCATATCCCGCGGACTACGCACACAACTAGGAACAAGAGTATTAAACCATTCTTTAGCTTCATCCTTTATCGAGAAAGGAAATAATTTAAGAATATAGTAGTAGTGAATCTTTTCCTCGTGAGTGAATAGGGTTGGCAATTTCATTAAGTTTAGTAAGACGTGCAATAACAGTTTCAGATTCATAGCCATTAAAAGGATCAAATTCTATCAAGGTACACTACAAAAGAGACACACCAGTGACATTATGCGCCGAACGAAAACTTTTCTTTGTCATGGATGTGACAATTCAATGACGATAATTATGACAAAAACACGTATCATCATAGATGTGGTGGGTTCCCACTTCTACGACAAAAAAATATGACAGAAAATGGGCTTTTTGTCCTGGGCGGGGGCGGGGACGTACGTGTATGCTATTTTTTGGGCCGTCCATGATATAAAAAATCATGGTAGAAGTGAGGGCGATGAAATTTACATGAATTTCCTCGTTACGATGGGTGGTTAGGGCCGAGCGATGGAGTGTGGTTCACGTGTTTCTCTCGTACGGGCGTGTGTGCGAGCCGTTTGCTAGCTGCTAACTGAACACGATGGAGCGAGGCGTTCACTTACTGAACCCGAGCGATCGATCGATCCCTTGCACTAGGTATGTACTGAACACGAGTGATCGATCCCTCACACTACATACTGAACCCGAGCGATTCCTTGTATGCTAACTAAACCCGAGTTATTCCTTGCCTGCTAACTGAACTCGAGCGATTCCTTGGTTGCTATAACTAAACCTGAGTGATCGATCCCCCGTGCGAGACGTGAGTTGTTGAGCTAGTAGCCGTTTGTTGGTTGCCTGTTGATGAACACACGCACACCCTAGCCGGTGGGGTTGACGCTAAATGAACAAGACCCCATGGTAGCAGTAGCCGATGTTGGGGTGGATGAACACGACCCCGATCGAGGAGGCCATGCCGGTGTATGCCAGACCCTAGACGTTTTTGACATGGATGAACAGGACTCTGTGGAGGATGGAGAAAATCGACGGTGGAGTACAATAGCATGTGGAGTTTGGATTTGCGGCACGCCACCCCCTAGACCCTGTTTCTTCGACCGTAGCTGGTATGTTTCCTCCATTTTGTAGTACACTACGCCCTCCCTTTGAACACGAACCTGTTTAGACCATAGCTGGTTGAACTGAAATCTGTTTCCTCGTTTTTGCAGGACGCCGCACCCCTAGACCCCGTTTTAACCATAACCGATTGAACGGAAGTCACTTTCCTATGATTTGCGGGATGCCACACACCTCCTGTTGAACACGAACCCGTTTCGAGCGTAGCTGGTTGAACAGAAATCCATTTCCTCCATTTTGCAGGACGCCACACTGTTGGAGAACGTAGCATGGGAAACAAAAAAAAATTCCTACACACACGAAGACCTATCATGGTGATGATCATCTACGAGAGGGAGATCAGATCCACATACCCTTGTAGATCGCTAAGCGGAAGCGTTAATAAACGTGGTTGATGTAGTGGTACGTCTTCACGATCCGTCCCATGAACCGTCTCGTGATCCGTCCCGATCAAGTGTCGAACGGACGATACCTCTGCGTTCCGCACACGTACAACTCAATCCAGCAAGAGAGACGGGGATGTAGATGAGTTCCCCGGCAGCGCGACGGCGCTCCGGTGGTGGTGGTGATCTATTCCTGCACGACTCTGCCTGAGCTCCGTAGAAAACTGATCTAGAGGAAGAAGTACGAAGTTGAGGTTTAGGGTTGCACGTGGCAAAGTTGTGTCTCAAAAGCCCTAAACCTCTAGTATATATAGGAGGAGGGAGGAGGAAGCCTTGGCCCACAAGGGAGGAGCCCTTGGGTCGGCCGAAGTGGAGGAGGGAGGAGTCCACCTCCAATCCCACTTGGATTAGGACTCCTTCCTTAATTTCCCACCGCTTTTGGATTTTCCACTTTTTCCTCATGGTCTTTCCTTGGATGACTTTGTCAGCCCATTATACCTTATTGCGCATCCAATAAACCCATGTGGACCCCTTTGGGGTGTGGTGGGCCCACCCAGTGGACCCATGGATCCCATTCGTCACTCCTGGTACACTGCAGGCAATGCCCGAAAACCATCTGAAATCCAAATACCAACTTCCTATATATCAATCTTCGTTTCCGAACCACTCCGGAACTCCTCGTGATGTCCGGGATCTCATCCGGGTCTCCGAACAAAACTTCGTTCACCAACACATATAACTCAACTATACCGAAACGTCACCGAACCTTAAGTGTGCAGACCCTGCGGGTTCGAGAACTATGCAGACATGACTTGAGACACTCTCCGGTCAATAACCAATAGCGGGAGATGGATGTCCATACTATCTCCCACATATTCTATGAAGATCTCTATCGGTTGAACCTCTATGTCAAGGATTCAATTAATCCTGTATGTTGTTCCCTTTGTCCTTCGTTATGTTACTTGCCCGAGATTCGACGTCGGTATCTCCATACCTAGTTCAATCTCGTTACCGGAAAGTCTCTTTACTCGTTCCGTAATACAAGATCCCGTAACTAACTCCTTAGTCACATTGCTTGCAAGGCTTGTTGTGATGTTGTATTACCGAGTGGGCCCCGAGATACCTCTCCGTTACACGGAGTGACAAATCCCAGTCTTGATCAATGGCAACCCAACAGACACCTTCGGAGATGCTTGTAGAGCACCTTTATAGTCACCCAGTTACGTTGCGACGTTTGATACACACAAGGTATTCCTCCGGCGTCCGGGAGTTGCATGATCTCATGGTCATCGGAATAGATACATTGACATGCACAAAACAGTAGCAATAAACTGACACGATCATACGCTACGTTTATAGTTTGGGTCTTTTGTTGGAATTATGCCCTAGAGGCAATAATAAATGTATAGTTATTATTATAATTCCTGTATCAAGATAATAGTTTATTATCCATGCTATAATTGTATTGAATGAAGACTCATTTACATGTGTGGATACATAGACAAAACACCGTCCCTAGCATGCCTCTAGTTGGCTAGCCAGTTGATCGATGATAGTCAGTGTCTTCTGATTATGAACAAGGTGTTGTTGCTTGATAACTGGATCACGTCATTGGGAGAATCACGTGATGGACTAGACCCAAACTAATAGACGTAGCATGTTGATCGTGTCATTTTGTTGCTACTGTTTTCTGCGTGTCAAGTATTTATTCCTATGACCATGAGATCATATAACTCACTGACACCGGAGGAATGCTTTGTGTGTATCAAACATCACAACGTAACTGGGTGACTATAAAGATGCTCTACAGGTATCTCCGAAGGTGTTAGTTGAGTTAGTATGGATCAAGACTGGGATTTGTTACTCCGTGTGACGGAGAGGTATCTCGGGGCCCACTCGGTAATACAACATCACACACAAGCCTTGCAAGCAATGTAACTTAGTGTAAGTTGCGGGATCTTGTATTACGGAACGAGTAAAGAGACTTGCCGGTAAACGAGATTGAAATAGGTGTGCGGATACTGACGATCGAATCTCGGGCAAGTAACATACCGAAGGACAAAGGGAATGACATACGGGATTATACGAATCCTTGGCACCGAGGTTCAAACGATAAGATCTTCGTAGAATATGTAGGATCCAATATGGGCATCCAGGTCCCGCTATTGGGTATTGACCGAGGAGTCTCTCGGGTCATGTCTACATAGTTCTCGAACCCGCAGGGTCTGCACACTTAAGGTTCGACGTTGTTTTATGTGTATTTGAGTTATATGGTTGGTTACCGAATGTTGTTCGGAGTCCCGGATGAGATCACGGACGTCATGAGGGTTTCCGGAATGGTCCGGAAACGAAGATTGATATATAGGATGACCTCATTTGATTACCGGAAGGTTTTCGGAGTTACCGGGAATGTACCGGGAATGACGAATGGGTTCCGGGAGTTCACCGGGGGGGCAACCCACCCCGGGGAAGCCCATAGGCTTTGGGGAGACACACCAGCCCTTAGTGGGCTGGTGGGACAGCCCCAAGGGAGCCTATGCGCCAAGATAAGAAAAATCAAAGGAAAAGAAAAAAAAAGAGGGAAGAAGTGGGAAGGGAGGGGGACTCCTCCCACCAAACCAAGTCCAACTCGGTTTGGGGGGGGAGTCCTTCCCCCCTTGGCTCGGCCGACCCCTTGGGGATCCCTTGGACCCCAAGGCAAGGTCCCCCTCCCTCCTCCTATATATATGGGGCTTTTAGGGCAGATTTGGGACGACTTTCTCACGGCTGCCCGACCACATACCTCCATAGTTTTTCCTCTAGATCGTGTTTCTGCGGAGCTCGGGCGGAGCCCTACTGAGACAAGATCATCACCAACCTCCGGAGCGCCGTCACGCTGCCGGAGAACTCTTCTACCTCTCCGTCTCTCTTGCTGGATCAAGAAGGCCGAGATCATCGTCAAGCTGTACGTGTGCTGAACGCGGAGGTGCCGTCCGTTCGGTACTAGATCTTGGGACTGATCGCGGGGCGGATCGAGGGACGTGAGGACGTTCCACTACATCAACCGCGTTCTCTAACGCTTCTGCTGTACGATCTACTAGGGTACGTAGATCACTCATCCCCTCTCGTAGATGGACATCACCAAGATAGGTCTTCGTGCGCGTAGGAAAATTTTTGTTTCCCATGCGACGTTCCCCAACAGTGGCATCATGAGCTAGGTTCATGCGTAGATGTCTTCTCGAGTAGAACACAAAAGGTTTTGTGGGCGGTGATGTGTGTTTTGCTGCCCTCCTTAGTCTTTTCTTGATTCCGCGGTATTGTTGGATTGAAGCGGCTTGGACCGACATTACTCGTACGCTTACGAGAGACTGGTTTCATCGTTACGAGTAACCCCCTTTGCTCAAAGATGACTGGCAAGTGTCGGTTTCTCCAACTTTAGTTGAATCGGATTTGACCGAGGAGGTCCTTGGATGAGGTTAAATAGCAACTCATATATCTCCGTTGTGGTGTTTGCGTAAGTAAGATGCGATCCTACTAGATACCCTTGGTCACCACGTAAAACATGCAACAACAAAATTAGAGGACGTCTAACTTGTTTTTGCAGGGTATGATTGTGATGTGATATGGCCAACGATGTGATGTGATATATTGGATGTATGAGATGATCATGTTGTAATAGAAATATCGACTTGCACGTCGATGGTACGACAACCGGCAGGAGCCATAGGGTTGTCTTTATACTAACATATGTGCTTGCAGATGCGTTTACTATTTTGCTAGGATGTAGCTTTAGTAGTAATAGCATAAGTAGCACGACAACCACGATGGCAACACGTTGATGGATGATCATGGTGTGGCACCGGTGACAAGAAGATCGTGCTGGTGCTTTGGTGATAGAGATCAAGAAGCACGTGATGATGGCCATATCATGTCACTTATGAATTGCATGTGATGTTAATCCTTTTATGCACCTTATTTTGCTTAGAACGACGGTAGCATTATGAGGTGATCTCTCACTAAAATTTCAAGACGAAATTGTGTTCTCCCCGACTGTGCACCGTTGCTACAGTTCGTCGTTTCGAGACACCACGTGATGATCGGGTGTGATAGACTCAACGTTCACATACAACGGGTGCAAAACAGTTGCGCACGCGGAACACTCGGGTTAAGCTTGACGAGCCTAGCATGTGCAGACATGGCCTCGGAACACATGTGACCGAAAGGTCGATCATGAATCATATAGTTGATATGATTAGCATAGGGATGCTTACCACTGAAACTATACTCAACTCACGTGATGATCGGACTTGGGATAGTGTAAGTGGATCATGAACCACTCAAATGACTAGAGAGATGTACTTTTTGAGTGGGAGTTTAGCATATAATTTGATTAAGTTGAACTCTAATTATCTTGAACATAGTCTAAGTCCACTTTGAATATATTTGTGTTGTAGATCATGGCTCACGCAAGTGTCATCCTGAATTTTAATACGTTCCTAGAGAAAGCTAAGTTGAAAGATGATGGAAGCAACTTTGTAGACTGGGCTCGTAATCTTAAGCTAATCTTACAAGCTGGAAAGAAGGATTATGTCCTTAATGCTGCGCTAGGAGATGAACCACCCGCTACGGCTGATCAGGATGTTAAGAACGCTTGGTTAGCACGTAAGGAGGACTACTCAATAGTTCAATGTGCAGTCTTGTATGGCTTGGAGCCGGGACTTCAACGTCGCTTTGAGCGTCATGGAGCATTTGAGATGTTCCAGGAGTTGAAGTTTATCTTTCAGAAGAACGCCCGGATCGAGAGGTATGAGACCTCCGATAAATTCTATGCTTGCAAGATGGAGGAAAACTCGTCTGTCAGTGAACATGTGCTCAAAATGTCTGGGTACTCAAACCGTCTAGCTGAACTAGGGATTGAACTCCCGCAAGAAGCTATCACTGACAGAATCCTCCAATCACTGCCGCCAAGCTATAAAGGCTTTGTGTTGAACTACAACATGCAAGGGATGAACAAGTCTCCCGGCGAGTTGTTTGCGATGCTGAAAGTCGCAGAGTCTGAACTCCGTAAAGAGCATCAAGTGTTGATGGTGAGCAAGACCACTAGTTTCAAGAGAAACGGCAAAGGCAAGAAGGGCAATTCGAAGAAGAGCGGTAAGCCTGTTGCCAATCCGCCGAAGAAACCCAAGGCTGGACCTAAGCCTGAAACAGAGTGCTTCTATTGCAAGGGTATGGGTCAGTGGAAGCGCAATTGCCCCAAGTATCTGGCAGATAAGAAGGCGGGCAAAGAAAAATCAGGTATATTTGATATACATGTTATTGATGTGTACTTAACCGTCTCTCGTAGTAGTGCCTGGGTATTCGATACCGGTTATGTTGCTCACATTTGCAACTCGAAACAGGAACTGCGGAATAGACGGAGGCTGGCGAAAGACGAAGTGACGATGCACGTAGGAAACGGTTCCAAGGTTGATGCAATCGCCGTCGGCACCGTGTCACTTCAACTACCATCGGGATTAGTGATGAACTTAAATCATTGTTATTTAGTGCCTGCGTTGAGCATGAACATTATATCTGGATCTTGTTTATTGCGAGACGGTTACTCTTTTAAGTCTGAGAATAATGGTTGTTCTATTTCTATGAGTAACATCTTTTATGGTCATGCACCGAATGTGAGAGGATTGTTCATATTGAATCTCGATAGCGATACGCATATACATAACATTGAGACCAAAAGAGTTAGAGTAAACAATGATAGCGCCATATTTTTGTGGCACTGCCGCTTGGGTCATATTGGTGTAAAGCGCATGAAGAAACTCCATGCTGATGGACTTTTGGAGTCACTTGACTTTGATTCACTTGACACGTGCGAACCATGCCTCATGGGCAAGATGACTAAGACTCCGTTCTCCGGAACAATGGAGCGTGCAAGTGACTTATTGGAAATCATACATACCGATGTGTGTGGTCCAATGAGCGTGGAGGCACGCGGCGGATATCGTTATTTTCTCACCTTCACTGACGATTTAAGTAGATATGGTTATGTCTACTTGATGAAGCACAAGTCTGAAACATTTGAAAAGTTCAAGCAATTTCAGAGTGAAGTGGAAAATCATCGTAACAAGAAGATCAAGTTCCTACGGTCTGATCGTGGGGGTGAATATCTGAGTTTCGAGTTTGGTACTCACTTAAGACAATGTGGAATTGTTTCGCAGTTAACACCGCCTGGAACACCACAGCGTAATGGTGTGTCCGAACGTCGTAATCGTACTTTGTTAGAGATGGTGCGATCTATGATGTCTCTTACTGATTTGCCGTTATCATTTTGGGGTTATGCATTAGAAACAGCTGCATTCACTTTAAATAGGGCACCATCGAAATCCGTTGAGACGACACCATACGAACTGTGGTATGGCAAAAGGCCAAAGTTGTCGTTTCTTAAAGTTTGGGGATGTGATGCTTATGTCAAAAAGCTTCAGCCTGAAAAGCTGGAACCCAAAGCGGAAAAATGCGTCTTCATAGGTTACCCAAAAGAGACAGTTGGGTACACCTTCTATCTCAAATCCGAGGGCAAAGTGTTTGTTGCTAAGAGCGGAATTTTTCTCGAGAAGGAGTTTCTCTCGAGAGAATTGAGTGGGAGGCAGATAGAACTTGACGAGGTTGTCGAACCTCTCATCCCTCTGGATGGTGGCGCAGGGCAAGGGGAAACCTCTGTCGTTGCGACGCCGGTTGAGGAGGAAGTTAATGATGATGATCATGAAACTCCAGTTCAAGTTTCTGTTGAACCACGCAGGTCGACAAGATCACGTGCTGCTCCAGAGTGGTACGACAATCCCGTCTTATCGATCATGTTGTTAGACAACAATGAATCTGCGAATTATGAAGAGGCAATGGTGGGCCCAGATTCCAACAAATGGCTAGAAGCCATGAAATCCGAGATAGGATCCATGTATGTGAACAAAGTGTGGACTTTGGAGATACTACCTGAGGGCCGCAAGGCTATTCAGAACAAATGGATCTTTAAGAAGAAGACGGACGCTGACGGTAATGTGACCGTTTATAAAGCTCGACTTGTGGCAAAGGGTTTTTCACAAGTTCCAGGAGTTGACTACGATGAGACCTTCTCACCCGTAGCGATGCTTAAGTCCGTCAGAATCTTGTTAGCAATAGCTGCATTTTTCGATTATGAAATCTGGCAGATGGATGTCAAAACGGCGTTCCTTAACGGTTTCCTTAAGGAAGAGTTGTATATGATGCAACCCGAAGGTTTTGTCGATCCTGAAAATGCTGACAAAGTGTGCAAGCTCCAGCGATCCATTTATGGACTGGTGCAAGCATCTCGGAGTTGGAATAAACGCTTTGATGAGGTGATCAAAGCATTTGGGTTTATACAAGTGGTTGGAGAATCTTGTATTTACAAGAAAGTGAGTGGGAGCTCTGTGGCGTTTCTAATATTATATGTGGATGACATATTACTGATTGGAAACAATGTAGAGCTTTTGGAGAGCATAAAAGGTTACTTGAATAAAAGTTTCTCTATGAAGGACCTAGGAGAAGCTGCTTACATACTAGGCATTAAGATCTATAGGGATAGATCAAAACGCCTGATAGGACTTTCACAAAGCACATACCTTGATAAAATTTTGAAGAGGTTCAAAATGGAACAGTCCAAGAAGGGGTTCTTGCCAGTGTTACAAGGTACGAGATTGAGTAAGACTCAGTGCCCAGCAACTGATGAAGATAGAGAGCATATGCGCTCCGTCCCCTATGCTTCGGCCATAGGCTCTATCATGTATGCAATGCTGTGCACTAGACCGGATGTTAGCCTGGCCATAAGTATGGCAGGTAGGTTCCAGAGTAATCCAGGAGTGGATCACTGGACGGCGGTCAAGAATATCCTGAAGTATCTGAAAAGGACTAAGGAAATGTTTCTCGTGTATGGAGGTGACGAAGAGCTCGCCGTAAAGGGTTACGTCGATGCAAGCTTTGACACAGATCCGGACGACTCTAAGTCACAAACCGGATACGTATTTATTCTTAATGGGGGTGCAGTAAGCTGGTGCAGTTCCAAGCAAAGCGTCGTAGCAGATTCTACATGTCAAGAAGAGTACATGGCTGCCTCGGAGGCGGCTAAGGAGGGTGTCTAGATGAAGCAGTTCATGACGGATCTTGGAGTGGTGCCAAGTGCACTGGATCCAATAACCTTGTTCTGTGACAACACTGGTGCCATTGCTTTAGCAAAGGAACCAAGGTTTCACAAGAAGACCAGACACATCAAACGACGCTTCAACCTCATCCGCGACTACGTCGAGGAGGAGGACGTAAATATATGCAAAGTGCACACGGATCTGAATGTAGCAGACCCGCTGACTAAACCTCTTCCACGGCCAAAACATGATCGACACCAGAACTGTATGGGTGTTAGATTTATTACAATGTAATTCACATGGTGATGTGAGGGCTAGATTATTGACTCTAGTGCAAGTGGGAGACTGTTGGAATTATGCCCTAGAGGCAATAATAAATGTATAGTTATTATTATAATTCCTGTATCAAGATAATAGTTTATCATCCATGCTATAATTGTATTGAATGAAGACTCATTTACATGTGTGGATACATAGACAAAACACCGTCCCTAGCATGCCTCTAGTTGGCTAGCCAGTTGATCGATGATAGTCAGTGTCTTCTGATTATGAACAAGGTGTTGTTGCTTGATAACTGGATCACGTCATTGGGAGAATCACGTGATGGACTAGACCCAAACTAATAGACGTAGCATGTTGATCGTGTCATTTTGTTGCTACTGTTTTCTGCGTGTCAAGTATTTATTCCTATGACCATGAGATCATATAACTCACTGACACCGGGGGAATGCTTTTTGTGTATCAAACGTCGCAACGTAACTGGGTGACTATAAAGATGCTCTACAGGTATCTCCGAAGGTGTTAGTTGAGTTAGTATGGATCAAGACTGGGATTTGTCACTCCGTGTGACGGAGAGGTATCTCGGGGCCCACTCGGTAATACAACATCACACACAAGCCTTGCAAGCAATGTAACTTAGTGTAAGTTGCGGGATCTTGTATTACGGAACGAGTAAAGAGACTTGCCGGTAAACGAGATTGAAATAGGTATGCGGATACTGACGATCGAATCTCGGGCAAGTAACATACCGAAGGACAAAGGGAATGACATACGGGATTATACGAATCCTTGGCACTGAGGTTCAAACGATAAGATCTTCGTAGAATATGTAGGATCCAATATGGGCATCCAGGTCCCGCTATTGGGTATTGACCGAGGAGTCTCTCGGGTCATGTCTACATAGTTCTCGAACCCGCAGGGTCTGCACACTTAAGGTTCGACGTTGTTTTATGTGTATTTGAGTTATATGGTTGGTTACCGAATGTTGTTCGGAGTCCCGGATGAGATCACGGACGTCACGAGGGTTTCCGGAATGGTCCGGAAACGAAGATTGATATATAGGATGACCTCATTTGATTACCGGAAGGTTTTCGGAGTTACCGGGAATGTACCGGGAATGACGAATGGGTTCCGGGAGTTCACCGGGGGGGCAACCCACCCCGGGGAAGCCCATAGGCTTTGGGGAGACACACCAGCCCTTAGTGGGCTGGTGGGACAGCCCCAAGGGAGCCTATGCGCCAAGATAAGAAAAATCAAAGGAAAAGAAAAAAAAAGAGGGAAGAAGTGGGAAGGGAGGGGGACTCCTCCCACCAAACCAAGTCCAACTCGGTTTGGGGGGGGGGAGTCCTTCCCCCCTTGGCTCGGCCGACCCCTTGGGGATCCCTTGGACCCCAAGGCAAGGTCCCCGTCCCTCCTCCTATATATATGGGGCTTTTAGGGCAGATTTGGGACGACTTTCTCACGGCTGCCCGACCACATACCTCCATAGTTTTTCCTCTAGATCGTGTTTCTGCGGAGCTCGGGCGGAGCCCTGCTGAGACTAGATCATCACCAACCTCCGGAGCGCCGTCACGCTGCCGGAGAACTCTTCTACCTATCCGTCTCTCTTGCTGGATCAAGAAGGCCGAGATCATCGTCGAGCTGTACGTGTGCTGAACGCGGAGGTGCCGTCCGTTCGGTACTAGATCGTGGGACTGATCGCGGGATTGTTCGCGGGGCGGATCGAGGGACGTGAGGACGTTCCACTACATCAACCGTGTTCTCTAACGCTTCTGCTGTACGATCTACAAGGGTACGTAGATCACTCATCCCCTCTCGTAGATGGACATCACCATGATAGGTCTTCGTGCGCGTAGGAAAATTTTTGTTTCCCATGCGACGTTCCCCAACATCTTTTCCATCACATCATTATCCTAATGATGTGATCCCGTTATCAAGTGACAACACTTGTCCATGGTTAGGAAACCTTGACCATCTTTGATCAACGAGCTAGTCAACTAGAGGCTCACTAGGGACAGTGTGTTGTCTATGTATCCACACATGTATTTCAGTTTCCAATCAATACAATTCTAGCATGGATAATAAATGATTATTATGAACAAGGAAATATAATAATAACTAATTTATCATTGCCTATAGGGCATATTTCCAACACACACGTCCACCCCCCAACCGAGTCGCTTGGCTCCCGATGAACACGACATTGTTTCCTCCGTTTTACCCGTTGACTCTTGATGTGTGATACGCCTCAAACGTATCTATATGCAATAATATGTTATTATATTATCAATCTTAGATACTTTATATGCAATAATATGCTATTTTATATCATTTTTTGGGACTAACCTATTAACCTAGTGTCCAGTGGCAGCTCTTGTTTTTGCCCGTTTTTGAGTTTGAAGAAAATCAATACCAAATGGTCTCCAAACACGATGAAACTTTTTGGTGTTTTTTTCTAGACAATTTTGGACCCAAGAAGCTTCGAGAGGAGGCCATACATTGCACGAGGAGGCGACAAGCCTGGAGGGCGCGCCCACTAGGCTTGTGCCCCCCTCGCAAGTCCCCATGACGTAATTCCACTTCTATAAATCCCAAACTATTCTGAAAACACCAAAGATCAATCAGAAATAATTTTTCCTCTGCCGCAAGTCTCTGTTCCATCACAATCCCATTTGGAGACCATTTCCAGTGCCCTGTAGGAGGGGTAATCGATCATGGAGGTTGTCTACATTAACCTTGCTGCCTCCATGATGATGTGTGAGTATTCGACCATAGACCTACGAGTCCATAGCTAGTACCTAGATGGATTCTTCTCTCTATATGATCTTCAATACCATGTTCACCACAATTCCCACGGTGATCTATATGATGTATTTTTCTTTTGCTGTGTGTTTGTTGGGATTCGATGAATAGTGGGTTTACGATTAGATTATTAATTGAAAGTAGTTAAGTCTTTTATGAATTCTATTATGCATGATTATCATAGCTTTGTAATTCTCTCCGATCTATCCATTTGGTTTGTCCAACTAGATTGATTTATATTTAGTGGGAGTGGTGTGTTGTAGTAGGTTCAATCTTGCGGTGCTCTATATCACAATGAAAGAAGGGAACATGCCACATATTTGTATTGTTGCTACTAGGGATAAACCGATGGGGTCTGAACATATTGATTGTCTTACTTTGTCTACATTATGTCATCTTGCTCCAATCATTACTCTATTTGTTATGAACTTAATACCTAGAGAGGCAAGCATAGAAGCGCTCTTGAAGTGGAGTAATAGTAGTAGATGCGGGATCATTTCGGTGTACTTGTTTATGGACGTGATGCATGTATACATAATCATTGTCGTTAATCACATGTCATAACTATGCGACATTCTGTTAATTGCCCAATAGTAATTTGTTTACCCACCGTATGCTATGTTCAAGAGAGAAGACTCTAGCAAAACATGTGGCCCTCGGGTCTACTTAAACATATTTACTAAAACCCTAAAAATACATCGCTTCCTTTTATTATTTGTTTGTAGTTTTTATATTTATATCATCTATATCTATCAGAATTTATCCTTGCATATAATGATTTCAAGGGGCTTGACAACCCTCTTGCTCGCATTGGGTGCAAGTGTTTGGTTTTGTGTGCGTAGGTGCTGACGATGAGAGTTTGTCGTGATTCTCCTACCGGTTTTGATAACCTTGGTTCTCATTGAGGGAAATACTTATCACTACTATATTGCTTCATATTTCCTCTTTGGGGAAAAGCCCAACACAACTCACAAGTAGCAACGTACACAAGCACTCGTTGTATGTATGCGTGAGTATGCATTCGATACAATGATTTAGACAAGACTACCTCAACTGCTATGTTAGGGGCTCTACTAAGAAACATGTTGCTCCTTACTCAACCATGGTTCATCGTTGCAGACAGACCGATCAACCAATATATATGTACACATTCTCGACCATACAGATGACGCTATGTACGCTTCGACCTGGTGGGTCCCATCTATTAGGAGAGAATAAGGTGGCACTTCCTTGCATATGAAGATATAGCTGGTGGGTCCTAGCTGATAGGGGGGATCATTTTTTTCACGTAGTAGGGAGTCGCTTCCTTACATGCAAATATGTAGATGGTGGGTCCAAGCAATTAGGGGGAGGTCTCATTTTTTGCGTAATAAGGAGGCAATTCCTTGCATGCGAAGACGTAGCTGGTGGGTCCCATCTGTTAGAGGAGCAATCATTTTTTTCCCGCATAATAAGGAGGCACTTCTGTTCATGTGTGCATGGACCTCATGGGTCCCAGCTGTCAGGTGGAGAAATCATTTTTCGCGTAATAAGGAGGCACTTCCCGATGAGTGTTATTTCTACACTCATTTCAACCATTTTTAAACCAAGATATTTCATTAAAAGAGATATATTCGCGTTGATATTATCACTAATGACTAACGAATGCAAAGGATCCACAATTGCTCTCTTTGACATTTTCCACAGGAAATGGGCTAAAAAAGGGTAGAAATCACATGGGAGAAAGGAAATAAAGTAAAATGGAGAATAAACAAGTCACCAGGAGGCGCCAGAAGGCCACCAGATTCAAAGACGACATACCATGCGACCGCACTCGCCTGTTTGAGTGGTCGTTTGGTGTGGAAACCGAGGCAGGTCATCCACTTGAATAAATTTTATAAAGGGGACCCCGTCGAAATGTCAACACAGGAGCGACAAGCACAGCCGGAACCTCTTCATCATCATCTCCATCCACAAATCCTAGCTGCCGCCACATCTCCATAGCCATCTCCACCACCATAATGCTCTCTCTCATCTAGTTCATTCTTCTAATCGTGCATCGCACTAGGCATCCATTGTAAGAGATATTGCAATCAATCAATCCAAAGATGTGTTCTTTAATGATTTCTTCTCACGATATGATCTTCATGTGCGAAAAGTTTGTTAAGGTATGGGGTGAAGCATGAGCCTTCCAACCCCAGGTATTGGTGAAGGGATCACTATTGGAAAATGGCTAGCCACAACTCTTGTACATGGCGTGTCATTTCTCACCAGTGCTAGCACTAATTTTTTCATATAGCAACATCGTTAGACATATTCGAACGCCATAGCTATTTGCTTAGTGCTCGCGTTGCAAAGTAGGCCCGGCGTTGAACATTAGGCCCATTAGACCACGCGAGAACTAGTCGGTTTTAACAGCCCGACGTAGTAAAAAACTTATCTTTCGTTGCTCTCGATCCCCAACTTCACCGGCCCATCCTCCTCTTGATCCCCAACTCCACCGTCTCGTCCCCTTGTCGATCCCCGCTATTGCCGCCTAACGAGTCCCATATCTGTCCGTCGCCGCCCCACCGATGTTGCCTGCCGCCGCCCGTGTCCGCGTGTCACCGCCCTGCCAACGCTGCCCGTCTCCACCTGACACATCCGATAGTCGCCGCCCTGCTGAAGCCACTTGTGTCTGCAATTTGTCATGCCATATTGAAAGAGGTATGGAAAGAAGTATTTTACCACCATTCAACTACTAGTTAGCTAGTAATGCCACTTCTTGGGGTGTTGGAAATCCATGCATCTCAAATAGGATTCCAAACATTAGATTGGGGTGATATGATGTGCTCCTATGTAATTTGATACAAGTAATACTTAGTACTCTGTCAGTAACTATCACAACATATTTAGTACTTAGTACTCTAGTCCATGCGGTTCCAAAATATTTCCAGAGAAAGCCCTAGCTATAGTTGTGTGTTTCGTTGATATGAAGTGGGCATACTCAGTATCCCAATAATTATGTCTTTGTTTCATTGATACGTTCTCAATAAAATAAACTGATTGTAGTTGCCAAATTGGGGTTGGTACACTACTGTTCCAACTTCCAGTTTGGCAACTCGGGTATTTTGATAGACATGCGGAAATACCAATCTTGAATGAATGATTTTGGATTCCTTTTGAGGAAAATAATTTGGTACTATCTTATTTGGCAACTGTGACTTTCTAAGAAGTTTCCAACTATAGTTTAACAAGTAATATGTAATTGTACCCCGATAGCTTGACAAATAATAGCTCCACAAACTAAGCTCCCTTTTATAGAAACTTAGTTCATTTTTGGCATGGAGTTGATAGGTTTCAATAGATATTATTAATTAAACCAAATTGCTTTTTTATGTTTGATGCTACATCATGGCCGACTCTAGCATATGGATAGGCTACTCTGAGCACTGGTTGGGGTATGTCAAAGATAAAGGCGACGTGAGCACCTTCCAGGTAATTATGGTTACAAAAAACATGCATGAGCATTGCAAACATCCATATATCTAACCATCAATAATTGTTGATGATTTGAAATCCTTGCCAGGCATATGTACCAGGTTTGCCTTCTCCACCACCCGTTGTGCAACAGACATGTGACGTGGACATGCTCAATCACGAGCTGACCGCGTCACGTAAGAGTACCATCAAGGCTGTGCGGGAGTTGAATGACTCCCTCGAGAAGGAGAAGGATAAGATTATTGATGATAATGCTATTGTCTATGATAAGATTTTAAGTCTCGAAGGTCATATTGTGGCGCTGAACCTCGAGATAAGTAAGATCAAGAAGGAGATACAAGACCTGAAGTCCAAGAGGACTCAACTGAAGACGGAGAAAGCCTATTACATCATGGAGGGGCAAGCGAATAGAATAAGCTTCATGAGCTTAATTTAGTCCTTAGAAAAAACTAGGTAGTGTCAAGAGGGGAAGATCAATACATTGTGAGAAGATGGTACTTTTCTTTTGTGAATTTGGAAAAACATTTAGTTTCTGGAGCTCGTAGTATATTTTGTGAAATGCTGAAACATTTATTTTGTGAAGCTCATTGTATCTTTTGTGAATTGATGAAACGTTTAGTGTGTGAAGCTGGTAGTATTTTTTTATTAGCTAAATATGAAAGTGTCGGCGTGCAACTCTGTCCAATGCTATAGGTATTGAAAATACTGCTCACATCGTCTCGAACGCAACCACCAAATTCTAACAATGGCGACCTATTGGTGGCGTCGGGTATCCACGCCAACAGGTCCCTTTTTGCCATGCCATAGCTAGGCTTTTCTAAACTAGTGGAACAATGCAAGTCTTTGACACAACGTCTCGTATGTGTGAAATAAAATTGTTTCGTGAAGTTTCTCTCATCTTGTCCACGATCTTCATCCCTGTAGGTACCCAGGATCATGGAGATCAAGTACCGATGAGTCTAGGAGCAAGGGAACCATGAAGTGTTATACCAAAAACTAGTGACAGTAAGGTTTAGTAGGGTAACATGGTTCATAACCTTGGCGATTTATGAGGTGTAGTCATTAAACACTCTATGCTTTTGTCTGATATTATTATCTTAATTATTGGGACAACCCCGCAAGATGGATAGGGCCTTCGGTAGAGCAACTCATTCTTCATGCAGGACTCATGCCGATTAAGATGTAATTTGGACACATCCCCCACTCCAATACGAAGCATGCACCTCTTGATGCGTGACCGCTACATGTAAAATGGATTGAATTTTTCCCCGAAGAGGAGGGGTGAAGCAGTATAGTAGAGATACATATTTCCCCCAGTGAGAACCTAGGTTATCGAACAAATAAGAGAATCAAGCAAACACACATCATCATCACCTACACAGAGAAAACCAAACAATTGCACCCAACGCGGGCAACAGGGTTGTCCAGCCCCTTGACTTGTTACTTGCAAGGATTAATTCTGATAAATAGATAATATAAATATAAAAAGTAAATAAATAAAAGTAAAAAATGCAACAAGGTAATTTTTTCTCGTAGCATATGATTAGTTACACCCGGGGGCCACAGTTTTTGCTAGAGGCTTCTCTCTCGAAAATAGCACACGGTGGGTAAAAATTACTATTAGGTGATATGTCTCCAACGTATCGATAAATAATGAAGTATTCATGCCAATATTCTACAACTTTCATATACTTTTTGCAACATGTTATATAATTTTTGGGACTAACTTACTTATCCAGTGCCAAGTGCGAGTTCCTGTTTTTTGTGTGTTTCTTGTTTTGCAGAAAATCCATATCAAACGAAGTCCAAACGCGATAAAAATTTCCAGAATCAACGTAACACGATGCCTGAGGGAGGGACGAGTCAACAGGGTGCGCCCATGGGGGTTGGCTGCACCCTCTTAGCTCGTGGATCCCCCTTAATTCGGTTGGGATTCTTCTTTTACTACAGGAAATATGTTTTTTTTGATACAAATCCCCTCAAAATTTCAGCCTGGTCGGAGTTACAGATCTCCGGATACTTAATAAACGCTGAAGGGCCAGAAAACAGGAGCGAAAACATGAGAGAAACAGAGAGAGAGAGAGATCAAACCTCGGAGGGCCTCTCGCCCCTCCGGGAGCCATGGAGGCCAAGTACCAGAGGGGAGAACCTCTCCCCATCTAGTGAGAGGCCATGGATGAGGAATCCTATGGGGGAGTCTCTCTCCCCTCTCTCTCGGTGGCGCCGGAGTGCCTCCGTGGGAGCCATCGTTGTTGTGACTATCTTCATCAACATCACCGTCTTCATCACCTTCCTCATATATTTTCAGTGGTCCACTCTCCCGCACCCCGAAGAAATCCCCTACTTGAACATCGTGTTTCATGCTGCATATTATTAATCAATGATGTGTTGCCATCCTATGATATTTGAGTATATTTATGTTGTCCTTTGGGTTGATTGATGATCTTGATTGGTTTGAGTGTATGTTTTATTTTGGTGTTGTCCTATGGTTCCCTCTGTGCCACGCACACATGAGGGATTCTCACTGTAAGGTGTTGTAATACGTTCATGATTCGCTTACAGTGGGGGCTAGAGTGACAGAAGCTTACATCCGAGTAAGGGGATTGTTGCGTATAGGAGTAAAGGGGACCTAATGTTTAATGCTATGGTTGAGTTTACCTTAATGATTTATATTAGTTGTGGATGCTTGCTAGAGATCCAATCATAAATTCGTATGATCCAAGTATGGAAATTATGTTAGCTCATGTCTCTCCCTCATATAAAACTGCAAGAATGATTACCGATCTTGTTATCAATTTCCTAGGATGATTCCGCACACCATATCATCATTATTCCACACTTTCTATTTGTAATATATTCTAACTTTATTTAGGCAGCATCTATTTTCATATATTGTTTTTCTCCAATTTCATGCAAAGCTATCCTCTTTATACCCACAACGCAGTTTTATTTCTCGTTACTAGATAGAAGCAAAAATTTGGTGTATGCAGAGTCGTATCAGTGGCAGATAGGACTTGAGACAATATTGATCTTACCTTTAGCTCCTTGTGGGTTTGACACTCCATACTTATCACTTCCATATTTGGAAAGTGATGCGATGATTCCTTGCACTTGCAGATTATCAAGCTCTTTTCTGACACCGTTGCCGGGGAGCAATAACGCGGGGTTAATATTTTCATGTACGCTTGTTTTCTTTTATAACTAAGTAGATATATATATATATATATATATATATATATATATATATATATATATATATATATTACTGTTTTCTTTCTTTAGTTTCGGTAGATTTTTTATAATTGAAAACACAAAAATTAACTTGCGTGTTAAGAGAGAAGCGATTGTAAAGTTATGCATTGAAGAAATGAGGGTCGACCTTGAAGACTTGTGTTCATGCTCATGGACACAATGTAGAATTTTTCATGGAAGTTTCTCATAAAAATAATTATTCACTTATATTTATCACTATACCAAAAAAATAACGTGCTTGTTATAATATTCGTGATGCTCTTTTGCATGTTTCATCTACTATTCTTATGTGAACATCATTGATATCATCATGCCTAGCTAAAAGGCTTTAAAGAAAATCGCTTGTTGTGGACAACCCAATACTAATCCTTTTTTTTGTGTTTCCACATGATTAATATGTTGTATTAATCATGTTTTGTGGATTTTATTGCAATAATGTGCCAAGTAAAGCTTTTGGGATGATTTGGATGATAGTAGATTTGATCGTGTGCAAAAACAGAAACTTTTGCGTCCAGCGCAGAATTTCTCTGATTTTACTCAAACGTATTTTTGATCCTAAGTTTTTAAAATTTATTGTTATAGAAATTCCCCAGGTTTTACTATTTGTTCAGAATTTTTGGAGTTACATAAGTATGGTGTTTGTGCTGATCATTACAAACGGTTCTGTTTTAGACAGATTCTGTTTTTTGCTTGCATAGTTTGCTTGTTTTGATGATGCTATGGATTATATTGGAGGGTATAAGACATGGAGAAGTTATAATATAGTACCTTATGAAACAATTAAATATAAATAAATTTATATTAGGACCTAAATTTTATGATTCGCCTATTATACTAACGGATCTCATGAGGTTTTTGTTAAGTTTGGTGTCATTGAAGTTTTCAAGTTTTGGGTGAGATACCGATATGAGTAGAATAAGGAGCATCAAGACCCTAATATTGGAGATTCCCGAGGCACCCCAAGGTAATATACAAGGAAGACTCAAGCGTCTAAGATTGGGGATGCCCTGGAAGGCATCCCGTCTTTCGTATTCAATACTATCGGTATACCTTACTTGGAGCTATATTTTTATTCATCACATAATATGTGTTTTTCTTGGGGCATCATTTTATTTTGTTATTCTCTATTTTATATTATTCATAATTATATTTCTCTATAAAATTTTCCGAGAATTTCCTTTAGAATGCTTCAATTGCATGTGTGAGGAGTGTTGTGTAAACATAAAAACTTTTGCTATAGTGTTTGAATTATCATAATTTACTGGAATGTGGAAAGTTTTTGAAATTTTTACAAAGCATTTTCATACAAATTATTTATCATTTAAAATTTTTATAGAATTTGTTTAGTTACATAGGTACACATTTTGATTTTATTGCTACAGACTCTCATGTTTAGACAGATTGTAATCATAGTTTTGTTATCTACTTATCCTAGTGTTTTCATAGCTTATGTTGGTAGATATAAGTTTTGGAAATGATAGTTTACAATACCTAATGTTTTTAAATTATTATGCAACCTATCATACGAGTTCTTTTCATGTTTTGTGTGGATTCATTCTTATGTGTTTTCAACTTTGCTTGGCAGTACATGAACTGTTGATTCATTCTTATGTGTACTAACCTATCATACGAGTTCTTTTCATGTTTTGTGTGGATTAAGTTTCCGAGACTTAGTGAAAACTAGATATGAGAGGATCGAACGGTATACAAAATCTCAAGCTTGGGTATGCCCAAGGCACCCAAGTAAATATTAAAAGAAGTATCAAGCATCTAAGCTTGGGGATGCTACGCACCCCACCTTTCTTCGTAAAAAATTATCGGTTGGCTAATGTTGATCCTAAGTTTTCATTCATTCACAAGTGCTATTGTTGGAACATATTTTGTGTTTATTATTCCCCTTTATTTTATGCGCCATGCTGGTATGAGACAATCCTTGGTTAATTTATAGAACTATTCATGTGCCTCACTTAAATCTTCTGAGTATGGTTTTATAGAATGCTTTGTGCGCTTCACTTATATATTTTGAGCTTGGATATTGGTCTCCCTATATTCATTGTAGAATGATCTATGAAATTCACTTGTATTTTTTTGAGACTAGTTTGATGAGCACCCTTGTGCTCCACTTATATCCTAAGAGAAAATGTTAAATGAATTTAACGTCATAAAACATGAAATTATATATGCTTCATATGCTTGTCCCATGGGGAGTAGTGACTTAACATACTACGAGTATAAGCAATAAAATTTATTGGAGGTTAGCAAACATAGCATTGGTCACTTGAGAAATTCTTGAAAGAATATTGAAGGAAGAGATATTTCACATATAAATATACTATCTTGGACATCTTCTATGATTGTGAGCCCCATTAATTATTTTCAAACTTGCTCAAGTAGTTTACGTTGGACAAGGAAGACAATGTAATGGTTATGTTTTCTATATTCACATAGTAGTTATATTGTCATGGATCCTTTAACATGTTGTGCTTGCTTTAGATCCTTTGCTAGCCCGAAAATTTGCACTAAGTAGAGATACTACTTGTGTATCCATAACCTTGAAACCCAGTTTCTTGCCATGAGAGTCTATCGTACCTACATATGGATTGAATAAGATCCTTCAAGTAAGTTATCCTCAGTGAACAAAGCAATACAAATTGCTCCTAAACATGTACGATCTTTAATTTTAAGGGAAAATAAGCTTTGTACGATCTTCTGATGGCAAATAAATAAAAGCGACAGACTGCATAACAAAGTTTGCTATCACAAGGGTCAATATAAAGTGACGTCCTTTTACATTAAGAGTTTGCACATCCAAAATAAAAAGTGCATGACAACCTATGCTTCCCTCTACGAAGGGCCTATCTTTTACTTCTTTATATTTACTTTCATGCAAGAGCCAATAATTTTCATCCCTATTCCATCCTCTTAATTATTTAGTTGGCAAGCATCATGTGATGGGGAAAGATACACACACATATTTCCAGTTGGATATAGGTGACCATGATACATTATTGTTGACTTTATCCATGAGATAAATGAGTTGGGAGGCAGAATATTAAGCCCCTATCTTCCTATGTGCTCGATTTAAACTGCTTGTTCTAAAAATATGCTTTGAAGTATTAGCAATCATGGAAGACTACATGATAGTTGAGCATGCGGAATTTGCTAAATCAAAGCTCTTACATAGACCCTTCCTGAAAATAAGATGAATTGTAATTGTTCAATGGCTGAAAACATAATTTCCTAATTTTCAAGAAAGTTTATGGTCTATACTTTAACATGTGAATAACTTGTTACTTGATCATGAGAAGTTCTATGAGAAAAGAGTTGTTGTTTTATGATGTTAGATAATGTGATTGGAAGTAAACTTGATCAAATTTATATAATATGCTAGCATTCATACTTCATAAATTATATCTTTTATCATTTACCTACTCGAGGATGAGTGGGAATTAAGCTTGGGGATGTCGATACATCTCCAACATATTGATAATTTATGAAGTATTCATGCCAATATTCTACAACTTTCATATAATTTTGGCAACATTTTATATTATTTTTGGGACTAACTTACTTATCCAGTGTCGAGTGCCTGTTCATGTTTTTGGGTGTTTTTTGTTTCGTGGAAAATCCATATCAAACAAAGTCCAAATACGATAGAAATTTATGGAGTTTTTTTTTGAATATATGTGAATTTTGAGAAGAAGAATCAACGCAACATGATGCCAGATGGAGGCATGTTGCAACAGGGCACGACGAGGGGGGTTGGTCACACCCTATTATCTTGTAGCTCCTCCTTAAGTTGGTTGGAGTCCTAATTTTGCTGCAAGAAATATATTTTCCTGATAAAAATCCCCTAAAACTTTCACCCTGATCGGAGCTATAATTTCTAGATATTTAAGAAACGGTGAAGGGACAGAAAACATATGCGAAAACAGGGGAGAAACAGAGAGAGATCCAATCTAGGAGGGGCTCTCTCGCCTCCGGGAGCCATGGAGGCCAAGGACCAGCGGGGAGAAACTCTCCCCATCTAGGGTGACGCCATGGAGGAGGAAGACTAAGGGGAGACTCTCTTCCCCTCTATCTTGGTGGGGCCAGAGTGCCGCACGGGGAGCCATTATTGCCACGATCGTCTTCGTCAACATCATCATCTTCGTCACCTTCCTCATCTTTTTTCAGTGGTCCACTCTCCCGCACCCCGCTGTAATCCCCTACTTGAGCATGGTGTTTCGTGCCGCATATTATTAATCAATGATGTGTTGCCATCCTATGATGTTTGAGTAGATTTATGTTGTCCTTTGGGTTGATTGATGATCTTGATTGGTTTGAGTGTATGTTTTATTTTGGTGCTATCCTATGGTACCCTCTGTGTCGCACACACGTGAGGGATTCTTTCTATAGGGTGTTGCAATACGTTCATGATTCGCTTACAGTGGGGGGCTAGAGTGACAAAAGCTTACAACCGAGTAATGGGATTGTTGTGTATGGGAGTAACGGGGACATGATGTGTAATGCTATGGTTAGGTTTACCTTAATGATTTCTAGTAGTTACGGATGCTTGATAGATATCCAATCATAAGTTCATATGATCATGCCTCTCCCTCATATAAAATTGCAAGAATGATTTCCGATCTTGTTATCAATTGCCTAGGATGATTCCGCACACCATACCATAATAATTCCACTCCCGCTATTTGTAATATATTGTAATATAGTCTAGGAAGCGCCTATTTTCATATTTTTGTTCTCCGGTTTCATGCAAAGCTATCCTCTTTATACACACAATGCAGTTTTATTTCTTGTTACTAGATAGAAGCAAACACTTACCTTTATCTCCTTGTGGGTTCGACACTCCATACTTATCACTTCCATTGGAAAGTGATATGATTATTCCTTGCATTTGGGGATTATATTTGGGCAATTGACAGAATAGCGCATAGTTATGACATGTTATCCATAACAATGATTATGTGGCGGCTAGCCTCCTCCCGAAGCTTCATGGGTCCAAAATCGGTACAACCTCCTGGGGTGTAGGTCACACCCCAGGAGCTTGTCACCACCTCGTGTGGCCACTGGCCTCCTCCCAAAGCTTTGTGGGTCCAAAATCTTCCAGAAAACACCAAAAAGTTCCATCGTGTTTGGACTTACTTTGGTATAAATTTTGTGCAAAATAAAAAACACGCAAAAAACAAGAACTGCCATTGGGCACTATGTTAATAGGTTAGTTCCCAAAAATGATATAAAATAGCATATTATTGCATATAAAGTATCCAAGATTTATAATATAATAGCATGGAACAATAAAGAATTATCGATACGTTGGAGATGTATCACCATCCCCAAGCTTAATTCCTTCTCGCCCTCCAGTAGGTAAATGATTAAAAAAACAGAAATTTTAATGTGGCATGCTACCCAACATTTATTCTATTTTAGGTATGATCATTGAGAAATGGTGAAATAATTGATATCAACGAGCATAGGAAGCATAATCATTAATATTCAAAATGTAAGATCCTTAAAGAATGTTATTCGCTACTCATTTTATCATGTTAGCATGGCATGCGTCCATCTTCACCGCATAAGTATAAATCATGAGCACCACGGTGCCAAACCAAGCAATTGGATCGTACTTCTAACACACTTCAACATTTTCAACTCCACGCAATACATGAGCATGAAACATGGATATAGCATATGGGTGGAATAGAGTATGGTGCTATAGATCAAAGGAGTCAAAAGTGGATGGAAGTCTCGCACCGACTAGGCAGACCAACATGCTATGGAGATGCCCATCAATTGATATCAATGCAAGGAGTAGGGATTGCCGTGCAACAGATGCACTAGAGCTATAAGTGTATTAAAGCTCAGATGAAACTAAGTGGATGTGCATCCAACTTGCATGCTCATAAAGACCTAGGGCATTTGAGGAAGCCTGTCATCAGAATAAAAACCTACTAGCATATGAAAGTGACAACTTAGGACACTCTCTATATGAAGAGCATGGTGCTACTACAGTACGTGGTAAAAGTATAGTAACACTGCTCGTTCTCTTTTTTTTCTAATTTATTTTTTTCATGGTGGGCTTTCTCTTTTCTCCGCCTCCCATGTTTCTTTTTTTCTTTTGCTTTATTTATTTATTTGATTTTTCGTCCGGAGTATCATCCCGACTTGCGGGGGATTCATAGCTTCCATCATCCTTTTCCTAACTGGGATAATGCTCTAATAATGATGATCATCACACTTTTCTTTACTTATACTCGATATGAAAACCTAGACAAGATGACTCTATATGAATGCATTTGGCAGTGTACCAGGACGTGCAATGATATAGTGTAACATGTAGGTAATGATGAATGCTGGCTATGCCACAAATGCTATGTCAACTATATGATCATGCAAATCAATATGATGATGAACACAAGTCATGTCAAGGAACGGTGGAAGTTGCATGACAAATATCTCGAAATGGCTATGAAAATGCCATGACAGGTAGGTATGGTGGATGTTTTGAGTAATACATAGGTGTCTTATATGTGATAGGGTGTATCATATCACGGGGTTTGGAGGCACCCGCGAAGTTTGCACCGACTCTCGAGGTGAGAATGGGCAATGCACGGTAGCAAAGAGGCTAGCAAAATGTGGAAAGCTAAGTGCGTATATTCATGGATTCACATAAGTCATAAAGAACTCATATACTTATTGTAAATCCTTATTAGCTCTCTCGAAGAAAGTACTATTACATGCTCCTAGGGAGGAGGTTGCTATGATTTAACAGTTGCGCACCCCCGATTCGAACAACACAATAGATTTCAATCAGACATAAAAATGCTCACACCTCATCGTCATGGCACGACCAATATTTACGGGAAGTAAATAACAAGATTTAATACCTATATTATTACTTACGAGTGTTAATGAACCCATGTCCTTTCATATTACTATATCAATATAATTACCCCACACATCTCTCTCACGTGAGCTACATGAAAGTTTTCTTATATTCTCCTTGAATACCTATCCTTTTTGGACTAGTCTTATAACATGTGCACATTACTATTCCTATTCTTTTAGACTCCCAAAAATATTTAAGTGAAGCATGAGAGTATATTATTTCTCTAAATTTTGACACCGCCATGCTCTAACAAGATATAAGTGAAGCACTAGAGCGACTGCCTAGCTCAAAAGATATAAGTGAAGCATATAGAGTATTCTAACAAATTATGATGAAAATTTGTCTCTCTAAAAATATGTTTCCAGAAAACAATGATTGTGGCAAACTAATAGAAAATCAAACTATAATACAAGACGCTCCAAGCAAAACTTATATCATGTGATGAATAAAAATATAGCTCCAAGTGACATATACCGATAGAATGGAGACGAAAGAGGGGATGCCATCCGATGAATCCCCAAGCTTAGGTGTTTGGGTCTTCCTTGAATATTACCTTAGGGTGACTTGGGAATCCCCAACCTTAGATTCTTGCCGCTCCTTATTCCTTCATGCATCGTTGCCTCACCCAAAACTTGAAAACTTCAGCACACAAAACTCAATCAAAACCTCGTGAGATCCGTTAGTATACTAGGTAAGTCATAAACTTTAGGTACTATTGTAAACGGATTCATATTTCATTATTGCATAATTTATTGTATTCTAACTTCTCCACTACTTATACCCCTCGATATAATCGATAGCATCATCAAAACAAGCAAACTATGCAAGCAAAATGGAATCTGTCCGAAGCAGAACAATGTGTAATGATCCCGAACTTTTGTGGGTCCAAAATCTTCCATAAAAATCACCAAAAAGTTTCATCGTGTTTCGACTCAGTTTGATATTGATTTTCTGCAAAAGTCAAAAACACTGGGCAATGAGTTAATAGGTTAGTTCCCAAAATTGGTATAAAATAGCATATTACTACATATAAACTATCCAACATTGATAACATAATAGTATGGAACAATAAAAAAATATCGATACGTTGGAGACATATCAGTGACTTTCCGAGCACAAACTATTATCATTTTTTATACCAACACCACTACATGGTTGTAAGTATTAAGCCCTCATCCACATACATTCTTTTTATTGAAAGTGTTGAATCACAATTTGCTTATTGATCCGGTCAAAAGCTGGGTTGAGACTTTGGAAAAAATCTTACTAGAGACCATTGCTTCAAGGGAGTCTTCCTCATGTGGGTTCGATACCTAGGGTGACCTCAGGGGAAAGAGGTACAAGATACCCTTTCCTGCTCCAATACCGGATCAATAAAA